>NC_137797.1:25579505-27007005 GCF_963383645.1 Muscardinus avellanarius | reverse complement strand
TTGTAATCCCCGCACTTGGTAGGCGGAGACAGGAGGATCGTGCAGGTTTAAAGCCAGCCTCAGCCCGCTTAAGAGACCCTGTTTCCTTCACAAACCTGAGAGGAGGGTGATGGTGGAGGATTTCTTCTGCAGAAGAAGTTGCTAGGTGAGGATATAGCGTGGGGCCACACAATAATCTTCCCAGAGAACACCGAGCCTGACTTACATTACAAGAAAACTAACACACTGGAGGAGAGTAGAGACACAGAAGGAAAGTGAAAGGTCTGGCCTCAGCCGAGCGTGGTGGGGCACGCTTGTAATCCCAGCGTTTGGGAGGCTGAGATAGGAGGATCGCACAGGTTCAAAGCCAGCCTCAGCTACTTAGTGAGGCTCTCAGCAACTTAGCGAGACCCTGTTTCCAAATAAAGTATAAAATAGGTCTGGGAGCATAGCCTGGAGGTAGAAAAGCCCCTGGTTTCCACCCCCAGTACCAAAAAAAAAAAAAAAAAAGGTCTGGCCTCTAGATTCAGCTGTGATGGAACTTCTCAGACAATCTTATCATTTGCTTTTTTACTTAATCTCATTTAAATTACATTTATGCCAAGCGTGGTTATGTGTGGCCCTAGGCTTGACTCCCCAGCTGCCTAAGAAATTAAAAAAGAAATCAACTGTATTTGTGGTATTTGTATCATTTATAATCCAAGAGTGATAATTATTCAACCTATTTTTTAAGGAAAAATTTTGTGTAACCTTCAACATAGCTTTCTTCTTGGAAATGTGAGCATCACTGAAACTTTAGAACAAGTTTCACATGACTTGGTAATTTTTCAGAAGGTGTGAGTGCCAGAGCTGGAAGTGGTTTCCTTAATCCAGACAGGTAGGACCTTGTCTGACAAGATTCTCCAGATTAATCTTTTCTCAAAAAAGTATATTGCTGAGTCGGGGCCCGGGTTGCGGGACTCTGGGCCCTGGGCCGGACCGTGCATAGCACGCCAGACCCCTGGAGAAACCGGACCCAGTACCCTGGGTCTCGGGCGGGGGTCGCGCGGGGCACGCCAGCCGGGGCCTGGGTCGCAGGACTCTGGGCTCCAGGCGGAGTAGTGTGGAGCACGCTGGACTCATGGGGAAACCGACTGGGTCACAGTGCTACTGAGTGCCTGATCCCACTACCTCCTCAAACCACATATACTGTCTTCTCTTATTAAAAAAAAAAAAAAAAAGGAAAAGAAAAAGAAAAAAAATATCGGAGAGGAGTTAAGAAAGCCGTGGCGGATGCCAGGACACTGGAGATGCAGACAAAACTTACCCAAATGCACTGGAACTTATGGAAAAATTCCACGTGAAGGAGGACTGCTGTTTCTCTATATTTTTAAGAATCTTGGACATCACCTGTAAGGAGAGAGTTTAGCGGAGACCAAGGAGAAAGGCGGTGTTGAAAGCAGTCTTCGCGATGGCGGTGGAGACTTATATTCAGGAGAAGCAGAAACCGGATCCTACCAACCTTATTTTTTTGGAGAAATTACACCAAATGTCGAATGCTACTGTCACGCATGCTTAGGAACACTGGACAACCTTCAGAGTGGAAAAAGAGCCTGGGAAGGATTTGAAATGGTGGAGGCAGTGGCAACAGCAGTGGCCAGTACTCAGGGGAGGCAGAGATCTGATGCATTACACCTGGAACCTTTGAAATAATAACCCCAGAGGCAGAATGTTACCACCACACACCCTTGAGAACGTGGGACAATTGGTTGGGCGAAGAGGGTGCTCGGATTGGAGCCTGCCGAGGGGTGAGGCTGGCGACGGACACAGCAAAGTTGGGATTGGAGCCTGCCGTGAGGCAAGGCTGGTGCTGGAGCTTCCAAGGCCGGGATCGGAGCCTGCCAAGGGGTTAGGCCAGTGCTGGGGCCAGCAAGGCCAGGATCGGAGCCTGCCATGAGGCAAGGCTGGAGCTGGAGCATCGAGACAGTGATCAGAGCCTGCTGAGGGGTTAGGCCGGTGCTGGGGCCAATGGCTGACATCGGAGCCTGCCGTGAGGCAAGGCCACTATAGGGGCCTCCGAGGCCGAGATCGGAGCTTGCCGAGGGGTTAGGCCGATGCTGGTGCCAGTGAGGCCAGGATCGGAGCCTGCCGTGAGGCAAGGCCAGTGCTGAGGCCTTCAAGGCCAGGATTGGAACCTGCTGAGGGGTTAGGCTGGTGACAGGGCCAGCAAGGGCAGGATTGGAGCTCACCGTGAGGAAAGGTCAGTGCTGGGGCCTCCGAGGCCTGGATTGGAGCCTGCCAAGGGGTTAGGCTGGTACCGGGGCCAGCAGCCAGCATCGGAGCCTTCCGTGAGGCAAGGCCGCTAGTGAGGCCTCTGAGGCCAGGATTGGAGCCTGCCAAGGGGTTAGGCCAATGCCGGGGCCAGCGGCCAGCAGCAGAGCCTGCTGTGAGGCAAGGCCAGTGCTGGGGCCTCTGAGGCCGGGATCAGAGACTGCCGAGGGGCTAGGCCAGTGCTGGGGCCAGCGAGGCCAGCATTGGAGCCTGCCGTGAGGCAAGGCCAGTGCTGGGGCCTCCGAGGCCGGGATCAGAGACTGCCGAGGGGCTAGGCCGGTGCTGGGGCCAGTGAGGCCGGCATCGGAGCCTGCTGTGAGGCAAGGCCGGTGCTGGGGCCTCCGAGGTCAGGATAAGAGCCTGCCGAGGGGTTAGGCTGGTGCCGGGGCCAGCGGCCGGCATTGGAGCCTTCCGTGAGGCAAGGCCGCTACTGAGGCCTCCGAGGCCGGGATTGGAGCCTGCCGAGGGGTTAGGCTGGTGCCGGGGCCAGCGGCCAGCATTGGAGACTGCCATGAGGCAAGGCCTGTGCTGGGGCCTCTGAGGCTGGGACAAGAGCCTGCCGAGGCGTTAGGCTGGTGCCGGGGCCAATGGCCGGCATTGGAGCCTGCCATGAGGCTAGGCCGCTACTGAGGCCTCCGAGGCCGGATCGGAACCTGCCGAGGGATTAGACCGGGGCCTGCCAAGGGGTTAGACTGGGGCTGGGGCCAGCGAGGCTGTCATCGGAGCCTGCCGTGAGGCAAAGCCAGTGCTGGGAACTTCGAAGCCAGGATTGGAATCTGCTGAGGGGTTAGGCCGATGCCGGGGCCAGCGGCCGGCATCGGAGCCTGACAGGAGGCAAGGCTGCTACTGGGGCCTCCGAGGCTGGGATTGGAGCCTGCCGAGGGGTTAGGCTGGTGCTGGGGCCAGTGAGGCCAGGATTGGAGCCTGCCTTGAGGCTAGGCCGGTACTGGGGCCTCTGAGGCTGGGATCGGAGCCTGCCGAGGGGTTAGGCCAGTGCCAGGGCCAATGGCCGGCATCGGAGCCTGCCGTGAGGCAAGGCCACTACTGGGGCCTCCGAGGCCGGGATCAGAGCCAGCTGAGGGGTTAGGCTGGTGTTGGGGCCAGCGAGACCAGAATCGGGGCCTCCCATGAGGCAAGGCCGCTGCTTGAGCCAGCGAGGTCTGGGTCAGTCCACCGGGTAGCCAGGCCACTACTGGGGCCTTCAAGAGTGGGATCAGTACTTGCAACATGGCATGCACAGAGAAATATCGCAGAAAATATAAATCAGATGCTTCTCCTAATCAGCAATAACTAGGAGGAAAGGGGCAACAGGATGAGGTCGAGCTATAGAAAGGGCCCTATAGTGAAGTAACTAAGGTGACCAATCAGAGGGTATGGAATAGGGGAGGATGGAGCCTCTTTAAAACGCAGGAGGTACATAAACAAATGTATTAAAGTTAATTACCAAACAAGCATGGGATGGAGGGAGGGTGAGGGAATGGGATGGGGGCTGGATGAGGGCTAATTGGATGATGTGTGCTTGTATATCCTCTCAAGTCTTGTACTCCAATGTGATTGATATATGACTACAATGCACCAATTAAAAAAATAAAAAATAAAAATAAAAATCACAAAAAATATATAAAATACAAAAGAAAAAGTACATTGCTGCCTACTGGGAGGGCTTAGCCCAGGGATCATAGTTGTCACTTCACTCTAGAAAGTGAGCACCGCAGAATAACTGGAAATACGGATTTCTGGCCACCATGCTTCCTAAAGAGGTACCAGCCTGTTGGGGACAAGAGATATTATTTTTAAGATGTGCTAGCCAGGCATGGTGGTGGATGCTTGTAATCCCAGCATTTGGGAGGTTGAGACCGGAGGATCGCGGTTTTCAAACAGCCTCAGCTACTTAATGAGGCCCTTTGCAACTCAGTGAGACCCTGTTTCAAAATAAAGAATAAAAAATAGAGCTGGGGGTGTCTCACTCAGAGGTAGAATGCTAGAATGCCCCTGGGTTCCTCCCCTGTACTAAAAATAAAAAATAAAAAAAAGTTGTGCTGACAAAGCCGGGCATGGCAGAGCATGGCTGTATTCCTAGTGCTTGAGAGGCTGAGCAGATGGGAGGTCAGTACAGTGCATAGTAGCTTAGCAAGCCCTCGTTTTAAAATAAAAAATGAAAAGGGCTGGGGTGTATCTCAGTTGTAGAAAGCCCCTGGGTTCTGCCAGTAACACACACACACACACACACACACACACACACACACACACACACTTCTGATGGTACTATCATGTTGGATGAACCCACTGAGCACAAGCTGTTTGCTGACGGGCGGGTCAGGAGCAGTGAGCAACACACATCAGTCATCTTGTTTTTAGTTAATCTCTAACTCTCAGCTTTGTAATTAAGTGTCTTTTATCTCTACAAAGCAAACTGGCATAATCCTCTAAGTGTTTCCAAGTTTTAGCTGGGCGCAGTGGTGCATGCTTATAATCCTGTACTTGGGAGGCTCAGGTCAAGATGATCACAGGTTCAAGGCCACCCTCAGCAATTTAGGGAGATACTATTTCAAAATTTAAAAAAGCACGCCAGGCATGGTGGCGCATGCTTGTAATCCCAGCGCTTGGGAGGCTGAGACAGGTGCCAGCCTCAGCTACTTAGTGAGGCTCTCAGCAACTTAGTGAGACCCTGTTTCCAAATAAAACACAAAATAGGTCTGGGAGAATAGCCCAGAGGTAGAAAGCCCCTGGGTCCCACCCCAAGTACCAGGAAAAAAAAAAAAAAAGCAGCACAGGGTAGATATCAGAGGTAGAACATCTTTGGGTTCAATCCCCAGTACTTAAAAAAAAAAAAAAAAAAAAAAAAAAAAGAAGGCAGAGGGTCATCCAATTCCGTGTTCTGTTCAGGCATTGGGTTGGTTGCGCTCTTGGTTGGAGAATGCTGCCAGGTGGTTAGTCTGCCTCTAACTTGGCATGGGACAAGAGGGAGACGGTGATGAAGGAAAAGGAAGCGAGGAGAGCAGGCACCTGACTTCTCGGGGGGAATAAAAGCTTCCCCAGAAGCACCCGAAACACCTCTTGCCCTGGCTCATTGTTGAGAACTGGGCCACGTGCCATTCCCCTGAGGATAAGAGGGATGGGTTCATCACCGAGGTTCCCAGCCTCGGTGCTGTTGGTGTTCTAGGCTGGACGATCCTTTGCCATGGGGTCTGTCTTGTGCATTGCCAGATGTTCTGTCGCACCGCTGGTCTCTCCCCGGTAGCTGTTCATTACCCCATGTCTCCTAGTGTGACACCCAGGCTTCCTTCAGACAGTGCCATGCATCCTCTGGAAGACAAAGCCTGCCATCCTTGTAATGGCCACTTTAGGGAGTTTAGAATTGCTTCAGGAATGGAGAGTGGGTTGCCTTTGTGCACGGTGAGAGCGCTTCAAGAGAGTCACATGCACCTGCCGGGGTGTGTTCAGGCAGGCGATGGATCTGGCTGGGTAGCCGGCGGTGTCTACTCGGCTTGTTGATCACAGCGGCGTATGGGCCTCTCGTGCAATTTAAACATTTTTATTTTCTTTTATTTTCTATGTCCTGAAATCAGCCTCTGCAAAGCTCAGTAATATTAGAAATAAAAAAAATGAATTGTCTATTGTTTACAAAAGTAAAACCGACTCAGGCTACTTTTAAATGAAAATTACAGAAACTCAACCTAAACTGTTTATGCAATAAATGAAACCCACTGGCTCGTAATAATAACCACAGCCAAATTTTAATCAAGTGCTCTCCCTGAAGTGGAAATGGCTCTAAATGCCTCTCATGTGTTGACAGAAATAATTATCATAACAATTCTATGAGTTTTTTTAAACTGTTATCCTTATAAAAAACAAAGCATAGGGAAGTTAAGTAATTAATAACCAGCTAGTAAATGGTTGTGATTTCTGAGTGATATTGGACTTCTGAGGAGACAATGTTTTTTTTTTTTGGGGGGGGTACAGGGGTTGGAACTTTAACCAAATAGAGAAGGGACTTCTTTTCTTTGCTTGGAAGGAAAGGAAAAATATTTGAATCATTATTATTATACTGAATGTGGAGGAGAGAGAGGAAAGATAATGTTCCCTCTCCTTGTGTAATCCCCACTCAGGATGTGCTCTGGAAAAAGCTTGCTGGCTCCCCAAAGATGGAGCTTTACTCAAATTCCATGCCCCTGGCCATTTGCCCCATTGGCATAGTGTCTCTTGTGGCTGAGTCAGGATGGATGGATGGATTCTGGTATTAGCTGCAAAGTGCTTGGAGCCAGAACTCTGACTTTCTTTTTTTTTTTTTTGGTACTCTGGGTTGGAACCCAGGGGCATTCTACCTCCAAGCTGCATCACCAGCCCTTTTTTTTTTTCTTCTTTATTTTTAAACAAGGTCTCACTGAGTTGCAAAGGGCACGAAGAAGTGGCTGAGGCTGTCCGCGAACTGTGATCCTCTGGTCTCAGCCTCCCAAATGCTGAGATTACAAGCGTGTGCCACCATGCCCGGTTAGCACTCTGACTTTTTTTTTTTTTTTTTTTGGTGGTACTGGGGTTCCTGGAAACGCTTCTACCCTTCTACCTCTGGGCTACACTCCCAGACCTATTTTATATTTTTATTTGGAAACAGGGTCTCTTAAGCCAGCGAGGCTGGCTTCGAACCTGCACGATCATCCTGTCTCCACCTCCCAAGCACAGGGATTACAAGCGTGCCCCCCCACGCCCGGCTAGCACTCTGACTTTTAACAACTCCTCCTCCTCCTCCTCCTCCTCCTCCTCCTCCTCCTCCTCCTCCTCCTCCTCCTCCTCCTTTTTTGTACTTGGCATTGAACCCAGGGGCATTCTACCTCAGAGCTACACCCCAGCCCTATTTTATTTAGTTGAAAACATGGTCTTGCTAAATTGCTGAGGGCCTCACTAAATTGCTAGGCTGGATTTGAACCATTATAAGCATGAGCTACCATACCCAGCTTACTTTTTAATTTTAAAATAGGGTCTTGTAGCTGGCATGGTAGCACATCCCTGTAATCCCAGTACTTGGGAGGCTGAGATAGGTTCAAGGACAGCCTCAGCAAGCAGTGGGACGCTCACTAGTGAAACCCTGTTTACAAATGAAAAAATAAAATTAAAATAAAGAGGTACATTCAAAGTTTTCTCAGCCAGTTTTTTACTGGTGTGGGCATAGAAATGCCCAGGAGTTGTATTAAGGGTTGTAAGTCATGAGTTTATTTTATTTAAAAATAAATTTTATTTTATTAAAAAAAAAAGTCTATCCAGGTGTGGTGGCGCACGCTTGTAATCCCAGCATTCGGGAGGCTGAGACCTGGAGGATCGCGGTTCGTGGACAGCCTCAGCTACTTAGTGAGGCCTCCTGCAACTTAGTGAGACCCGGTTTCAAAATAAAGAATAAAAATAGGGCAGGGGGTGTAGCTCAGAGGTCAAATGCCCCTGGGTTCCATCCCCAGACCTGCAAAAAAAAAAAAAAAAAAAAAAATCTCGGCAGTAGAATGTCCCTGGGTTCGATCCCAATTACCACAAAAATAAAATAAAATAAAATAAAATAAAGTCTTGCTAAGTTTCTGAGGCTGGCCTTGAACCTACAATCATCCAGTCTCAGCCTCCTGAGTAGAGTTTACAGTCATATGCCACCACAGCTGGCTGATTTTTAATCCTTTTTGGGACTGGGCTCACTTGTCCCGATTGCTTGTACCTCCCCAGGGAGTGTCTGTGAAGTCTCCTTGGCCTCACTATAACCCAACCTCAACAAGATGAGGGTTGCCGCATCTCGCTTCGCAGACCACGAACCGTACACCTCCAGAGGCTCCTTTCACAGGAACCTGGTATTAAATATCTACAAGAAACCACAAACCCATAACTTCGAACCCTTAATAAAATTCCTGGGCCTTTTAAGCCCACACCAGTAGAAAACTGGCTGAGAAAACTTTGAGTCTCCAAGAAGAACATAGCTTCCCAAACTAACCTCAGGCGTGGCCACAGAAGATAGCGGACACCAAACACTTCCCAGGGGCTGGGGGTGCTGCTCAGTGGCAGAGAGTTTGTCTAGCAAGTTCCAGACCCTGGGTTCAACCCCAGCACCGCAGCAAACAGCAAGCCTCCCGTACAGCTGAATCCCGCTGGCCAGGTGGGTCAGCCAGGAACCTGGGCAGGGAATCTTTTTTTTTTTTTTTTTTTTGCATGTCTGGGGCTGGAACCCAGGGACATTCAACCTCCAAGCTACACCCTCTGCCCTATTTCCCTATTTTGTGTGTGTGTGTGTGTGTGGGGGGGTACTGAGGTTCCTGGAAACCCTTCTACCTCTGGGCTACACTCCCAGACCTATTTTTTATATAGTAGTAGTAGTAGTAGTAGTAGTAGTAGTAGTAGTAGTAGTAGTACTGGGGGTGGAAGCCTTCTACCTCCGGGCTACACTCCCAGACCTATTTTATATTTTATTTGGAAACAGGGTCTTTTAAGCCAGTGAGGCTGGCTTCGAACCTGCGTGATCCTCCTGTCTCTGCCTTCCAAGCACGGGGATTACAAGTGTGCGCCACCATGCCCGGCTATTCTTTATTTTGAAACAGGGTCTCACTGAGTTGCAAAGGGCCTCACTAAGTAGCTGAGGCTGTCCACTAACGCAATCCTCCAGTCTCAGCCTCTCGAATGCTGGGATTAAAAGTGTGCACCACCACGCCCGGCTAGGGAATCTGTGCAGTTCTTGCTCAGTAGGATTTGACAGTTGCTGAGGACCAGAGACTACTGTATATTTCCCATTCTTTCCTTTTCTGCCTCGAAGCTTTATTTTTTGTTGTTGTACTTGAGATTGAACTCAGGTATGTTCTATGTCTGAACTACATACCAGTTCCTTCCCCGTTTTGGTACTAAGGGCATCCTACCTCTAAGTAACACTCCCAGTCCTTTTTATTTTATTTTTTTAAAAATTGAAGCAGGGTCTTGCTAAGTGGCCGAGGCTGGCCTTGAACCTGCGATCCTCCTGCCTCAGCCTCCCAAGTCTTAGGATGACAGGTGTGTGCCCCACACCGGGCTCTGCCTCGGAGTTTTGACTGTGACTCTTCTGTCTTTGTCAGGACACGGCACCGTGGGATGTCTTAGTCTGAGTCACTGTCCCGCGAGGAGCATTTTCAAACTCTCTGGAGGGGATTACACAAATCGCTGAGAGCGTGTGGGCCCCGCGATGGAGGTGGCGCTTGTGGGCTTTTTGCTGGTCACCTCGGTAGGATGCGAGTGTGTGTATATGTCTCAGAAGGGTTGTGTTGGTACCAGGGTGGCCAGAGAGGTGATCAGTCAAGGAGCCAACTAGCTCAGCTCTGATATCCGCCCTGCAAGGTTTTCTTTTACTGACAGAAGCTTCCGTTTTTAGCTGGGCACATGGCTACCAAGCTAGAAACTCCATTTTCCAGATTCTCTCGAAGGTAGGAGGGCCATAAGACTAAGTTCTGGCCAGTGGTATTTGAAAGAAGATGACCGGTCCTTTTCACAGTCTACCTTCTCTTCCCTTTTACTCTTTTTTGGTACTCCGGATTATACCCAGGGGCATTCTGTCTCTTATACCTCCAGCCCTTTTTATAATTCATTCATTCATTCAGTTTGTTCAGTTTGGTACTGGGAATTGAACCCCAAAGGATTTCTACCTTCAAGCTACAAGCCCTATTTTACTTTTTTTTTTTTTTTTTTTTTGGTGGTACTGGGGTTCCTGGAGGCCCTTCTACCTCTGGGCTACACTCCCAGACCTATTTTATATTTTTGAAACAGGGTCTCTTACACCAGCGCGGCTGGCTTCGAACCTGCGCGATCCTCCTGTCTCCGCCTCCCAAGTGCGGGGATTACAAGCGTGCGACACCACGCCCGGCTCTATTTTACTTTTTAAAATGTTGAAACAGGGTCTCGCTAAGTCACAGAGGGCCTCATGAAGTAGCTGAGGCTGGCTGTGAACCTGCATCCTCCTATCTCAGCCTCCCAAGTCCTGGGGTTTCAGGTGTGCAACGTCACGCCCGGCTTCCTTTGTATTCATTCACAGAAGCTGCAACCCGGTGGTGAACCAGTTTTGTCTGTTCAGATGATAATTTCATTCATATTTTGCAGGGTCAGCAAACTTTTTCTTACGGGGCCAGATAGGGAAACACGTTAGCAAGCAGGCCATAGGTTTTCTGTCACAGCTACTCAAATCTTCTCTTGTCGCTCAGAAGCAGCCAGAGATGAAAGTTATACAAATGGGATTGGCCATGTTCAATACTTTATTTACCAAAGCAGGTGACTAGCCTCCTGGCCAAAGTTTGTGTATCCCTGCTCCCCGGGACCAATAACAGGCAATTCCCTAAATGACGTCACAGGATAAAGCCACCCTAGAGTCCAGGCCCCCACTGGCTCAGGCTTGTACGAGGGGGAGAATTAATTCTTTGCCCTCATTTGATACGGTTATGTTGGATTCTGTTCTGCTCTTCCTACCAACATCCTAATACAACTAGATTTTCCTGCGAGAAATACTTAAATACTTATGATGGCCATCCTCTGGAAAGTCCGAGTACTTATTTCCCCCAATTACCTATTTCTAGGAAAAGCAGCGATGAAGGGGGAAAGTTTCCAGATCCCAGGGCAAATCTGTCCTGTGCCTCTTCCCTCAATTTTGAAGACATCAAAATGGGAATTGAAGATTTAGCTGCTTAGCTTTTGTTTTTTATCATGATATTACCTCTGAGCCACTTATTTACTAGTAAGGATATAATGAATAACATTTCATGAAATTCAAGTTACTTGCAAGTTCCTACCTGCTATTCTGGTTCAACATAAATATCCCAAAGGCAGCAATGGGTATAAAGAAACTCCAATGCATTGCAAAACCGATTCATATTTTGACCATCATTCACGACAGAGTATGCATTATTGCCAACTTCTCTCACCGGTTTTTATTTATTTTTATTATTTATTTATTTATTTTTGGTGGTACTGAGGGTGGAACCCAGAGGCTTTCTGCCTCCGGGCTATACTCCCAGACCTTTTTTTCTTTTATATTTTATTTGAAAACAGGGTCTCACTAAGTTGCTGAGAACCTCACTAAGTAGCTGAGGCTGGCTTCGAACCTGTGTGATCCTCCTGTCTCAGCCTCCCAAGGGCGGTGATTATCTCACCAGTTTTTAAATTTATAATCAAGCTGGGCGTGGTAACGCATGCCTGTAATCCCAGTACTTGGGGGGTTGAGACAGGAGGATCGCAGGTTCACGACCAGCCTCAGCTACCTAGTGAGGTCCTCTGCCACTTAGTGAGATCCTGTTTCAAAATAAAGAATAAAAAAATAGGGCTGGAGGTGTAGCTCAGAAGTAGAATGCCTCTGGGTTAAATCCCCAGTACCATACATAAAAAAAGTACACACACACGCAAGAATAAAAAATAAGGCTGGGAGTATAGCTTGGAGGTAGAATGCCCCTGGGTTCAAGCCCCAGTACCGCACACACACACAAAAATTATAATCAGTATGAAATTGGGAAGAATAGTGAAATACTTCTTTTCATATTGATAACCATCTACTCTTCTGAGCAGGGAGATATTAAAAACAAAACAACTGGTCATTCTGAAATAGAAAATTACTACATGCAGCAGTAGAAGAGAATGTCTTATAATTGTTTCTTTTCTCAGAAAGTTTACATGGGTTGTTCACATTAACTCTTTGGAGTAATCATTTTCTCTGCTTTACTTTCTCTTTTATATAAAGGCACCAGTTTACATTTTATTTACTTTATTTTATTGTGGTACTGGGAGTGGAACCCAGGGACATTCTACCACTGAGCTACACCCCAGCCCTTTTTATATTTTATTTTTGAAACAGGGTCTCACTACGTTACAGAGGCTGGCTCTGAATTTATAATCCTGTCTCAGTCTGCCAAGTACTAGGACCATAGGCATGCACCACTCTGCCTGATTCTGATGAATGCTTTTGTCTCTGTAGTAAATATAGAGAGGTATGGACATTTATTTATTTCCCTAATTTATTTATTCATTTACCTAGTTTTATCTTTGGTTCCACAGTTTTAAAAGTGCAAAGTGACCTTATATTACCAGTTTGGAATTTTGCAGTAGTGGAGTGTCTCCTTATAAAATCTCTTGTGGTATAGTGAATGTCAGATTCCTAATTTGTGGGTTATTTTCTAAACATATTCAAGACAGCACCCCCTGACAGCTGTGATGAAAGGCCCGCCATGACAACAGAGGACCAGTGCCAAAGCTCAGCAAAACACAATTTACTTGGCCGGGAGAGAGAATAGAAGCTTTCAGAGCTCTTTGGAAATGCTAATAAAGTCTCAGCCTTAAACCATGTTTGCTTTTTATCTGGGAAACCTTTTCCAGTGAGGATACCACCGGTCGAATAAGAAGAGATTCCACAATAGGAACTTAGGCGGTAGCGAGTCCAAAGAAGGGCGAATCCAGAGTTTTCCTCTTCACCTGGGAGAACTGGGCCTTTTGGGGCCTTTTGGAGCCCAGAGTCAAGTTCCTCGGGTCTGTAAGTTATTGCAGGTGACAGCCCCCAGGTTGGCTGGCAGTTCCAGGCAGAGCGCCTAACGTGGGCGAGATGCGCTTGCGATGTATAAAATGGTTGGCTCCGACCTCTAAATCTGCTCTTGTGAACAGTTCTGTTTAAGGACCCCTGCCTCTTTGGCCCTGAGTTGCATAGTTGACTGGAGAAAAAAATGATTATTTGATGGTTCAATTTAAATATCCACGTGAAACTCACCAAACTTGGGCTTCATGCTCACATCAGTAGCTGGCACTATTTTTTTTTTTTTAAATAACTTGTCAAGCCGGGCATGGTGGTGCACACTTACAATCCTAGTACTTGGGAGGCTGAGACAGGAGGACCGCAGGTTCACAGCCAGCCTTAGCTACTTCAGTGAGGCCCTCCATTAACTTAGTGAGGTACTGTTTCAAAAATAAAGAATAACAGGGCTGGGGGGTATAGCTTGGAGGCAGAATGCCCCTGGGTTCAATCCTCAGTGCTGGGGAAAAAAAAATGTCAAAGGAATACTGTTTGGTGAGAATGTTGAAACTAGTTGTGTTGTTATGTCTCTGTAACAGAAGAATCCTTTTCAGACATAAAGTATGTAAAGGCTTAGAGCTGAGTTGCTGCGGAGCATGCTGGTACACGCCTGTAATTTCAGTTCTCGGGAGGCTCAGACAGGAGGATTGAAGGTTTGCACCCAGCCTCAGCAACTTAGCAAGGCCTTCTGCAACAGTGAGACCCTGTTTCCAAAATAAATAAATAAATAAATAAATAAATAAATAAATAAATAAATAGGACTGGGGTGTAGCTCACAGGCAAAATGCTCCTGATTTAATTCCTAGTACAAAAAAAAAAAAGGGTTGGAAGTATAGCTTGTAGGTACAGTGCCCCTGGTCCAGGCTGAAGTGGAAGCTCTTCCCTCCCCTCCTCTGCTTCGTTCCCACTGGAATCATTACATGTGAGGCACTCTTATTCTGCAATTTATGTTGTTTTTGTTTTGTTTTGTTTTGTTCTGTTTTTTGGTGGTACTGGGGTTCCTGGAAGCCCTTCTACCTCCGGGCTACACTCCCAGACCCATTTTTTATATTTTTATTTGGAAATAGGATCTCTTAAGCCAGCGTGGCTGGTTTTGAACCTGCGCGATCCTCCTGTCTCAGCCTCCCAAGCGCGGGGATTACAAGCGTGCGCCACCATGCCCGGCTGCATTTTATGTTTTCAGTGGCATAAATCTCATGAAGAATTGGGTTATTAAGAATTCCCAGCCGGGCGTGGCAGCGCACGCTTGTAATCCCCGCGCTTGGGAGGCTGAGACAGGAGGATCAAAGCCAGCCTCAGCTACTTAGTGAGGTTCTCAGCAACCTAGTGAGACCCTGTTTCCAAATAAAATATAAAATAGGTCTGGGGTATAGCCTGGAGGTAGAAAGCCTCTGGGTTCCACCCCCAGGACCACCAAAAAAAAAAAAAATTCCCATGGTGAGAGCTCGGGCTATAGCTCAGTGGCAGAGCACTTGCCCAGCAGGTGCAGAGCCCTGAGTGTGATTCCCTGTACTGCAAAATTAATAATAATAATAATAGTAATAATAATAATAATTCAACATTTTAAACTATCTGAAATTTTCTGTTTCTTCCCCACTGTTTCTAAAAGACTAAGAACCTTGAGAAATTGAAATTGTGCATAGAAAGATGTTAGCTCTCCTTTGATCATTTTTAGAGTTAGTAATTTATAGTTCAAAGAAGTAAGGTGACCCTGTTTATTATAAAGACAAATGATAGAGAATAATAGGAAGCACACATTATATCAGTAAATATTTTCTGTTGATTACGAGTAGCTGTCTTAAAATTTATCTTCCATAACAGAAGAAACATTGTTATTAGCGGCCTCTTAAAATGCTTATTATTGTTATTTAGTAATAGTTTGGATAGCAGATGGTATTTTTCTTTTTCTTATATACCTAAAACAATAAGGTGGGATAAAATTAACATGAGAATAGTATATCTGTATTTATTCAAATGAACATCTTAAATAAGCATTTTATGTTAAGTTAATACTATGAATAAGTGAATATACTGAGTAGTCTCAGTTTATACAGATTTAAAATTAAAGTGATTTAGGACCAAAGTCTACTTTCATAAGAAAACCACGTTACAGTATTTCAGCAACTATTCCCACCATTTCTTTTAAAATCAGAATACACATGTGCATATGAATGTATTTAAATAAAATAATGCTTTTAATATATTTAATAAAGTAATACTTAATGTAGTTAAGTAAAATAATTTGGAAAAAAGTCACCTGAAAATTTACCAAGTGGCTATCTTGGATAGTTATAACATTTGATGTAAACATCTGCATAAGTTCAATAGAATCTTACTGTCTACCCTTCCTTTCACTGCATGTTGAAATTTTACACACTCTTTTATCTCTTTAAATGTCGGTAGTTGGTAGCATGATCTCAAAACTTAATCAAGAGCAGGGTGTGGTGGCATGTGCTTGTAATCCCAGCACTTGGGAGGCTGAGACGGGAGGATCGTGGTTCTCAGCCAGCCTCAGCTACTTAGTGAGACCCTGCGCAACTTAGTGAGACCCTGTTTCAAAATATATAATTAAAATAAATAGGGCTTGAGGTGTAGCTTGGAGGTAGAATTTCCCTGGGTTCAATCCCCAGCACCACACACACAAAACTTAGTCAAATGAATATAACCACAATTTAGCTTAACAAAATTTCTATTGGACATTTGGATTGGGTTCAATATTTCGTTATTATAGTAACGTTCAGAAAATATTTCTTTATATGCATCTTGATTATTTCCTTAGGTGAAATCCCATAAATCTAAGATTACTGGGTCCAGAGTTATAGTCACTTCAATGTTAATGGGTAAAATAGTTACAACACTTGGTATTTTTCATATTGATGGTTTCTTTCAGTTTCTACATTTGTGGAATGAATTATTTAACAGAATAATCTTTTTTTCCTTAGGGATAGTTTTGGCTTGTCTAGTGAACAAAACTTCATCAATAGTGGTGTGTCTGTGATTTTGTAAGCACTGTAAATATATTTGGGGAGCGGAACGGCTTAGGGCCCCCTTAGCCATGCCCGGTCATCACTCCATTCTTGGTAACCCACCTTCAGTGATGGCCTTGTATTGTGACTTGTCATTTGGGCAGGTGTCTGGTGGGTGGAGGTAGAGATGAAGACCTTAAATGTGGTAGGGTGAGAAGAGAGAGAGAGAGAGTAGGAATTAATACCAAACCAGGCAAGAAGAGATTCTGAAGTAGCCACTGACTTCATGATAATCTCCTCTCGATCTGCCAACACACAATGGCTTAGGAATGCATTTGGTAGACTGTTCTTGGATATAAATCAATCTATCTATCTATCTATCTATCTATCTATCTATCTATCTATCTATCATCTATCTATCTATCATCTTAGTTATTGAGACGTAACCCTGGGAGAAGATTGCACGGTTGTATTTCTCCTCTAGCACTTAGAACAAACACACACTCATAAACGCAGCTGTGTGAATAGGATTAATTATTAAAAATTACCTATTTTAGTCAGGCATGGTGGTGCACATAAGTTAATACCAGCTACTTGGGAGGCTGAGGCAGGAGAATTGCAAGTCTGAGGCTAGCTTCGGCAACTAAAGAAGACTTTTTTTCAAACAAATAAACAAGCAAATGAAAGAAAAGATCTGGCTATCTAGTTTAGTGGTAGAATGCCCTTTAGTCCCCAGCACTGGGGAAAAAAAGAAAAAAACCTTATTTTGAAAGCAGGGGTGCTCTGAGAACAAACGTAACTCATGAGTACTGAACAAGAAATCCCGGTTTTTGTGTGCTGACCCAGCCAGAAGCTCTGCAGGCTGTTCTAAGCTTGCACTGCCTCTGGAAGAAGCAGACATTTCTTTCAAAAGGTTGTAAATGACCAGCTCACTGAGAGAGTTGTCTCTTGTTACCTAGAACAGTCTTCCTAGTGGTAAAAATTCCTTGGAAACTTATTTTCTCCCTTTTAAAAACCAAACAGTAGAAATAGCTATCTCTTTCCAAATGGAAGCAGAAAGCAGAGGGCTCACTGAAATCCAGAGAGTAACTTTATCAGCGATGCGGTGGCCAGGCATGAGCCCGGGCGGGGAGAGGCAAGGATACCAGCACAGACAGATGTTACCACGGTGGCCAGGATTCTGGCCCTTTGGCCGGGGTTGGATCTTTTAGAGCCATGGTTTCCACATCTGCGCATCAGCCACAACTGGGGCATGAACATCTGCTAAGCCAGAATCCTTGGAAGCACAACTGGAGATTTTATCTTTTTAAAAAGCTTTTCTGCATGGGGTGGGGGGAAGGGGACCTGGAGTGACGCACGCAAGTCTCTGTGTGTGTGTGTGTGTGTGTGTGTGTGTGTGTGTATTTCTCTCACTCTGAACCTCACTCTGATGTGTAATTATGATGCATCAATGCAAAAATATTTTTACCTCAGCCTGGTTAGAAGCTGCCTTCACAAAGCTTTATAAAGCATGATAATATTTGAAATGTGAGGTTGCTGACTCGGGCTATTCGGCCTAATGAATTTCTTCTTAAAGTAGCGCTTGTCAAAGGAGGGATGTCAGAAGAAAATGGAAGGATTCATACGCTAAAAATTTTATCTTTTAAAATGTTCTTTTTCATGTCTTATGAGATGTATAATATATTAGTACACATCATAGGATACATTTTATAAATAAATATACATGTAGTGGGATTTGTGTTCAAATAGTTTTTTACTGAAATCATTTAAAAGCTTGATATATTCAAGAAAATAGAAAAGTTCTGGGAACTACTACTTTAGAGGGTTGGGAAAATTAAAACTTATCCTTATAGCCAGGTATGGCTAGCACACGCCTGTAAACCCAGATTTGGGAGGCTGAGACAGGAGGACAGCCTCAGCAATTCAGTGAGATTCTAAGCAACCTATCAAGACTCTGTTTCAAAACAAAAACTAAAAAGGGCTGGGAGTGTAGATTGGAGGTCGAATGAATGCCCCTAGGTTCCATCCTCAGTACCATATAGATAACAACAAACATCCCCAAAGAAACAAACAGACAAACAACTTATCCTTAGGAGGTAAATATCCTAAAAGAATGTTGGCCTGGGAAAGCAGGTAGAATGGGCATTATACTTCGAGAGTCACTGGCACCTTAGAAAATGACCACCTCAGGCAGGTCAAGGGTCTGATTCCTGGACGGGAATCGGGGCTCTGTCGGTGATAGCTAGAGAGGCAGCTTGATGTCACCAAAGAACAGGCTTAGGAGTCTGCGGCTCTGATCGGAACTGCGAGTTCCGATACACCACAGCTGCAGTATTGCAATCTCCCAAACTGTCAAATGGGGATAAAAACATTAAACTCACAGGAATGCTTTGAGGAGCAAATGAGATAATACAGAGTTTAACAGGGCATGTGCATGGTCAGATAGTGGCGCTTGTTACTAACAGTGATTGCTAATGGTTTTATTATTATAGAAACAATCTAAAGTAGTGGTTGGGGGCCTGGGCTCCAAAGTAGATTTGCCAGTGTTGGAATCTTCGCATCGCTGTTCACTAGCCATTACACTGAGCCAGAGGATAGTAATAATGATAAGAGGACCTATCTCCTGAGGCGGCTGTGAGGTTTAAAGAGAAAATATGGCCGGGTGTGGCGGCGCACGCTTGTAATCCCGCGCTTGGGAGGCTGAGACAGGAGGATCACACAGGTTCGAAGCCAGCCACAGCTACTTAGTGAGGCTCTCAGCAACTTAGTGAGACCCTGTTTCCAAATAAAGTATAAATGGGTCTGGGAGTATAGCCTGGAGGTAGAAAGCCTCTGGGTTCCATCCCCAGTACCACCAAAAAAAAAAAAAAAATTAAAGAGAAAATATGTATAGCGCTTGTTGAATGATATCTGGCTCATAATATATGCTTATTTATTGTTATTGTTATTATTATCATTATTGTTATTATCATTATTATTATTTTTTGGTACTGGGCATTTAACTGGGCATTCTACCTCCAAGGCACATGATTAACCATGTTTTATTTTTAGTTTTGAGACAGGGCCTTGCTTGATGGGAATCTTATTACATGCTGAGGCTGTCCTCGAACCTGTGATCCTCCTGTCTCAGCCTCCCAAGTACTGAGGTTACAGGTGTGTGCCACTATACCTGGCTTATTTTATATATTTTTTTGAAGTACTGGGGATGGAACCCAGGGGGCATTCTGCCTCTGAGCTATACCCCCAGCCCTAGTTTTTATTCTTTATTTTTCAAACAGGGTCTCACTGAGTTGCGGAGGGCCTCACTAAGTAGCTGAGGCTGGCCACGAACCGCGATCCTCCTGAATCAGCCTTCCATAATGTTGGGATTACGAACGGGCACCGCCATACCCAGCTTTTGTTTTCTATTTTTTGTGATACTGGGGATTGAACCCAGAGGCATTCTGCCTCTGAGCTATAACCCCGGCCCTTTTTATTTTTTTGTTTTGAAACAGTCTTTTGAGGTTGCGGAGAGTCTTGCTAAATTGTCGAGGCTGGCCTTGAACCTGAGCTCCTCCTGTCTCAGCCTCCCAAGTGCTGTGGTTACAGATGTGTGCTACCACGCTCGGTTATATGCATAATTTATACATTAGCTGCTATCACGATCATGGTCATCATTATCATCATCGCACCCCCCCCCACAGGTGCTACATACCTCCAAGCTACATACCCAGCCCCATTTTTTATTCTTTAATTTAACACAGGGTCTCACTAAGTTGTGGAGGGCTTCACTAAGTCGCTGAGGCTGGCCGTGAACCTGCTGTCCTTCTGTCTCAGCCTCCCAGGTACTGGGATTACAAGTGGGTGCCACCACACCAGGCTTCGTTTTTTGGTTTTAATGTGAAAAAGTAAAATGATAGTTAAATAAGTGAGGGCTTGTGGTTATAATTCTGTAATTAATAACCAAGCAAAGTCAGATGTGGTGCATTTCTGTAATCCTGGTACTTGGAGGGGGCAAAGACAGGAGGATCACAGGTTCGAGGACAGCCTCAGCAACTAAGAGAGACCCTATTTCAAAATAAAAATGAAATATGACTGGGGTGTAGCTTGGAGGGAGAATGCCTGTGGGTTCAATCCTCAGTGCCCAAACCAAACCAAACAACAACAACAACAAAAACCCCCCAAACAAACAAAAACAAAACAAGCATAATAACCAGGAAACCTTATTGGGCAGGGTCCTGGTAACTCGGCTTCCTAAACATTTGTGAGCCCTGTAGCCTTTGTGGCGCCCAGCTGAGCTCTGCCGAGGAGCACTGCAGTCTCTGAACTGAAGTTTCAGGGTAGAGCTGGGGCAGCTGCGTTTTCCCACAAGACAAATAGATAATTTATGATTCATAACAAAGATGGGAACCACGGATTCTAGTGTCTTCCTCTTATTCCTTTGAATTCTCCATACCGCAGCTGTCCCCGGATTCCAGAGGTTCATACAAGTAGTGTTACATTAGAAATACTGCCATGCCATGATCCAACCGACTTTTTTTTTTTTTTTTTTTTTTTGGTGGTACTGGGGATAGAACCCAGAGGCTTTCTACCTCCGGGCTATACTCCCAGACCTATTTCCAGACCTATTTTATATTTTTTAATTTGAAAACAGGGTCTCACTAAGTTGCTGAGAGCCTCACTAAGTAGCCGAGGCTGGCTTCGAACCTGCGCGATCCTCCTCTCTTGGCCTCCCAAGCGCTGGGATTATAAAGCGTGCCACTACACCCAGCTTATTATTATTATCTGGTACTGGTGATTGAACCAGGGGTACTCTGTATCCCTCCTCTGAGCTGCACCTCCAGCTCTGTTTGATTTTTTTTTCTCTCCTGACTGCATTTTTTTTATTAAACAAATTTTTTATTGAACATATACCTCTCTTGCTAAGTAGTTGAGGCTCCCAAGTGCTGGGATTATAGGAGTGTGCAACCATGCCTATGTTAGGTTATATTTTTTATCACTGGTTGGACTTGTAAAATGCTGCTCTTTCATATGGAGCTACATTTTCCTTTTTTTTTTTTTTTTTACAGGTCTGGGGATGGATCCCAGGGGCATTCGGCCTCTGAGCTACACCCCCTGCCCTGTTTTTTCTTTTTTTCTTTCTTTCTTTCTTTCTTTTTTTCTTTCTTTCTCTTTTTTGCGGATCTGGGGATGGAACCCAGGGGCATTTGACTTCCGAGCTACACCCCCTGCCCTATTTTTTATTCTTTATTTTGAAATCGGGTCTCACTGAGTTGCAGAGGGCCTCACTAAGTAGCTGAGGCTGTCTGTGAACCGCGATCTTCCGGTCTCAGCCTCCCGAATGCTGGGATTACAAGCGTGCACCTCCAGGCCCGGCTTGCCTTTTGTTTTTGTTTCTACCATCTTACTACAGATTTTACTTGTCCAAGGTAAATTAAGATATTCACAGAACTGAAAGGAAAATTAGAGAATCCAGATATTACTAATTATGAGGATATATGCTTTGCCTGCTGTTTAGTTAGTAGCAAAGCCAAGATTAAAATTCAGCTTCTTGGGTGTATTCATTTCGAGTTACCTCCCCCCATGCCATTTTGGCATGGGGCTGTATTTCTATTTCCTGTATTTCTATCTTTCTAATAAACTTCTTTAAATCTTCAAAAAACCCCAAAATTCAGCTTCTTGACTTCTTTTTTGTGTCTTTCCGTATAATATCCTCCCTCCAATATATCTTCCTCTATGTTTTTGGTACTAGAGATTGAACTGAGGGGCATTCAACCTCTGAGCTACACCACCAGGGTCTCACTAAGTTGCTGAGCGCCTCACTAAGTAGCCGAGGCTGGCTTCGAACCTGTGCGATCCTCCTGTCTCAGCCTCCCAAGGGCGGGGATTACAAGCGTGCGCCACCACGCCCGATTTACAATTACTAAATATTTTAAGCACGTAGAAAAGTAAAGAAAGCAGCTGGACGTGGTGGTGCACTCTTGTAATTTCCATACTTGAGAGGCTGAGAGAGAAGGACCACAGGTTTAAGGGCAGCCTCAGCAACTTAGCTAGACTCTGCTTCAAAATAAAACAATAAGCTGGGTGTGGTGGCGCACGCTTGTAATCCCTGCTCTTGGGAGGCAGAGACAGGAGGATCGCGCAGGTTCGAAGCCAGCTGCGTGCGCTGGCTTAGGAGACCCTGTTTCCAAATAAAAAATGTAAAAATAGGTCTGGGAGTGTAGCCCGGAGGTAGAAGGGCTTCCAGGAACCCCAGTACCACCAAAAAAAACCAAAAACAAAACAAAACAACAAACAATAAAATAGGGCTCAGAGGTAGAATGCCCCTGGGTTCAATCCCCAAGTAACACACACACACACACACACACACACACACACACACACACACACACACATCACACGCACACACATCACACACCAATATGAAAAATATATATATTCACTACTTAGCACTAGCAAATTTTAGCAACTTGCCCTATTTCTCTCAGATCTTTGTCTCATATTTTGGAGTAAGAACACTTAAAAGTAAGGTACAGTTGAAGCACCCCATTTACCCTCTTCAGTCCTTCTCCTGCGATAACTTCTCTCTTGAATTTTTTTTTTTTTTTTTTTTTTGCGGGTCTAGGGATGGAACCCAGGGTCATTCAACCTTCGAGCTACACCCCCTGCCCTATTTTTTTTATTCTTTTTTTTTTGTTGTACTGGGGGTGGAACCCAGAGGCTTTCTACCTCCGGGCTATACTCCCAGACCTATTTTATATTTTATTTGGAAACAGGGTCTCTCTAAGTTGCTGAGAGCCTCACTAAGTAGCCGAGGCTGGCTTCGAACCTGCGCGATCCTCCTGTCTCAGCCTCCCAAGCGCGGGGATTACAAGCGTGCGCCACCACGCCCGGCTTCTCTCTTGAATTTGGTGTTGGTCATTCCTATGTCTGGTTTTAATTTTTTAGATTATTTTTGGGGCACCTGTTTTATGCTTTTATCATATGATTTATGCATCCTTAAAAATGTGGAGGATTGTTTGCATGATTTCAGAGCTGAAATAACAGGTGGCTCACACAATCCTGTACTCTGTAAAATACCTGTGGCAGAGCCTGAATCATTAGAGAGGCTCATGGAATGATATCCATAAAGTTGTAGAAATCTCCACATACTGCTTGCTGAGTGATTCAGAAAAGGAAGAAGTCCTTCCTTTTTCCCTCCCTTCCTTCCTTCCTTCCTTCCTTCCTTTCTTTCTTCCTTAAGGAAACTAATCTGCATGAGTCAGGCCGAGTCACAGCACCAGGAATCATTATTGAGTACTCGTGTTCGGTAGGCTTTTAATCCTCACGGTGACCCTGTAAGGTAAACAGGACTACCCCCATTTTATAAATAAAAGAGAACTGATGTTCAGAGAGGTCAGGTATGGGATACAAAGTCAGATTATTGTTGTTTTTTTCTTCCTGAATTTGCAGTTTAGCAATTGTAGATCAGGCGCCTACCTTTGTTCTTCTTAGCCAAGGCAAAGGGCAGATGTTTAATAAGTATTTGAAGGGATAGTTCGAGGAGTTTTGCACAGAAGGGAAGGTCAAGAATGGACAAATTCAAGAGGTCAAAGCCAGAAAAGTTTCTGGTAAAAAACAAGTTTAGAAGGCTTAGAGATAGGACATGACATCAGAAACCCAGTGCCAGCGAAGCGTGGTGGCGCTCGCTGTAATCCCAGCATTTGGGAGGCTGAGAGCGGAGGATCGCGGTTCGCGGACAGCCTCAGCTGCTTAGTGAGGCCCTCTGCAACTCAGTGAGACCTGGTTTCAAAATAAAGAATAAAAAATAGGGCAGGGGGTGTGGCTTGGAGGTCGAATGCCCCTTCCACCTCCAGACCCACCCAAACAAAAAACAAAACAAAAACAAAAACAAAAACAAAACAAAAACAAAAAAACAAACCCAGTGCAAAGAAGCAAGAATTTCAGGGGCTGGAGGTGGAGCTCGGTCATAGAGTGCATGCTTAGTATGTGCAAAGCCCTGGGTTCAATCCCCACACAAAGAGAAAAGAAAAGAAAAATATTTAGAATGATGATCTAAGTGTATGGAGATGCTCATAAGCTATTTGAAATTCTGCTAAGAAATTGAAAAACACATTTCTTTTTTTATAATGTGCTTTTACTGGTGCATTACAGTCGCACGTCATACTGCAAATCATGTTAACAATGACATCCATGCACACAGCACTCCGTGGCTCCCCCTCATTTTCCCCTTTCCCAATACAGGGCACTGAGATTGACGTTGGTACATTCACATATGTACACATGGCCGATGGTGGCATTTCATTAGTGGGCCTCAGTGGTCCTTCTCCCCTGCCCTTAGACACCTCCCTGGCTCTGCAGAGGTTTCTCCTCCATTGTCTGGAGTCCCTCCGGAATCCGTTACACCCTGGCTTGCACATATTAGAGAAAATATATAACCCTTCACTTTCTGTGACGGGCTAATCTCACAACACAGTGTTCTGCAGGTCCTTCCATCTTCTTGCAAATGACAGTTTTGTTCTTCTTTATTGCTGAGTAGAATTCCATTGTGTGTATTTCCCATAATTTTGTAATCTATTCATCTGTTGATGGACACCTAGGCTGATTTCATGTTTGGCAATTGTGAATTATATGAACATGCGCAGGCATATATTACTGTAGTTCTCTGATTTCAACCCCTTTGGAAAAATACCCGGGAGTGGTATAACCGGATCACATGGTGGCTCCATTTCCAGAAAAACTGCTATTTCAGTGCTGTAGTATTCTTTCAAAAAATAAGATTTACCAGCCGGGCGTGGTGGCGCACGCTTGTAATCCCTGCACTTGGGAGGCTGAAACAGGAGGATCGCACAGGTTCGAAGCCAGCCTCGGCTACTTAGTGAGGCTCTCAGCAACTTAGTGAGACCCTGTCTCCAAATAAAATATAAAATAGGTCTGGGAGTGTAGCCCGGAGGTAGAAAGCCTCTGGGTTCCACCCCAGTACCACCAAAAAAAAAAAAAAAAAAAAAAAAAAAGATTTACCTATAAACTTGGGACAGACCTTCCTTCTTTTTAGGTTTTAGGAGAATTAAGTTGAATTTCGTAAGTTATTCAAATTGAAAGTGGATATATTGGGGAACTGGTTTCAGGGAGGTATATTTTCTTTGTGTTAAAAAAATATATGTATCCGCCGGGTGTAGTGACGCATGCTTGTAATCCCAGTATTTGGGAGGCTGAGACAGGTTCGTGGTCAGCCTCAGCGCCTTAGTGAGGCCCTCTGCAATTTAGTGAGACCCTGTTTTAAAACAAAGAATAAAAATTAGAGCTGATGGTGTAGCTCAGAGGTAGACTGCTGGGTTCAATTCCAGCCCTCTTTCCCCCCAAAAATATTCTTTCTGATGCAGGTAGTGTATCTTTGCAGAATTTTTTTCTTCCTTTTACATTTCAGTGATTTTGAAATTGTCAGCTGCCCGTAGAATATTTTTTTTTTACATAGTTAACATTTTCTGTGTACAGGGAAACTTAGACGTATGTGGAAATTTCTGTCATCTGTCACTTCAGTGATTTATTTGTATAGTACCATAAATATTTAAACTTAAATTTGGGTTCCTTAATATTTTTAAAAATCGATTTAAAAAAGATTGTACCTCAATGTAGCATTGAAAAGTTACTCTGTATTCAGAAAGGCATGGGAGTGTGTTGAGAGCCATCTTAGAACCACACACAGATTAAATACTGGACAGGCTCAAGCTGAGTCATAGTATTTGGCTGGGTGGGACCTGTCTACAAGTGGAGAAATTCCAAGGAACCTGATGTAATCGATAAAGTAGAGTCTGTGACGTCTTCGCCACCCGGTAATGTTTAACCCTTCCTTTTTAAAGTTTGTACATGACTGTTTCACTGTCCTTCCCTACCTTAACCTGTGACATTTTACTGGTTTCTGTGTTTAATCATCTTTTATGATGCCTTGTTTGAAGTTTCTATAAAAGTAAAGTGCTGGCTACAGATGGCCAGGAGAATTGTCATCTGCCTCCTCTCCAACCTCCCCAATTATTAAATATAATTTTCTCCGTATTATCATATCTGACTCTGCTACAATTGTTTTTGTGCAAGAGACTTCTTTTTGTAGCAGTAACCTTCCATGGCAGGATCACAGAACAAGGAGTGTCTACAATAGAAATGGAGCTATGAAGCCGGGCGTGGTGGCGCACGCTTGTAATCCCCGCGCTTGGGAGGCTGAGACAGGAGGATCGCGCAGGTTCGACGCCAGCCTCAGCTACTTAGTGAGGCTCTCAGCAATTTAGTGAGACCCTATTTCCAAATAAAATATAAAATGGGTCTGGGAGTATAGCCTGGAGGTAGAAAGCCTCTGGGTTCCACCCCCAGGACCACCAAAAAAAAAAAAAAAAAGAAGAAAAAAAAAAGAAATGGAGCTATGAAGCCGGGCATGGTGGTGCACGCTTGTCGTTCTAGTATTTGGGAGGCTGGAACAGGAGGATCTCAGGTTCATGGACAGCCTCAGCTACTTGGGCCCTCCAAAACTTAGTGAGACCCTGTTTCAAAATAAGAACTAAAAAATAGAGCTGGGGGCATAGCTCAGAGGTAGAATGCTCCTGAGTTCGAGCTCCAATATTAAAAAAAAAAAAAGAGAGAGAGAAAGAAAAGAAAAAAGAAAAAGAATGGAGCTATGGGATATAAATTTCTTCTTCTTTCCTTCCCTTCCTTCCTTCCTTCTTTTTTTTTTTTTTTTGGTACTGGGGATTGAATTCAGGGACATTCTACCTCCAAGCTACACTCCCTGTCCTATTATTTATTTATTTATTTATTTATTTGCTGGTCTGGGAATGGGATCCAGGGGCATTTGACCTCCGAGCTGTACCCCCTGCCCTATTTCTAATTCTTTATTTTGAAACAGGGCCTCACTTAGTAGCTGAGGCTGTCTGCAAACCACGATCCTCCTGGCTCAGCCTCCCGAATGCTGGGATTACAAGCGTGTGCCACCACGCCTGGCATCTTATTTTTATTTTTGAAACAGGGTCTCTCTAGGTTATTGGTCTCAGGGTCTCACTGCTTGCTAAGGCTATCCTCCAATCTGTGATCCTCCTGTGTCAGCCTCCAAATACTGGGATTATAGACATGTGCCACCATGCCTGACTTAAATTTCTTATAAGGAATCTAAAGTTTGGCACTGGAAGGCTGGCTGCCTGTTCATCTTTTCGTAATTAACAAAAATCATGTTTTTCAGGTCCCAAGGGGGGAGCACCCATGAATATGTTGTTTCATTTTGTCATGGTAACACAATGATACATTCAAGGGAGGGAATTCTCAAATATAGGAAAAATTGATATGACTGATTCATAGATCATGCAAGATTCAGGCACTAAAGTCTGACAAAAATTTCTAGCTAATAGTTAGAGATGTCTAACTTCCAGCAGTGTGTAATTTAACTACGAAAATACGAACAAATGCAGAATGCAGAACACATTCTGATGTGTGTATGTGTGTGTGTGTGTGTGTGTGTGTGTGTGTGTGTGTGTGTTGCCAGGTATCATGGTATTTCTCAATAGCCTTAGAAATTATCGTATTGCCGGGCGTGGTGGCGCACGCTTGTAATCCCCACGCTTGGGAGGCAGAGGCAGGAGGATCGCGCTGGTTTGAAGTCAGCTGCATGCGCTGGCTTAGGAGACCCTGTTTCCAAATAAAAATATAAAATAGGTCTGGGAGTGTAGCCCGGAGGTTCAAGGGCTTCCAGGAACCCCAGTACCCCCCCCCCCACACACACACACAAAGAAATTATCATATTAATCCTAAAAGCAGTAAAGAGGATCAACAAGTTTTATTTTATTTTTTCTTGTAGTACTGGGAATTGAACCCAGAGGCATTCTACCTCCAAGCTATACCTCCAGTCCTATTTATTTATTTCTTGTTTTTGAAACTGTCTCACTAGGTTGCTGAGAGTCTTGCTAAAATACTGAGGCTGGTTTTGAACCTATGATCCTCATGTCTCAGCCTCCTGTGTTCTGGGATTACAGATATGGGCCATCATCCCTGGCGATAAGCAACTTTTATGCCCCATGGAATGTTACCACTGGATACCAAACATCTCTGTAAGAAATGTTTTAGGATCTGATGAAGAGAAGGCTTAAACTTTTTAACACTAAGAACATAATTATATGGATAAATATTTGCTGTCTTTCTGTTGATGGCCTGTCTGATAATTGATGGCATCTGAGAATCAAAGAGTTCAAAATGTCTCTTTTTAGCTGGGTGTGGTGGCACACGGTTGTAATCCCAGGACTTGGGAGGCTGATACAGGGGGATTGCACAAGTTTGAGCCAGCCTCAGCTGCTGAGTGAGGCTCTCAACTACTTAGTGAGACCCGGTTTCCAAATAAAGTATAAAATAGGTCTGGGAGTATAGCCCGGAGGTAGAAAAGCCCCTGGGTTCCACCCCCAGTACCACACACACACAAAAAAGTTTCTTTTCCAGAAATGGATCAAGACTTTTCTATTACTCCTTTCTTTTTGTAAGGGAGATCTGTTATATGCTAGCCTAAGCTGGGATCAAGAGAACCCCAGGAAAGGGATATAAGCATTATCTTTATCATACAGCAGAGGAGAAACTGTAAGCAGACCTGGATTGAGTGCAGGGAAGCTCAGCTTAGACCGTGGATGCTTTACTTAAGGAAGGAATGAACCAGGCTTTTGAAAGCATATTAAAGTGAATATACTGGAGGGCCTGGGAGCAAATTCCTACCTGTTGGGGCTGGAAGGTGATGGCCTCCATCACGACAGCAGGAATTCACTGGGCAGCAGTGGAGAAGGAATTCCTGGGATTGTAAAGAAGGACTTGGCTGAGGCTGAGGAGGAGGGCGAGCTCTCTGGTTGCTGGATCTTTGGTGTTTTGTGGGCGCAGGCTTAGTGTTGTAGACATGCCAGACCCCTGCCAGTGGTAGGCGTGGGGCATTTCCCGCATAAGTCCAGGCTGAAATCTTAACCCGGTGGGGTCCCCAGTGTTGGTTCCTGGTCTTTGTAGGCTCTGAGAGGAGCTATCTCCTATAGCAGCTGCAAATGCCTGAGCCCCACCCCTAGAAATTCTAAGGTCTGAACTGGGACTCTTAATCTTTTTTTTATTTGTGACATTGGGGATTGAACCAGGGGCCAGTCTACCTTTGAGCTACACCCCTAAGTGTATTTTTATTTTATTTTGAGAGAAAGTTTCACTAAGTTGTGGAAGGCCTCACTAAGTTGCTGAGGCTGGCTGTGAACTTACGATCCTCCTATTTCAGCCTTCCAAGAACTGAGATTACAAGTGTGTGCCTGGCCATTTTTTTTTGTTTTGATTTTTGATGTAGAGATTGAATCCAATGTTCTACTTCCAAGATACACCCCAGCCCTTAATTTTTTTTTTTTTTTTGGAAACAGGATCTTGTTAAAATTTCTCAAGCTGGTCTTGAACCTGCTGTCCTGTCTCAGCCTCCCAAGAACTGGGATCACAGGCAGGTGTCACCATGCCTAGCCTTAATCTTGTTTAATAAAAAACACTGAGGTCAATTCTAACACATTTGGTTCACATTTTAGGAGCTAATCTTATATTTTATTCCAGTGGGTTACTTGCCTTTTATTTTTTTTCTTTCAGCAGAGCAGGTATTTATCTTTCAGTCATGGAAAGTACATGTGGAGGTTTTTTGGGACGGTGTCAGGATGATCTCTGTTTTTCTGAATAAATCCAATCTTTATAGAGTCACAGTGGCTTTGCTGTGGCTCCCAGGCCACCCCTGGTATCCTCTGAACTTCAATTCTGTGGGATAGAAATAAGGCAGAACTCAGTTGGTTCCTTTATTTTATTATTTTATTTTATTTGAGATACTCTACTGGGAATGGAATCCAGGGGCATTCTACCTCTGAGCTACACCCCCCCCCCCCGCCCTATTTTTTATTCTTTATTTTTGAAACAGGGTCTTACTGAGTTGAAAAGGGCCTCAATAAGTAGCTGAGGCTGTCTACAAACTGAGATCCTCCTGTCTCAGCCTCCCAAATGCTGGGATTACCAGCATGCATCACCATGCCTGGCTTAGTTGGTTCCTTTTTTAAAAAAGAATTTTATGGGTGCAGTACAGTTATAAACCGTGGTGAGATTTCTCTTTCCCCACTTGATCCCCAGGTGCTAAGTAGCCAATCAAGACTGACTGGCTTCCCTCTTGGGGGGTGAACAGAAATGGAAGATGCTGCCATCTTTGGGAATCCAAGGCTTACTTGTAAGGGAGCTGTCAGTGGGGCAGCAGGTCTTGGAGACTTGCTCCTGCTTCTGTAGTGGGTACCAGACCCCTCTAGTCCTCAAACTCCTGCAAGCCGCACAATGGCTGGCAACCTCGGCATTACCTCTAGAGGGCGCTTGAGTCTCTACCAAAGCCCAGTGTGGACGCAGTGGTTTGGGATTCAGTTTACCTACCAAGAAATTTCTGTTCCGGGGCTCCACAAGAGAGGCAGGCCAGTGGAGCCCTGATTGATGTCTAGGGCTCCCTGTCTTCTTCAGTGTCAGCCTCAGGGCCAGGTTCTCTTTCTCTCCCTTGACTCAGGAAATATACTACAGGTACTTCCTTCCCAGGGCTCCTTCCACCCTGTCACTTGTGGTTGTTGATGGTTGTTCCTGGCAGGACCCGTCTTTGGGGATCTATGATCTTGGTAATGGCCCTAATTGCCTCTTTATATGTCACCCCAAGTAAGGTGCAGGCCCTCGAGGTTCACCGGGCTCAGTGACCGCCGTAGGGATGGGTCCCAGAACACCTTAAAAAGATTCGCCAACAGCTGTGCAAATCATCCTTAGGCCGCGCCATATTGTCAATTTTCAGGCAGGAATACAGGAAAGAAAGTTCTTTATGACAACCCAAAGAAAGGCAGTTTTGACCTTTAGAAGGACATTTCTTATCTCAAAAGATTATTTGCTAAAAAAAAAAAGATCATTTTCTTGAAGCGAGGCAGTTTGGCGGAATGGCTGACATTACTGAGGGTGCCCGGGAGTGTGTCTCATTGTTCTGCTTTGCTGTTGCCTTTTTGTGAAAACCTGCGGCCAAAGGAACCGCATAGTTCCAGTACGAGGTCCAGTAGCACATTACTAATGGCATACTTTAAGAGGTGGACTTAGGTTGGTTGGTTGGTTTGGCCATAACACCAGGACAGAAACCCTTGCAGGGGGTCATAAAGCGTCAAGGTTATAAACTTCATGGGGCTTTCAGGCAAATGAGGAATTTTTATTAATTCTTTAAATGCAAATGTCCAACAATGTCTCCACCTGTCACACCCCCTGCAGAGCTCCAGGTAGGGAAGGACTGTAACCTGCTCCGCTGGGGGTCAAGGGGAAAAATCAGGTTATTCAGAAATTCTCTGTTGCCAAATGGTATGGCTGAATAAAAAAGACCCTCCACCTCCCCTGACTCCATTCCTAAAGAACATGCCGCAGATACACACGCAGAACTGAGAAATCCTTCCCGGTTCTCCTCCCCTCCCCCGACAGGACACACTTTAGAATAAACTCAGCAAGTACCTTGGCAGGCACCCAGCATAGCAGGTAAATTGTTAACTATCTGAATCTTTTTCTTTTCTTATTACACCAAAATTGAGCGTGATATTAAAAGCAAACCCTTTTTATTTTAAACCAGTGGTTCATGGTTTCAAAATAGGACTCTATTTTAGATGCCCTTAAATTTTCTCCTTTCCATACTTTTAAAAGTATGAGTCTGTTTGTTTGTACAATAGGAGCAAAGCCCAGACCTCTAATGATAAATAAACGTATCAATAACCTTCAAGTCCTGGCCAAGGCTTTATTGGATTACCATGGAAATAAAGATCCTAAATCTCTCTTCCTGTGACCAAGTCAGCAAGGGATGAACTTTCCGTTTTCTCACATTCCTGTGACCCCAAGTAAGGTACAGTATTAATTCAGAACTAATTCAGTAATAAGTCAGTATCAATTCCTGCCCTGTTTTTGTTTATAATGCATACAGTAGTGGTTTGATGGTTAAAGGAGGAGATTGCTTTATACCCATAGTTCTCATCAGTAAGCTGAGGACTCCTAAGAGAGAAATTAGACAGGATTCTCTGACTTGCGTCTGAGTATTTATCAGAGACAAAATAAATAAGTCTTCCACATGTAAATGTTCCATGAAGTCAGACACCATATTGGTTTTTGCCATGAGCAAAAACCTGTATTTTCAGTGTCTTCCTCAGTGACCGATATATATGAGGTATTTTAATAGTAAATAAATAAAAGCAATAATGACCACAATTTTCTTTTTTTGGCATTTAAAAATTGTATATATTATTTGTGGTCCGAATATTAAACCCAGGGGTGTTCTACCTCTGGGCTCCACCTCCAGCCCTATTTTTATTTTGAAACAGGGTCTAAGTTGCTGAGGGCCTTATTAAGTTGCTGAGGCTGGCCTTGAATCCATGATCTTCTTGTCTCAGCCTCCCAAGTACTAGGGTTACAGAGGTATATGGCTACACTTGGCTAAATTGTATATCTTTATGGAGTATAATATAATTTTTTGTGCTTCTGGAGATTGAACTACAGGGGTGCTCTATCTCTCAGTCACACCTTTAGCCCTTTTTACTTTTTATTTTGAAACAGGATTTCACTAAGTTACAGCACACTGGCCTCGAACCTGTGACCCTCCTGCTCTTGCTACATGTATGAGTTTGTAGTGACCAAACTAGAGTAATTAGCATTTTCACTTCCTTCAACAGTTATCATTTCTTTGTGCTGGAAACCTTTAAACTCCTCTTTTCGGATTCTTTATAAGATATGTAATAAATTACTGTAATCTTTGGGTACCCTACCATGCTGTAGAGCGCTAAGACTTATTCCTCCTATTTAACTGTATTTTTAAAATTTTTCTGATGTCTTGTGTTGCTATAAAAATAAAATAAGAGTTCATTTTGAAAGTAGTACTAAATTTATATTTTGTCATGGTTTCTTTTCTTTTTTTCTTTTGGTGATACTGGGGATGGACTCATCAGGCTACCATCGAGCTATACCCCAGCCCTTTGCATTTTGAGAGAGAGTATTGCTAAATTGCCTCAGCCTCCTGAGTAGCTGGATTGACTTACTTCCTTCCTTCCTTCCTTCCTTCCTTCCTTCCTTCCTTCCTTCAGTGGTACTGGGGTTCCTGGAAACCCTTCTACCTTCAAGTTACACTCCCAGACCTATTTTATATTTTTTTTATTTGGAAACAGGGTCTCTTAAGCCTGCGCGGCTGGCTTCGAACCTGCGCGATCCTCCTGTCTCTGCCTCCCAAGCGCGGGGATTACAAGCATGCGCCACCACGCCCAGCCTGAGTAGCTGGAATTACAACTTTCAGCCACCATGCCTCCTGATTATCATGGTTGTAAATAGATTCTAAGAGCACCAATACTACCCAGTGTGTGTGTGCGTGTGTGTGTGTGTGTGTGTGTGTGTGTGTGTGTGTGTATCAAATATTTTTGTGTTAATGATCCTTATACCTGGAAGGTTGGAATCTACTTCCCTGATGGTAGATTATCTAGTCTTGGCTTTTTAAAAATGTGATGTCATACCTCTTATCTCTTGAGTAAGTGGTATGTTTCATAATTGGACAGATAAAAGTGTTAAAAAAAAAAAAACAAGCATGGTGGCATAGGCCTGTAATTCCAGTACTTGGGAGGCTGAGACAGGAGGATCACAGGTTCAAGGCCTGTTTTAAAAAAAAAGTGTTAAGCCGGGTGTGGTGGCGCATGCTTATAATCTCAGCATTTGGGAGGCTGAGACCAAAGGATCGTGGTTCGCAGACAGCCTCAGCTACTTAGGGAGGCCCTCTGCAGCTCAGTGAGACCCAGTTTCAAAATAAAGAATAAAAAATAGGGCAGGGGCTATAGCTCAGAAGTCAAATGCCCCTGGGTTCCATCCTCAGACCCCCCCCACCCCCCCAAAAGTGTTCAGAAGTTCTGCTTGTATTGAGTTGAAAGCCATCTCTGTGTTTTCCCTTTGGTTGTACTGATTCTAGTCTGAAGAAACAAATTCAATACATTATGCCTTTCCCAAAGAATAGAAATTTTCTATTCCCACGGAATAGAAAATTGTGCAATTTCCTATTATTTCTCAGCTTCCTTGAAAAAAGACACGCTGTCCTAAAATCCAAGTAGGGTAATCAGGGCACTGAATCCAAAGTAGGCAACGCAGTACTGTGAATGGGGGTGTGCTTCATTGTCAGAAACTTAGTCACCAGAGGTAGAGAGGAGGAGACTGGATTCTGGGAAAGCCCGCCCCTGTGCTGTCTACTTGTAGATACTGCCTGCTTCCTTCCTACCTACATGGTGCCGTATTTGTTTGTTTGTTTGTTTTTTTCTGGAGATTTTGCCAGTACCAGGGGCATTTTATCTCCAAGTTATACCCTAATCCCTTTATAACTATTTTTTTTCCCTTTCAAATAGGGTCTTGCTAAATTGCTGACGCTGGTCACAAACCTGTGGGCTAATATGGTAATTTACCAGGACCCGGCTTCAAAATAAATAATAAAAAGGCCTGGGGGTAGAGTACCCCTAAGTTCAATCCTCAGGAACACACACACACACACACACACACACACACACACACACAGATGACTATGTTAATGTCCTTATGATGAGAATGGGTTCATTCCCATGATGCAGTGGGTTTGTCATTAAAGTGAGTTTGTCTCTCTTTCTCTCTTACCATATGAGGCCTTCCACCGTGCTAAAATGCAGCAAGAAGGTCTTCACCAGATGTGGACTTCTTCATTTTGGACTTTCCAAATGAACCGTAACCTTTTCAACCTCTGTTCTTCACAAATTACTCAGTGTTGGGCATTTTGTTATAACAGCACAAAATGGACTAAGGCAGTAGATTCCAGTCTTCATCACAACCGCATGCATGAGATGGGTCCTTCCTTTTCTCCAGGGTGTTTCCCCATGGAGAAACTCAGTGCCTGAATAGGTAGGACAAGCCTTCCTCACGGCCCAAAAAGCCAGCCCAGGGACAGTCCAGGCCTCCGCTTGCACAGGAGGGGGCTGGGCATGGCCGTGCCTCGCTGCCCTCTGGTCCTCAGAGCTGATGAACCACCCTTCACCTCTCTGTTCTTCCCCACAACCCTCTGTGGAGGAGACTTGAAGCTCCTCCTTCTTCCTACATGAGCCTGAACTCCTTTAAAAAATATGCTTTGAAGCTGAGTGTGGTGGTGCATGCTTGTTACCTCAGCATTTGGGAAGCTAAGACAGGAGGATCTGGGTTCCCGGGTAGCCTCAGCTACTGAGACTCTGTTTCAAAATAAAGAACAAAAAAAATAGAGCTGCGGGTGTGGCTCAGAGGTAGAATGCCCGTGGGTTCTATTCCCGGTACTGCAACACACACACACACACACACACACACACACACACACACACACACCACCACCACCACCAACAACAACAACAACCAAAACCTACACACACACACACACACACACACACACACACACACACACACCAACCAAAACCTATGCTTTGAAACCAAAGCAATAACTATAATGATTTTTAGATGTACTGGGGACTGAACCTTGGTATTCTACCTCTGACCAACATACCCAGTTACATTTTATTTTATTTTTATTTTTTGAACTCCAAGAGTAGACCATTTTATTTATTTTCACAGTTAACAATACAGATGAGAACTGTACTTTCTTTGCCCATGTTCTCCATTCCCAAAGATTCCCTCTGATAGGGAGGGGAGCGAGTCTCTGTTGTCATGTCACTACACAACACCCAGTCACAGCACCATAATCTCCTGGTGAAGAACAAGTGAGAGAAAGCTGCTGCCCAGAGGCCCCTCCATCCTTGTCTGTCCAGCCTCACGGGCACCATCATGGGACAAGTGGGGGGTCTCATCATCCGAGGTCCAGGCATCAGGGGATGTGGCCTAATTCCCCTGTGGCCCCAGGTCCCACCAGCATCATCCCAGGAGGAGGGGGCTCACCACGGGTCTCATGGGAGGGCCTCCTCCATCTGGGGCGTTGACATCATCCCAGGACGAGGAGCACCCAGTGGGCTGGGGATGCGGGAGCATCACCCTGGGGGATGGTGCAGAGAATGGAGCAGGAGGGATCTTTTCTTGTTGAAATGCAGCCATTTTATGTAAGTCAGGCTCTGGGCCTGCTCCTCCCTCTCTATAGTCATCCTTAACCTTCTCCTTGTGTTTCCAACCACTGCAGCGTGTCTGTCTCTCAGACGGAGCATCAGGGGTGAGGTACGTCTCCCAGGAATCACAGTAAAGCTTGGGCATGTTGAGCTGCGGGCCGTTGTCCACTCCGTTCCTCCCGTGTTTTATTTTGAAGCAGGTCTTGCTGAGTTGCCAGGGCTGGCCTTCATCCTCCTGCCTCTGCGTTGCAGGTGTTGGGATTCAGGTGTGCGCTACTGTGCCTGGCTCTCATCTCTCTCCTTTCACTTCCTTTTCCTTTTCACCAGATACTTGGGATTTTTTTTTAAAAAAGAAGCAAAACTATTCTTTCTCCTATTTTCTTTTTCTTACCATCCCTTTCCTTGCTACTATTTTGCTTTGTGTTTGATAGATGATTGATTCCCTTCTGTGTTGGGTTGGTCCTTCTGATTTACCCATCTTAACTAAAGGTGAAGGTCAGTGTTAAGCCAGACTGTGGGTTTTGCGTTTGGACGAAAAATTATCCTACTCCTAGCACAGTGGGGGAGTGCAAGGTCACACTGATGAAAGCCCAAGGAAGGCTGGCTACCGAGGGGAGGCGGAGCCACAACACGAGCTGGCCGGGCTGCCAGCCCATACTTGGCTGCCTCTGTGTGCCCCTGGTTACCAGCGCCAGGATTAGCTATGAGTGGGAGACCAACTTTTCTTTTTCCAACTTCCACCCTGTGTTGACTCACATGGGTGTCCTTTCAAAAGGACCCGCGAGTCCAAAATAATTTGCAATAAAAAAAGACTTCATTTCTAATTTTGGTCTGTTATTAAGGTCTACAAAGGAATTTTGGAGTTGATAGAGGATATGGGAACGAATATCTAAACTTGACTTTTTTGTTGTTGTTGTTGTTCTGGGGATTGAATTCTACCTTCAAGTTACACCCCCAGTCCATGTATGTGTGTGTGTGTGTGTGTGTGTGTGTGTGTGTGTGTGTGTGTATATATATATATATATATATATTTTTTTTTTTTTTTTAATTTCAAAACAGGGTCTCACCAAGGTGCTGAGCTGAGGCTGGTCACAAATCTGTGATCCTCCTGTCTCAGCCTCTGAGGTGCTAGGATTACAGGTGCACACCATCATGCTCAGCTTCTGAATCTGACTCTTTAACTTCTTGGACAAAATATTGAAAGTTTAGTTCCTTGGAATTTCTTTCTACAAGTAATTTTTTCTTTCAAAACCTGTCCATAATCCGGGCGTGGTGGCACATGCTTGTAATCCCAGCGTTTGGGAGGCTGAGCCAGGGGGATCGCGGTTCACAAAGAGCCTCAGCTACTTAGTGAGGCCCTTTGCAACTCAGTGAGACCCTGTTTCAAAATAAAGGATCAAAAATAGGGCTGGTGGTGTAGCTCGGAGGTAGAATGTCCCTAGGTTTCATCCCCAGTACTGAAAAAACAAACAAACAAACAAACAAACAAATACTGCTCATACCATGGTATGGAATCCAAAGGAGCTACTTTTACCTGGTTTCCTTTCTTTCATCCCAAAATGCTGTTTCTGCTCATGCATAATTTATCAAACTCTTTATAATTATTTGGGGTCTTGTTCTAAAAATTATTTGAGAGAATAAATGAAAGCCAACTCATTCTAGCTAGGACTCCAGAGCTGAAGTTAGCTGAACCAACCCAATAAAGCCATCAGGGTTAAGAGTAACATAGGTCTTCCATATTAAAATTGAACTTATTCCCTTTTTACTAGAATAGGAAATACTCTTGTCATTTCCTACCAGAAGATAAAAACACTTAATTGCTCTTCAACAAAACCAGAAAATTCCATGAGGTCATTATTCCACGGTGATCATCTAAATTCTTATCTCATGATAGACTCCAGAGATTTCTGGGACTGGTAGAAGCGCCTTAGGTCTTCTGGTCTGTATCCATGACAGCCCTTTATACCCATGTTAGAGTCCATCTCCCCACCACGGTAAGTAGTATTTTCTCTACAGGATATGATAGGGTTAATGTCTCTTTTTGGAAGTGAAAACCATTTCTCTTGCTCCTCTCTGGAAGCAAGAAGTATATCTGTAGTAAGTAAGGACCTTTGATGTCTCTGGCACATAGAGGGGACATTACTGACCTGACATCTTTCTATTGATGATTTCTTCAAAAATAAAAGGTGTGGGAGTGGGAAGAAGATGACAGGGAAACCTAGGGATAAAAGGAGACTTGGGAGCCATTCCAGCTGTGTCAGTCAGCTTTTTGTCACTGTGACAAAATATCTGAGGTAAACAACTTATAAGGAGGAAAGGTCATTCATTCATTTATATATTTATTGCAATTCTGGAGATTGAACCCAGAGCCCTGAGCATGCTGAGCAAGTGTTCTATTACTGAGCTACATCTCAGTCCAGAAATATTTATTTTGGCTTATAGTTTTAGTCTATGGGCAGCTGGCTTCATAGCTTTTGGGCCTGTGCAGGGCAGTACATCACCGTGGGATTACATCATGGGGAAAATTGCTTACCTCATGGCAGCCAGGAAACAGAGAGAAGAAGGGGCTGGAGTCCTCACAGCCTATGACAAGGACACACCCCAATGATCTAACTTCCTCCCATGTGGCCCCACCTCTAGCAGAGGAGAAATATTAAACAATCCAGGTCTTATTTATATTATTTTTAGTAAAGTTACTTTTTTTTTTTTTACTATCTCCTATTTTTTAGGTTGTGTATAGATATTTAATTAATGCCTCTGTAAGGCGGCGCTCTCCCTTCACTGTGGGGTCTCTACTTCCACCCATCACCTGGAATTCCCTCTGCTTACCTTCTGCTTCCCCTAATTTCCTTCAGCCTGCTTCCATGCCTTCTGATCCCAGAGGACCCCCCATACATGCATGTGCACACGCGCGCACACACACACACACATGCACACACACACACACACACACACGCAGACCCACTGATCTTCAGTTTAAAATACCACTCCTGGCCAGGCATGGTGGCGCACGCTTGTAATCCCAGTACTTGGGAGGCTGAGACAGGAGGATAGCGCAGGTTCGAAGCCAGCCTCAGCTACTGAGTGAGGCTCTCAGCAACTTTGTGAGACCCTGTTTCCAAATAAAATATAAAATGGGTTTGGGAGTATAGCCCAGAGGTAGAGAGCCTCTGGGTTCCACCCCCAGTACCACCACCAAAAAAATATATAATAATAATAATAATAAAAAATAAAATAAAATACCACTCCTACCCGAGTGTAGTGGCACATGCTTGTAATCCCCGCACTTGGGAGGCTGAGACAGGAGGATCGCACAGGTTCGAAGCCAGCCTAAGCTACTGAGTGAGGCTCTCAGCAACTTAGTGTGACCCTGTTTCTAAATAATTATAAAATAGGGCTGGGGTGTAGCCCAGAGATAGAAAGTCCCTGGGTTCCACCCCCCACCCAGTACCACAAAATAAAATAAAATACCACTCCTGACAGGAGGGGCTCCAGTAATCCCAGTGCTTAGGAGGCTGAGATGAGAGGATTGCAGGTTCAAGACCAGCCTCAGCAATTTAGTGAGACTCTCAACGACCTAGCGAGACCCTGTTCCAAAACCAATACATAAGAAGGGGCTGAGGGTGTGGCTCAGAGGCAGACTGCCCTTGGGTTTAATCCCCAGCACCATACACAACAAATGAATAAAATAAAATAGCGTTCCCACTAGTTTTCTCATTTCTTCTGTACCCTTTTTTATTTCTCTTCACGCTTCTTCACACTTCTTACTACTATGCAACATTATTTTGTCATCATTTATTTCCCTTCAGTAGAATGTAAACTGAGCGAGGGCCGGCGCTTTGTGTGTTCACCGAGGCCGCTCTAGTAGCCAGGATCAGACCTGGCCCAGAGCAGTCTCTCTGTAGTATTCCTTGTATCACCAAACACCTCAGCCTCGTCAGCATAGCGACCCGGGGGACCGAGTTACATACATCACGTCAGGTCTAGCCAAACTGTGAGACCAGAAAGGAAATACTGATAAATGTCAGCAGCACTCACCGATATCTGGCTTTATTTATTTATTTGACACTGAGGATTAAACCTAGGGCATTCTACCTCCGAGCTATACCCCTAGCCTCCTAGCCTTTTTTATTTTTATTTATTTATTTTTGGTGGTCCTGGGGTTCCTGGAAGCCCGTCTATCTCCGGGCTACACTCCCAGACCTATTTTATAGTTTTTTTTTTTAAAATTTGGAAACAGGGTCTCTTAAGCCAGAGCGGCTGGCTTTGAACCTGCGGAATCCTCTTGTCTCCGGCTCCCAAGCGCGGGGATTACAAGGTGCGCCACCACGCCCGGCTATTTTGAAACAGGTTTGCTGAGGGTTTTGCTAAGTTGCTGAGGCTGGCCTCGAACCTGCGATCTTCCTGTCTCAGTCTCCCAAGGACTTGAATCACAGGCATGCATCGCTATTCCTGGTCTGCTATCTGGTTTTATGATGCGGGTATTGTGGAAAAGTTGCACTCCAGAAGCAGCATTATCTAAGCTGCTGACGAGGAGCAAGTTTCTTAATTATTTTTAGTCTTAGTTGCATCATATATAACATGGAGATAATAATTATTAGATAATTACATGATTTTCAGATAATCATATAGAATTCTGAGCAAGTAGCCTGGATCAAGTCTCCTTTTTATGGTAAATCGGAAGTCTCCTCAGCTCCATCGACGGTCTTTGCTTTCACAATCCCAGACATCTGGTCGGGCAGCCAAGAGCTCTGAAAGGCGTTTGGCTGGAAACTAAGGATTTATTAAAGCAAGCGTTCTCTCTCTCTTGTTCGAGCATGTAGATGACATGGAATAACCCTTCTGATTTATTGAATTAGCTTTTCAGTGTGGTTTATATTGCTGGATGATCACTTCCAAATTTGATAAAAATCACTTCATAATGGGGATTAGATAACACAAAGATGACAGTGGTCTCTGCTGGACTGCATTTTTTTTAAGCCCCAAATCACGAGTATGCCAAGGGTTTGCACAAAGACTTATTATTGTGTTAATTTTTTTAGGACTTAATAAATTAGCTGTCATTATGAGATAACCTCAAAAACATGAAGAGATCTTGGCCAGAGATTTAAAAAAATTTTTTTAAATGAAGAAAAATATGGACATATTGGTGAAAAAAACATTTTTAATCCCATGTAGTATTTTTTTTTCTAGCTGAGTGGAAAGAAGGGTAACCACAGGAATGTACATTAACAAAAGTAATAAGCTAATTAAATAACACACAAATGTTGTATTGTCTGGGTATTAATGCTTGAAGGTCATATCTTAGTTTACAATGGCAAAGGGAGTTTATTAAGAGAGGATTATTTGACAGGAATCTTTTTGTGCTACAAGTTTTGTGCAGGTTAAGATAATCAACAATTTTTTTTTCTGTGAGTAGACCAATAAAGAAATCTCTGTAACATACACTTTTTCTTCTCCCTTCTCCTTCTCCCTTCTCCTTCTCCTTTTCTTTCTTCTTCATAGTAGGGATTGAACTCAGGGACATTCTACCTCTGAGCTACACTCCCAGCCCTATTTTATTTAATTAAAAAAAAAATTTACGCCGGGCGTGGTGGCACACGCTTGTAATCCCCGCGCTTGGGAGGCGGAGACAGGAGGATCGCGCTGGTTCGGAGCCAGCCTCGCTGGCTTAAGAGACCCTGTTTTCACATAAAAAAAAAAAGTTAAAAAAAAATAGGTCTGGAAGTGTAGCCCGTGGGACTGTATCCCGGAGGTAGAAGGGCTTCCAGGAACCCCAGTACCACCCCCCCAAAAAAAATTGAAACAGAGTCTCACTAAGTGGCTGAGGCTGACCTCAAACCTGAAATCCTCCTGTCTCTCCTTCAAAGTCCTGGAATTACAGTCAGTACCACGACTTCCAGCTTCACTCTTGATTATTGTATTTAGCTTATAGGATCTTGGGAAGAGAAAAGAAAAAATAAAAAATAAAAAAAGAGAAGAAGAGAGGAGAGGAGGAGAGAGGAGAGAGGAGGTGCACACTGGGGGGCACAAAGCTGGAGGTTAGTGTTCTAGTCAGTTGGCTCTAATTAGAGAAAGACTGGCCCTGGTTTCTGAGGTTTAATACCCAACAGAGCAGGAAATAAATGGGCCCTGAGCCATGTGGTACCTTTTGCCCGCCATCTTTAAACAAACACAGCCACAGTCCAAAAGCACACAGGTGGGCCTGGCACACAGAGCTGGCTTTCCTGGTGACCTTCCTCTCCCTTGGCATCGGCTCTGTGTTCACAGTGAAAGTGGCAGCCTCGCGGTCAGGGAGCAAGCAAGGAAGGTACAAGGAGCCCATGCGCACCCTAGAGGCCCCGTGTACTCTGCGCTCTGGAGAACAGAGGAGGCTGGAGGAGTCAGTGTCCCGTTTCCGCTTTGGTTTCTTCTGTGGCCCAGCCTTGCTCCATCCAGTCCCCAGTCAGTAGTCATCCAGGATCGTACCATGGCTGTTGGAGGCAGTGAGGGCTGTGAAAAGTGGGTGCTGTAACTGTCCTTTGGGAATACCTACCAGAGGGAGCAGTAACACCTGAGTGCCCAGAGCACATGGACACCGGGCACGAAGAAGGTGCTCAATAAACACCTAGAGTGATGAGGCTCTGTTTAGGTACTGGGGATTGAACCCAGGGGTGTTCTACCTCTGAGCTAGACCTCCAGCCCTATTTTATTTTATTTTACTTATTTATTTGGTGGTACTGGGGTTCCTGGAAGCCCTTCTACCTCCGGACTACACTCCCAGACCTATTTTTTTATATTTTTATTTGGAAACAGGGTCTCTTAAGCCAACGCGCTGGCTTCGAACCTGTGCGATCCTACTGTCTCCGCCTCCCAAGCGCGGGGATTACAAGCGTGCACCACCACGCCCGGCTTATTATTTTTATTTTGAAACAGGGTTTCACTAAGCTATGGAAGTATCTCAGCCTCCCCAAAGCTGGGATTACTGGTGTGCGCCACCACGCCCTGCTGACTTGACTCTTGACGCTCGACTCTAGTCATAGACCCCATTCCTTTAGAGTATACCTCGGTGTCTTGTAGGTATGCTCATCTACCCTCATAACATCTGGAGATCAGGGCAGGGACAAGGCCAAGAAGACACTCAAGGATGTGAGACTGAGACAGTCAGAGGACCAGTGTCCTGACTCAGAGACCCAACGGACAGAGTCTAAGCGCCAGCTGGGAACATACCTATATATGCACCTTTATCTAGTTTCCCTACTATAATTTTTTGTAGGGCCTTCTCCAAGTTTAATTTTAAACGTTTTTTTTTTTTTTTGCAATACTGGAACATTCTGTCTCTGAGGTATATCCCCAGTTCTTTTTTTAATACTTTATTTCGAAACAGGGTCTCATTAAGTTGCGGAGGGCCTCACTGAGTAGCTGAGGCTGGCTATGAACCCGTGATCCTCCTGTCTCCGTCTCCCAAGTACTGGGAATACAAGCGTGAGCCACTATGCCTAGCATAAAAAAAGATTTTTTTTGGAAAGAACTATAAAAAGTAATCTGTGATGGTAAGTGGAGACACTCCTATGGCCTACCCTTTGGCAAAGTTATCACCGAGGAACCCTAAGAAGCAACTCTAGGAAGTCAGTAACTAACTCAGAAGGCAGCAAGGGACATTGTCATGTGTAAGAACGTCGCCCCTGGCAGACCTTTGTTGGACAGCAGTTATCAGATCTTGTTTCGGCACCGTGCAATAAATCCAATACCAACTTGTTTTAGAGCAGGACCAAACCTCGGGCTGCTTCGGAAGATGCCCAGTCTAGTGAGAACAGGGCAGCTTGGAGAGGCTCTGTTGGCAGGTGGAGCGTAATTACTATTACAGTCAAGATCACAAAAGGATTTTGCAGTAAGGCAGGCAACTGGAATTTAGAAGTAGTAGAATCTCAAAGCGTTCACGTGTCTCTTTACAGCCGAAAAGACTTCCAGGGAGCAGCCTTGGCAAAAGAGATCCTGTTGAGCTCAGGGAAACAAGCTTTTATGAAAAGACAGCATCCCAGAAGCGTTGGCAGCCTCTGACTCCACTCCTCGTCAACAGTGCAAATCAGGGTTAAAGCAGAGTTGTTTCCAAACGTTTTTTTTTTTTTTTTTTTTTTTTAGTAATTTGAGCATCGATGTCATTACTTCCTCGTCTGTGGTTTTATGATTTTTCTTCATTTCCCACTAAGACCAGTCAGCTAAAGAATATTTGGCTGGGAGACAACAGGAAAATACCATGCATAGCAACTGAAGATGTACGTGCTGCGGAAAAACACCACGGCCCTATAAAATCAACACGGAAAATCATAGCACGGGGCCAAGGATGCCTTCTCAAGTTTAACTGTAGCTGGCTTTAAGTAATCCGTGTGTTCTAGAGACACCACCTGTTCATCTTTCCGTAGATCTGATGGAAGCGCAGGCGTGAGAATGTAGGAAAAAAACCTCCCAAGCCAAATTGCTGTGTCATGCTACTAATAATATTTTGTTATGTGAGACATCTGTTTGGTGTATTTTCCTTGTAGGCTTTTTGGAATATCGGGCCGACGGAGCAACATAGTGGACCCGGTGACTGCTTTTTAGGGTCATCCCCTCCCCACATCAGCCCTGGGCTGAGAGTCATGAACGGGGCCAAGCACGCCATTAGATAGGACCAGTGTTTACACATGGTGGAAGATCTCTGAGATGCAATGGCAGAGGGGAGGAGAACTGGAGGAGGAAGGATATAGCCAATGCCATTACCATGTTCTGAACTCCGTGAACGTTTAATAATGTGGAAGAATGGTCAGAGATGGGACCTGGGCAGGACAGCAGCAGGGATTTGGGGACAAGTGTGAAATGCACACTGGAACCACGAGCCTGATTGAACAGGCCAGGCTGTGGTGCCCACACCACAGTAGTGGGGGTATTTTTCTACATGGTAACAGACCTGTTCTCCTAAACAAATGAGTGCTGGGATGGACAGTGAGGCAGAATCTAATTAGACCCAGATTCTTATGAGGAAATTATCATGAATTAGCTAAGGCCAGCTGGTCAAGGAGAAAGCAGGGAGGAAAAATGTCAAAATCTCCAAGGATCCAGAACTTAAAGAGACTGAAAAATCTTTTGAAGGCTTAGGATCTGGGCGGGGGATCTGACTGATACAACCAGGGCAACTGGCCTTTTTGGCTTACATCTGAGATTGGCTGGGGTTCAAATCAAATCAAATGAAAAATAAAAAAGATCACCGGTTGTAGGAAATGCTGCCATCCTGGACCCATGACCTCTAGTTGACCCTATAGAACAGGAATGAATGTCTTCTGATTGCTTGAAAAAGAAACCAAGTCTTTTGGATAACAATACTGGTCGGTATTTTTTTTTTTTTTTGGTGGTACTGGGGTTCCTGGAAGCCCTTCTACCTCTGGGCTACACTCCCAGACCTATTTTTACATTTTTATTTGGAAACAGGGTCTCCTAAGCCAGCGCGCGTGGCTGGCTTTGAACCTGCGCGATCCTCCTGTCTCTGCCTCCCAAGCGCGGGGATTATAAGCGTGCACCACCACGCCCAGCCTTTGGTAATGTTTTGATAATGTTTACTAATATATATTTGTGTGCGCGTATGGTTGACTCTCATCCATCAGGCTGAACAAGCTCTTGGAGGGAGGGACCTCATTTGCCTTGTTGCATCCTGAAGCACAACATTGTGCCTGGTATATCAGAGAGGCTTAAAAAATATTTTTCCAAGCTGGGCATGGTGGCACATGCTTGTGATCCCCATACTTGGGAGGCTGAGACAGGAGGATCGCACAGGTTCGAATCCAGCCTCAGCTACTTAGTGAGGTTCTCAGCAATTTAGGGAGACCCTGTTTCCAAATAAAATATTAAATAGGTCTGAGAGTGTAGCCTGGAGGTAGAAAGCCCCTGGGTTCCATCCCCAGTAACACACACACACACACACACACACACACACACACACATATGTGTGTGTGTGTGTGTGTGTGTGTGTATTTTGCGTACAAATATATATATTTGTGTATATATATTTGTGCATATATATATGTGCATATATATATAGCCGGGTATGATGGTGCACACTTGTAATCTCAGCCTTCGGGAGGCAGAGACCGGAAGATCACAGTTCATGGACAGCCTTAGCTACTTAGGCCCTTCTCAACTCAGCAAGACCCTGTTTCAAAAAATAAAAAGACTAAAAAATAGGACTGGGGGTATAGCTCAGAGGTACAATGCCTCTGGGTTCCATCCCCAGTACTGCAAAAAAAAAAAAAAAAAAAAAAAGAGAGGGCTGTTATATATATTTTTCCCAATGAATAAATATATAAACTCCCCAGATTAGAAAAGCATCCCAAATACTCCCTTTTCTTTATTTATTCAATCATTCAACAAACATTTATTCATCAAATGCTGTGGGAAAAAAAAAGCTCAGTGGAGTGGTTAAGTACACAGAGTCTAGACCCAGATTTCCTGGGTTTGAAGATTGGTGGCGTCATTTACCTGCGGCGTGACTCTGGGCTGCCCCTCTAACCTTTCTGTATTTTATTTTCCAGTCTCTACAGTGATTTATGGCTCCGAGTGTTGGGAGTGGTGATGTGGTCATAGCAAGCCAATATATCATCTGTTTACTTAGGACTCCCAAATATAGACCCTCGGCCTTTGACCTTGCTTCTTTTCTGCCTGGGACTTGTGTATCCAGCTGACTACTTGGCATCTCCATCGAGCATCTAACAGGCATTTAAAAAATAAAAATATCCAACATGGAACTTTAATTTTCATTCCTAAATCTGCTTTTTCCCATCTAAGTAAATTACACAATCCTCCTTCCAGTTGTTCAAGCCAAAAATTCAGGAGTCATTCTTGATTTTCCTTCCCTTTCCCTCCCACATTTAACCTACTAGCAAGCCTGTGATTCTTTCTGCAGAGCGCCATATAGAAATACAGTCACAGAGCCACGCGTGGCGGCGCACACACGTAATCCCAGTATTTGGAAGGCTGAGATGGGAAGATCACAGGTTCGCGGCCAGCCTCAGCAACTTAGTGAGGTCCTGTTCAAAAATAAAAACTAAAATAGGGTTGGGAGTATAGCTCAGAGATAGAATGCCCCTAAGTTCAATTCCCAGTGACCCCCAAATAAATAAATAAGTAAATAGTTACTTTTCTCTGGCCTCATCTACATACATCTCTTGTTTGGAATATGTCAATAACCTTTGTGTTGAGCTTCCTATTTTAATTTTTGTCTTTTTCTCCAAACAGTTCTCCACATATCAACTAGATAATTTTTTTTTTTTTTTTTGGTGGTACTGGAGTTCCTGGAAGCCCTTCTACCTCCAGGCTACACTCCCAGGCCTATTTTATACTTTGTAATTGGAAACAGGGTCTCTTAAGCCAGTGTGGCTGGCTCTGAACCTGCGCGATCCTCCTGTCTCCGATTACAAGCGTGAGCCACCACGCCCGGCGCTAGAGAAGTCTTTAAAAGGAAAAAAAAAAATCAGCTGAGTGTGGTGGGGCACACCTGTAATCCTAGTACATGGGAAGCGGAGAAAGGAGAATCACAGGTCTGAAGACAGCCGCAGCCACTTAGCAAGTCTTTTAGAACTTACCAAGACTTTGTTTCTAAATAAAAAATACAAAGGGCTAAGTTGGGCATGGTGGCATATACCTGTAATCCTAGAATTTGGGAGGCTGAGACAGGAGAATCATGGTTTGTGGACAACTTCAGCTACTTAGTGAGGCCCTATGCAACTCAGTGAGACCCTGTTTCAAAGTAAAAAATAAAAAAAAATAGGGCTGGGGGTGTAGCTCAGAGGTAGAACGCCCCTGGGCTACATTCTCAGTACTGCAGAAAATAAAAACAAATAATAATAATAATAATAATAATAATAACAATAATAAATAATAATAATAATAATAAAATAAATAATAAATAAATAAAGGGCTGCGTGTACAGCTGAGAAGTAGAATGCCCCTGGGTTCAATTCCTAGACACACACACACACACACACACACACACACACACACACACACACACAGAGTAACTCAGATCGTCTTCCCCTCTCAATTTGTTGCTTATTATTACCTAGAATCAAATCCACTTTCCTACAAGGTCCTCGTGTTCTGGCCCTATTGGCCTCGCTGGGCTTCTCGCTGTGGTCCTCCCAACACTCCCCACTTGCTCCGCTTTGGGGGACATTCCACGTACTAGTCCTTTTACCAACAGTGCTTCTCACTGGGGTGGTTCAGCGGAAAGGTATAACAAAGGACCACGGCAGGCACAGGGAGTCGAGCGTGGAGGGAGCGATGATAATGGCCTGGAACTGGAGCTGGCGAGGAGGGCGTGGCGGCGTGGGGGCTGCAGGACAGCCCTGAGGGTCTCATCCGTGGACGCAGGCTTCCCCTGGGTGAAGGCTTGCGCTCTGCAGGTACTGGCGGTGGTGAGCGGGAGAGAGATGGTGGTAGGAGGCCGCATTTTGGGGAAGTGAGATTACGGAGAGGCCGTGGTAGGTGGTAATGGGACTTCAGTGGGCGTGGGTGGCCAAGGAAGGTCGCTGGAAGAGAGAAGCCAGGGAACCGAGAGACTGGAGGACGGGAGGCCTGGCCGGGGGTGGCGGCGCGCGCCTGCGATCACAGTGCTTGTACTCGGGAGGACCACAGGGTGGAGGCCGGTCTCAGCCACTCAGATCCTCTGCAACTCACCGAGACCCTGTTTGAAAGAAAAGATAAAATGAGCTAGGGGTGTTGCTCAGAGGTAGGATGTCCCAGGGTTCAACCCCAGTTATCAACAAACAACCCAAAAACTCAAAAAAGAAGAGAAACGACTCGGAGGCATGATTGATACTGCTATCGAAATCATTAGCCTATGACAGAGGGGTATGAAGAGAGTCCACGAGTCAAGAACTCAAATCCTCAGGCAATGGAGGGAGTGACAGCATCCATCAAAGGTCCCTCCCGTCTGGCTCCAGGCTGCCACCTTCTCACGTCGTCAGCTTAAACATTTCCCCCTCAGAGGGGCCCTCTGTCACCACTTTATTATTTATGTCTTTCGGTACTGTGGATTGAACCCAGGGTCTACATACCTAGACCTATTTATTTTTTATTTATTATTATTTTTATTTTTTGCGGGGCTGGGGTTGGAGCCCAGGGGCATTCGACCTCTGAGCTACAGCCCCTGAACTCTTTTTTATTCTTTATTTTGAAACCGGGTCTCACTGAGTTGCAGAGGGCCTCACTAAGTAGCTGAGGCTGTCCACGAACCAGGATCCTCCGGTCTCAGCCTCCCGAATGCTGGGATTATAAATGTGCGCCACCACGCCCGGCTTTATTTTTTATTTTGAAATAGGGTCTTGCTAACTTGCTGAGGCTGGCCTCAAACCTGTGATCCTCCTGTCTCAACCTCCCAAATACTGGGAATATAGGTATATACCACTGCTCTAGGCTCGATCAGTGTTTGTGGAATGTTTGAATAAATTTTAAAAAGGGGAGTTGTTGGGGATGCTTTTCTAATCTGAGTTCACCTATTATTCTGCCGACAGATATTGTTTTGAGCATCTCTGACATGCCAGGTATGATGGTGAGCTTGGAGATGTAACAAGCAAAGTGAATGGGATCCCTGCCCTCACAGAGCTTGTTCAGCCTAAGGGCGGGGAGCTGCCATGCATGCACACAAATGCATTATTCAAAATGGTTACAGCCGGGCCGGCGTGGTGGCGCATGCTTGTCATCCCGGCGCTTGGGAGGCAGAGACAGGAGGATCGCGCAGGTTCGAAGCCAGCCGCACTGGCTTAGGAGACCCTGTTTCCAAATTAAAAAAAAAAAAAAAAGGTCTGGGAGTTTAGCCTGGAGGTAAAAGGGCTTCCAGGAACCCCAGTGCCAAAAAAAAAAAAAAAAAAAAAAAGGGTTACAGCCAGGCATGGTGGCACACGCTTTTAATCCCAGCATTCGGGAGGCTGAGACCGGAGGATCGCGGTTCACGGACAGCCTCAGCTACTTAGTGAGGCCCCCTGCAACTCAATGAGACTCTGTTTCAAAATAAAGAATAAAAAATAGGGCAGGGGTTGTAGCTCAGAGGTAGAATGCCCCCGGGTTCCATCCCTAGTACCGCAAAAATAAATAAATAAATAAATAAATAATAAAATGGTACCTACAGCTGGGCATGGTGATGTACACCTGTAATACAAGTATATATACATGTGTGTGTGTGTGTGTGTGTGTGTGTGTGTGTGTGTGTGTGTGTATAGTCGTGGGTGGGCGGTAGAATACCCCTGGTTCAATCCCTAGCACCAAAATAAATAAATAAATAAATAAGAGCTCTATTTTCTTTTTGACCAGAGTACCACCCGCCCATACTTGTTCCATAGGGCCTTATATCAGGCAACAGCCATGATGACAATATTTTCTACAGTGAACAGGGTGTGTGTGTGTGTGTGTGTGTGTGTGTGTGTGTGTGTGTTGCTGGGAATTAAACCCAGGGCCCTGTGCAGGCTAGGCAAGCGCTCTACCATTGCGCCACATCCCGGGTCCTATTTTTGAGTAAACCTGAAGAGCACTCATTACTTCCCATCCTCCGTGGAGCGAGGAGGATGGAGGTGCTGGAGCTTCCCCATCACAGCGAGGCCCGGCAGGAGAGGGAGCCTTGTCTCAGGCACAGTCCCCGCGTCGTGCACAGGGAGAGGAGGCTGGCTGTCTCTGCAGAGGGAGAAGAACGCCTGTGAAGGAAGGGGGGGCCTTGCGTGGACGCGGGGCTCCGCCCTGGGCTTGTCCTTCCCTCCGTCACTCACCCTCCGTCCCGCAATGGCCCACTTGCTGACTCGGGCGACCGTGGGAATGAGAGCGATTGCGCGGTGCCGGCGAAGACGACGTCCGTGCAGCGGATCCCCAGGAAGACAACGTTTGCGGGTCTGCGCATCTGGGTTTTTACAGATGTTATCAATCACAGCAGGAGTGCTGTCCCCTCTGCCTGGGGAAAGCCGGGAGGTTGATGAGAGACCCGGTTCAAATCACCTCCTCAAGCAGGGCTTCCAGGGCATCCTTGTAGTTCATGAATGGCGCCTCTCTCGTGTGACCTGGGATTGCTGGTTCTTTCTCCCCCAAGTCAGATCTCTATTTGAAGTGTACATGTCTTCCCTCCTCTTCCACCCTCGTGATTGCAAATTATACAAACAAAGACTTATGAATTCGTGTGTGTGTGTGTGTGTGCGCGCGCGCGCGTGCGTGCGTGCTGGGGATTGAACCCAGGGGCATTTGGCCTCTAAGCTACATTTCAGTCCTTTTTATTTATTTTTAAAATTTTGAAACAGGCTCTTGCTAGGTTGCTGAGAGTCCTGCTAAGTTGCCACAGCTGGCCTTGAACCTGTCATCCTCCTGTGTCGCCTCCTAAGTGTTGAGATTACAGACGGGCACCACACCCAGCTACGTGCATTCTTTGTGGAAGGAAATAAAGGCTGAGTGTGCGGCGCGGTGAGGGGTGTTTTCTCTTTGTAGAGAGCAATAATTATTCCTGCCACGTTATCATGGTCCCTGTTTTGGGCTCTAGCATCAGTAGCCTAAATTTGGACCAGTTGGAGCCTCTCAGAGACACTTCTTAATGATGGGTCTTTTTTGTTGTTGTTTTTCTTTGTCTTATAAAATGGGAGTGACTTTTATTTTTATTTTTATTCTTCTCTCTTCCTTGGTAGAGGCAGAAATAGACAAGGGAGAATTAAGAGGTAAGCAAGAAGTGAGTCTTCTTAAACAGAATCGCAGGTGAGTACGAGAGTTTTCAGGAGTGACTTAAATGAGGGATGACTGGGAGGAGGCCCTTGGGCCTAAAAAGGACACAAGAACATCTGGCTTCTGGACCCTGATGGGAGTGAAGACTTCTCTTTACGACAGCCATGTGGTGAGCTGGGCCACGTGGTACACACCTGTAATGCCAGTACTTGAGAGGCTGAGAATGGAGGATTGCAGGTTTGAGGACAGCCTCAGCAATTTAGTGAGACCTTGTTTCAAAATAAATGAATAAAAAGGGCTAGGGGTGTAGCCTGGAAGTAGAATGTTCCTGAGTTTAATCCCGTGTGTGTGTGTGTGTGTGTGTGTGTGTGTGTGTGTGTGTGTGTGACAGCCATGTGGTCATGGATTTTCAAAGGCTAACTAATAAAATATTCTGCTAATATATCTAACTAATAAAAAACTCTCAGGTCGCCCATGATGGTTGGCTCCGGGCTCAGTAATAACGATGTTTACCTAATGTTGAGAATCTTCAAACCTCTGTCATCTGTCATTGCTCAAAGCCCGAAGATAATTCATTTAATCCCAGCTTGACCTTCCTATAGAATCAGCTTGCACTTGGCAATAAATAAGGCAGGGAGAAAATTTATAGAGTTAATTACCCGGCTTTGGTCTATTAAACGTACAAAGCACACATGGATGGTGCCGGAGCCTGGCCGAGAGTGGAGGGACTTGAATTCTTTTGCAGCTGGAATGTGCTGGAACTTCCCAGCGGCTTGAAAGAATGCCTAGAATTTCTCTTCTATTAACGATCACTGTTATTTCTCACAGCAACAAGGGACTCTTCCGGAGCTCCCATGATTTGGAAGCGAGAGCCCTTTGTGGACCAGCGCGGAGCAAAGGTAGCCAGGGCTCCGCGGCCTGGGCCGCTGGGGCTCTGACTTTCTCACACAGGGTGTTAGACGGAGCTGTGGTAAATCCTTAAAGGCAACAGAAAAACTCATGAGCCGGGCACGGAGCGGGAACTGGTCAGCTCGGTCATGGGGGCAGGAGGGAGAATTCTGCCGCTTCCCCCCAGCATTAATTGAAGTTCAAAGACGCCTGCTCTGTGGCCATTATCCAATCATTACAGCTCTCCATTGTGGAGAACTTAGTCATTTATCTGGGGGCGGTGCAAGTGTGTCGTGGGAGAACCGTGTCAGCGCCATCAAGATGATGGGACCTATTGCATTGAATTTGCCCCTGAGTGACGGAGAGAGAGTATTTCTCTTAGCTCAGCCCAGGCATCGGTTGCTTGATAAATATGCCTTACAACAGAAAGAAAGAACAGGGATTTTCCTAGCTGTTTTCTGAAGCCCCCTCCCACTAGAAGGTCAGTTCCGGGAGAGCAGGGATTTGGCGTTATTCAGAACTGAGGACCACACCTCCCGCTTAGGAGGGTCCTGGGAAATATACGTTATGTGAATGCATGGAGATCTACAGCCCATTAAATAACTCTCAGAGAGGCGCGCGGAGCTTTAAAGCCGCACTCTGCAGTTAAGAGAATCAAAGATTGGAATCTGGTGGTCTCAGCTTTGAAAACTTAAGTCGTGCTAGTTCATAGCTGTGTGGCTGCGGGCAAGTCATTTCAGTTCTTTCTTTTGTGTGTGTGGTACTGGGGTTCCTGGAAACCCTTCTACCTCGGGGCCACACTCCCAGACCTATTTTATACTTTTATTTGGAAACAAGGTCTCTTAAGGCAGAGAGGCTGGCTTCGAACCTGAGCCATCCTCCTGTCTCTGCCTCCCAAGCGCAGGGATTACAAGCGTGCGCCATCACACCCGGCTCATTTTACTTCTTTTAAATCTCATGTTTTAGCCGGGCGTGGTGGCGCACGCTTGTAATCCCCGCGCTTGGGAGGCAGAGACAGGAGGATGGCGCAGGTTCGAAGCCAGCCTTGCTGGCTTAAGAGACCCTGTTTCCAATTTAAAAATATAAAATGGGTCTGGGAGTGTAGCCCGGAGGTAGAAAGGTTTCCAGGAACTCCAGTACCACCAAAAACAAACAAACAAACAAATAAATACATCTCATGTTTTTGCCAAGTTTTGTAGCACACGCTTGTAATCCCCGCGCTTGGGAGGCTGACACAGGAGGATCGCACAGGTTCTAAGTCAGCCTCAGCTACTTAGTGAGGCTCTCAGCAACTTAGTGAGACCCTGTCTCCAAATAAAAAATATATATTAAAAAAATAGGTCTGGGAGTATAGCCCAGAGGTCGAAAGCCTCTGGTTTCCACCTCCAGTACCACCAGAAAATAAGTAAATAAATAAAAAGAAAAAATAAAAAAGGAAATACAATTCATTAAGATATTGAATCCTGAAAAATCAACTACAGCCAATAAGAGACTGTAAGCCTACTTCTCAACTATCCCTTACCCGATTCTAGTAGGATAATTTCTAGTGAAAACCAGGGTGGGTGTGGGATTTTTCCTAAACTCAGTTTTCCTTCCTGAGACGTTTCATAATACCTGTAAAATTGAGGGGTGGAGGGGATGCAAACTCGGTGTACTTATAAATATGATTTAAAAAATGTATTCACTGTGTGTTTCCTGCAAAGGGTTTAGTATAACCTTTATCAGAGGCAGAGGGCATGCTGATAAAAATATCCAGCTTTGTAATTCTCGCTTGTTATCAAAAGTTCTCTAGGTCCCTGAAGGTCACTGTCGGGCCAGGCTCCGTGCGTAAGAGGTTGGAGTGTGTTCGTGCGACAGATGCTTCTGCGGTGAAGGGGTTCTCTTTGCTGTGATGCGGGTTGTGTGCATTTTCCTTGCTTTTTGTTCCCGTGACTGTCAAAGAAAATATCATCCTGTATTTTATGTGTTATTTCCAAGCATGAGAAAGAAAAGCGTAGCGTCTACGTGGACACGGATTGTTTTAGATTCTTTTCTTTTGATTCTGTGCGTGTGTCTTGAAGCCTCATTCCTGAGAGACGCTATTAGGTGGTTCCCATACGGTCCTGTTCCTGAGTCACTTCGCGTTCACTTTTCTCCTTATTTCTTAAGCCTCTGAGGAGGTACAATCACGTGTGGAAGCAGACTGGCACCGCCTAAGGGGAAATTAGGAAGCTGTCCAGGCGGCCTGATTTATGAGGCATTGAAAGGCACATCGGACCAAAAATATCTCTCCCCTGGACTGCCACCGGTGCCCGGAATTCCCATGATTAAAACCACCCATTAAGGGCTTTCTGCAGACAGGCCGGTTTCCTGGGGCCCATGAAGCACTCGGTGAAGGTGGAAAGTTGGAAAGTGGGAAAGAATCTCCTTCGACTTATTTCACCCCATTGGTCTATCCATCTTTTGGTCAAGAGTAGCATCTTGACAACCCAGTGGACTGCCGAAGGCCAGAGGGGAGCTGCGGGGTTGAGGGTTTTGTCCTGCATCTTAGGGGACCTTTGAGCAGTGGGAAGAGGAGGAGAAGGTTGCTCGGAGGGAAAGGAGGAGATAAGACATCAGAGACAGACTTAGGTATTTCACAGCGATGAAACAGTCAAACGTAACATCAGGTGGGGGAGTAAGGGTTTGCGGTCGCTGGAGGAAGAGCCGCGTAACTTCCCTTTCCCTCTATTTCAGTTGTGGAGTACCTTGGTTCTCAGTCCCCCAACAGGACTAACAATTGTGTTATTCATAAAATAACAGTTGTGATGGAAGCCAACCAGCTGTATGGCCAGAGAGAGATAAATTCACAGAGAATCAACTAATAATGAGTCCTATGGAATGGTCGATTGTATTCCGTAAGAGTGTCTACAGCAGGGTTTCTCAAAGCCTTATTTACATACCGCCTTTATTTCAACTGCTACCACTGCAGGTGCTGGCGTGTGTGTGTGCACGTGTGCGTGCACGTGTGTGTGTGTGTGTGTGTGTGTGTGTGTGTGTGACTGGGAATTGGACCCAGAGGTATCCTACTGAGCTACACCCTCAGCCCTATTCTATTATTATTATTATTTGTTTTGCTGTTTTGAAGCAGGGCTCACTAAGTTGCTGAGGCTGGCCGTGAACTTGGGATCTTCCTGTCTCAGCCTCCCAAGGACTGGGACTACAGGCGTGTGCCTGGCTCACCAGTGCTTATTAAAGTGCTCCTTCCTGTGTTCCCCACGGACCTCTGAGGAAGGGGCCTGGAGCTGTGCATTAAAGCCATATCTGCTGGGTTTATGCATAGTACTCGAGAATCATTGATCTGCACAGTTTAGCAGCGCACAGAGGTAAACGGGTAAGTTCTAAAGGCCGGTAAACCGGGGCTCGGGGCCTAGCTTTGCGCTTACTTGTTTTGTGATCCTTGACCAGTTATTTGACGGCTCCTCCCTGGGCCCTCAGTCTTGGCCCATTATTACTGACTTTTCAAAGCTCTCATATGCGGGTGCGGAGCTAGCCTGCGTGAAGTTTAGCAGGGCATTTGGAGCGGAAGGAGAGCCAAAGAGACAGTATTACTAGGATGAGCGTGTGTACCAAAAGACATTTAGGTAGCGCTCACTGATATTTGACCTTTTGTTGGCCAGGTTTTCTGTAAAAAAGATAAATGAAAAATTCGACACAGTAAATCGAATGGTTTTCCTAATTGCCATTGTCTAAGGCTTCTGTATTATTTTGCTTTCTGTGTTTGGAGAGCTTTTCTGGCTCTTCAAACATAGCCCACGGCAAAAGAATTAGATGGAAAATGTAATAGACACTTCGAGATGCCTCGGGTAAATCGCTGTGTGTAGCGGCGGAGGAACCGGTTGGCTGGATCTGTTTTATGGTGAAATGTTTTGCGTTTTCTTGCTGGAGCAAACCACCTGGTCCTGTGTCCAGCTGCTGCTTTCCTTTCTTCTGTTCTGTCTTTATCCTTCATTTCCTGCTTCTTTCTCCCCTTCCTGGGTTGCTAACACTTTTCGTTGGCTCCCATTTCCCTGTCTCTCTCTCGTGTGGCTCCTTCTCATTCCTCTGGCAAGCAGAATTTCTTTGCACAAGTCGGAGCTGAGGGAATTGCTCTGAAACGCCGGTGCATTTCACAGTAGCTCACTGAGGGTCAGTACTGATAAATGCAAGAGCAGATCTTTGGCCCGTGTGGAACTTCGAAAGCCAGATCAAGAGGAGAAGAGCAAAGATAAAAAAGAAACTGGTACCATTTCATCTTACCACAAATTACGGGAAGGAATTTTACTCTATGGCAAAACAATATGGACAGAGATAGAAAGTTATGTAATCACAGGATGGAATAACAGAGTGTACTATCATTTAGAGTCTAAGGAAGGAAGAAAGACTGAGAGAAATGTTGATTTTTTTTTTTGGGGGGGGGTAGGGATTAAGTCCAGGAGCCTTGGACCTTCAAGCTACACCCCCCGCCCTTTATACTTTTTTATTTTGAAACAGGATCTCACTAAATTGCTGTGGGTCTTGCTAAATTGTTGAGGCTGGCCTCAAATCTGTGACACTCCTGTCTCAGCCTCCCAAGTATTGAGATGATAGGCAAGTAGCCACCAGGCCCGGCTAAAGTCCAAAGAGAAAAATGGTACAGCTCGCACCATGAGGACATGGACTTCTTTCTGAATGTCGGAGTCCCTGTTTCACATTTATACTATGAATTCTGAGTTCGAATGTTTGGGTTCACAGTTATTAGTCACGTGTCTCTGAACAATTCAGTTAGTCTTTCTGTGTCTCGGCTTCCTCACCTCAGAGATGGAGATGATTTCAGGACACCCATGGGTGCGCTGAGCAGGTTGAAATGAAAGTAACGCAGGCCAAGCACTTAGTCAAGCACCTCGCTTTAAGCCTTAATTATTGTTTGTTATTATTATTATCTTGCTTATTTTTCATTCACCAAGTTCAAAATCCTTGGTAGTGTCCAGGGGATCGTAGTAGATCAATTAACTCATACCGTCCACATCTGCCCACAGTGTTTTTGCTTTCTGGAAAGCAAGACTCGTATCTGGCTTCGGTCCCCTCCTGCTCACACGAGCACGCTGTGATTTATCAAGCCCAGGACTCGGGCGCTGAGAGGCAAGCACTGCACCACCCAGCGGCGCTCCCAGCCCACCCTCCCTCCTTCCTTTTTGCTTTTATTGATACCAGATCTTGCTATGTTGCCCATTCCAGTCTTGAGTACTCATGGGCTCAAGTGACTCTCCTGCCCCAGCCTCCTGAGTCACTAGAATTATGAGCGCACGCCACTTTACTGAGGTGAGAACTCTGTGATTAGATGACTCCTAATAAATCTGGGATGCTCTTGAAAAAATTTTCTTTATTTGGTACTGGGAATGGAACCCGGGGAGATATACTGCTGGCCCTCTTTTTTCTTTTATTCTTTTTGAATTTTCAAACAGTGTTGCTGAATTGCTGAGGCTGGCCTCAAATCTTCCATTTTCCTATCTCAGCCTTGCAAGTACTGGGATTACAGGCCTGTGCCACCAGGCCCAACTCGGTTGAATTTATAGATCAATTCATTACCAATGCATCAATAATTCATTAGTAACAATCACACTTTGGAACATAGTGTGACTAGATATTAAAAAAAAAAAAACCTAAAGGCAGATTCAGCATTTACTAAAACCATTTTTGGTGGTACTGGGGAATTGAAGCTAGAGGTATTTCAGCCCTATTTTACTTTTTATTTGGAAACAAGGTTCCACTAAGTCACCGAGGGTCTTGCCAAGTTGCTGAGGCTGTCCTCGAACCTGAGATTCTCCTGTCTCGGTCCCCCGAGCACTGAGATTACCTGCATGCACCACCATACCCACCCTACTAAAACCTTCTATTTTAATATAGCGTCCAAGCCCATGTTTTAGAACTATTTGGCTTAGTGCGTCTATCTTTTTTTCCCCATGACTAACAACGTGCACCTTTGCTATTTAGCATATGAATGGGCTAATTATAAATCTGAGAATTTGTCACTTAAAAAAATTGCAGGTTTTGAATAGAGTCACTAATGCTTGAAAAGCAGAGACATGTTTCAATTCCTTTTGGTCAAAGCGTAAGAAGGCAGGGACTGGGATACCACGCTTGAAAAAGTATTTTCAGACCAATCCTTCTCCCAGAGATAAAAAACAAGCCAGCAGTCACGCCAGGCACACCCTTTTTGCTTCTGTTCCATTTTTATCATACTGATCTCCTTTGCAAAATTGGAGCAGTTCATAAATATTTTTCCTTCCAAACTGTGGGAAATAAGTCCTGGGGAACGTTGGCTCTTTGATAAGGTTAGGTTAGGGGACTGCTTATCATCGAAACAATGAGCACAAAAGCAATTCAGTCCTGAGGTCTCCGGACAAAACTCTGCGGCCGCGTGGTGCTCAGCCTTCTTGTTCTCAGACATTCCAGAGGAGTGGCCAAGGGACAGCCGGCCCAGGATATTGTCAAGGCCCTTTTTCCCATCCTTCGGGGTTGCAAAGTCTCGGGTCATTTAGAAAAGGATTTGCTTTGCCAGACCCTGAAGTGTCCCCCAGCACTGTGTTTACCCGCACTGGGTCTTGCCCTCTAGTATAGCCAGATGGATACCGGTTTTTGACCTGTGGTCGCATCCCCATAGATTTGACCTCATTTAGTGGACACTATTAAAAGACTGTCCTATTAGTGAGAATTTCCATTGCATCAAATGCTAAGTATTAGTAGCATTCCTCTACAGGGAAAATGATATCAGAAGAGGGCGTGGGCTGTGTCACCCTCAGGCACCATGGAGCACCATGGAGTCACATGTCGAATCTGCTGACCAACAAATCCCGGCGGGACAGGGAGGAGAGCTCTAGGGACAGAGGCATTCCCAGCGGCCCCAAAGGGAGAGTTGCAGTTTATAGGAAACCATACATGGAAGTTTTATTGACTCAGTTGTTTGGGTACTGAGACGTTTATTTTGAAAGATGCTAAAGGAGAAGAAAGTACATGTAGAAGGGTGGTGTGGCGGGGAGCACCTGTAAATCTAGTACTTGGGAGGCTGAGACAGGAGGATATAGCTGATTGGAGGCCAGACCCGGCAACTTAGTGAGACTCTGTTTTAAAATAAAAGATAAAAGGGCTGGAGGCAGAATGCCCCTGAGTTCAATCCCCAGTACCAACAAAAAACAAAAACAAAAAACAGGAAGCATGAAGAATGATTGGATAATGAAATGGGGATGGGGTCCCCAGGAGGCTAGCTCACACTGTTCTGTTGTTTACATTTAAATGGTGGGGGGGCATGGGGCTTTTTTCTCTCCTTGTCTCTCTCTTTATCTTCCCTTTTGGAAGTTAAAAGATGCTCTCAGGAAGTTTATAACTTAAGTGGAAGGGCTGCAACTGATTTGAGAATTGAGACATTGAGAAATGATTATAACATTTGCTTTGTTTTAATGTTATAAAAAAGGTGCTTGAAAGACCAACTATATGGAAGAAGATTCTAGTCACAGAGGACTTGGGTAGTCAGCTTTCTGTTGTTATGATAAATAGCTGAGGTCAATAACTTAAAGTAGAAAAGGTTTATTTATTTATATATTTATTTATTTATTTTGGTGCTGGAGATTGAACCCAGGGGCATTCTACCTCTGGGCTACATTCCCAGTCCTATTTTATTTTATTTTATTTTTTTAAATTTTGAAACAGGGCCTAGTTGCTAAGGGCCTTGCTAAGTTGCTGAGACTACCACGAATTTGCAATCCTCCTGTCTCAGCCTCCCAAATATTGGGTATAGAGATGTGAGCCACCACATCAGGCTCTCCCAAAACTTTTAAAACATTATGTATAAATTAATGTGTTTTTTGGTTTGGGGGTTAATTATGTATTGCTCTTAATTTTTTCCTACTTCATGTTTCATGGGGTAGAAAACATAGCCATTATTTTTACTCTTTTAAAAAATAGCCATTATTTTTACTGTTTCGTGGTACTAGAAATTGAACTCAGGGAATCCTACCTCTAAGCTATACCCCAAGCCTTAATTAATTAATTAATTAATTGCTATCTTTGTTTTTATATGTTTATTGGTGAATTTTAGTGATATTGACATACAGGCGCACAGCATTTGGTGGGCTTATTTTTATTTTGAAACAGGGTCTCACTGAATTACGGAGGCTGTCCTTGAACCTCTGGTCTTCTTGTCTTAGCTTCCCAAGTACTAGAATTACAAGCGTGCGCCACCAGGACCGGCCTCTACTCTTCCTTTTAAAAGATAACTCTTCAGGAGACTTCCGGGAAGATGGCAACCAAGAAAAGCGGGGCTTAAGAGCCCCGCTAACAACCAATCTCCATTTCCACAAAATCAGTCCCTTTCATAGCCAGAAAACACCATCACCAGAGAAACAAAAAAATCACCAGGCTCCAGAGAGAAAGCGGACTGAGAACAGAGCTCAGAGCCACAGAGGAGATACACCAGCCTCACGCCTGAGGATGTGGCAGCAGCGCCATACTGCCGGCGGCAGCAGCGAGTTCACCGGACGGCTACAGCAAGCCGAGGTGAGCCTCTGCAGAACAGCCAGGCGGGATCTTTCGGCGCACGGAGCATCTAAAGCTCCCAGTAGCTGAGCTCAGCACACGCTGCAGGGACTCAGAGTGGAACTCAAAACCAGAGAAGAAAAAATACGCCAGCCTCACGGCCGAGGGCGTGGCAGCGGCGCCATATTGCCACTGGCAGCAGCAGCAGCGAATTCACCGAGTCCAGTACAGCTATATCTGCGTACTCAAGAACAGTGAGTCAAATTGCGGGCCACAGGGGAGAAATCCCAGTACTGTACTCCCTGGGACTTGACCCAGTGGGGGAGGGGCGGTGGCAGAGATATCACACCATAGGAGAACGTGCAACCTGGCACCCCCCACAGTCTAAAGCAGCCTCTAGCGACTCCCTGGGTCGGAGACTCTGTGATACAACCTAGTAAAGGAGTAGAGGGTCAGAGATACTACAGACTCGAGATCCAGAGCACCTTAAGCGAAGTCATAGGGACCCAAGGGAAGAACTCAGAGAAGGCACAAACTTCCGAAATCATGGGAAAGAGGAATAACACTGGAGCAATGAATGCTCACAACCCCACAACATCAGAACCCGATAAAACAGAAAATCAGAGATTTCTAGAAGATCAAATCAGGAAAATAACTGTAGAAATAATAGAGGTGCTTCGAAAAGAACTCAGAGAGAGCCAAAAAGAGATAAAGGATGCAATTAATGAAGTAAAGACCTCAATTCAAAGCACAAACAACCGATTAGACCACATGGAGAACAGAATCTCGCTCTTGGAAGATGATCATTCCAAAAATGAACGCATAGTTTCTAATCTAGGAAAAAATATCCGACAGCAGCAATCTGACATTGAAGAAATATGGGCCCATTTTAAGAGAGCTAACCTAAGAATAATTGGAATAGAGGAGGGAAAAGAAAGTAAAACCAAAGGGATCAACAATCTCTTCAAGGAAGTAATAGCAGAAAATTTTCCAAACATAGAGCAAGAGGTTGATACACAGGTCCAGGAAACTTATAGAACTCCCTTTAGACAGGATCGGAGAAGAGGATCCCCACGCCACATAATTGTCAAAATGACCAATGTGGAAGCCAAGCAGAGAATCTTAAAGGCAACAAAAACAAAGGGCCAAGTGACATTCAGAGGCAAACCAATTAGAATCACTCCAGACTTCCCAAACCAAGTCATGAGAGCCAGAAGGGCTTGGAGTAACATATTCCAAACTCTGAAAGAAAACAACTTCCAGCCAAAAATTTCATACCCAGCAAAACTTTCTATCAAATTAGATGGAAAAATAAGAAGCTTCCATGACAAACAGAAACTGAAGGAATTTATGTCTTCAAAACCAGCGCTAGAGAAAATACTCAAAGAGATTAACTACAAAGAAGAAATAGGTAACACACACCAGAACCAGAGAAACAAGACTTTCCATCCAACAGACAACTAAGATTGGTTATCTGTGGAGATTCATTACTTATGTTAGTCTTTTACCTATCTCTAAATTGTATTGTTTGCCTTTATTGTTGTTAATTTTTAGGATGTCTAGTTGGAATATTAATATACCTTCAGATATAGCATTTGGAAATATTTTATCCCATTCTATCAGTAACTTTTAACTCTGTTTACATTGTCTTTGGATATACAATATTTTTTTATTTTTTAGGGAGTTTGTATACTCTTCTGTTGCCTGTGCCATTGAAATCATTTCCAAGAAATCACTGCCAATTTCAATGTTGTGAGGTTTTATGACCCAGATTTTCTCCTAAAAGTTTATAGTCTTAAGATTTATATTTAGGTCTTTTATCTATTTTGAGTTAATATTTGTATATGGGATTAGGTAAGGGTCCAACTTTATTCTTTTCCATGTAATTATTATGTTTCAACAATATTTAGTTAAAAGATTATTATTTCCACACCAAATGTTCGTGGAAACCTTGTCAAAAATAACTTGACAATATAGGGAAGAATTTAGCTCTAGGCTTTTATTTAACTCCAATGGTTTATATATCTGCCTTTAGAATAGTACTACACTGTTTCAATTATTGTAGCTTTATATGGTTTGAAATCAGAAAATATATATCTTCTAGCTTTGTTCTTTGTCAAGATCATTTTGGGTATCTAGAGTCCATATTCCATATTAGGATAGATTTTTTTTCTGAAAAATAAATATATAAAGATAGTTTCACCTAAAAAAATAGAAAAAAAATATTCTCTGGTAAGAAAGAAAGCAAAAAGAAATATTGAAATGTTATCTTTAAGTCATCAAAAGCTTGGTATCAGACAAATGAAACTGTTATGTGAAATTATCATTTTTAATTTTGAATAAATTGCTATAATACTATATGTCAACCACTAAGCCAAGCATGGGAAGGAGGGATGGGGAGGGAATGGGGTGGGGATCGGGTGGGGGCTGACTGGGCGATGTGTGCATGTATGTCTACAAAAGTTTGTATCCCAGTATGATATATGAATACAGTGCACCAATAAAAAAAAATAAAAATAAAAAATAAAAGGTAACTCTTCAGCCGGGCGTGGTGGCGCACGCTTGTAATACCCGCACTTGGGAGGCTGAGACAGGAGGATCGCACAGGTTCGAAGCCAGCCTCAGCTACTTAGTGAGGCTCTCGGCAACTTAGTGAGACCCTGTTTCCAAATAAAATATAATATAGGTTTGGGAGTGTAGCCTGGAGGTAGAAAGCCCCTGGGTTCCATCCCCAGTACCACTAAATACATAAATAAACAAATAAATGGTAATACTTATTTTAAGTGAAGTTGAAGAACCCTATTGTAAATAAACAGACAGTTACGACATTTTTCTTGGTATGACATACTTTCCAATATGGTTTCTGTTTTTCCTTTCTTCCCCTCCTTTCTCCCTCCCTCCCTCCCTTCCTTTCCTCCTTTCCATCTTGTGGTATTAGGGATTAAATACTGGGGCGTTCTACCTCCGAGTGACACCCCCAGCCCTATTTTTTATTCTTTATTTTGAAACAGGAGCCGAGGCTGGCCATGAACCTGTGAGTCTTTTACTTCAGCCTCCCAAGAAATGGGATTACAAGTGTGCGCCACTTTGCCTGACTTTATTTTTATTCTGAAATCTGAAACGAGGCGTCCCTCGGTTAACGAGGATCTCACTACTTGCTGAGGCCGTCCTTCAACCTGTGATCCTCCTATATCAGCCTCCCAAGTGCTGGGATTATAAGTGTGTGACACCACGCCCTGCTCCAACATGGCTTCTAAGGTGCTTTTAAATTTTAACTCAACTAGATATTGTTCTAACTACTAGGATAAGATAGGAATATGTAAGTTGAGAGACAAGCTACAGGACAGGGGGAAAAAAGATTTCATAAGAGTATGGGTAATAAATTCTATTATATAAAAGGTATGTATAAGCATAGAAAACAACCTACATGTAAATATTAAAATACTAATGGCCATTAATGAAGGATGATTGAAATAGAGGTATTTTCCCATTATACTTTTTCTGAATTTTCAACAATGAACTTTTACTACTTTTAAGATTAGTTAAAAATAAATGTAACATAAAAAATGCCACGTACTGGTTGAAAAAAGTTTATCTCCCAAGGCCCTATAAACCACACCCTTCCGATTGAGTTTCCACTGTAGTCCAAAGCCGCAGAATAGCAAGGAAGAAATGCCCGGGCCGTTTCATTTTCCTAATTTAAGAAATTAGATTTCAGTTTCCCCATTAAGAGGAGTTAATCTGTAGCATCATCGAAAGAGTTGACCGGGAAATGAGACAAACAACGAGATCATATTCCTTTATTACATATATGAAATATAAAAAAATTAACAAAGCAATATATATAAATTTTTTTTTTTTTTTGCAAGTCCACAGGACCTCAGGAAAAAACAACGTTCTGGATGTGAATTTCACCTTATGGCACTGTGGTTCATTCATGCCTCGTATATTCAAGTAGAGCGAAGATGAAAACTATGAAAACCTGTAATTTGGTGAACTATCACATACTCTGTGTTAACACGCGGGTACGGATAATGACTACGCTGTTAATAAGGACGAGGAGGAAAACGGTTTTGACGTTCAGGTTTAAATACCAAACACAAAAAATACGGCAAAATTCCGCGTCTACCATAATTTCTGAAGTGTATACAGGTGCATCGCCAATAAATGAGCTTCTTAACATTTAAACTCGATTTCCCCTTTCTGCAAACACATTTCTACACTGAATGACATCTTTCTCTTATTTTAAAGTCTCCTTTTAAGTTTTTATTTCATTATTATTATTTTTAAAAAGCCTCCTCATGCCCAGTATTGGCATCGAACTCCTAGCCCAGAGCTGAGACTTCACATGGACGTATTCTCCTTTTAGGCCGCGTCTTCACATGGTTTCTCCAAGGGCTTAGAGTTAAGCGGCGCGGCCTCCTTACACGGTTGCTTTGGTCCACGTGCGGTCGCAGCGCTTCTGTTTCAGTAGGTTTGCTCGCGTGCCCCTTTTCTTTCCTTTCTGTCGACAGTAGTCTCCAAACGTTCACAACGCAAGTGGTAGGTGGTAAAGTGCTTTACACAAGGAAATACTATTTACACGTGGAGAGGTTCCATTTATCATCCCACAGACCCGAGTTCACATGCAACACCCAAGAGAAGGCTCTTTTTAAGAAACACCTTTCTTGATGGTAGGGCTGGAGATTTCTTAAAATCTCATTCATTGCTTAAAGTAGCATCGCAGGTAACTTGTCTGGAGCTGGGAGGAGCCCTTGTTGGAGATACTCCCCTCAATGGATCTCTGCAAAGTGTCACGCTGCTGCTAAAAGGCTCGTAATGGTTATGATGTTCAGAATCAGCTCCACAGAAGACAGGTTATCAGCCTAGCATTCTTCCTCCCTCTTTATGAAACAAAACTGTATTTAAAACAGGGGCCCAGAACAGAGAGGTTAGGCATTGGAACATTTCTCTACATTTTGGCATTTTAAAAGAATTCCAGTTTTGTTTTTGAGATCTCTTTTTAACAGCAAGTTTGTGTTCTGTATACGGAGAAGTGCCGTGATTGTGCTATCTACCTGTGTGGCTACTTGCATTCTCTCTTTAAAATATCCATGACTTTTCTTCCAAGAGATGGTTTCCAGTGCTGGACAAAGCTTTTCATATTCACAACTAATTTGCCCGTTCTTACATCTTCATGTCCGGCTACAAGGTACTCCAAACCTGAAAGAGAACAAAAATTTTAAGCGCTAAACAGTATTATACTTTATGGAAGGGGAGATGTGACTTTCATGGTTTCACATATATATGGCTTATGGACGTGTATACATATAATTGAAATAGAGAGTAATAGACAACATTGGTGGTGCTTAATAAGTATTTACTATGTGCTAAGTGTTTTACATGTATTATTTCATTTAATCTTGAACAAAACCTGTGAAGCGAGTATTATTTTTCTTCACTTTACAAGCGAGGAAACAGGCTCAGCGTGCTTAAAAAGCCTGTTCAGTGTCTCCCAGTAAGCAGCGGTGCCCTGACTCAGCTCTGTCTGATTCTAGGACATTCATTTTGTACTCTGCTGTACTCTATGGAAAAGAAGTGAGGAATCTGTGGGCACTTAACATACTGCTATAAAGCAGTATTCCTTGGTATCTCCTGTCCATGGTGCTATATATAACAGCAAAGCAACCATTTGGATAAACATATTGGAAGAGAGCTATGGGTTATACAAATAACACGTATTCCTGATACAAAGTTGATGTGTTTCTGGACTACAGGCTTTTTGTTTGTGAGACACTAAATGTTGAGGCTTGACCAGATCTAGTTCTGCCCTTAAAATTCAAAATTCTTTTCAGGCTCCCAATACAAAACGTTGGCTAACACTTGTAATCCCGGCATTTGGGAGGCTGAGACAGGAGGATCGCAGTTTGCAGACAGCCTCAGCTACTTAAGCCCTTTGCAGCTCAGTGGGACACTGTTTCAAAATAAAGAATAAAAAATAGAGCTGGGGGTGTAGCTCTGAGGTAGAATGCCCCTGGGTTCCATCCCCAGTACCGCAAAACAAAACAAAACAAAACAAAAAACCAAAAAAGAAAAGAAAACAAAAAACAGATACAATATGTGATCCTAGATTTCATAGTGGTGAGGGCAAATCTTTAGAGGACATTCTGAGATCAATTGGGAAATAGAATGATGATCTGACCTTTTACTGTCACCTATATTTTTTACTCTTCATATTAGGCAATATGGAAACAAACTGAAATCGAAGGAAAAAATATTAACTAAATAAAGCCAGTTATATAATGGAGCATATACTATTATTTCATGTTTGCTCAAAAACACAACATATACACACATCAAGATCTGGGGAAAAGAGAAAGATCTGGAAGGATTTTCACTAAGATATTGACAGAGATGATCTTGAGGGTTAGAAATATGAAAAATTTCCCCTAAGTTTCTATAATGTACATATATATTATCACTTCAATAATAATAAGAGTTAAAAGATTATTAAACAAACCCAACCCTAAACTTAAAGTAGCTACTGTGATTTAAAAAAAAAGAAAACAGAATTTAATGACATAGAGAAAAAAGACAATAATTTAATGACAGTATCATTAAGTAATGGCGAAATAACAGTGAGAATACAATGTAAAATGGATTATAAGGTAATTGTATTTTTAAAGGTTAACCTTACCTTCTGCATTAAAATAGAGTCAATATTTAACAGACTAGTTAAAATTTAGTTTTGATATTGTCTAATATCAAAATAATAAAATCCTTCTCTTTAAATTTTTGGTACTAGAGATTGAACCCTGGGGCATTCTATCTCTGAGCTATACCCCTAGCCCTATTTTATTTTTTATTTGGAAACAGGGTCCTGCTAAGTTGCTAAACTGGCTTTGAATCCGTGATCCTCCTGTCCTAGCCTCTCTAGTGCTGGGATTACAGGTGTGTGGCACCATGCTCAGCTAAATTCCTTAAAAAATTTTTTTTTGATTGGTGCATTGTAGTCATATATCTTAATGGGGTACATGACGGTAGAGGCATACACGCACACTAAATTCCTCTTCTAAAAATGCAATAAACAAGCCAGCCATGGTGGCGCACGCTTGTAATCCCCGTGCTTGGGAGGCCGAGACAGGAGGATCCTGCAGGTTCGAAGCCAGTCTCAGCTACTTAGTGAGGCTCTCAGCAACTTAGTGAGACCCCGTTTCCAAACAAAGTATAAAATACGGCTGGGAGTATAGCCCATAGGTAGAAAGCCTCTGGGTTCCACTCCCAGTACCACCAAAAAAAAAAAAAAAAGGAATAAATAAAAATTTGAAAAGCCCTAAGATTAAGTCTAATATTTTATTTTTATTTATTTATTTTTACTTATTTATTATTATTATTATTATTATTATTATTATTATTATTATTATTTGGTGGTACTGGGGTTTCTGGAAGCCCTTCTACCTCTGGGCTACACTCCCAGCCCTATTTTATACTTTTTAAATTTGGAAACAGGGTCTCCTAAGCCAGAGCGGCTGGCTTTGAACCTGCGCAATCCTCCTGTCTCCGCCTCCCAAGTGCGGGGATTACAAGCATGTGCTAACACGCCCGGCTTAAGTCTAATATTTTAAATGAATTTACTTTGAGACTATAAGGAGGACAGAAACTACAGGAATACATCATTAAAGTATCAATATAAATTCAATTAATGTAAATGAGGCTGAATACATTCATAAGTTATGGAGCAGCCTCATGCCAAAAATTAATATGCAAAACAATGCCATGTTTTATATTTCTGTAAATGCTAATAAGGATTTACATTTAATTTTTCCATCTCTATGCTTTTCTATCCTTTTTTGTTTTCGGTGCTAGGGATTGAATCCAGGGGTATTCTACCCCTGAGCTATGTCCCCCAGACCTATTTTATTTTTTATTTTGAAACAGTGTCTCACCAAGTCGCTGAGGCTGGCCTCGAACCTGCCGTTCTCTGGTCTCAGCCTTCCAGGTACTGGTAGAACATGCATGTGACTCCACGCCTGGCTTTTCTCATCTACTAGGCTACGTGTTTGCAGGCCCAACCTTTTATTTCATATCCATAGGAAAAATAGACTTTAGGGCTAGTCTTGATATTCTAAAACATATGACTGCTGAGTGAGTGAATGAATGAATGGATTAAGAAGAAATGAATTTGCAGGGCTATCCAATAAATATCCCTGCTTTTTCAAAGTAGCAAGGGAAGCAAGTTGACGTGTAAGGTCTCAGAATTTTCTTATCAGCTTTCTTTGGCTGTAGCTATTACACTTGTAAAAATGGAAAAACAAAATAAAATGAAAGAGTGTCTGGTTTTGCTTTGGCAGGTTCCAGTCTTTTCTTCAAAGCAAGTAAACATGTTTTCAAGAATTCTTTGAATAATTGTGCTTATGTTTTCAATTGTGATGAACTCGGTTGGTTCTTTGACTCGGTTTGGCAGAAACCTGATTAGGAAGTATAGGTCACTTCCTGGAGGGTGGCTCAGACGATCAGAGCTTTTGTTTTGAATGTCTTACTGAAAAACGGGGCAGAATTTTTTTTTTCTTTTGCCAAAATAGTAGAAAAGTGCTTCTAAGAGCTTCTAAGCACAGACCATTGGAAAATAAAACTTAATGAATGATTCTTAAGTTTCCTGCAGCCTCATATCCAAGATTCTCATGACTTCAACTTATTCTTTGGAACTACATTAGTTTTACTGTTTGAAATGCCTTTCCTCTTTTTCTTATTAAGATTTAAATGAATTTAGATAAAATACTGAAGAAGTAGAAAAGGATGTGATAACTTAGTTATCAGCTGTGAAAAAGTTAAAACTTCTGTATCACTGCTGAGGTTGTTTCGATGAAGGGAATGTTTTATTGGTTCTCTCTTTCATCTGCTGGTTTCTGTCAAATTTATTACTTCAAGACCACAAAAGGCTTCTTACTAACATAACTGTGGTTTCCTGGCTTATATGCAGAAGGAATGCAATCCAGAACATAAATTATGCACCTGTTTCAACAGCGTCCTAAGATACTGTTGACAAGTACACAAACAGGAAAACCCAGGATATATAAACAAGGAAATGGAGGACTTTTTTTAGTTATTGTTTGTTTTCTTAGAAGCTACTGAGTATTATGTTACCGTCATTTTGGCTACTAATAGGTACTGACAATACTTTGACCGAAAACCTAAGTCCTGTCCTTAAATTGAATGAAGGAGACAGAGAAACAATAGTCTACAGTATGAAGAGCAAGTGTGTGGAGTGTAGAGGCAAGACCTTCGATGCATGCGTACTGGCTTGACTCCACCTTTGACATACTTTTGAACATTCAAAGTTCAAATCCAATTTCTCTCCACTACAAGCTTCTCTAAATGCTATTGTTTTGAGGAAAAAAAAAATTTTTTTCCCCCTGCTGTTTCTAATTTGAAACCAGAATGACCATGTAATGAAAAACAACACGGTACGTACTTGAAAAGTTGTCTTCTATCCAGGAGAAACAGAGGCTTCTCATGCAATAGTAAAAATGAATTCAATATTATTTGCACAGATGGACTTTTGCATCCGAGCTTCCTTTGAGAGCAGGTCCCGGTGTAATAGGACCGAGCTTCCAGATAACGTGCAAGCGGCAGATAAACTCATGAAAGTGCTTTCTATGCAGCTGAAACCTGGAGCCCATCTGAGACCTCTCTTTTTTTTAGGACAGAAAGTATTAGATTGCTGGGGTTTAAAATTTTTTTACTTCCATAGCACATGAGAAGATAAATATAATTTTAATGTCAGCTCAAAGAATTCCCACTTGGATGGCTCCTCCAGAATTCAGACGGTGAGATGGAGAGATACCCTTGCTGATTTTGCTTCAGTTGCGGTTCCGAGGCTGTAAAACAAGAAAAGCAGCCACCAAGGTATTAAATAGGAAAGGCTAATGCTCACCAGGGTTGAGGATTGGGCAGGTGCAGCCTCTGTTCGTCCAGGATTCGGGATACAACGTTCGCTTTCCTCGTAAAATCTTCAATTTGGTGGATTTTAAGACTTTCTTAATCATTACGTTCACCTCAGCATGAGAACCTTTATCATGCGCTGATAGAATCTTTATTTTTAGCACTGAAACAACATAATTCCCAAAGTCAAAAGACATGACCTTTTGAAATCTGAACAGCTTCAATATGCATTTCAGAGTACAATGGAAAGGTGAATTCGTGATGATCAGAATGTGGAAACTGGCTCAGCCAGGCGTGGTGGCGCACACTTGTCATGTCAGTGCTTGGGAGGCTGAGACCGGAGGATCATAAGTTTGTGGCCAGCCTCAGCTACTTAGTGAGACCTTGTTTCAAATATAAAGAATAAAAAATAGAGCTGGGGGTATAGTTCAGAGGTAGAATGCCCCTGGGTTCAATCTCCAGTAACACACACACACACACACACACACACACACACACACACACACACACCCCAGGCTCATGTATTCTCCCACTAGCGCCATCTCATTTTCCTTTATCAATCATATTCTTCTTTCCTGGCAATTTTAACTTCTATTCCCTCCCATATCCCTATGCTAAGGGGATATCACTACTTGCTTAGTGAAACTGTAATCTTAAATACATTCTGCTGTTGAATTTATATAGAAAGAAGAGACAGTAGAATTGTTATCCTGAATTTTATTAGGATTCTGACTGCCAGAATGTATTTTATACTTTCTTAAAGGGATAATATGAAATGTTATTATCTATGATTCTCCTGGTATACAATGTCATTTCCTGACTGAAATTTCCTACATCGTGGCAGAACTCCAACATTCTCTTTATTTTTAGCAATTTAAAAAAAAATTGACACACAGCCGGGCGTGGTGGCGCACGCTTGTAATCCCCGCGCTTGGGAGGCTGAGACAGGATTTGAAGCCAGCCTCAGCTACTTAGTGAGGCTCTCAGCAACTTAGTGAGACCCTGTTTCCAAATAAAAATATAAAATAGGTCTGGGAGTATAGCCAAGAGGTAGAAGGCCTCTGGGTTCCACCCCCAGTACCACTAAAAAATAAATAAATAAATAAAAATAAAAAAATTGACACACAAAAATTGTACACATTTGTGGAGCACCACATGATAATTTCAATATATGTATACACAGTGTGATGTTCAAATCAGGGAAAGCAGATCTCCTCATTTATCATTTCTCAGTGGTGGAGACATTAAAAATTCTTTCTCCTGGGCTTTTTTGAAATATACAATGCAGTACATTATGAAACTCCAGTATTCTGTGTGACCTGTGATTCTAGGGTCTTAAGAACTCAACTAGTCTTGCAGGTTTTTTGTTTTGTTTTGTTTTTCGGTACTGGGGATAGAACCCAGGGGCGTTCTACCTTGAGCTACCCCTATATTTTATTCTTTAATTTGAAACAGGGTCTTACTGAGTTGCAAAGGGCCTCACTAAGTAGTAGCTGAGGCTGTCCATGAACCACAATCCTCCTACCCCAGCCTCCCGAATGCTGGAATTACAAGCATGTGCCACTACACCCGGCTTAGTCTGGAGGTTTTAAGAAATTGGGTAAACTTAAGGTCTATCCATTTTCCTACAAATGACATAATTTTCTTCTTCTTTATTGCTGAAAAGAATCCCATTGTGTGTATATTTCATATTTTTATTTTTATTTTCAATTTACTATTTCTTATATTTTGAAATATCTTAATATTATCTCATAATTTTATAATCCACTTATATGTTGAGGGATGCCTAGGTTGGTAGCATGATTTGGCTGTTGTGAATTGTACCGCTATGGACATGGATATGCATGTATTACTGTAATAATCTGATTTCAATCCGCTTGGAAAGCTGCCCTGATGTGGTTTAGCTGGATCGTGTGGACCGTGAGAACATTGTGTTAAGCGCAATTAGCAGTCACAGAAAGTGAAGGGTCATATCTTTTCTCTCATATGTGGGAGCTAGGGAGTAACTGGGACACAAGAGGGACTTCAGATAAAGGAGGAGAAACCCCAGGGATGGTGGAGAGGGGAGGGAGAAGTATGTGTTGCCACGAAGGGGAAGCATTCCACCGATGTTATGCACAAATGTGAAACTATCAGCACCGATCTCAGTACCACTGACGGGGAGGGAGGAGCCTGAAGGGAGTCTGGGGGGTTCAGGTGCCGTGTGCATGTCTATCTGTCACTCTGAACTACGTTACGATGTGAGATTACAACGCAGGAATATAAAGTTTAGTTGTTTGTTTTTTTATTTATATATTTATTTATCTATCTATTTATTTATTTATTTATTTGGTACTGGGGTTCCTGGAAACCCTTCTACTTTCGGGCTACACTCCCAGACCTATTTTATATATTTTTTAAATTTGGAAACAGGGTCTCTTAAGCCAGTGAGGCTGGCTTTGAACCTGCACCATCCTCCTGTCTCCGCCTCACAAGCGTGGGGATTACAAGTGTGCGCCACCATGCCCGGATAAAGTTTTATATATATATAATTTTTGTTGTTGTTGTTGTTGTTGTTGTTGTTGTTGTTTTTGGTGTTACTGGGGGTGGAACCCAGAGGCTTTCTACCTCCGAGCTATACTCCCAGATCTATTTTATACTTTATTTGGAAACAGGGTCTCACTAAGTTGCTGAGAGCCTCACTAAGTAGCTGAGGCTGGCTTCGAACCTGCGCGATCCTCCTGTCTCAGCCTCCCAAGCGCAGGGATTACAAGCGTGCGCCACCACGCCCGGCTAATTTTTATTTTTTTATAAGTGGAACATATTAAGAGTGGTGTGCATTTACATTGTGCTTCATGCCCTCCCCCTCCCTTCCCCTCCCCCCAATAGAGAGTGTCCAGGTTAATCATGTTGTATTTATGCTATTACACATATTCGTATGTAGCTCCTCTACTGAACAACCTCAGCTTTCTTCCTCTCCTATCCTTCTGTTCAAGCTTTGCTGAGATTTCCCCTCCATTATCTGGAATCCCTCTGGCAGTGGTAAAGTATATTTTTTAAAAAAGAAATTAAGTGAGCCAACTTCTCAAGTTCTCCTGACTGGTTGGTTGGGGGGGGGTAGAATTTGAATCAGACCCTAGTGAGATAAACGCATAAAGGGTGCATAGCCTAGTGCTTAGCCCATAGCTAATGCTCATTAAAAGTTTAATATTATTAAAAGAGAGCAAGGACTTTTCTGTTCATTACTGTTGCTCAATAAATGTTTGATAAAAGAATAAACAAATAAATCAAGTGAGTTTTTTTCCATTAAGCAAGAGGATGGAGAGAGAGAGAAACAATTTTTATTTTCCAAATCTGTAGAAATAATGAGCTTAATAAGACCAAGGTGTTTCATTACATCATTAAGAGTGTTCATGTTCTCTTAAATAGAAAACAAATACAGGTGATTGAAAGAGTGGTTGGTTGTCAGCCTCCTAATCTATGGAGCGATGAGAACCAGTAGGTATTTTCATGGGCCAACTTTGGGCTAAATTACCAAGTGTCTTGCCTTTGATAGAAAATTTCCTCTCAACTGCCTTTCTTTTATTGGTCACAATACGTTTGAAAGGTTTTCTCCTATTATTTAGTCAAATTGAGAGGTGGAGAGAGGGAAGTGAGCGTGTAACTTTAGATAAGATTTATGTGGTTTTCGTCATTTACCTTTTAACCTTTTATGAGATTAAAGACAATGTTATCAAGAACCTAAATACTGTACTTGGTTTTGGAAATCATGACTTAAAAGTTTCCTTTTCATGGCAGCGCGTATCTCAGCCCATACAGTATGAAACAATAAAAGCCCTAGACACTGATTAAACATACATTGGCAAGATAAGGTATCTTAATATATTTAATAGTAAACATAAAACTATTTAGAATTTGGAGATAGTGAAGTATCATTTTCCTTTCTTTATATGATGTATTTTCCTGGTATTTGAAAAGTAGAGGAGTCTGGAGTAGTCAGAGAAGTTGAGAATATACCTGTGTGGATAGCTAGTTTCAGTGATATATATATATATATATATATATATATATATATATATATATATATATATATATACAATCCCCGTTTCCTCCCTACCATTTCCTAAACATCTAGTGTGTGTGAGGCAACGTGATAATGTCACCACCGGACCTCCCATTGCCTAGAAAATTCTCAGGTTTGAATAGGTTGTTAGCATTCGAGAGCTTCAAACTCACCGTATGAATATTTCATTCCACAGAACGCCTTGGGGTTTCCTAACACCTGCTCCTTACATTCACATTTACCTGTGGAAAGCAAGTGGAAAAATGGTGTTAGTTATTTAGGAAAGAAGGAAGGAAGAGAGAAGAAAGGAAGGGAGGGAGGGAGGGAGATCAGTAAGTAAATGCGGGAAACATATTCTTTAAATCTTGAGTGATCCATGTAATATAATTCACAAATACTAAGTAGCTGTGAAAGCTGTTCAAAAGTAGTAACGTCTTTCTGAACTGAACTGGTTATCATCCAGTAAAGTGCTGACCAAAGGAAAATATGGAAGGTAGAAACAATTTCATATTTCAATGCTTGTAGCTGATGTTACAGTAAATATAGTCTAGTGTTAGTATTCCATACTACTGAAATAGATAACCTACAGAAAGGACAATTTTTTATTATTAATGTTCATGACAACAAAATTAAAATTAAATAAAATGATTGGATAATCTATTGAAGGTAATACAATCCGTCTTTTTTTGGTGTGTGTGTGATAATGGAGATTGAACCCAGGGGGATTTTACCTCTGAGCTACACCCCCAGCTCTATTTTATTCTTTATTTTGAAACAGAGTCTCACTGAGTTGTGAAAGGCCTCACTATGTTGCTGAGGCTGACCGCAAACCTGCAATCCTCCTGTCTCAGCCTCCCAAGTACTGGGATTACAAATGCGTGCAACCACACCCAGCTTACTACCATCTAATTTTAAAAAGTATTAAACACCTATAATGTGCAAGGCCTGACGCTGTAGCCTTCAGAGGCTATCGCGATGAGCAGGGTACAAGTCTGGCCTGAATAAAGCAAGTGTGTAAAGAGTAAAGAGTGATGTGTTCCACCCGGGAGAGGCTTGGGTGGGAGGTCATGCGTGTTTGGGAAGATGGGAAAAGGTTTCATTTCATGGCTCAGGAGGATTTAAAATGGACTTTGAAAAAATAGTAGGATGATTTTTCCCAACAGTTAAAAATATGTATTAGAATTACTATGTGTGAGAGATTTGTTGGACCTTGCGGAAGACTTTCAAAATGCCTTTATACGTAGATTACACACGGCCGTCTCATACTCAGTTATGTGTTCATATTTTCTTTGGAGTGCTTCTCCAGGACAGTGGCTGCATGTCTTATTCATCTTTATATTCCTAGAACCTAGAATGCAAGTGATTTCCATTCTTACTCATTGAACCTTTAGATATAATTTCCCCTTTCTTCTTCCTCTTCTTTCTGCCCTCACAAATTGCCTTTCTTTCTTTCTTTCTTTCTTTCTTTCTTTCTTTCTTTCTTTCTTTCTTTCTTTCTTTCTTTCTTCTTCCTTCTCCTCCTCCTCCTTTTTCTTCTTCTCCTTTTTCTTCTTCTTCTTCTCCTTCTTCTTTTCTCTCTCTCTCTCTCTTTCCCCCCCCCCCTCTCTCTCTCTCCCCCTCAACTAGGGATTACACCCAGGGCAACTACCACTGAACATCTCAGCCCCTTCTTATTTTTTATTTTGAAACAGAGTCTTGCTAGGTTGATGAGGCTGGCCTTGAACTTGTGGTCCTCCTGCCTCAGCCTCCCCAATACTGAGATCACAGGCATGTACCACCACACCTGGCTGTGAACTAGATTTTATCAGGACTGAGAGGTAAGAGCGGCCAGCACTCACTGGGGAGCGCTTATGCCAGGTCCTTTTTTATTTATTTATTTTCTTTGCACTGTTTCACTGAGTTGTACCTTCTGCCAGGTACTACTTTATTTTAGATTTATTTATTAATTTAATAGTCTAACAGGTATAAATTTGATAGGAACAGAGCAACAAAAGAGATATGAGGGAGAAAGGGCAGAGTGTGATTGGGGAAGTCAGTAGGAGGTATGAGGGAGGACCTTGACTGGTATGCAGTTAGAACCTGACTTTAGTTTGTTAGGCAGAGGAAAAGTTTTCAAAACTATCAGCTTATAGAAATTACATGAATTTTAAAATACATAGAAGCCAGGTGTGGTGGGACACACTTGTAATCCCTCCTTGGGAGGCTGAGAGAGGAGGACCACAGGTTTGAGGCCAGCCTTAGCTACTTATTAAGGTCCTCTGCAATTAAGCGAGGCCCTGTTTTCAAATAAAGAGTAAAAAATGGGGGTTGGGAGTGTAGCATAGAGGTAGAATGCTCCTGGGTTCAATCCCCAGTACCACACACACACACAAATACATTTATAAAATTAATATGGCATTACTGTACCAAAAGTATTAGAAAGAAGGGGAAAAAGAGGCAGAAATCAATTAAAAGTTAGTGAAACTGAATTATAACAACAGCACCAATTACTAATTTGAATGCCAAATTTAAACCATGAAGTAGCCATATGTGGTGACGCACACCTGTAATCCTAGTACTTGGGAGGCTGAGACTGGAGGATCACAGGTTCGAAACCAGCCTCAGCATTTAGTGAGACCCTGTTTCAAAATTAAAAAAATATATATATATAAGCTTAGTGTGGTGACACATGCTTGTGATCCCAATACTTGGGAGGCTAAGACAGGAGGATCAAAAAATAAGATAGTGGAAAATCATAGCAGAATCAATAGTGGAAAAGAGAAGTCAAGATAATTGTACCAACTGTTGTGATTTGTTAAATAACATCGATTATAATCTTAACATAGCAGAGAGTTTTACTGATTCAGAAGTTAAACACCGACAATTCCATTAAAGAGGGAAAGTCTGTTATCCACGCAGTATAAAACCTAATGAAGGAGTTGGGGTGTAGCTCAGGGATAGAGCCCTTGTCCCCAGCGTGAGGCTCTGAGATCAACCAATCTCCAGTACTGCAAAAATAAGCAAAAATAAATAAAAGGAAACCTAATGGAACTTTAAATAGCATATTCTATTCTGCACTGTAATGCTCTTCTATTTAATTTTGGGTGCAGACATAGGTGTGTTACTGGAAGGTCTTCCTTTGGCTCCCAACAGCGCTCCTTTTTCGTACGCTCAGAACGCGAGCACTGGAATCTGATAGTCAGACTTCAGCCCCCTTGTATTTTCTTAAATGAAATCTGGAAGGGGAGAACAACTGCTGAGTTATACTGGGTGACTAGTACATTTTGAAAACAAGTGCTGTTTACAGTTCGAGTGTGCTAATGAAGCCAGTTCTGTGATTCCGGAAGTGGAATTTTATATCTGGTGTTCTCTACCTCACAAAAATTGGTCAAAATGAAAGGTATGTAAGGGGCTGAGGCTGTAGGTCAGTGGTAGAGAGTTTGCCTAGCTCTACCCCAGGACCATGAATACATAAATAAACAAACAAATAATGCCTAGCTTGTGCAAGACCCTGGGTTTGCTCCCCAGGACCATGAATAAATAAATAAACAAACAAATAAACAAACAAGTGAATAAATAAAGGAGGAAAGAAAGAAATAAGAAAAAACTGGAGCATTTTGTTGGTATAGTGCATTATACTTCTAGTTGAAGGCTTTTTGCATTTGGATTTGAGGATGAACCTTCCTTTCTTTATTTTTATTTTTTGGCTAAGTGATTAAGAAACTGGTCATCCCTTTTCGGTTGACAAAAGGCATTCAGGAGCGCTATCCTGTACCCGGTGGGAATGTTTCTGTTTAGCAGGAAACTGAACAAAGTCTTCCTCCATCTGGGACTCATCCAGATGACTCTGGAGGCTCCCTGGGGACATCGGGCGCAAGCAGCTGTGGTGGACACGAGGGCCTGGACTTGTTCTGACCCAGCGCTGTGTGTCCGTCACCACTCTGCGGCCAGCTCCAAAACACCAGGCAGGGCCTATGTTCCTAACACCCAAGTAGTAGAGATTTAGTCTAGAGACGACACTGGAGAACCCTAAAAAGTTACTGTGTTAGAAAAGTGGAAGGGAACTTTTAAGAAGCGGCTATTAAAGTGAAAATTCATAGAATTCAGACCGTAGCACTGAGCAGGCACATTAATGGGAAAGATTTGTTTTCTGTTTCAAATGATTAAAATATGGCAACTTATGTATTACCTTATTTTTCCCACTTTCTTTCTTGTTGAGAATTAAAATGAAGCCATTAGGGAAATTATCTTTTGATTATGTTGAGTGAAAAAACAGAGATGTTAGTGTTTCTTGGGTTTGGGTTCCTGATCCTTGAGGCATCCAGAAATTCTCTATATGAATATGTTATTTCCTGATCTAAGATACAGATCCTCTGGGCCTGGTAGCAGACATCTGTAATTGGGAATGCTGAGATAGGAGGATTGCAGGTTTAAAGCCGATCGCAGCAACTTAGTGAGGCCCTGAGTAACTTAGTTGAGACCTTGTTTCAAACAAAATATAAAAAGGGCTGGGAGTGTAGCTTAGGGGTAGAATGGCCCTGGGTTCAATCCCCAGTACTGAAAGGAAAAAAAAAAGGCACAAAATCACAAATAAGATGACATTCGTGATTGCATTATTTATAGTGGTAGAAAATTACAAATTAGAACTACCCTAAATGGCAGACAATGGAAGAATAAAAACTGGCATATTTATATATTAGAATGGATAAGTCTTAAAAAAATCCCCTAAATATTTAGGCCAAGAGCATTTAAAAGATAAATTGTCATATACATGGAGTTTAAAAATCACTCAACTCAGCCAGGCATGGTGGTGCACACTTGTAATCCCAACATTCGGGAGGCTGAGATCAGAGGATCACAGATCGCCAACAGCCTCAGCTACTTAGTGAGGCCCTCTGCAACTTAGACCCTGTTTCCAAATAAAGGATTAAAAATAGGGCAGGGGGTGTAGCTTTGAGGTAGAATGCCCCTGGGTTCAATCCCCAGTACTTAAAACAACAACAACAACAACAACAACAACAACACAACAACAACAACAACAACAACAAAAACAAACCCCAAAACCCAAACCTTTTATAAAATAGTAAAATAGTCAAATTCCCAGAAGGGGATGATGAATACCAAGCTCCCAGCTGTGGTTATTCTGTGGGTTGAGGAAGACTAGTGAGCTTGTGGTACATCAGGGACTTCAAATAGGTCCTAAGCACTATGTAATTTAAATGAAAATATGAAACAATTATGATAGTGTGGGATTTGATAAGCCTTTGAAGGTGTGCGTGTGAGTCTTCATTGTCTGACATTTTTGCTGTTTGCAGTGTTTCATCATTATAGCTTTAGCTTTCTTAAGTTCTCTTTGTACCACTGGGTGAGCCCCAAGGAAGAGTCTGTGCTCACAGCCGAGTTTGCGTCAAGGAACAACTTGATGTTAAATAAAACCACTTGATTTGCTGGGTCAGGATGAGCAAAGAAATGAAATATTTATACCAATATCACAGCGTGCCCATCAAAAAAAGGAACAGAAAAATGTCATGAGACATTGAGTCAGAGGCAGTAAGAGTGTAGATTCGGTAAACTCAAAGAACCAGACTTATGAAGTAAAGAGGGTTTAGACTTCAGGAAAAGTTATTTTTCTTATTTGATTAATGCCGGTGTAATCTGAATTGCATTGACTTTACTACTTGGATTACATTTAGTTTGATAATTACTTTTCTTTTCTAATTGTCAAAAAGCTATAAACAGGAGGAGTTCATACCTAGCTTTTGCTTTGTACATATTAAGTTACACTAGGTCTGAAAGAATATTTTTTCCTTTAAATGGATTTGCACATTTTCAAACTTGATATATTTAGTTAGCTCTTAACTGTGTAAAACACTAGGTTTTAAAAGGGTGGGAAACATATCATAGTCTTAACAGTGGGGTAATGAGATGTGGGCGGATCCTTCCTTCCTTCCTTCCTTCCTTCCTTCCTTCCTTCCTTCCTTCCTTCCTTCCTTCCTTCCTTCCTCTTTCTCAGTACTGGGTATGGAACCCAGGGGCAATCTACCTCCAATCTACACCCCCAGCACTATTTTTTCTTCTTTATTTTGAAACAGGGTCTCGCTGAGTTGTGAAGGGCCTCACTAAGTGGCTGAGGCTGTCTGCGATCCACGATCCTCCTGTCTCTGCCTCCCAAATGCTGAGATTACAAGTGTGCGCCATCATACCCGGCTTGATTTTTTATATACTATGATGTTTTGCATTTTTTCAAATGTTTTATACTAACTATGTATTTTATCCTAAAAAATAGAAAACAGACAAATGTTTTTTAAAATACCCCTCAGAGACATTTCCGTTTCTTACTTACAGGGACCACTTATCAAACCTCAGAACCAACCAGACCTCCTCACAGCATCCAAATCTGCTGTTACTCAAGACCAGACTTGGAAACACGGTATCAGGTTCCATCCGCCTCACCTGAGTGTCGAAGTGCAGAAAACCCTTGCTCGTCCTCCCACTCCCAGGCTGGCTCGCTCTTGTTGTGCAAGGAATGGAAGTCAGGAATTTCATGATACCAGTCTATGTCTGTGCTGCTTCATAAAACAGAAAACAGTGAAGAATCCATTAGGCACCTTCTTACAACTTGAAGTAAAATGAATCTCTTCATAGAGATTCAAATCATCTTATCAACTACTCCCCAGGCTTTCATTTCCCAGGAAGCAGAAGTGTTTTAATAAATTAAAAAAAAAAAAAAAAGCCGGGCGTGGTGGCGCACGCTTGTAATTCCCGTGCTTGGGAGACTGAGACAGGAGGATTGCTCAGGCTTGAGACCCTGTTCCTAAATAAAAAAATATAAAATAGGTCTGGGAGTATAGCCTGGAGGTAGAAGGCCCCTGGGTTCCATCCCCAGTACCACCGAAAAAAAAAAAAAAAAGAAATTTTTGGGGTGGTACTGGAGATGGAACTCAGGGGCCTTCTACCTCTGAGCTATACCCCCAGCCCTATTTTTTATTCTTTATTTTGAAACAGGGTCTCACTGAGTTGCAAAGGGCCTCACTAAGTAGCTGAGGCTGTCCTTGAATCCCATTCCTCCTGTTTCAGCCTCCCAAGTGCTGGGATTACAGGCGTGCGCCACCACGCCCGGCTTAGGACACTATTTTTTGCAAAAGGAACTGGACAGTCCCCAGAATCTTGCAAGGACAAATGAGTGCAATATGACGATTCTTTAAAGCGATGTGCCATTGCTCTGTTAACGGCAGGTTTGATTTCCCAGATCACTACCAGATCTTTGAAAGATGAGCACATGGCTGAGGCCAGCGCCGTGCAGGCTCACCTGCTGACACAGTCTCCCGTGAGAGGGTCGCAGCTCCCTGCGCAGTCGCAAGGTCTGCAGCCGTAGTCTCCGAAGCCCCAGTACCCCACCATACACCTGTCGCAGTGCGGTCCCGCCACGCCAGGCTTGCAAGGGCAGTCACCATTGCTGGGGTCGCAGAAGGTTGCCGAGCCAAAAGGAAGGACAGCAGATCCAACCGGATGGCAAGAACAGGCTACAATGGAGGGACGACATGGTCAAAACAGTTTAGTGACTTCAAATAAACCTGCATGTAAACATATACAACTTTCATCATTTGACATGCCTAAACCAATCGTTACTGCATCACTTAAAGGATGTTGTAGGAACCTCTTCCGTGGTAATGCATGATATTCTACCACTATTACTTGTGTGTGTGTGTGTGTGTGTGTGTGTGTGTGTGTGCGCACGCGTGCCTGCACACGCACATGTGTTGCTGGGGTTTGAACCCCCAGGGGCATTCTACCTCTGAGCTACACCCTCAGTCCTATTATTTATTTATTTATTTATTTATTTATTTATTTATTGTGGTACTAGGAATGGAACCCAGGATCATTCTACCTCTGAGCTACACCCCCAGCCCTATTTTTTATTCTTTATTTTGGAACCAGGTCTTAACTGAGTTGCAAAGGGCCTCCTGACTGCAAACCTTGATCCTCCTGTCTCAACCTCCCAAATGCTGGGATTACAAGAGTGCCACCACGCCTAGCTCTTTGTTTTTTATTTTGAGACAGGGTCTCATTAGATTGCTGAGGGTCTTGCTAAATTGTTGAGGCTGGCTGCAAACCTATAATCCTGCTGTCTCAGCCTCCCAAGTACTAGGATTACAGTTGTGTGCCACTATGACTGGCCATCACCTTTTTTTTCTCTAAGAGAAAATTTGAGCATTTCTAGGAACTGACCTCTCTGTAGGACCCTAGATTTTAATGACTACACACATTTCAGGAATGGCTAGAGAAAAATGCAATTCTATCACATGTGCTAGTGGATTTCTGTCAGTGTGACTTTTTGCATAATTGCAAGATAAAAATACCACTTGGAAACTATGCAGAACTAGCTCTGGGCAGAAGGACCTGACACCTTTCAAGACACTTTTTCAGGCTGCACACCAAGGTTTGCCGTACATACTTAACTCCTGGAGTTTGTTAGCAGTCAATATCTGACACACATAATCTGTGTTTTTTATTTTCTTCCAAGATGCAAATTTATTTTCTTCTTGCTTGGGAGCAGGAGAGAAGGAGCTTTTTAGGTTTTGGTTCAGTTCTAATTCTTTAACCTGTATTCCTTATTGATTTTTTATTCTAAAATATAATCAGAACCCTTATTTTTTTCATGCATGTCTAAGTTATGACCCAGAGTGATAACAAGTCCTTGACTTCAGCTATGTCTTGTTAGACACAAGCCCTAATAGTGAAGACTAAACAGTCCCCAAATACTATTGTTCTGAACTTAATTTATTATTTTAATTATCATTTTTAGCGTATACAGCTGTGGCCAAAATGGTACTTTCAGTGGCAGATACATGTATTTAGGTGTATTTATATACAAGTCACTTCATATTGGAGTCATTGTTTCTCCCTCCAAGACATCCAGCTTAGGCTGCTCTTGCCCACATCCACAGTGGCAAAGCAAAATTATTATAGCTGTTACTTTAATTCTTAAATACTGTCATGGGCATTCTTCAATAATGTGAATGACTTGCTTTGCGTAGTACATTGTTTACTGGGATGTTCTACTGGAAGAAATCTAAAGTAACAATATATAAAGATGAATAAACAGAGTCATATCTCTTGGGTGAGTGGAAAGAGATACTGAAATAATTAATTCAAGGGCAGTAATTATTATAGACAAGTCCAGTGTCCTGAGCGCACAGGGGAAGGAGCAATAATTGCCTCACTGCAGATATGGATGGGTTTTGAAGGAAATGAATGATCTAAATGGCTTCATTAATGGTCTCCTCGCCTCGCACCTGGGAGGAATGTGGTGTCAAAAGAAGCCCTGCTCTGCCCTTCTCCTCCCCTGCCTCCCTTCTCCTTCCTTCCTCCCTTCTTCTTCTTCCTTCCTTCCTGCCTGCCTTTTCTTCTCCTTCTTCTTCTTCTCCTTCCTTCCTTCCTCCTCCTTCCTTCCTTTCTTTTCTTCTCCTTCTCCTTCCCCCTTTTCTCCTTCTCCTTCTCCTTCTCCTCCTTCCTTCCTTTCTTTCCTTCTTTCTTTCCCCTTCCTTTCCTTCTTTCTTTCTTATTTCTGAGCCACACCCCCAGCCCTATTTATCTTTTTGTTTTGAAACAGGGTCTCACTAGGTTGCTAAGAGTCTCACTAAATTGCTCAGACTCATCTCCAACCTACAATTCTTTGTCTCAGCCTCCAAAATAGTTGGATTCCAGGCATGTATCACCACACCCAGCACAAGCACAGCTTTCTTGATGACTCTCAAGTCCTTTGGAATTAAGTTTCTTTTCTCTTTCATGCTTTTTTTTTTTTTTTGGTTAAAAAAAAAAAAATTAACCTGGACCCAGGAGTGGTGGTGCAGCCTTGTAATCCCAGTGCTTGGGAGGCTGAGACAGGAGGATCACACAGGTTCGAAGCCAGCCTCCACTACTGAGAGAGGCTCTTAGCAACTTAGTGAGACCCTGTTTCCAAATAAAGTATAAAATAGGTCTGGGAGTATAGCCCGGAGGTAGAAAAAACCCTTGGGTTCTACCCCCAATACCAAAAAAAAAAAAAAAAAAGAAAAAGAAAAAGAAAAAGAAATCAACCTGCTTTTACTCATTGTAGGTCATTATTTTAAAATGTAGGATGTGAAGCCGGGCGTGGTGGTGCACACTTGTAATCCCCATGCTTGGGAGGCTGAGACAGGAGGATCGCATAGGTTCGAAGCCAGCCTCAGCTACTTAGTGAGGTTCTCAGCAACTTAGTGAGACCCTGTTTTGAATAAAATATAAAATAGGTCTGGGAGTGAAGCCCAGGGGTAGAAAGCCCCTGGGTTCCACCCCTAATACCACCAAAAAAAGCCCAAAAAAACAAATGCAGGCTCCGCACTGTGATTCTGCTATTTGTATGCGGATACCATGCAATGTGATATACAGCAAGAGTCAGAGCCGTGCCCCTGCATGCTAGAAGCATGTAAATACAAGCATAAAATGGCTGGAACCCTGCAGCTCCCTGGATTCTGACAGGCTAGTCCAGCCTTCCGTGGCGGGGTGGGGGGGGTGGGGGTGTGTGTGTGTCCAGGAGACCACTGCTGCCTCTTCATTCCTACCTTCACTAGGACTCTGGGAGTCTGTCTGCCTGGCTTTCACTTAGAGGGTCATCTATAATTCCAAGCCTGCTACAGAAACAACCAGCTGGGCATAGCATCTTACCTTTTCTTTTTTTAGTGGTAATGGGAATTGAACCCAGGAGCGTTCTATCTCTGAGCTATTCTTCAGCCCTTTTTATTATTTTTTTATTTTTTTGTTGTTGTTGCTGAGGTCCTCATACCTGTGATCCTCCTGGCTCAGCATCCAGAGTACTGGAAGTGCAGGTGTGGGCCACCACACCCGGCCTTACCTCTTTTCAATTGTCAGGACTCCTCAGCATCACCTGATGAGTCTTAACTTTTGCTCTTAGTAAAAGCTACACTGGGAGCAAAATACTCTGAAAGTATTTGCTCCTGATTTAGCATTTCTAAAAACAGAACTCTAAGTTCAAGGCCCTTAGCTGGGAAAGAAGTGCCACTCCCTCCCGGTGCCTCCAGGATCCTGAAAAGGCCAAGGCCCTACATGACTTCTGATGGGAATTTTTTTTTTTTTTAAATGTGGTATTGGGGATAGAACCCAGGGACATTCTACCTCCGAGCTATATCCCCAGCCCTATTTTTTACTCTTTATTTTTGAAACAGGGTCTCATTGAGTTGCAAAGGCCCTCACTAAATAGCTGAGGCTGTCCTCGAACTGAGATGATGTCTCAGCCTCTCAAATGCTGGGATTACAAGCGTGTGCCACCACACCCAGCTCTGATGGGGAATTTTTAATTGCTTAGTTATTTCAAAAGCTGCCCAGCTGCCTGTCCGAGGTCTTGGAGGGAATGGGACTCGAGGGAGAAGGGCTTGAGACGCAGCTCGGAGCCGAAAGGAGATAGTGTGAGCTGTTATAAATATATTAAGTGCGAAGTTAAACAATAGATTAAAGGACTCTTTTATCTTTTCTGGTACTGTTTTCTTCTTCTATGCTAGTGGATGAATAGCTCTAAAAAATAAAGACCAGACTATAAATAAACTTTACTCGGTGAAGGGTAATGTAGTTAACGTTTACTATCCCAGGGAACATTTTTCTGTTGCTCTTTGAAATGTTATATACTTTGTGGTCAGTGGTAGCGAGTTCTACAATAGCCAAGGAGTATTTAACTTCAAACAAAATTATGCTTGAAGAAATCTAATAAAACTCACAATCACTATGAACTACATTATGATGTGAGACTACCCTGTACCAATAAAAGTATAAAAATAAAAAGTAAAAAAAGAAAGTACATTAACTTTTGCCTTACGTTTACTGAAATCCAGTGTTTCCTAGAAAAGTCGTGCATCCTTACGAAAGAAGACCATCTATTGGTGAGTAAAAGCTGTCGCTATTGATGTTTTAAAAATAAATGTAAGCTATTTAAGTATATTTTCTATCTTTCTTCTATACACTTTTATATCCAAGTGTAAATAAATACTAAAGCCACGCCCACAATTTCTAATTCCCCATTAAATGACTGCTGCTAAAACCTCTCCCGATTGCTGTATCATTCCCTTCCTGTTTATAAGCAGCAGTGCACCCGTTACTATTTATTCCTGGGTGTATCTAAGAGATCTTCCGCAGTTGAAAATTAATTTTATGTCTTTGGTTTGCTACTTCATTTGAACTGAAGAAAGAGCACTTTTGAGTGCACACATTTTATTACTAGAAAACTTTTGGGTATAATTTTGAACACTGTTTTTGCTGTGAAGATTTCAGTTATATGATAATAACGATTGTTATTATTTTATTATTAAAAAAATATTACCTGCTCAATATCCCATATTCCCAGGCAACCCAGACACCTCCGCAGGAATTGTGGTCATCGCGAACTCCTCTTTCCTCTGGAGAGACAAACCTTACTCCCAACTGACTGCATTACGTTAGCTCACTCCTATGAACCGATTAATCCTGCTATTGTCTGTCTTGGTATCTTTTCTCTTCATAACACACATTTTTTATGACTCATTTAAGTAAACTTACTGTAGTCTATTTCTATGGAGTAGAATAGCCTATTTCTGTGAAATAGGATTGGTACATGGTGGGCACTGGATAAATATAGGTTGAGGTTGTGTGTGTGTGTGTGTGTGTGTGTGTGTGTGTATTGTGTATGTGTGTGTGTAGTTCTTGTGTGTGTTGCTGGAGATGAACCCAGGGGAGCTCTATACCCCTGAGTTACACCTCTAGCCCTATTTTATTTTTTATTTTGAAACAAAGTCTCACTAAGTTACCACACACTGGCCTTGAACCTGAGAGACGCCTATCTCAGCCTCCCAAGTACTGGACTTACAGGTATACACGATTGCGCCTGTCTTGGTTGAGTTTTTAAAAAATGGATGAATCGTGTCACTTCATAAGCATTTCTTGATGATTGATGATGTTTCGGCCTTCAGTAATCTTTATGATTTTTGTCTCTCAGCCAACTTTATAGTACTCTGTGAGGCCTAGAAGTTCGAAACCACATCTTTTCAGTCTTTGCATCTGCAAAACCCAGGACTGTGCCTAACCCATTTCAGCCACCTAGTTCTTGTGGAGGGAATCAATGAAAGACTCTTAATCACCCACGATAATAAAATGATTTATGTTTTGATTCTCACTATTACTCCTTTTATGGGAATAGAATCATCAAACTCCTTTTATACAATTTCTGATATCTTAGTATCACAGTGTGAATGCTAAGATACTAAAAATAGAAAAAAAAAGCCAGCGAAATCCTAAGAAATCAAGTTGCATAACAAAGTAGGCTATTCTGGATCACCAGGGCACGGCTATTTCCTACACCTCGGGCTTCATTTAGCCCCGTCATATTATTTGTAATAAAAGCTCTTTATTGCAACTCTGCAGGAGATATTCTCCACCCAGAAATGTCTTTCACTGGAAGCATTTTTTTTTCACATTAATCAATCTGAAATTCCTTTTCCTCTCTTTTCATGCAATTATATCTAATTATAGCTCTTTGTTCTAGGGTTCTTTCATACAATTATATCTAATTATAACTCTTTTTCTAGGGAAGTAACTTTTTTTATTTTTTTACCACCCCCTGTACTCTTTACACCTTTTGAGTATTTGTAGAAGTTCTTTGTATTCTCACTAAGAAGTTTTCTTGTTAATCTGAGTACACTTATCCTCTTTTGCACTTTTTCATTAGCGTCTCTCTTTTCTCAATTGTTTTTGTTTATTGATCTGGAACATTCTGCAGTCACCTCCATCTTTCTCGGCTAAGATTTTTTAAGATCAATGCGGCTCTTTAGATTCAGATTTTACATGGCTGTTTATCAGTAACCAAATGCCATGCTCAAAAAAAAAAAAAAAAAAAAGAACCTTTACAATTTACTTTTGGCTCGAAAGTCTATGCCTCATTATTTCTACCTTGGTTTATTCGTTTTGTTTTCAAGTAGGTCACACGTAGAGTAGAGTTCTCTGCCTGTTTGTAGGTCATTGAAGGGATCAAGGTCTCTGCAGTCAGACCAGCTGAGTGAACCTGGATAAACTACATAATCAACGTAAGCCTCAGCATCCTTGTTTATAAAATAGAAAAGACACCATCTTGCCGGGAGTGGTGGCGCACGCTTGTAATCCCAGTACTTGGGAGGCTGAGACAGGAGGTCAAGCGGGTTTGAAGCCAGCCTCAATAGCTTAGTGAGGCTCTCAGGAACTTAATGAGACCCTGTTTCCAAATAAATATAAAATAGGTCTGGGAGTGTAGCCGGGAGGTAAAAATCCCCTGGATTCTGTTCTTAGTACCACACACACAAAAAAAAAAGACACTGTCTAACTCATAAGGATCACTAAATGGGAAAACCTACGTCAACTGCATGGGGGCCTGTCTGTAGTAGCAGGTCCTCTTTATGTCCCTTCCAATTCTCTCCAGATTTTATTTAGGTGTTGATATTTATAATTAGATCCTAATTTAATACTTGTCCTCATCAAATGCAGCATGGCTTATTACTTATTCAGTGAATTACACTTTCCGTTTGAGAACTGTTTGAGAGAATTTCATAACATCTCCCGCTTCCCTTCCCAAATCTGATTTTTATTATCTATTAATTCATAAAGATTTCTCCTTCTTGAGGTTTTTTTTTGGGGGAATTTTAACATGTGTTATTTAACCTTTTTAAAGGATTATCTAACACTTCAGCCGATGCTATGTACATATACAAAATTACCAATGTCAATCCCAGTATCATATCCTGGGAAGGAGAAGGGATGGGGTGGAAGGGGGAGATGCTAATGAAGTGCTGAGTGCATGCATGTCCAAACTTCATTTGGTGTGTAATTACAAAGAACTAATAAAAGTATATTAAAAATAAACGGTAGCCGGGCGTGGTGGCGCACGCTTGTAATCCCCGCGCTTGGGAGGCGGAGACAGGAGGATCGCGCAGGTTCGAAGCCAGCCGCGCGCGCTGGCTTAGGAGACCCTGTTTCCAAATAAAAATGTAAAAATAGGTCTGGGAGTGTAGCCCGAAGGTAGAAGGGCTTCCAGGCACCCCAGTACCACCAAAACATAAAATAAAATAAAAATATACGGTAGCCAGATGTGGTGGTGCACACTTGTAATCCCAGCATTCGGGAGGCTGAGACAGGAGGATCGCGGTTCGCAGACAACCTCAGCTGCTTAGTGAGGCCCTTTGCAACTCAGTGAGACCCTTTTTCAAAATAAAGAATAAAAAATAGGGCTGGGGGTGTAGCTCAGAGGTTCAAAGCCCCTGAGTTCATCACCAGACCTGCAAAAAACAAGCAAAAAACCCTCATAGGACTGGGGGTGTAGCTCAGAGGTAGAATGTCCCTGGGTTCCATCCCCAGTACTACACCAAAAAAGTGTTATCCTAGTATGATTATGACATTGTGAAATATCTATTTTCTCCATCTCTTTCACTTCTTAACCCTCTTATTTTACTTTCTAGATTAAACAACATGAAACAAAATATCTGAGATTAAAGTTTCCCAACTTGTACTGCCAAGTTACTGGTTCTATTTAAAGCTTGCTTTTCAAAAACAGTTACTTCATATTGATTCTATGCTGGAATCATTCACAGTTGCTTTTAATATACAACAGCAATGTCTATGTTGTTTATAGGACATAAAAGGAACTCTTGTGGCTTTGCCAAAAGGAGCTTGAAAGAAAAAAGAACTCACTAAGTTACTATCCAAGTGAAGCCACCAGAAACAGTGGACTGGACCTGGGCACAAGAATGGAGAAATGGAGGATGCTCACAGCTTCCTACATGTGTCATGTGGTGAGGGATCCCAGATTCAGTTAATCTAAAAATTATGCTGTGTGTGGTGGTACATTCCTGTGATCCCAGTACTTAGGAGGCAGAGACAGGAGGATTACAGATTGGAGGACAGCCTTAGGGATTTAGCTAGTCCCTCTGCAACTTAGTGAGACCCTGTTTCAAAATTTAAAAGAAAGAAAGAAAAAAAAAAAAAGAAATGAAATAGGGCTTGGGATGTAGCTCAGATGTAGAATGTCCCTGGGTTCAATTCCCAGTACCACCAAAAGCAAAAAGCAATTTTTTTTTATTTGTAAGAGAAACTTTTACTTGTAAAAGCAACTTTTTGCTTGTAAGAGAAATTGAAAGAAAAGAATCAGTATAGAATGTTATAATGGCATCACTGATGGAGACACAAAAGGAACAGAGAAGTGCCGAGGTTCTGGAGAGCACCGGAGAGGGCGCCACGTCAGCAGAGTGAAGGCAGAAAGACAGTCACCCACTCTGCGCATCTGGCCTTCTCTCAGTCGGGTGCTTTTCACCTAACCCAGAGAGAAGAAACGATGGGGAAATAGCAAGAAGAAAAAAAGAGATCGGATGATAGGATCTTTTCTCAGTAAAGATAGATAGCTGGTTAGGGTGAGTGTAACTAAGTAACCAGATGGTATCTTGGTAAACACTTGGTTTAGGTTGTAGGGCTCCAGGGCCAACTTTATTTTAAATTCGCCCTCTGCGAGAAGGCAATGGATTACGTTTATTTTGGCCCACTGGAGAAGAAGGAAGGGCATGCCAGCTTTGCAAGAGGTTGTTTACTTGACAGCAAAAGCATTCTTCTTCCTTTTTCATTGGCTGATTTTTTTCCCCCTGTAAATATGGAGAGAGACTACGCAATAGTTAAAAAAATATATGTGCCTTGACATAAAAAATCAAATTTACTGCAAATGAACTAACTAGTGGTTTCCTAAAAAGAGAGTTATTTCTGTTCCGTAAGGCATTACTACAAACATCTGTTTCAAACATGTTCTACTAAAGAGAAATTTCCTATAGAAAAGTGTCATGAATAGCTATCAGTGTTGCGTACTCAACCGACTTCTCATCTGTGTAGCATTTAACAAATTTGTTGGTGTTTAGAAGGAGGAGGGTTGGAAAGAAGAGATTTTACAGACTGAACTCAATGATTATTTAAGCACCAACGCAAGCTGGGCATGGAGGCAGATGCCTGTAATCCCAGTACTTGGGAGGCTGAGCTAGGAGGACCACAGGTTTGAGGGCAGATTCAAGGACTTATTGAGACCCTGTTTCAAAATGAAAGTAAAAAGGGCTGGGGGTATAGCTCAGTGGCAGAGCGCCCCTGGGTTTAATCTCCACTACTAAAAAGAAAAAAATGCCAGCACAATAATATACCTTCCGTAGTTTAATGCTGTATCCTAAACTATGTGAATATAGTCAAAAGTAAATGCCATTGTAGAATAAGCTAATTTTATCATAAACTCTAGTTTCATTACAAAGTTAATTCACTTTGAAGTCTGAGGTATTTGTGGCCAATAAATTTGTAGACTATAAATGAGAATTCTCTGGGAGGAATAACCAGACAGTTCCTTTTTTTTTTTTTTTTTTTTTTGCTGGTCTGGGGATGGAACCCAGGGGCAATTGACCTCCGAGCTACACCCCCTGCCCTATTTTTTATTCTTTATTTTGAAACCGGGTCTCACTGAGTTGCAGAGGGCCTCACTAAGTAGCTGAGGCTGTCCGGAACCGCGATCCTCCTGTCTCAGCCTCCCGAATGCAGGGATTACAAGCGTGCGCCACCACGCCCGGCTCAGACACTTCCTTTAAAGTAGTTACATAGAAAAATTACATTGTGGAATTTCTGCTGGAAATATTTTTTATTTTTTGGATAAAAACAGAGGTTCTGCATTAGACGTTAAGTGGGAAAGACCAACCGGCAGCCATCGCCAGCATTTACAACCATCTGCATCTCAGGAGCCAGGCATCTAGCCAGAGTTTCAGGATCCTTTAGGATTTTCTCCCCGAGATGCGGCTGATTCGGGGAGGAGCCAGTTAGAGATGACTGCTGGCTCATACTCGGTCCTCCCAGGATGAAAGTGAACGGAGCTCACACTAGAAACAGGACCCGGGCCCTGGGTGGCTGTCCAGTGCTGGCCAGGAGGCCAGAGGGCGGAACCATGGCCACCGGCATGTGTGGCGAGAAATGCAGGTGTCCGGCCCTGGGTCCTGCTGGAGTTTCTGAGTTGGGAGACCTAGGCCAGGCCTCCGTAAGGGCTCCCACTCCTCGTCCAGGTCTGGGAACCAGTGACCAGAGAGCAGTGCTTGGGACCAGGGAAGAGGCCGCAAAGTTGAAGGCTCGGCTTCCCCTTGGGCTTAGAGTCCGCAGATTTCCTGGTGAAAAATGAACTTCCAGCTGGAAGTTGGACATGATGGGAATACTGAAGCCAGAAAGAGGGGCAAATGCAACAAATCCTGACTCTTCCACACAGCTCCACTCTGAAAGCCAGATTACCAATCTGGTAGGGTTATTCTCCCCCTTTTTAATAATCTATTATAGAAAAATCTGCTTAGGTTATAGGCCAAAGCCATGTAAGAGCCTTTAGAGGCTTCGAACGAATTCTTCTAAGAGACTGTGCTCTTTTGGAACACACAAATAATACTGCTCAAAGTGCCGCAGTACCTAGAACCATATTTCCCTTTTTTGTTCTGTCCCTTAGCAACCAGCCAGTTGAAGTCTCCGTTTCTGTTCTCAGCTCTAAATTCAGCTGGAAAGATTCACATTTTTCCCTTGTGTTTACAGTCCTTAAATGCACTGTCCTCTAAAACATTTTTTTTCCCCTGAGTTGTAGAAATAAAATTCAGTTTCAATGATCTTCACTTGTCTTAAAAGAAATAAACAACATCTCTGGAATCCCCAGAAGTGATTTCTTGGCAGGAAAATGAGTAGTTGATTGTCTGAGTCCTGCTGCAGTGGGCTCAACTTAAGGTTGAAATAAAGAGGAAGTGAGAACAGAGATGATTTAATTGCCCACAGGAATCAATTTATCTGCCACTAGAGCAAGTTCAGGGCCCTATTTTTTTTGATGGATTTATGACCATTAACTAGAAGTGTACACAGAAAGACCATAGCACCTAGCACAGCGCTTATCAGAAGAGGGAGAAGGAGAGGCAGGAGAGGGAGAAGGAAGAACAGCCTAGAACAGTAATGGGGCCAATAGGCCCTTGGCTTATTGAGCAGGGAGCCAGCTCCCTAAGTGTGAACAGAGCTAAGATGAATGTCGTATTTACTGAATGAATCAGTGTGCCGACTCAAGTATTCTACTAAATACATGATGGAGGCTGGGCGGAAGGGTATCATCAATCCATTCTATTTTCTAGGTCAACTCATGAAGGGCAACAAAGGCAATCATTGAGATTGGAAAGTAGGGCAAACTTTGTGTTTCTGCACCTAATTTAGAGGAAAAATAAAACATTCATTAAAGAACTATGGAGCGTCATCTTCTTGGGGGACTCTTCCCTAATTTTTTTTTTTTTTTTTTTGTACTGGGGATTGAACCCAGGGATGTTCTCAAGCTGTACCTCTAGCCCTTTTTATTTTTTTATTTGGAAAAGTTAAGAAGTCTGGCCAGGAACCTGGGATCCTCCTGTCTCAGTCTCGCAAGTACCGAGGTTACAGGGGTATGCCACCATGTCCAGCTGTTAAAATGTTGTTGTTTTTTTTTTTCAGTACTGGGGATGGAACCAGGGGCACCCGAGCTACATCCTCAGTCCTATTTTTTATTCTTTATTTTGAAACAGGGTCTCACTGAGTTGCAAAGGGCCTCACTAAGTAGCTAAGCCTGGCCATGAACCCCTATCCTCCTGTCTCAGCCTCCCAAGTACTGGGATTATAGGCGTGTGCCACCATGCCCAGCTTCGAAAATGCTTCTTAACCCTTGTAGAAAAGCATTTCACAGCACATTCAACCTCCAGTGGGACACAGCACCACCTGGGCATTTTGCTAAGGCATGCATTTGATTCTGTGGACCTGGGTTGGGATCAGAGGTTCTGCATTTTTAATGAGCAATTAGGTGGTGCCCACAGGGCTGGTCTGTGGACCACACACTGAGGAGCAGGTTACTTTTCTGCCTTGGTAAGCACAGTAGACCAAATATAATAAAACTGTTATTTTGAATAACATCATACATGTTGTTGGTGGAACCACACACTGAGATAGTTAAAATTTTTAAAAACATCACCTTGTTTTCTTGCTACCTCCTTCCTCAAGAACGTAAAGTAGGAAGGACCGGGGAGAAAACCTTTAGCTATAAAGGTATCTCCATCAGGACTTCGCACCAAGTCTGGTACCCGATAGGTACTTAATAAGTGCTAAGTACGGTAACTCATTTGTCATAGGCTTTAGTATCAGAGTTAATAACAGAAATATAAAGATATATCTGCTAAGGAAGGACTCAGTGGTAGGAAAATTATTACTAATTTATTATTATTATTATTATTATGATTATTATTATTATTATTATTATTATTTTTTTTTTGGTAGTACTGGGGGTGGAACCCAGAGGCTTTCTACCTCCGGGCTATACTCCCAGACCCATTTTATATTTTATTTGGAAACAGGGTCTCACTAAGTTGCTGAGAGCCTCACTAAGTAGTTGAGGCTGGCTTCAAACCTGCGCGATCCTCCTGCCTCAGCCTCCCAAGCGCTGGGATTACAAGCGTGCGCCACCACGCCCGGCTATTACTAATTTATAATAAAAAAGTTCTCAAGTGTATTGCCAATAAAACAAAGTGCTATAGAGAATATTTAGGTGGAGAGAAGTGGGTGAGCAGGCTCAGAAAAGGGAAGAGGAGAACAAGAGTAATATTCTGGAAGAAGTTCCATGCCAGAAGGGAAAGCTAACCTAGGGAAGTGGGCGCGGCATCTTTGCCCCAAACACACCCTGGGTGAGGCAGACGTGAGAGGAGCCACGCCTTAGCTTGTCTGCTGTGCTCATCTAGTGATGACAGCCTTATCACCTTTGCACATTTCCATACTTATCAATTACAGTCTTAGTCTACTCTGCTGAAACTCAGGCTCAAAGGGCCCATGAGGTTTTGTCTCCTGCTGCATCCTAAGCACTGGGTACGGGATAGGTATGCAGTATACCATCACTAAATGAATGCATAAATGAGTATTACGCTAGGTACATCATAGAACATACTGTTTCAAGTAAATGCTATATTTACTTGATAATGTCTTTATTTACTTGATAATGTCTTTAAAAATGTTACCGGTTGTCCAACAAGATAGTTATTTCATTAGTTTCTTTCCCTCCCTCCTTATCTGCTTGGTAATTCTGACATTCTGATTTTTACACATTTGTACTACTTAGTGATCTCAGGCTATGGGATGTGCACACACACACATCTGTTTGAACATATCCTAAACTGGGCGTGGTGGCACACGCCTGTAATCCCGGTACTTGGGAGGCTGAGAAAGGAGAATTGCAGGTTCAAGGCCAGACTCAGCAATTTAGCGAGGCCTTCGGCAATCTAATGAGACCTTGTTTCAAATAAAATAAAATAATAAAATAAAATATAAAATAGAGCTGGGGTGTAGCTCAGAGGTAGAACGCCCTGGGTTCAACCCCTAGTTTCACCTCCTCCAAGCATATCCTATACAAAATGGTGTTCGGGTCAGTTCTATATTTAGGGTGTGTTCTCGGTCAACATAATCTTATAAGCAGTACCTTCAGTCAATACATACTGCCAGGGATCCCTTATTTTAGACCCTAAAGTACTATGGATTTTAAAGAAGTAATTATTCTTGACATAAGGAATTTTTAATTAATAAAGAACAGAAACCCCAGGGAATGATTTCCTGCCTCCCAGCTTATATAGGACAGTTCTTATTATACTGGCTTTCAATTCTTGAGGGTCAGCAGGTGACAGGCTACATGCGCTTACCCTTGCAGGCGTCCGGGGCGGAGAAGGGCCTGCGGGGGTCGCGGTGGAAGCCGGGCTTGCAGCGCTGGCAGTGCTGGCCCTCGGTGTTGTGCTGGCAGTCGGTGCAGACGCCCCCGCTGCGATTCCCCGACGCCTCCCACACCGCAGCGTCGAAGTGGCAGGTATCCGCGTGCCCGTTGCACTTGCAGGCTGGAGACGAGGCACGGGAGGAACACGCATAATCAAAAATAGAACAAATTTTCTAATATCCAAGTAGAAAATAGGACGGAGTCCTGGGAGTACAACTCAGTGGTAGAGAGCTTGCCTAACCCGTCTGAGGTCCTCAGCACCACGAAACAAACGAGCAAGCAAGCAAATAAACAAACAAAAGACAAGCCAGGTGCAATGGCACACATCTGTCTGTAATCCTGGATTTAGGAGGCTGGGGCAGGAGGAGCCGGGATTCAAGGTCAGTTCCAGAAACTTAGCGAGGCCCTCTGCAACATAGTGAGACCGTGTCTCCAAATAAAAAAATAAAACAGGGTTGGAGGTGTAGCTCAAAGGTAAAATGCCCCTGGGTTCAATGCCCAGTACTGTAAAAATACATATATACATACATACACATATACATGCATACATGGGCTGGGGGTATAGCTGAGAGGTAGAATGCCGCTGGGTTCAAAACCCAGTAAAGAAAAAAAGATAAGCTGCTTGCTAATTTTTATTTATAATTTTAGGATAATATACAGTACAAGAAAAAAATGCAAAAAAAGATAGACACTGAGAACTGGCTTCTCCATACCCATTCATTCTCTTTCTCCTTGTCCTCAGTAGGTTACTACATTTTCTTTTAAGTTTCTCATCTATCTTCCCTTTTTTCATTATAGATAATTAATTAAAAAAATACATGTTGGGAGCTAGGCATGGTAGTGCATGCCTGCAATTCCAGTACTTTGGCTGAAACAGGAGGATGGCAGGTCCGAGATGAATCTCAGCAATTTATTAAGGCCCTCAGCAACTTAGTGAACTCAACAACTGTTTCCAAATAAAAAATAAAATAGGGTCGGGGGTGTAGCTTGGAGGTAGAACGCCCCTGGGTTCAATCCCTGGCAACACACACACACACACACACACACACACACACACACACACACACACACATTTAGGATATACATGAAAGCCAACAAGGTATAGATTTATGTAGTCAGGCAGAGATATTGTGGTTATATTGTCAACTGAGGCTGGTGTTTATTTTGGAGAGACTAGTTAAGTGCCCGCCATGTTTGTCCCTCTTTGATGGCAGCACTTCTTCTCAGGGGCATTTGATGTGGGTCTTCTGACCTTATAAGGAAAAGCCATGATTGCCTGTCAGTATTTGAAAATGGCAGTTTATATTTGCATGGACAAGCCTGAATTCATGCTCATTCATGATACTGGAAGAAAACTTCTGGTGAACAGGCATAATAAGTTGGCAAGGAGATGCATTTAACCTCTCACAGCTCTTGTCATTGTGGTGACTATAAGGTGGTCTTCCACAGAAGCCTCAATTTTCTTAGAGAAGAGGCCTGCAGTATGTTTTTTCCAGTATAATAATTTCTCAGCAACATTTCTCAGGTCACCTCAGTCAGGAGCATCAAGGGACAGGTCTTTGTGTTCCATGCATTTTTAGATATGTAATGAGTTTCTATAGACAGGACCAGAATGGCACTCCAGGAATTCGGGAGAAATTCTTTAGATTCTCTTGATGAGTGACTGAGAGTCTAGACTTTAATGTGCTGATATCAACTGTGTTTGAAAATGTTTGTGTCATTGTTTTTCTTTGTTTCCTTGTTATGATATTTTGACCAGATTCATATCTTTAAGATGCATATTATGAGATAATTTAAAATTTATGCTTAGAGGAAATCCTTTATGTTCCCTAGAGAAAAAATAAATAGGATTCTAAATTATGTATGGGAAGAGACTTCTCTCAACTACCCACGGTAGTCACCTTTATAAAATAGGGGCTTGTGGCTAGGTGTGGTAGCACATGCCTATAATCCCAGTACTTTTGAGGCCAAGACAGAAAGGTTACAAGTTCAAAGACAGCCTCAGGAACTTAGTGAGATCCTGTTTTACACTAAAATAGGTCTGGGGGTGTAGCTCAGGGGTTGAACACCTCTGGGTTCAATCCCTACTACCCCCCCACATCTGTGACTATAAATGTTATCATGGATGTGTACATTTTTCTGAACATTTTTTATTGCAGAGAGAAAACTGGTTCATGTTACCGTGTTGGATTCTTTTCCACTTTCTTTCTTCTTCTTCTTCTTCTTCTTCTTCTTCTTCTTCTTCTTCTTCTTCTTCTTCTTCTTCTTCTTCTTTTTTTTTTTTGGTGGTACTGGGGTTCCTGGAAGCCCTTCTACCTCCGGGCTACACTCCCAGACCTATTTTTTTATATATATAATTTTGAAACAGGGTCTCGTAAGCCAGCGCGGCTGGCTTCGAACCTGCACGATCCTCCTGTCTCCGCCTCCCAAGCGCGGGGATTACAAGCGTGCGCCACCACGCCCGGCCCTCTTTTCCACTTTCAAGACCCAAATTAGCCCTAGTAAGCAATCTCATTCTTGATTTACTGGCTTAATTTCAAATCTGATCCATCATTTCTAATGTTGCAAGTAAAAAGAAAGTCTTATGATATTATGGGAAAAGCTATTTATTTGGAGTCGAAAGACTCTGGGTCAAGTCTTAGCTCTTCCATTTACTAACTTTGGCAAGACACTTAATCTTACAGAGCTTCAGTTTCCTGATGTCTGAAATGGGATTAATACCGCCCGCTTTATTGGGCTGTTTTGACAACTGAATTCCAAATAGCTCTTTTCTCATGATTATAGTTGAATATTCCAGCTACGAGAGTAAATGTGCACTATGATCCTCAGCTGCTGTGATTTCTCATGTTTGTATTATGTCAGATTCTCCTGTAGGGTGCATAGGTCCCATAGAATGTGTGAGCAAATAGGCAACATAATCTTGGCGAATCAGTGCAATGGGCCACTTGACCAACAGCCGCAACTGGCAACGTTTTTGATGTGGGCAGCGTTTGTGATGGTTGTGCTGCCTGTCACCCACCGCTTTACATTGTGTGTCTAGAGACAACACAGAGTCCACAGGGAAGTTTATCTATGCGGAAGGCTTTTGTGTGTTGGGGGCTCCTTACTTACTTCTGCACTCGTTGGGCTCCCCGGTCCTGCCGTTGGCTGCCTCCCAGGGCCGGTCATTGTACAGCGGCGCACAGCGCTGGCAGTGGCTGCCTGCCGTGTTGTGCTTACACATACACTTCCCATGGACCTGCAGACAACATCAGGGCAGAGCCGTGAGCGCCAGCGACCCGGGGTCTTCCCACAATCTCATGGCATCGGTGGCCTTTAGCTGTAAGACATTCATTCATTGTGTACATATCCCACAGTTGTGTAATCCGTTCATCTTTTGACACAATGGAATTTTACTCAGCCATAAAAAAATAACAAAAAACAAACACAATTGCAGCACTTACAGGGTAATGGATGGATCTTGAGGACATTATGCTAAACGAGATTAGTCAGTCACAAAAAGTAAGGAATCGGATGCTTTCCCTAATATGTGAAAGCTAAGGTGAAAGGGGTCATAGGAGGAACTCCAGGTGAAAAAGGAGATCCTATAGAGGAGCAAATAAGGCAACCTAGCTGTGGGGATGGGGGCGGGGGGAGGAAACTCTTTAAAGCGCATGATGTACTTATTCATATCATAGTCGACCACTAAGCCAAGCATGAGAGGGAGGGATGTATTTATTTGCTACATAAAAAAATACACCTTTGCTATAGAAAATTTAGAAGTTTAGAAAATCTGCATTCTCATCACAAAGTGATATTAATACTGACATTTGGAGCACATATTTCCAGTACTTTAAAAATGCATTTATTTTTAGGATTTTCACATAATATATTGATATATTTTCCATCTTATTAAATATTCTTGAAGAACATGTGTTTTTAGGCTATCTTGTATATTGTACAATTTATTTCACCAATCACTGATTTTATTGTTATTTAGGCTTTAAAGCTTATACATGGACATATTATAGTTAATGCTATAATGAATATTTATATAAATCCTTATTTCCTTTGAATGTATTTTCTAGAAGTAAAATTGCAGGATCGAATTATGTATACTGTTAAGGCTTTGAATATATGCTGTCATAATAATTGGGCATTTTCTTTGGATTCCACAGTTGAGTAGTTGAGGGTTTATTAAAATAATGTTTTTCATGGAAAGAAATACTTCAGTAGAGTTATTATAAATCTGAGAATTTTTTGTATTATTTTACTGACAACACCCAAATATGAATATAGTTCAGGATCACCTGATCTAATTCCTAGTACCTAAGAATTGCCATGGATTCCAGTTCTAAGGTGTATTTGTGTATGTCCTGACGGTAAATGTGAACACTTTGCAGAGCAGCTCAGAACAGTTTTAATATGTAGATCCATGAAGGATGTTTTTCTTGACAAGCAATAACTCAGCATAAAAGAAAGCAATTATATCAATCAGTCATCAAATATTTAATGAGTCTACAAGATACAGTCACTATGCTAGGACATGTCTGGTATACAAAAGCATTACCCATTTTTAAGAAGGATACAGCATAATTGGAGAAAAATATTTATGTAGGAAAAATAACGAACAAACAAGACATCAAATAAATGCCCAAGAAGCAAAATGATGCTGGAATTCAAAAGATACAGAAGTCTCCATGGGTTGGCAGTAGTGGAGGGCACTGGGCTCTGAGCTGGCCCTTGGCAGATGGGCAGCATTCCAAACAGGCAAAAGGAAAGGACACTTCCAGGAAGAGAAAACAAAGCGAACCAAGGTGTGAGGAGACTCTGAGCAAAGTTCATTTCATGTATCTAAAATATTTTGATTGTGCCAGGCGTGATGGGAAGCTGAGACAGGATCGCAGGTAACTTATCAAGACTCTTTCCAAATAATATAGTTATTATTTTCCATTTCATTAAATAGTCAGCAATTTAACAAGACCCTGTTTCAAAACCAAAAATAAAAAGGGCTAGGGTGTAGCTCATAGGTAGAATGCCTCTGGGTTCAATCTCCTCAGTATCATAGATAGATAGATAGATCGATCTGAATTATATATAAATACATACATGTATGTTTGCAACATACATACACACTTACATACATATATTTGTTGATATATGTATCAACAAAAAGGAATGACAAATTTAGGAGTGGCCAAACCAAAAATGAGTCCCTTAGGTAAAGTTCATCAAACCTAGAAAAAAATTGGCCACATTACTGTTTGATCTACACTCTAGCCCTATTTCATTTACATATTTATTTATTTTGAAGCAGATGTCACTAGATTGCTGAGGCTGGCCATGAATCTGCAATCCTCTTGACCTCCTGCCTCCCAAGTACTGGGATTACAAGTGTGTACCACCACGCCATCTTCCATTTCTCTCTTCATACCTTCTGAACACACACACCTCTAGTTCTACTGGTGGAGCACTGTAGACATGGCGTGTGCATTATGACTTCTGTGAATACTAGGCTCACATACTGTTCAACTGCAGGAATTATACAGAGGGCTGAGAAGTTGTCTGTGAGTGGACCACGTGTCACTTGAGAGTTATAATCTAGAAGATTTAAAAAATAACATTTCAGCCGGGCGTGGTGGCGCACGCTTGTAATCCCCGCGCTTGGGAGGCCGAGACAGGAGGATTGCACAGGTTCGAAGCCAGCCTCAGCTACTTAGCGAGGCTCTCAGCAACTTAGTGAGGCCCTGTTTCCAAATAAAAATATAAAATAGGTCTGGGAGTATAAGCCCGGAGGTAGAAGGCCTCTAGGTTCCACACCCAGTACCACCAAAAAATAAACAAACAAACAAACAAAAAACATTTCAGTGGCCATCTTGCTAAATTTCATTTTAGTGTATTATAGCATAAGGTTCTTATGTTTAATAAAAATAAGAGCAGTCTAGCCCGGCGTGGTGGTGCACACTTGTAATCCCCGCACTTGGGAGGCAGAGACAGGAGGATCGCGCAGGTTCAAAGCCAGCCGCGCGCGCTGGCTTAGGAGACCCTGTTTCCAAATAAAAATGTAAAAATAGGTCTGGGAGTGTAGCCCGGAGGTAGAAGGGCTTCCAGGAACCCCAGTACCACCAAAAAAATAAAAAAATAAGAGCAGTCTTTTTTTTAATTCTCAGGGATTAGTATGTAAGTAAATATATATAATATAGATATTGTGATATATAATATAAATATTTATATATTATACATAAATAAATATATTAAAGAGGGCAAGATTGGCTCCTTGGAGCAAGTTGTTATAAAGATCATTGATAATTTTCTTTCTAGAATTTTAACTAATATTATAGATTAAACTTACTGGTTTTGGTGTGGGAATGCCCAAGTATGTACTGAGCTATAAGAGTTATCTACTTGGGCTTCTCCTCATCATAGCCTGAGATGAGCTGTTTGCATATGGAGGTCCTGTGGAGTTATAAAGGTCCATGTGCATCTCCATTCATATATTCAGGTGCACTAGAAAGTCCAGCATTGAACTCAGAGAGCTGCAGAAATTCATTAGTACCCTCTGTAAGAGTGAGGTCTTTTCCTCCTAGTTTTGGATATCTGACTTTTCCTATGTATCTCTGTATATAAGGTATGGTAAGTAGAAATGCTTTTATTAAATCTTCTTTTGTTCAGCATTCTGTTCAATCATGAAATCAGTAGAGATTCTTATCAAATAACTCCTACATGGTTTCTTTTTAAGCACCAAGTAAGAAGTGACGGTTCATTGTTTTACTTTTAGTACTAGATGCTAATTTCAAACAAAATTAAGCCTTTGGAAAAAACCTGACTACATAGGAAAAATTTTGCAAGGTTGAAGAGTAGGTAAATCTTGTGAATAGAAGTAGTACAATGGAGATTTATAGGGAAAGCAGTCTTGTAAATCTCTAAATCTCACAATGTCCAAAAACAACAACAAACAAAACACATGTAAAAGTACAGAAAAATAATTTTTTTCAGTACTGGGAATTGAATCCAGAGGCATTCTACCTCCAAGTTATACCCTCAGCCCCTTCCTTCCTTCCTTCCTTCCTTCCTTCCTTCCTTCCTTCCTTCCTTCCTATATTTGGGATGGAACCCAGGGACATTCTATCTCCAAGCTACACCCCCAACCCTATTTTTATTCTTTATTTTGAAACAGGGTCTCACTGAGTTGCAAAGGGCCTCATTAAGTAGCTGAGGCTGTCCGCGAACCTGGATCCTCCTGTCTCAGCCTCCCAAATGCTGGTATTACAAGCATGGGCCACCATGCCTGGTTATTCTTTATTTTGAAGCAGGGTCTCACCAAGTTGCAGAGGGCCTCACTAAGTAGTTAAAGCTGATTGAACTTTCGATCCTCCTATTTCAGGCTCCCAAGTACTGAGATTACACGTGTGAGCCACCACTCCCAGCTCCACAAAAATAATTTGATGGGATTAGAATTAGAGTTCCTAGAGTAAACCATACTTCCTCATCACTGCAGTTAAAGGGATTATATATATGGACTATATAATGGATATATATATGTATATATATAACTATACGAGGAGCAGATGAATGAAAATGTGTATAAAGTACACACAATAGACATCAGGTCAGTAAGTGCTATCTGTGTAAAATTTCTAAGCATAGTCCTCAAGGCTGTATCATGAGGGATATTTGGGAATTTCCTAAGGGAACGAAGACAAGAAGACAAGAATCATAAAGAAATGTTCAATGAATGGTCAATAAATAAACCAGAGGTATGCATCAGAGAGGGAGGTTTGGTCTAGATCATGGTACACACTAAACATTAGCTCGAAGAGGCTAAAAGTTATCCTGTAGATAAGGCAGATCTACTGAAATAAATAAATGAATGAAAGGTCTATTAAATACATTTTCTTTTCTTCACTTGAAGAAAAATTCTTTTTACTTTCATTCTCTTTTACCCATTACATTTTTAAAAATTATTACTTTTCTTTTTTTTTATTGTTTCTTTTCCATATTACCTCTCCATCTTATGCTTTTACCAGCCAGTGGGAGCGTCATGCACTTTCTGATAGCATTCAGTGTTTCAGAAGGCGGTTAATTACTATTTATGGCCTTTCACGTTTTTCCTACTTCTAAGCAATCATCTACCGAGGACTATACAAAAGTAGACGTTGCAAAGTGTTGTTAGTTTTCTTTGGAGGAACTCAACTATTGCCATAGGTTTGATTTATCAGATTTGGCCTCAGAATGCCCAAGGCCTATATGTAATTTCACCCATTTCATAGGCTCATCCTGCCCCTCAAATTCCAGGCCTCAGGAGGTCACAGACATTGTGGGGTCAACTCATCAAACATTCACGGGTCTCGCAAGAGAATGTCGGACAGGTCAAGCCTCTCTGGAATAAGGATTTCACAGCATTTCCTTGTTCTACATGCCAAGGATTGGGATGAGCCTCCCAGGGTCTGAAGGATGCTAGTCTAGCAAATTTTTCTGCACACAGAAAAATTCAAGGAGCTGTCATTTTGAGGATTACCAAAAATAGCTGTAAATCATTACCCAGACAGTTTGCAACAAGAAATCCTTCCTCAGCGATACAACTGTTGGTGTTCAAGCTTGAAAGATCACCCACTATTTGATGCTCCTGAAAAATGTGCAAGTAAAACTAGGTCTTCATTGAAAAAAACAGAAAGAGGGAGGGTTAGTAACCCGAGTTAAACATCTCTTGTTTGGTAATATCCATGGACTAGATAAAGAGCAGGAAAACGGCACTTATTATTATTAATTATTGTGCACTTAAAGTTCAGTTGAAAAAGAGTCATGTTGGGCTGTCTTTGGAAATGAGAAATTTACCTTAAAAACAAAACTATGACCTTTAATTGCCCAAGTTGTATCTTGGGTATTCTATGAGCTTCAGAAAATCCTGTTAATGCTGAGAATACTTTTCTCTTTCAACGTCAAAAGTTTTCATTCTCATATCTAGTGGAGTTTATTTGCTACCAATATTAACTTACTTGCCAGGCATTTTTTAACATATTTATCTTACAGGAAGGAATGTATATAAATTTTGAAGGAGAAATCCAAGGAATTACTAGAACAGCATATTCATAAAGAGTTGGCACTTTGCTGGGCATGATGGTGCACACCTGTAATCTTAGTACTTGGGAGGCTGAGACAAGAGGATCATAGGTTTGAGGCTTGCCTCAGCGAGTCAGCAAAATCCTATTTCAAAATAAAAAATAAAATAGGGCTGGGAGTATAGCTCAGAGGTAGAACCTGCCCTGGGTTGAGTCCCTAGTACCAAACACACACACACACACACACACACAAAAAAAAAAAAATACCAAAAAGAGTTGTACATTCTCATCACAAATATTATACATTAAAGCCATATAGATGTAGAAGAGAGAGATATCATTTCTTCCTATGTGAAGGGACTAAATGAGAAAGTTATCTTTCTGATCCATTGTTGGAAGGTGTACAGGCCTTGCCTAGGAAAGTTGTTTTTTCTTGTTCCTCTGTTAGCAGAAGGCTTCCAGTAGTCAGCTATTATGTGGTTGAAGAAACTGGCCACGGCAGGCGGCCTTGGGAGTCTGGTCACTGACAGCATCAAGTATATGGAATGGACAATCACTTATCCAGACACAGGATATTTAAGAGCTAGATGGAAGATTGGCTTGGACAACCTCTGGGGTCCTTTGAGTCTTAAGGCTCTGTGACTTCAAGGCCTGCTCCTCTGTGTTGTGTAGAAGATGATCCACAGCCCTTTCTGAGCTACCAGAGAAGACTTATGTCACACAGAGCGATGGAAACTCACCGAGTGCTGTGTGCGCCTTTGTCCCTATTCTTTTGAACCTCGTTATGATGTTTAATTACAATGCACCAATAAAAATACACGTAAACATAAACATCTAGCAGAATGTTTTCAGAATCACCTGAAATCAAGCAAGGGAGAGCTACGAGAATCTTCCTTCTTTCTTGCCTCATGGGGCATAGATGAAAAAGCAAGTAAACATTAATAGTCTCTGAAGATGAACTTTCATTTTCTACATGGGCCATAATGAAACTAAAATAAATTCTGCTCTTTCTTCTTTCTCTCTTTCTGCTTTCTTCCTTCTCTCTTTGATGCTTCCCATCTTCCGAAGTTGAAGTGATCTTAAGACTAAATGTTATTCTCATTCCTCCTCCCCAATACAGATACACTTTGTCACCCAGTGATGGCATATCCACAGATACGCGCCGTACTGGAATTTCAACAGAAAATCAAGAGGGCGTGCAGCTTAGAGGACTCATAACCACCACTGGATCCTTTTAGGGCTCTCTGATCAAATTTGGTTTCCGAGAAAGAAAAGGACAATGGTTGTTTGACTTCCTTCTTGTTCAGGTCTTCCAGAAAATGACGATGAATGTTGGGGGTGGGGGGGGGTTGTTTTACAGCTTAGTATTCAGAAACTCTTGTCTTTCATAGATTGAGTAATTTCCTCGTGCTATTGTGCTGCTGCTGCTTATGCGTGTGTGGCTTTGTTTTCATTCACTACCTTGCAACTTTGAATTCCAGTGGAAAATGAATATTCTTTCATACCTCATTGAAACTTAAAAAAAAATGTTTGTGAAAAGAGGTTACAAACAGTGCTTATTCTCTGAGCCAAAGAAAAATGCCCACTTCAAGGCAGCTGCAGCAATTCATGGGCCTCTATTTAGCTATAACAAATGATTTAGAAAGAACAATACCACGCAGCAATTTAAGACCAGACGCGAAGGCAAAAAACTGATTAATTTCTAAAGAGATAGTATGTCCCTTTTAGAGAAAAGGATTAACTTCTAAAAGAATGAACTTCTTATGCATGAAAAGAGATAAATTCTCATAACAGGCTAGCCTGTTGAAACCTGCTCTTCTTATGAAGGATAAAAACATGTGCGGCAACACTACGACCCCACCTTTGAATAGAAAGCCCTGGGAGCGTGTTTTGCTGTTTCATTGCTGAGTAAAATATGCTTTTTCCCCAATAAAGGTTTGCATGTTTTAATTTAGCTGCAGAAGTGGGCGTTCTGGGGTGAAGCCGAAGCAGAATAATTGAGTTTAGTGGGAAAAGGGTCTCAAGAAAACTTTAGATGGGCCACAATAGTGTGAAGGCTAAGTGTTTATTACTAGGGGAAGATTCGGAACACTTCCGAATCTTCCCCTAGTAATAGAGACAGCAAGAATGCTGGCAAAATGGAAAAGCGCTGTCATTTGTTCTTCGGTTTATAATTGTGCACTGGGAAAAAAAACCCAGATCCCATTAGAAAGCATAGGCAGTAAAATAAAGGTAGGGAGGAAGCAAAAATAATCATGAGTATGGATTGAAAATTGGCTGGGTTTTAAGAGAATGCTCCTCCCAGCTAGCTGGTAGTCGGAAATTCTTCCTATAGAGATTCATTCCTTTAACTCCTTTAGTTTAGGAGCTCCTTAGGAAAATGCACGTAGCGGGCTGGGGATGTGGCTTTGTGGTAGAGTGCTTGCCTAGCGTGCTCAAGGCCCTGGGCTCCATCCCCATCCCCACAAAATAGCAACAACAACAACACCCAACCAAATGCTCGGGCAAATCCTGAAACTGTTAACAAAAATCATATCAGCAGGGATTAAAACCACTTGTTCTCAGTCCTATAGCTACGCTGGGCCTGGAGGAGGAAGGAACTTCTTGGAGGAGGGGAAGGTAATGTCTTAAAGGGGAGGGAGGTGGCCAAAGACACACTGTGCCTACTTCACTAATTTGCCAAGATCCTGCTCTGACTGACAGATCTGCAAAAAAGCATGAATGGGGCCAATGCAAATTTTGTCAGAAAGTGTTAAGCATTTAGCCCTCTGTATGGGAATCAAATGCTTATCCGCCTCCCTCTAGTAGGTTGCAGATGCTTGCGGGGAAGAAACAGTGCCATACATTTCTTGGACTCTTTAGCAACTGGCTTATAATAGGTTTTCAATAAATATACGTTAATTATTTTTCATTCAGCTGATATATATGTATATACACATGTAGATATATTTAGTGGAGGGCATTGAGAACTTAGGTTATTGAACTCAGTTCCATTTTATAACTTGTCAAGAAGGCTGAGTGCTAATTATGCATTTAAAGTGGAAAAGAATTACTTTCCATTGTTGGTCACATTCAGCTCTGTCCAGAGAGTTTCCCATGAAGGACATATTGGCTCATACCTAGGCATCTCTGGGAGTTGTGTTGTAAACCTGAAGAACATGGATCCATCGTGGAGATTATGATAAGTAACAACATTCGTAATTGTAACTAGTATTGCCCAATATTTATAATGCCCCATGCACTGTTCTGGGCATTATATAAATATCAACTCATTGGATTCTCAAAAATACCCGTAAGATAGGTATAATAATCATTGCCCCATTTCACAAATGGGTAAACTAAGGACTAATAGGTTTAAATATTTTGCCCAATGCCACAAAGCTAGTAATTGATAGAGATACTTAAACTCTATCAGTCTGACTCCAGAGTCCCCAGAATCACCCCTAAACTGTGTTTTTACAAGACCCCAGAGGCTAGATTTTGAGTGATCTACTTTGACAATGTTTCTTCAAAAAATACTTAAATAAAATTGATGTATCCCATCCCTTAAGAGCTCTTCAGGACCAAGGCTGGTTTGGACTCATGGTGACCCATGTCATAAGTGGTTTGTTCTTAAATGGATTATTAGCCCTATTCTTCTGGGGAAAGCAAGAGAATTTTGAAGCTAAGTGAATACAGGAAGATTGCCCCAATATCCCATACCTGTCCCAAATAAATTGAGAACAAGTAGGGTGCTTTAGGATACTCATTGGTTTGATGTAAAATCTTTTTTTTTTTTTTTTGTACTGGAGACTGAACCTGGGGGCATTCTACCTCCAAGCTACACCCTCAGCCCTATTTTTTTTATTCTTTATTTTGAAACAGGGTCTCACTAAGTTACGGAAGGCCTCACTAAGTAGCTGAGGCTGTCTGCAAATCCAAGATCCTCCTGTCTCAGCCTCCCAAGTACTGGGGTTACAAGCGTGTGCCACCATACCGAGCTTGATGTAAAATCTCTGCGCACTGAAAAATCCAGTGCCTCCTGGAGGAATTTCCCAGTCACCGCAGGTGTTAAGAAGTCCTTATTGGAAACTCCACGCAATAAATATATAAACGGAGCCGACAACAGGAATGCAAATGGACTCTAATTAAGTATTTGCTTTCTGTGAAGAGCATCTCCTCTAGGTAACTCACTATCCCTGACAGCATGCTCTGGAAGGGACGGTAGTATCATACAGGGTGATGATTTCTACGGGCAGTTTTAATCTAGGTTGTGTAGAACATTACGTGAGATCACTATGCAGACCTAATGATTCAGGAACATTAAGCTGAAGTGGCTTGCTTACAGTCACAGGAAATGAAAGGTCATAAGTTTTCTCAAATATGCAGAAAGTAGGGAGTGATGGGATACCAGAGCTGTCTCTAGATAATGGAAGAGAAGCCGCAGTGGAGCCGGGGAGGTGGTCTAAGGGAAGGGGACGGGGAGGAGTGAGGCCCATTCAAGGAATTACTACCATCGGCTCTGTGGACATATGTGGAAACACCAATGTCAATCTCAGTACTCTGTATGGGGAAGGGGGGAGATGGGCAGGCAGTGGGGGCGCAACCAAGTGGCGTGTGCGTGTAAGTCACTATCAACATGCTTAATATTATGACGGGAGACTCTAATATACCAGTAAAAGCATAAAGATGAAGTGACTGGCCTATTCCCACTGTTCATATACAAAATGTTGTGTTCCCCAGAGCATTGGTTTGCTTATCTAAGTGAAAGTTTATCTGTTTCATTGTAAAGGCTATTAACTATTTTTGTGGCGCGCGCGCGCGCGTGTGTGTGTGTGTGTGTGTGTGTGTGTGTGTGTGTGTGTGTTACTGGGGATGGAATACCCAGGGACATTCTACCTCCAAGCTATATCCCTAGACTTATTTTCTTCTTTTTTTGTGGGGGGGGGGGACAGGGTCTCACTAAGTTGTTGAGGTCCTTGCAAGTGCTGAGGCTGGCTGAGAACCACCTGTCTCAGCCTCCCAAGTACTGGGATTTCAAGCACGCACCACCACTCCCGCCTACTATTAACTATTTATTTTATTTTATTTTATTTTTGCGGGTCTGGGGATGGAACCCAGGGGCATTTTACCTCCGAGCTACACTCCCTGCCCTATTTTTTATTCTTTATTTTGAAACCGGGTCTCACTGAGTTGCAGAGGGCCTCACTAAGTAGCTGAGGCTGTCCGCGAACCGTGATCCTCCGGTCTCAGCCTCCCGAATGCTGGGATTACAAGCGTGCGCCACCACGCCCGGCCTATTAACTATTTTTAAGAAATCAAAAGTTGTAGAGTTATTCAGAAGTGCATGCACACACACAGTTTCCAGTTGACACCATACCTGTGCCCTCCAAATTACAACCATCACATCCCAGATTTCTCAGAGTTGTGATTCAGCAGAGCTCTGTTTTGCAGTACAGCTGGAACTAAAAATTAAAATTATATCTTGTAGTTTATCTTTCAACATATAGCCTACTCGCTTTTATAAAAATTGAATAATTTTCCCAAAACAAAATGAAATAAAATAAAAAAAAGTAAAAACAGTCCCACCTTTCTGAAAGGAAGGCAGGGACTGCTTAAGGGTGGAAAGAGGCGCACCATGGGCCTTTTCATTAAACTGCAGAATATTTTTGAGTTAAAAATATTTAAATGGTAGCACTAGGAATAGAACCCAGGGCTGCATGCAATTCAGGCAAGTGTATACCACGGAGCTACACTCCAGCCCCCCTTGAATACTGTTAATAAAACAGCCTCACTTGAAAAGCTAAGGAAGACGGGTGTGGTGGCGCACGCTTGTAATCCCAGTACTTGGGGGCTGAAACAGGAGGATCACAGGTTTGAGGCCAACCTCAGCTACTTAGCAAGACCCTCAGTAACTTAGTGAGAACCTGTTTCAAAATAAAAAGTAAGGTGGGCATGGTGGCTCATACTTGTCATCCCAGCATTCGGGAGGCTGAGACAGGAAGATCACGGTTGGAGGACAGCCTCAGCTACTTAGTGAGGCACTTTGCAACTCAGTGAGGCCCTGTTTCAAAATAAAGAATAAAAAATATGCCAGGGAGTGTAGCTCGGAGGTCAAATGCCCCTGGGTTCCATCCCCAGTAACACACACACACACACACACACACCACACACACACACACACACACACACACACACACACACACAGAGTCAAGTGAAGTAAAATAAGGCTGGGCGTGTGGTTTGGAGGTAGAACACCCCTGGTTCAAAAAAATAAATAAAAATACCACAAAATAAAATAAAAATAAAAAGTACAAAGCTAAGTGAAAAAATTATAATTAAAAAACAAGTGAAGGAAGGTGGTAAAAGTATTCTTATTGTTTTAAAGTGTACTATCAGTGCAATACCTTTTGGTTGGTTTGTTTTTGTAAGTGAGCAGTGCCGTCCAAATGTCAGAGTGCATACTTGAGTAATTTTAGGTAGGATTCTTTCTTACCCTTCAGAGAAAATGATTTCCCAAAACAAAACAAATCTCTCTCTTTCCTTCTGAGAGGGTACAAATAGGGATTGCTGCTTTTATTTATAATATGGACTTCAGAGGTCCATATATAGCATTTGTTTGTGAAACCTCACTATCACAATTATCTTGTCATATTATTTTTTGCATATTTCATTAATTAACAAATCATACTTTTGTTGCTTGGAAAAATTGTGAAGAACTCTGAAATGTGGTGGGCCAAAAAGGGGGATTGTGGGAGCTGGGGGAGCTAGATTATAGCCTTGGGTGCACAATGCCCTGGGTTCCCCAGGACCAAAAAAGAAAAGATAAATGAAACAAAAACAAAAATCAAGTTAAAAAAAAAAAAGATTTCCAGGTATCTTGTCTCTCATATTTTCTGGGACAAGCTCTGCCTTTCGTTACCATTGAACTGATCTACAACGCTGTAAGTCGTTGAAAACTGATAATGCAAATAATTCTTGTCCATAGAAACCCATACCAGTTGTGTCTATAGAAGGCAATTCGTCACTGCCTTCATATTGACCTGTTCTGGATCTATTGGTAAATACAGCATTCTTCATTTGCTTACATATGTGTTGTTCTTCGATTTTTCCTTTAAACTGGTTCCAATGTCTTTCTGGTTCCTTGTTAAGGCATTAAACATATCCCAGGAACCATTTCATCTTATATGTGTGTGAGTCATGAATTTCCCTTTTAAAATGTTATCCCTTAACATGGCTATTTATTACCCTCCTTATGTCAACTGAAGTTTTTTTTTAAATCAAGAGTACTTTAAGATTTACTTCTAAAAATGGAAATTTAGCATGTTTTATATAGATAAGTGGGTTTTGAATGTCTTCTGTTTTCATAAGATTAATTCTACTAGTCTCCTCTTTTCAGTATCATTAGGTACTTTATCTTCCCTCTGGGGACTGTAACAAATATTTCTGCCATAAAAATGCAAATAGCATTGAACTAAAAACTGTAATGCCCAGGAGGCTTACAGAGATGACATTTAGATAACATCATACTCTCACCAACTTAGGAGTTTTTTCCTACCATTACTTCATTGCATAGAATTGCTTCTTATTTGTTCTTTGATTTTACCAAGTTAAAAAAATTATCCTTGACTACTGGGCTTTAAAAAATGATTTCTGTCCAACAGATAATTTATCTGACTAGATCCTATAAGTGAATTGAGCTAGTATATATTGAGCGCAGTTGACGTCAGAGTTGCATGCTTACAAGGTCAATACAGAAAGGCACTCTGGTGTTTTAAGATACTTCAGTATAGATAAGGATTTATTGCTTTTGAATATCAAATTGGTACCTTTTCCTCCTTTTTTACAGACATGATTTTTTTCAGCTGTACATACAGAGCAAAAGAAAATTGACAAGTATCACCAGATTATTATTATTATTAATTTTTTTTTGGTGGTACTGGGGTTCCTGGAAGCCCTTCTACCTCCAGGCTACACTCCCAGACATATCATATACTTTTTAAAAAATTTTTGAAAACAGGGTCTCTTAAGCCAGCACTGCTGGCTTCGAACTTGCGTGATCCTCCTGTCTCCGCCTCCCAAGTGCGGGGATTACAAGCGTGCACCACCACGCCGGGCTGACAAGTATCACCAGATTTTTTACTGTGCCTCTTCTCCATGGGCAAATTTTGAATTTCCTATAATACGATCTAAGACACTGCCTTGGTACACAACTAAGTAATTTGAAATTTCTTCAAGTCAGAGCTGCTGCCAGGTCACTAAGTTCAGTCCCTTGGACAGTTCAGTTGCTAGGTGGCCATTGAACTCACTTCCTCACTGGGTCACGTTAAGTCTCCTTTTCATAGCTTTACTCCCCTTTTGGTATTTAAACTTTTCCAAGAGCACACAGCAATTCAGTGGTAACAAAGGGACCAGAACTTCCAAGAGATCCCTACCACATCAGCAGCTCCATCTTAGAACAGTGATGTCATCGAGGGGATTTTTCTCACCGACACCTTATCATCAAAAGGTTATTATAAAAGTTATTATAAAAATAACTTCTTATAATCTCTTTGAGGAGAAAAAGGCACCATTTTGATTTCAATTCCTTAGTGCCTATTTAATTTTTAGAGACAGCAACAGTGGCACGAACAACGTACAAGCTCCTAAAATGTTGTTCAAAGCCTTAACGTGATATTTAAGGCGAGAACCCGGGAAACGAAGCAGGAGCAAAAATGAATGGAACTCATTCTGCGAGCAACTTATCCGTGAGGCAGGCTTGACAGGAGAATGAAGGCAGGTTTTGTAGGGTCTCGTTCAATGTCTTTGAGGATTTAGATGAGTTTTTATAATTAGCTGGGGGCCAGGTATATTCTACTAGCAATGCTGTGGGGATTATTAAGTACTTTTCACCTCACTGACATTCACTTGTTCAGTGTGTTCACATGGCTTTTGCTTATTTTAATGGAGCACTCCTTGTCACAGGCTACTTTGCATTCTCTTACAGAGATTTTTTTTTTTAATTCATTCTAGTTCACGTATCCCACTGTTTTCCTTCTTGCTTGACAGCTCTGTTGACCTGTCACTCAGTATTCTACAGTGCGGAGTGTGTCACAAGAGTTGACTTGCATAAGATAAATGAGCTCCTGACAGTAGTACACGAAGCCAGTTGCTAGGGCATATTTCTTTTCATAGTTTCTTGTTGTTGAATTAATTCATTCAGATACTTGTCTTCCTATTGGAAAATTGCTAATTTCGATGTGAGTCTTATTGGACATAGTCTTCATTTTTGAGTATGCTCGCAAGAAAGATTAAGGTGGAAATAACTGATTTGTTAAAAAGTTATGCTTGTACTCTTTCAGAATAGAAAGGCATTAAGAAATCTGTGAGCATGTGTCTATGGCCAGAAACCACAGCCATGGCTATTAAAAACACTGAATCTCTTCGAAACCCATCCAGCCAAATCTATTGCCTCTCAAAACAGCTTAATTACCAGGACTTGGAAAGGAATATATTAATTCTGCAAACTTCCAGTATAACCAACCATATTTGTTTAGTTTTTGTTTGTTTGGGATTTTCTAAGCTATTAGTATTTTCTCATTGAGATAACATTCACACAGCCTAACATTAGTAATTTTAAACTTTTTAGTGTACAATTCAGTGGTTTTCAGGTATTAAAAATGTTGCACAATTACTAACACTAATTCTAGAACATTTTTATTATCCCCAAATTAAGCCTCATGTCTATGAAGCTGTTACTCCACATTTTCCTTGGAGTCTTAACACCTGCAACCACCAACCTATTTTGTGTTTATGAATTTACCTATTCCAGATATTTCATATAAAAGAAACAAAACTGTAAGTAGGGTTTTTTTTTAATTTTTTGGTGGTACTGGGGTTCCTGGGAACCTTTCTACCTCCGGGCTACACTCACAGACCTATTTTATACTTTTTTTAAATTTTTGGAAACAGGGTCTCTTAAGCCAGCGCGGCTGACTTAGAACCTGCACGAGCCTCATGTCTCCGCCTCCCAAGCGCGGGGATTACAAGTGTGCGCCACCACACCTGGCCGTAAGTAGGTTTTTATGTTTGACTTGTTTTGTTTAGCATGATGATTTCAAGGTTCATCCATTTGCACTGTAGCACATATTGGTACGTTGTATTGTAGCATGTATTTGTGCCTTGTTATGGCTGGATAGTCTTACATTGAAGGGATATACCATATTCATTGACCAATGGATGTTTGGGTTATTTCAACTCTTTTGCTACTATGAATAATGCTTCTATGAGCATTCATGTGCATGGTTTTGAATAAATGCATATTTTCTGTTCACTTGGGTACACAATCAGGAGTGGAATTTCTGGGTCATATGATGGTTCTCCATTAAACTTTTTGAGGAAAGACCAGACTCTTTTCCATAGCAGTAGCACCATTTTATATTCCTATCAGCCATTTACCTTCCCATGAGGGCTCCAACTTCCCTGTGTTCTTCCAAATACCTATTATTGTTTGTCTTTTGGTCATAGTTAAAATCCTATTGAATGTGAAATGGCATTTCATTGTTGATGAATTTAAGGAAACAGTGCATACTAGAATGGATTCAAATATATCTTATGGATCAGGTCTTTGGGCAGCAAAAAGTAAAATGTAGCATAAAATTAATTTAGCATAGCTGGGTGTGGTGGCACATGCTTGTAATCCCGCTTGTAATCCCAGTGCTTGGGAGACTGAGACAGGAGGATCGCACAGGTTCAAAACCAGCCTCAGCTACTTAGTGAGGCTCTCAGCAACTTAGACCTTGTTTCCAAATAAATTATAAAATAGGGCTGGGGTGTAGCCTGGAGGTAAAAGCCCCTGGGTTCCACCCCCCAGTACCACACAAAAAAAATTAGCATATATTAGTCACTTTATACATGTTTTAGTTGCTATATTAATTATAAATTGAGTGTTTGACTGAATTATTAAGGTTTTTGTATTGTGGGGGAAATTTAATTAAGTTTAGAATGGCACTTTAAAATTAAAATTAATATAGGTGAAATAGAAATAAATTTATATTACAACTTTTCTGTTTGACCCAGAAATTACATTAAAAATGTTCCAAAATTTTTTATACCATCCATACTCTGAAAAACAGTTTAAGAAAACCAAGGTCAGCAATATCTTACTCTGTGTTTCTCCTTGCATTGATTTTCAGAAATCCGATCATTTAAACACTGAAGATAACTTACTCTCTGAAGAAATGTGATTCTGGGTCAAAGTAGAATAATCCACTTGACATTCCTAATATTTATACAATTGCATTTATTTACAAAGCATGTTTGAGAGAATTTCCTTTCCTTGAGAGGATCTTAAAATATATTATTAGCCGGGCGTGGTGGTGCACGCTTCTAATCCCTGCGCTTGGGAGGCAGAGACAGGAGGATTGCGCAGGTTCGAAGCCAGCCACGCTGTTCTTAAGAGACCCTGTTTAAAAAACAAAAAAAGGATAAAATAGGTCTGGGAGTGTAGACCGGAGGTAGAAGGGCTTCCAGGAACCCCAGTACCACCAAAAAAATATTATTAGTCTTTATCTTACTAATTTCATAAGACCACAAAAATCATCAATGGAAAACAACAAGAAATCTCTATGAAACTACTCAGGCGTTCTGAAGTGCTTAGCATTATTTGGGCAAATGCGACATAAATGGAATGAATTTTGGAATTAGATACATGGGGCTCCTAACACCTGCTCTCAGTAATCCTAGATAAATCCTTAATAACAAAGCACTGCTTATAGAAAGAGGATAAAAATACTGGTCATATGTATTTGAGGATTAAAAGAGAAAAATATATAGATGTGTAATAATCAATAGTAGTCATTTTTGTTGATATTAGTTATGTTATTAGTATTCATTATAGTTATTATTATTAGTTATGAAACAAATCTGTGGGGTGTGTGTGTGTGTGTGTGTGTGTGTGTGTTTTACTGGGAATTGAATCTAGAAGCATTCTACCTCTGAGCTACACCCCCATACCGATTTTATTTCTTATTTAGAAACAGGCTCTCACTAGGTTGCTGAGAGCCTCACTCAGTTGCTCAAGCTGTCCTCAAACCTCCTATCCTCCTGCCTCAGCCTCTCAAGTCCTAGGATTACAAATGTGTGCTGCCACGCCCAGCCAGATCTCGTATTTTTAAGATGGCATTGGTTAATTCATTCATATACTGGCCAGCATTTGTGAACCTGATATACATTAGACATTATGAATGTCCCAGTTTTTGCTATAAAAGAAGCAGATAAGCAAAGTTGGCTATATAAATAAGCACAATATAAATAAATACAATACAGTGAGGTCAATGTTATAATTGGGAAAATATGAGGGACTCTGGGAGGCCCGAGGAATGACTAGGATTTTGTGCCAAGGCTATAAATCCCAATTATTTGACCAAGGCTATCTTTTTCTTTGCATGTTAGCAAAGTGAGGTGGCAAAATTGGGAGCATAGTTGTCCTCACTTCTGCTCCTGTGTAAACACACAGTTAAAATCTCTCTTATTACATAGGAGAATTGAATGGAATTACAAACAAGAATTAAAACAAAAATATGCGACAACTACGAGCTCCATTGTTCAGCACATGCACATACTATGTTCCTTTGTTTCCTTTAATTTTAGCGCCCCTACTAATGCCATATCTGACAAACAGCGAGACCACTGCCTTTCGGAATCCTGAGAACAGACTGAACTGTCTACATCGCAGGCCCGGCGGCAGTCCCCAGGAGAATGCAAAAATAAAAGGCAAAGGCACTTGATCAGTGCTTATTCTTAGGAACTTAATAGTTGTCTGTATCATATATAAAATGTTTCAGTGAGACAAATGTAATCATTTTCCATGTCAAATATGTGAGCCCTTTGAAAGCTAAGGTGTACTAATATAATAATTTTCTGGTGTTTGTATCTAAAGAACTAGAGAGAAGAGCTAAGATGATATCAGAATCCCATGTTATGAGAGACAATCTTATTGTAAGTTAGCAAATGTTGTAGTCCTTCTCTACCTTCACATATGGTTTATTTTAGTCCATTAAAATATTTTTACTGCTGACACAGTGGCACATGCCTGTAATCCCAGTACTTGGGAGGCTGAGACAGGAGGATCACAGGTTCAAGGACAGCATTAGCAACTCAGTTAGATCTCTGTAATTTAGTGAGACCCTGTTTTTTAAAAAAATAGGCCTGGGGTATAGCTCAGAGGTAGAATGCCCCTGCGTCCATGCCCCAGTAATTCCCCCAGTACCCATCCATATCCCACACACAAACTGCTAACATAGAATGCAACTGAAGTCCCATTTGTGTTATTAGGGTTTTGGCTATCCAAATTAACAGAACTTCTTTTTCTGACAATTTAAAATGGCTGTGTAGCTGGGCGTGGTGGCGCACGCTTGTAATCCCCGCGCTTGGGAGACTGAGACAGGAGGATCACGCAGGTTCAAAGCCAGCCTCTGCTGGCTTAAGAGACCCTGTTTCCAAATAAAATACAAAATAGGTCTGGGAGTGTAGCCTGGAGGTAGAAGGCCCCTGGGTTCCATCCCCAGTACCACCCCCCAAAAAACCAAAAGTAAATAAAATGGCTGTGAATTTTCTGTCTTTTGAAGTTAAAAGCGTGTGTTTGCCTTGCCTGTATAATAAAAATTCTCTTTGAGAGAAGACCTAGTGACTTAAGTTACAGTTTCTCTCTACTGAATGTAATGTTGAAGTACATTTCTAACTCTCACAACATTGGCAGGACGCAAATGAAATACTACAGAAGTGTTGGTTCTGCAGCAGAAGTCAGATATCCACCTTAGCTTTTCTCTTTCCATGCGGCTTCCTCCCTCTTTCCCTCCCCATTATATTAGCAATTAAATCGGAAGACCGGGCCTTCTAGATACAGAGATCTGACTTCAGGCTCCCAACTGTCCACAATATGAACCCAGAATTGCTACACTGAGAAGAGAGAGTCGATGAAAACACTTGCCAAGGGAGCTATGCTTTAAATATCTGAGATACAGGCCCTTCAAGGTAAGGAAAATGTCAGATTTCAGTTGTTTCATCTCAGATTTCTAGAACTAGTAGCTCCAACCTGTTAAAGGGATTCATTTTTGTTCCCAGTTTTGACCTTAAATACATTGTGCTTCGCTTTCTGCAAAGCATTTTTATGAAAGCCCAAATGAAACATGTCAGAGGATCAACCTTACTCTCCCACTAGCTTATAACTCGTTTTTAGTGATATCAGTTCTGGCACCAACATTTTAGCTTTCAGGTATTTTAATCCTTTCATTCCTCTGTGAAATAAAGACCTACAAGTAAATATTTAAATGTACTGGGGGAACCCTTGAGAGGAATCCACAAGGAATCCTCTTATGGACAAAGAGATTATTTAATAATGCCTCTGATTTTGAAGACTTCTGGTTTCCTAATCATCAAATAAGAAGAACAATTACATGTTGCCCCATGAGCACTCGCTGCTGAGGAACTACTGGCAAAGCCGTACCACACTAGCACAGGAGTGGTGAAATAAGGAGTTTAAGATCTTGAGATGGATTTAGAATGGTCTCACATTAACTGTGTCAAATTGGCAGGCCATATATACAAATCTATGTATGTACACTTGTGTAAAATACTAGGGATTGAATCCAGGGGCATTCTACCTCTGAGCTACACCTCCAGCCCTATTTTGATTTTGTTCTGAAGCATGGTCTCACAAAATTGCTGAGGCTGGCCTCAAACCTGCGATCCTCCTATCCCAACTTCCTAAGTACTAGGATTACAGGCATGAACCGCCACTCCCTGCTATATTTTGTTGATATTAGGAATACATTGTACCCCCATTGGTGATGGGATGACCTAGTCCTCCAGGTCCTAATAGGAGAACTGAAATCAGTAGGGTTGCAGCTGTTTTTCATCATCAGCAAAAATGATTTAGAACTAGAGACTGAAATAAAAATAGTAGATTGAGGAATCCCTCATCCTGTGACACCAAAGATAATTTCCCTCAAAGATAGCCATTTCTAAATTACTTTGTAGATTAGCCAGCTCTTTATTTCTCTTTCTTCTTCCTTCCTTCCTCTCTCTTTCCTCCTTCCTTCCTTCCTTCCTTCCTTCCTTCCTTCCTTCCTTCCTTTCTTCCTTTCTTCTTTATTTTTTCCCTTTGGGTCATTTTGTTGGATGGCAGAAAAGAGAGAAATCAATACTAATGTCTGGTTCCAGATCAAATGCAGATGACCTGGATAGATTACTGTCCCTCAGAGAAGAGTCTTTGGCAGAAGAGCTTTCCCCCTCCCCCTTGGTGGTCTGTTGTGGGTGGAGGGTGACTAACTGCTTTATCATTGTGGCTTCCAATAAGTTAAACAACTCTCTCTGTACCTCAATTTTCTTTATCTTCAGAGTAGATATAAAGACATGTACCTTCTGGAGTTGGTGTAGGACCAAGTGAAATAACACATGAAAAAGAGCTTGATAGAACACAAGACAAGTCAAGTGTGGTGGCGCACACTTGTAATCCCAGGATTCGGGAGGCTGAGACTGGAAGATCGTGGTTCACCGACAGCCTCAGCTACTTAGTGAGGCCCTCTGCTACTCAGTGAGACCCTGTTTCCAAAATAAAGAATAAAAAAATAGGGCAGGGGGTGTAGCTTGGAGGTTGAATGCCCCTCCCCAGACCTGCCCCCCCACCAAAAAAAGAAGACAGCTGTGGGTGAAAACTGTCCTTGTTCTCCCGTGTCCTCACGTCCGTTCTTTAAAGTCTATGGTCCACTAGTACTCGGTCTCTGAGCCTACCCTTGCCTCCTGCTCCTCTAATCCTTTCTCCACCCTCTTTTGTCTGTTCTCAGCATAATGCCAACCCCAGTTAGATCCACGTCTTTAAGAATAATAAGAAAATTAACTTTGGTGTCTGGCAGATGAGTTTAAAATGTGGCTCTACCCTTTATTATCTTGGAGTAGTTACTTTAAATTTCAGTTTAAATTTAAATTAAATTAAATTTAATTTAAAGCTTTAGTTCCTCATCTATGAAAAAATGGTGATATAGTGAAGATTAAGTTCAATAACATTCATAGCATGATAGCCTAAGACCTGGCACGTGATAAGCATTCAATAAATGGTAATTGCCAGGTGCTGAGACAGGAGAATTACAGGTTCGAGGACAGCCTCAGCAAGTAGTGGACTCTCATCAACCTAGGGAACCATGTTTCAAAATAAAAATGAAATAGGACTGAATGTATCTTAGAGGTAGAATGTCCCTGGGTTCAATCCCTAGTACCACAAAAATAAAATAGATAAGATCATAACTGCTAATATTAGCATTTATAGTCCATGATAGTATTTTATTATTTTGGTGCTGGAGATTGAACTCAGGGGCATTCTACCTCTGAGCCACATACATATGCAGCCTTTTTTTTTTTTTTTTTTGGTGGTACTGGGGTTCCTGGAAGCCCTTCTACCTCCGGGCTACACTCCTAGACCTATTTTTACATTTTTATTGGGAAACAGGGTCTCCTAAGCCAGCGCACGCGGCTGGCTTCGAACCTGCGCGATCCTCCTGTCTCTGCTTCCTAAGCGCGGGGATTACAAGCATGCGCCACCACGCCCAGTTCATATGCAGCCTTTTTATATTTTATTTTGAAATAGGGTCTCACTAAATTGCTCAGGCTGGCCTCAAATCTACGATCCTCCTATCGCAAGCCCTCCAATTACTGGGATTACACATGTGTGCCACCACGCCCAGCTACTTAATATTTTCTATGCTAAGATCTAAACCTAATTTGATGTTCATTTTCAAACATGAATGTCTGTTTTACTATATAAAAATATTTAAAAATACTAGTTTAATTGTGTCATTTAAAAACACATTGTTTTAAACCTTCTGTTCTTTTCCTTAAGACCTTGAATATTCAGGAGCTTTCTAATTTTGTGTTTGGCTTATTCATAGTATAGTAGAGATATTTTTAAAAGAAAAAGAAGACAGGCATGGTGGTTTACACTTTTAATCCCAGTACTTTAGAGGCTGAGATAGGAGGATAGGCGGTTCAAAGCCAGCTTTGGCAAAGTAGCAAGGCTCTCAGAAACCCTGTGAGTACCTGTTTCCAAATAAAGAAATAAAAAATCAGGCTAGGGGTATAGCTTGGAGGTAGAATGCCTCTAGTTCAATCCCCAGTGCCCAAAAAAAGAAAATGAAAACTTTGATCTTAAATCTCTCAACTTCTAAGACATGACATACGAGATGTACAAACATGAATACATGAATAAGTGGTCTCAGATTCAGTTGGTAAAAACTTTCAGAATGAGATTATAGGAATGATTCTAAAACTTGCTGTACACAGCCAACTAATATTATCCTCAAAGTCAACTACCATGGTTCCTGGGTCTTTATGTTTACTCTGAGATTTAGAACACACCAGCCAAAATGTTGATACTCTTTTCTAATGAGTTTCTGATTACCAAAGAAAAATTTACCTTAACAAATGTAGCTCAAGGCATTTAAATAATTCTCCGTGATATTCTTTTTTTTTTTTTTTTTTGGTGGTACTGGGGTTCCTGGAAACCCTTCTACTTCCGGGCTACACTCCCAGAACTATTTTTATACTTTTTTATTTGGAAACAGGGTCTCTTAAGCCAGCACAGCTGGCTTCGAACCTGCGTGATCCTCCTGTCTCCGCCTCCCAAGCACAGAGATTACAAGCGCGCGCCACCACGCCCGGCTCTCCATGGTATTCTAAGGCCAACTCTGTGTTAGCCAATGGATGACATTTAGTAACACAACGAAATAGTCCATGTTGCTTCTTATTACCATCCCTCATCTAACAGCTGTAAAAATCACAGATGTGGGAAAAAGAGGAGACACAGTCCTGTGCAGCTGCAAAGAGAAGAAAGCTTCAGATCTCCTGTTCACATCGTTTCTGGGATCTCAGCAGGCTGGAACCAAAGTACAGTTTCCCTTGCCACTAAACCCCGTCCTTGTAAACACATCAAGCCGCACATCAGCTATGATTTAGTTTCATTACTGGGGAGAAACAGTAGAGTGGCTAAGATAATACAATATAATAATCACAGCAACGTTAGTAATAGGTACCATTTCCCAGACACTGGCCAGCATACGCCCTCATCCTCACAACCTCAGATATAGATACTGTCCTTCTTCTGTTAGGAAACCGAGGTTCAGAAGGACTAAATCACTTAGTACATGCTGTTTTGGGTTACATTCATGACTGTCAGACTCCAGCGCTGGGGTCTTTATCATTGCACGGTTCTGATTTCTAGCAAAAGGAACAGATGAGAGAACAATGAACTGGTGAAGGCTAAAATAATGAATCTGAGCCGTGCGTGGTCATGCACAGCTGCAATCCCAGTACTTAAAAGGCTGAGACCGGAGAATCACAGGTTCAAGGACAGCCTCAGCAACTTAGTGAGATCATATTTCCAAATAAAAATAAAATAGGCTGGAGGTGAAGCTCGGAGGTAGAATGCCCCTGGGTTCAATGCCCAGTGCCACAAAACAAAAGGGAGAAAGAAAGAGATGGATGGATGGATCTGGGAAGAAGGAAGAACGTGGAAAGGTGATCCTATTTTAAAAGACATACAAAGCTGTCAATTAGTATCCCTCTTCCCACTGCTCTCTCCTAAAGATAGGAATTGACCCTAAAATATTAGATCATTAAGAAATAGACCAAGTATCATTTCCATTAACTTTGCCAGTTCTCTATAAGAGTTATCAAGAATTCTATCCCATAAAATCAGATTTCATTCATCAAGGACTTGTCCTAGAAAGGATACTTTCTACGGATGAATCGGCAGGGTCTATAAAGCAATGGTTTTCAAACTTAAACAAGCATACCGATTATCTGGAGAGCTTATTAAACACAGGTTCCTGGGCCCCGTCTCTAGAGTGTCTGACTCAGCTGGTCTGGAGCAAAGTAGGAGAATTTGCATTTCTCACGAGCCATAGGCAATGCTGATGTTGTTGGCTCAGAGCCCACACTTGGAGAGCAACTGCTAGAGAGAAAAACATGTCTGAAGAAAGTTAGACTTGTGCACACGTAACCACGGCGAGCTGACCTGTCACACAACAGCATTTCTCAATAGGCTGCTCTCCACTCTGCAGGCATAATTTATGAGCCCACATTTACAGACACATGGGCATAATGGATGGTGTCCACGGCAAACAAATGAGGAAGAACAATTGAGCTGAGGCAAAAGACTGTGCTTGCAGTGTGCTCGGCCGAGCTACCAGAGGACCGAGAACTTCACATTCAAAAGGTAAAATCAAATTTTAAATTTTAAACAGGTTGAGCATCCCAGATCCCAAAGCCAAAAATCCAAACTGCTCCTGAATCCAAGGACTGGGAGGGCCTGCATGATACTACAAGTAGAAAATTCCATGCCTGATCTCCTACGATGGGTTGTTGTCAAAACACAGACTCACTCATGTATAAAATTACCTTCTGCCTGTGTAAATAAGGTGTATATGAAACAAATGAATTTTGGTTTAGGTTCAGGTCTCATCCCGGCTCTATTGATAGCACTGCATATATGCAAATATCATAAAACCTAAAAATTCCAACATCCGAAACACTGCTGAGTTCAAACATATTCAACATGTACTAGCTGTTCACAATTCAGAAAAATAAAGATAAAATTAAAATTACATTTACGCTTAGGAGTGGGAAAAAATCTTAAACCAAAATCATTCACGTTTCCAACCACTGCCCATTGCCTCTGCTGGTCCAGCTGCTTATGGCCTTGTTGTTGTTGTTTGAGAGGGAGCAGAGGAAGAGGACCACACAGTCTTGGCAGTTTATCCCTTACCTGGTCCTAGCTGCAGGCTTGGCCTGGCCTGGCTCAGGCACATGCTTAGTAAGGTACTTGGGGTTACCACTAGTGCTGCATATGATGAAATCAGTGTGAAACTAGGTAAAAGTATATCAGAAAAGTGGGATTGTTTTAATAAAAAATTGCTTTCAATTTCAATGTAGCCTGAGATTAGTAAGGAAAGGAGGTCTCCATTTCATAGGCTTTCTACAGTAGAGACTTTCCCCTTAAACATCCTTTTGAAACGGAAATCCACTCACTGTATAATCCCCCTTCCTTAGTGATTCAGAACTTCTTCATAAGCTGATACCTGTCTTGCTCATAGAACATAGTATAAGATACTTTTATTTCAAGACTTCTACAAAAGTCTCTGCTAACTTTGAGTAATTATCCTTCATTGAGTTTAATGGAATGAAGAGAAACCTCTAGAGCATTCCCCTTAGTGTTAGGAAGTATGGCTAACTCTGAAAGTTTACACTGTGGACTTAGTTTTTTTTATTATTATTATTACCTTTAAATGCACACTCATGAGTATAATAAAGCTCTCAAAAACTCTGGTAGCCTAGTCTGGTTGGCAGGGCTATTCAGGTTGTCTCATAGGTAACTCACCCCACAGACATTTATTGGGGGCTCTCGTGTGCCACGTGGTGGCATCCTCCAGGCTGTGTCTGTCCTGCTCAAGGATCTACTCTGCAGTGGCCCTGTAAGGTGGGGACCATGGGACAGCAGAGGAGCCAGAAGTCCTTCCTGTGCTTTCTCCATTCATTACCCCACTAAAATGCAATGGTAAAAACTTCAGAACACTCCATCTCACATAAGTTTTCTAGTTTATGGGCCTGAGTCTGGCATATCTCTAGAATATGGGTTGTTTTCTACTTGAATCATACATAAACCCAATTCATCAAGATACAAGAAATTATTCTGCTCTTTATTTGAAGTAGTAGTATTTAAAAGGTTCTTCTGTGTCTGGAAACTAGTAAATATTTGTTGCACGACAGCTGTATTGTTTTCAATGTTGGGACCTCCAGATTCACCTCTAAAATAGACGGTTTCTATTTTTGACTGTTTCTACTCTCTGGCCACTGTCCTAGTCGTTTGAATTACCCCAGTGTTGCTCTGCACCCTGGAGCCTCGCACATGGTCCTACTGGCTATTCTATGGTCCTATTTTATACTAGGATGAGGAGAAAGAAGAAAGAGTGTAGACTCTGCCCTTTTAGGTAATACTGTAAGGTTACTCTAAAGCCTTTTTGTCTGTGTTTTGCTTTGCTCAGAAATATCAGAGCAACATTTAAAATTAAAGAATTAGAGTGCACTCCAATTTACCCCTCCTCAACTGATCTGCCTCCCAGTTGTGGATATCGCCAATAAGATGCCTGCTCTTGAGGCCGTTCTGTGGCTTAGCCAACAATGAGACTAATATCTCGTCCTCTTCCCCTTCCCATTCCTACGTTGCCATCATTCAGCGAACACCTGCTGAGCATCTGCTTCTGACTCAGGGAAATATCTGGTCCAGAGGATGCAGAGAGCATGCAGTCCTTGTCCTCAGGAAGATCACAGTCTCCTGATGGATGCAGGTGAGCAAAAGTCTACAGGACAGTACATGATGATGAGGGAACACAGAAGAAAGAGGGGTTATTAACTCTGCCTCAGGGCTAAAGGGGGTCAGGTCACTCTTGCCAGAGGAGAATCACTGTTCTTCTACTGGCTGGTCAGCAAAGACACCAGGCATTGAATTGAGGTTCTCGTTTTCCCCCCCTTCAAACTCTACTTCAAATTTGCTGTGGACACTGGCTTCTGTGTGATAATGCCACTGATTTGATCACGCCAACCTCTTGCTCCTGCTCACCTTATGCCTTTTATCTGGAGGTCATGGTACAAAAAACTGGCATGAGTGGTTTCCAAAAAATCTAGTTATCACACTTGATTATAATTCTCAAATTGAAGATTAAAAAGCCAAGTCAATAGGTACTATATAGGATGGGTGTGGAGCTGAAAGAGTGAACCGGCAGAGGAAGAAACAAGAAGTTATATGTTAGACATGTACCAGCTCTCGGGGAACCGAGACCACCAGTGGCCAAAGCTGAATGAAACTAACGACTTGTTTTTCTTCGAGGACGACTCGTTTTACCTACCACATGGAATGCTCCTGGGGCCTTGATGGGTCTGAAGCCATCAACGGGAACACACTGATCCGCGTGGCCATTGCAGAAGCAGCTGCCCTTGACGATGAAGTCATAGACGGCGTAGTGTGTAAAATGTTGGGGCTTGGCGTTCAATTCATTTCTCTGGCAGGGACAAGACTGCCGTTTCAGCAGCTGCACACGGAGGTTGGTGATCTTCAGCTGCTCCTGAACTTTGGCACTATAAGGGTTCTCCCCATCGTACGGTGGTGACAAAGCCCTGAAAATAACCTGCAGAAGAAACAAGATGCCATGTGTGTAGAGGACTGTGTGCAAACCCAAAAATGTTTGCCCAGTATAATTCCAGTTTGATTTATAGCTTTTGTTATCTGTAAATGATAAGATAATAAAAGGTCTTTAGACCTTGATCACACCTGGGGAAGAGCCGCCCGGTTAGTCTAAGGGGCAGATGTTCTGTCTGTTTGGAAACAGAAGAAGTGTGCATTGAATAACGCGTGCAGGCCTGACTGCCGAGACCAAGGGAGCCATTCGAAGGTCCTGGGGGAAGAGCATTTTGAGCAGGAGGAACAGCAAGGTGTGAGGCCCTGCCACAGAGCCGAATTGGAACAAGGGCAGTGTGATGGAGGCCGGTGGATAAGGGAAGAGTGGCTGGAGAGAACAGAAAGCAAGTGCCAGAGAGACACGGAGAGAGCCCTTTCACGGCCATGGTATCGGGGCATGGTGGCACATGCCTACAATCCCAGCTGGTAGAGGAGCCGAGGCAGGAAGATCCCAGGTTTGAGGCCACCGTGGGGAACTTCGCAACAAAACCCTGCCTCAAAAAAAAAAAAAAAAAAAAAAAAAAGCCAGAGTTGCTCTAATTGAACCACTTGAAGGTTGCAGGCAAAGAACTGATTTGATCTGAGCTGTTACATCTTTTTTTTTTTTTTTTTTTTTTTTTTTTTTGCGGTACTTGGGACAGAACCCAGGGGCATTCTACCTCCGAACTATACCTCCAGCCCTATCTTTTATTCTTTATTTTGAAACAGGGTATCACTGAGTTGCAAAGGGCCTCACTAAGTAGCTTAGGCTGTCAGTGATCCGAAATCCTCCTTTCTCCGCCTCCCGAATGCTGGGATTACAAGCATGCGCCACCACCCCCTGGCTTGTTACGTCTTCTAAAATAAGACCTTTCTTCAGCCAGGAGAATGCATTGCAGAGGCAAAGAATAGAGGGCTGGGCGTGGCTCAGTGGTAGCGCACCTTCTTAGCATACACCAGGCCCTCGTTTAGACCCCCAGCACCTAAGTAAACAAATGGTAAAGAACATAAACAGAAGACCAGTTAGGAAGCGACTGCAAAACCAAGATCCAGGAACTTATATTTCTAAATAAAGCTGACCCTTTCCAAGACTGGTTAGTCATTGGTTCTCCAATGCTACAAATGTTTTTTGGTTCTTTTCTGGAACTAAAGGCAACTTAATACTTTAGTTCTCAAGAAGAAACTAGAAGGAGGAAGGCCCAATTGGGACAGTCTTTATTTGCTATGGGAAGCCTTTGGTATGTATGTGAGTCTATATTATATGGGGTCATCAAGATGCCCTGGAGTGAATGGTTCAAACCATTCTAAAAGCTGGGTGTGGTGGCTCGTGCCTGTAATCCCAGTACTTGGAAGGCTAAGATAGGAGGATTGTAGATTTGCAGCCAGCCTCAGCAAATTGTGAGGCCCTGTTTCAAAAAAAAAAAAAAAAAAAAATAGGTGTGGGGGTGTGATTTGGGTATAAAATGCTCTTGGGTTCAGTCCCCATGACCACAAAAACAAACAATTAAAAAAAAGACTTTCTAATGGCCTTCTTACTGGGGGGAGCAATGGTTGGTGGAAGAAGAAATCACTGCCAACAGAAACTAAGGGGTACAAAAAAGGAGTTCTAAGATGTAACATGGAGGACTATTACATGGAGGCCAACAGTAAGTTACACTTTGTTATGCAGGCTTTAAAAAGGCAAAAAAATAATAAAACCTCAAGAAACTTCATGAATTGACATATGTAAAATTACATGTATAAAATGCATACATGTAGTTGGGCGTGGTGGCACACACTTGTAATCCCCGCACTTGGGAGGCGGAGACAGGAGGATGTGCAGGTTCAAAGTCAGCTGCGCTGGCTTAAGAGACCCTGTTTCCAAATAAAAATATAAAAAAAATAGGTGTCTGGGAGTGTAACCCGGAGGTAGAAGGGTTTCCAGGAACCCCGGTACCATCAAATTAATTAATTAATTAATTAATAATAAAATGCATACATGTAAATTTACATATAAACTTATTTATATATAAATTATATGCTATATATTTATATATATGTAAATGATAAGAGACATACAGTCCCCCTGAAAAAGATTTTAAGCATCTCTTGGTTTTTAGGGATGATAAAACTCTTATTAACAAAAAACAGAAATAGTTTGTAACCAAGTAGTATGAAAATAAAGTAATTATCAAAAAATAGGCTTTGGAAAAACTCCCATTTAGGTAAAATGTATCCAAAGTAATTTTCTAAGAAAAAAAATTTCTTTTTTTTTCTTTTACAGTACTGGGTGGTGGAACCCAGGGGCTTTCTACCTCCGGGCTACACCCCAGCCCTATTTTATAATTTATTTGGAAACAGAGTCTCACTAAGTTTCTGAGAGCCTCACTAAGTAGCTGAGGCTGGCTTTGAACCTGTGAGATCCTCCTGTCTCAGCCTCTCAAGCACTGGGATTACAAGCGTGTGCCACCATACCCAGAGAGTGAATATAAAATTTTCACTTAATTAATTAATTAATTAATTTGTACTGAGAACAAAACCTAGGGGCCTTCTACCTCTGGGCTACACCACTAGACCTATTTTATTTTTATTTAGAAACAGAGTTTTGCGGCGAACCTGCGATCCACCTGTCTCAGCCTCCCAGGTAGTGGGATCACAAGCGTGTGCCACCACACCTAGCCAAAACTTTCACTTTAGATATTAACTTTATACTAAAAGTATGAATAGGTAAAAGTCAGCTGTGTAGTATACATTTCTAGGTTTACTGGTACAAAACCGTCCTCCATAAAATACAGCACTGGGATGAGGGAGGTAATTCAAAGTCCAGTTGTCTCCATGTAGTAGCCAGAATGATTTCCTATCAACAGGGTTTGAATCATTTCACTCCCTTTCTTAAAGCCCCATTCTCTCCCCACCCTCTGTCAAAGGCCTCTGATTTCCTTCAGAATAAAAGATGAGGGCTTTATAATGGTCCTGTCTGATGTTTATTCTTAGTACTTATTACACCCGACAATGTACTTGTGCCCGCTTGTTGATTGCCCAGTGTAGGATGTAAACTTCTTCAGGGCAGTCACTGATGTGTTCCAGGACGTTGCCTGGCACCTAGTAGGGACTGAGTAAATTTCTGGTAAATAACTTAATTAAATTAATTACAAAATTGTTCTTGGTACTAATGTAATGAGTGAGAATTCCAAATAACTTCCTTATGTAGGGTCTTAAATTGACTCACATACTGAATTTCATGTTATATCACCCGAAAATAAACAGTAAGAACTTATAGTAATTGTAATAAATAACTGAATAACTAACCAGTGTATGCAATTATATATATGTATATATATTTTTGTAGTTCTGGGGATGGAACCCAGGGGCATTCTACCTCCAAGCTACACCCTCCAGCCCTATTTTTTATTCTTTATTTTGAAACAGAGTCTTGCTAAATTGTAGAGGACCTAAGTGGCTGAGGCTGGCCGAGAACCCGGATCCTCCTGTTTCAGCCTCCCACGTACTGGAATTACCAGCGTGTACCACCATGCTAGGCTTCTAGCTATTTTTAAACTTGCAAAATTTTAATTGTTTGTTTTGTTTTCTGGTACTGGGGATCGAACCCAAGGGTGTTCTACCTCTTAGCTAGCTACATTTCTAGACCTACTTTATTTATTTATTTATTTATTTATTTAGTGGTACTGGGGTGGAACCCAGAGGCTTTCTACTTCCGGGTTATACTCCCAGACCTATTTTCTACTTTATTTGGAAACAGGGTCTCACTAAGTTGCTGAGAGCCTCACTAAGTAGCTGAGGCTGGCTTTGAACCTGCGCGATCCTCCTGTCTCAGCCTCCCAAGTGCGGGGATTACAAACGTGTACCACCATGCCTGGCTTTTTTTTTTTTAATTTTGAAATAGGGTCCCTCTAAGTTGTGAGGCTGGCTTCAAACCTGTGATTATCCTGTCTCAGCCTCACAAGTACCGGGAATGCAGGTGCGTACCACCATACCTGGCAAGAAGAGCTACAAAAAGGTACAAAACGAGCAGGGCATGGTGGTGCATGTTTGTAATCCCAGTACTTGGGAGGCTGAGACAGGAGAACTGCAGGTTCGTGGCTAGCCAGGTACTTACTGAGGCCCTCTGCAACTTATGAGACTGTCTTTCAAAATATGGAATAAAAAGCCGGGTGTGGTGGTGCACACTTTTAATAGCAGCGCTTAGAGGTTGAGACGGGGGATCGCACAGGTTCAAAGCCAGCCTCAGCTACTAGTGAGGCTCTCAGCGACTTAGTGAGACCCTGTTTCCAAATAAAGTATATAATAGGTCTGGGAGTATAGCTTGGAGGTAGAAAAGCCTCTGGGTTCCATCCTAAGTACCACGAAAAAATTTTATAGAATAAAAAATTGGGCTGGGGTGTTGCTTGTAAGTAGAATGCCCCTGGGCTCAATCCCAGTACTGCAAAAAGAGAAAGAGTTGTATTTTAAACAGCACTCTGAGCCGGGCTTGGTGGCTCACGTTTGTAATCCCAGCGCTTGGGAGGCTGAGACAGGAGGATCGCGCAGGTTCGAAGCCAGCCTCAGCTCTTAGTGAGGCTCTCAGCAACTTAAGTGAGACCCTGTTTCCAAATAAAATATAAAATAGGTCTGGGAGTATAGCCCGGAGGTAGAAAGCCCCTGGGTTCCACCCCCAGTAACACACACACACACACACACACACACACACACACACACACACACCATTCTGCCCCATTGATAAGCTTATAAAATGGTGGAAATAACATTTCTCAACAACTAATTTATCACATATTTCAGAGTCAAGATTGAAGTAATGTCTTTTTCTTTTCAAGAAAGAAATCAGAACATGTGTTTTTATTGGGGGGGGGTTTCCTGGGAATTGAACCTAGGGTCATTCTACCACCAAGCTACACCCCCAGCCCTATTTTTTTTATTCTTTATTTTGAAACAGGGTCTCACTAAGTTTCAGAGGGCCTCACTAAGCAGCTGAGGCTGACCTTGAACCTGCGATTCTCCTGTCTCAGCCTCCCAAGTACTGGGATTACAAGCGTACGCCACCACCATGCCCAGCAACATGGTTTTATATTTTGAAACACTCACACACACATAAAAAAAAAAAAAATTAAAAAGCAAACTAAAACAAAAAGCATACTAATCTGTCATGGAATTTAAATGGGACCCAAACACTAGCATTTCTGTTAGATATTGAGGACTAAATCTGGGACTAAATAATAGGAATAATGAGGCAACTCCCCATTTTCTCCAGCACAGAGATGTGGGGATAACCAAATACCAGGTCCACGGAAAAGTCTGTGGCTGCTCCGCGCCCTGCCCACCCTTCCTCTTCCTGAATGGTGGTGGCAGCTGTTTGCTCTCCCTGTTCCTGTGGTGTATTTACCCTTGACATTTACCCCAGCTCCCTCTCCCTCCCCACCCCGCTCCCCCTCACCCCCGAGAGAGAGTTGTTCAGCACACGCAGAGCTCAGAGGAAGATCTGTCAAGGTTTGGGGAAACTTAGAAGCGCTGTTGCTTCCTGAGCCCGGCCTGTGGCGCTGAATGGTGGCTCTGTGCTGGATGTGCATGACACCACAGTTGGCAGGCCCATATCAGCAGGGAACGGACATCTTGACCCCCGAGGCTGCGGGCTGGAAAGGAGCCGGCAGAGCGCCACAGACACAAAAGTCAACGGGAATTTAAACCATGAAATCTTTTTTTATTTTTTTCCCCCAGAAAGGAGACGCCTTAATCTGATACCCTGGGAAGTGGATCGTGCCTGTATCAGGAAACAAAGAGTGCCGATCCAGATGCTTCTCAGTCCTGGCAGGCCGCCCTCTGGGTCCTACCCAGGTTTTCTTCAAATGTCCTCAGAAGAAGCTTACATGGCACTGCCGAGATGAAGGAAGACAAAGCTTGTGGTCAAGCCCTCCATGAGCAGCAGACTATCTGGGCCTCGTCCCCTACAGAAGAGGATGTGTCCCTGGACCATCGTTATTTCTGTCTCCCATGGCTTCTGAATATCACACCACATATGGAAAACCCAGGGATCCAGCTTTTTTGTTTTTTTACTAGGATCAAGTACACTGTGATACGTCTGCCTGCAATTGGCCAGTACTTCACGATCTCTTTAAGAATTTTTTTTTTTTCTTTTCTGGTAGATTAAACTCAGGGGCATTCTATCCACCCCCCCCTTTTTTTTTTGCAGTGCTAGTAATGGAACCCAGGGGCATTCTACCTCTGGGCTACACCCCCAGCCCTATTTTTATTCTTTATTTTGAAACAGGGTCTCACTGAGTTGCAAAGGGTCTCACTAAGGAGTAGCTGAGGCCATCTTCGAGCCATGATCCTCCTGTCTCAGCCTCCCGAATGCTGGGATTACAAACGTGTACCACCACTCCTGGCTCCCCCCTTCCCCCCAGCCCTTTTTATTTTTTGTTTTGAAACAGGATCTTGCTAGATTGCTGAGACTGGTCTTGAACCTGTGATCCTCCTGTCTCAGCTACCATGCCTGGCTATGGAATTCTATTATGTCTTAGTGGTAAATATGTTGCTCATTACAGAACAATCTGTCCTTCAAAATGTAGAAGCCAGAAAGTACCCTCGATGTGAACCATCAGCAAAGATAGCCAAGGATATGTACTTGGTACCTTTCCATCTAAACTTCTTTGGGAATGTGCACGTATAAAATGTATCAGTGGGTTTTTTATTTTTGTGAACATTCTTCCAAGTCAATAAATGGACCTCCACATTGGTGTTTCTCAAAGAGTGGCCCCGAGACCTAAGGAATTTGTAAGAAATGAAAATTTGGGGGCCCTATCCCAGATCCATTAGATCAGAAACTCTGCAGGCCTGGCCCACCAATCAGTATTTCAACAAGCCCTCTGGGTGATTCTGATGCATGATAAAGTTTGAGAAATATGGTTACATAATTTAAAAACCTGCTTAGAATTCCATCCTATGGACATGACATCATTTATTTAGCCAGGTTGCTATTGTTAAGCAACCAGGTTGTTTCCACCCATTCAGTGTAACCAACTACAATGAACCACTTTGTATCAGAAATGCAGGCATGTAGAATAATCTACAAAAGATGAATTCCCGAATGTGAAATCAAAGAAAGTGAAAAAAAATCCTAATTTAAGAAATAATTTGACCTTCTGAATGAATCATGAATCCTTTCTTGTATAACCTTTGGACTCTTCACATTTCCCTGTCTTGCTTGACTTCTCTGAGCCTGGGATCCCTCAAACTTTGCCTGAGGCTCTGGATTCTTGGCTCAGGTTCTTCCATGTCTTATGCCCAGGGTAATGAAGCAATCCTTAAAAAGTCCTGAGCAGCTGGGCGAGGTGGCTCATGCCTGTACTCCCAGAATCTGGAAGGCTGAGACAGGAGGATTGCAGGTTTGAGGACATCCTGAGCAACTGTTTTAAAAAAATTAAAAATAAAGCCGGGTGTGGTGGCGCACGCTTGTAATCCCGACGCTTGGGTGGTGGAGACAGGAGGATCACACAGGTTCGAAGCCAGCCTCTCTGGCTTAAGAGACTCTGTTTCCAAATAAAAGTAGAAAATAGGTCTGGGAGTGTAACCCAGAAGTAGAAGGGTTTACAGGATCCCCAGTACCACCAAAAAAAAAAAAAAAAAAAAAAATTAAAAAGAAAATGAGGCTAGGTATGTAGCTTAAAGGTAGAATGCTTCTGGGTTCAATCTCCAGTACACACACACACACACACACACACACACACACACACACACACCTGAGCAGGTTAAAACTACCTAAATAACCTTTCTTTTCTAAAACTTTCACCCACACATGCACACAAAACCCTCAAAAACAATAATACTGAGAACTTGTAAAAACAGCACTCTGTCTTAATTATACTCTGAGATAAAAATTTAAACAGCATTAACTCACTGAGCAAAATAAAAAGCGAAGATTAGGTACATAAGCGTCAAGGGGTTCTTCTAGAATCGAATTCTTCCATATTGCTGAATATCTATGTCGAGTCATAATAATTCAAGGAGCACAGAGCCCGCGCTGTGGCCCGGCGGTCGAGTGCATGCTTATCCCGCACAAGCCCCTGGGTTCAATGCTTAGCACCAAAAACAACAAACAAAAAGCAGGCGGGCGGGCAAGCAGGAAAGAAAACCACAAAAACTTAGTTATCCCATTTACACACACACACACACACACACACACACACACACACACACACACACATCTTTTAGCTGCTAGCTTGGGGAATAGCTCAGGTCCAAGTTGATTACCCATCACGTGGACGCCCTCGGAACTCGTTCTTTCCGTGATAGCCCTTGTACACTGGCCTATTGTTAGGGCCTATTTGCTTGTCTGCTGCTCTCATTAGACTCAGGGTTCAGTGGGCAGGGATCTTGTTTGGTTAACAGCTGTGTCTCCCAGCATGTCCCACAGTCTAGCACACTGACGCATTTCATCATCGCCACCGGAGGAACAAATGAATGAATTGTTTCTCAAGTTTCATTTTTTAAACGGAGGAGCCAAACAGGGAATAGGATTTAGGAGCATTAAGAAAGCAAGAGGCTCTCGCCACAGTTCTCTTGATGAGAGTCATGCGAACACACACATGGCTACATTAATACCTCTCTAAAAGTATGAATACATTTCAAAATGGCTTAATGGATTCCTTCTCCTCAGTAGCACACACAATTTTTCATATTCTTAAGGACTAGGATCAGGCAAGCATGAGCAAACACCCGAAGAAATATAAATATTAGATCTTTCCCGTGGTTTCTGGCCTCCTTTTCTTATTTACCAAAAACGGGAGCTTTAGGAACATAACTGCATTTCTTTTTTAATAGTATTTGAAATCTTAGACATCTTTACATTCTCAAAGCAGCAGCTTTGCTTCCAGTTATGCTCTCCGTTGCTTTCTTATTCCACTAGTTTCTGCTTTTGTCTTTATTATTTACTTTCTCCCGTTTACTTGGGGTTCAATTTGTGCTGCTTTTAGTAGTTTCTTAAAGTGGAGCCTTAGACCATCGGTTTGAGACTTTTCTTTTTCCATGAATACTTTAGTCACATCCCACTTGTTTGATCGGTTATCTCTTCGTTTCCATTCTGTTAAAAAATACTTTCTGACTTTTCTTTTGATGTCTCCTTTGACCCAGGGATTTTGCAAAAGAATATTAATTTCCAAACAAGAGGACTCCCCAGGAACATTCGTGCTACTGATCTCTAATTTAATTCTACTGCAGTCAGAGAACATATTCTATGTGATATGGACCTGTTTTGTGGCCCAGCATATGGTTTATCTTGATAAATGCTCCTTATAACCTTGAAAAGATAGTGAAATACCCAGTTATCAACTTACCTATTTCTCCTTGCAGCTTTTGCTGCTTATATTTTGAAGCCGTGTTATTGAGTACGTGTGCACTTAGCACTGTTATGGTCTCTTAATGAACTGACTCTTTTGTCCTTATGAAATGTCCCTCTTTAACCTGTAATATTCTTTGATCTGCAGCCTACTTTTTCTGGTAATAATATAGCCACTCACATTTACTTCTGAAGTTTTAGCATAGTGTATCTTATTCCATCCTTTTAACGTAGTTATGGCTTTATATTTAAGGGGATTTCTTGTCCACAGCACCGTGGATTGTTTTAAACATTTTATCCAATCTGATCATTTCTGCCTTCAACTGGAATTTTTTTCTTCTTTTTTCCTTTGTGGTTCTGGCGATGGAACCCAGGGGCATTCGACCTCTGAGCTATATACCTCCTGCCCTATTTTTTATTCTTTTTTTTTCATTTTTTTCTTCTAACAATTTTTTTATTGAACATAAATAGTATACATTTAAACTATATTTGGTGCCCTCTCCCCCGCCCCAATTTTCCCTTCCCCCCTCCCACCAATGGTTGTCCAGGTTAACCATGTCTTATTCATAATTTTACACATATTCATATGTACACCCTCATTAATCAAGATCAGCCTTCCTCTCGCCTATCTTTCCATTCAAACTTTGCTGATATTTCTCCTCCATTATCTGGAGTCCCACTGGTATCCTCTGTGTTTCCTAGTTTGGGCATATTAGAGGAAACATATGTACCTTCTCCTTTTGTGCTTGGCTGATCTCACTTAACATAATGTTCTCCAGGACTTTCCATCTTCTTGCAAATGATATAATTTTGTTCTTTATGGCTGAATAGAATTCCATTGTGTGTATTTCCCAAAGTTTTGCTATACATTCATCTGTTGATGGAGATCTAGGTTGATTCCATATTTTGGCTATTATGAATTGTGCTGCTATGAACATAGGTATGCATATGTTGCTATATTTCTCTGAATTCAACCCCTTTGGAAAGATACCCAGGAGTGGTATAGCTGGATCATATGGTGGATCTATTTCCACCTTTCTTAGGAATCTCCACACAGATCTCCATAGTGGCTGAACTAGTTTGCATTCTCACCAACAGTGTAAAAGAGTTCCTCTTTCCCCACATCCTCGCCAGCATTTGTTGTTATTTGATTTCTTTATGCTTGCCACTCTGACTGGGGTTAAAAGGAATCTCAGTGTAGTGCTGATTTGCATCTCCCTGATGGCCTATTTTTTATTCTTTATTTTGAAACAGGGTCTCGCTAAGTTGCAGAGGGCCTCACTAAGTAGCTGAGGCTGTCCGCGAACTGTGATCCTCTGGTCTCAGCCTCCCAAATGCTGGGATTACAAGCATGCACCATCATGCCTGGCTCAACTGGAATATTTAAAGCTCATACATTTAATGTAATTGTTGGTAAGGTTATGTTTAAAGCTTACTTTCTGATTTACATTCCATTCCCTTTTTTTCCCCCCTGTTGTATTTTGGACTGAGTATTTTAGAACTTCATTTATCTAAACTTTTTTTTGTAGTGGTTGCTTTAGGGGGTTATAGTACACATCATCCTTATTCATTTACTTCAGGGCTGGAGATATAACCCAGGACTTCACACATGCTAGACAAGTGCTCTTCCACTGAGCTGTTAACTTACCAGTCTACCTTTAGGTCACATCTTACAGTTCACATACACTATAAGGAACTTTACAACACTACACTCTAGTCCCTACTCCCAACCTCCTTACTGTTGCTATTATGCCTCTTGGTTCTATGCATATTATAAACCCCAAAACACATTGATGATACTTTAAAAAGACAATTACTTTTAAAGAGATTTTAAGAATAAGAAGATGGGCATGGTGGCACACACTTTTAATCCCAGCATTCGGGAGGCTGAGACAGGAGAATAGCAGTTTGTAGACAGCTTCAGTAACTTAGGGAGGCCCTCTGCAACTCAGTGAGACCCTGTTTCAAAATTAAAAAGAAGGGCGACCAAGAAAAGCAGTGTTTACGAGTCCTGCTAACACTCGATATCCTTTGCCACAAAATCAGTGCCTTTCATAGCCAGAAAACACTGTCAGCAGAGAAATAAAAAATGTAAATACAAGGGACAGAGAAAAAGAAGACTAGAAGAACAACCAGAGACCAGAAAAGAAACCAGCCCGCCTTACGGAGCCACACCGGCTCCATCCTGCCTCACAGCATCAGGCTCTAGACAGGAAACATAAACAAGGAGCTGAAGTGAACAGCTGCGGATCATTCGGATGTCATTCAGCAGTTCTTTCAGCACAAAGAACATCTAAAACTCCCAGTGACCAAGCTCATCATGCCTTCCAGGGACTCAGAACAGAGCTCAAAAGAAGAAAAGAAATACGTCAGCCTCATGGCCGAGGGCGTGGCATCGGCGCCATATTGCTGCAGCGGCAACGAGTTCACCACGCCCACAGCAGCTCCAGATCAGCATGCACAATAACCATAAGTAAAACTGCAGCTCCTACAGGAGAAATCCCAGCACTGCACCCCCAGGGACTTGAGCAGCTTTGATAATCTCCCTGGGTCTGAGATTTTGCAGTTCAACCCAGTGAAGGAGTAGTGGTGGCAAAGATTCCACACCCTAGTCACAGCTTCCTGTAGGAAAACGCCCAGCTCGGCACCCCCATGGTCTCATGCAGCCTCGATTAACTACCTGGGTCTGAGACTTTACGATACAACCCAGTAAAGGAGTAGTGGCAGCTGAGATTACCACAAACTCGAGATCCAGAGCACACTAAGTGAAGTCGTGGTGACCTGAGGAAGAACCCAGAGAAGACACAAACTTCTGAAATCATGGGAAAGAGGAACAACAATAGAGCAATGAATGCCCACAAGCCCATACCATCAGAATCTGATATCACAGAAATTCAGAGATCTCCAGAAGATTAAATCAGGAATATAACTATAGAACTAATACAGGACTTTCTAAAAGAATTTAGAGAAAGTTCAAAGAAATAAAGGATGCAATCATTGAAGTAAAGGCATCAATTCAATCTATAAACAATCGATTAGACCACATGGAGAATAGAATCTCATTCCTAGAAGATGATCACTCCAAAAACAAACACATAATTTATAACTTAAAAAAAATCAGACAGCAGGAATCTGACATTGAAGAAATATGGACCCATTTTAAGAGAGCTTACCTAAGAATAATCGGAATAGAGGAGGGAAAAGAAGGTGAAACCAAAAGGATCAATAATCTCTTCAAAGAAATAATAGCAGAAAATTTTCCAAACATAGAGCAAGAGGTCGATACACAGGTCCAGGAAACTTATAGAACTCCCTTTAGACAAGATCAGAGAAAAGGTTCCCCATGCCACATAATTGTCAAAATGACCAATGCAGAAGCCAAGCAGAGAATCTTAAAGGCAACAAAAACAAAAGGCCAAGCGACATTCAGAGGCAAACCAATTAGAATCATTCCAGACTTCCCAAACCAAGTCATGAAAGCCAGAAGGGCTTAGAGTAACATATTCCAAACTCTGAAGGAAAACAACTTTCAGCCAAAAATTTCCTACCCAGTAAAACTATGTATCAAATTAGATGGGGAAATAAGAAGCTTCCATGACAAACAGAAACTGAAGGAATTTATGTCTTCATAACCAGCGCTAGAGAAAATACTCAAGGAGATTAACTACAAAGAAGAAATAGGTAATACACACCAGAACCAGAGAAACAAGATTTTCCATCCAGCAGACAACTAAGCAAAGAAGAATAAACAGTATTTCAAACAGAAATAAAATCTTAACATGTTAGGAATTTAAAGTTATCTCTCAATAATCACACTGAATGTTAATGGCCTCAATTCCCCAATAAAAAGACATAAAGTGGCAAAATAGATTAAAAACCAGAATCCATCCATCTGCTGCTTATAAGAAACACACTTTACAAGTAAAGATAGTAACAAACTCAAGGTAAAGGGCTGGAGCAAGATAATTCATGTTAAGCAGCCATCCTAACAAATGTGAAGTAGTATTTCACTATAGTTTTTATTTGTATATCCTTAATGATTAGTTATATTATGATAATGATGAGTGATATTCATGTGTTTATTGGTCATATAAAAATCTTTGGAGATTCATTACCTATTTTAGTCTTTTACCTATTTCTAAATAGTATTGTTTGCTTTTATTATGGCTAATTTTTAGGATTTTTACTGGGAATATTAATATACCTTCATATATAGAATTTGGAAATATTTTAACCCATTCTATCAGTAACGTTTAATTCTGCTTACATTGTCTTTGGATGTACAATATTTTTCTATTTTTTATGAAGTTTGTTTATTCTTTTGTTGCTTGTGCCTTTGGAATCATATCCAAGAAATCACTGCCAATTTCAAAACAAAAAACAAAAAAAACTTTACTTGAATTCTTTATTTTTATATGTAAATTTATAGAAATGACATACCAGAGCTGGCCACGGTGGCACATGCTTGTTTTTAATAATGCCATCATTTGTTTCTGGTGGTTGTTTACTAGTTGCTGACAAATAGCACCTAGTTAATTCTGTTAACACATGGACAGCTACTGTGATTATTGTTAGGTTGAGAGTAATACAGTGAAGCATAGGAACTGATGGGTTTTTTCTCCATTTCTACTATTCATCAAGCTACCTGAAAAGGTAAATCTCTCACACCTAGTAGGTTTCTAAAATTTCTGTGACTTGCACACTACAGTTTTGGGTTTGTCATTTGGATTTCACAAGGAAGATTACCAGAAGATTAAAAAAAAAAAAAAAAAGAATAAAAAATAGGGTTGGGGGTGCAGAATGCTCATGGGTTATCCCCAGTACTGCAAATAGGTCTGGGAGTATAGCCCAGAGCTAGAAACGTAGAAAGCCCCTGGGTTCTACCCCCAGTACCACCAAAAAGAAACAAAAAAAAAAACAAAAACAAAACATCAGATTATACTTTGAAGCATCACTGGAGTTAAAGTTCAGGTATCCAAGTTGAAAAACTCAAAGAGCACATATTCTGTGAGATGGGAATGGGGACCCTCAGATTCTCTGACACAGGCTTCTCCTTTTAGGGACAGGTCCCTTTCAGAAAGTGTGTGAAGCTTCAGGACTTTTTTTTCTTGGTACTAGGGACTGAACCAGGGGCATTCAACCTTTAAGGAGGCTGTACCCTCAGCCTTTATAAAAAAAAAATTATTTATTTTTTTCTCTCTCTGTCTTTATTTTGAAACAGGGTCTTGCTAAGTTGCTGAAGGTCTCACCAAGTTCCCGAGGCTGGCCTTGAACCTGTGATTCTCCTGTCTCAGCTTCCCAAAGACTGAGATTCTGGGTGTGTGTCACCACACTCCACTAGTTTCAGGCATTTAAAGAGCTTCTGTGCTTGGAGTTCTGGCTTTGTGGAAAGAGAAGGCCAGACAAGGAGAAGACAGCAGAATCAACCTGTGGGCGTCTGTGGTGGAGCAGCTGCCTGGTTTTAATTTTAGAACATTTGTCCTTGACTGTGCCACTTTAAGTGAAGCACCTACTTGTCTTGGAGGAGTGTGTCTGTCTTTGGGGCAGCACCAAAATCCTTTTGCTTACATTCTGGGGCCTTAGGCACCCCGCTTCATCAGATAGCCCACCTTGTCCAGTGGGAGAGTCTTATCTCGTGAGATAGGACAATAGGACTTCATACAGCTCTCAATGGAGCTGGCAGGAATGCGCTGCACTCAAGTGACTTGCTTGTACGATAATAACCCCGAGTTGTAAGTACACAAAAGCCTCTCTGCATGTTTCAAGGGCATATTTACAGTGTCGAGTGATGAAAAGGCCACTTCTTACATATCTTCCAGGAGAGGGGGAATGACAGGATGCGAGGAGGAACAAGAAGCAACAGAAGACTAAACCAGAAATAACGATGGGGCTAAAAATAAATGTTAAAAATCACCCAATACATATGGTAGCCTCGCTTGCCTTTGGCCTCAGCACTTGGAGTCAAGGACTTGTGTGTTGGAAGAGTCCCCAGCAACCAGCGACCCAGTCCACTAGAGGAGCCCGAGGCTCCAGGGGCTTAGAGCGACTTGTTAAAGGTCAACCAGCAGGTTGGTGACTAAGTCAAGACCAGAACCCAGTTTCTTAACATCCAATCTAATGATTTTTTTCCCCCCAACCTTATCTCACTTTATATTTTTTTCAGCTAGCCATTTCTGGATTAAAGTTAAATTTAACATTTGGGATTAAAGACAAGATTACACATGATTTATCTCACCTCTGCTTCTCATCCTAATAATAGATGGTAGATAGTACCCCTGGTAAAAAGTCACCTGTTTCTGCTTGGCACACAAGGAGGAGGTGAGGAATACTTTTTAAAGGCATCAGATGTAAAGATGCCTTGAAAACCACTACTCTTAAGTTGAATAGTGTGTAGCCTTTACCTGGGGACCCGCCTTGCTCCAGTGAAACCTCCTGTCTTTGAGACCTATCCTTGTCGGTGAATGCAGCTCAGTGGCTACTAGATTCACTGACAGGCCCCCCTGATGCCGACTGTCTGTCTACCTGGGTGATGCCCCTGCACTGGCCACCTATTTCTTGTTATCATCATGGTTGACTCACAGTTAGAAACACCCTGCCTCTTCTCAGATCACCAATTCTTCTGGTTATGTCACGTGCTATGACATATGTCACTTCTTTTGCCATTTGTCTTCACCACAAGTCTAAATTGGATGTCTCCCTGGTGTGCTACCTGAAACACTTGTTATTTCTTCCAGACTTGGAATTTACCATGTCTACTTATTAATTCATTGAATGGCTAATATTCCTCTCTACACTATGAGTTCCATGAGTTCAAAGGAACTCGTTTTCTTGCCTTCCTGTGTATAATGCTTTAGCACATCTAATAAACACATTAGGCCAGGCATAGTGGCCCAGACCTGTAATCTCAGTACTTGAGAGGCTGAGACAGTAGGATTGCAAGTTCGAGGCTGGCCTCAGCAACTTAGCAAAACCCTGTTTTCTAATAAAATAAAAAGATAGTACTGGGGTTTTAGTTCGGAAGTAGGATGCCCCTGGGTTCAATCTCCAGCATCATGCAAAATAAATTATTAATAATAAAATAAAAATAAACACCTTGATTGAAAACATGCTTAATGACTTACATTTTATAAAATGCTTTCATTTTTATTTAACCCCTTTCATCCTTACAGTGAATCTATGATGTTTTAATATTCAATCCCATCTTTCAGACACAAAAAACTCAGAAACTGTGAACTAACTTGCTCAGGGTTATGTAGCTGGTGAGTGGCAGAGCTGGTATGGAACCCAGGTTGTTGGAGTTCATGGTCAGAGCTATCATTACATCACGATCATGGAGCACTTGAAAGTACTGAGCAGGTGATCCGGGGGTGAAAGGATCAGCGCGTGCCTTCAGGAGAATTAACAGGGCAGAGGGAGAGCCTGGGCCCCGTGGGAAGAGCAGACACATGTGAAAAATTAGAAACTCAGAGATGAAGGCTACGCCTGGGGGGCCCATGGCCAGATGTCAGGAGGAAGGCGAAGAGCCACGAAAAATACAAGAAAGGATCCGTGGGCGATGGAGGGCAAATAATGAGAACGTGTTATCATAGAAGCCCACAGAAGTGAGACTGCAAAGAAAGACTGCACTTGACAACAGCAAAGGCAACTCAGGAGGCTGGAAAGAAGGCGGGCGGGCCTTACTGCGTTTGGCAGGACGGCGGGGTGCTCCTGAGAGTTTGGCGGAATAAGGGGCATTTCGTAGAGATTTTAGGAAAGAATATGGGACAAGGAAATGAAAGCAGGAAAGAAGTCCCTGGAGAACCTTGGAGGTTCCTCCATTCATTGGGAGACATTCATTTGGGTCATTTACAGATTTGGGCTCTTAAGAATAAAAGTGCCATGAACATTCACATGACGTCATTGTGAGAACACAGCCGCTTCTCACGGGTACTTAGGAGGAATTGCTGGATGGTTTGGTAAGTGCACGTTTATAAGGAGCTGTCAAGTTTTCTCCTACAGCGGTTATACTCCTTTGCATTTCTACTAGCAATGAATGACGACAGCTTTCGTTGCCGCCCATTCTCACCAACAGCTGGTATTTTATCCATCTTCTTCATTTTAGCCTGCATACAGTGAATGTGAGCAGTAGCTCCTTGTGACTTTATTTTTCACTTTCCTGTTGACCAATGGTGCCGATCATCCTTTCGTGTGTTTGGCATACGTCTTCTTTGGTGACGGGCCTATTCGACTCCTGGGCCCTGTTAAGTTGGGTCCTGCACTCATGTGACTTTGTGTCACATGACCTCTGCAGGGCAAGGGAGGGGCTGAAACCCCCGCGAGAATTGGGCATTCCCGCGAGTAAACCCTCCTCTCGCAAGATGCATACCTTGAAAAGGAGAGCCCGCGTCCTCTAGCTTCGGACAGGCGCGCGGGCCCCACGGTGCCTCGCCCTGATCCCCGGGAGAGCCGTGCCATTAAAACTTTACACGCCACGTGTACCGGACTTCTCTCGTGTTTTTCACACTCCGCCGTACGCACATTATTTTTATTTTACTCGCATTTAATTTTTTATTTTACTTATCATTTGGTGCCGAACCGGGAGAACTCTTGGGTCCCTCCCCATTTTTTCTTTTTTTTTCGTTTTTTTCCTTTTTTCTCTTTTTATTTTTACTCTCTTTTTGAGCCCCGGACTCTCCGACCCGCCAGCAGCTGACTGCGAGGTCCCACACCAGCGCTCCGCTTGCAGGCGTTGCTCCCACCACTGCCGCCGCTGCCGCCCCGTGCCTGCCCGGACCGTAAGCCTTCTTCTCCAGCCCTGCGCTCTCCAGGAGAGCCGGCGGCCTTCTTCCCGCCCCGGGCTCTGCTGAGAGTCCGCGGCCATCTTTCCAGCCCCGAGCTCTGCTGAGAGCTGGTAGCCATCTTTTCGGCCACGAGCTCTGCTGAGAGCTCGCGGCCATCTTTTCGGCCCCGCGCTCTGCTGAGAGCCGGTGGCCATTTTTCCGGCCCCGAGCTCTGCTGAGAGCCGGTGGCCATCTTTCTGATCCCGCACTCTGCTGAGAGTCGGCGGCCATCTTTCCGGCCCGAGCCAGGCAGCTTGGCACTTGCTCTGCCTGCCAACCGCCTGCGCGGGCCAGGACCTCTGCCTGCCGCTTGGACCTCCTAAAGCACCGTTCCAGCTTGGTGCTCCGGTCACCGCCCCGAGCCAGGCTCACTGGCGGTGCTCCTCGGAGCCAAGCCTCAGTGTCTGGCGCGTGCCTGGAAGCCCTTTTGTCTCCATACCGCGGGCCCGGCAAGCCATGCCGCCTGCGCACCCCCACTGATCCCACCTGCGCCAGCCGCCAGTGCCGTCCACACCAGCCACCGGCATCCGCGCGCCCTGGCTCCACCGCGCCCCCAGCAGCTTCTCAGCGCTTCTGTCACAGCCAGCGCTGGCCGACAACACTATACTCCGGTAAACTGCCTCCTTCCCTTGGTTAGCGGGTTCCGGACTTGGGTCTTCCGGTCCACTGGGACCCCAAAATCCAAGCGCTTGGTGACCCATTGTCCCCCGGTCCACTGGGACCACCCTGCGGATGACCAGGTCATCCTCCGGTTTTGAGAAGGAATGAAGACGTTCTTCCCTATCTCTTAACCTCTGTTTCCGAACGATTGAGCAGGGAAATCGGGGACGCCCATTTCCTGTTCTTCGTTTCCACTCGCGAACCAATTATGGGGAGTCGAACCTTTATACTAGCAGATGCCCTGAGAGCCTGTCTGCCTTGATACGAGTTGGGAAATAGGTTGCGGTGGCCCAGGAATAGTTAGGAACTTTTATAAGCGGTCTGGTATCCCTCCAAATGCTCTCCCCCATCAGCTTCCATTTATTTTCCCGCCAGCTGCCATTTTGTGATGGCGCGTAGTCACTGCCTGGTGATGTCACAGTCACCATCTTGGCCTGCGCCAGACTGCAATTTTGCTGGGTGGCCCGCTCGGGCGCGCCCTAGGTGCTGCGGGAAACGACAGGCCAGGGCTGGGGCGACACTCTCTGTCTGCCCGTGCGGAGTCCGCGTTGCCATTCTTGCTGGACACCCATCTCGGGACGTGCTCTTTGTGAGTATAGGTCCGTCGCAGCTGACAGAACCTTAACATGGCATCTAAGTTTTAATTCCAGAGAGAAACAGGCGGAGATGGAGCGTACACTCCGACTTTGCCAAAAAGCAGATCCCTGGTAGCTGCCCTTCGGCTGGCGGTGGCAGCTCAGCCCCCTGGAGCGCCACCTAGGTGTGGAGGACTGCAACAACAACTACCTCCAGGAGCCTGCCTCAAGTGGGGCAAAGCCACGCCTACCAATCAGACTGTGCCCGGCGTGTGGCCAGGAGGGCCACTGGAACAGTGCCCTTGGAAAAGGATGAGCCGCAGGTGCCTCAACACAGGGGGAGCACCTTTCCAGACCAGGCCCCGCCGCTGGCCCTACTCAGCCTGGCTCCTGGATCCCTCAACCTCCATCCTCTTTGCCAGCTCAGGGTAGCTCTCCAGGTACTGAGTAAACCAGTCTCCTTTTTGGTCGCCTGCTCAATCTCATGATTTGTTTTTTTCTTTAATAGCCCTTGCCTGTTCAAGCCTCCTCAAGCGCACATCACTAAGCTGTCCAGGGTAACCTCCAATTCGCACTGCAGCTATGCACCCACCTGCACCCCCTTCTGGGGGACTGGACTCCCGACTCCTCCCGGCCTGGGGCCCCTGACGACGCCCCTTGACAGCAGGAAGAAGCTAGAGGGTCCAACGTCATCCATTATCCCTACCATCAAAAGGCCGGAATGTTAAGTTGGGTCCTGCACTCATGTGACTTTGTGTCACATGACTTCTGCAGGGCAAGGGAGGGGCTGAAACCCCCGCGAGAATTGGGCGTTCCCGCGAGTAAACCCTCCTCTCGCGAGATGCATACCTTGAAAAGGAGAGCCCGCGTCCTCAAGCTTCGGACAGGCGCACGGGCCCTACGGTGCCTCGCCCTGATCCCCAGGAGAGCCGTGCCATTAAAACTTTACATGCCACGTGTACCGGACCTCTCTCGTGTTTTTCACACTCCGCCGTATGCACATTATTTTTATTTTACTCGCATTTAATTTTTTATTTTACTTATCAGGCCCGTTGTTTACTCTTGCTTTTCTTCTCCTTGCGGCAGAAGGTCTTTATACATGATGATATAAGATGGAGATACAGTCAGACATACGATCTGCAAATATCTTCTTCTAGTCGGAGCCTTGCCTTTTTTATTTCCTTACTAGTATTGTAAAAGCAGAGGTTTTTAATTTTTATTTATCAGTATTTTCTTTTTATGTTTTTTGTGGGTGTTTCATCTATGAATTTTTTCACCTAAGTCAGATACATATTTTCTTTTAGAAGTTTCATACTTTTTAGCTCTTACATTTAGGCCTACAGTCCATTTGAAGTGGATTTCTCTATATGTGAACTGTTGAACAACAACAACTCCTCCTCCTCCTCCTCTTCCTTCTCCTCCTCCTCTTCCTCCTCCTCCTCCTTCTTCTTCTTCTTCTTTTTGGTGGTACTGGGGTTCCTGGAAGCCCTTATACGCCCGGGCTACACTCCCAGACCTAATATATATATATATATATATTTATTTATTTATTTATTTATTTGGAAACAGGGTTTCATATGCCAGCGCGGCTGGCTCCGAACCAGCATGATCCTCCTGTTTCCGCCTCCCAAGCGCAGGGATTACAAGCGTGCGCCACCACGCCCGGCGCTTCTTCTTTTTTTAATCTTACATATGAATGGCTAATATTCCAGCACCACTGGTGTTGACATGTGCCTCAACAATGAAATTATATATTTTTTCATTGAAATTATATATACATATGAAACTATATACAATGAAATTATATATATATATGTATATGTGTATATAAATATAAATATAAATATATATATATATTTGTTACTGGGAATGGAACCCAGGGGCATTCTACCTTCAAGCTACATCCCCAACTCTATTTTTTAGTCTTTTATTTTTGAAACAGGGTCTCACTGAGTTGCAAAGGGCCTGGTTAAGTAGCTGAGGCTGTTCGCACATCACGATCCTCTGATCTCAGCCTCCTGAATGCTAGGATTACAAGTGTGCACCACCACGCCTGGCTCGAAAGAATATCTCTTAACAAGTGTGCCTTATGTTTCTTTTGTTTGAGGTTTATTCAACTTCTTAGATTCATAGTTTTCATCCAGTTTAGAAAAAATTTTTCTATCATTTTTTCAAATATTTTTTATCCTTTGCTTCTTTCTTTATATTCCAATTACATTAATGTTAGAAAATTTAATTTTGCCCACAGTTCACTGATATTCTCTTTACCTAATCCCTTTTATCCTGTGCCTCACTAATTCACAGTTGCCATTATTGTCTTTGGGTTCACCAGCTCTTCTTCTACACTATCTCATATGCGATTTCTCCCTTGTAGGCTGTTTTTCATTTCAGAAATTATGCTTCTCATTCTCAGTAATACTATTTGGATCTCTTTTAATATCTTCATTTCTTTCTCCAACATATCCCCTTTTTCAAACACACGGACAATATTTATAATAGCTTCTCTAATGCCCTGGACTGCTAACTCTACTCACTGTGTCATTTCTGGGAATGTTTCTATTGATTGAGTTTTCTACTGTTTAGGAGTCAAACTTTCATACCTGATGAATTTTGAGTGGATAACAGACATTGTAAATTGTATGTTGCTACTTGCTGAATTTTGATTTGGTTTTCTAAGAAGAGTTAGATTTTGTTCTGACATGCAACTTACTTAGAATCAGTTTGGTCTTTCTGATGATTATTTTAAAATTAATCTAGCATAGCTCTTATTCTAGGGATAACTTAACCCACGATTAAGGCTTTCTGAGGATCCAACGAGACAAGACAACAATGATATTCTTTTAAGTGAAGTACATTAAAAGAGTCGTGTGTGTGTGTGTGTGTGTGTGTGTGTGTGTGTGCATACACATAGATTTATAAATATGCACACATATTTAAAAATAAATATTTCCCTGAGTACCATAGAAAACCACAGTTGGCAAATCTTAGTTTAGCATTAAAGCTAGCTTTCTTGTTGAACGTGTGTGCCTTTTGGAGAATTTCCATAGTGCTAACTTACACTAGAATGTGTTTTCAGTTTGTCATTCAAGAGACTTTATCAGGAGCAACCCAATGTCTCTACTAAGGTTTAAGGGGGGGGAGCGCAATCTTCAAACACTGTTGTTACCCTGGTGGGGTGATCCTAGCTACCAAACAAATAGATTTCAGAGAGACCTCCCACCTTGCCCTCGGCCATGGACAAATATTTGCTCTTACTGTAGTACTAGGTCGGATAGGGCCACTTGTAGGAGACCTTGAGGAGAAGTATTAATTACGGCCATGAGAAGTTTTCCCAGTAGAGATTACTCTCACATATCTTTTCCCATTAAGTTCCAGTCTGAAATATGAGGATTAGTTTCAAGAGTTGAATTAAGGAAGAGAACTGAGAGCTGGGTTAGGAGGAAAGGCTTGAAGAAACAAAAACGAGCAGTGGATCTTTTAAAAAGTAAAACACAGATGCTGTTTCCTTTCCTCGGCTTTGAGTGTACTGAAGTACAGTCAGGTCAGTGGAAAGACACATAGGTCTAATTCACACAAACCCATAAAGATAGAAAACAGCAAACATTATATCAGTCTATGTTTTCTTCTCTTCACAGAGTAGAGATTTACATAGAACTAGGTTACAGATTTTTTAAGGATTGTTTAAGTCTTTGGTTTTACAGAGCAAGAAAGCTCACAGTAGAAGTTCTTGGCTCAAAAAATAAACTAGCCAACAAAATCTCTTTTCAGCTTCGTGTGTGTGTGTGTGTGTGTGTGTGTGTGTGTGTGTGTGTGTGAGAGAGAGAGAGAGGGAGAAAGAGAGAGAGAGAGAGAGAGAGAGAGAGAGAGAGAGAGAGAGAGAAAGAGATTGATTGATTGAACCCAGGGGCATTCTACCTCCAAGCGACATCCCCAGCCCTATGTTCTATTTTTAATTTTGTAACAGGGCGTCACTAAGTTGTGGAGGCCCTGACTAAGTAGCCGAGGCTGACCGCAAACCTGTAATCCTCCTCTTTTACCCTCCCAAGTACTGGGATTACAAGCGTGCACCACCACACCCAGCTTCATTTCAGCTTCTAACAGTGTATCTTCATTGGGCTCAATAGTAGAGCCTATACTTAGCACAAGCAAGACCCTGGGATTGATTACCCAGAGCCTCTAAATAAATAATGTTTATTTCTTATATAGTTTAATAATAAAAAGACCTGTGTAATCTGGAAAGATTGCAAGCTTTGTCAATATAAGCTGTGTCTCCCTTCATTAGGGCCATTTTATTTTTAAATGATGAAAAAATCAATGTCTAGATAAGATTAAAATCCCAGGCCTTTGTGTTACTAGCTTTTTAGTTGAGGAATCATTTATTAATTCAACCATGACTTAGTTGAGGAACTGCTTTGTATCAGGCACTGTACTAAGTATTCTGGATACTACATTGAATAAGGAAACAGTCATGCCTAAGATTTCAGTGGCAGCCTAATGCTTGAAACTGTGACAACACTCAAGATGCTTTTAGGAGTCAGAAGAGAACCTAAGACCATTTAACCCACATTTCTCAAAGAGTAAAGTTCCTCTCTAGTAGCTGAGACCCATCCATTTTCTACTAGATCCTACACCCTCATCGAGAAGAATGTTTCATTTCTGGCTGGTTCTAATTATCAAAAAATTCTTTGGTGTTAAGATAGGATCTGTCCCTTATGACTTCTAGAGCTGGCTTTAGAGGTATATAAAATAAGCCTATTTCATCTTCAATATGGAAGTCCTTCAAACAGTATGTATGTATGTATGTATGTATGTATGTATGTATGTATGTAATAGGATTTGAACCCTGGGACATTCTATCTCTGAGCTACACCCTAAGCCCTTTTTATTTTAAAATAGGATTTTGCTAAGTTGCTGAGAGCCAAGCTAAATTGCTGAAGCTGGCCTCAAACCTGCAATCCTCCTGCGTTAGCCTCCCAATCACTGGTTTTTGGGCTGTGTTACACCGCACTCAGCCCCTTCAAATACTTAAAGGCAGTCATCAACTTAACTTTTATTCTCTAGGTAAAATATCTGCAGGGTCTCATGTCACATATTCTGTGGCCATTTACCCCTCTGGTTGAGTAGCAAATGACCTCTGTTTTATTTTTATGCATAAGCTACCAATGGCAATATTTTCTAGACATCTTTCCTTCTATGGTGTCAAACAGACTTTAATTTCTGGACATTTCTCCTTCCAAATTTATTCATTTTAAATAATCCACAAGAATCTCAAAGGTTTCTTTATAATCTAAGTAATATATTCATATTTAAAATTTTTTTAATATATTTCTTTTTGTACTGGAGGTTAGACCCAAGAACATTCTACCTTTGAGCTATACCCCAAGCCTTATTTTAGCTTGAAAAAAAGTCCTCCTAAGTTGTTGGGCATTTTTCTAAGTTGCTGAGGCTGGCCTTGAACCTTTGATCCTTCTGTCTCAGCCTCCCAAGTAATAGGATTACAGGCATGTGCCACCGTGCCTGGCAACATATGCAGATTTTAAAAGGCTGATAGTACTCTCAGTACAGTTATTTGGGAAGAAATGAGTTGACAGAGTGGTGACCGTGGCATGAGAAGGGAGAAATGTGTTGTTTTTGAGGCTACACTGTTTATGTAACTCTTTACACAATCATTTTCAGTCATGGTAGAACACAGATAGAAGAATGGAGTTCCAATGTCAGCATCTTGGGAGGCGGGGAGCAGGAGGAAAGTAACATCTACATCTGGAAGGGTAATAATATCACTTGTGTATTTCTGTAACATCTGTCATTGTATTAAGTCATGAGAAAATAGTACTTCTGATTACATGCCCACTCAGCGACCAGGCGGACGGCGGTAAGCCGGAGGTATTAGAAGGGCAGGGCCTGGGGAAATGGTGGCCTAAATATTTAGTGGTTATGTATGAAATAGAACCAGCTCTCCCTGTCCCTTCAGTGGTCACTAGAAAGTGACCAGAGGATTAAAATGGACTTTCAAACAATAGCACCAGGGTGGCTCCATAGGTAACATACACAGCATCTGCCAGACTATCTAGAAGTAGCTAAATGCTTCAAGTGGGCTTTTAAAATAGGAGAGCTAAAAAAAAGAATCAGAAATGACCTATCACTGGACACCTGGCTATGAATTTTTACCTGTACCTGGTACAGGTTTTATAAAAGTTCTTGGAAAATAGGTGCGTGTGTGTGTGTGTGTGTGTGTGTGTGTGTGTGTGCGCGCGCGTGTGCATGTGTGTGTGTGTGTGTGTGTGTGTGTGTGTGTATTTCAAATAGATAATCTTTTAAACACCTTATTGATCCCTGACCAAGGCCTTCGGAGAGATTTTGAAAAGCATATTATTTTAAAAGTCCATTAATCTTGACAACAAATCTGCCCTACAAAACCAGAGAGTATCTATCCTTAACAAGAGGAGAAAGACAAGCCCAGATAGGGAGCCAGGAGGGGGGCAGGGGCCCGACCTGCTTGCTCCATCCAGGTTTACTACAGAGCAACCTTTTAATAGAATCGCTTGAGCATTCCTTCATGAGTCTAAAATACCAACGAGATGAAGGTGGATACATTTCTTTCAGTTTTGATAAGACATTTTACTTTAAGCTCATACTTTTACCATAACATGGCCATCTAAAAATGTCTTTAGAGACTTAGTTCCTTATCTTGTGCTTCACATTCACAATACACTTTTAAAAGAATTTGTAAAGCCACAATAGATAAGTAGAACTAAATATGGACTGCAGAGACACGAAATGTCCTTTTACATTGGACCTGTTTATTTTTTTCTAAATCTAGCACTTTGTACTCCGTTATTGCCTGTTTAGGAAGATGGCTGGGTCCCTGCTTTAATAAAAAGTATGTAATCCTTTATGTTCACTTAGTCTACTATTAAATGATCAAGATTGGTGCTGTCCTCTAACTGAATCTATATCTGAAAGCAGTAAGTAACAAAGCAGACCCTTAGCCAGGCGTGGGGACACATGCCTGTCATCCCGTACTGAAGAGGCAGAGACAGGAGGATCACAGGCTAGCTTCAACAACTTAGTAAGACCCTAAGCACCTAACCAAATTAGTGAGACCCTGTTTCAAAATAAAAAATAAAAAGGGCTGAGGGTGAGCTGGGCGTGGTGGCGCACGCTTGTAGTCCCCACACTTGGGAGGCAGAGACAGGAGGATCGCACAGGTTCGAAGCCAGCCGTGCTGGCTTAAGAGACCCTGTTTCCAAATTTTAAAAAAAAAGTATAAAATAGGTCTGGGAGTGTAGCCTGGAGGTAGAAGGGCTTCCAGAAACCCCAGTACCACCAAATAATAATAATAATAATAATAATAATAATAATAATAATAATGGCTGAGAGTGTACTTCAGAGAAAAAATTCCCCTGGGTTCAATCCTCAGTACAGAGAGAGTACAGAGAGAGAGAGAGAGAGAGAGAGAGAGAGAGAGAGAGAGAGAGAAGGGAGAGAAGGAAGGAAGAAAGAGAGAGAGAGAAAGGAAGAAAGAGAGAAAAGAGGAAAAAGGAAAGACAACCCTTGATGTTCTTGGAAACGTTGACAATTGACCAAAGTTAGAATAAAAAAATCCCTAATTTACAGTGGGTTTGTGGTCTAAAAAGGTAGGCCAGTTGTCTGAGCCTCAGAATATATTTTATGTCTATTTTATTTACTATTATAGCCTCAGTCCCCGGTAGCAAGAGACACATAGTAGGCACCCAAATTTTTTTCCGAGTGACTGGACAACTTGGCCTCAAAGGTCCACTTCACGAATAATGTATTAGAATGATATTATGAATAATAGCACTTACACAGCAGCTGGCCATTTACAAAACATACTTATATGTGCTTTATCTTAGCCTTTCTCTCAGTGAGCCCATTTACAGGTGACGATTCTCAGGTCCCTAGAATAAAGAGACCTCCACCCAGGTTACGTTGGAGATTGGAGTGTGAGCCGGAAGTGGAGCAGCAGCAGTGGGGGTGGAGAACCAACGTGACAGCTGGAACTGCAGCCCCGCCGGGGGGACGCCACATCTCTGCTCGCACTGACACGTCGCATCCGGGTACGTTATAAGATATGGACAAAATGCCATCTGTTAACACAGAGCGGAGACTCAGAGAGTCATTTCTCTAGCAGTTAAGAGACTTCCTCATATTGAATGATTAAGAACAAGGGCAACTAACTCCTTTTGCAGTAATAAGAAATAAGATCCCCCGCCCGGTGTGGTGGCACAGGCTTGAAATCCCACCACTCGGGAGGCTGGGACAGGAGGATCGCGGCTCATAAACAGTCTCAGCTACTTAGTGAGACCCTTTGCGACTCAGTGAGATCCTGTTTCAAAATAAAGAATAAAAAAAATAGGGTGAGGGGTATAGCTTGGAGGCAGAATGCCCCTGTGTTCCACGCCCAGTACACCCAAAAAATTGCTCCAAAGTTACCCCAGTACTGAGAGCACCTGCTTAGCTGGCAGGACGACTAAGCGACTTGGCCCATTTGTGTCTCACACAGTCTTCTGTTACTGGAGCAGTAGGGTGTAAAGGATTTTGTTAAGTTGGGATTTGGGTGTTCAGAGTTGGATTGGGCCAGGCATAGTGGTGCATGCCTGTAATCCCAGGACTTGAGAGGCTGAGACAGGAGGATTGCAGGTTAAGGCCGGCCTCAGCAACTAGGCGAGACCCTGTTTCCAGATAAAATAAGACCTTGGGTACAGCTCTGAGGACCCTGGTTTCAATCCCCAGTAGCACAAAACTAAACCCAAAAGAGTCATAAAGGATTTAAAAAAGGGTCCTGAGAGCAACCTCGGAGTCTGCACACAAATCTTCGCTGTAATCATCTCTCACTGTGAATCATTCTGCCTTTGCCGAAAGGCACCATGGAGGAGAGACTGGAGGGAATTCACTTTGTCTTTGGACACACCTCGATTTTGAGAAAGTCTTTCTTTGGTCATACCCTTGGCCTTCTGAAAGCATCAGAGTCCATTTAATCCCTCTTCAAGCATCTGAAGAATGTTAGCAATTCCTGAACATCCATAAATCCCCTCTCATAGGCGAAATATCCCAAGTTAATCGTTCATTATGTAACAAGGTTCCTAATTGCTCTCACCAGTTCTGCTCAGCTTTCTCTAAACAGGACTATCTTGACCTGAGCATAATATTCCAGCTATGCATTGGCTGGAGAGGAGGACAGAGGGACTATTCTCTTCTTTCTTTGGGACACTGTTCCTCTGCTAATGTGGCCTAAGATCGCATTCGCTTTTTTGGCAAACACAACATACTGTTGACGCCTATTGAAGGCACAGTCAGCTAATGCCCTCGGGTCTTTTACACGTGCACAGCTGGGAAGTGGTACCTCCCTGGTGGCAATACACCTGATTTTTAAAAAGAGAAATTTGTACAAATCACTCTTAGGTTTTAATCTTATAAATTCTGCTTAAGGATTTTTTTTTTTTTTACACTGTACTGTGAGTTTTCCTTACAGTTCTAATTCTGTTATCCATAGCCAGAAGAATTGTGGCTGGGTCTCCACTGGCCCAAGTACTTGACACGCCCGGTCCTGAGCCTCCAAGGTCAGCCTCCTCTCCTCCTGTCCCTCCCTCTTCCCAGTCCCCACCGCACCACACTCTCCAACCATTCGGAGGGGTGACCTTATTCATGTGCACTTCTCCTGTGCACTTCTCCATGGAATTCCCTTCTCCACTCAGTTATGATCGATCCTTTAAAAGACAGCAATTTAAAAGTCCCAATCAGACTGTGAACTTCTTGAAAATAGGGATATACAGCAGTGGAGTACAGGAAATAGGGAAGAGACAGTTTAAGAATTTTATTTCATAAAAAGTGTGGCTGTATCTTTTGTCAACAGAGATGCTATTTATACTTCTTTCTCCAAATAAAGTTTCTCTCCATCTAGTTTCTCCCTCCCAACTCTAGAGAAGCAGGTGAGCTGATTTGACTCACTTGAAATTGCGGTGCTTTGGGAGAGGGAGTAAAAAGCTTGGCAGTGTATCCGAGTGAACCAAATAGCTGCACAAGCTCGTCCAGAGACAGTGTCACGAGGCCACTGCTTTGCAGAATCACAAAACAACCGCCCTCACAGCCAACACAGCACAGGAACAGGGGCCCAGCGTGGAGCACTGCCTAAAACCAAGCCCGAGGGAGACACCCTTCCTGATCACTTCCATGATACTGATGACAACTTAAAGACAATCCTTGAGAGGACCTTTACAGGCTCCTTGTATTATTTTCCAAGAGGTCACGCTAGATGAGAACCTTCCCACCCCCACAGCCTTTGTGCCAGGGCTCTGCAGATTAGGAATAGAGCCCATGGTTTCGGTTTGCCAAGAATGGAACCCACAACATAGTCATACGTAACAACTGTCTGCCTGAGTATCTGTCATCCTACACGGCTAACTTAGGAGACACTGGGCAAGTTGTCTAGAATATACTAATTCATGTGCCTAAAAGTGCTTTTATTTTTTGGTACTGGGCCATAAACCCAGGGATGTTCTACCTCTGAGCTACACCTCTAGTCCTATTTTTACTTTTTATTTTTGAAACGGATCCTTGATAAGTTGCTGAAGCTGGCCTCGAACCTGCCATTCTCCTGTCTCAGTCTCTCAAGTACTGGATTTACAGGCATGCACCACACACCCAGCCATAAAAATGCATTCAGTCACAAAGTAGTCATCAATAATTCATCAAAGTTCATTTTTTAATTTTAATATGTCATGCTGCATGTTAAATGCTAAGATAGGGTTTCTCAAGGTGTGGTCTGCACTACGTTAAGGAGCTCATACACAAAATCTTTGATGGAAACTATGATAGAGGGAAACATAGGGCACTCTGGGTGCACATATGTAATGTACATGGGTAGTTCACCTAACCTTGGTAAGAGGTGAAGTGGAAACAAAGTCTTTAAGACTGAGTAGGAATCATCTAGTAATTTATATATCTGTCCATCCGTCCATCCATTCATCCATCCGCCAATCCATAAAATATCTGAGTAACAATGAAAATGAATAGCTTCCTTCTTTTGAGGGCATGGCTCTCCTTGGAGATTACACTCTCTTCATTTTCCTTTCATATGCATGGACATATATATTTCCTGTTAATATTCCTTTCTTCAGTACCAGGCTTCTATGTCGTTTAGGGCACACAGCTCCATGACATACACTCGTATACAGACCTTACATGTGGTGAAAACCCTGTTGTGTAAGTGTCTTCTTTTCTTATCTTCCCAGGCACATGATTATTTTCAACCCAGTCAGTAACTTCAGTGGACTTCTCTGGCAAATGTGGCTTTAATTCATTAAAAGCTCCTGGAATTTTATTAGGGAATACGATACAGACAAATGACACATGTAAAAAAAAAAAAAAATCGAGCACCAACTTAGCTAAGTGAATGACAGGTAGGACCGGAGGGGAGAGAATTGGAGGAGCTGAGGCGCTCAGGCAAAGGAAGCATGAATGGCAGAACTTGGCCCCTTGGAGTGACAGAAGTAATTCTAAGATACACTCAGAGGCTAGTGCGTAGGAAGCCGTGATGCCAAGGCCAGGGGTATTCAGTAAAGAGTGGACAGTAAAGACTAGACAATGTTGTGAGAGACCTGGGGAGTCACTGAAGAGTTTTAAGCCGGTGTGTGACAGTTTGTATTCTAAAAAGACCCTTCAGAGTGCAGTCAAGAGAATAGATTAGCACCGAGAGGAGAGAGAATATTCAGGGGCATATTGCAATCACGTATCACCAGGAGAAACAATGGTGGCTTGTATTGGGATGGTGGCTGGAGGGATGGAGAGACACACACACACATATTCAGGAGAGACTCAAGAAGCAGAATGGGATGGGACTTGGTGAATATTTGGAGCTGGTTGCAGGAGAGAAAGGAGTCTAGAATGACTCTCAGCTTTCTGCCTTGATGGGTCTCTCCGGGTTGGACAGTGATGCTGTTCTTACAGGCTGTGTCTCTGTGGGGTAAGAGGCAAGCTCTTTAGCGGAGAGTGAGCAGGGACCGGAGGAGGGGGCTTAGAGAGAGAAGTGTCACAAAGGGTCACTGCAGGTATGAAAGAACCAAAGAAAGAAGGATTTCTGGGGAAGATTGAGGGCCAAATCGAGAGCGGAAAACCTAACTCTGTAGTGGCATCTCTCAGGACAATTGTGTTATTATTTTCCCCCAAAGAGTTCAGCTGTCTATCTGCGGGAATAAGACGGTGATAATAGTGGGATGGATCTAGGACTGAAATGTGATAGAAAGACAAGAGGTCCAGGGAGTGGAGAGAACTGATAGAAGGTTCCAGAGAGAAAATCATAGGGGGAGGCTTAGTATCATGTCCATTTTTACAGACAAGTAGGAGTCAGAGGAGGGAGGAGATAAGTAGTCTACTGTGACATATCTAGATTCTTTGAAGGAAGAAGTGAAAATGAGAAAGAAAAATGAGCAGAAGTAATAAGTAGGAACTCATAGAGACCACAGAGGGAAGCCAGAGAGCTGGAGGCACGCACTGACCACCACCTGGTTTTTGTTTTTGCAAATAATACACTCATGACAACTCTTTCCCTCCCAAAGAATCCCCCATGGGCTTGTATGCTTCTGAACATCCATCATCTTTAGAGAGGAAGTTGTTGTTACCAAAGATTGAGTTTTGCACCCCTTTGGGTGTGCTGAACTGAAACCACAAAGCAAAGGTCCTGGAGAGAGAGGTGCCCGTCTTTTCTGATAAGGTCCCGGTTTGATGTTTCTCTATTGGTTTAAGCTAGTTTTTGCTGGTTTTGTTTTATTTGGGTGCTGGGAACTGAACCCAGGGTGTCTTCTATTACTGAGCTATATCCCCAGCCCTACCTTTAGTTTTTATTTGAAGATAAAAGCAGGGTCAGGAGAGGTACTTATTAGGACACAGGGTAAGAGAGAGAAATGTAGATACCAGAAAAGTAGACTAAACCATCCAGGAGAGTGTTCACAATTTTCTCTCTCCGACTCAATTTTAAAACAGAGAAGCTTGTTTTGGTAGCAGCCAAAAAGATTCAGTGTTAGCACAAACGAACATGATATCATGTTGAAAGCATTTGAATATTTATCATAATTATTTTGTGTCTTAGGGACTGTGATTATGAGGTGTAAGGTAACATCAGCCAACAGCTGAGCCTGAGAAGATTTCCACTCCTCTGCGGGTTGCAGGGACGTGAGGGAGACAAGAGAAATACAATGCAGAGAAAAAAGAGTTGTTTTGCTTTTTTGCTCATTAGCAAGAGAAATCATTCAGAAAAAATTTTATGTTGTAGATATAAAAGGAGATGCATGCAAAATGCCCAGAAATGGGCACTTTTTATAGCAATCTCTTATATGTTGATTTTCTTGTTTTCCTCCTTAACAGAACAACTCAACGTTAATATATTCAACATTAAAGCCAGGTGTGTTGATGCATGCCTGTAATTCCATTACTTGGGAGGTTGAGACAGGAGAATCACAGATTTGAGAACTTAGCAAGATTCTATTTCCAAATAAAGGCTTGGGGTGTAGCTCAAAGGTAGAATGCCCCTAGATTCAAGCCTCAGTAGCTCCCCTTCCCAAATATGTGTGCATGTATGTATATATATATATATATATATATATATATAATCAGATACATACATATGTATATATATGATTTTTCTATTATTAATAAGGTTGCTTTTTAGAAAAAAGTTGCACATAAATTGAAATTGTAAATACCTTCGCTTAAAGAAGATTGTCTAGTCCCTAGGCCGTAGGTAGACACCCTGTAACATCACATTCTAAAACTCAAGTTTCACAACACAGTAAACAAAAAATTTATGTACAATGCTATGTTTTAACTTTGTTTCCCCAACTAATGATCCAAGAGTCCTAAAAGAATGAAAATTTGAATGATCAAGATGAAATGGAATACAACCCCTCAAAATCAGAAGGTGCCTAAAATTGGCACTCCACGCTGAGCATTTTCAAAGAGTACTCTCTCCTCCTGTGTAGCTCTCTAATGATTGTTCCCCTTCCCTTTTCCATCATCACTTATCAGTGTTTCCTCTTTTCTTTGTCTTGGTTCCTCTTTTGAAAACCTAAAGTTGCCCCTCCCAACATCCCTCTCTCTTGTCATTTTAGAATTGACACCCACCTTTCTGACTGTGGTAATTTCATGTTGTCCCTTCATTAAATAACCACGGGACTCATAAATTAGTGAGGCTGATTTTTGGAAAAGCCTAGGGACTTTTAGAAGTGTTTTCAGCAATGGTAGCAGCAAAGGTTAATGCCCTCTGGGCTCACTTTTTAGACCGGTCTCTTTTTTATTCACACCCACTGCCTTGATGATGTCATATACTTTCCATAGCTTAAAATATTATGTCTACACTGATGACTCTCAACTTTATGTATTTGGTCCAGACTTCTGTGGGCTCTGACCTCACAGACCCAACCGGCTCCTCAGTATCCTCGCTTAGATGTCTGCTAGGCAACTCACACTTAAGAATCGGTATGTAATAGATGTGTAATGTCCATCACAGTTAATAAACACAGTGTTGTTACTTTATAGTTATTTTCATATAACTCAGCTCAACAAATATAGTTTGGACATTTACTCCTTGTAGGGATCTGTTATAGTCTGGGTATCAAATGTCCCTCAGAGACCAAGGTTTGTGACAAAGCCCACTGCAGCCAGTACATCCAGATTTGGAGGAGGGACACAGCGGGAGGATGTGGGCTGGGGGGAGTGGCCTTGTGGACTGTCTCTGTCCCTGGTTTGTGTGTGTCTCTCTTACTATCTGTGGGCTGGCTGCCAGGAGATGAGCGGTGTTCCTTTGCCATACCCTGCTGCTGAGCCCTCTCTGCCTTGGAGCTTGCCAGTCATGGACTGACCTCTACGAGCCCCAAATAAAGTTTTCTTCCTCTAAGTTGTGCATGTCAGGTATTTTGTCCCCAGTGATGGAAAAGCTGACTACAGCAAGGTCTGTGCTGGGTACAGAGGTTGTAGGGCTGGGAGCCACAGAGCAACTACAATGATAAAAAAAAAAAAAAGGATAAGGTCCCTCACAGAGCAAACATTAGGGGAATAGAAGAGATGGGGACATGATCTAACAGTTGCATGTGAGTTACACTGTGTGTGCCGAGAAGGCAGGGGTCATCCTCTCTGCATTCTCAGACACTTCTGCTTACAGATCCGAAGCGATCACTTCCATATTATTTTCTGTGATTTGTCTTCATCTTTCAGAGCTCCTAATGTCCTCATTCTTGGGAGCTGTCTCATGTGCCCATCTATACCTGATTCCAGGTGCCTGACTCTCATCTGTTCTCCATTGCCAGGTCTTAAATTTTTAATGAGTCATTACAATAACTCAACATTTCACAAGCAGATATCTCAAAGTTCCAGAATAACTTAACCAAATGTTGTCAAAGTTAAACCCATCAAATAGAGCATATGCTAAGTAGGTTTTTAAAGTAGCTGACAAGAAAATTATTTTTGTTGGAAACACCTCCCTTTAAAATCAATAAATCAAATCATTTTGGACATCTGGGTTTGTTCTCATTTTCATGTGGCATCTTTTAAGTAACTGTAACTGATAACTACAGTGGGTTTTCTTTACACCAAAGGCTTTTTTTGGAAACATGCTGCTCTAAGTCTCTTGCCCCACCCATAAAGGAAGGAAATCGTCTTATCATGTGCATAGACAAATTATATAAATATATACAACATTTTATTTTCAAGTAAATTCAACAAAATTATAGCTGGGGATGATTCAAAGATGACACATTAATACATTAGATGACTAACTTAGAAAAACTACTTAAAGTATTATTAGCTGGATAAAAAATTATTCCTTCCTCTCCCCTCAGAACACAAACCAATCCAAAAAGCATGCTAACTGCTACCACGTAGCTCCTTTTAAACAATCTTGGGCAATGTTAAGTAGAAATAGTCTTCACTGGTTATAGATACATTTTTCAATCTAATTAAAAATATTGACTTTATCATGCAAAATATATGAAGGATATTACAAATGATCAAACTAAAAGTTATATACACTTCTAACAATCACCAGAGCAGTTCAGCATCAGTTTTAACCTGCCTGCTTTCCTTTCTTTTTTATTATTTTTCCCTTCTTTCTTCTTTAAATTTTGAAGTTACAATGACGCCTAATCAGTCATAAAATTTCAAGGAAACTAATTATCCCAGCTCTGGCAGAGGCTAGCTCACGGTTTATCTGACTCTGGCTGCCTTACTTGGACTCACATAGGCTGTATTTCTTTGCCTGTAAGAGGAAGTTGATGTGACACTAGTGAGGTTCTTGCAAGAGTAAGGATGCGGCGCCCTGCGCACCGCACAGAACACCGGACATGGGAGGCTCAGCGACAGGGGTCGCTGTCTTGACTCAGACCACTGCGCAGGACGAGCAGGCTGAGCAGATTTCAGGAATTAAAGAAAATGAGCAGTTAACCAAAGAGCGATGCTTAGAAAGCATTCCTACTCTCCTATTATCTTTTAAGCTTTAAAAATCCCAAACATGGCAGGCGTGGTGGCGCATGCTTGTAATCCCCGTGCTTGGGAGGCAGAGACAGGAGGATTGCCCAGGTTCGAAGCCAGCCGCGCTGTCTTAGGAGACCCTGTTTCCAAATAAAAATATAAAATAGGTCTGGGAGTGTAGCCCAGAAGTAGAAGGGTTTCCAGGAACCCCAGTACCACACACACACACAAATCGCAAACATAGTTTAATATATTAAAGCAAATATCTATAAGACCCCAATTAAGTAATTTACCATATTCTGCATGCTTATGTCCTACTGGACTTATCACCAATATTGAAACACAAACCTTTCAATGGCCAGAAGAGACAAATGTTTGGGTTTTATCTAGGGCACAGTATCTACACAATCCATTTGGGGAATTAAACACGCACTATCTCATATTACTTAATGAATCAGTCCATAGATTATCACATTCACTATCTTACCCAGTAGTGTGTAAGGACTGCAAAAGGAAACACACACACACACACACACACACACACACACACACACAGTTTTTGTATCTTTCAAATCTTTCAAACTATCTCATTTGGCATCAAGGAATTCCAACTGTGTGTGTGAGTGTGTGTGTGTGTGTGTGTGTGTGTGTGTGTGTGACCAGGGATTAACCCAAGGGCATTCTACCTTTTAGTTATATCCCCATCCCTGTTTTATATTTTATTTTGAAAGAGAGTCTCACTAAGTTTCAGAAGGCCTTGCTGAGTAGCTGAGTCCATCTGCAAACCTATGATACTTCTATCTCAGCCTCCCAAGTACTAGAATTACAGGCATATGCCACCATGCTCAGCTCAATTTAGAATGTTTAAAATCAGGAAATACAGAGCCAGGCGTGGTGGCGCATGCCTGTAATCCCCGCGCTTGGGAGGCTGAGACAGGAGGATCGCACAGATTTGAAGCCAGCCTCAGCTACTTAGTGAGGCTCTCAGCAACTTTGTGAGCCCCTGTTTCCAAATAAAATATTTTAAAAAGGTCTGGGAGTATAGCCCAGAGGTAGAAAGCCCCTGGGTTCCACCCCCAGTACCACAAAAGAAAAAAGAAATCAGGAAATACAGATTTCAGCTGAGCAATTGTGGACAAGTCACTCTAACTCTTAGAGTTCAGATTACTTATGAATAATATTTTTTCTTTTTTTTTTTCTTTTTTTTTTTTTGGTGGTATTGGGGTTCCTGGAAACCCTTCTACCTCCGGGCTACACTCCCAGACCTATTTTATATTTCTGAAACAGGGTCTCTTACGCCAGCGCGGCTGGCTTCGAACCTGCGCGATCCTCCTGTCTCCGCCTCCCAAGCGCGGGGATTACAAGCGTGCGCCACCACACGCGGCTGAATAATATTTTTTCATAGATGACACTTAGATCTTTTTCAAATGCTCTCACTCTAAGAAACACTAGCCAGGACTTCCGGGAAGATGGCGACCGAGAAAAGCGGGGCTTAAGAGCCCCGCTAACAACCAATCTCCATTACCACAAAATCAGCGCCTTTCATAGCCAGAAAACACCATCGCCAGAGAAACAAAAAAATCACCAGGCTCCAGAGAGAAAGCGGGCTGAGAACAGAGCTCAGAGCCACAGAGGAGATACACCGGCTTCATGCCCGAGGACGCGGCAGCAGCGCCATATTGCCGGCGGCAGCGGCAGATTCACCGGACGGTTACAGCAAGCCGAGGTGAGCCGTTGCGGAACAGCCAGGCGGGATTTCTCGCCTCAGGTAAAATCTAAAGCTCCCAGTGGCTGAGCTCAGCACACGCTGCAGGGATTCAGAGTGGAAATCGAAACCAAGAAGAAATAAGCCAGCCTCACGGCCGAGGGCATAGCAGCGGCGCCATATTGCCACCGGTGGCAGCAGCAGAGAATTCACCGAATCCAGTACAGCTACATTTGTGTACTCAAGAACAGTGAGTCAAATTGCGGGCCACAGAGGAGAAATCCCAGTACTGTACTGCCTGGGACTTGACCCAGTGGGGGAGGGGCGGTGGCAGAGATATCACACCATAGGAGAACGTGCAACATGGCACCCCCCCACAGTCTAAAGCAGCCTCTATCGACTCTCTGGGTCGGAGACTCTGTGATACAACCCAGTAAAGGAGTAGTGGGGTCTGAGATACTACTGACTCGAGATCCAGAGCACCTTAAGCGAAGTCATAGTGACCCAAGGGAAGAACCCAGAGAAGGCACAAACTTCCGAAATCATGGGAAAGAGGAATAATACTGAAGCAATGAATGTCCACAACCCCACAGCATCAGAACCCGATAAAACAGAAAATCAGAGATTTTTAGAAGATCAAATCAGGAAAATAACTGTAGAAATAATAGAGGTGCTTCGAAAAGAACTCAGAGAGAGCCAAAAAGAGATAAAGGATGCAATTAATGAAGTAAAGGCCTCAATTCAAAGCACAAACAACCGATTAGACCACATGGAGAACAGAATCTCGCTCTTAGAAGATGATCATTCCAAAAATGAACGCATAGTTTCTAATCTAGGAAAAAATATCCAACAGCAGGAATCTGATATTGAAGAAATATGGGCCCATTTTAAGAGAGCTAACCTAAGAATAATTGGAATAGAGGAGGGAAAAGAAAGTGATACCAAAGGGATCAACAATCTCTTCGAGGAAGTAATAGCAGAAAATTTTCTAAACATAGAGCAAGAGGTTGATACACAGATCCAGGAAACTTATAGAACTCCCTTTAGACAGGATCGGAGAAGAGGATCCCCACGCCACATAATTGTCAAAATGACCAATGTGGAAGCCAAGCAGAGAATCTTAAAGGCAATAAAAACAAAGGGCCAAGTGACATTCAGAGGCAAACCAATTAGAATCACTCCAGACTTCCCAAACCAAGTCATGAGAGCCAGAAGGGCTTGGAGTAACATATTCCAAACTCTGAAAGAAAACAACTTCCAGCCAAAAATTTCCTACCCAGCAAAACTTTCTATCAAATTAGATGGAGAAATAAGAAGCTTCCATGACAAACAGAAACTGAAGGAATTTATGTCTTCAAAACCAGCGCTAGAGAAAATACTCAAAGAGATTAACTACAAAGAAGAAATAGGTAACACACACCGGAACCAGAGAAACAAGAGTTTCCATCCAACAGTCAACTAAGATTGGTTATCTGTGGAGATTCATTACTTATGTTAGTCTTTTACCTATCTCTAAATGGTATTGTTTGCCTTTATTGTTGTTAATTTTTAGGATTTCTAGTTGGAATATTAATATACCTTCAGATATAGCATTTGGAAATATTTTATCCCATTCTATTAGTAACTGTTAACTCTGTTTACATTGTCTTTGGATATACAATATTTTTTTTTATTATTTTTTAGGGAGTTTGTATACTCTTCTGTTGCCTGTGCCATTGAAATCATATCCAAGAAATCACTGCCAATTTCAATGTTGTGAGGTTTTATGACCCAGATTTTCTCCTAAAAGTTTATAGTCTTAAGATTTATATTTAGGTCTTTTATCTATTTTGAGTTAATATTTGTATATGGGATTAGGTAAGGGTCCAACTTTATTCTTTTCCATGTAATTATTATGTTTCAACAATATTTAGTTAAAAGATTATTATTTCCACCACCAAATGTTCGTGGAAATCTTGTCAAAAATAACTTGACAATATAGGGAAGAATTTAGCTCTAGGCTTTTATTTAACTCCAATGGTTTATATATCTGCCTTTAGAATAGTACTACACTGTTTCAATTATTGTAGCTTTATATGGTTTGAAATCAGAAAATATATATCTTCTAGCTTTGTTCATTTTCAAGATCGTTTTGGGTATCTAGAGTCCATATTCCATATTAGGATAGATTTTTTTTTCTGAAAAATAAATATATAAATATATGATAGTTTCACCTAAAAAAAAATAGAAAAAAATATTCTCTGGTAAGAAAGTAAAAAGAAATATTGAAATGTTATCTTTAAGTCATCAAAAGCTTGGTATCAGACAAATGAAACTGTTATGTGAGATTATCATTTTTAATTTTGGATAAATTGCTATAATACTAGATGTCAACCACTAAGCCAAGCATGGGAGGGAGGGATGGGGAGAGGAAGGGATGGGGATTGGGTGGGGGCTGACTGGGCGATGTGTGCATGTATGTCTACAAAAGTTTGTATCCCACTATGATGTATGAATACAGTGCACCAATAAAAAAAAAAAACGCAAAAAAAAGAAACACTAGCAAAACAGATTCTGATTCATTAACAAAATTGATTTTTTTTTGTGTGTGTGTGCGATACTGGGGATGGAACCCAGGGGAATTCTACCTCTGAGCTATAACCTCAGCCCTATTTTTTATTCTTTTTTATTTTTTGAAACAGGGTCTCATTGAGTTGCAAAGGGCCTCACTAAGTAGTTGAGCTATCTGCGAACCGTGATCCTCCTGTCTCAGTCTCTCAGATGCTAGGATTACAAGCGTGCACCATCACATTCGGCTCAGCAAAATTGATTTTGATCTATGTGCATCATATTAATATCTCACTTTGTTTTCCAATATCTATATGTTAAAAAGAAATGTGATCCAGTGATGGAACACGCCTGTAATCCTGGTACTTGGAAGGTTGATACAGGAGGACCACAGGTTTGATGCCAGCCTTATCAACTTAGCAAGAACCCGTTTCCAAATAAAAAAGTTTGGGAGTTTAACTCAGAGGTAAAATGCTCTGAGCTTTAATCTCCCAATATAAAAAAAAAATGTGACCCATAATTATAGCTATTGTTCTCTTGTAAAAACTTGCCAGGAGCCAGGTGTGGTGGCACATGCTTATAATCCCCGCGTTTGGGAGGCAGAGACAGGAGGATCGCGCAGGTTCAAAGCTAGCCTCGCTGGTTTAAGAGACCCTGTTTCAAAATAAAAATATAAAATGGGTCTGGGAGTGTAGCCCGGAGGTAGAAGGGTTTCCGGGAACCCCAGTACCACACACAAACACACACACACACACACACACACACACACACACACACACATTGCTAGGAGCTCAAAGTCTGTGTCACTCTCCATTCTATCCAACATGAATCCTTCAAACTACCTTAAAAATACCAAACTGTCCCTTGCCAGCATCCCCCTTCCCCTTCCTGTTTTATCTTCTCTGATATAAGGAGGTATATTTTATTTGCTATCCGTTTACCCATCCCTCCCTATTCTCTGCTTTGAATCTAAGTTTTATGAGGGCAGGGATTTTTGTATGTTGATTCATGGCTATATTCCTAGACCCTGTAATGGGATCCACCAAGCAGTTCAAAAATTATTTGAATGAGCTGGGCATGGTGGCTTTTGTTTGTAATCCCAGTACGTATGAGACAGGAGGATCGTCGCCAGTTCTCAGCCAGATCTCAAGTTCACTCCAACCTCAGCTACCTAGTGAGGTCCTCCACAACTCAGTCAAACCTTGTTTCCAAATAAAAAAGAAAAAGAGCTGGGGGTGTAGCTTGGAGGTAGAATGCCTCTGGGTTCGTTCAATCTCCAGTACAAACAAACAAACAAAAAAATCATTTGAATAAATGGATGATCGACATTACTTAAGAATCCCCCAGACCATAACTTATCTCATAATACTACCAACTCGGCTCCTCCATGTTAACCGGGATTCTAACTCACATCCTCTGCCCAAGGATTATTTATTTCTCCTTCTCTGTCATTTAAGGTATTCTACTGCCCTAGCCTTTGTCATATCCATCCACGCATTCATTCAGGTACAGATTTCTTGACTGCTTATGTGAACCAAGAAATGGGCTGGATGCTGTAAAACACAGGTAAATAAGATGGGAACCCCCTCCACCCTCTGTAACAACCCGTGTCGATTCAAGGATTGCTTGGAGACCCAGCTAGTCCCTGTGTTCCTTTGACTTCTCTTACTGCTACCTCTGACTTTACAGCCCTCCCTTTGGATGCTATGTATGTATCATGCACTGGAGAAAAAGAGTCTTGTGAGGTTTGGTTGCTTGAGTAGAGTTCTTTTAAAACTGAGCTGTGGAGCAGGAACAAGCGATGCTCACTTCCAAGGAGACAATGCCTACATCGCTCCAGAGCTGCTTCAGGGTCACAGGAACAGGTGTCATGTCTTTGTTTTGTTTTGTTTATGGCACTGGGGATTGAACTCTGGGGCATTCTACCTCTGAGCTACACCCCAGCCCTATTTTATTTTTTATTTGGAAACAGGGTCTCACTAAGGTGCCGAGGGCCTTGCTAAGTTGCTGAGGCTGGCCTCCAACCTGTGATCTTCCTGTTTCAACCGCCCCAAAACTAGGATTACAAGCATGTGCCACCAAGCCTGGCTAGATGCTGTTTTGCTGTTGTTGTTGTTGTTGTTGTTGTTGCTACTGGGAATGGAACCCTTCTACCTCTGGGCTACACTCCCAGCCCTATTTTATATTTTATTTGGAAACAGGGTCTCACATAGGCTTCAAACCTATGTGATCCTCCTGTCTCAGCCTCCCAAGTGCGGGGATTCCAAGTGTGCGCCACCACACCCGGTTAGATGCTGTTTTTAAAATAGCAATAATTAGGAGACCCTGTTTCCAAATAAAAATGTAAAAATAGGTCTGGGAGTATAGCCCGGAGGTAGAAGGGCTTCCAGGAACCCCAGTACCACCAAAAATAAATAAATAAATAAATAAATAAATAAATAAATAAATAAAATAGCAGTAATCAAATTTCCATGAGGCCTCACTCTGAGGGGCCTAAAATCATTTGGTATATCTCCCCCAATTTCCTGTGTTTTCTGTGCCCAGAGGTGATCTGAGAGTGCTTCTTTGCATCCTGAAAGAGCCTAATTAATCCATCATCTTTAGCTTTAACGTTATTATTACCTACTGCTTCATCTAAGTAGGAGACTAAGCCACCAATTGGCAGAGTCTTCAAATAAAACCCTGCCAAGCTCCAGGCCTGTCTCTGTCTTGCACTACAGCTCCGAGAGCACGTAATACCTTCTCCCCAGAATTTCCCACGGTGTGCTCCTTGGGGCTCCAGAGCCTGGAAACTAAACCAGAGTTCAGCAAAAAGAGGGTTCCGTGGCTCAATAAGTTTGGGAATGCCATATTCTATTTCTCCCACTTAGGAATACAGGGTGAATAAGAATGTGTGTGTGTGTGTGTGTGTGTGTGTGTGTGTGTGTGTGTGTGTGTTTATAAGTGTTTGATTTTGTTAGACCCAGTTGCTACAGTTGGAATGTATTCCCCAAAAGTTTGTGTGTTGGAAATTTAATCTGCAAATTCCTGTGTTGAGGGTGTTTGGAGGCAAGGACTTTGGGATTAATTAGAATTATAGTGGGTTGATGGCATTGGTGGCTTTAGAAGAAGAGAGAGGCCTGAACTAGCAAGCTTGCTGGTCTCCCCTGTGATGCCCGCATCCTAGTTATAAAGCAGCACAAGGCCCTCACCAGGTGCAGAGCAGACGGGGGCACCGCGCTCCTGGACTTCCAGCCTTCAAAACCATGAGCCAAATAACCAGCTACTCCTCATTAATCACCCAGTATTTGTCAGGGAGAGGGCACTGGGGATTGAAGCAAGAGACATTCTACCTCTGAGTTATACTCTAAGACTTTTATTTTTTAGTTTGAGACAGGTTCTCATTAAGTTGCTGAGAACCTTGCTAAGTTGCTGAGGCTGGTCTGGAATCTGCGATCCTCCTTTCTCAGCCTCCCAAGTACTTAAGATTATAAGCATGCATTGCCATACCTGGCTCAGGTAAATTTTTATATCAAAAGAAAATAGACCAAGATAGTTCCCATCCTAATATGGCCACTGAATGCTTTAATCCTAGACCACCACTCACAACTCAGAGGATGTTACTTCTTAAAATAAAATTCTTAAGAGAAAACCATCTCTTGGGAAGGAGTTGTTTTAGGATATAGCCATACCCCATTGTTGGAAACTGTGGCCAGTTTAGGAAGTTTATGTAGCATAGTTTTACTTCAGTTTATATCTGGGGCTGGAATGTGGCTCAATGGTCATGCACTTGCCTAGCATGTCCAAGGTCTGGAGAAGAAGAAGGAAGAGGAGGAGGAGGAGGAGGAGGAGGAGGAAGAGGAGGGGAAGGTGAAGAAAAGGAGGAGAAGGAGAAGGGGAAGAATGAGAAGAAGAGGAGGAGAAAAAGAAGGAGAAGGGGAAGGAGAAGGGGAAGAAAAAGAGGAGGAGGAGGACAGTGTTGGCCTTCTGGGTGGATTTGGGGTCCTGTTTTTTTTTTTTTTTGTGTGTGTGTGTGGTACTGGGGGTGGAGCCCAGAGGCTTTCTACCGCCGGGCTATACTCCCAGACCTATTTTATATTTTATTAGGAAACAGGGTCTCACTAAGTTGCTGAGAGCCTCACTTAAGTAGCTGAGACTGGCTTGGAACCTGCATGATCCTCCTGTCTCAGCCTCCCAAGCGCTGGGATAACAAGCGTGTGCCACCACGCCCGGCTGAGCCTTTTGCTTTTACTGAGGGTTTCCCTAAGTTGCTTAGGCTAGCCTTCATCCCTCCAACCTCATATATCAGCCTCCCAAGCGCGGGGATTACAGGCGTGCGCCACCACGCCCGGCTTGGGGTCCTGTTTTTAAAGTCCTCTTTCAGAAGTCTGAAACAGCCCTCAGCTCTGTTGATGGAGGTATCTGATTCCTCAGACATGAAGCTACAGGACCTCAAAGCCTGAAGCAGTATATTTTAATGAACACTGGAAACAAATATCTAGGATATGCTTATGTTGGCCTGAGTCGTAGACTAATATCTACAGAAGTTAAGAAGTCTTATATAGAATGCAGGAAGATACAGGTCGATGATATTTTAAAATAAGAAATAAATGAAATTTGAGACTTCATACTTCAATAATAAAATTTGAGACTAGAGTAATTGGCTGATTTTTCTTTTCTTTTTTTTTTTTTTTTGGTGGTACTGAGGTTCCTGGAAACCCTTCTACCTTTAGGCTACACTCCCAGACCGGTTTTTTTTTTTAAATATATTTTTAATTTGGAAACAGGGTCTCTTAAGCCAGCGCGGCTGGCTTCGGACCTGCGCGATCCTCCTGTCTCCGCCTCCCAAGCGCGGGGATTACAAGCGTGCGCCACCACGCCCGGCATTTGGCTGATTTTTCTAAGCACTCAATTTTCAGAGTTAGAGATTGATTCTATAGAGTTCTAACTGCAAAACATATTTGTAGCTCAGCACTAAGTTATTTTCCGAATCGACAAAGGAGGATGGTTACAATGCTTTCTGCAGAGGCCTCCTGTGGTGCTCGTCTTGGGAGAAATTTCTAGAAAAGATGGGTTCCCAAACCTGTCCCCTAAAGGGAAGAAATTTGAGAATGACTTAATGTACAGTTGCAAATAATGCTCTAGGGGGAACTAAGTTGCATTTGATGTTTTTCCTTGCCATTCAAACATACCTTGGTTGAATGAACAACTACTAGTAAAAACATTTACCAACAGGATAAAAATGGCATCCTTACATTGAAGTAACTAACATACATTTAATCTCTGTCATCTTGGAATTTGATGTAAGCATTGATGACAATAAGTACCTTGGCTTTAAAGAAGACAGATTTGGCCAGGTGTGGTGGCACTCACCTATGATCTCAATACTTAGCAACTTAGTGAGGCCCTTGGCAATTTAGTGAAAACCTGTTTCAAAATCAGAAAATAAAATAGGACTGGGGATGTAGCTCAAAAGTAGAATGTCTCTAGGTTCAATCCTCAGTACCCTCCTCCCCAAATACACACAAGAAGAGGACGGAAGAGGAGAAGGAGGAGAAAGAGGAAAAGGAGGAGGAGGAGGCAGCAACAAATTTTGTTTCCAGTATAGGTTAGATAAGCGTTGCTTTAGTCAGTAACTGCTAGGGCCCTGTAATAAATCCAGTGTAATATTTGCTAAGGGAGTGTGCCCGCCATCTGGCTACTGCAACTATTTTTGCTACCTCGTAGGTGTACAGGGCTCAGTAGCACTGAGATTCGGGGAGCTGATATGAGCCTGTGGATCAATTCCAAAGCAATTTGAGAGTTCAAGTCATTCATCTGTTTTCAACACAGAGTGTTCTCCACCTTAGAAAACCACAAGTCTACCTTATCTCTTTCCTGTCCTGATACCTTTTTAAAAATCCATCATAACAGGGTGCAGATAAAGTTACAATATAAGTGGGACCTAGGGACCATGGAGGAGAAAGGTAAACGGCTGGCCAGTTGCCTGTGCTGCGTCCTGCTAGGTTCCAGGGCCAACAGCCCTGTTCTTAGGGATGCTTTCAGAAGATCAAGTAGCTCACAATACAGTAAAAATCCCTGTGTCAGTGGGGGAGGGGGAGAAGTTCTTAAGCGAAACCTGTGATCAACCCCCTGCTTCCCACCCACCTCAAGCTCTGAGTACAGTGCTTGACATACAGCAGGGATTCAATAAAAGCTTGTTCGATGTAGCCAACTGGGAATTTTGCAAAGCTATGTAAATAACTGGGAGAGTGTGTTAGGGTCTGTAGCCATTGTAATGGATGGCTCAGGTGCAGGATACACCTGGCCCACTTTCTCAACCTTAGTACTACTGACATTTTGGGTTAGATGGGTCAAGTGGGGAGTACTGTCTTGTCGGTTGTCAAAGGTTAAGCAGCATCCATGGCTCCCATCCGCTAAATTCCAGTGGTGCCCTCCCCACAACAATGTCTCTAGAGACTGTCAAATGTCCCACTTTCCCAAGGGGGTAGGGGGATGTGATATTATCCCTAGTTGAAACCGCTTATTTTGTCTGCATATGTATGACACGTACCAGAATTAAAAAGATAATACTCTTTTTTTTTTTTTTTTGGTGGTACTGGGAATGGAACCCAGGGGCCTTCTACCTCCGGGCTACACTCCCAGACCTATTTTATATTTTATTTGGAAACAGGGTCTCTTAAACCAGCTGAGGCTGGCTTCGAACCTGTGCGATCCTCCTGTCTCAGCCTCCCAAGCGTGGGGATTACAGGCGTGCGCCACCACGCCCGGCTAAGATAATACTCTTTCTTGAACCTGTTTTCATCCAATGGTCTCTGAATATTCTCATATATCTGGGAAGAAACTTTCTAGTTGCCTGCTTAGTGGAAGAAAAATATTAGATAGCAAACATTCCATACAGAAATTGGGCCCGGAGCTAAGGAGTGTGTTTTGCAGTGTGTACATGATCTGGTTCAAGATAGACCCAAGTCCTCAAGCTGGGACCGGACGTGTCTGTGAACCCCAAAGAAACCTCATGTTATAATAAAAACTGCCTCCCTATGTGCTATATGCTCTTGGAATCTCGGTGCTAAAACTCCACTGTCACACAGAAGTATCCTTTTGACAAACAGATTTTTTTTCCTCCATTGGCTTTGTTTTTATTTACTTCCTATTTATGTTAACAGGATCAGGAAGATACCAGTATGGACTCCAGGAAGAGGCTGTCTCAGTAACTCCTTCCCTTCAGTAACCCAAGTAGTTCGGTTAACTGAAGAACCAGTAGCCTTTTAAACCTCCAAAGTAGAATGATGATAGGTGCTTATTCTTTTTTAAAATTAAAAAAAAAATAGAAACTTAGAATTCTGACTTAAACCCCGTTAGTGGGAGATCTGCTTGGAAATGACTACGCAACCGTGTCCAAGGGGGAGAAATAATTTATGACAAACACAGCTCATGAAAAATTCTAATTTCACTCATGTTGCTACAAGTATAGATTCATTCTTTTAAAAAAAATGCGGACTGGTAACATTTTTCTACCTTACTTTACTTACGGTATAGAGTTAAACAGGTGCCCTTACCTCTCCTCCCGTGCACGGGAAAGGATTGGAGTATCTCGAGGTGCACAGAGCTCCTTTCTTGACCACATCATCTTCCAGGCCAAATGTAGCCGAGCAGTTATTTGCAAAGTACTTATAAGGCTTCCATGTCTTTCCAAAGTCCTGGGACCGGTCCAGCACCATGGCAGCCGGCCTGGGGGACTTGAACACCATAATGAGGTGAGTGAAGTAGAACTCAGCCTCCAGGTCTAGCTGGATCTTTTCCCGGTGCACATCCTCTGCAGACTGCCACCAGGTGCGGGGGAACCTGAAGGAGGAGTCTGCCATGGCGGAGGGCAGGTGAGCCAGGTGAGGGTGGGCAGCGTTGCACTTGCTGCACTTGGGCTGCTGGCAGGTGAGATCTGCATTCTCACGGTAGGAGCAATACAGTTCCGTGGCGTTCTGACCGCAGGTAGTGTCTGCCCAGAGTTTTCTCCCTAAAGCCAAGTTTCCCATCCGAGGGTTGCAGGCCTTTTCGCAGCGGGAACTGGCTGCAGCCACTCCACTGAGTCCTAAGGAGGGAAACGCACGCGTCATTCAGGACCCACCCATGGAGAAAGCTCTTCAGGCTACCTGCTCCATCCACCGCAGTCAAGGTGTTCCCCACAGAGCTCGAGACTTTCCATAAAGGAGAAATTCTACTGAATCTGATCCTGAACACGGTTCGGTGTTCATAGTACACTCGCGTATACCAGTGTGCACATTTGGTCTTTATGGTCAGGTGTAAAGTTCACATCAGATCACTTCAGGGAAAGAGTAGGGGAGGGAAAATGCCAATGGCATGAAGAATGTTGGCCTAATATTTTCAAGTGCTTTGCTTTATGCATGTTCTCTAGCTTTGAAATAGAATTGTTTTGGAAGTCAGGACTTACATTATACCCCCAAATAATGCTTTTAAGATCAGCTAATCCAGTCTTGCAATACAACTTGAGTCTTTAGCATTCTTTAACATGTTTATTATGAGAATGCATTTGGGAGAAACTGCATGTGTTTAAGCCAACGAAGAGATGAATTCTCTAAGAAAAGCAATGTGAGATATTGAATAAGGATTCAATAGGACCTCATTGAAGGAGACAAAGCTGAGAAACACGGGCTTTCAAGTGTGCAATACCCATTTTTAATATTAAGTAAATATGCCTATGAAAAAAACTCTGTGAACTGCCAAATGACAGGAAAGCTTATATTACATGCTCTGGGCCTCTTGAGAGTTTCCATCTATGACAGGTTACATAGCAGTTACCTGTTTGCTTAACAGGAGAATGTTTACAGTCTGGCAGCCACTAATAGCACCTTGATCCATTGTCTGTAAACCAAAACACCTTCTTAAAGAAACACACTCTTCCTCCCCAAGCTCCAACAGATGCTAATGTCTCAAAATTGCTTAAAATGATAAACATTATCCACTCATTAACATGCTGACTACGTATCACAATCCTTTAATTTGAGTTTGTCATTTTAATTATGAATATGTTTAAGCAAAGTCACCTATTTTAAAAGCTAAAACAGAAAGGAAAAGGAAACCAAACCCCAAATTCTGGCTAATTGAATGTTTCTGCTTAAAAGGGAACACCTCTGAACTGCTATCACCATGGTGTTGGAAGGAGCCAAATGACAGCTTTGGCTGAAACGGAGCCATTCACGGGCCGACTGGCAATCACCAGTCCCATGCAGTCTTGCCATCAAAATAAAGGGTTTCCTTAGGCATTATTATTTTTTTAATGGCAAGTTGAAGTGTGCACTATGCCGGGACTCCGTTTGCCATTGTTCTGATTAGCTGGGGCAACAGTTGCTTGTGGCCAGAATCGCACAAACACCAAGTGTGCTATGACTCACCTGTGAAGCATCTCGGGGGGAACCATACTGCCTGTGTAAGTATTTTTGACTTGAAACACTTGCCTTGTGATATTTATTTACAACCTCTTGATGGCCTGCGTGTTTGGCCACAACATGGTCCCCACAGGGGAAAAGTTTATCACAGTTCACTTTTTAGTTGGTGGAGCATTATATAAGTGCACATAAATAAGTAAGACGGATTAAAGTAAAACCTGAGACCTTTAACTGCTCCTTCGGATAAACGTAGAATAATTTAAAAATACCCCTACACTAATATAAGTCCAGAAAAGACCGGATGGTGATAATGACAGTCAGTGAGCAACTTGGCAATCCCTAAATAAGGCTGCCCACTCATGACTAATTATGACTACTATGGGACGCAGACTTAGAGCCTGGATTATACTGGGTCTCAGCGCCTTGGGGGGGGGTAGAAGAAACCGAACCCAAGAGATGCTCTCCATCCACCAGTCGGATCCTCTAACCCACACTCCCCTTTCTGGAGCAAGCAAGGTCCTCCAGCGAGACTGCCTGGTGCAGAGTCCCACACTGGCCCGCCCCTCGGTACCCCAACCCCCGCCGCCTCCCTCCACAGACCCGCAAGAGGAGTCGAGGGGGCTCCCGAATTTAGAAACAGCGAGCTGGGAACCGGTGGCTTAGGGCTGCCACGGAAGCCAGGACCGCACTGGGAAGGAGAGGGCATCTGACCACCGCTCCGCCGGTCGTCCAGTTACCGACACCCGGAGAGACCCGCCTCCGACCTCCCGCAGAGCCTCGGCCAGGGTACCAGTTCCCCAGGTGCAGCCGGCCAGCTCCGTGCAAACCCAGGGCGGTCACCTATGGCCCCAGCCCGGAGTCCCTCAACGCCCGGCCATGGCCCAGCGGAGAGGGAGCTCATCCTCGACCCAGGTGTCCCTACCTGCCTCCCTGGTGCCCGGCGTGAGGTCCGGGACCTCGATGCTACTTTCTCAAAGCCAGACCGTCCCCCGCCCCCGCGAACCCAGGGTCGCTGGGCCACCGCCTTCCATCACTCCTCAGGCCAAAGAGTGCCTGGGGATGGCGAGCTGGGTCCTTTGTTCCCCTACCAAGTGGAAAGGCAGTTTTATTTTTTTATTTTTTTGCAAGCCAAGCCGAGAAAGAAGCCTTGATCGCGCTATCTCCGGCTGAGCGCACCCACGATATGGGGTTATCCAAGGGCGACTGTATCTCAGCTGCAAAAAATAGAGAGGTATCTATCAATGGTATTTGAAACTGCGGAGCTCAAGGGGGAAAAAAGAGACGGAACATGGCCACTCATTTCCCCGTCGGGAGCTCCGAGCTCCCCGCCCCGGGCTCCCCTGCACCCCCCAGGTCCCGAGCCGGGGTCCCGGAGGGGCGAGGGCCGGGGTGGGGGCCCGGGCGTCACCACCCACCTGCGGCCAGGGCGGAGCAGCCCCAGAGCAGCAGCAGCCGCGCGCAGCTCCCCATGGCCGGGGGCGCGCCGAGCCCCGAGGCCCGGGCGGTCTCCTGCTCAGCTGGCGCGGGCGGGCTGGCCGCGGCCCGGGCACCTCGGGGGCGGCGGGAGCCGGGGGACCATCGCCGGCCGGCCCGGGCTCCTCGGCCCGCAGCCGCGCTGGCCTGGGCGAGACCGTTCACTTCGCCGCCTGCGGGCCGTCCTCCTCCGCGCGCCCCGCCGTCCCGTGCTTCTCCATGGGCAGTTCCGTGGGATGCATTTTTATTGCCCGACACCGCGGCGCTCCGGTGCCAGCCCTCCTCCCCTCGCACCTCCACCCCTTCCTCCCGCCCGCCCCCCGCGCTTGACAGCCCGGGCGCGGTGGCCGCCCCGCCCCCGGCCCCCCGCGGCCCCGCATCTCCCCGCCCCCCTGGGCCCCGCAGCACCCTCAGGCCTCCCCTGGGGGGCAGGCTCCCACCTTCCCAGGAACATTCCTGAGAGCAGTCGACTCCCTCCCGGTCAGGTCAGGGCAAGCCAAAGGGGCTTAAAAAAAAAAAACCGCGAAACAGGCTAGCGCCTCCTTTGCACATCGCCAGCAAAACCAGCCCTCCCTCTTCCTCCCGCTGCTACCCCTTCCCCCCCCCACCCCCGAGTCCCGGGACCCGGGCTTGGAACCCCCCAACTCAGCCCCGGTACGGGGCACTGAGTTCGTGCTAACTGCTAAGCTGCTGCGGCGACTTGGGGGTTGGGGGTGCATCCCGGCGGAACCATCTCTGCCTGCGTGATGCGAGGGTGTACCCATTTTGGTGTAAAAGGTGTTCTCTAGTCGAACTCAAGGAGCCCAAAGAAAGGGGTCACAGGATTAGCCAGTGGTCACTTTAAGAACATCTTGGTCTGGGGGAGGGGCAGGGGGATAATAATAAAGAGAAGTCTTGAGACCCTCGCGCTGTCACTCCGTAGAGTATGATGTGCTGTGCAAAACTAATGTTATGCGATAACTTATGGGTCAGATTTGAGTAGAAGCCACAAGTAGCTAATTGCAGATAGGTTGCTCAGGGCCGCAGTTGATGGAAGACGATTAAATAGCACTTGAGTCAGGAAGCTTTTTACAAGTTCTGTGAAAATATAATCCTACTTACACAGCCAGGGAAATTGGCAAAAGTTAAGTCGAATGTAATTTTGTATTGCAGCGTTTGGTTTATGCCTTTGAATATTTTTCAGAAAATTAACTACTTTGCGGATATCATTCAGTTAGTGCGTGTGTTTTAGATGGGGATAATCAGACGTTGGGGCACACGTAGATATTACTTATAATGATCTCAACCCAGTTCCTCCTGGGAGATATAAACTTCTTATATGCTTATATGAGAACATTATATAATGTTATATGTGAAATTTATATCTCCCAAGAGCAACTGGGTTAAGGTTAGCGTGATCCACTTGGGAGACATTGAAATGATTCTTTTCATCAACACTGGCAAATGGAAGACTGGTATGGGACAGCAATTGATATGACATCGCCTGCTTTAGAAAACAAATCCTTTTACTTGGAAGACTAAGGCAGGAGGGTCACGGGTTGGAGTTCAGCCTCAGCAAACTAGTGAGACTCTCAACAGTCCAGTGGTGTGAGACCCTGTTTCAAAACAAAAAACCACATATAAAATAAAATAGGGCTAAAGGTGTATAGTAGAATGCCACTGGGTTCAATCCCCAATATCACACACAAAGAAAGAAAGAGGGAAAGAAGGAAAAAAGAAATGAAGAGAGAAGGAAAGGAAGAGAGAAAGAAAAGGAAAAACAAATTCTTTGAATTTTCAAATATTGGCAATTCAGGGACTTTTATGATTTCTTATTGATAGTTTCCTAGCAAAGTTACCGAAGCACCTCTCCAAATGTTCTTTTTAGTAAATAAATGATTGGAAATCATAACTACCTAAGGCCCTTAGCACAAATATTAACCAAATGACCTAAGAAGAGGGAGAGAATATTTATTACTAACTCCTGAGTCTACTGTATATGAGCAAAACGACTCCATTTTTATTACAAATTTCAAAAACATTTGCACTGATAATATACTTCCTTGATTGCTCTATAACTGGTTCTTGTTTATTTTAACAAGCGTAAGCTTCTTAATGGTAGAGCAGCCTTTTATACTGAGCCTGTACAAAACATTATTGTTTTCCTTATATTTCTTATGATTGTTAGCTGCAGACACCTGCCAGACACGTAGTATCATCATTCATTGATACTGGATATCAAATGATATCTGCTCTCTGCCACTGAACACATTTTTTGCTCCTATTATTATTTTTTATTTTGAGGTAGGGTCGCACAACATTTCTCAGGCTAACCTCAAACTTGTGATCCTCCTGTCTCAGCCCCCTGAATACTGGGATTATAGGCATGTACCACCATGCCTGGCTTGGTAAATGTTTTTTTGTTTTGTTTTGTTTTGGTGGTACTGGGGGTGGAACCCAGAGGCTTTCTACCTCCGGGCTATATTCCCAGACCTATTTTTTATATTTTATTTGGAAACAGGGTCTCACTAAGTTGCTGAAAGCCTCACTAAGTAGCTGAGGCTGGCTTCGAACCTGCGCGATCCTCCTGTCTCAGCCTCCCAAGCGCGGGGATTACAAGCATGCGCCACCACGCCCGGCTGGTAAATGTTTTAACTGAGTTATGTTTAAAAAAAAAAACAACTATTGTCATATACTAAAAACAGAGACTAAAAAGAAAATCAATGAAATCAGAATGATTTCCCATATTCCAAAGGAATCTATACATTCTATACCAATAGTTTGCATATGAACCAATTTAGGAGGAAAAAAAGTAGCATTCTAACTAACCATGTCAGTGCTTGTTGAATCTCATTTGTTACAGATGATATTTTCATTGTAAAAAAGCTTACCAACCTAAGGAAAATCTTGCTTAATGGCAAATATCTTATTGCCTATAATTCTGTGTTTTAAAATTTTCAGGAATGAATTCAGAATTTTAAAAAATTATTATGAATCAGTAGGAAGCTTAGCAAACTTATGGAATTTCAATAGCAAGTTTCCAGAAACCACATACTTAGTGAATTCAACCTAGAATATTTCTGATGACTTGGGCGAATGCTTGGGTGAAGGCCTATAAACTAGCTGAAATGGTTGGCAACCTGTGCGTGAGCCAAAGACCTTGCTCACAGGAGGGAGTGCTCTTCAGGGCTTCCTTTATGTTATTCGTGCAATTTTAATGTTTGGTTATGATGTTTTCCTAGACCACAGTGTATTAGAAATAACAAATTAGGATGGAGCAGAAGCCTGTTAAAGACAAGAAACAAGTTGAGCAACCCGGTAACAAGGAGGATGCAGGAACATAAGAAGCAGATGTGTAGACAAAAACAAAACCATCATCAACAACAACACCCGGAAACTCACAGCAGGCTGAGGCCCTTGAGTACACAGGCAAAGCCCTAAAATAGTGTCCCTCCCTCTACCATAACTGAGTATGGTCACTGAGGCTCCTAATTGACCATAGGATACTCAGAAGCCAATGGGACCCTGGAGCCTTCTATCAGACAATCAATCAATCAATTTATCTATCTCTTTTTGTTGTTTTTGTTTTGTTTTGGGTGGTACTGGGGATTGAACCTAGGGGCATAATATCTCTGAGTTACACTCCCAGCCCTGTTTTATTTTTTAGTTTGAAACAAAGTCTTGCTAATTTGCTAAGGCCCTCCCTACGTTGCTGAGGCCATGAACCTATGATCCTCCTATCTCAGCCTCCCAAGTACTAGAATTACAGGGGTGTGCCACATCCGGCTCCCAGTATCTATTTTTATAGTTTAAGCATCTGAAAACAAACAGAATAAATTCACTCCAATGATTTCAAGTCAAGTTTTATTACTCTTCATAATAACCCTTTTCTCCAAATATTTTAATCACCCATATGACATGATTTACAAACCTTTCCTCACCTTAATCACCCCTTTTCAGATATATTCTATTTTGTTTTATGCTATGCACCTAAAATTCAACTCTCAAATTTTTTTTGGTCAGCATAGAATAAAACAGAACTTATATCTAGGGCCTATATTTTCGTAGCCTAAAAATGTATGAGCAGCTCTGTGGTGTTAGCTGATACCATGCTCAGTGCCAGCTAAATTCCATTTTTCTTATATTGATGTCTTAATGAATGGAAAATATATTTTGCACAACCAGAGGAAAAACTTACATTAAAATACATTGCATGCAGTACGCACTTAATGCATACTAATATAAAGAGCCAACCAACAAATTCAAATAGCTAAATTTTTAAAAAGTTAAGCCGGGCGTGGTGGCGCACACTTGTAATCCCCTGGCTTGGGAGGCAGAGACAGGAGGATCGCGCAGGTTCGAAGCCAGCCCCGCACTGGCTTAAGAGAGCCTGTTTCCAAAAATAAAAAAGTATAAAATAGGTCTGGGAGTGTAGCCCGGGGGTAGGAGGGCTTCTAGGAACCCCAGTACCACACACACAAAAAAAAAGTTAAAAAGTTTTAAAAGAATTTTTTAGTCCTCAGTGGGACAAGTCTCTAAATAATCACTTCTCTGGAAAATTTAACTCTTCAAGAACAATGCATACATGCGGCACAACTAAGGACGGATTTTGAAAGTCACGATATTTTTAGTATACCTAATATCCTTCCTTCATAGAACTATAAACATTATCTCATTCTCCTCCCAGCATCAGCGTGTGGGAGGGAACAGGAAGAGTTGTGCCCATTTACACAAAGAGAAAGTAACAGGGAAGATGTAAGTGCCAGGCTTAGGTCATAAATACATAAGAAACAAACGCTCCAGATAGGACCTGGGTTTGCAGATTAAAAAAAAAAAGATCACTGCTTATCTGTCTACTTTCCATGAGTCCAATCTTATCTTTTAACCTGAAAAACTGTTGGGAGAAGATCAAATGAAAAATTGTTTCCACTGAAATGATCCTATATTTTGTTTTTCTACCTGGCCTATGCCCTTCTCATGCCCTTTAGGATCATTCCGTTGGGAATTTCCTTCGGCTTTACCCGGAGCCTCCTGCCAATGGCCCTGTGTCTTTTTTCGTGTTCTTCCTGGCTACAGCTGCTCATTCCTAGGAAGGGAGTGAGGCCTTTAAAAATGCACATGTTCTTCTAGGAAGGGAACCAGTACTTTTCTTTTTTTAAAAAAAAATGCACTCATGTGTTTACATTAATTACAAACTAGAGCAGTGTGTTGTCATTGCAGAGATGGCTACTGTTGACAGCCCTGCGTCCACATACATTGTAAGCAATATTCCTCAACATGGCTGCTGCTAGAACACTCTACACACATGCTCTTTCTGACATTGATAAAAAGATTCTCTGAGACAAAATTGCTGCTTTTCTTAAGGTAGAGAAATTGAGGAAAGGAACACCCCACCCCCAGGCCTCAGGAAGATGACATAACAGTCATCGGTACGGGGAGACTCCTGCATTTATCCCTCTCATGTGGATGTGGAGTGCTTAAGAGCTTAAATTATGGAGTCCGACTTCCCAGAATTGAATTCTGGCTTTTGTGCAGCTTACTAGCTTTCTGACAGTGGGCAAGTTACTTAACTTCTCTGTTCAAGCCTCTCCACATTTGCCATATGAGAATAATAACAGTGCCTAATTCATGTGGTTGTCATAAATATTAAATGAGTTAATACTTACGAAGTGCTTTAAATGTCCAAAGTACACATGAACTATTTTATTTTGTTAATATGTAAAGTGTTAAAATACAAGCCCATCATATACATGTAATCTCTTTTGACCTATACAGTAGGCAGAAGCTAAGTAGTTGCACCAGCTACATTTCAAAGGCTGCCTTCCCTCTCAGAGAGGCAGTCCTCATAGAGTAGGAAGTGGCCAACCTCCAGCTGGAGGGGAAAGGCTTAGTCTTGAGTGAGCAGCTCTGATTTGTAAAATACAATCATCACAGTGGCTCTCTAAGCTAGGGTGTCACCCCCAGCAGAAGGAAACTGAAGTTCAGAAAGGTTGAATAACTGAGCCAAGGCCACATAGCCAAGAAAATGGACAAGTCGGGATCTGAACTCTTGTGTGTCTGACTGTGAGCAGAACATTCTCGCCGTTTCTTCTTTCGAGAATGGTGGTGTTGGCGGAGCAGTCAAGAAGATGGGTCCTATTACTAGGCTTCCGGTTTCCTCATGGGTAAAAATACTCATGGGATGTATCTTACCTTGACAATCTCAGTTCAACCTATGGAGCGGTGGGTGTGTCCGCTTTCCGTCTTGTTCACTCCCACATCTGACTGCTGAGCGTTGGGACTTCTCATCCAACTGTCTATAGAGAGCTCTTCCTGGACCCCTCGGCTTCAGTACTGAGCTGAGTTCAGGGCCCATTCAAAACTAAGTTCGGCATCTCTCTCCCCTACCGTGTTATTCTTCCTGTGTTCTCTAAGCAGAATGTCACTATTCATCGCCAGCAAAACCTCCAAGAAGCCGGGCGTGGTGGCGCACGCTTGTAATCCCAGCATCTGGGAGGCTGAGACCTGGAGGATCGCGATTCGCACAAAGCCTCAGCTACTTAGTGAGGCCCTTCGCAACTCAGTGAGACCCTGTTTCAAAATAAAGAATAAAAAATTGGGCAGGGGTTATAGCTCGGAGGTCAAATGCCTCTGAGTTCCATCCCCAGACCTGTAAAAATAAATAAATAAATAAATAAATAAATAAATAAATAAAAATAGGGCTGGGAGTGTAACTCGGAGGTAGAATGTCCCTGGGTTCCACACTCAGTACCAAAAAACAAAACAAAACAAAACAAAAAGACCCTCCTGGGAAAGCAGATAGTTCATGGACATCAGTGCTGTTATTTGACCTCATTCGTAGTTTCATGATAAGACACCTGACTAGGAAAAGACACTGGGAGATTATTAAGTCAACCTCCTTTTCTGGCCTGAGAAAATAGGTCCATTGAGATTCTACATGAAAACTTATTGTTCCACAGGCCCCAGCCTACTCAAACTTAAACAGTGAGCTAGGATCTGTGGCTGAGCTGGGCTTGCAGATTTAACCTTAGTGGCTACAAAAAAGGGTGAAACAAAAATCCTTTCCCAGATTTCTCTGGAACACTCATGTTCAGTGAGATACACTGTGTCCTCCAAGGAAAGAGAATTCAGTGATCAAGTAATTTTCATATTAAGTTAAACCAAGTTAAATAGGCTTTCTCAGGACTTTTAAGATGCTATGTTCATTGTGATTCCCCAAGCAAGAGATAGACTCTTCTATTTGATAGAATTCCATTCGGTTGTATGAGCAGCATCCCGGCTCAGTCACTTAGGCAAGTTAAGATTGATTTTCCTCACACGCCTACGTTAGGAGGCTTACAGTCTGACACAGCGCAGCTGTCCGAGGAAGTAGGCAGGCTTTGTGTGGTTTTCTTCCTACACAAAATGGCATCTCTGCCCCTAGAATTTGTGTTCCTTTTCGAGGCAAAAGAAATGGAAAAAGAAGGAAAAAAAGATATATGCCAAGTGAGTCTTAGAGTGCTTTCCTCGCAGCCTTACCACTTGCTTCCCTTGAATGATCCAGAGTTGGCTTAGATGGCCCCGCCATACCTCAAGGGAGTCTGCGGAAACAAAGTATTTTGCCTGAGCACATTGCCGCCCTTAACTCAGACAGGCATCTGCTCAGGAGGGGGGAGCCTGGAGATTGGGAAGACAACTAGCTGTATATGTCATCAAAAGTTAGCAATTTGGCCCAAGCACCTGTTAAATAGTCCATAGCTCTTCTCTGTTGACAGATGGGATCCATGCTGTTTGGCTCGGCACCCAAGCTTTCTAGCATGTACCAGTCCCCTTTCATGGGATTCTTTCTACCCACACTGAACGTCCTGCAGTCTCTAAGACAATCTCTTCTCTCCTGGCTGACTGACACGTCCTTGGAAATTCCGAATAACTGTTTTGACACCTGTCTTGTCTTCCTCCCTCTTCTTCTTCTAGTAGAACCAATTGACCCTCTGTCCTCCCATGGCACCCTCTGTCCTACTTCATTATACCAATTATACTTTTTTTTTCCTGGTAGGTTGAGGGAAAACAATGAAGCCAAATTGATTTTATGCTTTAATTCAAACACTAGGAAACATGAATTTGAGAAAGGAATGGAAAAACTATGTGAAAGTATCAGAGGTGGCTTCTAAACATTCAGCAATGCCATAGAATTGTTGTAATTGCATTTTTAGCTTCCAAACTATAGCTATTGAAGGCAGGATGTAAAAACAGCAATGAAGTGGTACCTGAAGACTGGCATATGACATAGGCCATCGGCAGCAGGGGCACCCTGTGGGCTAAGGGCGTTAGAAGAAGCCATGGGGAGTGTGGACATAAGCTGGGCCCTAAGACTTGGGTAGGGGAGAATGGGCATGTGGCAGGCAGTGAGCCTTGCTGGTGATGGCCATGTAAGTGCTCAGGTGTGAATCTACAAAGGGCCTCTGGGAGTATGAGTAGAGACTATTAGGAGCAGAGGATTCATGGGGCTCAATGGAAATGGGGTAGGAAAAGTAAAGTAGGACCACACAGTTAAGGGTTTTGATGAGGGAGGCTGTTTTCTGTTGGAAAGTTACACAATCACAGCTGACATTATCTAGAAATGGCACATCATCGATCAGAAAAGAGAGGGTGAAGGAGGGAGGCTAAGGTCTTCCCAATGAGTACAGCTGGGTCCACACCAAGATGATGATGGGGAAAATGGAAAGAGAGGGGATTGAAGGAAAACTAAGAGGAATTGATAGGACTCTCTGCTGTAACTGACACTGGGATGAGCAGAAGACTCATTTCCTGGGAGAAATCAAGAATGACTTAGTGGCTCTGAATCCAGTTAATTGAAAAAAAGTTATTTTTCAGTAATAGAGAAATAAAAAAATTTAGTTAGTTGGCGAGGTGGGATGGTTCCATTTAGACTGGTTGGCTTAGAGAGAATAGCAATGACAGGACCCGCAGGCAATCAACCTGACTTCAGCATCCAGCAGGCAGTCAAGTCTCCAGATACAGGGCAGGAATCATTTACATAAAGATACAGTGGAGAGGAGAGCAGAAAGGGCATCTCCAAGGGAAGCAGATTATTTTACCAACATTTACCATCCATATTACAATTTTGCCCAATTCATAATTTCATGATAAAACATCAGCATATGAATATATTATATATGGGGGGTCTATAAATTATGCATATGAGGGGAAATTCTCTAGAGCTATGTTAACACTTTTTAAATAATATTAAATTTTATATTGAAAAAATTCTGACACAGTAGGGTATTTTTCAGTTTATTAATGACCCTACTATGTCAGAATTTTTTCAATATAAAATTTAATATTATTCCATTACAGGAAACAGAGACCACTCTTGAACTTGTGAACTACTATATTTTCTGGTCTCCTACCCACCCAAAAGGGTGAAGGAGGTACAGATTAATATCTTTTGCTCAACAAAGAAATCAAGACTTACAGACTTAAAGTAATAAGTAGATAAAGTCAGTAGCTTTGAATTCTTTTCTCAGTCTTACTGTCTTGGATATGGTATTTTACATACACAGGGTCAAATATAATTTCCTAGTGATTGATATATATATGTAACATTGTAATTTATTTTGTTTTTATTTTTTATTTTTTGGTGGTACTGGTGATGGAACCCTTCTACCTCCGGGCTACACTCCCAGACCTATTTTATAATTTTATTTGGAAACAGGGTCTCTTAAGCCAGAGAGCCTGGCTTCAAACCTGCACGATCTTCGATCTTCCTTAATTATCCCTTTCTGGACAAAAAAATACCCTGAGATCAGTATGTAAAAGTCTTAAATTTGCATATCATTCAAAGGTTCAAATAAATAGCTTCTTATGTAAAGTAAACCCTATGCAAATCTGGATGAACTTGTCCTGACTTGTGCTTACTCTTGCTAGAACACTACTTTTCCTCTTATTATAGCCAATAACAACAGCTACCATTTATTGGGAACTTCACATATGGCCGGCCCTGCGCAGAACACTCTACGTGCAGGATCACCTGCAGAACTTACAGTGACCCTTGGGAGAGACGTCAGTCATCATCTACAATGAGAACAGAGGCGCACACTCAGTGGGGTGGCAGGGCTGAGACCCAAAGCCCACGAGAGAAACCATTCTTTTCACCCTGGAGTTTAGGAAATACAGAAAATTATTAAGAAGCATGAACCCACCTCGGAAGAAACCAGTTTTCATCTTGGCGTATTCTCTTCTGATCTGATTGCCTTTTGTTCCAAATCTTTGTCACTTAACTAAGTTCTTAGAAATTCTCTCAATAAATTCATTTCCATGGCCATCTCCTGCCCTGATGAGTGAATCTGCCTCGTTCTACCAAATGCCACACTTATCTGGACACTTGGGCTATTTTCTGTATTATAAGTAATTCTTCTACAGCTATCTGTGTGAATTAAATATTTTCTTACTCTTAAATTATTTTTATACTCTATTCAAATGCAAATACTTGGTCAAGGGAAAAGTACATTTAGGTCACATCGCCAAGTTTCTTTCCAAAAGAGGTGTATCCTTTGTACCACTACCCTGAATACACGCATAGATGATGCTGGAATTATCTATTATACTAAAGACATACACACTTCCTGATTCAATATGTGAAAAGTGATATTTTTACTTGCATTTCTTTGAGTGGCTCTTACTTGACACTGAACATTTTTTATGCTTGCTAACCAGTTATATTTCACCCTTTCCATGAATTTCTTAAGGTAGAATTTTCCAACTTTTTAAGGAGGCTAGGGCTTTCTTTTTCTCTAATATATGCATTCAATGCTACAAACTTTCTCGAAGCCACTTTTGCTGTGTCCCACAAATTTTAAGCTTACTTTTACCTTCATTTAATTTAAACTATTTTTAAGTAGCTCTTGTGACTTCTTCCTTAGCCCACAGGTTATTTGGAGGCATGTTGTTTTGTATATTAATTTTCAGATACTGGAAGATTTTCCAGAAACCTTTTTTTTTTCCAGTTTAATTTCATTAAGGTCTGAGAACAACCCTGTATAATTTCTATTCTTTTAAATGCATTTGTGTATGTTTTGTGGCCCGGCATTTGTTCTGTTCTATTATATATAATTCATGCTAATTTGAGAAGAATGCATATTATGCTGTTGTTGGCTAGAGTATTCTACAAATGGCAACTGAATCAAATTGATTTTGGAACTGGACAATAGCCACTTAACACCTACTATCGTGTAGCTCTTGTCGGTTTGCTTAGGAGGCCATCTGTAGCTTTGAGAATTCTCCACTTCTCCAAATAGTACTCAGTTCTGGCAACTAGTGAGCACCAAACCAGAAGGGAAAAGTTAAAAATAAAAAAAACCTAAATTACCTTTAGAATAAATGTTATAAATTGCAGGAAGACAGATCGTCCCCTACGCATTCCATGAAGTCTTTAGTTTGTGTCTGTCTTCTCTTTCTAACAATGAAGAGGATGTGTGAGAGGAAAAGCAGGGTGAGGGGGTGAGTCAGAAACGCGAAGAAAATGTTGAAAGGGAAACATGGATTGCATCACTAGCCTGAGATATTTCCATATTGCATATGATGCTTTCATGATTCCTGGAAAAAAAAATGTTTATTGACCAAGGGTTTTATCTTTATCTGTGTTCCTGAGAAGTCACAATTTGTAATGCAAGAGTAATCGTATTGCCCTTAAAAAGGGAATCTATAATTCTTTGGCTTTGAATTGCCTCTCTTTCCGCTGTAAAATACCCCAAGCTCGATGGCCGCAGAGTTGCAAAGGTAACTATAGTACAGAAAGTTTGACTGACTACATAGTTTTAAGAGCTACTTCAAAAGCAATCAGACTATTTGCAAACTTTCATAGCAAACTTTCATAGCAAATGTGTTCTTCCCTGAAAATGTAAACACTGAGCGAACCGTAGGGGCAAACATCGCACACTCGTATCGAGTCAGTTGTTCAAAGTACTTTATAACAATGCAAAAACGTGAAGCACAGGTTTACTTTTTAACTCCAACCCTGTTCAAAGATCACTTATTGGCCTCCAAAGGAACAGGTGGCATGCCTGTTATAGTTTAACAAGTGGCCTCTGGGTGAGGTATAGTCATTCAGATACTGCTGGATGCTTGGGATGCTCTCATGTGTGGCAACGTGCACTTGCTAAAACATTCTCCTCTCCAGCTCTGGAAGCCCAATGTCTATTCCATATTTGGCACTGGGCAGGTATTCGAGACTTCCCGTCTGAGTCATGGATGAAAAATGCCATCTTGCAACTGAGATAGCAGTTTCTTTGCCAGGAAATCACATTCTTAATGTTCCGATGTTGACATAAATATGCCAGTTCTTGGTAAATAAGATAGCTTTTCTATTTGCAATATATATCTCAGCATTCGCCCTTTTCACAGGAAATATTGGGGGTCAGAGACACCGTTAATTATACTAGGCTTCCTGAAGAATATCAACAGCTCAGATCTATTCCACTTACATCTGATGGGTTGGATTGAACTGAAATTATATTATGTTTATAGTTAGTTTGAAATAAGTGTTTATATCTTTAGACAATTTACATTTTTATGAATATGGTATAATTCTCCGTGTATTTAGGTCCTCTTTAAAACATTTCACTAGAGTTTCAGAATTTTCTTTGTAAAATTCTTGCCAATCTTTCATTAGATTTACTTATAGGCATATTTTTATGAATGATGTCTTTTTAAAAGTACTATTTCCTACCTTTGTTAGTGTATGGAAATATAATCAATTGTTTTATGTTGATATTATATCCAGCAAACTTACCAAGTTCTTAGTTGTAATCATTTGTAGTTTATCAGATTTTTCTATATGAATTGCCATACGTGTCATTAGGTAAAGTTTGTTTCTTCTTTTCCAGTCTTTAAAATGTTTTTGTTTTTCTTTTCTTATTGCATTGTCTATAACATTTAGTGCACTTCTCAAAGTAACATTATTGGAGAACTGGTGCCTTTCCTCGTTATCTTGTGAGATAAGCAATGTGTTTAAAAGCATGTTTGTTTATACACTTTCTACCCAGCATTAGATCTTTTGTACCAAGGGAATTCAATCTATCTAATCTGCACTATTGCTAGAGTCATTTCTTATCTAAATGTTTTCTCGCAGTTTTACCTTTTCTGCTAGTTGATTCTTTTTTGCTTCCCATTTACTTTCTCTTTTCCAGTGGTGTATTTTTTGTGAAACTGAATATTTATTGTGAAATTTCATACTGAGAAAGTGTCTTTCAAAATGGTTCCATTTCTAGTACTTCCAGATATGCAGCCCACTGTGTTGCACAGTGCCAGGCATACCTTTCACATCACTATTTCTGAGAGTGGCAAGCCCTGGAATTGTGCAGAGTATGATCTACCAGGCTGAATGTGGGTCCCTGCCTATGCACCTCACTTTCCTAAAGAGAGAACTTGAGATCTCTCTTAAGCAATAATCTGTGAAGGCATGACTCTAACAGCAAACTTAAACGTGTTTTAAAATGATTTCTCCCTTGATGGCAAGCAGAAAAAATACAATATCTGGGAGATACATTGCTACAATATAATTTTCGTAGATAACCTCCAATCCTAAAACAGTACTGATTTAATGTTCTTTGGCTTAGGATTGTGTCACTAAGTAAACTGTCACTTGTGTTTAAATAAACACAATTAGGATGAGATCAAAAAAATTAGAGAAGTAGAGAAGGGAAAGAATCAATATAGAAATGGTATAATTGCCGTCAGGCATGGTGGTGCACACCTGTAATTCCAGTAGTTTGGGAGGCTGAGACAGGAAGATGGCAGGTTTGAGGTCAGTGTGGGTTAACTTAGCAAGACCATATCTCAAAATAAGAAATAAAAAGGGCTGCGGTTATAGCTCAGAGATAGAGTGCCCCTGGGTTCAATCCCCAGTACCACAAAAATAACTAACTAAATAACTAAATAAATAGTATGATTAACTCTCATTAGTAATAATATTTGTGATTAGATAAAAGTAAGGTGGTAGTAATAATAATAATAATATATTTATATTATTGTTTAATCAATCATGACTATAATTAAAAAAGGATACAGTTTGGATGTACTGCCCTTTTTGCAAATAATAATGCTAGTAAAAGAGCTAAGCAGAAAGCAAAACCAGAGACCACAGGTTATAAGAAAAGGTTAAAACTAGTCAAGGGTTGGAAAGCAACCCAATTTTTAAAAAATTAGAAACAGGCCTTCGCTGGCAACATGGAAGGCCTATGAGTGAGGTTTGCTGCTGCTATGAAGTGACCCAGGACAGCAACTGTGATTAATTCATCTTTCTATCACTGGTGCTTGGCGCAGCTGGGAACTTACTGGGAATAAGTTCTCAATAAATATTTGTTGAAAGCGGAAGAAGAATGATCAAATAGATAGCTATGTGGCCTAGTTAAAAATATCCCAGCGCGCCATCACATGTGGTTAAAGAAAATCTGTGGCTGAGTTGTTTTGTGGGTGTGGTTCGCAGCACTGGTGACATATTGGGGAAAATGGCAAACAGACTGAGAACAAGCACTACACACAGTGACCTCACCAGAACTGCATGGGTGGCCCCCCCGGGCCAGTTCTCAGGCAAGAGCATTAGTTCTAGAAGACCCTCCTATGACTGAGAAGAAGCTGATGGAAAATGAACAGATCATCTCATCAGACAAATAGAAAGCATCTAATAGGTCATGGAAAAGAAAATGTGGACTATGAGGAGGAGGAAATATTTTTTGTTTTTTGCAGTACAGGGGATGGAACACAGAGCATTCTACCTCTGAGCTATACTCCCAGCACTATATTTTATTCTTTATTTTCAAACAGGATCTCACTGAGTTGCAAAGGGCCTCACTAAGCAGCAGCTGAGGCTGTCCGCGAACTGCAACCCCCTGTCTTGACCTCTCAAATGCTGGGATACAAGCATGCGCCACCACGCCTGGCTTAGGAAGAAACATTTTTAGAGAGTTTTCTAAATCCTTGCCCCTCTCATTGGCTCTCTCTCTGAGCTCTCTCCTCCTACTGCTCCCCCTTACCCTCTCCTACCCCTACCTCAGGAATGAAAACAAGGCAGGGATGTTTTCCTACAGAGCTTTCAAGAGCACTGTCTTTGGAAGTTGAATCATTTGCACAATGTAAACTAGCAGCAGCCATCATGATCTGAATGCTGGTGTCCCTCCAAAATGTATACAATGGAACCTAGTCCCCAGGGTGATGCTATTAAGAGGTGAGACCTTTAAGAAGTGATTAGGCCACCCCACGAGTGGGACTAGTGCCTTTATGAAAGGGCCTGAGGAAGCCAGTTTCCTCCTCACACCCCCTTCTGCCATGCGAGGGCACTGGGAGAAGGTGCCATCTTCAAAGCAGAGATCAAGTCAACACCAGACATTGAATCAGCTGCTGCCTTGATACTGGACTCTCAGGCACCAGGACTATAAGAAGTAAATTTCTATTCTTTATAAATTACCTGGTCTAAGGCATTTTGTTATAGCAGCAGAAAGGGACTAAGAGTCAGAGACAGGATTTGAAAACTGGGAGTCTAGAGCTCCTGGTCATTATCTTTATACTAAATCAGATTATGTAGTAGTAACATGGCAGGCAGAGAGGAAAATGCCTTCAAAGTTGTGCTTTCTTTTTGGTTCTGTCATGAAGCGACAGCATCCTTTAGCTCAGTCCTAAAGACTGCAGCCTTCCTTACCAAAACAAAGTCTTCAGAGTTTCTACATTACCCACCAGTGCAAAACAAGAAAACACCAAGAGCTAGAAATCTCCAGGAATAAAGAACAAGAGGGAGAGAAGAATGAGTGAGCATGTTACCTCCCACTCAACCTCGTTCACAGAATGGGAATAAATAGTAACAGGCATCTTATCAGGTTGTGGTAAGATGAAATAACATTAATTAAAGCTCTGCGAATAATGCTTGGCACATAATAAGTATTTAATAATAGTTAATTATTATTTACCATTTTTTTAACCAGGTGTGGCGGAATCTTTTCTCTTTTTTTTTTTTTTTTGGACTAATTAAACTACAGAAAAATGTCAATACTGCTGTGTCTTCAGTTCTTGTAGTCCAAGAAAGTGATTTTTAGCAGAGTTTTCATATTTTTAAAAATTTTAGCCATTGGGGGTGGAACTCAGGGGTAGAGGGCTTGCCTAGCATGCAGGAGGGCCTGGGTTCAATCTCCAGCAGCACAGGGGAAAAAGGTGCTAATACAACTTATGTAGCTCTTTTATGTTGTAACAGAATAGCATAACCTACCATGACTTGCTATTTTATCCAGACATCCTTAGTACTTTAACAAAAGTGAATTACAAGGTGATTGGTCAGGTAGCAAAAGCAGAATGGAGAAATGTTAAGAGCCTAGACTCCAACTTCCCACCAGGTTAGAATCCTGCTAACTAGCAGTGATTTTGGACAAAATACGTCCAAATCATGCCTCATTCATAAATTGAGGTGGTCATTGTATCTCTCTCACAGATTTGTTATGAGGATTAAATGAATCATTTACATATAAAGTTCTAGGAATAGTGCCTTCTGCATAGTATACACTCATATACTGTAGTGCCTTCTACAGAGTATGTGGTGTATGTTTTATGCTTTTTTTAAAATGAAGTAAAAATATACTTTGCCAATTGATTTTTACAAACTCATTACTAAAATATTCATGGAGGAAAAACCCAGTTTTCCTCACTCTACCTGCTCTAAATATATCTAATACACGGTTTAAGTTTAAGCCTTTTTAACGACCTGTCTAATTTTAATAGGTTGCAGCTATGGCTTTAATTCTCTCTTAATCCTCGGATATTTAGAATCATCGCGTTTCATTGTTCCAGCCGATTTCTTTTCCCAAAATCAGGCACAGGCTTAAATTACAATGTTTATATAATTTAGAAGCAAATTCCCTGACTAACAAAGTAAACTCTTAGACTATCACAAATGGGAGGCATACTTAGAATATTTTTTATCTTTTCATGCAACACCACTAAAGATCATAAATCATAGGGCTTAAAGATTTTAAAAAGTACATGTACGCGTTTTGAATCTTTTTGCTTAACTACTGTTTATGAGGCATTGAAATTAACAACGGGCTCAAATTAAGCAGTGAAAATTTCTGGTGACTCATCCTGTTGTAACGCTGCTTCATTTGTAGGCTTCCTGTGTGCTAGCTAAGAGATACAGCAATTTAAAAAAGAATGACTAAACCCCTTTCCATTTCCTGCTTAAATGTTCTCCTAAAGAAACTTTTATTTATTCATTTTTTTTTAATATTACTTGTTGGGTGTGGTAACACACGCCTGTAATCCCAGTACTCAAGAGGCTAAGACAGAGGAGGATGGTAGATTCACAGCCAGCCTCAGCAACTGAGGTCCTCTGCAACTTAGTGAGACCCTGTTTCAAAAAAAAAAAAATAAGCTGGGCGTGTGCGTGGTGGCACACGCATGTAATCCCAGCATTCGGGAGGCTGAGACCAGAGGATCGCGGTTCGCGGACAGCCTCAGCCACTTAGTGAGGTCCTCCGCAACTTAGCGAGACCCTGCTTCAAAATAAAGAATAAAAAAAAAAAAAATAGGGCTGGGGGTGTAGTTTGGAGGTCGAATGCCCCTGGGTTCCATCCCCAGACCTGAATAAAATAAAATAAAATAAAATAGGGCTGGGAGTGTAGCTCAGAGGTAGAATGCCCCTAGGTTCAAGCTCCCGTATGTGTGTGTGTGTGTGTGTGTGTGTGTGTGTGTGTATGTACTGAAATATACTTCATATAAAGAAAACTAGAAAATTAGGACATACCTTCTAGAGCTAACAATTTCAGGTGAAGGGGCAATTGACTAGACTCGGAGTGCTTTTATAACATAGGAAAGGACGATGGGTCACCTTTCAACCACAACCAACATCTTCCAGGAATTTGCCCAAGTTGTGAGCACTCAGAGAAAGAAGACGCCCCCACCGTATGTCCGTTAGGCCTTTTAGGAAACTTGGAGCTGCTCCATGGGCCACCTACACGTGAATCCACAGGAAAGGTGATGTAGGCACCAAGGGAATGGTAGGTGTTCAGAAAGGAACCCATCTCACCAAAGCAAAACTGGGAGAGTGTATGGTACCACCCAGCAGGTTGCTAGTATTGTTTGTGAACAAACAAGAATGAGATTGTTGCAAACAAAATAAATGTGCATATCGAGCATAGTAGGCCTCTTAAGAGCCAAGAAAGCTTCTTGAAACGTGTGAAGGAAAATAATCAGAAAAAGAAAAAGAAAAAGAAAAAGAAAAAGAAAGCCAAAGAGAGATCCCTGCTGGGTTGAGCTGAAGCACTAGCCTGCTCCACCCAGAGGAGCAGCCTTTGAGAAGCAAAGCGAAGGAGCCGAGCTGCTGGAACCTATTCCTATGAATTTATGGCAAAACTCGTGTAAATGTCGAATAGGCCGGGCGTGGTGGCGCACGCCTGCAATCCCAGTACTTGGGAGGCTAAGACAGGAGGATCGCAGGTTTGAAGCCAGCCATAGCAACTTAGCAAGGCTCTCAACAGCTTAGTGAGACCCTGTTTTTCCAAATAAAAAATAAAATAGGGCTTTTATTTCCAAATAAAAATTTCAAAGTAAATAAAAGGAAAAAAATGGGTCCATGGAGATTTATATGAGAACAAAAAATGCAATCGAATATTGTCTGGGCTGTGATAGAATCTTCCGGCCATATCCCGGTGTTTGGCAGGATACACCTACCCGCACACCTGGTGCTGAGTGGCGTTAGGGTGGCATATCAGTGGTACTAGCACCTTGGGAAATACAATAAAGAATGTTTGCCATTTGGGCCACTTCCAGGAAAATTTCAGAGGCAGAAACAGAAAAAGAAAGAACCCAAACTACAAAGGCATTAAAAAAAGAGAGATTAGCTTATAAACCAACGTGATCAGCTTCATTATAATAATGGAAAACATTAAACTCGTGTTACTAAGACTGCAGATAAGACCTTAACTTCAGCTATGTCTTCTCAGCAAACATATTTTTAAATTTTTTTACACAAATTTAAGGCTCTATTTTGTCTAGAAGTAGCTGCTACCAAAAAATGGGTGTCCAGCTCTGTTCCCGTCCTGTGATTTATAAGGAGTTAGCTTTAGCGCTCTTTTTAGAGCTTGAAAAGGCATTTTACTTTCCATCTCAGAGTAATTTTTAAACCACATCAATTATTTTCCATGCGCAGCTGTTTTTTACCCACAAATTATTGCTCTGGGCATTTTTTACTTTACTGCACATTTCGGAAGAAAAGGAATGAAGGGGAACCAGCTAATCTACAAATGTTTCACCTACAGAAGACCAGACCAAAAGCAGGGAAGGATATAACCCAAAACTTCTTTAGAACTAGGAACTGCTTAGTAATATATCAAATATACAATCTACTTTACTTGCATTTAATTATTGCTGGAGTTGATTTCCTATATAATTTCCCCATACCATTAATTCTTTCAATAAATATTTACTTATGTGTTGGGAGACATACATGAAGCAGAAAGCTGTTCTTCCAGAGACTTACAGCCTAATTTGGCGTACAATAATTTGAACATAAAACAAGAAAGGACAACTACAAAGCAATAAAACACAGATGGAGATGGTGGTGAGGTTTGCAGAAGTTCTCATACTTTTCTGGCTTACCATTCCCTTTTCGGAAAAAAATTAAAAAATTACCCCCCAAATCTACCTTCATTAATCAAATAAGCAGAAAGATGAAGCGACAAATTTCCGTTATTTTATGTATTTCTATTTTGTACCAGTGCCCCCAGGGGGCGCTATCACCCACTTTGAGAACCCACAGGAAAGACTTCCACAGAGGTGTGGGTGAGAGTTAAAGAATATAAAATGTTCAGGACACATGGGGGCAATTCCATCTTCTGAGAGCAAGGGAAAATAATAGACTCGGGCAGTGGAAGGGAACTTAGAGGCCTCCTAGGCTATCTTTTCTAACTGGAAAACGGCCGTTTAACATCTGCTATCATATAGTTTTTGTTGATTTGCTTAGCATTACTGACGCCATGTTTCAGGTACTGACCTGAAGACTTAAGGACCTTAACTCAGATGATCCTCATAATTCTGGGACAGAAATCCTATCAGTAGCTCCTTCATACCAATGAGGAAACAAGGCAAGAGCAGCATCGTGACTACTGGCCTCAGATCAGAGCTGGTAAGTGGGGAGCCAGGATCCCCCTGCAGAGGGTTAGTGGCTGAGTGGTGCTCTGATGTGCTATGCAAAAATTCCTCAGGGCAGATGGCCCTGCCACTGTTGTTCAGCTCCGATGATTAAATATGAAGTTCAAAAGCTTCTGAAATGTTTCTTACTTTTCAGCATCATTTGTGATCAAGATTTGTCTCATATGAATTCATATTTTCATCAGAAAATGCTACAGAACTTTTAACAATTTGAATTTAAATGAGTTAAAAATATCATAAAATACAGTTACCTAGTACTTGCTTCATACTGAAACTAGTAATATCTATGTTTTTTTTTTTTTTAATTCTTAGCTGGGTATGGTTGCACATGCCTGTAACCCCAGTACTTGGGAGACGTGGATCACAGGTTCCAGCAATGTATCAAAACCCTCAGCAACTTAGCAAGACTCTGTTTAAAAATCAAAAATAAAAAGGATTGGGGGTATAGCTTGGAGGTAGAGCACCCCTGGATTAAATCTCCAGTATCACAATAAAAAAAGGAGAAAATGTTGCAAGACTTTCAGATATGCTTATAACTATCGATGAAAGGACATAATAACGTGGTCCAGAAAAAACATCCACTGATTCAAGCCGCAGCTTCTAGAGTGAATCCAGTTTTCAGGAGTGCTCGGGTAGGATACAATCCAACAGTTGTCCTCACAGAACATCACCCTACGTGATTCTAAACCTTAAGAAATGCTAATAGCCTTTAAAGTGTCAAAAGTGATGACACAGCCGGGTGTGGTGGCGCACGCTGGTAATCTCAGCATTCGGAAGGCTGAGATCGGAGGATCGCGGTTCGCGGACAGCCTCAGCTACTTAGCAAGGCCCTTCACAACGCAGTGAGACTCTGTTTCAAAAAATAAAAAAGACTAAAAACTAGGGCTGGGGGTGTAGCTTGGAGGTACAGTGTCCCTGGGTTCCATCCTCAGTACCGCAAAGAAAAAGAAAAGTGAACACTTAAATGTGCATATGATATATACACACGTGTGTGTGTGTGTGTGTGTGTGTGTGTGTGTGTGTGTGTATTTTGCAGTACTAGGTATTTAACCCAGGGGCACTCTACCTCCGAGCTACACTCCCAACCCTATTTTTAACTCTTTATTATTATAATTTTTTTTTTTTTTGGTGGTATTGGGGTTCCTGGAAGCCCTTCTACCACCAGGCTACACTCCCAGACCTATTTTATACTTTTTTTTTGGAAACAGGAACAGCGTCTCTTAAGCCGGCATGGCTGGCTTTGAACCTGTGTGATCCTCCTGTCTCCGCCTCCCAAGTGCGGGGATTACAAGCATGAGTCACCACGCCCAGCTGTGTATATGATATTAATATATATAACCCGAGTATTTTATCGGAAGATGGTATAATTATCATATTGATTACAAGATCACAGGGACAGAACTAGAAATACAAGTCTATTGCTTAAGCCTCCCATGACTCATGAGGGATGACATCTTCCAGGAAAGAGAGTGGTCATTCAAGCGAGCACTTGGAATAACAGTTTTTAGAAAGAAAAGTCAGTCGGGGGTGGTGACAGCACGCTTGTAATCCCAGCATTCGGGAGGTTGAGACTGGAGGATCATGGTTCGCTGACAGTCTCAGCTACTTAGTGAGGCCCTTGCAACTCTGTGAGAGCCTGTTTCAAAAATAAAAAAAGACTAAAAAAAAATAGGGCTGGGAGTGTAGTTTGTTTTTTTTTTTTAATTTTATTTTATTGGTGCACTGTATTCATACATCATAGTGGGATACAAACTTTTGTAGACATACATGCACACATCGCCCAGTCAGCCCCCACCCGATCCCCACCCCATTCTCTCCCCATCCCTCCTTCCCATGCTTGGCTTAGTGGTTGACATCTAGTATTATAGCAATTTATCCAAAATTAAAAATGATAATTTCACATAACAGTTTCATTTGTCTGATACCAAGTGTTTGATGATTTAAAGATAGCATTTCAATATTTCTTTTTGCTTTCTTTCTTACTAGAGCATATTTTTTTCTGTTTTTTTAGGTGAAACTATCATATATTTATATATTTATTTTTCAGAAAAAAATCTATCCTAATATGGAATATGAATTCTAGATACCCAAAACGATCTTGAAAAAGAACAAAGCTAGCAGATATATATTTTCTGATTTCAAACCATATAAAGCTACAATAATTGAAACAGTGTAGTACTGTTCTAAAGGCAGATATATAGACCATTGGAGTTAAATACAAGCCTAGAGCTAAATTCTTCCCTATATTGTCAAGTTATTTTTGACAAGGTTTCCACGAACATTTGGTGGTGGAAATAATAATCTTTTAACTAAATATTGTTGAAAAATAATAATTACATGGAAAAGAATAAAATTGGACCTTTACCTAATCCCATATACAAGTATTAACTCAAAATAGATAAAAGACCTAAATATAGATCTTAAGACTATAAACTTTTAGGAGAAAATCTGGGTCATAAAACCTCACAACATTGAAATTGGCAGTGATTTCTTGGATATGATTTCAATGGCACAGGCAACAGAAGAATATACAAACTCCCTAAAAAATAAAAGAAAATATTGTATATCCAAAGACAATGTAAACAGAGTTAACAGTTACTAATAGAATTGGATAAAATATTTCCAAATGCTATATCTGAAGGTATATTAATATTCCAACTAGAAATCCTAAAAATTAACAACAATAAAGGCAAACAATACAACTTAGAGATAGGTAAAAGACTAACATAAATAATGAGTCTCCACAGATAACCAATCTTAGTTGTCTGTTGGATGGAAACTCTTGTTTCTCTGGTTCTGGTGAGTGTTACCTATTTCTTCTTTGTAGTTAATCTCTTTGAGTATTTTCTCTAGCGCTGGTTTTGAAGACATAAATTCCTTCAGTTTCTGTTTGTCATGGAAGCTTCTTATTTCTCCATCTAATTTGATAGAAAGTTTTGCTGGATAGGAAATTTTTGGCTGGAAGTTGTTTTCTTTCAGAGTTTGGAATATGTTACTCCAAGCCCTTCTGGCTCTCATGACTTGGTTTGGGAAGTCTGGAGTGATTCTAATTGGTTTGCCTCTGAATGTCAGTTGGCCCTTTGTTTTTGTTGCCTTTAAGATTCTCTGCTTGGCTTCCACATTGGTCATTTTGACAATTATGTGGCGTGGGGATCCTCTTCTCCGATCCTGTCTAAAGGGAGTTCTATAAGTTTCCTGGATCTGTGTATCAACCTCTTGCTCTATATTTGGAAAATTTTCTGCTATTACTTCCTTGAAGAGATTGTTGATCCCTTTGGTATCACTTTCTTTTCCCTCCTCTATTCCAATTATTCTTAGGTTAGCTCTCTTAAGATGGGCCCATATTTCTTTAATGTCAGATTCCTGCTGTTGGATATTTTTTTCTAGATTAGAAACTATGAGTTCATTTTTGGATTGCTCATCTTCTAAGAGCGAGATTCTGTTCTCCATGTGGTCTAATCGGTTGTTTGTGCTTTGAATTGAGGCCTTTACTTCATTAATTGCATCCTTTATCTCTTTTTGGCTCTCTCTGAGTTCTTTTCGAAGCACCTCTATTATTTCTACAGTTATTTTCCTGATTTGATCTTCTAGAAATCTCTGATTTTCTGTTTTATCAGGTTCTGAAATTGTGGGGTTGTGCACATTCATTACTCCAGTGTTATTCCTCTTTCCCATGATTTCGGAGGTTTGTGCCTTCTCTGGGTTCTTCCCTTGGGTCACTATGGCTTCACTTAAGGTGCTCTGGATCTCGAGTCTGTATTATCTCAGACCCCACTACTCCTTTACTGGGTTGTATCACAGAGTCTCCGACCCAGGGAGTCGATAGAGGCTGCTTTAAACTATGGGGGGGTGCCAGGTTGCACGTTCTCCTATGGTGTGATATCTCTGCCACCACCACTCCCTCACTGGGTCAAGTCCCAGGAGGACCAATACTGCGATTTCTCCTCTGTGGCCCACAATTTGACTCACTGTTCTTGAGTACGCAGATGTAGCTGTACTGGACTCGGTGAATTCACTGCTGCTGCCGCCGCCGGTGGCAATATGGCGCCTCTGCCACGCCCTCGGCCGTGAGGCTGGCGTATTTTTTCTTCTCTGGTTTTGATTTCCTCTCTGAATCCCTGCAGCGTGTGCTGAGCTCAGCCACTGGGAGCTTTAAATGCTGTCTGCGCCAAAAGATCCCGCCTGGCTGTTCCGCAGCGGCTCACCTGGCTTGCTGTAGCCGTCCGTTGAGTTCGCCGCTGCCGCCGGCAGTATGGCGCTGCTGCCGCGTCCTCGGGCTCGTGTGTCTCCTCTGTGGCCCTGAGCTCTGTTCTCAGTCCGCTTTCTCTCTGGAGCCTGGTGGTTTTTTTTGTTTTTCTGGTGATGGTGTTTTCTGGCTATGAAAGGCGCTCTTTTTGTGGTAATGGAGATTGGTTGTTAGCGGGACTCTTAAGCCCCGCTTTTCTCGGTCGCCATCTTCCCAGAAGTGGGAGTGTAGTTTGGAAGTACAATGTCCCTGGGCTCCATCCATAGTACTGTATTAAAAAAAAAAAAAAGTCAGATGGTTCTAGGGTCTATGGCCAGAGAGGAATAGTGAAGTCAATAAATGAAAACGTACACATTTTATTGGATAAAACAATCACACAAATAGTTGTGAAAATATGAATTTTTTTTCTCCACAGAGTTAAAATGTTCACACTGGTAATTTTCTTTAAGAAAACATCCCAGCTGGGCTTGGTAGTATGTGTCTATAATCCCAGTACTTTGGAGGCTGAAACAGGAGGATCACAAGTTCAAAGTCAGCCTCAGCAATTTAGTAAGGCCCTCAGCAATTAACTGAGATCCTGTCTCAAAAAAGTAAAAATAAAAAATAAAAAGGGATGGTGTAGCTCAGAGGTAGAATGTTCCTGGGTTCAATCCCCAATGTGAAAACAAAAATAAAAATAAAAAACGAGGAGAGAAAAGAAAAGACCCCAGAGACCAGAGACATTGTCAATGAATTGTCAATTAGAGACAAAAGAGGGTCACTGTTCATGTTCTTTTCTTGAGGTAATATAATACAATTTTTCTTCAATTACCTGAAGAAAACTGCTCTGTTAAGCCCCCTTTGCCTCTGACAAAAGCTTCTGTACCTATTAGAAAAGATTGTGGACATTTGGGGTGGTTGAATAATTAGAACCCAAATTAGATTCTGTTTTCTTAAACCAAGACCCATTTTTCATATGCAACTTTGCAATGGATGTTATGACTAGCCACGACTATAAATATAGACTATAAACTACTATTGGTTTACTTTGCCATGGCCCAACACATTTGGACAAATTGCATAATCGGAGAAAAAGAAACCCAGGCTGTACCATTCTAGCAGCATTAACATAATTTCCAGTGAGTAAAATGATGCTTTAAAAAATGGACCAGCCTTTGGGAGGCTGAGACAGGAGGATCGTGGTTCGCAGCCAGCCTCAGCTACTCAGCGAGGTCCTTTGCAACTCGGTGAGACCTTGTTTCAAAAATTAAAGAATGAAAAATAGGGCTGGGGGTATAGCTGAGAGGTAGAATGCCCAAGTTTCATCCCCAGTACCACACACACACACACACACACACACAAAAAGGACCCAATTTATCTGTTTTAACTATAGACTAATTAGTTGAAGTAATTGGGAAGTCATGAAAAAGAAGAATGCTAGTTGTCATTCCACACCTGATTTGGCAGATTGATAATATGGCTAGGAGGGTCCATAGAAGGAGAAGCTCTTTTTTAATAAAGAATCTGAAGCAAAGAATGAGTTTTAAGCGTATTTTATTTTGTGTACCTTTATACTGTATAATGAAATTGCATTAGCTTTTATTCATAAAATCAACTAGTACTACCTAGTTTGGACAACGATTACCTTTATAATACTCATGGTACAAGAAAATTATAAAATAATTCATTTCCTTTTCAGAAATAACAGGAAAATAAAACCATTTGCACAAATATGCAGGTATTAGGAATTATTTTTAATGTTTAGGATAATTTCTCAGACTTATTTTACTCTCCCAAGAAGGACAAGCTTCCAAATAAATATTTTCACCAACAAATATATTCTGCTTTTTATTTTCTCAAAATTCTGATGGAAAAAATAGACATAAACATTCTGGTATCTATAAGTCAAATATTTAATATCTGAATTTACAGGGTCAGTTTCCATACCATTCATTTTTGTGTTTGTATGTTTGTTTGGTGGTACTGGGGTTCCTGGAAACCCTTCTACTTCCGGGCTACACTCCCAGACCTATTTTTATACATTTTTATTTGGAAACAGGGTCTCTAAAGCTAGCGAGGCTGGCTTCGAACCTGCGCGATCCTCCTGTCTTCGCCTCCCAAGTGCGGGGATTACAAGTGTGCGCCATCACACTGGGCTCATACCATTCATTTTTAAGACCATGTTGTTTAGCCCTGTTGACATGTGGAGGCCTCAGCAAAGATTCTAGTTATTGCTGCTGAGTTTGACAGCAGTTTAAGAAGGCTTAGGATAGACTGGAATGTGGCTTAGAGGTAGAAATCCTCTGGGTTCAATCCCCAGAAATAATAAATAAATAAATAAATAAATAAATAAAAGCATATTTCAATTGTTATATGTTTATATGAAAACTTCTAGAGAATCCAGTTTTCATTATTATCAAAGGTCCTTATCCTCCTCAAAAAGTGACATTGTTAATTAAGGAATCATCAGTTAAAAATTCTATGCTCCATACACCAAGGTACAATTTTGGGTTAAAAGATCTGCAACCGTGTCTCCTCTCTATTAACCACAAATTCAACTTTGAGATTAGAGGCATCAACCTCCTGAACAGACCCTCGCCGCGAGGCCTGCTTCAAACACCTTGCTGCCATTTGAAAGAAAAACTGGTTCTGAATGTAATTTTAAACATTTTGGAGATATTAAACATTTCCTCAGTTAAAAATCTCTCTTATCTTGGGGCTGGGGAGGTAGCTCAGTGGTAGAGCGCTGGCCTAGAATGTATGAGGTTCTGGGTTACATCCCTGGCACCAAAAACAAAATGAACAATAGTCTCTTTTGACCTTTGTCCAGTCACTGGCCAGGTTTTCTGCAACCCTATTGTAGGCCTTCGAGACACTGGTGATAAAGTGATGAATCCAAGTAGACATCATTGACACCTTTCTGGGTGGATATGGAGCGGAGGACGCTCTCAGTTTTCTTCACTCTTTGATTCTACTAGAGAAAGAGATGGGGGGAAACTTACAAAATCCATCTCATTTCCACTAGAAAAAAAAATTTCTTATTAAATTTAATGCATGAAGTAAAGTGACATCTAGTGTTGGTGAAGTGGTAGTAAAATGTGTCGGCAAGGTGGGGACTTGAATTTATTCTCTGAAAATAATGTGGCTTTGTTACATGACCAACTCTTTTTTTTTTTTTTTTTGCGGGTCTGGGGATGGAACTCAGGGGCATTTGACCTCCGAGCTACACCCCCTGCCCTATTTTTTATCCTTATTTTGAAACCGGGTCTCACTGAGTTGCAGAGGGCTTCACTAAGTAGCTGAGGCTGTCCGGAACCGCGATCCTCCGGTCTCAGCCTCCCGAATGCTGGGATTACAAGTGTGCACCACCACGCCCAGCCAGATGACCAACTCTTGAAAGCGAAGTTTGGTTTCACTTTTTAAGAATATTTAAGAGCCATTTTTAAGTAACCCAAATTGAACTGTGAATGGCATTGCTTTCAGTTTTTTCCAAAAGAAGTATTCAAAGCCATAAGAAAATAAAGAAAATAAAATAATGTTTATATATCTAGTACTCCAGCTCTGGAAAATCACAACGGTTTGCTTTATTTACTTTGGATATTTAAGAAATAAAACATAATAGACACATTTAGTGCCCTATTAATTCTTTCCTGGTCTATTTCCATCTTTTTCTCCTCAGAAGTAATCTCTATCTGGTTTGTTATCTCTATGACTGTTTTTATATTTATATTGTGTCTACATAAAATTTACACAAATCCTTCAGTAATGTGGTTTTCTCTAGTTCAATATTATGAGTTTGAGATTTGGCAATAAGTAGTATCTGAGGCTGTCCTCAAACTGCAATCCCACAGTCTCAGCCTCCCAAGTGCTGGGATTACAAGCATGTGCCACCATGCCCGGCTTCCCTATTCCTATTTTATTTTATTTTATTTGTGGTACTGGGGTGGAACCCAGGGGCTTTTCTACCTCCAGGCTATATTCCCAGACCTATTTTTTAATATTTTATTTGGAAACAGGGTCTCACTAAGTTGCTGAGAGCCTCACTAACTAGCTGAGGCTGGCTTCGAACCTGTGTGATCCTCCTGTCTCAGCCTCCCAAGCGCTGGGATTACAAGTGTACACCACCAACGCGGCTCCCCTATCCCCATTAAAAAAAAAAAAAAAAAAACCTTTTTATTTTGGAACAGGGTCTTGCTAAGTTACTGAGGCTAGCCTCAAACCTGCGATTCTCCTGTCTTTGCCTCCCAAATATTGGAATTACAAGTGTGTGTCACCATGCCCGGCTGGCCTTTTCATTTGAATATATCTACTTCATCAACTTTATTTACAAGATCCTTGAATTTCTTTCCAAATGTTATTTGTAGATTATGAGTATAAAATATTATTTGTAGAATATTAGATCCCCAAATATTGACAGGAACTAAGTGGGGCGGGGTCCTATTAGCCTGGGAAACACATTTATTATAGAATTTAGGACTATATTTTTGTCTATTTGCATTATGACTTCTCTACTCAGATACAGTGTGTAGCATTTCCCGAATGACCATGAAACCCTTCTGTTTAGTTTCATATCTTCCCCCAATGCCTTGGGACAGACTTGGGGAAACGCTGTCTTCATCTGTAAGAGCACAGTGCTCCCTCCAGGGGGCAGCAGATGCCCTTGGCCTGTAGCCAAACTCTGCATCACTGCTGAGAGTTCTGGAGCACGTGCTATTGTAATTCCAATCAGAGAAATACAATTTCTGGTTTCCATAGCAGAGATAGGCATCCAACTTCAATTTAATGTGATTAATAAAATAAATGTCTGGTGCTGAGGTATAATACTTGGTTTATTTTTACTACGTTTGGTTTATTTTAAGCCAATCAAGTCTCTGATCACAGTCACATGTATTATATTGTGAACTCCAGCTCATGTCTCCTATTTTTTAAACTTATTCTCAAACAACATATATCAATCAAATGCTCCAAAAAATGCTCCAAAGGAATAAAATGAAGTATTAGATTCAATTCCTTTGCTGAGAAGCTTACTAATAAATTGGGGAGATATTTATTTATTTATTATTTTGTGTGTGTGTGTGTGTGTGTGTGTGTGTGTGTGTGTGTGGTCCTGTGGGTGGAACCCAGAGGCTTTCTACCTCCGGGCTATACTCCCAGACCTTTTTTATATTTTATTTGGAAACAGGGTCTCACTGAGTTGCCCAGAGCCTCACTAAGTAGCTGAGGCTGGCTTCGAACCTGCGCGATCCTCCTGTCTCAGCCTCCCAAGCGCGGGGATTACAAGCGTGCGCCACCACACCCGGCTTGGGGAGATATTTAGATAGGCCACATCCTGGCTGCAAACTGGAATCCCACTTTTCAACACTAATAATTTTAGGTCTCATCTCAGAACGTGAAATTTGAGATTTTGTGTTTGGTTCCAGGCGTGGCATTTTTTAAAAAGATGTTTTCAGGTGATTGCAATGAGCAGCCGGGGTTAAAACCCATGTTTTATGAAGATGTAATAGTGTTTTCAGTAAGAGGCTTCTGACCTTTTCAAGGAGGAGAAGGAATTTAGATTTCTTTTCCCAGGGGAAATGTTTTCAGTGTAGAAGAGTACAAAAAAGACAACAGTCGTTCTGACATCATCTGTCCAAATGTAACCTTTGCTAATTTCTTTATCCTTAGTCATCAGGATTGCACACAACAAAAAGAAACAAAACAAACCCCACATTTCATAGTCCTAAACTTGGGAAAACATTTTATAGCCTTAGAGTATAAGCAACTTTTTTTTTAATGTGTGTATCATAGATCACCTTTGTTAACAAATAGTCTAGCATATTCCAAATAGATCCATTGGTCTCATGGGCCTCATCTGACAACAATAAGTTCTGTTTATTTGTTATGTGAATTGGGCTAAGAGGCTTATTTGTGCAAAGATTAGTGGTGAGGTGGAAAAAGAGCGAGGCAGTAAGAAGATATTAATTATTGTGTATCTTTCAGCTGCAAACAGACATGAAGCAAACACCTGTCTAGGTGGCTGGAATGAGCAGCACAAGCTGCGGCAGGTTTTATTTATGCAAAGCTAACAGTTTATAGTGGAAATGAATGTGTGGCAATGTGCCGCCTTACCAGGAGCTCAACAACAACCCGATAAGATGCCTGGCTTTAGGGCATCTAGGGCCGGAAACCTCCTGAAGACAGTTAAATGTCTTCAAATTAAAAGATAGTCTTTGGAAAAAAAAATACAGGCAGAAATATGCCCCCTGGCAAAGAATCTGATTCGTCTTTTGCAAAAGGTTTAGAACTCGAACAAAAAATACCCATCTAGGTCTAATGGAGTATAATTTTAGTGACCCAGACAAAGATATTATTATCCTTCCCATTTTATAGATGAAATATCTAAAATCAGAGAACTGAAATAAATTCCCCAGGGGTAACGAGTAGCAGACAGATTTGAAGCTAGGCTGACTGGCTTTGTGGTCCGTGTGTTCAACTGGTGTGCCTCAGAACTTTGAGAAAAGGAATTCACACTGCAATACAGAAAACCTGTGTGATATTACCTGTATTACTTATTGGAAGGCACACATCTTAATGTCTCTGAAATTGGGATATTACTAACATTCAGTGGTGTCTATACTTAAAATGACACATAATTTGATACTATTTAATGTCTATAATTATAATCGACACCTCATGGATATATAACACAACGCATCTTTGAAATCCAGTAAAGTAAACCCCATAGGCACTTGTAGTTAGTTGTTCCTTCTCTTAGGAAGATGTTTATAAACTCAGAAATTATTTTCTTTTTCTAAGAAAAGTATGAAGTACAAATTTCTGCAAATAATTTTTTTTTTTTGGGGTGGTACTGGGGTTCCTGGAAGCCCTTCTACCTCCGGGCTACACTCCCAGACCTATTTTTACATTTTTATTTGGAAACAGGGTCTCCTAAGCCAGCGCGCACGGCTGGCTTCGAACCTGCGCAATCCTCCTGTCTCTGCCTCCCAAGCGCGGGGATTACAAGCGTGCGCCACCACGCCCGGCCTGCAAATAAAATTTTACTCATTCAGCCACCAAAGATTTTTTTCAGTTTGGAGATCAGTGTGGCAAAGGGACCCTACTCTAGAGTATCCCACAGTCCTGGTCAAATTCTGGGTAAATCGTGTGTGTGTGTGTGTGTGTGTGTGTGTGTGTGTGTGTGTGTGTGTGTGTGTTACTAGGGAATGAACTCAGGGACATTCTACCTCCGAGCTACACTTTCAGACTTTTTTATTTTTTGTTTGAAACAGGGTCTCACTAGGTTGCTAAGATTGGTCTCAAGTTTGCAATCATTCTGTTTCAGCCTTCCAAGTACCGGGATTACGGGGATGCACCACCATGCCTGGCGTGGCCAAATCATTTTCAAGTTACATGACCTTGAATATGTTCCACAATCTGTAAGACTCAATAAAGTATAAATGTTAAACTGGGCGTGGTGGTGCACGCTTGTTATCCCAGCACTTGGGAGGCTGAGACAGGAGGATCGCACAGGTTCGAAGCCAGCCTCAGCTACTGAGTGAGGCTCTCAGCAACTTAGTGAGACCCTGTTTCCAAAATGGGTCTGAGAGTATAGCCCGGAGGTAGAAAGCCTCTGGGTTCCACCCCCAGTACCACAAAGAAAGAAAGAATGAAAGAAAGAAAGAAAGAAAGAAAAAGAAAGGGAGAGAGAAAATACAGACATATATATAAAATAAAAATAGTCCATAATCTTACCACCCAGAGAGAGCCACTCTGAACATTTTGACATACTTCTCTTTAGAAAGAAAAAAATAAAAGCTGGGTTTGGAAGTGCATGCCTGTAATCCCAATGCTTTGGAGGCCGAGATAGTAGAATCACAGGTTTGAGGACAGCCTTAGCAATGTAGCAAGACTCTCAGTAATCTAAAATGACCTTGATTAAAAAAAAATTAAAAAATAAAAAGGGCTGGTGAGCTGGGCGTGGTGGTGCACGCTTGTAATTCCCGCGCTTGGGAATTATAGAAACAGAAACAGGAGGATTGTGTAGGTTCAAAGCCAGCCTTGCTGGCTTAAGATACTCTGTTTCCAAATAAAATATAAAAAATAGGTCTGGGAGTGTAGCCCAGAGGTAGAAGGGTTCCATCCCCATTTCCACCAAAAAATAAAATAAAAAAGGGCTGGTGATGTAGCTTGAAGGTAGAATGCCCCTGGGTTCAATCCCTAGTTCAGTAATAAATAATAATAATAATAATAATAATAATAATAATAGGAAGGAGGAGAAGAAGAAGAGAGAAAAAGAAAAATAAGGAGGCAAAAAAGCAAATGTATATACATGTTAGAAGTGGAATATAGCCAAATATATATACAAAATCAATACTAGGGGAATATTTATAATTACTCTATGAAAATAAACAAAAACAAGATATGCTTGAGTTTGAGAAAAATATAAGTGATCACTATCAGCTCAATAATAAACAACAGGAATCCTGAATAGCTCTGTAATTATCTGCAGCAACTTACTTCCATGAGGTGTCATTAAAATGTCCATATTACAGAATGAAAAAGCCTAAAGGGATACCCAAGTAACGGCAGAGCTGGGGCTGGCCCCTTATTTCCATGGTCAAAATCACCACACTCTGTGTCAGCCTGGTCCCCAACCAGGAACAACTGGTACGGGGATAGGAAAGTCACTTTCCCATCAATAACACAGCACCTGCTCTATTTGCAAGAAACCTGGCAATGAGTAAGCTTTTATCCTAATGTCCAAGGAGCCTTGAGCTGCTTATGATAAATGTTATTATATAGATGAGTTAGCATGAGTCAAGACAGAAATAATTAAGTAAACCATACTGCAACATGTTTGTTGCTCTAACAGAGGCAGAAAAAGAGTATTGTTGGAGGCCAGAGGAAGGAGCGATGCCCTGGGAGACAGGACAGGGGTCAGACTGAATGTGTCATTTGGGCTGGCTTTCGAAGGTCAGGAAAGAAAGGCATCCCATGTGGAGAAAACACCATAAAAAAAAAAGCAATCCCTATAGTTAACATATACATCGACATCTTCACTAAGCCCCTAAGAACAGGGCAAAGACCTTACAACTGCCTTTGACAGAAGGCAGAGGTTCTCAACAGCACCCCTTCCTTCTTCCAGCCCAGCTCAAACTGCTGTTAGGTCACCTTAAAATGGGAGTGAACCTACTGTATCCTTCCTTAATGAGTGGTCGGAGGTTCTGCCGTGCCATTTGTCTTGTGAGCAAGTTTTTATGAAGGCTGTCAGTAAAGAGCAAAGATGGGGATAAGCACTATATTCACAGGTCAGCAGGAGGGTGAGAATCTGTTCATTCAGAATCAGCAGGGGACCGTGGGAAAATGTCTATTCTTTAAGCATGCTTGTGAAGGACTACCATTCAAAGGGGAGGGGAGGTTTGTAAGAAGCTAAGAAAGTCTTCCTCTAATTTAAACTCCCCGGAACCTTCTGTGGGACCTGTGTCTGCTTACAGACAGAGAATAAAAGACAACATAGCAGACATTCTCATTGCTTAATTTTGATCATTCCCTCCCAAACTGGAATTTATAGACAGACAGATGAACGTGTTACTGTAGAGAAGGTCATGTGTATGGGTAATTAACTCAACATATCTCAAAATAATTCTGACTAGAGTGGCAGTGTAAGAATTTCCTTTTCTTACTGAGGTAGTAACCATGTGTAACATTAAAAATAAAGTGTGTGTTTTTATTGTTTTTTTCTGAAGTTTTTATGGTTTACGTTAGAAGATCTAAGCAGTGAAGTGGGGAGGGAGACAGATCCTGGTACTGTGTGGCTTGAGCAAATTACCTAGCAATCTTAGCTAATAATACTGTGCCAGTATGGGGAATGGTCTAGGAAGATTTGGGAAAGCTCTGATTATTAATATATTTCAAAAGAAAATAATTGGTATATTTCAAAATAGTTGTGTCAAAATGGAGGCAGACATGGATAAAGATAGGACTTGGTTTGGGCCTAAAAACAGGCAGCTATTCCAATGTAAAGCAACCTAGCTCAATGTACTTAACAAGTCAATAGAGGAGAGCTAGGGCTTCCTCTTTCTAAAGACAGATCTGCACAACGATCTAGGGAGGAGGGGGCAGGGTTTGACCTTGCCCTTCATGGAAGGAGACACCTCACCACACCTTGCTAGGGGAGGTACCTTACAGGGACGTTCACTAGTTCACTACGTCAGAGTCACGCAAACAAGATGGAGGTCATGGATATAAAAGGCCAAGTCCACGTGTAAAACCTTTGGTATACTCATTCGAGTCATCCCCTCGTGCCATCTTGGCATGGGGCTGTATTTCTATTTTCTGTATTTCTATCTTTCTAATAAACTCCTTTAAATCTTCAGCAACCGTCCAAGCGATGAATACTTATTCTTAGTTTAGGACAAGAATCCCCGGTGTTTTTCTGTTTGTGTCTGTGTGTGGTGGTGGGGAGGGGGATTACTTCTCCACACACACACACCACACACATTCCTCCCCCCACCCCCCGCAACAAATACCTACTCCACAGAGTTGATATAAGGGTTAAATGAGATAATGTGTGTAAAACATTAGCATAGAAGTGCTTAATAAATAACAATCACGATGCTTATGATTAATATTATGATTATATGGATCCAAGAACTGTCTAGACTTTCGCCCAAACAGAATATGTACCTGTAGGAAGATGACAACTTTTATTAAAGCTAAATAATTATGAATAAATAAATTATAAACAAGATATTTTCTACCAATATATTTGATATTTTATACCACCAATAATATAATCTGACCTGTTAATCTATAATCAGACAGAAAGCAGAGACAATTTTTGCCCCCTTCTTAATTTATCACAATTCTAGTTGCTCTACTTTACTCTGAAGTCAAAATACAGGTGTTCTCACAATTGCAAAATCTTGTTTTATAGTGTATGGTTTAAAAATAATTATACGTCACTATCCAACCTCCTCAACATGCATGGAAAACTGAAAGTTTTATCTTAAAAAAAAAAAAAAACTTGTTACTTTAAACTGAAAATCTCACCTTTTAAGACTATTTGTATAAATTATATATTCGAAGCATGGCTACAAATCAAGGAATATTCTTTAATCTTCCTTTTTCCATCTATCAATTTTAGCTATTAGAAAATAACATTATATTAACCCTGGAGGGGTTCCTTAGATTATCTATTTCAATCCTTTCATCAGCTTAATGTCAAACTAAGGCCTGGAGAGGTCAAGTAACTTGACCAAAAATCAGTGGTACCAAGCTTCATCATATTTAAAACCTTCTGTTTTCAGAATTGCAGCAACTATGAAATATAATATAGCCTGATAACTACTAAAAGCAAATAATAGAAATAAACTTTGGTATGGAATAGCACTGAACTTTGATATTTTAACCGGCGCTTCACACGTCCGAGTGAATATCAGCTATTTGGAGCATTGCGAATATCATTCAGTGCCTCATCTTTGTAGTTCCTTAATAATAGCCCACATCACTTCTATAACGCACGGGACAGTGCTCCCCGGGGCTTTTTAGCACCACGGAAGCTCCTTTGTTTTAGGTATTCCATAGAATTGGATGCAGAATCAGATCTGGCTTTGGGAAATTTTGTGTTTCCTGGCCTGCAATGAACAATCCTTCCAATATTTACCTATATTGCCTTGTTCGCTATAGCTCGAGTATCTATAGGTCAAGACAAGATAAAATAATAATTCTTAACAAAAGATATCCTTTCCATGTGAGAAGAACACAGAATCACCGTTTTCCTGTAGCTCAGTTAACGTCATTTTACAAAATGTGTAGTAATAATTATAAAAAAACAAAATAAAGCTTTTCACCTTATACGTCACCGTCTTCTCGGCCATACGCATGCAGTCGTGCATGTGAGCAGCCAGGTCCGACCGCAGCTACTTGGTTATTCAGCGATTCTGAAGCAAGGACACAGTGATGATGTTGTCACCAGTCTGGCAATTAAATGCTCTATTTTTTCATAGCTGAAAGCTCAGTTGACCTGATATATAGCCAATTACACCCAGCTCTGTGACTAATACTGATAGATGCTCATGATGCATTTTTCCTAGGTTATTTCTGTCTCTCTCTCTCTTTTTTATTGTGGTACTGAGGATGGAACCCAGGGGGATTCTATCTCCAAGCTACACCCCAACCCTATTTTTTATTCTTTATTTTGAGACAGGTTCTCACTAACTTGATGAGGGCCTCACTAAGTAGCTGAGGTTGGTCGTGAACTGCAATCCTCCTGTCTCAGCCTCCCAAGATCTGGGATTACAAGTGTGTGCACCACCACGCCTGGCTCTAGGTTATTTCTTAAAACACAATTTACAATGAAAATTTAAACCAGTTGAATAGTTTGTCTTTCAGATTTATTTGCCTGAAGAACCTGTTTCGGAATATTTGTACTGAAATATACTAAAACCAAACTAAACATACTAAAATCATAGGCTGGGCATGGCGGCGCATTCCTGTACTTGGGAGGTACACACAGTACCTGGGAGGCTGAGACAGGAGGATGGCAGGTGGGTTCAGGGACAGTCTCAATATTGTAGCAAGACTCACAGCAACCAAATGAGAACCTGTTTCAAAAACAAGCCAGACGTGGTGGCGCACGCTTAAAATCCCAGCATTTGAGAGGCTGAGACCAGAGGATCATGGTTTGCGACAGCCTCAGCTACTTAGTGAGGCCCTTTGCAACTCAGTAAGACCCTGTTTCAAAATGAAGAATAAAAAATTGGGCAGGGAGGTATAGCCCGGAGGTCAAATGCCTCTAGGCTCCATCCCCAGACCCGCTTTAAAAAATAATAATTATGTTGAAAAATACTCAAAGGCCAATCTTTCAAAATGCTAGTTACTATCTTTTTTTTTTGTGTGTGTGTGGTATTGGGGGTGGAACCCAGGGGCTTTTCTACCTCCGGGCTATACTCCCAGACCTATTTATACTTTATTTGGAAAGAGAGTCTCACTGAATTGCTGAGAGCCTCACTAAGTAGCTGAGGCTGGCTTCAAACCTATGTGATCCTCCTGTCTCAGCCTCACAAGTGCAGGGATTACAAGAGTGCACCACCACACCCGGCTAGTTACTGTCTTTGAGTGTGGGTTTTGAGTGTTTTTCTTTCTATGTGCTTTTGATTTTTTTTCTTTTCTTTTTTTTTTTTTTTTTTTTTTTTTGTACCAGGGACGGAACCCAGGGGCATTCTACCTATAAGCTATATCCCCAGCCCTATTTTATTGTATTTGTGTGTGTGTGTGTGGTGCTGTGGATTTAACCCAGGGGCATTCTACCTCTGAGCTACACCCTCAGCCTTATTTCTTATTCTTTATTTTGAAACAGGGTCTCACTAAGTTGCAGAGGGCCTCACTAAGTAGTGGAGGCTGGCTGCAAACCTGGATCCTCCTGTCTCAGCCTCCCAAGTATGGGAATTACAGTGGGCACCATAGTGCCCAGCTTGGAGCCCCACTTTATTTTAAAACAGGGCCTCACTATGTTGCTGCCCTGCGACCTCCTGTCTCAGCCTTCCAAGTACTGAAATTACAAGCATGTGCCACCATGCCCAGTTTTTATTTTTTTCTAAGTTCTTGGAATTAACATTGTATTGTTTTATGGATAAAAAGATTACTATTAAAAAATCTCATGTTGCCCAGCATGGTGGTGCATGCTTGTAATCCCCGTACTTGGGAGGTGGAGACAGGAGGATCGCGCAGGTTCGAAGCCAGCCTTGCTGGCTTAAGAGACCCTGTTTTTAAAAAAAAAAAATGGTCTGGGAGTGTAGCCCGGAGGTAGAAGGGTTTCCAGGAACCCCAGTACCACCAAATAAATAAATAAATAAATAAATAAATAAATAAATAAATATCTCATTTTATGGCCAGGTATGGTGGCACATGCTCATAATCCCAGCATTCTGGAGGCAGAGATTGGAGGACCGAGGTTCCTGGACAGCCTCAGCTACTTAGTGAGGCCCTTTGCAACTCAGTGAGACCCTGTTTCAAAAATCAAAAGACTAAAAAATAGGGCTAGGAGTATAGCTTGGAGGTAGATTAATGCCCCTGGGTTCCATCCCAAGTACGGGAGAAAAAAAAAAAAGCTCATTTTATGTTTTACACATAAAATAACTAACTTGGCTTAATAACGCATCTCCAAGGAATAGAAAAGAGTGGTAATGATGAGTTTATCAGGGACCTAACTAGAAATTACTAGCTTTGGTTTAGATCAGAATTATACCTTTTGATGTTACCCAGGACACCTTTTAAAATATTCTCTGTAAGTTGCTAAAGATTTTGTGTGTGTGTGTTCTTGTTTCTACAACTAACTCTCTTAGCAAGTTTTTTTTTCTTTTCAGAGAACAATGATAAATTCAGTTCCAATGGAATTCTCATAAATTCCAAATTAGTCACGTTTATAATAAATGCGGATTTTCTTATGATCTAGAACAAAATAAGTAAGACAGAGTATCCTTCCCCCCCCACAAAAATAATGAAATAATCTTATGAGGAAATGATCTCCTTTGATCTCATATGAATTCCTATTATTTGTCATGGATAAAGAATTCAGTATTTGTTCATTGATTGAAATACAAATTACCCACAAGACAAGTGTGTGACTGTGCTGACTTGCATCATTCACAGATTGCAGTGTATCTTTATTCCTGCCTGGAAAAGGCGTCTGCCACCTCGGGCACTGTTGGAGTTAATCTCTTCAAATGGTTTATTGATGAGCGTTCATGAAGGTAATTAAGCAGCACATGAGCTTTGAATAGCTGTAGGGAAACAATCTTCGGTTCTTCACTCTGAGACTATTTCAATGTTACATCCAAGGGAAAAGAGGGTCTTCCCAGCCTTCCTCCTCTCAGTTGTCCCCGGGGCTTGGGGAGGTGAAGATAATTGGCTTAAAATTCATGTTCTAGATTTCCTCTCCCCATTTCTTCTCACTTTCATCTTCTTGCCCAGCAGAAGGGAATTAACTCAGTAACGAATGTGGGTGAAAGTGGAAACTTTCTCAGATAGGGAATAGAAAGAGACGATGGTTCAGTGTGTTGTCATAATGTTCAGAAAGCAGAGAATTTGTTGGCTTGATCTAATGCCAGCGCCCTTGCTGCAGAAAAAAATAAATCTTTGGAGCCTATGTGTGTGCTACTGTGTGTGTGTGTGTGTGTGTGTGTGTGTGTGTGTGTGTGTGAGAGAGAGAGAGAGAGAGAGAGAGAGACTATATCAACTATATCATACATTTGGCCAGTTTTTGCAAGATTCTGAAGTTCTACTTGAAGATTTTGATTATAGAAAAATGGTTAATGTTAATTGCTCATTTACCCCAACATATTGTTTAATACTATTATTATTTTTATTTTTGTAGTACTGGAGATGGAACCCAGGGACATTCTATCTCCGAGCTATATCCCAAGTCCTATTTTTAGTCTTTTTTTTCGGGGGGGGGGGTGGTCTGGGGATAGAACCTAGGGGCATTCGACCTCAGAGCTACCACCCCTGTTCTACTTTTTATTCTTTATTTTGAAACCGGGTCTCACTGATTTGCAGAGGGCCTCACTAAGTAGCTGAGGCTGTCCGCAAACCGCGATCCTCCGGTCTCAGCCGCCCAAATGCTGGGCTTACAAGCATGTGCCACCATGCCCAGCTAGTCTTTTATTTTTGAAACAGGGTCTCAGTGAGTTGCAAAGGGCCTCACTAAGTAGGTGAGGCTGTCCGTGAACCACAATCCTCCGGTTTCAGCTTCCCGAAAGCAGGGATTCCAAGCATGTGCCACCCTGCAAGGCTAACCCTGGCCCACTAAATAGCCGAGAGTGGTGGCGCACACATGGAATCCCAGCATTCGGGAGGCTGAGACTGGAGGATCACAGTTCGCGGATAGCCTCAGCTACTTAGTGAGGCCCTTTGCAATTCAATGAGACCCTATTTCAAAATAAAAAATAGGGCTGGGAGTGTAGCTCAGAGGTAGAATGTCCCTGGGTCCCGTTCCCAGTAGTGGAAAAAAAAAAAAACTATTATTATTTGAATGTCACCAGTGCTAACTTGAAGAAGGAATACATTCCCACCACCTCTCAAAGGAGATTCACTAGTTAACTTCCTTGATAATACCTTCTGGGGTGAACAGCTACATGTTTAAGTTGAGATCAGTATATATGCAAATAAGTTAAGTATCACAAGGATCATATTTTTTGTAAATCATTGCACGAGCATGAACTTTAATGAATATTTAAAAGCTTTTAAAACTGAGTTTAAAGAAATACTCCCCCTATTATCAATACATCACTCTCTAAAGACAGAATGTTTTACAAAGGAGAAACTCGGGAAATAATAAGGAAAAAAATTTAAATCAGCCTTTATTTCAAAGCTTAAAGATACTGATAATATTTTGGTATTATTTCAAGACATTTTATATGTCTATATTTTATTTAACATCATTAAGATCAATTTCCTTATTTTTTATTTTAAAACCATTTTCAAAATAAAGGGAACCCAAAGACAGTTGTGATGTCACCTATTCCATTTTCTGAGTTCATATGAATATCAACACCCTATGAAGCATTGCCTGTTTTGATTTAGTACGCAGGTAAAATATGATGCAATCCGCAACCAGGATAGAGCAGCCAGAATACAAAGGTGAAACCTGAAGAGCAACTGGTCGACTTCCAATTCCCATTAGTTAATAGCCAGGGTCCAGCTTATAGACACTGTGTCGCTGTAGGCTGGAAAATATGACAAGAAGCTCTTCCTTGGTGGAAACCCCAGTCACCTGGCATTGACTGACTAGGGGTGTATCTGAATGTGTGTGTGTATGTGTGTGTGTGTGCACGCACACACACATGCAAACACACACATATAAGTATATGCTGCTGAAAACCACACCATTCAGTTTCTACTGTTTGAGTTTGAGTTCCCTGCAGTTATGGGAAGGGTCCACATTTCTTCCTGTTCGTGGTTTCTAAAGCAGCTTGGCTGTTTATTTATTCCTAAGGTCCTATCCCTGGCAACATCCTTCAGCTGTTTAGGAAAACCTGTCCAATGAAACTGCGGACTCACTGGTTAGAGAGCATAGAACTTGTCTGCTCTGCCCTCTCCTTGATGGCTCAAGCATAAACCGTTTTGTTTATTCTTGCCTCCTCCCCCCTTAGCCATCCCCCAGCTCCTCAAAGAGCCTAGTAAATGGACAAGCGTGTACAGATGTTGCAGGCCTCTGCCACTAGTGTTTTATGCATGTTGCTATGCTGTAAGAAGCAGTAGAGCTTTTATTTAAAAAAAATAATGATACTTGCCACTAGCACACTGCATGGGGTTAGGACCACCTGTCTCACTGTAGTCCTCAGCGAAGGTCGACCCTGGTCTAGGGAGTGAGGGCTGCCATTGCTTAGGTCCCCCATTATTGTGCTTTATATTTCCATGGATTCATTTGCGTTTTCTGTTGGTTTACTTGGTGTGCTAGCTGCATGCACTTGCTGTTGTACTTGTCAAATGATTCTCTAACTTCCTTTTAATAGCACTAATGGATTCATGCTATTTCTTTCTCTATTGTTGGGTTGTCTTGTTTTGTGGTACTGGGGGTGGAACCCAGGGGCTTTCTACCTCTGGGCTATACTCCCAGACCTATTTTATATTTTATTTGGAAACAGGGTCTCACTAAGTTGCTGAGAGCCTCACTAAGTAGCTGAGGCTGGCTTCAAACCTGCGCGATCCTCCTGTCTCAGCCTCCCAAGCACGGGGATTACAAGCGTGCGCCACCACGCCCGGCTTGGGTTGTTTGTAAAGTTGCTTGAATGTGCTTAGGTATGGCGGCTCTGAGTGGAGGACTTGATGCCACGGGTCTAAGGAATGGCACGGCGGGTTCTGTGGACGCACTCACCCAGGCCTACTCAGGAATTCAGCCCCTCTGCACAGCCAGAAGAAAGGTATGAGTTTGCCCTGGCCTGCCACCCACGTCTGCCTCAGAGCATGCTCCCAAGAGGCAGAACCAAACCCGTGTCTGTCCCGACCCGCGGGACAAGTAATTCGGGGGGCGAGGAGGACCCCGATCTGTAAATAAAAATGGGCGAGAAAGAGAGACGAGACCAAGTAGATAAATACTATCGAGGTCTGTTTATTTCAGTGATAAGCGGCAGTTTATATGGGGAGTAAAAGAAGGAAGTAAATGAGGGGCAACAGTGTTGTAAAAATTCTTGCTGTATCAGCTGCAGGCTCCTTCCTGGGACACTTGTTCTATATCGCTTCTCAAAAGGTCACGTAGGCCTCCAGGAGGTGGGCTTAGTATTTTTCCAGTCTGCCACACGTGTCATGAGAGAAAGCGAGTGTACCCCTCCCTACTAGCAGTCACAGTCAAAAAAAAGGACTCGCCTAAGACATTATATCAGTCTTTCTCTCTTGCTCATCTTATACTTATCTTTTTCATCCATCGCTTATGAAGTACATATCCAATGTGCATTTACACAGAATTATTTATTAGTTGCTGCCATTAAAAAATTGCCAGGCCGGGCATGGTGGCGCACGCTTGTAATCCCCGCACTGGGGAGGCAGAGACAGGAGGATCGCACAGGTTAGAAGCCAGCCTCGCTGGCTTAAGAGACCCTGTTTCCAAATAAAAAAATATAAAATAGGTCTGGGAGTGTAGCCTGGAGGCAGAAGGGTTTCCAGGAACCCCAGTACCACCAAATAAATAAATAAATAAATAAATAAATAAATAAATAAATAAAATAAAATTGCCAGGAAGCTGGGTGTGATGGCACAACCTTGTAATCCCAGCACTGGAGAGGCTGAGACTGGGGGATCACAGTTCCCAGACAGCCTCAGCTACTTAGTGAGGCCCTCTACAACTCAGTGAGACCTAGTTTCAAAATAAAGAATAAAAAAATAGGGCAGGGGGTGTAGCTCGGAGGTCGAATGCCCCTGGGTTCCATACCTTGACCCGCAAAAAAAAAAAAAAAAAAAAAAAAATTGCCAGGCACCTCCCTCTCTCAAATCAGTGTGGGCGGGCAGTCAGTTTCTCCCTTTATGCAGAAACTCCTCCTTAGCGGAAGGGGGTGACTCCCTCAGGCTCGCATGGACAAGGCGGCCTCTCTCCCGCTGCTCAGCTCTTTGGAGTTCACTCGCCCTGTGATCCTATGGCGGCTTCTCAGGAGGCAACGATTCTCAGGCTCTTGCCTGGGTTTTGTTACCCGTCTCCCCCTTGACTCATTTTCATTCTTTGAGTGTCTTACTACTGCTGAATAAAGACCCTGGCCTTCTGCGGAAAGTCAGGTCATCTTTCCTTTCTGCTTCTCTGTCGGTAGGCCCTCGACACCTGGCTTCAGCCCAGGTGGCCTTGGTCCCACAGCACCTGGAGAGGCCCTTCCAATTTACTTATTGTAATGTCTTTTTTTTTTTTTTTTCCAGTACTGGGGATGGAACCCAGGGGCATTTTACCTCTGAGCTACACCCCCAGCCCTAGTTTTTAGTCTCTATTTTTTATTTTTTATTTTTATTTTTATTTATTTATTTTTTTTTTTGGTGGTACTGGGGTTCCTGGAAGCCCTTCTACCTCCGGGCTACACTCCCAGACCTATTTTATACTTTTGAAACAGGGTCTCTTACGCCAGCGCGGCTGGCTTCGAACCTGTGCGATCCTCCTGTCTCCGCCTCCCAAGCGCGGGGATTACAAGCGTGCGCCACCACGCCCGGCCTAGTCTCTTTATTTTTGAAACAGGGTCTCAGGCGGGCGTGGTGGTGCACCCTTGTAATCCCAGAATTCAGGAGGCTGACACAGGAGGATCACGGTTCGCAGACAGCATCAGCTACTTAGTGAGGCCCTTTGCAACTCAGTGAGATCCTGTTTCAAAAAAAAAAAAAAAAGACTAAAAAATAGGGCAGGGGGTGTAGCTCGGAGGTCGAATGCCCCTGAGTTCCATCCTCAGACCCTCAAGAAAAAAAAAAAAAGAAGAAGAGAAAAGAAAGAAAGAAAGAAAGAAAGAAAGAAAGAAAGAAAGAAAGAAAGAAAGAAAGAAACAGGGTCTCACTGTTGCAAAGGGCCTCGTCAAATAGCTGAGGCTGTCTGCAAACCGCAATCCTCCAGTCTCCGCCTCCATATTGCTGGGATTACAAGCTTGTGCCACCATGCCCGGCCAACAAGTTCTTTCTTAGAATTAATAAACATGCATATGAACTTCTACCACCCCCCCAATGGGGTATCATGATGTCACCTACCAGGCCTCTAACTCCTGCTGAGCTTAAGGGGTCCTCTTGCCTCTGCCTCCCTAGTAGCTGGGACTACAGGTGTATGCCACCATACCTAGCTCAAACTTCTAATTCTTAATATAATGAATATATAATTTTTGATAAGAGATTGTATTTTACCTTGAATCACATGTATCTCACCTGATTTTCTGTCCCTTGTCTCGTTAGATCAATTTGTGATCTCATCCTTTTGCTCTCTTTTCAGTTACCCACGAGGCAGAACAGAAGCAGAAAGAAAAAAGGAAACTGGCCAGGCGTGGTGACGCAAGCTTGTAATCCTAGTACTTGGGAGGCTGGGACAGGTGGATGGCAGGTTTCTGGCCAGCATCAGCTACTTAATGAGGCCCTTCTCAACTTAGTGAGACCCTGTTTCAAAATAAAGAATAAAAAAAAAAGTAGTGTTGGAGATATAGCTTGGAGGTAGAATGCTCCTGAGTTCAATCCCCAGTGCTACCAAAAGGAAAAAGAAAAAAAGCCGAATGTGGTAGCACACACTTGTAATCCCAGTACTTGGGAGGCCGAGACAGGAGGATCTTAGATTTGTGACCAGCCTCAGCTACTTACTGAGGCCCTCCATAATTTAGTGAGACCCTGTTTCAAAAATGAAGAATAAAAAATGGGGTTGGGGGTGTAGCTCGGAGGTAGAATGCCCCTGGTTTCCATCCCTAGTACTGCAAGAAGAAAAAAAAAAATTGCCCTTCCTTATAAGTTTCACAGTAAAATAATATTACAAGTAAAGCTTAATGAAAATAATATTTGTTTACTTGGAATAACAATATATTAAACAGTTGGAAGGTGTCTAGAAAAATATCAAAATTCTTCTCTATCTTTTTTCTTTTGTATTAATTTCTCTTATAGTACCAATTAAAAAGTTTGCTTCTGCCAGTAATAGTGGTGCACACCTGTAATCCCAGTACTTGGGAGGCTAAAACAAGAAGATTGCACGTTCAAGGAAGCTTCAGAAACATATCAAGACTCTCAGCAATCAATGCCAACTAATGAACGTAGAAGGAATGATAGGGAAGCCATCATTTGGCAATTCTCATAGCTGACTTAGCCAAGAAACAGAATGGACACTAATATATAGTGGGTCAGCATTTGATTAGGAGTAATATATCTACAAGCCTCAAAGTAACTTCACAAAATACTGATCAATAGCACACACAAAAAAAGTAACTTTTTTTTTTGTAATGGAAAAACTTGGCAGACAGTTTCTTAATCAAGAGGTCCAAAGTTAATATGGCCAGGAATTATTCAAATAAAAACAGATGCCACCTGATAAGACCCACGATAGGAACACAGCATTGCTTCAATGATATCCCTGCCCAAAACGCATAACCTGAATTAAATCTGGAGAAAACCTCAAACGAGCCCACACTGAGAGGTATTCAACGAGCCAAAGTCATGAAAGTTGGAGAAATGTCAAGAAACTGTCGCTTGAGCTGGGCGTGGTGGCGCACGCTTGTAATCCCAGCATTTGGGAGGCTGAGACCTGGAGGATCGCGGTTCGCAGACAGCCTCAGCTACTTAGTGAGGCCCTTTGCAACTCAGTGAGACCCAGTTTCAGGTTTCAAAAATAAAATAATAAAAAATAGGGCAGGGGGCGTAGCTTGGAGGTCAAATGCCCCTGGGTTCCACCCCCAGACCCGCAAAAAAAAAAAAAAAAAAAAAAAGAAACTGTCTCTAGATAAATGAGACTAAGGAGATAAAACAGCAATACAACGAGTGATCCTAGACTCGCTACTTTAAGGGCATCGATGGGATCACATGGAGCTTGATGGAGGACCACGGAGTAGTGGCAGCAACATGTCCTTGTTCATTTTTCTGATTTTGACTCCATGTAGTGTTTATGTGGGGAAATGTCCCTGTTTGTAGGCAATTTATGCTAAAGTATTTTGGTGTGATGGAATGTCATGTAGGCACCTTGTTCTAACAACTTACCAAATGTGTTTATACTTTGCAACATTTCCATACATTTGAAGATATTTCAAAATAGAGCAAAAAACATTAACTTCTGTTCCACTAAAGTAACTCATTCAATCATTTATTTTCTAAGGGCTAGGAAAAGCACATGGGATTAATAATACATTGTAGGCAGAGGCAAAAAAGAAAAACAAAGTCAGTACACCTGGTCACCACTGGCGAGGTTTTTGTTGTCTGAGAGAGTCGTGGGCATCTGGATTGAGACTAGAAAAAGCAGTGATGTGTTATGCTTAACAAAGGCAATGTCTTCATTAAGCTCCCAACTTGGAAGAAGAGAAACAAACATTCGACGGTTTTAAGGATTTATTGCTTTCCTCACCTTTAATTCTCTTTTGCTCATGGTCTAGTTTAGAACTGGTCTGATCATTGTTTTATTCAACTCTCTGACTTGTCTATTTCACATTGGCAAAGTAACACACTACCTCCAGTGCCACCCAGCCGAACACGGAGCTGTGGGCAGAAGGGCGTGAGCAGCGTGGCCTCCCAAGGGCATGCTTGCACGGCCTTAGCATGGCTAGAAACTTCCGGAAGAGCAATCTTGGTTGCCTCCTCCTCATGAGGAAAAACCTTGCACATGGAGAAAAAAACACAGTCCACACTTGGGTATCAGCTGCTCAGGGGCGTGGCATACCAGTACTGGGAACACAGCTGCCCAGAACTGCTCCTGCTTGGAATCCTGGGAGAGGGCCAGAGGGGGCCACCAAGCCCAGCCAGCTTGCGGCCAAGCCACCCAGAAGAGCCCCAGGGTCAGCCAGCAGGCACTCCTATGTCCCCACACTCCCTCAGCGTTTATCAGGAAACAACCGCCGAACCTTTATGCATCTTGAGCTTAAGGAAGTGATAGTAGAGAGCAAGTGTGGCTAGTCAACTAATATAAAGTACTACATGAGCGGGCCTGGTATTACGAATAAAAGAAATCTTTTACATGTTCTTTGTTTTCAGAATCAATACCAACCCCCTCCGAAAAGTCTGTGACATCCAGGAGGCCAAGTCACTAAACACACATTAGCTAGATTACAGATTTCTTTAGAAAAGTGTATTACATGGCAAGTTTCACTGCAGGACTTTTGCTACAGTTGTTGACCCCTGAGGATTTACCAGTTCAGCTCATCTGGGTATCAACTTGGACAGTATTCTGTGCTAGAATGCCTACCACTCTTTGCCAGTAGACTTTCTATTGTAAAGGAATGATTCAGTGTTCCCTGCCTTTGCCAACTGGAGCTTTGTTCTACCTTGGTTGCCGACAGAACACTGTACTGATCAGCCCCAAAGCCTGCTTTAGGTCCTTGGCAGTTTGGTGTATGTTGATCATCGGACAAATTGGTATTTAGGCAAATTTAGACAAAATAGATGGCCTTCACCCAAGTCGGCTCTGATCTCTGCCCCGCCTCGCTCTCTGTATCTGCCCGTCCATTTTCTCACCTCTCGTGGTTACTTCTTTGCTTTCTAGCATATTACCTTCACTCTATTATCCTTTCCTTTTGGAACCTTTGTGTCCACAGCCCTTAGAATAGTCACTGGAGCCGGGCATGGTGGCGCACGCTTGTAAACCCTGCGCTTGGGAGGTGGAGACAGGAGGATCGCGCAGGTTCGAAGCCAGCCACGCTGGCTTAGGAGACCCTGTTTCCAAACAAAAATATAAAAATAAATAGGTCTGGGAGTGTAGCCCGGAGGAAGAAGGGTTTCCAGGAACCCCAGTACCACCAAAAAAAAAAAAAAAAAAAAAAAAAGAATAGTCACTGGAACAAGAAAACAGAATGTTCAGCCTTCTTACTTGGAAGGATAGAATAAACTGAACAGCAGAGTATTGAAAACGAAGTGATTTGTGTTTATAGAGGCAGGGTGGCATATAACAGAGTCTTTGTAATTTTATTACTGAACTTATTAAGTGCTTTGAATTCTATTAATGTGTCTCTTAAAACTGTTACTAGATCTGGCAATGTATATTCACTGTCATTTGAAATAAAACTGAGTTTCCATTTCATCTGTCATTTAGTTAAGCAATCCCCTTTGTTATTGAGTTGACCCCCTTTTACCTTAGCTTTATATCCTCTATGGCAAAGGGATCCAGATTATTGAAAACACATTTACTTTCTGCATTGTTAATTTGATACTTAAGGTCTACAGCTTTGAAAACTAATACCTTCATTTGTAAATAATAATGGTACTTCAACTTCACCATAGTAGATTTGAAAGTGGTGGGTATATTTAGACGTACTTGTATTTCTGTAGCTTATGTTCTTAAACACTTGTTGTTTTTCTTTCTTTTATATTCCATTGGAAACTATAGCTCAATATATTAGTTAAAGCCTCTAGCTTTACAAATGGACACTTATTTTTCACTTATGAAAAGTCCACAGAGGGTGTTTCTGTTCAATAATGCAGCTCTTCTCCAAATGGTGACACAGGGACCATGTTTTCCTGTTAAATACTACTAAGGTCACCTTGCTCATCTGCATCAAGTTAGAACGGAAAAAAAGCAAAGAGGATCGTCCAAGGGAGAGTTGGATGAACTAGGCCTAAGAGAGCACATCATTTTTCACATTCTATTGGCTAGAGTACTGCCACATGACCTCTTCTAACTCCAAGGGTATCTGGGAAATGTAGTCCAGCAGCACCCAGAAAGAACAGAAAATGTGAACAGTGGTCTCTACTATACTTGGAAAAACTACTCTAATATCAGGTTACTTTTAATGATTTTACTTGCCCTCTTACATGCTATTTTCACTCATTCTGTATGCTGCTGTAAGCTGATACTGTTATCAAGCTTTATTTTATATTATTATTTATTTTTTGCGGTACTGGGGATGGAACCCAGGGGTATTCTACCTCCAAGTTATACCCCCAGCCCTATTTTTTTATTCTTTATTTTGAAACAGGGTCTCACTGAGCTGCAAAGGGCCTCACTGAGTAGCTGAAGCTGTCCCCAAACTGCAATCCTCCTGTTGCAGCCTCCCAAATGCTGGGATTACAAGCGTATGCCACCATGCCCAGCTTATGAAGATTTATTTATTTATTTATTTATTTATTTATTTATTTATTTATTTATTTATTTATTTCAGGTCTGGGGATAGAACCCAAGAGCAATTTGAGCTCCGAGCTACACCCCCTGCCCTATTTTTTATTCTTTATTTTGAAACCGGGTCTCACTGAGTTGCAGAGGGCCTCACTATGTAGCTGAGGCTGTCTGTGATCTGCGATCCTCTGGTCTCAGCCTCCCAAATGCTGGGATGACAAGCGTGCACCACCACGCCCGACTCTTATGAAGCTTTATTAATCATCTCATTTCCTTATCCTTACTTATCAACTATAATTCCAATACTAAAATAGCCAGTTAACATTTTTCTGTTTGTATATTTTAATATAGTTGAGAGCATATAAAAATTTTGTATCCTGTTGTTTACTTAGCATCATAGCATAATGATTTGCTTAATCTTATGTTGTAGTGATAATTTTTTAAATGGCTGCATAATGTATTTATCATGTACTCAGATACTTTATCACAATTGTTAGACATTTGTTTCTTGATTTGTTACTATTTAAAATATCTAGAAATATCCCATTCATATATATATATATATATATATATATATTTTCTGTGTGCATGTATATAAAGAATGTCCAGATTGGTGCAAGTTCTTAAAGTTTAAGCCTATCAATTCAGTTATTTCTGTATTCATTAAGAAATTTGCTATTCTATGATAGGCGCTCTATTATTGCTAGGGGATAAACAGTATCAACAAAAAATTTAACGAGCATAGTTTTTCCCTTATAGTTAGTGTTAAGACAGGATAGATGATGTAGTGTCTATGTAATAGAAAAACTAATGACTCAAGGCAGTCAGGGAAGCCTCAGGCATAAAATGCCATGTGGGTGTGGTGGCAGGTCTCTGTAATTCCGGTACCTGGGAGGCTGAGATAGTAGGGTTACTGGTTTAAAGACAGACTCAGCAATCTAGTGAGACCCTGTTTCAAAATAAAAAATAGGGCTGGGAGTGTAGCTCAGAGGTAGAATGCTCGAGTTCAATTTCCAGTACTACAAAAATAACTAAGTAAATAAATAAAGCCAATCTGAGCTGGACCATGAAGATAGAAAGAGGAGGAGTTTTCCAGGCAAAGCAAATGGGGAAAAAAATTTTTTTAGAGGGCACATCCTGTGTAAATACTTGGTTTGTAGAAAGAGCATGGCCCATTGTTCAAGGGCAGGCTTTGGGGTGTGTGGATACAATTCAAAGGGTTGAAGGAGCGTGTTTCAGAAGGTGACCTGCAACCAACCAAGGAGGTCGCTGAGCACCCAGCAACGCATTTAGACCTGCATGTTGTTTTGTAGGAGGGGAGGTGGGAGAGATTGTTGGGCAGTAGGGTAAAAGATGAAGAAGTATAACAATATATTTATTTTTTAAAATTGGAGACCCCATGGAATTTCTCTCACAGTCTTCTATGAGAGAAATTCTGTGGGGTTTTGTTTTGTGTTGTGTTTGGAGAACCGTGACATACTGATTAATTTCCCAGGGCCTATGTGTCAATCTGAAATTTCACTCATAACTCACTACTGCCACTCTGTGGGCACATGGCAAAGACTGAACTGGGTTTAAAGTGGGTAATGCTGGTCATCTTGAGTGGTTCCCAAATTTTTGTTTGTTTGTTTGTTTGTTTTTCCATCCGAAAGGTTTCTTGTTTCTTTTTTAATGTAAGAATTCCCTAAATTGAATCTACAATTTTAAAAATAAAAATAAATTTTTTACAATGTTCTCTATCCTGACAAATCAGATATATAAATGAATGGTAATCAAAGTTTCTGATCTGACCCATTATCATCAATCAGTATCTATCTGTATTTTGATTTGATTTCATTCCAGTAAGTAAAAAGTACAAGGTTTTAATCAGTCTACACAGTTTTAATTCAAATAAATGTACAATTTGTAAGTTGTTTTGTTTTAATAACAAAAGTACTTTGCAAAGCCTCAATCCTATCTGCAAAGTAATCCAGGCCCAGGTACCTTTGTTTATAGGCCATTGGTTTCCAGTGGTTCTCAACCAGGGACAATTTTTTTTTTTTTTTTTTTTTGGTGGTACTCAGGGTGGAACCCAGGGGCTTTTCTACCTCTGGGCTATACTCCCAGACCTATTTTATACTTTATTTGGAAACAGGGTCTCACTAAGTTGCTGAGACTGGCTTCGAACCTGTATGATCCTCCTGTCTCAGCCTCCCAAGCACTGGGATTACAAGCATACGCCACCACGCCAGGCAACCAGGAACAATTATATCCCCTAGAGGATATGTGACTATTTTGTTGCGGCTAGGGGGAAGGGACGCCTACTGTCATCTACTAGTTAGAAGCCAGGAATGCTGTTAAACATGCTACAGTGCAGGTGACAACTCCCACAAAAATAATTTGACCCAAAATGTCAATAGTACTGAGGTTGAAAACCCTGATCTAGTCTAATTCCTTCTGTATAAAATAGAAAAATGAATGTCAGGGCAGTGAAATGACTTTTCTTTTTATTTCACAATTTTTAGTTTAAATTTAAGTTAGGCAATATAATCAAGGGTTCCAAACAGAGAACATATAAAAAGGTGTGCAGGACTTCAATGGATATTTCCCCAAAGAATAGATAGTAGTAGTGTTCAGGAAGTGCATGTAAAAATATTAATAGCTTCAGGGTAATACAAATCAAAGCCATAATGAGTCACCAGTTTATACCCATTAGGTTGGCTCAAATTAATAATGCACACACATGCACAGCCACATACCAATACCTTAATTTCAACATCTTCCAATATCCTACATCGATATCTTGATTCCAATCTCTTCTATGCCTATTGAACTGCATGCCATTTTTCTAGTTTTCTCTCTTTCCATGTTCGCCGTCCCTTCTCTGATATTACAAATACTTCATTCCAGTTCCAGTTCATTCTGAATTATCATGATTCCTTTGTTGATGCCTGTGACAAGTCTCCCATTCTGCCACTGTCCCTCCCGCACATGTCTGCTCCATCACACTCAAGTTCTTTTTTTTTTTTTTTTTTTTTTGCGGGTCTGGGGATGGAACCCAGGGGCATTCAACCTCTGAGCTACACCCCCTGCCCTATTTTTTGAAACCAGGTCTCACTGAGTTGCAGAGGGCCTTACTAAGCAGCTCAGGCTGTCCGTGAACTGCGATCCTCCGGTCTCAGCCTCCCGAATGCTGGGATTACAAGCATACGCCACCACGCACGGCTTCCATTCAAGTTCTGATGCCCTGTTCTGACACCCAGATCATCCTTGGCATGGACATCCTCCTGGCTCCACTCATCTCTGACAACCCACAGGGGGCCATCCCCTTCACCCTAGTGCCTGTATGATCTAAGGAAGAAAGAATATTTTTGAGTCTTAATTTCTTCACAAAACACCACATCTCTATACATCGATTTGCTATACGATAGATAAAGTTTATATCAGACAAAAGGCACTCAAATCTTGGATTTTCTCCCCCATTATACCTACTCTGGTAATAAATATCATGAATTCTGACCATGATAATAAAAAATGAGATGCCAAGATTATGAGCATGAGAAAAAGGTCATTAATTTCATGAAATAATGTAAAATCTATCCCCATTATCCTATATTAGTATTTGCATTTCTCTACAGTTGTGTTCTACTCAAACACATTTTGTGGAGAAACTCCATTTTGTAAGAAATTTTAAAAAAGTCTAGGGCATGAGAGCCATTTTACCTTCTCCACAGCTCTCAACAAAAATATATAGCTTTTCTGAGTCTGCCTCATCTTAAAATGAGGATAATAATACCTACCCTGAAATGCTGTGAGGATTTGTATAAGATAAACGACATGGGATACGCTAGCATCATATGGAAGCCACCCAATAAGAACTGGTTTTTTTTGAGATGCAAATCAAAACTACCCTGAGATTTCACCTAACTCCAACTAGAATGGCAATCATTCAAAACACAAACAACAATAGATGCTGGTAAGGATGTGGAGAAGTGGAAACTCTAAGACATTGTTGGTGGGATTGCAAATTAGTGCAACCAGTTTGGAAAACAGTATGGAGAATCCTCAGAAGAATGTGAACAAATCTACCATTTGATCCAGCAATACCACTTCTGGGTATCTACCCAAAAGAAAAGAAACCAAACTACCAAACTAATGCATGTGTATCTATGTTCATAGCTGCACAATTCACCATAGCCAAACTATGGAACCAGCCAAGATGTCCATCAACAGATGAATGGATTACAAAACTGTGGGATATGTACACAATGGAATTTTACTCAGCCATCAAAAAAAAAAAAAAAAAAACCTCAATTACATCATTTTCAGGGAAATGGATGGAACTGGAGGACATATGCTAAGTGAGATTAGTCAGTCACAAAAAATAAGAAATCAGAGGCTTTCCCTAATATGTGAGAGTTAGGGAGAAATGGGTCATAGGAGGAACTCTAGATGAAAAAGGAAATCCTATAGAGGAGCAAACAAGACAACCTAAAGGAGGAGAAAGGAGGGGGGAAGAGGAAAATCTCTAAAACACACAATGTACTTAAACATAACGAAGTCAACCACTAAGCCGAGCAAGGGAGGGAGGGACGGGGAGGGAATGGGGTGGGGATTGGGTAGGGGTTAAATCAGCGATGATTACATGTTTATACACACAAGTTTTTTACCCCAATATGATGTATGAATATAATGTACCAATAAAAATTTAAAAAAAGAATTGGTTTTTCTTCTCAAAAAGATTTTTAAGTTCTATGAGGGTAGGCATCACATGCCCATTTCATTCATCTCAATAAATACTTTATGATCATTCAATAAATTATTTGTGTGTGTGTGTGATACTGGGGGCTGAGCTGAGCCCAGGCACATTTTACCTCTGAGCTACATCCCCGGCCTTTTCTATTTTTTGTTTGTTTGAAAACAGGGTCCTGATAGCTTGCCAACAGTCTCACTACGTTGCTGGGGCTGTCCTCAAACCTGCAATCCTCCTGTCTCAGCCTCCCAGATACTGAGATTACAGGGGTACACCACTGCACCCAGCTGATAAATTCCTTTTTAGATGTTTGTCTATGGCTGGAATTTTTGTGTTTATTTGCTTAGGGATAGAACTCAGTTCTTACCACACTCTTCATCTTAATAATTTTAGGAATTTTCTCTCAGAATGTGTTCAAAATGTATTCTATCTTAATCTTCAAAAAAACATGCAATTTCATTTCTACCACATTACAAACAGTTATTCTGATGGATATTCTGTTGAACCACAAGAATCTTTAAGACAATACTGCCCTTTATCCTGGGATTTATATTTCTAAGGATTTATGGTAAAGAATCGGAGATACACTGCGAGATGTATGTTCAATGTACATTGTTTATAATGGGGAGGAGGGGAAGGAAAGCAACAATAGAATTATCACATTTTGCATACTACAGTGTATAATGGAGAAATTTTACAGGAACATTTAGCTATATGAGAATTTGCTAAATACAAAGCAAAGAAAACAAATTACAAAATTAAATGCAAATTTTTTTCTAAAGAGTGCATGCATTATAAAAATAGTAACATAAATATAAACAGTAACAGAAATAATAACACAAAAGTTATCTTGACTGTGTGATTTTTTATGATGTTAGGTTTATATTTTAGGACTTTCTATATTTCCCAGATTTTCCATGTAGGATATTCATAATTAGAAAAAATACCAATGACCTTATGCTCACTTAATTTTAAATAGGTATTTACGATTAATATTTAACATGAAAAGAAAAACCAACTTTAAACACAACTGTCATTACATAATTGTAGTGTTTTGTTTCATTTTACTGAGGAAAGAACAAAAGATAAAAGTCAGACTTTTAAAGTACATATTGTGGGGAGTGGTGAGTTGGCCCGGGCCACCCTCCCCCCTCATGCCATTTTGGCATGGGGCTGTAACTATTTTCTGTATTTCTATTTTCTATATTTCTATCTTTTTAATAAACTTCTTTAAATCTTCAAAAAATAAAATACATATTGTGCTTTTGAAAGGTAGCTTTGTGAGGCAGAAAAAGAAAAAAAAAAAAAGCAGTCTTTGGATTGGAAGAGAGCTTTGTAGTCCTGGGCAAGTTCCCTACTAGGCCTGTTTCCTGATTTCTAAAATGGGACTGTCATCCTAAATCACAGATTGTATGGTAAGATTTCCAAAATGATTGTGAAGAATAGGCACTAAAAATCTTCATACAAACTACAGATTCGTGATATTATTGACAAACAGAAAAAAATCCAAACAACTTCAGGGTGAGCATTTCCAACCACTGTTTGGTATAAACTAGACTGAATATTACTGTTTTGTCAATGTTTTCCAACATTTAGAAGGACAATATAAAAATAATAGCTAATATGGACTGAGTTCTTTTCTGGTCAAGCACAGTTTTTAACCACTTTTACATTATTTCATTCTCACAACAACCCTGAAGGTGGCACTGCTTTTAATGCCAGGTTATAGCTTAGGAGAAAAAATTTTAGGGGGTTTAGAGCATTGTTTAAATAAACTCTGTGATGGGCGGTGGTTCTGAACTCAAATGGACTCCGAAGAATTCCTACTCCATCTCCTCCCCAGGGAGAACATTTAGTGCTCAATTCTAAATTTATCTAATAAGGGCTGCAAAAAAGCAAAACTCCCCGAATTGCTCCTCCAAAAACTCTATTTAGCCGGGCGTGGTGGCGCACACTTGTAATCCCAGGGCTCGGAAGGCTGAGACCAGAGGATCGCGGTTCTCGGACAGCCTCAGCTACTTAGTGGGGCCCTCCGCAACTCAGTGAGACCCTGTTTCAAAATAAAGAATAAAAAATAGGGCGGAGGTGTAGCTCGGAGGTCGAATGCCCCTGAGTTCCATCCCCAGACCCGCAAAAAACAAAACAAAACAAAAAAAAAACTGTAATTAGCATCTGAGATTGAGGGAGTCAATTGTCATAAACAATTATGGAGAAAACAAGTAAGATTTGATTGATACTGTTACACCAGAGCGTAAATTTACCGCGCGCGCCAGGTCTCTGTTGACGATGCAAAACAAACAATAAACACACATCTCTAAACTCAGGGAAGTCATCACAACATAGTTTATTATTATTATTATTATTATTATTATTATTATTATTATTTTGTGTTACTGGGGTTCCTGGAAGCCCTTCTACCTCCGGGCTACACCCCCAGACCTATTTTATATTTTTATTTGTAAACAGGGTCTCTTAAGCCAGCGTGGCTGGCTTCGAACCTGCGCGATCCTCCTGTCTTCGCCTCCCAAGCGCGAACATAGTTTAGACTTAACTTGACCTCGTGTAAAATTCTGTACCCGATTCTCTCCCATCTAGTCCTGCTCCTCCTACTTCCTTTTAAAAAGGCGATTGGCATTCTAGCATAGAGAACCCTCAGATAGAACAGGGCGGAGGCAGAGGCGACCCCAAACGCGAAATCTGGGAGAGGAGGACCTCGGGATCCCCGAATTCGTTTTCACAGTTGTAAAGGGACCAAGTAAACAGTCATTAGCGAGGCTGGCGAGGAACCACGTCTTCTCCACGGGGTACCTAACACCTCCCCGGCTCCGCTGCCCGAGGGAAACCTTCATAAAGGAGCCCAGCGCCCGGCATCTTCGTATCAGCTCCGGATATCAGCATCTGGCTTCTGGTTGCTAAGAGACACCGCCAGCTACTTCCTCCAATCAGCACGCACCTCTTTTCGTCCAATCACAGAAGCCGACAGAGCTGTGGTGCGAGGTGAAAGGTCAGCTGCTATTTGGCGGCCATTTCTCTTGAAGCTCAGCGACTCGGCCCGGCGGGAGCTGCTCTAGGCACGAGGCACGGGCGGCACCTGGGTCGGCGGCGAGCAGCCCGCAGCATTCGCGCGATTCGCGATGGTAAAGAGGAAGACGTCCTCCCGAGAGCGGGGAGGGAGGCTGGGCGGCCCGCTTCGCCCGGCGCGGTGCTAGCTTCGCGCGTTTCCCATTCATCCGCGCGAGTGCCGCCACCCGGGCGCCCGCCGCTTTCTGCTGCTCCGGGATTCCAGGCGCGCTCTCCTTTCGGGCGAGCCCTTCCTTCTCCTCCAGCGCCCCTGCTCCCGCCTCCCTCTTTGTTTAAATCCGGACCCGAGCTGTTCTTGTCAGAGTTACAGGGTGGGGGTAGGACTTTCGCTTCTCGCCGCTCTCATTCCTTGATGTTAGGAATCCCCTCCCCTACCCCTGTGGACCGCAGAGCCCGGGCTTTAGAGTTCATTTACTTGACAAGCCAGTATTTGTCGATCGTAGACCATCTGTCAAATAGTATTCTTATGCGCTAGGAGCATGGGGTGCAAAATACTAGTGCACCCCATATTCTCCCCACTGTTCTAGATTAACTCGGTCGGATGTAGGAAGTAGACATCAGTAAGAGAAGTAGACATTAGTTAATAAATATCCAGTTGCAAATAACTGTAAGCGCAAAGGAGGAAGACAAGATGCTGGGAGGCGTTTTACAGGAGGCATTTTGGTGTGGTAGAGGGCTGGACAGGGGTGGCCTCCCTAAGAGGTGGAATTTTAACCTGAAAAGCTGGAAGAAGAGTGGGCCAAGCACAGAAAAGAGGAGCGTAGGTCATATGACCGAAAAGCAAGGTTAACCAGTTAGGCTCTAACTGGAACTGGCAAATCTACAGCTGATTGCAAGAATAGCGCTTCTAAAATAGGTCATATTAGGAGGTAAATGCAATCGGAAGCCATTCAAGCATTTTAAGCAGGTATATAATATGATTTGATGTATACTTTAATAGTTGCCTCATGGTTTAATAAATGAGTGAAAACTGGAGACCGTTCAGGAGGTTATAGTTTTCTGTCTGTTCAAGATCACTCTGTGCTAATATTAAAGGGGCTTAATATCCAGGTCTCTTGATTCTTTCCTTTCTTTGGGATGATGGATGAGTAAATAAGGGGAAACCTCTAAATTCACTGGGAATACTATGAGTCTGCAGAATAAACAAACTTTAAGGTGACCAGTAAAAAGCACTAGTAAAAGCTAGGCGTGGTGGCACACGATTGTAATCCCAGCATTTGGGAGGCTGAGAGAGAAGGGACAGCCTCAGCTAATTAGTGAGACCCTTTGCAACTCAGTGAGACTCTGTTTCAAAATAAAGAATAAAAAAATAGGGCTGGGGGTGTAGCTCAGAGGTAGATGCCCCTGGGTTCCATCCCCAGGACAGCAAAAAAAAAAAAAAAAAAAAAAAAAGAAAAAGAAAAAAAGAAAAAGAAAAAAAGAAGGAAGCACTAGTAATTATAAAAAGTCAAATAAGACCTAGTCCTTGCTCACAGAATTAAAGTGAAAGGCTGTCACTTGTGTATTTTGTAGCCTTGTTGTTTAGGATTCTCACTGAAGGTACTGAACTGTTTCAGTGTCCCTTGGAATCATCTTGTTTCACTTTTTCCCTTTGGAAATAACCTCTTATTTTTTAAACTTGAGTCATAATGTGTTTCAGGCAACTTGGATTGATTTAGCACCCTATGCATAGCATACTCCTCTTAGGACATTGTGATATGCAATGTAATTATCTATTTCTGTGCTCCTCCCTCCAAGATGATAGATGTGTGTGCACGAGCACACACACATGCAAGCATGCCTTTTTCTTTGTTTTTTAGAACTTGGAACAGTAAGCAATATACAATTTCAGTACTTCTGAAGTACATAATGAGTATTTTGTTTTGATGAGTTGAAGATGAAATTGGCTAAGTGATTATTTCAATTTCCCTGGTGCTCTTAAATAAAAAATTAAAGGTATGTAGTAAAGTAATAAGGAATTAATATTTTGCTTTATTTAACGCCGGGCGTGGTGGCACACGCTTGTAATCCCCGCGCTTGGGAGGCAGAGACAGGAGGATCGCGCAGGTTCAAAGCCAGCCGCGCTGGCTTAAGAGACCCTGTTTCCAAAAATAAAATAGGTCTGGGAGTGTAGCCCGGAGGTAGAAGGGCTTCCAGGAACCCCAGTACCACCGAAATATATATATATATATATTTTTTTTTTTTCTTTATTTAAATGCCATAAAATACCGATGGGTAATGTGGTGTAGAGTAGGTGGTGGGAAACTGAAATAAGGAGAATGATCAGTTAAATGCTTTCTTTGTTCTTTGCACAGAGTTTACCCCTCAATCCCAAACCTTTCCTCAATGGATTAACAGGAAAGCCAGTGATGGTGAAACTTAAGTGGGGAATGGAGTACAAGGGCTACCTGGTATCTGTAGATGGCTATATGAACATGCAGGTAAGCTGAAGAGATACAGAGGTCTTAAGATTGTATTGTATATTTGGATGTATGTATTGGGCTGGGGATTGAATTTAGGGCCATTCTACCTCTGAGCTCCACTCCCTGACTTTTTTATTATTTTTGTTTTGAGGCAGGGTCTTGTTAAATTGCTGAGGGCCTCACTAAATTGCTTCTAGCCTGGAACCTCTGATCTTCCTGTCTTAGTTTCCCAAGAACTGGAATTAAAGACGTGTAACTCCATACTTGACAGATTGTATTTATTTTGCTTCATCTTATTCCTCAAAGGTTTTAGGGTGATTAATAAGAATACACACAATTGACAAACAAAGCAAAATTCAGGAATAAAATTAAGGTCAGGGAAAATACCCATTTACTAGCTGTGAGGCATGGGGTTAAATTAAGATCCAGCCACAGATTTTACTTAGTAGTTAAAGTAAGAAGAGCTTTGACATTTGATTCATAACACCATAAGGGAACCACACTCCTTTACTAGGGGAGGTGAAACTTCCCAGCACTTAGGTCTGAAAGAAAATTTTCAAGTGAAATTCTTAAATTTTCCAGTGAGTGCTAAAGGCACAACACCAAATTGAACAAAAACATTTCATGGGAAACAGATCAACCATAGGGATTTATAACCTGACTTCATGTTAAACTATTTTCTGTAAATAGTTCAGCCAGATTCTTTTTTCCCTTTGCAATTAAGTAGTTTCTTCTTCTTCCTCCTCTTCTTCTTCCTCTCCTTCTCCTTCTCCCTCTCCCTCTTCCTCTTCTTCCTCTTCTTCTCTTGTGGTACTGGAGATGGAACCCAGGGGTTATCTACCTCACTACACCTTCAGCCCTTTTTTTATTTTTTTATTTTGAAACAGCGTTGCACTGAGTTGCAAAGGGCTTCACAAGTAGCTAAGGCTTCTGAGAACCCACGATCATCCTGTTTCAGCTTCCCAAATGCTGGAACCACGCGCATGCTCCACCACATCTGGCTCTTAATCCATCATTTCTTTTCTTTTCTTTTCTTTTTTTTGGGTGGTACTGGGGTTCTTGGAAACGCTTCTACCTCCGGGTTACACTCCCAGACCTATTTTTATATTTTTATTTGGAAACAGGGTCTCTTAAACCAGCGCCGCTGGCTTCGAACCTGCGTGATCCTCCTGTCTCTGCCTCCCAAGCGCGGGGATTACAAGCATGCTCCACCACACCCGGCATTAATCCATCATTTCTAATAGCTCTTACATACAAATGAATTGCCTCAACAACCACATGGTTAAAAATGAAACCAGATTTTCTGAGTTTCAGAGGTTCCTTTTTGCTTCCTACAGGAGAGGGAATCACATCCTATGGTAGAATGAACACACTGGTGTGTTTGAAGTGCCTCATGTCACATCTCTTAAGCCTGTTTTTCTTTCCCTTGTTCACTGGCCTATATGAAGGGAACTTTTTTCTCTCCCTCTCCTTTTGTTTATCTTCTTGTGATCCCCAGATGGCACTGGTGATTATTTTTTAAAATTGCTAGTTTATGCCGGGCGTGGTGGCGCACGCTTGTAATCCCCGCGCTTGGGAGGCAGAGACAGGAGGATCGCGCAGGTTCGAAGCCAGCCTCGCTGGCTTGAGAGGCCCTGTTTCCAAATAAAAATATAAAATATAGGTGTCTGGGAGTATTGCCCATAGGAAGAAGGGTTTCCAGGAACCCCAGTACCACCAAAAAAAAAAAAAAAAAAAAAATTGTTAGTTTATAACCCATACGTAAAAGGAAAGCTAAACATATTGATTTTAAAATTAGAAGTAATAGTTTCCTGAAATAACTGCAATGGTTACTCCTAGCTTGTTTTCCCTTGTTTGTTAGTACATGAAATTTTTTCCTAGTTCTCTGATTTGGTTATTGATCCATATATTTTAACCATAGCATTTGCACATCTACTTGGATATCTCAATATTAGTCATAATGCTGTTTCTCCAAGAAAAGTTAATGTCTGGTTCTTAAGAACTGAATTTTGGGAAAATTTAATTATAACTTGTAAATTAGAGATTGCCTTCCTCTAAATTCTGTTTTGATACCAAATAGAAATATTATATGAACTTATGTTGAAACAAACTTTATTATATATATTTTATTATATATATTTATTATATATTTTACATCCATGGATGTTAGTTTTACTGAATGTTTATATGAAACCAAAAAGTACTACAATAGTAATAGAAAGCTAGTCTTCTAATTATTAATTATAGATAAAATTTGAGTTGTTATAAAAAGGTCTCAGTTAATAAGTTCTCTCACCAGTATTAGATGTGTTATATTATTTTCCTCCTATGCGGTCATGCTAATTTTTTGTTTTTTTAATTTAAAGCTTGCAAATACAGAAGAATACATAGATGGGGCATTGTCTGGACATCTGGGTGAAGTTTTAATAAGGTAAGAAATAGTAATACTATATGTAAGGAGATACTAGTTAGCATTCAATATGCCTGTTTAAATAAGTTAGTGCCTTATTTTGCTTTTTAATAGCTATTAATTTAGCATAAATTAATAGTCTTTGAGACTTAAGGTCCTCAAAGTTGTAAATTTGTCAGAAGTAAGATTTATACTTTTTAGCTATTCATCCTTAAGGTTTTCTAGTGTTAGTATTACATTTTCTGTTCTTAGAACCTTTTTCTAAGTTGTGGGAGCTTAGTTTTGAATTTTAATTTAGTCTGGGTGGTAAAAAATTTTGGTATATTCATTTTCTATTACAAGTAAACCTCCAGATTCTAGTAATTACTCCATAAAGATGTCATTTATAATGACTACATGGTAAAATAATAAAAGTACCAAGTGCTTTTTAACAAATGTGGAACTTTTTTTTACAGTAGAAAGAATTATATAATGTAAAATTGTCATTCAGTATTTTCATAATTAAAAAAAAACTAGCAATTTTAATTCAGATCATATATCATTTCTGACTGAAATAACAAAATGGACTGTTTCTATTACAGGTGTAATAATGTCCTTTATATCAGAGGTGTTGAAGAAGAGGAAGAAGATGGGGAAATGAGAGAGTAGAGCCTTTTGTGGGGAATTTTTTATATATATTTCTAGATAATAAAGATGTTTGTTTTTCAACTTGACTTGTGAACTATTAATATGCAGATATTTACGTGTAAATATCAAATGTTGAAATAATTGAAAGGTGGTTCATAGAGCTAATGCTTTAAAAGACACCCAACTTTATTCAAGTTGGTTTTCTTATGTAAGCCTTTTTTCTTTTCTGAAAGGGATAATTATACAATTTGGAAATTTTTTTTAAGGTAAATATCATCCTTTTTCTTGTAATTATATATTAACTGAGACCTTTTTAAAATAACTGTTTCTTTTAAATTTTTGAGCCACTTTTAACACATAAACATTTTCTTAGTATTAATATGTACTCTGTTACTTTACCTAGTAAAATACATGTTAATTCTATATCAATCTAAGCTAAATAATGTACATATTATAGTTAAAACATCTGAAAATTAAAAGGATTGTAGCAGTGGCACAACAGAAGTCATGAACTAATATTTATGCTGAAGGTGAATGGTTCACTTAGTAGAATAAAGTTTTCTGAATAGAACTTAATGTGAAGTAAAAACCTATCTCACTGTTATCTTGTGAGACCAGAGTCTCATAGTTTTCACCTAAGTTTTAAACCCCTCAGAACTCTTCAGATATTTTAGAGTTGTACACATTGTTAAAATGTATATTTCTTGGTGATAGCAGTATGCTATGAACTTCCCTATAGACCAGGTAAGAAAATGTTATTTAAATTTTTCTGTAGTCAGAGATGTTATACTCTGACATTATTATACTTGAGTGGTCATTCCCCATATAGTTATGTCAGTGAACTAATTTGCATGTGTATCTCCAATGGGGAATATAGGTATAAATGTTTAGCTATATAGAATAATACTTTCAAATAATAAAAAGCTTCAGCAAAAGAAAACTCATTCCCAATTCTATAGCCTGCAGAATAAGGGGCCTGTCTTCCTTGAGTTGGTTAGGTTAATATATGGGGCAGAATATTGCCATTACCGGAGGCCACAAATATATGTAAAACAATTTGGTAATAAGATGTACTCCCATTCAATTGAAAAAATATTCTTCCTCCTGTGATTTTGTTCTTGTATCAGTGGCCAAAAGTAGTTCATGTTTGTTACCAGATGCAGGTTTTGAACGATACATAAGTTTTCGTCCCAACTGAAACAAAAGAAAAACAAGCTTAACCCTTTTCTATTGAGTTATATAAAATGCCAATATTAACTTGATATTTATAAGGAATAATATGGCTTAGAGTATTAAGTTACATGATAACATGTAATGGGTATCTAACATGCTAGACAAACAGCAAGTTGAGTACCCAGAGTATGTGGAAGACAGAAATTAGGTACTGTGGGAAAATAGGGAAATCTAGGATAAAGTCATAAAAAAGCATGTGGCTCAAATAAGACTGCCTAGAAAACTACCATGTCAGCTTTTCTAAGCAGCCACAGAACAGCGTGCCACGGCTCTTTGTGTTTCCTCCACGGTTGGAAGGTAGTGCTCCCGTGTGTGGCATTTAGAAATATTACATTAAGCTGGGTGTGCTGGTGCATGTTTGTAATACCAACATTTGGGAGGCTGATACAGGAGAATCGCAGTTCCTGGACAGCCTCAGCTATCTAGTGAGGCCATTTTGTAACCCATTGAGACCCTGTTTCAAAAAGAAAAACTCGGGCCGTGGGTGTAGCTTGGAGTTAGAATGCCCGAGTTCCAGCCCCAGTACTGCAACCCAGTGATCCTATTGGCTTATCACTTGGGATCACACACACACACACACACACACACACACACACACACACACCCCTTTCAAGGTTTGTTTTGTTTGCTTTTATGACAATTTGTGTAAATTAAATGGATGAGGCAACTGCTGTGTTTTGTTGGACTTTAGGTTTTGTTTCTGTGGTACTGATAATTGAACCCAGGGGTGCTCTGCCAGTGAGCTACACCCCCATCTTTTTTTACTTGGAAACAGGAGCTTGCTAAATAATCGTGGGCGGGCCTAAAACCTGCAAACTTCCTGTCTTAGCCTCCCAAAATACAGATGTGTGCCACACTGCACCCAACTTGGACCTGAGGTTTGATGGACGCCTCCACTGTGTTTCAGAAGGGACACTACATTGTAGACAGTGAGACCAGAAAAGAAGTTATGAGCAAGAAAAAGCAATTCACTGCAGTTCAACCTGGATCATTTAGAAGAGCGAGGTGTTCACATACTGACGTGGCTGGACCCGTTAGCAAAACACAAACCTTTTTCTTCGGCTGTGCTACTGCCCTTTCCAGAGCGGCTTTTAGCCTTTCCTCCTGGTGTCTTTGTTTTTCTTTCATTTTCTCTTCACGCAACCTGTCAGAGGAGGGGAAGAACATTGTATAAATTCTTCTAAAATGCATAGATGGTTAAAAAAAAGAGACAGACCTACATCATCACCATTTGGTAATGAACTATCTAAATAAAAGACTTCCCATAACGCTGGCTTTTGAATATTCAGGCAAATTTCAACTGGAAATCCTCTTTTGAAATGGGAAGAAATTCCATTTCCACATTATGGAACAAGTAAAATCCACCCAGATCTTAGTCTAAAATAAGACCAAGCTTTTTCCTCGCTCCATTTACATTTCAACACTCTGTGCAACGGCCATTTGGATTGACTTCAGGTTATCTCCTACCCCTGCCCTTTAAAACCTTAAGTGTAACATACATACAGAAAAGTACACAAATCAAAGTATATAGCTCAGCGTATTACCCAAAACTACTTTCCAGTTCATCTTGGATGCTATTCTTGATTTAAGACTACTAAATACTATTTGCTTACTTGTTTTAGGGTTCTTGTGAGGAAAAACTTATACAAATTGTCTAGTAAGAGGCTTGATGCAGAGTAGGCGCTCAAGTGACAGCTAGAGCTGGGCTTGGTGGTACATGCCTGTAGTCCCAATACTGGAGGCTGAGACAGGAGGATCAGAGGTTCAAAGCCAGCCTCAGCAAGTAGTGAGACTCTTATCAACTTAATGAGACCCTGTCTCAAACTAAAAATAGGATAGGGCTGGGGGTGTGGCTCAGAGGTAGGATGCCCCTAGGTTCAATCCCCAGTCTGTCTGTCTGTCTGTCTGTCTGTCTGTCTGTCTGTCTCTCTCTCTCTCTCTCTCTCTCTCTCTCTCTCTCACACACACACACACACACACACACACACACACACACACGAGGTGATAGCTAGCCGGGCATGGTGGCACACACTTGTAATCCCTGCACTTGGGAGGCTGATTCAGGAGGATCGCACAGGTTCGAAGCCAGCCTCAGCTACTTAGTGAGGCTCTCAGCAACTTAGTGAGACCCTGTTTCCAAATAAAATATAAAAGGTCTGGGAGTATAGCCCAGAGGTAGAAAGCCTCTGGGTTCCACCCCCAGTACCACACACACACACACACAAAAAAAGAGGTGATAGCTATTTCATGGACTTATATGATTATAACCTAAGTGTAAGGAAGTATACAAGCAGATGGAGATAATATTTACAGAACACTTAAATGTTAAATTAAGTATTATGTTAGGTGTATCCAAACCATGGGGGGGGGGGTTTAATGGGACTGGGGATTAAACTCGGGCATTCTACCTCCAGGCTACATCCCCAGTCCTTTGTTATGTTTTGTTTTTGAAACAGCCTCAGTAGTTGCTGAGTCTAAGTTACTGAAGCTATCCTCAAACCTGTGACCCTCCTGAGTTTCCCAAGTACATGGATTACAGTCATGCACCATGTCCAGCTGGGAAGTTTTCTTTTTAATAAGAATGAAAATAATTGAGATTAGATTTGCGCAGCATTGCCAAAATAAGTTGTAACTGTACTCCGAAGAAAATATCTTCGCTACTGTAAAGAACATGCAGGTGCTGTCAATCATTAGTCATCATGGGATCATCTTAGTTTGCTTTACATTCAATAAGGTCCCATCAGGATCACCTTACTATCTCCTGGACTTCATGTCATATGAGAGAAACAGTATCACCCATGCACCAATAATGTAAACAATGATGTAATATTAGTGGCTAATACTCAAAAGCTTATGATATGCCAAGCGTGTTCGGTGCTTTTACATGGATTATTTAATCCTCACATCAACCCTATGAGACAAGTACCACTATCACTGCCCCTTGATGGGTAAAGAAACAGTTTGGGCAGGTTATGTTACCTGCCTGCCAAAGGTAAAGTTGTAGACAGTTGAACCTGACTTGAACCTGGCAGGCAGCTTCACGTCCATGCCCACGGCTCCAGTACTAGGTGCTTTTTGAGACAACATTATCCACGTATAAACAACCCCTTCATGCCACGTTAAACAAGCAATTGTGTCGTCTCGATAATGTCGTCTGTAACAGTATGGACATTAAAGTCCTTATTTGCTCAGTGTGGAAATGTATAAATCCATGCATTTGGAAGCCCCAGTTAGGCTTGGGTAGGGTTCTGGGATGATGATCTGCACAAGGTTTTCTGGAGGAATAAATGCATTAAAGTGTAAGTGCTCAGTAGATGTTGGCAGTTAGGCGCTGAGAAAAATCCTGATTGTGTGGCCCTGATTTTCAGAACACTCCTTCCTAGATCATCTCCTTGTGGTTTTCTGGGGAAAGGTTTCTAACCCTATGCCCAGGTCCCTTCCTTGCAAGTGCAATTCTTCAACATGGCAGATCTTAAAAAATGTTCAGACAGCAGGGCGTGGTGGGGCACGCTTGCAATCCCCGCACTTGGGAGGCAGAGACAGGAGGATCGTGCAAGTTCAAAGCCAGCCTTGCTGGCTTAAGAGATCCTGTTTCCAAATTTAAAAAAAACCCCGGAGATAGAAGGGTTTCCAGGAACCCCAGTACCACCAAAAAAAAAAAAAAAAAAAAAAGAATGGTCAGACAAAGCCAGGTGAGGTGGTGCAACCTTGTAATCCCACTATTTGGGAGGCTGAGACAGGAGGATCATGGTTTGCAGACAGCCTCAGCTACTTAGTGAGGCCCTTTGCAACTCAGTGACACCCTGTTTTAAAATAAAGAATAAAAAATTAGGGCTGGCGGTGTAGTATGGAGATAGAATGCCCCTGGTTCCATCCCCAGAACCACCCCCCCCCAAAAAAAAAGCAGAAATTCAGATAACAACTGTTCACCATAAAGCATCCTGTTTCTATGCTCAGACATCCTGGGTCAACCCATACTATGTCCTTTGCCTCCAGTTAACCTTGTTCACCTGGCTTCTTTCCTTCACAGCGCTCATTGCCATTGGTAATAATAACACATTTAGGAAAATATTTGGATGGAAGTGCCCCCCAGTTCAATAAAAGTTCTATGAAGGAGGGTAGGGCTGGCTCTGACTCCTGCACTGCATCTCGGCGGCCATCCCTGTCATACAAGAGAACTGCTAGATGTGGACGCCAAGTGAAAGCAGCCACTTGTGAAGTCATCCACTATAGATAAGAAACAGTGACTGTACTTTTGCCGCCGCTCCTTCTGTTTTATCCTCTCGATGGCATCCACGTTTTCTTTGGGGATGGATTCAATGAGGTCACTCAGCTCCACCAGGCGAGACTCTACTTTGACCAGCTTCTGAACCGGGTTCATGCTGCCAACCTCAGCATCTCCAATGCAGACTTTATACACTTGATTAATTTTCTTACTAAGTGACTCAATCAGTTTTTCCTGAGATTGAGGAAAAAAGAAAGAGTAGGAAACATAACATCACTATTGGGTTTGTTACTCAATGAACGGAAGATTGCACTTCACTGTGTTACAATAAGAGTCCTTTATATTCTGTTAGATGTCCCCATCCCTCCCTCTGTCTCTCCCTCCTTCCCTTTTTTGGGGTTGGGGGCTGAACTCAGGGCATCACTGCATGCTAAGCACATGCTCCGGCCCGGAGCTACAGCCCCAGGCCCTTAATGTTTCTTTTCCAAAAGAAAGACTCTTAATAGGGCATCAACCAGTGAGAAAAGGCAACAGGGTATATCATAATCTGTAGTCGGATCATTATCACAGTTAACACCTTGGATTATTTTCTCAAAACATACTTAGCTATAAAAAGTTATAAGTCTATTTGTGTCCCCCATGGCATAACATGTGAGCTCCTTTTTGTGTTTCTTCTTATTGCTAGATCTGTAATTTTTCTGAGTGAGTTACTTGCATGCATCCCCTATCTAGACAGACCACTCAGAAGGCAGGAGAGCTACTTCATTTCCTTACACTTGTATCTGAACCAGTGCCTTACGTGTAACTGTACACTGAATATGTGTTTGATAAATGAACGAATGAGTGAATGAATGAATGAATTCTCAGAAAAATGTTGGCAAGCAGATTCCCAGGATGGCCTGCCAGAGGCTTTTTAGACTTATTTTCATGCTTTCAATTTGGGAGCTTTTGACATAGTCTAATCTAAACAGAAGCTTAGGCCAAACTTTGCTGATCCCTGTACCTCGCCACTGCGCCGTTTAAACTGTTGGTGGAGATTCTTGAGCTGGTAGGTAACTTGGACCGGGATCAGAGAACTGTCCTCCTCTTTCTCCTCCTCTTTCTCCTCCTCTTTCTCCTCTGTGAACTTTGCTTTCACATTTAAGAGGGCCTCAAGAAACTTCTGGGCAAGGAAAATCGCTTTCTGGGTAGCATCCTGCCCCCATGCCTGCTTCTGCTCAAGAAGATGAGAATCACCATAAAGTCGAGAACAAACAGTGCACATCTAGAACTGGGGGAAGCCCCTCCTGGAACCACAAACTCCTGGCGGAGCCACCGCCATTTAATTAAAGCTAAAGCCTGATGCGGTGAGTAGCCTTCCAGAAGCTCATCTCTCCCACCTCTTGGTTCACAAGTCCTCTCATGATACTGCTTACCATTACCCTCCTTTCTCTCTCTCTCTCTCTCCGTAAAGACTTGTATTTCCTAACTTTAAAAACATGGCACTTTTGGAAACTTGGCGAAATAAAAAATAATAGAAAGAAGCAAAAATCTTCTAGTTGCCATAAAGCTTCCTTTTCCCCATCCTTAATATAAAATGTATTATGTTTCCCGTTTACATAACAGCGCATTCCTTTTAGGAGACATACAAATATAAAAGGAAAAAGCACATCAGGGGCCAAAATACTGCCTACTGATGGAAATTGAGCCTGTATTGATTGTTAATAAGAGCTGTAATAATTGCTAATAGAACAAGTTTTCATACTTAGGCAAAACAATAAAGTCATTTTCTCTGTCTCTAAGCCGTCAGCCAAAGGCTGCAGCCAGGGTTGACCTTGGTCAGCTGAAAGTTGGCTTTTAGCTCAGCTGAACGCTGAATGTTAAAACACAGACCCCTACACTTAGAAAAAGAACTATATAGACTCTCACAACAGTTTAGACTAAAGTTAAAACATAAAAAGCAAGTTAAGCCGGGCGTGGTGGCGCATGCTTGTAATCCCTGCGCTTGGGAGGCTGAGACAGGAGGATCGCCCAGGTTCGAAACCAGCCTCAGCTACTTAGTGAGGCTCTCAGCAACTTAGTGAGACCCTGTTCCCAAATAAAATATATATAAAAAAAAATAGGTCTGGGAGTATAGCCCAGAGGTAGAAAGTTTCTGGGTTCCACCTCCAATACCAACAAAACAAACAAACAAAAAACAAAAAGATAAAAAGCAAGTTATATTAACCCAATATTAATTACTAATTACACAAAAGTTATAGCTCAAAACCTCCATACTTTAAAAGACTATATTCCTGTGTCTTTTCTTTATTATAAAACAAGTTTTCAACATAATAAGTAACTTCTAGCAGACAGAAATAGAGAAAGGCTGAGAAGTCAGTAAGGACACAAGTGGACAGTACATGCCTTAAATTTCAAAGCAGGCATGTAGTACGTAGCCCCTGACCTTGCTAACCAAGTAACACATTTTGATCAGTGATCTAACAGAAAAGGCGCACACAGGAGAGATAACTGGTGGGCCTGTGTCTGCTTTTGGTGGGAAATGCGGACCATCGGCTAAGCAGGATGGGAGGAAGGAGATAATGAATTCTTATAAAAAATGTTATGTGTTCAGAGACTTCAGTGTCTTACTTTCAAGGCACTCCACTGAGTCCTTCTGATGCTGTGCTTTGATTGTTCCGTCCCTTCTTTCTATCTTTGTAATAACAAAACTTTGCTTAAGCATACAGCAGTGCAGTTCTGGCTATTTTTCTAAATTAGCTAAGAATAAGAACCCATGGAGACATCTCAAACTGTTACACCTGCTATATATGAAAAAACAATCTTGCTGCAATGTAACTCAAAGCAGAAAAAAATACATTATACTTTATTGAATAATTGTTTTGAGAAAAAAATTAATATGCAAATGGCTAATAGTTCATGGAAATTGCTGAAGGAGACCCTGAAACACTTAGAATGAGCTTTAGAGATACCAGCAATGGCCTTTCAGGATGTCTGTCCCTAGCTGTCTCTGTCTCTCTCATCTCATTATCAAACAGGAAAGAAGAAAAAAGTCTTAATATAAGAGCAGCTTTAGGAAATAATAGAAGGAGATTAAAGAAGATAATGTGTGAGAAAGAGATTGAGGGCCTGGCCCAAAGGAGCAAAAAGTAAAAGAACACAAAGCAGAGACCAACTGGCGACGGAACGCTGTGTGTGAGCCCGATCCCACAGCACGGCCGAGCCCGCAGCGCGGTGAGGCTGAGGCGGTGGGGAGCGGGCGGGACTGTGGAAGGCTGCCCGGAGGAGAGCAGAGGGCGGCAGGTTCCTTTCCACAGTGAAGGGGAGGTGATGGGATGGAGCCGCAGCATTTGGGAAGAATTGCTAGAAGCAACAGGAAGGGAGGGGAGCCCCAGCCCCAGCTTCCCGAGATTCTAACCCCTGTCTTTCTGCCACGCGCTAATTACACAAAGCTCCCAGGTGAACTCCACCAGCTTCTTCTTGTTTGGAAGAATAAAAATCAGAGATGGACACGTTCTACAGAATGTTCTATTTCATGTTCAATGAAAAACAACGACTCCCCCCCCCAAAAAAAAACACCAGATGCAGCTCACAAATATAATAGTGAGAGAAAGGAGGGAAATTACAGGATTCCATTTCTGTAGAGTTCAGAATCAAGGAAGTGAGTTGACAGTGAGGGAAGTCAGGACAGGAGACGGGAAAAGGGAACGAGGGAGGTTTCTGAGGTGGCTGGTAACAGTCTGTTCTTGGGGGTTTAGGGGGTAGTACATGGAGTGTTCACCTGAGAAAGTTCCTTAGGCACATTTATGGTTTATGTACTTTTAAATGTTACTACTTGAACTTAAATTTTATTTAAAAAATGGAATACCGAATTAAGGGATTAAATATAGTTAAAAGAATAAAAGATTAGTAGTTATAAGAATAAAATATTCATTATATGATTATAGCTCATACACACACACACACACACACACACACACACACACACACACATATATATATATATATATATATATATATATATATATATACTCTTGAGTGCTGGGGATTGAACTCAGTGTCATTCTACCTCTGAGCCACACCCTCCCAGCCCTATTTATTTATTTTTATTTTATTTTGAAACAGGGTCTCGCCAAGTTGCTCACACTGGCCTCAAACCTGCAACCCTCTTGTCTCAGCCTCCTAAATACTGGGATTACAGGAATGTGCTACCACACCTGACTTGATAATTTATGAATGTCAAAACGAGGTGCATCACTCCAGCTATATCTTCTCCAGCTAGAAAAAAAAAAGCTTGATAATGATGGCAGTGCTGGGATTGAGCCTAGGGTCTTAAAAATGCTAAGTAAGGGCCCTGTCGCTAAACTACATCCCCAGCCCTTCTTTATGTTCATTTTGAGATAGGGTCGTGCTAATTGCTCAGGCTGGCCTGAAACGTGGGATCCTCCTGCCTCGGTTTCCTGAATCACCGGGATTGTGGGTGTGCACCTGGCTTGGAAAAAATATCAGGTGCTACTATATTCATTTACTAATAAAGGATTGGGCTTTGTACATTCTGAGGGCTGGAAGAACAGCGTTAGGGAAGCAGGAAGATTCTAAGGAAAGAATACTTGTCAACTTTCCTACTCCACCTCCTCTTCCTTATCCCACCTTCATGTTTTTGGGAGACTGTGGTTATTAGCTCCATTCTCCAGTGTGTACGGTGAGATTTGGCATGAATGTCAAACTTGTACTTGTGACCCCAAATTTTATGGATAGTTTTTTTTTTTTTTTTTTTTTTTTTTTTTGCAGTACTGGGGATGGAACCCAAGGGCATTCTGCCTCTGAGCCACACTCCCAGTCCTATTTTTTTTTTTTTAAACAGGGTGTAAGTTGTAAAGAGCCTCACTAAGTAGCTGAGGCTGGCTGCAAATCTGCGATCTTCTGTCTCAGCTTCCCAAGTAGTGGGATTACAAGCGTGTGCCACCATGCCTGGCTCCTGGAGAGTTGTTAAAAATTTCAAATCATGAGAGGCTGAGATGGGAGGATTTTGGTTCAAGGACAGCCTCAGCTACTACTTAGTGAGGCCCTTTGCAAATCAGTGAGACTCTGTTTCAAAATAAGAATAAAAAATAGGGCTGGAGGTGTAGCTTGGAGGTAGAATACCCCTGGGCTCCATCCCCAATACTGCAAAAAAAAAAAAAAAAAAAAAAAATTCAAATCAATTCCTCCTTCTCTATTTAGGGATCTGGTTGCCTCAATGTTTAAAAGTATTGCGAACACCACCTTTTTTTTTTTTCATAGTTGCCCTAAGCTTGGATGAGAGAGGCTTTGGTGGGGTGGAGTAGGTATCACCTACTTATCTGACTTTTCACATGTCAATCACCCTCAAGTGTCTATCAACAGATGAAGTGTAAACAAAATGTGATAAATTCAATGGATTATTGTTCAGCCTTAAAAGGAAATGCAGTACTGATGCATGCTACAGCTGGATGAGTGTCAGAGACGGGGACTAAGGGCTGGAGGAATGGGAGTCAGTGTTTAATTAATATGGAATTCTACTTTTGCAAGTCTTTTTTTTGAAAGAGTATTGGAGATTGGGATCAAAACAATGGGCCGGGTGTGGTGCTTGTAATCCCCGCACTTGGGAGGCGGAGACAGGAGGATCATGCTGGTTCGGAGCCAGCCTCCCTGGCTTAAGAGACCCTGTTTCCAAATAAAAAAAATATATAAAATAGGTCTGGGAGTGTAACCCGGAGGTAGAAGGGCTTCCAGGAACCCCAGTACCACAAAAAAAAAAAAAAAAGGTTAACATGTAGCTGGGCGTGGTGGCGCACACTTGTAATCCCTGCGCTTGGGTGGTGGAGACAGGACGATTGCACTGGTTCAAAGCCAGCCTCACTGGCTTAAGAGATCCTGTTTCCAAATAAGAATATAAAATAGGTCTGGGAGTGTAGCCCGGAGGTAGAAGGGTTTCCAGGAACTTCAGTACCACACACACACACACACACACACACACACACACACACACACACTGGTTAGCATGTAGCCACGCCTGGTGGCGAATACCTATAATCCCAGTACTTGGGAGGTTGAGGTAGGAAGAGCGCAAGTCTAAGAACAGCCTCAGTAACCTAGAGAGACCTTGTTTCAAAAAATAAATAAATAAATAAAAGGACTAGAGGGGTAGCTCAGACATAAAATGCCTCTGGGGTCAATCCCCAATACCAATAAATTAGTAAATAACAAACAAACAAATAAATAAAGTTAGGATGTTAAATTTTATGTTGAAATGATGAAAAAATTCTAGAAATAGTGAAGATTATGATATGGCAAACGTACTCAAATGCCATCGGCTCGGACACTTAAAATGGTTAGATGGTCAATTTTATGTTTATTTTTTACCACATTACAAATGGTTAATAAGACAGCAATGATGACTGGATGGTGAATGTGCCCAACATTGCACACCTCACCCTAGTAATGTGTGCATGTGAAGGAGCCGTGGGTAGCTTTTGCTTTCTGAAACCCCGCCCCCCTGTGGGGAGGGAAGGACGGGCACCTTTTTCTGATGCGGTTCTCCAAATCGAACTCAGACAAATCAGATTCATAACCCTAAATGTGATATTAGCCCCACATATTAGCTTTGAAGTTTTATTTTACCGGAGGTTTTTTGGAAAAAAAAAAAAAGTATCCAATGGAATTTATTCTGGGCCTAAAACTAACAATCATTTATTCAACAAACATTTATTTAACACTGGCTGGATAAGGACACTAAACAGCCCTAACTAAGAAGAATAAAATGATCTCCGCACTTGGAGATTCACAGATTTGGGAGAGAGGAGCTTGTCAATCAATACATGGACCACTGTGTGCTGCGGTAATGAGCTTATCGATTCTGGACCAAGGAGACTGAAATCTATTACAGTGTTTGACAGATTTCCATTCAGTGTTGAGTCACTGTTAATTATGTTTATTTCCTGTTTCTTTTGCTAGATACTTGCTCTTTGAAATGCCACCGACATGGTCACAGGCAGTGAACTGCTTTCTGTATATGCTCTGACAGAGGAAATATATTTTGAGGGGAAACGTCAATCTCATAGTTTGTAATAATTAGAGCAGCATTTCGGGGAATGGGACTGAAGCCAGGGACATTCTACCTCTGAGCCATTCCCACATCCCTTTTTATTTTGAAATAGGATCTCAAACTGTTGCTAAGGGTCTCACTAAGTCGCTAAGGCTGACCTTGAACCTGGGATCCTCCTGTCTCAGCTTCCCAAACACCGGGATTACAGGTGTGTGCCACCTCTCCCAGTTTAGAGCAATATTTTTTTTTTTTCTTTTTGCGGTACTGGAGATAGAACCCAGGAACATTCTATCTCCGAGCCACACCTCCAGCTCTACTTTTTATTCTTTATTTTGAAACAGGGTCTCACTGAGTTGCAAAGGGGCTCACTAAGTAACTGAGGCTGTCTGCGAACCCAGATCCTCCTGTCTCAGCCTCCCAAATGCTGGGATTAGAAGCGTGCGCCACCACGCTCAGCCCTAGAGCAACATTTTAAGTGACATTCAGTGCCAACTGGAATGATTCCTAGCTAGTCAATTGTCTATTACCTACTAGCAAGATACTTCCAGGCAAGTTTTCTTCTGTCTTCCATCTGGGAGTTGTAGTTTGCTTTCCCCCCAGTCAAATGCTTGGTAACAAGAAAGGCAAGTTATTATTCTCATGAACTAAAATGAAGTCATCGCAGGCGAAGACCGATTACCTGAGCATCTGAATTAAATTCTCCAAAACTGAAGAGCCTGGACCTCAATTCCAGTTCTGCCGCCTTCTCCTCTTCTCTTACACAGTTAGCCTTGAGCATTTCCTTGTGCTCCAGCAGGAACTCGATGTTGCTATTTCTGTTGCAAAAGAAGAAAAGACAGGCTGCTCCGCAACTCTTGGTTTGGTGAAGGGGAAATGGCCATCAGTCAGGCGCTTCCTGGCTCTCTGGATCCTGTACCAAAACCCTGTGTCTGGCGAGCCAGAGAGGAGTCACGTTCCAAGACACCGCTCGAGTACACACAGCTTGCCACAGTGAAGAAGATAAGGGCTCCGCGCTGCTTCTAACTCCCACCACAAGTCATTTTTCTTCCCCTCCTTTACGCGTGTGACTCCCCTCGGCCCCCCAAACCACAGCACAGCTGAGGTGCCAGGAGGGCAAGTTGTGGGGTGATCTGTGTGTTGTCAAATCTGGTTGATCATCAGAATGTCTGGGGAACCCCCAGCTCCCTCACCCTGAGATTCAAATACAGCTCTAGAGAGAGATTCTTATCTAGACTCTTCTTTCCTGCCTGTTCCCACCCACCATGTCCCCAAAGATCTTTTGGGGGGTGTCACCCCATGCTGGGAGGATTGAGGAAGATGAGGGCTCAAAAGACAGAGTTTTTTTTTTTTTTAGTATCCCAGAGTGAACCAGAGTCATTCCACCTCCAAGCTACACCCCAACCCAATTGTATTTCTTATTTGCAAACAGAGTGCTCTCACTAGGTTACTGAGAGCCTTGCTAAGTTGCCAAGGCTGTATTGGAACTTGCAAGCCTCCTTTCTCAGCCTCCCAAGTATGGGGATTATAAGCATGCGCCACCATGCCTGGCTTGAATGGTTTCTGATGTTAAACATAGTGTGACCTGTTATTTAGAAAGGGTGGTGTCTTCTGACCCAGAGGTCTGTCCCCATAAAGGGTCTACACATTTTTATAATGGGTAGATATAAAGATCTCTTTGCTATGACTTGAAAGCCCTTTCTCAAATAAGGAAGAACTTGGTGAGTTATCACATTCAGCCTCCTTCCCTTGACACAAAGTCCTCCTGTCACAGCTGTGAAATAGAGATAGGTGCATTTTAAAATGCCATCATAGAAAATCACAGGAAATTATTTTGCTGACTTGAAGCCTAATAAAATGCATTCATTAACATTCAAAGCCTGATTTGAATAAGGAAATGAAAGCTAACCAGGTGATAGGGTGAAAACTATATCAGGTAAATTTTAAAGCAACAGTTATCATTTTAATTCTTTTTACTCTTCTAAACATTTTTTATTATTGTTAGCTAGGAAAGTATTTGGACAAGTGAAAGAAAGTAGGGACAAAATTAAACAAAAGCCCATCTATTCTGTGCAAATATAACTTCCACCTTTTATGCCCACAACGTGAACTACTGTTAATAAAAAGCCCAGCCTAGATCCCAAGGGACCACGGGATCTATGAAATGCTGGACCAAGGCTTTGGTCAGAAATTACATGATTGGAGCCGGGCGTGGTGGCGCACGCTTGTAATCCCCGCGCTTGGGAGGCGGAGACAGGAGGATCGCGCAGGTTCAAAGCCAGTCTCTCTGGTTTAAGAGACCCTGTTTCCAAATAAAAATATAAAAATAGGTCTGGGAGTGTAGCCCGGAAGTAGAAGGGTTTCCAGGAACCCCAGTACCACCATAAAAGAAATTACATGATTGACCAAATCCACCTGTTTCTAGTGACTTACATCTTATCCTGTATAACTTTTTCTCTTTTGTTTACGTCTTCGAGATTTTCATCTACATCTTGGCAGTACTGGACCAAGGTGAGGTTCTGCTCTTCCAGCTCGGTAAGGACTTGAAGTAACTCTTCTGGCTCCTTGAAGTAAATCTCGGGCTCCTAGTTAGTCAGCAATGAAGACTGTAATTGGCTTACACATCTGACCTGTTCTCTTCCCCTCGCCTTATCCCTTACAGGTCACATCCCCACAGCTCCCCAGGCTGGGGACCAGCCTTCAACACACGGGCGTTGGGACATCCTAGAACCCAGCTAGAGCAATGTCTGACTGCGAGGGAGACGGCAGAGAACTGTACGCACACCTCAGCTGTTTCCAAGTGAGAGCTGCTTCTCAGGAAGAGGGCGTTTTAGATATTAGGAATGGGGGGAGGGAGATGGGAGAAATTAGGAAAAAGAGAAGGGAGTAAAGGGACAGGAAAAGAGAAAGAGGAGATGGAGTAGAAGAGGAGAAAAGCAAGAAGAAGGGATAGAAGAAGGGAAGCCATGTAAAGGCCACTTTCTCCCTACACTGCAATTATATTTTCCAAAAAAATAATTATTTTTGCGGTACTGGAGATTGAATAGAGGGCATTCTACCTTCGAGCTACACCCCCAGCCCTATTTTTATTTTTTATTTTGAAACAGGGTCTCACGAAGTTGTGGAGGGACTCACTAAATAGCTAAGGCTGGCCATGAAATTGAGATCCTCCTGTCTCGGCCTCCCAAGTACTGGGATTATAAGCATGCACCACCATGCCTGGCTTTATTTTCCAAAAATTTAAGAACAAACCTATAGTACTTAAAAAAAAATTTTTTTTACAAAGATGACTAGGATTTATTTTACTCCCATGTTCATCATTTTTTATTTTTAGTTCTTAATTTATTTTGGTGGTACTGAGGATGGAACCCAGGGGCTTTTCTACTTCTGGGCTATACTCTCAGACCTATTTTACACTTTTTTGGAAACAGGGTCTCATTAAGTTGCTGAGAGCCTCACTAAGTAGCTGAGGCTGGCTTCGAACCTGTTCAGTCCTCCTGTCTCAGTCTCCTAAGCACTAGGATTACAAGCGTGCACCACCATTCCTGGCTCCTCATTTTTTAAAAATAATAACCAAGAAGTAAAAGCAACCTAAATATCCATGCATGGATGGATGGATGGATGGATGAAGAACATATGGTGTACACATAATATGGGATACTGTTTAGTCTTTAAAAAAGAGGGATACTTAGGGGGCTGAGAAAGGAGGATCACAGGTTCGAGACCAGCCTCAGCATCTTAGTGAAGCCCTCTGCGACCAGTGAGACCCTGTTTCAAAAAAAAAAAAAAAAAATAGAATAGGGCTGGGTTGTAACTCAGAGGTAAAAATGCCCTTTGGTTTGATCCCTAGTACCACCAAAAAAAAAGCCAACAAACAACAACAACAAAAAAAAAAAACAACCAAACAAAAACGAGGGAAAACCTGCTCTATGCTACAATATGGACAAACTTTGGAGGTATTATGCTAAGTGAACTAAGCTGTCACAAAAAAGACAAATACTATACGATTCCATTTGGAGGAGCTATCAAAAGTAGCTATTCTCTTAGAAAGTGGAATGATGGTTGTCAGGGGCTGAGGGAGGGTGGAAAGGGAAGGTGCTCACTGGGTATGAAGTTTCAGTTCTGCAAGAGGAAGAAGTTCTAGAGATCTGTGACACAAAAAATGTGTGTATAGCTAAGTGTAGCTGACATTATATACTGTCCACTTAAAGATGGTTAAGATGCTAAGCTTTATGTTATGTGGTTTAACGCAATTTAGAGAAAAGGATGACTTAAATAAGGCGTGCTATATATAATAATGTGTAATTTTTATTTCTCTTGACTTTCTGTGTTTATGTAAGATGAACTAAACTCAAAATCAATTTTTCTGCAAAAGAATGTTTTTTTTTTTTTGTGGTACTGGGGGTGGAACCCAGAGGCTTTCTACCTCCAGGCTATACTCCCAGACCTATTTTATATTTTATTTGGAAACAGGGTCTCACTAAGTTGCTGAGAGCCTCACTAAGTAGCTGAGGCTGGCTTCGAACCTGTGCGATCCTCCTGTCTCAGCCTCCCAGGCGCGGGGATTACAAGCGTGTGCCGCCACGCCCCGCTCCAAAAGAATGCTTTGAAGGCCTCTTATCTTGCAGTGCAGTTCCCCATATATCTCAAACACCAATACAATGATGAACAATCGGAAAGTGGCAGTTTCACAGGAAGGCTGTAGATTATAGATCTCCCCCAAATCGTTACCTTCTGATAGACATTTATTGCTCGTAGAGGCGCTAACGACAAAGCTACGCTATCGAAGCCCTATTTCCTTCTGGAAAGTTTATAGAATGTTTGGAGTGGAACATTTTGATTTCGGGAGAAATCAACAGCTATATGTTTCACCAGACACAATATTTAAGTCGAGAAATAGAATCTGGTTACCAGATCAAAGTCTATGTTATCATCTAGAAAGAATTCCAGACTGTCTTCTGAAGCGACGCTTTCAGGCCGGCTGTCAAAGGAAAAAAGAATATGTCTGATTTCTGAGCCGTGTTCTGTCGACAGATTTGCTTTTGTTTCTGAATTGTCTTTGGAACCAAACCCTAACATAATTCTTTTTGGTAGCCTGCTTAGCCTTTTAGGGAAATCAATGGATTCCACGAGTATGAAAGGAACCTTGGATTCAGTTCCAGATGCAGCGAGACCCCCTGGAGGGGCCACGACATGTGGCACCAATTATGTGAGGTGTACCTATGAAGTAACTTTTTTTTTTTCAAGAAACATATGACCACCTATATCACCATATCTGATTTTTTCCATCTCAAATAGGGCCAACATATGATTTTGAAATATAATTTTGAAATGTGTGCTCAGGTACTCAAAAGAAAGTTTGAGCCACAGTCTTCTGAATATCTCTGAGATAATATTTGGGGTGTGTGTGTGTGTGTGTGTGTGTGTGTGTGTGTGTGTGTTACATTGGGGAGCAAACCCAGGGGCATTCTATCTCTGAACTATACCCCCAGCCTTTTTTATTTTTTATTTTTTATTTTTTAAATTTTGAAATAGGATCCCACTAAATTGCAGAAGGCCTTGCTTAACTGCTGATGCTGGCTACAAATCTGCAATCCTTCTGTCTTAACCTCCCAAGTACTGGAATTACAGGTGTGTGCCACCAAGCCAGGTTAATATTTGTCGTGTGTGTGTGTGTGTGTGTGTGTGTGTGTGTGTGTGTGGTCTTAGGGATTGAACCCTGGGGCATTCTATCTCCAAGCTAATATATGTCTTTTTAAGAGCATATTTTAAGTCAGGCATGGTGGCACATGTCTGTTATCCCAGTGCTTGGGAAGGTGAGGCAGGAGGATCCGCAGGTTTACATATAGTCTCAGCAACTTAGCCAGACCCTCAGCAACTTAATGAGACACTGTTTCAAAACAATAACAACAACAACAAAAAATAATTTTTTTAAAGGGCTGGGGGTATAGCTCAGAGGTGAACACCCTGGGCTCATACCCAGTGTACCCCCATAGCAGGTTTTACTTTTTATTTTTATTTTATTTATTTATTTTTGTGGTACTAGGGATTGATTCCAGGGACATTCTACCTCTGAGCTACATGCCCAGCCCAATGCTTTACTCTTTATTTTGAAACAGGGTCTCACTAAGTTGCAAATGACCTCACTAAGTAGCTGAGGCTGGTGGAGATCCCGCATGCTCCTGTCTCAGCCTCCCAAACACTGGTATTACAAGCCTGTGCCACCATGCCCGGCTCAGGTTTTGCTTTTTACAATATCTTCTGATCTGGGGCTGAAATGTTGGTTGGGGGATAGGTAATAAGGGACCTATCCTTGAAGAATAACCATGTGGCCTGAAAAGTGGAAAAATACATGGAATCCGGCTGGAATATTAAAGCACCGGGAGAGAGCAAGGGGTCTTTGGTGTGATCGACCCACACGTGGGCTGTGGTGATGAGGAGAGCGAGGGTGGCGTGTGGGGAAGGAGGAGGACCCAAGTCCACACTAGAGTGAAATCCCAGGAGCGGGGCTAGGAGGAGCCATCGAGGCCCTCAGACAAGAGACACAGATGACCCAACCCGGCATTTGGAGTCTGGGAGTCTGGAATAATGGAGACAGAATTCACAGAAAGAGAAATGGCTTCAGGAAGAGTCGGGGGGAAAGATGGACAATTTGCTTCGTTGGGCCTGAGTTTGAGGAGACAGAAAGCCACCTGGAGCTGGCTGTGTGCGACTGGAGGTGAGGCAGGAGGTGAGAGGAGGGGTCCGGGGAGTAGCCGAGTATGTGGGAGATGCCCCGAGAAGGGACTTGACGCTACTGTCCACACCCTCCTTCTCTGGGGTTCAGTGATGCCACTTTCTAACCAATCTTTTCCCACTTCCCCAAAACTCATGTGATCTTTGTGGGGGCCTCTTCTGCACATATGTCTCTTGTTCCTCAGCTCCCTTCCCCTCCCAGTCACCCCATTCTATGGGGGTGATCTTATCCTCTCTCAGGGATCCCACCACTGCTAACGCACGATGGCTCCCTCCTTCCCTTGTGTCCTAGACTCTGGTGTCCATCCTCCAACTGGAAATCGATTTCTGTTATGTCTGGGAGTATAGCCCGGAGGTAGAAGGGTTTTCAGGAACCCCAGTACCACCAAAAAAAAAAAAAAAAAAAAAATCTGCCTGGCTCTTTGCCACACTCTTGTTTAGACCCTCAGCGGCTTCCCAGGGTGTTATAGTTGCATGTAAAATGGCCCCAGGACCTCATGCTTTGGAGACAGCCATGCTTGGAGATGTCTCTGGAGGCATGGCCAGGGACAGTGTAGGTGTGGGTGTCTGTCTGTCTGTCTGTCTGTCTCTCTCTCTCTCTCTCTCTCCCTCTCCCTCTCCCTCTCCCTCTTCTTCTCCCTATCTCTCTCTTTCCCATCATCATGGCCTGAGGACCTGCAGCCCTGGCTCCCGCCTGGCAGCTGGCATCAAATGGACTATATATACATGGACTGAACTCTCTAGAACCATAAGCAAATAAATCTCTCTTTCTCTAGGCTGTGGTCATCAGGTGTTTGGGTCACAGTAGTGAGGATGCTGACTAAAACAGGGTCCTTGAAGCAAAGCACAGACTCCTGAGGACGGCATCCCCATTTACCTGCTCTGGTGTGGTATCCATCTGCCCCTTGAGCCTTTTGCCCTTTCACCCGGTGGCTGGTCCCTTCTGAACAGAGCCAAAGCCTGTCACCTCTGAGCCAGAAAGTCCCCCGCCTGACTCTGTGCTCATCAACTCCTCTCTCGGCAGGTGTAGCTTTGATGCCACCTGTCCCAGGTGCACTCACTGACCCTGCCCTCGGCCCAGCTGCTCTCCTCTCCCCTGGGCTAGTCCTGCCTTGGTATGCTGCGGCACTTAGCTTCTCCTGCTAATGAGATCATGACACTGCACGGTGACGGGTACTCCGTCCCTTGATGGTAACCCCTTGAGGGCCAAGCCTGTCATTTATTTATGGTTGGGGCCCCCAAGCACGTGATAAACATCCCATGCATGATCTCTATGTTGAGGAAAGGCTAAAAAGAGCTGTTTTCTAAAAACCGTGCCCAGTCCCCAAGAGCCTCGATCAAGCATGTTCTACTGTACTTTGACACAAACGATTTCTTAGACTCCGAGGTGAGTGTGATCTTCTTGTGTTGCTTTCCAGCTCCTGACAGCCAGGTGAAGTCCATGTCATCAGCAGCAGTGGTAGAAGGAAAAGAAAAAGAAATATGCAATTAGAGGTGACTCCTGGTCACTTGGGGGTGAAGAATTTATTTTCTACACAGATAGGCCCGTTGCTTCTTTAAAAAACAACAACAACATGATTTTATTATCAGAGATAATCAGATCGAAAAGGCAACTCTTTTATTCTACCAAAACTGGGCTCCAAAAATAAGTATAAATCAAAGGCACAGAGGCTGGGAGGGAGGGAATGTGAGTTGTCAGAAGCAGGGGGGGCACTACTGAAAATCGCAAAGGGCATAAATTATAAAATAAGAGTCACGGCTCTATTTTTGCCTAACATATATAGAATGTAATATACACAAGTATAAATATATGTGTATGTATATATAATGTGGTTACATGTATGTAATCGAAGGCTTATTTTAAAAATCAAGGGAGAAGAGCTGGGTATGGTGGTGCACACTCGTAATCCCAGTACTTAGGAGGCTGAGACAGGAGGATCCTGGTTCGATGATAGCCTTGGCTACTTAGTGAGGCCCTTTGGAACTCAGTGAGACCATGTTTCAAAATAAAAAATAAAAAATAGAGCTGGGGCATAGCTCAGAGGTAGAATGCCCCTGAGTTCCAACCCCGGTACTGCAAAAAAAAAAAAAAAAAAAAAAAAAAAAAAAAAAAATCAAGAGAGAACCTGAGTCTCTTCAGCTAGCCCTGAATCTCCCCTGCCCTTGCTATTCTGTCTTCAAACTACAGTGGGCCTCACTCTTCCTGCCTTCTACCTGGCAAGCTCTACTCAGGCTTCAGAACCCAACTCAAATGTGACCTTACCTATAAAGTGAGTATCTCAGGCAGAGCTCATAGGCTGGGCTTTTCCCCCCAGCACCCTCACTTCCTGTCTGCGGTGTCGCTTGGCCCAGCGTGTTGTGTAGTTCTGGGGTACACAGCTCTGTGCTATTTATCTGTGAGCATGCCAGGTCTTAAAGTGACACACACTGTGTGCCTCCAATGAATATATGGTGAGTGAAAAAAAGAAGAAAAAAGGGAAAATTTAAATGAAGGATCCCACCACCATTAAAAATTGCCATCTTTGCCGGGCGTGGTGGCGCACGCTTGTAATCCCTGCGCTTGGGAGGCGGAGACAGGGGGATCGCGCAGGTTCGAAGCCAGCCGCGCTGGCATAAGAGACCCTGTTTCCAAAAATAATATAGGTCTGGGAGTGTAGCCTGGAGGTAGAAGGGCTTCCAGGAACCCCAGTACCACCAAAAAAAAAAAAAAAAAAATTGCTATCTTAGCTTTTAAGCTGATACGTGAACACGTGCTAAAGGAAAAAAAGTTCAAGAGGTGTTATTTAAGCTGAGTAATGAGATTTCAAAGAAAAAGAATATTGATACCACTGTCCACGCCCTCCAGCCCTCTCCCCATGCCCTACTCTGGATTACCCAGCAGACTAAGGGCTATGTCTTAAAGAGGCCCATGAGCCAAATAAATTCCCCCTTCCATCGGGCTCACACCGAGTCATTCTGGATGGGAAAATTCACTGTTGAGCTTCACCCTGCCCACCAAACCTGCCTGGGTTGGTGTCAAGATGAAGGCAGACAGGAGTCACCCAGAGTCAGCCTGAACTGGATTCGCGAACTCAAATGACTCTGAGGATGAGCAGGTGCGCAAGAGAAGGGGGCCTCGTGGGACTGACCAGAGTGGACAGACCCTCCCATGGGCAAGTCCCCAACTTGGCCCTTGACTCTCAAGTTTGTGGTTTTTCAAGAGAAGATAGAAAGCTGGGCGTGGTGGTGCATGCTTGTAACCCCAGCATTTGGGAGTCTGATGTTTGCAGTTCGCGTCCAGACTCAGCTACTTAGTGAGGCCCTTTGTAATTCAGTGAGACCCTGTTTCAAAATAAAGAATAGAAAATAGGGCTGGGGGTGTAGCTTGGAAGTAGAATGCCCCTGGGTTCAATCCCTAGTACTGCAAAAAAAAATTTTTTTTAAAGATAGAAATACAGATGTTTTCATTATATTTGCAGGTTTTCAAATGTTGGCCTACAGGTCAGACACCCTGGAGGCCAGCCAGGCAAGGTGGCATATGCCTGTAATTCCAGTACTTGGGAAGCTGAGACAGGAGGATCGCAGGTTCAAGACCAGCCTCAACAATGTAGTGAGACTCTCAGCAACCTAGTAAGACCTCATTTAAAAGCAAAAATGAATTAAAAAGAGACTACGGGTGTAGCTTGGAGGTAGAATGCCCCTGGGTTCAATCCCCTGTACCAAAGACTAAACACAAAACAAACAGAATGGAAACCAGCCCACCTGACAGGAATAGAAAGAGCTCTCAGGGATGACTGTGGCCCAGGTAGAGCGGCCTCAGTTTCCCCAGGAGTGACTTTCCCAAGGATCCAGCCAATGACAGAGACTTGCCTGTAAGTGGTTTGGTTTCCTGGGCCCTGGGAAGGGGACTGTCATTCCAGGAAGGCCGTCCTGGGCCAGAAGAATGAAGGAGTCGGATGAGGGACCTTGGGGTGTGTGCTGATTGGACAGAGGACAACTCCAGTCCTCTCGGGCACCTATCTGAGTTGGGCGTTAATGTCAGAAAAAGTACAGAACTCCTGGCTCCCCAGAGTTAGAGTGATGTTTCCCAGATGAGCTCGCGGGCTCCCCTGCACTGAGGGGCGAGGTCACGCCTTCTAGACTTTACCTTGGCTCGTTCTTCCCACAGAATAGTCATCCGAGGGCGACGTCCTCCCTGACTCCTCAATACTGCCTTCTTTTATATGTGAACTTTGTGAGAATTCTAGAAATGGAACATAAAGTTGGAAGGTACAGTTATTGTCAGAGCGGCCGGAGATGGGACATCTTGACCGGCAAACATGTAGGTAGAAGAGATGTGAAGGGACCTTGGAGGCACGAGGGAGTCACCACTCCCAGCATCAGCCCGCACACCCTGAAGTCCCAGCGCCAGCTCCTGACGCCTCTGGATGGAGAGACCCACTGGGTGCTGAGCATCCTCCACGTAGAAAACAGGTCTAGGAAGACTAAATTGTAAGCTGTTACATACAAATAATTCTCCATCCCCCTTTGATTGGCTTTCTGTCTTGTTCGACATCACTGGGGACCTTTGACCGACTCTCATCACCGTGCTCGACCCTGCACAACAATCTTACTCACACCTGCACAGCGAGGGCCGTAGGGAGCCGGGCGGGGCAGCCACCGGTGGTGTGCGGGCAAGTGTCTAACAACCAGCTCTCTGCACCACAAATTCCCCCTGATTTATGTTTATCCGGTTTTTCAGATCTTTTTTCTGGCAGGGGGTAAATATGGTCCTAATCACCCCAGTGTTGCTGGACGTGCAAATCTTCCATGTTGATTTGTAGCTTCACTTTGATCACTCACTAAATTCTTTCATCTTATGGGATCTATTTCTGGTCCACTGAAGCCGACCTCTTAATGCCAGTACCATACTATTCTAATTACTGAGATTTGTGATGACGTCTAATACTTGAAAGGAGCAAGCGCCTCCCATCACCTTCTCAGTCCAAAAGTATTCGTATATTTTTCTAGATAAATCTCAATCATTGTGCAAAGCTCTCCCCACCCCAGCACCTCCCTGAGTCACGTATGGTAATGTTTTAATTAAGATTCACTAAGCGGATGCATCACTTCAGAAAACTCAGCACCTCTGAGCACCAGTCTTCTTTGTCCAACAACACGACGTATTTTTTATTTATGAAAACTCCAGGTCATACCTGTTAAGGTGATAGTTGTTTTCCTGCATTTAACTTACTTGCATAGTTTCTAATAAAGTTAGTTTATTTAGGTTAATATGTTAGGTAAATAAACTATAATTGACTTTGTGTTTATTTACTTTATAAAGATCTTTAATAAGATCAAATCGTTTTTTGAGATTTTTTAGGGAGAATTTCTATGCTATCATTTTGTCTTCTAATAAAAATATTCTCTTTTCTCACATATATGTTTTTATTGCTTTATATCTGAAGTTAACCGCCAAGCCAGGCGTGGTGGTGCACGCTTGTGATCGTGGTTTGCAGACAGCCTCAGCTTCTTAGTGAGGCCCTCTGCAACTTAGTGAGACCCTGTTTCAAAATAAAGAATAAAAAATAGGGCAGGGGATGTAGCTCAGAGGTCAAATGCACCTGGGTTCCATCCCCAGACCCGCAAAAAAAAAAAAAAAAAAAAAAAAAAATTAACCTGTTTCCATGTTAACAATATATAATAATTGAGATAGTGGGAATCTGTGTTCTAGTTTGTTTTGTTTTCTCTCTCTCTCTCTGTGTGTGTGTGTGTGTGTGTGTGTGTGTGTGTGTGTGTGTGTGTTACTGGGGATTGAACCCAGGGACATTCTACCTCTGAGCTATACCCCTAAGCCCTATTTTTCTTTATTTTGAAACAGGGCCCCACTAAGTTGTTGAGTCTGGCTGGGAACCTGCGATCTGATCTTCCTGGCTCAGCCTCCCAAGTACTGGGATGACAAGCCTGTGCCACCACACCCAGCTTGGGTTTTGTTTTCTAAATCCTGACTAGTTGAAGGATCAATAAGCACTGAGGCAGGCTACTTTAGAGTCAGGAATATTTACTTAATTGGAATTAAGAATATGTGACTTACTTGTTAACAATTTTGGAAGAATGGAAGTACTTTTTGATGACTGCGCACGTTTTAGCGCTTGCTGGATTTGCCACTGTTTTGGAGATAATTTCAGCAAGAAAAATCCATATTTCATGTACTCCCTAAGGAGGAATTCTGTTTTTGCTATTTCGCTACTCAAAAGAAACAAAGATGTGGTTATGGATATCTGTGTGACAAGCATATACATTAAAAAATATGTTGTAAAACTCATTATCGTGGGCATTAACAAGATAGGAGATGAGACGAAAGAAACCTGTAGGAATGTGAAACAGCCTGGCTGTTAAACATAGAACAAGCTGATAGGTTTTCTCTGCTGATTTCTGTGGGAAAAGGTACACTGTACTAAGTTTTAAACACAGGAAGGGATCAAAAGTTGGCAAAAGATGGCATTTACGTAAGGGGAAGAAAGGGTATTAACCCTTGACACAGACCTACTATGTGCAGGACAATTTGCAGAATGCACTTCAGACATAATTTTATCCTCCAGTACAGCACTTAAAGATAGGTGTTATTTTTCTCATCTTGGAAGAAGGAAAGCCATGCATCTACCATAGGACAGACCCCGCACTAGCACTCAAACCTGGGTCTATCTGGCTCCAATACCCAGGCTCTCGCCGACCATGCCCGGACACCTGGACTGAAGGCTTTCCTCCAGCTGCGCTTTGCTGTGATGCAGTCATGTTACAGAAGGGACCCCCGTGGGGGGGGGATGTTTAAAATAGGAAAGGCAGGCTCATTTAAAAGGGACCTCATCTTTCTGAGCTTTCCTTATTCAGCCCCTCATTGATACCCTTATGACATTACATCATGCCAACGTCCTCGGCTTTCATTCTTTTTCTTCTGGTTTTTTTTTTTTTTTTTGGTGGGGGGAGAGTACTGGGAATTGAACCCAGTGGTGTTCTACCTTTGAGCTACACTCTCAAGCCCCTTTTACTTTTTATTTTGACACAGGACCTCACTAAGTTGCCGAGGGCCTCGCTAAGTTGCTGAGGCTGGCCTTGAACCTGTGATCTTCCAGTCTCAGCCCCCCCAAGTACTCGGAATACAGGCATGCACCTCCATACCCGGCTGGGCTTCAGTTCTGTACCTGCCAGAGCTTCCCTTCAGGCACAGTGTGGGAGTGGTATTTAACGACCAGTAAATGGCTACCTCCTATTTCAGTAGCTGGAAGAGGATGGGAGGCTCCTTTTTAAAACACTGCTCTATTTTTTGGCAGAAATCCTTTCAGATGTGCCACAATGAACAAAGAAATGGACTGGAATCGCGTGGCTTTCATGCAAAAGCTCTGGTTCTGAAGGTCTGTTTCCCTTTGTAAACAGGTCCTGCCAGGACCTGCAGTGGAGGACCCCTGGGGCCACCCCACCCACAAGAAGGAGAGGTTCTGCTTCCCCGCTCTGTTCTAAGATTGTCTCCCGTGATCTCTTGCTCTGTTCTAGGATGAGGAGACACGTCAGCAACAAAGAGACACCCCAGCAAGGCCACCGGAGGGTGTCACTGGGAGGCCACTGGGCATAAATGCAGTAATTTATGCAAACATGGAGGCTGCCCCTCTGGTTCTACAAATACTTCCTGAAATGGATAGAATACTCTAATACCATTACAAGGTGAAGGAAGGAAGGGACTGCTCCATCCTGCAGTAACTTTATCTTCAGGTTCTTAAGGCAGAAAAGGCAGCTATTGACAGACTGTGTACGAAACACAATTTTGTCGGTGTACTTAGTTCCAAAGAAGCTTCCATCCATCCTGTCCATTTGTGGCATTGTAGACAAGTTATTGCCCTCCTCTCAAAAAGTCTAAGATGTAAGGCGTCTTGGAGGTAAGAAGACTTGACTATGACAAAATCAAGTCTTTGTAATAAGCATCCAGTTATTACAAAGGAAAAAATAAGTTGGGCACAGTGGCTTATGAAATCTCAGTATTTGGGAGGCTGAGACAGGAGTATCCATAAGTTCGAGGCCAGCCGGGCGTGGTGGCGCACGCTTGTAATCCTTGCGTTTGGGAGGCGGAGACAGGAGGATCGCGCAGGTTCGAAGCCAGCCGCGCGCTGGCTTAGGATACCCTGTTTCCAAATAAAAATATAAAAAAATAGGTCTGGGAGTGTAGCCCGGAGGTAGAAGGGCTTCCAAGAACCTTAGTATCACCAAAAAACAAAACAAAACAAAACAAAAATAAGTTTGAGGCCAGTATGCAGTAACTTAGCAAGACCCTGTTTCAAAATAAAATATAAAGGTGGGCATGGTGGTGCATGCCTGTAATCCCAGAAGTTGGGAGGTTGAAACAAGAGGATCATGGGTTTGAGACTAGCCCCAGCAACTTAGTGAGATGCTGTTTCAAAATAAAAAATAAGATAGGTTTAGGGGTATAGCTCAGATGTAGAATATCCCTGTGTTCGATCCCCAGTACCACAAAAAAATAAGCAAATAAATAGAATATAAAAAATAGGGCTGAGGATGTAGCTCAGAGGCAGAACATCCCTGGGTTCAATGTTCAATTCTAAGTACCAGACACACACACACACACACACACACACACACACACACACACACACACCAAGCTTTAGCAATATCTGATACTAAGACCATAGTGTCTCCTAGATAATGAAATTATTGTTCCAGGATGTTGACAAAAGCATTTCAGGTATCTAAAATTAGATGAAATGAGTTTCCTTGATCATAGGAGAAAATATACAGGCTATTAAAAAAGAAAGAAATGTGGCAGATGGTACAGTAATATCAATCCCAACTCCTGTTTCTGTAATTTTTCTCATTATAGATCTCTATTTTTAAGAGCAATGCTAGAGTGCAAGTATAAATATAAATACTACTGCCAATTATAATTGTAAGGCAACTGTAAAATAAATCCCAATTTCAGACATGTTAAAATGGGGAGTAAATGTGTCTTAAAATGAATAAAACCAAGGTTATTTAGAAAACAAGTTATTATTTAACTCTGATATTGGTTTGCTTCTTCTCAACTGATTTATTTGCTTTTCTGTCTATAGGCTAGAGAAACTTTCCAGACAGAAGCCATGTACTAATACCCAGGCAGGGACAATCCTTCAGCGACAGGTTAATTATTTAAAAAGCCTATTCAAGCCAGGTGTGGTGGTGCAGGCTTGTAATCTCAGCATTTGGGAGGCTGAGACAGGAGGATCCAGGTTCGCGGCCAGCCTTAGCTACTTAGTAAGATCCTCTGCAACCCAGTGAGACCCTGTTTCAAGATAAAGAATTAAAAAATAGGGCTGGGCATGTAGCTTAGAGGTAGAATGCCCCTGGGTTCTATCCTCAGCACCACACACACAAAAAAACCCGATTCATACATATGATGTCATCAATTGATAAGGATTGTCCCCTCTTAGGTCTTGCTAGGTACAAATAGGTTATAATGGGAGGTGGTCATTTGAAGGGCGGGTACTGGGGACCAAACCCAGGAGCATCCTACCTCCAAGCTGTACCCCAAGCTTTTTTATTTCTAATTTTGAAACAAGGTCTGAGATGCTGAGGCCGCCCTTGAGCCTGTGACCCTCCTGTCTCACCTTCCCAAATTCTAGGATTCCAGGTGTACACCCGCCCCCGCATGCTGGGAGCTGGAAGTCAGACTACAAAGAGATGGTGCCCGCCTCACCTCTTCATGGCCTGCACCTCCATGCTTGCTTTCTTAAGCTCTGCTGTAATTTGAAGCTTGTTTAATGTTTCTTGTGCTGCACTGAAAAAGTAACCGAGATCTGTTAGTTTTTTTTTTTTTTTTTTTTGCTTTGTTGTGTTTCTTGTTTTGTTTTTTGTTTTGTTTGTTTTTTCTGCAGTACTGGGGATGGAACCCAGGGGCGTTCTACCTCCAAGCTACACCCCCAGCCCTATTTTTTATTCTTTATTTTGAAACAGGGTCTCACTGAGTTGCAGAGGGCCTCACTAAGTAGCTGAGGCTGTCCTCGAACTTGGATCCTCCTGTCTCAGCCTCCCAAATGCTGGGATCACGAGCCTGTGCCACCATACCCGACTTCTGTGTTGTGTTTTGAGAAACTAAGACAAACAAAAATTAAGGGGGGGGGTGGCGAGGGATTTGGGTAGAGCAAAGACACTAACATTTTAAGAGCATCTACGGATCTCTGGTCATTTTCTCGAAGGAACTCTTCAAAGGCCATCGCATCATCTTGCAGCCTTTTTTCTGCTTTTCTGAGTTGCCGTTCCTTCGTGGCCATGTGGTTTTCAAACTCTTTAATTGTATTTTTTTTGGTTGACAGAGAATACTAGGAATGTTGAAAGCAAAAGTGCACCAGGAACATTAGCATACATTTCAGGTATATCCCAACAGTCTCATAATAAAGGAGGAAATAAATTACGTGGTAAGTGATCATTTGTATTAGAAGTAATAGTATAGCCCACATCTCGGTGTGACAGCTTTATCTCAGGAAGGCCTGTTACACTGAAAGATAGCTTAAAGGGAGACTAATTCCTCTCACTTTTCTGAAAAGATTCAGCATTGTTCCAAAATAGCTGTAGCCCATAAATAAAAATGGCTACATATCTTTCCAAAGAGCAGGGTGCTGGGAACCTGGGCTGTATACAACTACAAAGTCTACCAGCTTCTCCTCTAGTAGGAGGGCCCATGGGAGAAGGCCAGCTCAGCCCCACCATGCCAGCGATTCCTTCCCCGAGCTACCTAAGGCTGAAAGGTGTTTGTGTGTGTGTGTGTGTGTGTGTGTGTGGGGAGGGGTTTCAGGTCTGGGGATGGAATCCAGGGGCATTCGACGTCCAAGCTACATACCCTGCCCTGTTTTTTTTATTCTTTATTTCGAAACAGGGTCTCACTAAGTTACGGAGTGCCTCACTAAGTAGCTGAGGCTGTCCGAGAACCGTGATTCTCCTGTCTCAGCCTCCGGAATGCTGGGATTACAAGCGTGGGCCACCACACCCGGCTGGGTGCAGGGTGTTTAACCACACCCCGAGGGGATTGTTTAGACCCCCAAGTACAATTTTGACATCTTCCCCCCTTTTTCTTTAAGTGTAGGATATAAGAATCCACTTAGGTTTTTAATGCCACACATGAAAAATATAAACAAATCCACATACGTTATATATACAAATTACAACAAATGGTTAGACCTTCCAAGTTTATAACAAAACTATTCCATCCATGACTTTACTCATGGGCATTTACAGAGCGCCTACTGCATGCCTGGAAGGTCAAAAGTGGGGCAAATAGAGTGGTGAACAAAGTAAACGTAATTGCTGTTGTGGAGTGTCAGCCTGGGAGGGAGGAGCAGCAGCCGAGGCTTGCTACAGTGTGTACAGTGACAAGCGAAAGTCCCCCAATATGGTGAAAATTAAGCAGAAACTGGACAGAAGGAGGGAGCCAACCAGGAGGGTATCTGAGAGAGTAATGCTCCCTCTAGAAGGAAGCGCCTTTAGTGGAAAGGTCAACAGGCAAGAAAGAGCGGTGGGTCCCAGGAACAGCGAGGAGCCGCCTGCGTGGGAGCAGGGTGGGCGAGGGGGGCAGTGGGAGGAAGAGGCTCAGAGGCTCAGAGCAGCCGCAGCTCGCAGCAGCTGAGAGCCAAGAGCCCTTTACCCTGGAGGAGAGACCGTGGGGACCAGAAGTAGGGGCAGGAGGCCAGCACCTTAGAAGTTACAGCGCTGCACGCTGGTGATGCTGGGGGCGTGGCTTACAGTGGCAGCGGTGGAGTCTTGGGAAGTGGTCTGACTGTGGATGTGTTTTGCAAAAAATGATGGGCGTGGTGGCGTACGCTTGTGATCCCAGTATTTGGGGAGTTGAGACAGGAGGATCACGGTTCGCAGACAGCCTCGGCTACTTGGTAAGGCCCTCAGTGACACCCTGTTTCAAAATAAAGAATAAAAACTAGGGCTAGGGGTGTAGCTTGGAGGTAGAATGCCCCTGGGTTCCATCTCCAGTACAAAAAAAGGAAAAAAGGAGAAAAAAGAAAAAAGAAAAAAATGCTCTTGGATGTGGGTTGTGAGAAGGAGTCAAGGATAACTCTTATATTGGGGCCAAAACATCTAGAAAAATGGAACTGTTGCCTTTTGAGTAGAGACCAAGCATTGCAGATTGCAGCCGGGAAGAGGATGGCAGGAAATGTTAAAGGTTGAGCCTGAAAAGCCCCGTGAAACATCTCAGTGGAGGTGATCAGGTTACAGTCGCCTCTGTGCGTCTGGGAGTTCAGGCAAGGGGACCAGTTACAGAAGTGGATTTGGAAGTTGTGTTTATGAAGGAGGAGAATAGATAATGCACAGGTGAGGACTGAGCCCTGGGGCTCTCAACAGTGTGAGATCAGAAAAAGGAGGAAGAAAAAGCAAATAAAACCGCTTTTTCTTTGGTACTAGATATTAACCTCAGGGGTATTCTACCTCTGAGCTTCACCCTGAGCCCTTTTTTATTTTATATTTTGAAGCAGGGTCTAAGTTACTGAGCCTGGCCTCGAACCTGCGATTCTCCTGTCTCAGTCTCTCATATACTAGGATAGTAGGTGTGTGGCACCAGGCCTGGCTTAGCAAATAAAGCTGTATAGTCAACAGCCAGTGACCTAGAGGAACCAATACAGTGGTTCCTGAAGACCAACTGAAGAAAGCTTTTCAAGAAGGAGGGGGTTGATCAAATGGACCAGATGTTGCTAGAAGATTTTCTTTTTTCCCTAATCCCTTTATCTGGTTTTGACATCAAGGTAAGGCTGTCCTCATAACACGAGTTGGGAAGTATTCCCTCTTCTTATTGAATTGTCTTTGAAAGGTAGAATAATTTCATCTTTAAATGTTTGGTAGAATTAACCACTGAATCCTGATTTTTGTTTGTAAAGATATTTTTACTTAAAAATTCAATTTTGTTTAGAGTCCTAAAACTATTTAATTCATCTGTTTCTTCTTGTAAGCTTCAGTAGTTTGCATCTTTCAAGGAATCTATGTTGTCAAATTTAATAGAATAAAGTTGTTCATAATATCACATTTATAATATCATAATATTTACATTTTAAATGGGTATTTCAGGTTCCAACTCTATCACAAACAAGAAAGAAAGAAAGAAAGAAAGAAAGAAAGAAAGAAAGAAAGAAAGCCATGAAGCCAACTTATGAAAATCAGTGTCCATTACCTAGAGTGAGCTAAACTGCAAAATTATTTGAGGCCTAGTCCCTAGACTTCTCTCACTTCTGATACCAACTGCAAATTCAAGGAGTTCCCCCAAAACACGCTCAATTTTGATAATTTTTAAGAATTCACAAAAGTCATGGGTACACTTTACTACAAGAAAATCCTACAGATTAAAATTAGCCAAAGAAAGCGACTGATCCAGTCGAGCTTCAGCAAAGCGTTTTCCTTGGGGCTGCATTAGGTAGGCGTGACTAACCGGCCGGCATATGGTGGATCTGTCTTTAGTCCCTAGACCTTCTGAGTGTGACCAAAGCACCCACTCTAAGTCACATTGTTGGTTTTTCTGGCATGGCCCCTCTAAGACTGTCAGATGTGTCCAGCCTCACTTTAAAATCATCCTTATGAGGTACAACATAGATTATCACCCCCAAGTCAAGGTCAAAGCCAACTGGGCAAGGCCAATTCTTCTTGCCACATCCAAGTCTTTTTGAAAAATGGATTCCATTAAGTCACTTGGGAAGACTTCTCCAAACTGGCCTGGCCAGGGAAGGAGATTAAGTAAGGAAGGGGAAGGAGATGAACTTCATGCAGATGTCTCCAAATCCTATCCATCTGTGAAGGACTATCCTAAACCACCTCAACACCAGTTATGTTAAAGGACTTTATGAGAAAGGCCAAAATTACAGTCAGGAAATAATTTTTTTTTTTTTGTGGTACTGGGGGTGGAACCCAAAGGCTTTCTACCTCTGGACTGTAATCCCAGCCCTACTTTATATTTTATTTGGAAACAGGGTCTCACTAAGTTGCTGAGAGCCTCACTCAGTAGCTGAGGCTGGCGTCGAACCTGTGCGATCCTCCTGTCTCAGCCTCCCAAGCGCGGGGATTACAAGTGTGCGCCACCACGCCCAGCAGGAAATAATATTTAACAAACAAAGGCATCGGGTTATATAAACAAGTGTATCCCTTCATGTGAGATCTTTCCTGTTGATTGCTGCTAACAATATATGAAAATTATGTTCCAATATGTGTGAAACTGTGAAAAGTTAAGCACATCTTCATTTACTCATTAATGTCAAAGACTTTATTTAATAGAGGCAGATTATATTCTTTAGATGATGAGATACTTGAAGGCAGGGGTATAAACAACATTCAGTTTAAGTTCTTTGTAATTATTCTCCTTTTGTTAAGTACTGTCTCTAGTCTGGTAAATGAATATGAAGTAGAGATACTAAATTATCATGCATTCAGTTACGGGGCCTCCCAGCTAAAGGTTTTTGATGATAGGCTAAAAGCCTCTACTAAGCCGGGCGTGGTGGCGCACGCTTGTACTCCCCGCGCTTGGGAGGCTGAGACAGGAGGATCGCGCAGGTTCGAAGCCAGCCTCAGCTTCTTAGAGAGGCTCTCAGCAACTTAGTGAGGCCCTGTTTCCAAAGAAAGTATAAAATAGGTCTGGGAGTATAGCCCGGAGGTAGAAAGCCCCTGGGTTCCACCCTGAGTGCATCCAAAACAATAAAAATAAAAATAAAATAAAAGCCTCTACTATTTTTTAAAAAGACTCCCATAAGAGATCTGGAGCTATCTGCGGGCATAAGTGCATATAGTCAAGCTGGAAATCCAGAATTTTCTCATTTCCAGAGTGCTTTGATACCTAGCATATTGCCAAGGCTTTGGGAAAATCAGAATTAAATTGGGGATCTCAAGTGCTTTTGTGGTTGTGGGGGAGATAAAAGGGAGAGACTGGGTCCAGACATCCTCTAGAATGATTTTCCTGGTGGGTTGCTAGAGTATAGGCTCTCTGGAGGCAGGGTCTTTGTTTTGTTCACTGCTTGCCACATGGTAAGAACTCAATAAATATTGTCCAAGTGAATGAACAGAGACATGAACCAATTTGTTCAGCCAATAAATGTGGGACATGTAAAGGAAAGAGACAATGTTTAGGTAAATGTTTAGGAACGCTCTACAAAAGGTCTTCTGTTTGGCTGTGAGGAAAAAGGAATTATTTTACTACCTCAAGTAGAAACCTGTCTCTCTGGTCATTAATAAATTCATGGATCGTCATTTTTGTGTCTGCACCTGCAAAGAACATGAAAATAGACTTGTGTTTAGTGCATTAGCTCCAAAGACACTGCTTGAAATAAAAGTTGTTATAATAAAAGCTATTACATTAGTGAGGTCCTTTGCAACTCAGTGAGACCCTGTTTCAAAATAAAGAATAAAAAATAGGGCTGGGGGTGTCACTCAGAGGCAGAATGCTCCTGGCTTCCATCCCCAGTACCACAATAAATAAATAAGTAAATAAACAAATATAAAAGCTATTACAAATAGTATATATTTGGATTTTATTTTTTAAAATAAAACTATAACTTCCAACATGCTTTTTCCTAAATTCTCAAAAAACGAGTTCATAATAGTAACTGCCACTTATTTTGTGTCTAATCATATTCTTGGAACATTATTAAACACTATAAATATATCACTTAATCCTATCAACAACCCAAATAAGGTATCTTTTACATCCCATCTTGTCCGTGTCCTGAAGCCTAGAGGTATCAACATTCTTGTCCTGGACCACACAGCTAAGGAGTGGCAGAGATGGAGGCACATCACCTAAGCCTATGTTGCACCAAATAACACTGAATGCTTTAAATCTCAATGCTTGGCCAATCTAGACATAAAACTGTAGTTCTTGGGCAAAATATTTTTGAGAGTCAGGCGCAATGGTAGACACCTATAATCCCAGTTCTTGGGAAAGGCTGAGACAGGAGAATCACAGGTTTGAGGCTAGTCTCAAAAACTTTGCAAGACTTTGTTTCAAAATAAATCAATAAAAAGGGCTGGGGGGAGATTATAGCTCAGAGATAGAAGCCCCTGGGTTCAATCTTCTATAACAACAACAAAAGTTTAAAAAATGGTTTGAGGGACCACAAATCTAATTTAGAACAGGCCAGGAAAAGATGGCCACTTGTTTTCTCATGCAGCAAAACAAATAGAAAATAGCAAAATAAATTTCCCTTTGGGATTTCTTTGTTTTGGAAAATGATAACATATGCCACATTTCAATACTGTTTGCTTTGTGAAAAACCAACAAAACATGGTATGGAATAGGGTCTCTCTATAACCATGTAAATAGCAATAGAAATAAAATAATATTTCCCAAGTGATTGGTGAGACTGGTGGTACCAGCTGGTCTCCATCTCCTCTTGGCCACCTTCCTCCTCTGCTTGACCTGGCGGGGGAACAGGTCACCTCCTCACCCTCTTCTCCCTGGTTTCCTCATCTCTCCAAGGAGGATACTAATTGTGGTAGATTACATAATTGGCCCCAAATATCTGCTGCTCTTCCCTGTGAGAGGATGACCCCTCTCTCTGTCCACTGGGTGTCCGGCTTGCCCATCAGCTAGCGTTGATCATGGAGTGGACATATATGTGATCTATGTGGCTTCCCGGCAGAGCCTTTGGGACCAACACCCATTTCTCTCTTCTTCCCTTTCCTGTAACCCCACCAACAACTCAGACAGTGACGGCTCCTGCTGCAGAAGATACGGGGGAAAGTATCAAACTTGAAAACTGAAGGAGAATTACGCCTCCAGAATTGGAAACCACTCAAATTTAGGTTATGACCAAATTATAAATTAGCCCAAGTAGGTATATTGACCCTATTTCATAATGACGTTGGGAGGAGGACATGGGGCAACAGATTATGTAATATGTGGTAGCCTCTTAATAATTATTAGCTGCTATTATTTAAAACAATGCAATTGGCATGAGTAATCATTCACTTTTATGAGGCCCATAATAAAGGCCATCATGAGTATTATAGTCATTAATAAATCTTCATTGGGAGGTAACAAGCCACAAGCTTTGGAGTCAGACAGGCCTTGATTTAGATTCTGCAGCCACTTAGAGATTTGGGGTAAATTCAACCTCACTAAGCCGTTTTCATCAGATCCAAAGAGGAGGCAAGAATATCTAACAGAATTTTGTCAATCATCACATAAAGTCCACTTCAGAATAATCAGTACTTAGTACACAGTTATTAACTTTAAAAAAGATTTTAAGTTGGTGCATTATTATTACATACAATAGGAACACAGAGAGGTGGTATTCTGCCTCTCATCCCCTCCAGCCACGTGCCGCTCCACCCAGTACCTGCTGGGGAAAGCAAGGCAGCTGTGCCAGACACGCCCAGACTCGAGGGCCTACGTGGCCCAGAAAAGGCCCTGTAAGCGTCTCTATGGAACAGCAAGCAACAAGACCCAGAACATAATTTGATCAATTTCATTTCCCAGTACCTCCCAATTCCTTCCTCGCTTCCCTTAACTTTATATAATGGAAATCGCCAACATTCATGAAAGTCAAGAGCCATCTCATACCTGCCACCGACTTCAATATTAACATTCTGACATTCTTGTCTATGGCCACCATTCTTCAGTTTTCCCCTCGCTGCAATATTTTATCATTTTCTCTCTAAATCCCTTAGTATGTAGCATCTTGAGACAAAACAGTTCTAAACCATAACCATGATGCCACCCTAGCAAAACTCCTTAGTGTGGTATCATAGCCAGCCTGGGTGAAATTTTCCCAGTCGTTTTAAAAAACAGTTATTATTATTATTTCTTTGCGGTACTAGGGATGGAACACAGGGGCATTCTACCTCTGAGCTACACCCCCAGCACTATTTTTTGTTCTTTATTTTGAAACAGGGCCTCACTGAGTTGCAAAGGGCCTCACTAGGTAGCTGAGGCTGTCTACGAACCGTGATCCTTCTGCCTCAGCCTCCCAAATACTGGGATTACAAGTGTGCGTAACCAAGCCCAGTTTAAAAACAGTTATCTTAAAAATTAAAGTAAGTTGAGTATGGTGGCATATGCTTGTAATCCCAGTGCTGGGAGGTTGAGACAGGAGGATCGCAGGTTCGCGGCCAGCTTCAGCTACTTAGTGAGGCTTGCACAACTTAATGAGACCTTGATTCAAAATAAAGAATAAAAAGTAGGGCTGAGGGTCCCCTTGGAGGGTGGTAGAATACCCCTGGGTTCAATCTCTAGTACTGAAAAATTTTAAACAAAGATTAACTTGGGGGCACTGTTCCTAGAGTGTCCTTTTCATCTGTAACCACTACTTTTTCTTTGATGCCATTCATTTGTTTAAGAAACCAGGTCAATTTCTTAAACAAATTGACCTGGCATATTGCATTCTCCTGATCTTACTTATCATGGTGCTCAGTACCTCAGATATGCTTGATTTGATTCAGGCTCAATTCCCTCAAATATTTTTATTGCGTTTTATTTTGGTACCAGGGGTTGAACCCAGGGACATTCTACCGCTGAGCTATACCCCTTGCCCTTTTTATTTCTTATTTTGACACAGGGTCTCACTAAGTCGCTGAGGTTGGCCTTGAGCCTTCGTTCCACCTGTCTCACCCTCCTAGTGCTGGGATTACAGGTGTGCGTCACCACAATTGGCTTGGCTTGCACTTACTCTTAACAGATCAGGAACAGCTCCATTAAACAGCGATGGTATAGAAAGGGACCGTCTGCAAAGTCGTACCTCCTAGTTATCTCAGAGCTAGAGAAGTGACAAGGACTTTTGAAGTCGGCTGCTCTATGTAAAACTCTTTATAAAACACATCACATGTCATTTTTAAGTACTGAGCATTTTTAATTTCCTTCTAAGCAATTTCTCAAATTGAGGCAAACATTCTACCTGACCAAAATGTGTTTCTTCTTCTGGTTGTTTGATGCGCAAAAAGGAGAAAGTTTAAAAGTAAGAAACAGTTACTGGGTGGGAAATAAGGCTTTGGATACAAAAATTACTTTAAAAGAAGTGTGAGAAAAAGTAAAATCAGGATAGGCATGGGCTGAAAGCATCCCTCAGCCAGCTAGTACCACGGTGAGCCTTCCATAACCATCCTGTTATCCTTGGTCTCAAAATCAGTATCAAAAACTCTCTGGTACAGGATATAGATTCCTACTACAAAAAGATAATTATATTTTATCAAACAATATTCTGAGCTTCTCTATTTCCAGGCTTTGTAACACAGAACTCAGCTGGAAGCCTTCTATGAAACTCTATAGATCTGACACTGTTATAGGGCTTGCTTACGATTTGCCAACTAAAAGCAAAAATAATCTAAAATTCAGTATTATAGAGCCAATGGATAAGAAAATGGAATATTTGTTAGAATCCAAGTGCTAACCTTTGGTCATTTTTAATGATACTCACTTATTCCCAATCCCTTTCTTTTTCCTTATAAATGATTATTTTTTGACAGCACATATACATAGATTTAGGTAGGAGATTTTGTTAAATGCCCTTGTGGTGCCTAATACCTAATCCAAGACTTTGACTTGAATTAACTTATAGTAGTATCTAATCCATCTTTGCTGAGAAGATTAACAGTAAATAACAGAAAATTACTGACTCTGTAGGCTAAAATTATTTTCACATCTTTTGTAATCCACCTTATTTTCACAGCTTGACTAACAAGTACAGGCAACTAGTAGTTAAATTTGCCCTTCCTCAAATAATTCAAAATGATAACTGTAGGCCTGTCATTCATGAGAAATTATAATTTGTTGTATTCTGACATTGCCACTAGATAAAACATTAACAACTAAAGTTTTTCTAAAGTTCTCAATACAATAAAGGAGACACAATTTAAGACTGTTTAAATGGTTTACTGTGAAATTCCAATAATTCTCATTTTACATGCACAATTAGACCTTTAAAATGAGGCCATTGCCCAAAGATCACATGTCATTTTAAACACTCTTCATTGAACGGAGTTTGCCACTCTGCAGCCCTGAACACTGAGACCCAGATTGAGCGCAAATGCCCCGGAGCTGGGTGTGGTCACCCACCTCGCTTGCCACCTGTCATTCCTGCTTTTGCACACAATCCCATACACATCTGTAAGGTTTTCTAAATCACTTACCATGCCTTCCTCTTCCTACATTAATTACTGAATTCAAAGACATTTCCTAAGCCAGGTGTGATGGCGCACACTTGTAATCCCCGCGCTTGGGAGGCTGAGACAGGAGGATCACACAGGTCCGAAGCCAGCCTCGGCTACTTAGTGAGGCTCCCAGCAACTTAGTGAGACCCTGTTTCCAAATAAAATAGAAAATAGGTCTGGGAGTATAGCCTGGAGGTAGAAAGCCTCTGTATTCCACCCACAGTACCACACACAAAAAAAATTAAACAAAGACATTTATAAGGGGTTTTCTTGTTCTCTGAGGCTTTTTTTTTTTTTAACCTCACAATTTTGGAAAGTGCATGTGCTTTGGGAGCCAGAGGAGATAAAAAAATTTTAAGTTCCACAGCAAGTCCGGGCTTAAAATTATTATTTTAAAAAATTAGAAAGCATTAATTTTGGAGAAAGATTTTATGACTATCATCAGTCACTTTAACTTGATTATCTTCAAACAGTTTTCTATCTCATTTATAAGCACTTCTTGATCTGATAAGTAGGAAATACTCAGGACATTTTTGATAACCAGATTGCCTTCTTTCATAGAACAATTATCATCTTACAGTATCTGAACATGTTGTCTTCAGAGTTTATTAAAACCAGGTATGTTTTTGCGGCAACTGGCAAGCTTATTTAATGCTACTGGCTTCCTGATTCTGAATATCTGAGTTCTACAGCCTGAGCAACGAAGGCTTCTCCATCATTAGAAAGTTTCTCATTCGGGAGGCTGAGACCGGAGGATCGCGGTTTGCAGACAGCCTCAGCTACTTAGTGAGGCCCTCTGCAACTCAGTGAGACCCAGTTTCAAAATAAAGAATAAAAACAGGGCATGGGGTGTAGCTAGAAGGTCGAATGCCCCTGGGTTCCATCCCCACACCCGCAAAAAAAAAAAAAAAAAAAAAAATTCTGTATTTCAAAATCCAAGAATGGTGGTGCATGCCTGCAATTCCAGATTCTTGGAAGATTGAGATAGGAGGGTCATAGGTTCAAGGCCAGTCTCAGCAACTTAGTGAGACCCTGTTTCAAAATAAAATAAAATAAGGGCTGGGGTATAACTCAGTGGCAAAGTATTTACCTTGCATGTGTGAGGCCCTGAGTTCAATTTTTAGTACTGCAAAAACAATCAACAACACCACCACCACCAACAACAACACACACACACACACACACACACACACACACACACACACACACACTCACGTCTCTATATTTTTGTACCTAACACTGAGTATGAGTGGACAGAGCCATAACCTTTATATTTTACCTACCTTTGCCAACTTCAATAACGTAATATCTTGGCAGTGACTATCTTCCTGAGAGCCATGAAAATGAGCAACAGCCTTCTTGGAAAAGTATATTTCCTCATTAAAGTAGATTTCCTCTCCACTCACAACCCCATCATTCTAAGATAGTATATTTTGTTTCTCTCACCTCCAGATAAGCCCTCAGACCTGACGTGAACAGTAAACATTCAAAACACTGTTTTTTTGTTTGTTTGTTTGTATGGGGTTTTTTGGTGGTACTGGGGTTCCTGGAAACCCTTCTACCTCCGGGTTACACTCCCAGACCTATTTTATATATTTTTTAAATTTGGAAACAGGGTCTCTTAAGCCAGCAAGGCTGGCTTTGTTTTTTTTTTTTTTTTTTGTTTGTTTTTTTAAAGAAAGGCAGAATGCCACGTGCAGCGCCTCATTTGGATGTGTCTGGCATCTTGGAAGCTTGGCTCCCCTACATTCTCCTACAAATGGACCTTGAGAGCTTGTCTGGAGGTTCTAGCAGGGGAGTGCAGCTACTCGTACACCCTTGACCGAAGACCGGTCCTGGTCCTCCTCTATTTGGGAAAGGTCATCCTCTTCTACGGAGCGCGCAGCTTCGGGAGGGACGCACATGGAACGGTGAGGGAGGAAGGGGACACCCGCCTAGCCAGCCAGATCAGCCGAATCAACCCTGGCGATCAATGGGGTGACAGATGTCGCAGCCAGATCGCCCTCAAATCCACGAGGCTGGCTTTGAACCAGCGCGATCCTCCTGTCTCCACCTCCCAAGCGCGGGGATTACAAGTGTGCGCCACCACACCCGGCCAAAACACTGTTCTTAAGCAAGGGGTAACTTTGACTCACCTTCTGTCAACCTGAGAATCAGCATTGGATCTAACCCATACTTTTCAAAGGAGCTGGTCCCTGTCTCAGCATGAAAAACGAGTTGACCCAGGTGGGACCGACTCTTCATGCGGGAAGAAAATGTCGACTTCTGGTGGACTTTCATGCTACGGTTCAAAACTTTTTCCTGCCCAAGTGGAAAAGTGGAAAAGAATTTTTAATGTACTTAAGTAATCTCATATTAAGATAGTGACCATATACAAAAATGCCATTTGTAATAAATGACACTGGCATTAAATAAGTGACCCCAAGTTCTTATCGTTAAAGAAACTGATATGGTTTTTGTTTTCTTCCTCCAGAACATGGAGCAAAAATATTTTTAAAAGTTAACTTTTATTGAGCCAGGTGTGGTGGCCCAGGCCTGTAATCCCTGTACTCAGGAGGCTGAGACAGGAGGAGCACAGGTTCAAGGCCAGCCTCAGCAATTTAGTGAGACCTTCAACAACTTAGCAATGCCATTTATTAAAATAAAAATAGCTGGGTGTGGTGGTGCACGCTTGTAATCCCAGCACTTGGGAGGCTGAGACAGGAGGATCGCACAGGTTGGAAGCCAGCCTCAGCTTCTTAGAGAGGCTCTCAGCAACTTAGTGAGACCCTATTTCCAAATAAAGTATAAAATAGGTCTGGGAGTATAGGCCCTGGGTTCCACCTCCAGTACCACCCAAAATAAATAAATAAATAAATAAATAAATAAATAAATAAATAAATAATAAAAATAAGTAAAAAGGGCTAGTGGTATAGTTTAGAGGTAGAATGCCCCTGGGTCCAATCCCCAGTACAAAAAAAGAAAAAGGAAAAGAAATGAACCTTTATTTAACTGTACCTCCCAAATGGGAAACTGAAAAATGTCCTTCTGGCTTTATTTTTTATCTTGCCCAGAATGCAGGTAAAAGCTGGAAATTCCAAGGGTTGGTTCTAACAAAATTGAAAACTTGAGGGGAAATACACCTCCGCAGAGGATGGTTTTTAAAAAATTAGGTTTCTGATCTCATTAGCCTTGTCAATTTAATTCTGGATGAAGTTCAACAAAACTATATAACCCATGCGGAAAAACCATCACACCGCTGGGTCACTTGTTGAGCATTTCTAGATATTTTCTTCATTTTAATCAGGGTAATGAACGTGCTGTAGTCCATGTGTGCTCTGGAGGAAAGAAGGTAAATCTCCTGAAATGTGGACCAAGCCAAGTAGGTTAAGACCATATGCCTAGTGACCGCAAAGCATAGTGGGAATGCTGGCCTTGTGACTTATCTAGCTTTATACCTAATGATTCTGTGTGTGTGTGTGTGTGTGTGTGTGTGTGTGTGTGTGTGTGTGTGTGTGTTACTAGGGATTGAACCCAGAGGCGTTCTACCTCTGAGATACATCCCCAGCCCTATTTATCTTTTATTTTGAAACAGGGTCTCACTAAGTTGTTGAGGGTCTTGCTAAGTTGCTGAAGCTGGGTTTAAACCTGTGACCTTCTATCTTAGCCCCCCACGTACTGGGATTTCAGGTGTTCACTACTGTGCCTGGCTTATACTAAATAATTCTAAAATAACATTCTCTCCTCCACCTGTATCCCTCCCTTCCTTCCCTCCCATCTCCTTGATACATACATTGTCTCATCCATATCAGCTTGATTCATTCTTGAAGACTGGCTCTTGTCGTCTCAGTGAAGCCCTCCCCCAACACCATATTCTTTCTTTCTTTTCACCAATGAAGGTGGAGCCGCCTTTCCGTCTCCTTTATGCGCCTCTGTTGCTGCAGTCCAGCAACTCTAAAACGGCATTTATTGTTAAGACTGCACTGCTCTTTTGGGCATGACAAATGATGTATGCGATCCCATCTATGGAAGCTAGATTCCAATTTTAGGAATGTAAAAGCATGATAGAATGTGGTGTTGAATCAGTGAAGCAGGGTAGGTGGTAACTGTCATACCGGATTGTAATGCACGTCGCTAGCCACGAGATGGCGATCTTTGCAGGTCCTGGCCGCGGCTACATGTTCTGCCATTAGCCCTCACCTGGTCTGCTCAGAACTGTGTGGGCCACACACCTTGCCTCTGACCCTGACACTCTCCATTTTCATCCGTAAACATCCATAACAGCGACGAATAAAAAGATATGACTAGAACCTCAACTGGGGTTGTGACGTTAGTAAAAACCTTACCTTTTTCTTTTCTGCGATTTCATTTTCTTTGTAAAGAAAGAGATCCTTGAAAAAGATCTTATATGGCTTGTCCTTTTTGACTGCATCATTCTTTCCTTTATCTGAAAGAAAGATGAAATTAAGGCAGGAAAGAAAAAGGAAAAGGAAAAAGACAGAAAGAAAAAAAAAAGAAGGGGAGAGAGGCAGGCTGACTTGTTATTCTTCCTCTGTTGATCAGAAGTTAAGGCTCCCAGCAGCAGGGGCGGAGGGTAGAGTGTGTGGGGTCCAGGGCCCTCTGAGAAGCGGGGGTGCAGCTAGACGTTGCCTCGCTTGGAGGCGTGGGGCTTGGGTGTCCCAGGCAAGAGCACCTCTGTTTCCCATGGCACCAAGAACAGTGTTTAGTGCTTCATAGTGAATGAGTTAATAAAATAAAAAGGTCCTTAGCAGAATAGTGGGTCTTATTTTGAACCACGAAAACATTCTTTCTTCCCACCAAATCTGTAGCAAGGCACAGAGCCATTGCCCTCAGAGAGAGCTTCAGTGAAAACTAGAGGAAAAAAAGAAAGAAGGAAGGAATAAAAGAAAGAAAGAAAGTAGAAGAGATGCTAGTGAGTGCCAGTGAGGATGTACAGAAACTGGGTCCTTGAACCCTGCAGGGAAAATGCAACGTGGTGCATCCACTTTGGAACATGATATGGTGTTTCCTTAAAAAGTTGAGCATAGAAAGGAAACTGTCAAGAACCTCAATCGAGAGCCAACCTAATGGGAAAAGATTTTTGCCTATAGATTCCATCCCTAGTTCCACACACAAAAAATTAAAACTTAAAAAGTGAGATCAGGAATATTGGGAGCTGGGAGTTGACACCTTAAATCAGAAAAAGGGGAAGGAGGCCTGCGGATACATCCTCCACTCCAGAGCCCATAGGAACATCTCCATTCTTCCTAAGAGGCAGAGGGCCTGTGAAGAGACTGATTCTGGTCCCAAATCGCAAGGATCATTCTGGCTCCCTCTCTCCAGGAATTCTGGCTTACATAATTCAGAGCATCAGCGCTGGAATATTTAACCCCCCAACCCAAGTGCTTGTAATGTACAGACAGGGCTAACAATTAGTGGCCTGGAGACTAAATGCTACCTGAGAAATGGTCATTTGCCCCGGAGACTCAGCTGAAGATATGGGCGTGGCTGGGATTTTAGAAACCCCCAACACATTGGGGTTTTTATGATAGAAGATGGTGGAATGGAAGCGTCCTGGTAACCGCCTATTCCCATCTTTCCACCAGCATTCTCACTGCTGGGAGCCAAACCCCTGACACACACACACACACGTTAGAGAAAGAAAGATTTATTTGCTTATGCATCTGGAGATCTCTCTCTCTCTCTCTCTCTCTCTCTCTCTCTCTCTCTCTCTCTCTCTCTCTCTCTCTCTCTCTCCTCTCTCCCTCTCTCCCTCTCTCTCGTCTATTTATGCTGGCTGCCAAGCAGGAGCTGGGGCTACAGGTCTTCAGGGCACGATGGAGGGGGACAGATAAAGCAAAGGAAGGAAGGGGAGGGACATATATAGACCCTGAAGCCACATCTCCAGGAACCCAGGTTCCTGCTCGAGAGCACGAGGTCCAAAAGACATTTACTTTCAAACTCCAACGACCCTGATGCTGAAGGAGGGATTCCCCCATCCTAAACAACACAAGATGGCTGAACTCATGGTGCCCTACGCTGGACAGGTGGGATGGGGGCCAGGTTATTAGCCATATTTACAGCCAGGGGAGAGGACACTGCTTACCGTGCAGAGTCGCGGGGGACTACACTCGGGAGCAGAGAGACATAGCAGCGTGGAGGCAGGCTTTGGGGTGACAAGGGGATGGTGTGTCCCCAGGTTCCCTCAGGAGGGTCAGTCAGCCAGTTTGTGTGAATAATACTGAGGGCTAGCCAGAAAGTGAAACCCATTAGGGTAAGACTTAAGAGGAGGGCAGAGGAACTAGCCGGGCGGGGAGTCTCCTTCTAGGTAGGATTCATATCGGGCAAGAGCAGGACAACTTACGGTTAGATCTTTGGGTCTAACCACAAATGACCCCTGATGGGCTCAAAGACGTCAAGGAAGCACAGGACATTCTCGTCTTTGTCACGTGGGGAGTGGAGACAGCTGAGGGCAGGTCCATGAGGTGAGGCTTGGGCTCCAGGACAGCAGAACATGGAGGGGCAGGGCTAGCAGGCTGGAGCCCAGCAAGAGGCGACAGAGGCTGCGACCCAAAGATGCCTGGGGCTGGGTGGCTAGCATCCTGCAATTTTATGTGAGGACAGGGCCTAGATTACACATGATTTCTGTACAGGTCTGCGAGAGTGCTGGGAAATGAGATCAGACTTTGAACGGGTGGACTTAGAAAGCCTGCTGCGCTCCCCAATGCCGGTAAGCATCATCCAGGGCCGAGCGAACCACAGGCCGAGGAAGGGAGAGCTTGCCCTTTCTTTTCCTCCTCACTGAGCTGGAACATCTCATCTCGTCTTCTCTTGTGCCCTGACTGGGACTGACACCATCAGCTCTCCTGGTTCTCTGACTTGCGGGACACTGAGGGGGTGGGCTGAACAATTTTAAGTGGAGTGGTAGGATGGTCTTCATTGATGAGGTGACATTCAAGGGAGTCGAGGGAGTTAATCAGGTAAGTGTCTGGGGAGGAGTGGTCTTGCCTATGAGAACAGTCAGTGCAAAGGCCCCGAGGCAGGATCATGTCTGAGGTGTTTTTGAGAAAGAGGAAGGAGGCCGGTGGAGCTGGAAGAGGAATGAATGGACAGGGGGTGGGTGCAACAGAGAGTCAGATCCCCTGGTGCCTGTGGACAGTCTTGAAGAGTGTGGTATTGACTCAGTAAAAGGGACAATCATTGCCGGGTGTGGTGGCGCACGCTTATAATCCCCGCGCTTGGGAGGCGGAGACAGGAGGATCGCGCAGGTTTGAAGCCAGCCGTGCTGGTGTAAGAGACCCTGTTTCAAAAATATAAAATAGGACTGGGAGTGTAGCCCGGAGGAAGAAGGGCTTCCAGGAACCCCAGTACCACCAAAAAATAAAAAAGTAAAAAAAAATAAATAAAATTAAAAAAAAAAAAGGGACAATCATGCCGGGCGTGGTGGCGCATGTTTGTAATCTCTGCACTTGGGAGGCTGAGACAGGAGAAACACACAGGTTCAAACCCAGCCTTAGCTACTTAGTGAGGCTCTCAGCAACTTAGTGAGACCCTGTTTCCAAATAAAATATAAAATAGGGCCAGGGGTATAGCCCGGAGGTAGAAAGCCCCTGGGTTCCACCCCCAGTATCACCAAAAAAAAAAGGTGGTGGTGGTGGGAGAATCTCATTGGAGGACTCTTAACAGAGAAGTGGGTGGTCTGACCTACCTGGATGAGGCAGTCAAGGCTGAAGCCTGGGTAATCTGGTAAGAGGTGATGGTGGCTCAGACAAGCATGGTGGGAAGGGAAATGTTCAAAGTGCTTTGTCTGCTGGGCATCGTGGCACACGCCTGTAATCCCAGTACTTGGGAGTCTGAGACAGGAGGATCGCCAAGTTGAAAGCTGGTCTCAGCAACTTAGTGAGATCCTATTTCTAAATTAAAAAAAAAAAATAGGGCTGGGGGTATGGCCCAGAGATAGAATGTCTCTGGATTCCATCTCCAGTACCACAAATAGAAGAAGAAGAAGAAAAAAGTTTGGTCCTGGATACATTTTGAAGGCAGCACCAACAGCACTTCCTAATGGATTGTATACGGAGTGTCTTCCTTGAGCACTCGTTTCTCCCTTTCTCTTTCTTTCCTTCTTCCATTTGTTTGTCTTTTTTTGTATTGCGTGTGGACATGCTCTTATTTTTCTTACCATATATGGAATATCTGCCAATATTAATATTCTTTTAGAAAGTATGACTTTTCTTGATGACGGTCGCACCAGGCCAGCCTTGAACTTGTAATCCTCCTACCTCAGCCTCCCGAGTAGCTGGATCATAGGTATGCACCACTGCACCCAGCCACAAAGCATGACTTTTAATGACTTTATCATAAGGCTTTGCTCCCACGTAAACCCCCAGCATCAAGTCTGGCATGTAAGAGACCATCAAAACTGCAGAATTAAAACTGAATAAAATAATGTTAAGAGATATTAAGGAAGACTTAAATGGAAATAGGGATTAAGTCATGTTCCTGGATGGAAAGACATCATTTCATAAAGATGTGAATTTTTCTATAAGTGATCAATAGATTCATAGTAATGCAGAGACTCAGCCCAATGGGGTTACTGTTCTTTAGAAAACAGAACCTGATAGGTACATTCTTAAATTTACAAGGAGAGCAGAGACACTGGAATAGTGGGAACTCTTCTGAAGAACAGGGAAAGGGGAATTGCTCTGCTACCCCTCGGGACTCTTTGTGGATCTACGGTAATGGGAAAGACAAGTTTACTAATAGAATAAAACAGAAATCTCAGAAACATATCCACGCATGGGAAAAATAGAGACTGCTGCAGATACAATCGGAACGCCCGGCGGCGGGCTGCTTGCACGGCTGCCTGCGCGGCTGCCTGCCTATTACCGCAGCAAGATAATTCGGGACTGAAAACGCACCCAGGACCTCATCTTAAGCAGCGAGCAGCACCCACGTCAGAATTCTGCGTGCTCACCAGCGACTGGACCACAACAGCCAGAGACTCCCACGGAAGCCTGAACCAAGGAAGCCAGGTACCTGAATGCGTCTAGGGAAAGTGCGGGTCCTAGCATGCGCCTCAGCCCCAACACCAGCACTGGCCCAAGCCTTAGAACCCAGCACTCTCCTAGCGTACCTTGTCTGCGTCCCGGTCCCGTTAGTAGTCAGTGCCTGCGCCACTGCCACCCCTAAATCGGAGCCTGCCTGTGTGTCTAGCTCCCGCCACCTTGCCAGAGCCTGCCTTCCAGGCTGCGAAAGCTCTGTGTGCCCCGGAAATCTCCTTGGGGCACCCCCAGCTTCTACGTCCCATGGGAGGCAGAGACCATTGCTGGACACCGTGCACTGCCTGTACACCTGGAACCTTGAGCACCTATCCTGCACCCCTGGCCCACCGCTGGGAGTTCCCACCTGCCCGGTAGTCTGATGCTTAGTTCTAATCCAGAACACAGCTCAATACACCTTGGAAGAGCATACCAGCAGCAATAGGCAGCTGCATCCACTCACACCTGGGTCCAGTCATAGCAGCGCACCCAGCCTGCACTCTTGGAATAGGCAGAACTCCAGCAGTAAGTGTGGGCATCCAGGAACCAGCATCCATTTGCCCAGGGTACATCTTGGGACCACACCGGCTAGCCCAGCTGGAATTTCCAGAGACAGAGCAAAATCCATCGAGTCACAATATCTGCACAGGACCTCAGGGGGAGGTTCCAATTATACTTTGGTCATCCTCCACCCCTGCTGTAGGGAAGCATAAGCAGGAGTCTAGGGTGGTGAGTGCAGAGGGGCTGACTACAGGTTGGAATTTCGCAGAACCTGTGAATTGTACAGAATCAAATAACAGTGAAACCAGACATCCGGACACATAAACCTAAAGCAGTTAAAGGAGAGAAAGGTGTCCAAACACCCAGAGTGTCCTAAGAAGATAAAAATAGAGTACAAAGAAAACTAAGAGACATTGGATGGCATTCTGAAAGCTACCAAAGCAATCAGATACGCACATATTATATGGACCTGACCCCATATGCGTAAATAAGTAGGACTGTTTGTTTTACTTTTAATGTGGATGTTTTGTTTTATTTTGCTTTTACAGTGCTTTTTTTTTTGGTATGGTTATTGCTGTTTTATTTTTTTTTCTTAACCCACACTTCTTTAACTTGTATATATATATATATATATATATATATATATATATATATATATACATATATGATAGTTTACCTTATTTTCTGACTTCACACAGCTGCTAGTTCCTTTTATTTTATTCTTGTTCTTTTTTCCTCTTTCTTCCTTTTTCCCTCCTTTTTTCATTCTCCTCCTTTGATTGGTTTTTCCTTTCTTTTTCTTGGATTACACAATTGTCTTGGTATCTTGTGTGGATTTTTTTTTTATGTTTGTCTGCTCCTTCCATCACCCCTATTTACAAACCTTCCCACACTAACCTACATACTTTTTTCCCCAAAAACTTTTCCCCACAATATACCTCCTGGTTTAATACTCAAAGTATTTCTTATATCCATAATTACTCTACTAACGACAAGAGTCCTACTAGTTAACTCTCTCTCATTCCTAGCAAGATATTACCTTATCATACTTAAAGTCTTTCTCAACCTAAACATATCCTTTACCTAATCTGACTCCTTTACCAATCACCCCAGCTCCTCCCACATCACCCACCCTCAACACTGGAAAGGCTCTGCTGACTTGCCAATACCCCTAATCTCCTAATATTAAGATTAGACTAAGCATAATACTCACGAAAAACAGGACAGAGAACGCTATAAATATGACAACCAGGAATTATGAAGAGACAGCAGAAATCACAAATACTGACTTACTAGAAATGCAAGAAGGGGAGTTCAGAATCTTGATGTTCAATATGATGAAAGGATGTAAAACAAGTATAGAGGAGGTTAAAGGTGAATTAGAAACACTAAAAAAGAATCAGAAAGAGGTCTGGAATGAAATGAAAGAGGCAATAAGTGAAATAAAGACAGCAATAGATAGAAATTCTGGAAGATTAGATGAAATGGAAAACAAAATATTAATATTAGAAGACAGTACATCCCAAACCGAAAACACAGCCAGCGATATACAGAAATCTTTACAGCAACAAAACCTAAACATCCAGCAATTATGGGATAATATGAAGCATCCTAATTTACGGATAATAGGCATTGAGGAAGGGATAGAGGTACAGACCAAGGGCATCTGTAATATCTTCAAGGAAATAATCTCAGAGAATTTTCCAAATATGGAAAGAGACTTGGACCTTCAAGTCCAGGAGGCATACAGAACTCCACTGAGACAGGACCAAAGAAAGACCACTCCACGCCACATAATAACCAAAATGACCAACATAGAGGCTAAGGAAGGAATCTTAAAAGCAGTGAGAACAAAAGGACGGGTGACATATAGAGGCAAAACAATAAGAATCACCCCAGACTATACAACCCAGGTCATGAATGCTAGGAGAGACTGGTATGACGTGATTCAGACCCTGGAAGAAAATAACTTCCAACCAAAGCTCATCTGTCCAGCAAAACTACTATTCAAGATCAATGGTGAAACCAAAGTCTTTCAGAATAAACAGAATCTCAAAAAATTCATGAATTCAAAGCCAACACTAGAGAAAATTCTTAAAGAAATAATCCATAAGGAAGAAAAAAGAAGCAGACTTCAGAATCAGAGAAGAGAGGAAATTAATAAGTGGGCCATTTAAGTAAAGAAGAAAGGTCACACCACCCAAGAGTAGACAGAACACAAAATGGCAGAAAACAAAAATCATATTTCAATAATATCTCTTAATGTCAAAGGACTTAACTCACCAATCAATAGACATAGACTGGCAATGTGCATTAGGAAACATAATCCAAATATATGCTGTCTGCAAGAAACTCACCTCACAGCCAAAGACATTCACAGGCTGAAGGTGAAAGGATGGAAAAAGATATACCATGCCACCAGTGACCAAAAAAGAGCAGGGGTAGCAACCCTGATATCCAACAAAACAGACTTTAAACTAAAACACATCAAAAGAGACAAATCAGGGCACCTCCTTTTATTAAAAGGAACAATACACCAAGAAGATATAATGATAGTAAATATTTATGCCCCAAATGTGGGTGCAACCACATTTGTAAAACAAACTCTTCTGGACATAAGATCCCAAGGAGACCCAAATACAATAATTATGGGAGACTTTAATACGCCTCTCACACCACTGGATCAATCTTCAAGGCAAAAGATGAGTAAAGACACTTTAGAACTAAAGGAAACCATAAGCCAAATTGACCTAATAGACATTTTCAGATTATTTCAACCAGGAACTACAAAATACACTTTCTTCTCAGCAGCCCATGGAACCTTCTCCAAAATAGATCACATCCTGGGACACAAAGAAAATACCAGCAAATTCAAAAAATGTAATATAATTCCTTGCATCTTTTCAGACCACAACGGAATAAAAGTAGAAATCAACAACTGGAAACTCGAAAGAAAGTATTCAAATTCATGGAGAATGAATGATACACTATTGAATGACGAATGGGTAAGAGCAGAAATTAGGGAAGAAATAAAGAAATTTATGGAAACAAACGAAAACAGAGACACAACCTACCAAAATCTATAGGACACCATGAAGGCAGTACTAAGAGGAAAGTTTATTGCATTGAGTGCCCACATAAAAAGGACGGAGAACCACCAAATAAAGAACCTAATGACACAACTCAAGGATCTAGAAATTCTGCAACAGTCTATTCCCAAACCCAGCAGAAGGCAAGAAATCATCAAAATTAGAGCAGAAATAAATGAAATAGAGAACAAACAAACAATTCAAAGAATCAATAAAACAAAAAGTTGGTTCTTTGAAAAGATTAATAGAATTGATAAACCCCTGGCCAACCTAACCAAAAGAAAAAGAGAATCAACTCAAATGATCAAAATTAGAAATGAAAAAGGAGATATCACCACAGATAGTGAAGAAATTCAAAAGATTATCAGAAACTACTTTAAAAATTTATACTCCAATAGACTTGAAAACCTGGAAGAAATTGATAGATTTCTAAGCACAGTTAACCTTCCTACACTCAGCCAAGAGGACACAGCAAGCCTAAACCAACCAATAACAACCAAAGAAATAGAAACGGCAATAAAAATTCTTCCACCAAAGAAAAGCCCAGGCCCAGATGGGTTTCCAGCAGAATTCTACAAAACCTTCAGTGAACAACTAATACCAATACTACACAACATGTTCCGGGAAATTGAAAGAGATGGAACTCTCCCAAATTCCTTCTATGAGACCAGTATCACATTAATCCCCAAACCAAATAAAGACACCTTAAGAAAGGAAAACTACAGACCAATATCCTTAATGAACATAGATGCAAAAATTCTAAACAAAATACTAGCTATACGCATCCAAAACTATATCAAGAGAATAATACATCATGACCAAGTCGGTTTCATCCCAGAAAAACAAGGCTGGTTCAACATACGCAAATCAATACATGTTATTCACCACATAAATAGGACCAAGAACAAAAACCACATCATCATAGCAATAGATGCTGAAAAAGCATTCGACAAAATCCAACACCCATTTATGTTAAAAACACTGCAAAAAATTGGGATAGAAGGAAAGTACTTCAACATCATTAAGGCAATATACTGCAAACCCAAAGCCAACATTATATTGAATGGGGAAAAACTGCAAGAATTTCCACTACAGTCAGGAACAAGACAAGGATACCCACTATCACCACTCCTTTTCAATATAGTCCTTGAGACTCTTGCTGCAGCAATCAGACAAGAGAAGGAAATCAAAGGAATTTACATAGGAAGAGAGGAATTAAAATTATCCTTATTCGCAGATGACATGATCCTTTATCTGGAAGACCCAAAGAACTCAACCAAAAGACTTCTGGAGCTGATTGACAAATTCAGCAAAGTCTCAGGATACAAAATCAACCTAAAGAAATCAATGGCTTTTCTTTACGCCAACAACGAATCCACAATGAAAGAAACAAAGAAAACAATTCCATTCACTATAACCTCAAAACCAATAAAATACCTAGGAATAAACCTAACCCAAGATGTAAAAGACCTCTACAACAAAAACTATACAACATTAAAGAAAGAAATTGAAGAAGACCTTGGAAGATGGAAAGATATCCCGTGCTCATGGATAGGCAGAATAAATATTATCAAAATGGCCATTCTGCCAAAACTGATCTATAGGTTTAATGCAATTCCCATTAAAATACCAGTGACATTCTTCAGAGACCTAGAAAAATCAATCATAAACTTCATATGGAGAAAGAAAAGACCTAGAATAGCCAAAGTAATTCTCAACAATAAGAAACATGCAGGAGGCATTACAATCCCAGACTTCAAACTATACTATAGAGCAATAGTAGTAAAAACAGCATGGTACTGGCACAAAAACAGATATACTGACCAGTGGGTTAGAATAGAAGATACAGAAACAAACCCACACATCTTTAGTCAATTAATCTTTGACAAAGGGGCCAAACACATACGCTGGAGAAAAGACAGCCTTTTCAACAAGTGGTGCTGGGAGAACTGGCTAACCATTTGTAAAAAGATGAATCTAAACCCCTATATCTCACCAAACACAGGAATCAACTCAAGATGGATCAAAGACTTAAAAATTAGACCTGAGACTGTGAAGTTAGTAGAGGAGAGCATAGGTGTAACACTACAACATATTGGCACAGGCAGTAACTTTCTCAACAAAACCTCCAAAGCTCAGGAAATTAAAGCAAAAATAAACAAGTGGGATAACATCAAACTAAAAAGTTTCTTCTCATCAAAGGAAACTATCAATAACCTAAAGAGGAAGTCTACAGAATGGGAAAGGATCTTTACTAGCCACCATTCTGATAGGGGGCTAATATCCAGAGTATACAAAGAGCTCAAAAGACTCTACACTAGCAAAACAAACAACCCAATCAAGAAATGGGCAAATGAACTAAATAGACACTTCACAAAAGAAGAGATACAAAGGGCCAATAGATACATGAAAAGATGTTCTTCATCACTGGCCATCAGGGAGATGCAAATCAAAACTACACTGAGATTCCATCTAACCCCAGTCAGAGTGGCAAGCATAAGAAATCAAATAACAACAAATGCTGGCGAGGATGTGGGGAAAGAGGAACTCTTTTACACTGTTGGTGGGAATGCAAACTAGTTCAACCACTATGGAGATCTGTGTCGAGATTCCTAAGAAAGGTGGGAATAGATCCACCATATGATCCAGCTCTACCACTCCTAGGTATCTTTCCAAAGGAGTTGAATTCAGAGAAATACAGCAACATATGCATACCTATGTTCATAGCAGCACAATTTGTAATAGCCAAAATATGGAACCAACCCAGATCTCCATCAACAGATGAATGGGTAGCAAAACTGTGGGAAATACACACAATGGAATTCTATTCAGCCATAAAGAAGAACAAAATTATATCATTTGCAAGCAGATGGAAAGCCCTGGAGAACATTATGTTAAGTGAGATCAGCCAAGCACAGAAGGAGAAGATACATATGTTTCCTCTAATATGCCCAAACTAGGAAACACAAAGGATACCAGTGGGACTCCAGATATTGAAGGGGAAATACTAGCTAAGTTTGAATGGAAAGATAGGAGAGGAGGAAGGCCGATCTTGATTAATGAGGGTCTACACCTGAACATGTGTAAAATTATGAATAAGACATGGTTAACCTGGACAACCATTGGTGGGGGGGGGAGAGAAAACGGGGGCGGAGGGGGAGAGGGCACCAAATACAGTGTAAATGTATACTATTTATGTTCAATAAAAAATTGTTAAAAGAAAAAAAATACAAATTGTCAAAAAATGAATAAATAAATACAAATTGTCCTCCTGAGTAGAGGCTTTTAGAGAATCTTTTAGAGTATAATAAATTCATGTGGTCCAACTATCCAATCTCAGTCAAATAATTTATGAGTGAAAAAAAAATTGTTCCTTGCGTACTAATAAATTCTAATGTCTTACGTATGTATAAAGAGCCAGGAGAATGAAGACAGAAGGAAAGGAAAAACGAGGGTAGATTTTTATTAGGGTTAGTAATTCGTATTCTTTGTTATGACAAATAATTGAATTATTTAATGATAAGAAACTCCAGATTTAGAGATTTAGCTAGATTAGATTATCTATTATATTATTATTTAGCTAGATTAGCTAGATTAGATAATCTAATCTAGCTAAATGTGAGGTTTATTTGTTTATTTATTTTGTGGAACTGGGGATTGAACGCAGGGGCATTCTGCCTCCGAGCTACACCCCCAGCCCTATTTTTTTTATTCTTTATTATTGAAACAGGGTCTCACCAAGTTGCGGAGGGTCTCACTAAATAGCTGAAGCTGGCCACGAAGCTGCAACCCTCCTGTCTCAGCCTCCCCAGTACTGGAATTACAAGTGTGCTCCACCAAGCCCTGATGAGGTTTTGTTTTTTTTAATTAAAAGCTACAACAGCATATTCTCAGTGGGGAGTTTACCAACTTTACATCTTGGCTCACTGAGTATCATTCTCCTTACTCTTCTAATCCACCGTGGGGCCCCACAGTACTAGGCACAAAGCAAGAATTCATCAATTGATTTCTTTTTACCTGAAGAATTCGGCAAAAAATGTGATGACATTTTGTCTCCTGGACCTGTCCAGAGAAAAGGCAAAAAATTTTTTACAAATTCTGTAAACACTGTGCAAAGAGGCTAAATTTAATCGCCAGTGACTCCCAAACGACATTTCTGGCTTTATAAGCGGTGCAGTCATGAACTCTGACCCCGAGGTTCCAATTCCAGAAACTTACCCGGGGAAAATAGTGAGATGACCAGGCAAAAAAGCATGAGCAGCGTCACGCAATACACAAGAAGTTGATTAACTATGTAATGACCAAAAAGGAGTTGCCACATGGCCCGTGGAAAGTGAACTACCGCCGCTATTTACCTTTCCACTCTGTAAGAAAAACCAAACGATGTCAAAAGAGAAGAAATAGCGTGGTTTCAAAAATGCATAAAAGCTGGGCATGGTGGTGCACGCTTGTACTCCTAGGACTTGGGAGGCTGAGACAGGAAGATTATAGTCGTTTGAAACAGTGAGACCCTGTTTCAAAATAAAGAATAAAAAATAAAGAATGAAAAATAAAGAATGAAAAATAGGGCTGGGGGTATAGCACTGAGGTAAAATGTCCCTGGGTTCAATCCCCAGTACCAATTAAAAAAAAAAAATGCATACAAGCCTGGTGTGGTGGCGCACACCTATAATCCCAGTACTTGGGAGACTAACACAGGAGAATCTCCAAGTTTGAGACCACCCGAAGCAACCTAGTAAGACTCTCAGCCTAGTAAGACCCTGTTTCAAAACAAAACCAAACAAATAAAAAGGGCTGGGGGTATATCTCAGAGGTAGAGCACCCCTGGGTTCAATCCCCAGTACAAAAGAACATATACTAACTCCCGAGTGCTGTTTGAAAAGTTATTCACCTCTGATTTGGTAAATCACTCCTTACATTCTCATTAGTTTGGGATTAGGTTTTGATGATTGAGGTACGCATCTTAGCTGTAAAATTTAAAAAATTGCTAAAATAACAATAACTCAGTTATCAAGACATAACATGCTAATGCAATATTTATTTTACCTTATTTTTTGCGGTACTGGGAGTAGAACTCAGGGGCATTCTACCTCCGAGCTACACACCCGGCTCTACTTTTTATTCTTTATTTTTAAACAGGGTCTCACTGAGTTGCAAAGGGCCTAAGTAACTGAGGCTATCTACAAACTGAGATCCTCCTGCCTCAGCCTCCCAAATGCTGGGATTACAAGCGTGCGCCACCATGTCTGGCTTGCAATATTTTTAAAAATTCTAAATTAATGCGATTAAAAAATCTATGATAAATGCTATAGTTTGGAGTTTCATTATCTATCATGCAGGCCTCTGTGTTAAGTTGGTTGCCAGAGTGGTACTCTTGGGCAATAGTGAAACCTTTAAGATGCGGGGCTTAGTGAGAGGTCTTTAGACCACTGGAGATGTGCCTTAGAAGGAGATCGTGGGACCCGGGTCCTTTCCTCTTCCTCTCTTTTTTCCTCCTGGCCGTGAGGTGAACAGTTCTGTTCTGCCATCTACTGCCATAACGACGAGTTGCCTCACCACGAAAGCAATGGGGTCAACCGACTGTGGACTGGAACTTTCGCAACTCAAGTAAAAATAAGCCTTTTGTCTTTATAAATTGACTGTCCCAGGTATTTTGTAGTAGGGGTGGAAAGCTGACTGATACACTGAACAAAATATCAGAAGCTTAAGTACAGACAGGATCTGACTCTGTATGTGTACGACCAAGTGCCAAACTGGTCTCATCTGATCTCAGCCCACAATTGTCTTCATTTAAGATTTTTGATATTGTGTCCATCATCGCTATTTTGCATTAATTTTTGTCATTTGAAATAGTGAAATTTACATCTTGCTTATTTTGACTAGTGAGGATCTGCCTCCCCCTTAAATTTTGTGCTTCCCTTGCTTCCTCTAATTCTTGCTCTGATTTCTATACTCTTTGGGTGTCATCTGAATTTTCCAGTGAGCCTTTGTAACTTTTGTAATGAGAAAATTATAAAGATATAGTCATTTTGGGGGGAAAAAAGGATACTCAGAAGTTCATACAAAAAGGTGTGTCCATGCTGGGTACAGTGGCGCACACCCATAATCCCAACTACTCAGGAGGCTGAGGCAGGAGGACTGTAAGACTAAGGCCAGCCTGGGCAACTCAGCAAAACCCAATTTCAAAATAAAAATTTTAAAGGGCTAGGGATGTGGCTCAGTGGTACAGCACTTGGGGTTAATACCCAGCACTGTGGGGTGGGGGAGAGGAGAGCCCATGAGAGAAACAATGAAATAATACAACGCATGCTACTTGGGGCTGCCCACTTAAACTTATGACTCACTAGTGGAAGTAGGGAGAATTTTCATATATATATATTTATATATTTATATATATATTCATATATTTCATATATACACATATTTGATACTGGGGATTGATCTCGGGGTCATTCGACCTCTGAGCTATTCCTCTAGAGGTCCTGGGAGTGAAGCCCAGGGGCTTTCTACCTCCGGGCTATTCTCCCAGACCTATTTTATATTTTATTTGGAAACAGAGTCTCACTAGGTTGCTGAGAGCCTCACTAAGTAGCTGAGGCTGGCTTCGAACCTGCACAATCCTCCTGTTTCAGCCTCCCAAGCGCTGGGATAACAAGCGTGCGCCACCACGCCCGGCTGAGCCTTTTGCTTTTACTGAGGGTTTCCCTAAGTTGCTTAGGCTAGCCTTCATCCCTCCAACCTCATATATCAGCCTCCCAAGTATCTGGATTATAGACATGCATTATCATGCCCAAGTGATTCTAGGTATATTTTGAAAGTAGAGCCTGTAGGTTTGGTTGATGGTTTGGATGCGAAGTATGACATACAGAGGTGATCAGTGAAGAATGGCGTTGCCAAAGAATGACAGAGAAGACTAGGGAAAAGGGGGTGGCCGAGCACATCAGAGGCTCAGTTTGGAGCATGGTAAACTGGAGCTGTCTATTAGATAATGCAAAGAGACAGGAGAGTACAGTACCCTGTTCTTCCAGATAAATATCATGCTGTTGATTTGGTCAATTCTTGCACTCCTTGACAGTTATACAAGTGGCCACTGAGCTGGGTCCTCTGATGACTGGCATCGCTGGATGGCAAAATGGCACTGTGGAAAGGCCTTGGCCTTTGACGCCAGGCCAGTGGATTCCTGCCTCTGACCCTTAACAGCACTTTTCCTCGGGCCTAGTGATTTAAACTCAGTACACCTCTAATTCTTCTACTCAGTATAGACCACAGTGCCTTCCTTGAAGGCCTGTTGCAACTCTCAAACACAGGCCATGCAGGCAAAGTGCCTGCTCATGGTGGGCTAAAAGAATCACCTATGTTGTCTTCAAACCAGACGCTGTCTAGATCTGGCCTCTGTCTAGTCCACGCTGTCTTGTGAAGGAAGAGCCACCAGCATTTGAAAAGCACAGGCAACTAGCTTTTGTGAGACCCCCCAAATGAACATTCTTGAAACCTCATCCTTTGAAAAAAATCTACTACAGTATCAATGCAAATCTGGGAGACCTGTCCCACACTAGTGAGGATTCTTAATATTCCAAACCAGGGAAGTGGGGAAAGAGGACTGGAGTTTTAGCAGGTCTAATCCTAAAGTCCTAGACACATCCTAAATAACTGTTGACCGGATTGGAAGCTGTTTGTATTTGGCTTTCAGAACCCTGCCTATAACCCACTGAAAATGGACTCCAGATTCCCTCCAGGTGAGATAAAAAGCTGTGTGTATTTCCCACACCCATATAAGGATCTAGACAGGTTCTCTCAGACCCAATGCCGTGCACATTTTTGTTGCCACCTCCTCCCCACCCACCTTGGACAAATACTAGAAGAGAGAGAGCTGTGAACTGTGTCCTGGGATGGTGTAGAGACACGACAGCTAGCAGTTTTTTTGTTGACCCAAAGGCCACGAGCCACCATGTCCTTGGCCTGCTCCATGGCCTCCCTCTTTTGACTAGGTCATGAACAGAGCACAAGGATGTGGAAATTACTTTCAGTTTGACCCGTAAGGCCCGGCTGGTGTCACGCTTGCTGTTTTGTGTGGACTTTTCTGTTCATGCTTCTGACTGCCCCTTTTGCAAACCGAAAAACTAGAGGTCAAGAGGAAGGAAGAATCGGGAAAGGGACTCCATAAATGTGGGTGTGGTGATGTGGACAGCACTTTGTAAACTGGGAAGCACTATAGGGATGCTGGTTGTTACTAAGGAGAATTGTTATCCTTACCCCTCGGTAACTATTGAATGGTAACCAAGGGGCAGAGAGCTCGTTCTCATCCTTCCTGCCTCTTATTTACAGTTACTTCTCCGGTCTGTCTACACTATCGATCAGGCACACTAAGTTCACACACAGGCATAAATGCCCATGAAAAAGAACTATAGTTTCTTTAGACTTGCCAAGAAGGTATAAGCTTTAAGTGTGGTGCATTCTGGGAAATCAGGAGGGGAGCTAGTACCTACCGGATGAAATCTAATCCTTAAGTGACCTGTAAGACAAACAGCAGGATTCAAATAAAGATGACTACCAATGATAGCTATTACTTGTTTACAGCTAGACAAGGGGCTAAGTGATTTATGTTTTATTTTATTTCAAGCTCAAAGTCTGCTGTTGTGGTGCATGCCTATAATCTCAGTACTTGGGAGGCTGAGACAGGAGGATAACAGGTTCAAGGCTAACGTGTGATAAGTTAGTGAGACCCTATTTTAAAATAAAACACTTAAAAAAGGGTTGGGGGAGCCGGGGATGGTGGCGCACGCTTGTAATCCCAGCATTCGGGAGGCTGAGACCGGAGGATCGTGGTTTGTACTCAGCTACTTAGTGAGGCTCTCTGCAACTCAGTGAGACCTGGTTTCAAAATAAAGAATAAAAACTAGGGCAGGGGGTGTAGCTTGGAGGTCGAATGCCCCTGGGCTCCACCCCCAGACCCGGAAAAAAAAGGGCTGGGGGTGTAGCCAGAGGGAACACTCCTGGGCTCAATCCCCAGTACATCCATACCGCTTTCCCCTGCAACACACACACAACTCAAACAAGTTCATAAAGTAGAAGTAATTACCTTTAAGGGTAAGAAAATTGAGGCTTATGGAACTTTTAAGGAATTTTCATAAGATCAAGCAGTTTATAAGTAACAGAAGTGGGGCTAAATCAAGTTTACAACATCCAAAAGTCTTCTATTTTTCTTTAGCCCATTTTTATAATTGCATAAATATTTTATGCAATTTTATAATTTTATTTATAATTATTCTAGCCTATTATTTATAATTGCATAAATCTGCTAACGTGCCTATCATTGCAAAAGCTAAGATTAAAATCTTAAGCAGAAATCTTTTTTTTTTTTTTTTTTTTTTTGCGGGTCTGAGGATGGAACTCAGGGGCATTTGACCTCCGAGCTACACCCTCTGCCCTAGTTTTTATTCTTTATTTTTGAAACCGGGTCTCACTGAGTTGCGGAGGGCCTCATTAAGTAGCTGAGGCTGTCCGCAAACCACGCTCCTCCCGTCTCAGCCTCCCGAATGCTGGGATTACAAGCGTGCGCCACCACGCCCGGCAGCAGAAATCTTAAATAACATAACAATTTGGTATTTCTCTATGACCGGATGACTTTAGTTTCTATTCTCTAGGATTTTTTTTTTAAACTGTGTCTATACACACACTCCGATGATTGTGTCTGGACTGTGAGCCATCTTTCTTTGAATTCTTTCGCATTGGAGCCCCTTACTCTCATGTTGTCTATTTTCTAATTTATATTTTTCTCTTTCCTACCTGATCTCTTTTATAGACTATAGTATGATGGCAAATTATATTCTTTACTGTGTTCATTCAGGGGAGTTTTTGCTCTGTTCTCAGTTACTTGTGGTACTGGGGATTGAACCCAGGGACATTCTACCTCTGAGCTACACCTCCAGCCCTATTTTTTCTTCTTCTTTTTTTTTTTTTTTTTTTTGAAACAGGGTCTCACTGAGTTGCAGAGAGCCTTACTAAGGAGCTGAGGCTGGCTGTGAAGCTGGAATCCTCCTGTCTCAATCTCCCAAGTAGCCCGGGCTACCATACCCAGCTGTTCTCAATTTTAAAATGGCTTTAAACTGACAAAGAATATATATTATGTTGTGCAGTGTTGGCCTGCTTCTATGATATGTTATTTGTATCCACGTCTATCTTCTTTTTTATTGTATAGTCTTTGTTGGGCAAGAAAAGACTTTCATGACTTTTTATGTTCCACAAAACCTAACACTGAGTTTCTTATAAAAATATACTGTATAAAGAATCAAAACAAACCCCGGTGCCTGCCAGTGTTTCCGTAGCAATTCACTGGCAGGAAGAGACCAGGCGAGGATGGCGAACCATCTTCCCGAAGCCCTCCTTGATGGCTGGCGAGGTGCCTGCAGAACCCTCCAGACAAGGTTTTGGTGCGGTGGGGAGGACCTGGACCTCAGGCCTGTTTTACCTCGACGACTTGGGATCCAGGAGTCCTTTCCACTTATCCTTCAGAAAGGTGATGGGGCGAAAGTGGGCAGAGGCAACAATCGATCCTCTAAGTTTCGGCCCGGCTCCCCTTCATCTTGGGGACCTAGAGCGGGCGCTGGCCAACCGAAGAGTGCGCGTGGACCCCGCAGCTCGGCCTGCACCCATCCCGCCGGGTTCCTCCTGCCCAGCCCCCACCCAGGCCTGGGCACAGGCTCCCCAGAACTCCCCGGGGGTTCCGGCCCAGGCTCCCTCCTCAGGCTCTGGGGCACAGCCCCGGTCCTTCTGCCCCTTGGGGGGCTCTGCTCCAGGTTCCTGCACCTGCCCTGCTCACAGCTTCGCCCCACACCCTGCCCTGCAGAAGGTTCTGCACCTCTGAGCAGAAGCCCCTTCTCCTCACCTGTCCCCCCAGGGTCTCTTCCTGGGGACCCTTCCCAGCCCAGCCCGGGGTCAGAGCTCTCCCCACTCGCGCACCCCAGGGTGACCCCCTTAGCCAGGCCACGTGGTCGCCGCAGCCCGGCTTGCTCTGTCCAAGGGGCCGAGCTTCCTCTCCCTTCCATAAAAGGCAGGGGCAAAGTCTCTACCTCTTTTTACCCCAAGCAAGGGAGCCCCTGACACGAGTGTCACTAAGCGTCCTCCTGGTTCTTTCCACCCCGGTCCCTGGCGGCTTCCCGCGCCCCGCGGGCCATGGCGGGCCGCCGCCTCCTGCTGGAGAACGCGCGGCAGGCGGTGCTGGTGTGCGGCCGCGGCGAGCGCTTCCTGGCCGGGGCGGCGCTGCGCAGCCTGGCGGTGCTGGAGGGCGCCAGCCTGGTGGTGGGCACGTAAGTGGCGGGGGCGCGTCCTGCACCCCGAGACGGGGCCGGCCTGCCGCCGAGGCACCCCCGCGCACAGGTCGGGCTGCTTGGGTTTTCTTTGGTGGGGGGGGAAAAAAAGCGCTCAAGCTGATCACCCCCTTAGAACGCATCAGGGTCCCGCCTCTGCTGCAAAAATACCATCCGCTGCCCAACAATTAGAAGGGCTGGGGTCCTCTCCGGGTGCGACCAGGGCGCCAACTTTGTAAGAGGGATCGTTTCCTTCCTTCCTTCCTTCCTTCCTTCCTTCCTTCCTTCCTTCCTTCCCTCCCTCCCTCCCTCCTTCCTTCCTTTCACTCTCCTCCCTCCCTCCCCCTCCCTTCCTCCTCCTCCTCCTTCCCTCCTCCTCCTTCCTTCCTTCCCCCTTCCTCCCTTCCTCCCTCCCTCCTTCCTTCCTCCTCCTCCTCCTCCTCCTCCTCCTCCTCCTCCTCCTCCTCCCTTCCTCTCTTCCTTCCCTCCTTCCCCTTCCTCTCTCCCTCCTTCCCTTTTTCTTTCTTTCTTTTTTGTACAGGAGATTGAACCCAGGGACATTCTACCTCCAAGCTACACTCCCAGCCCAATTTTATTTTTATTTTGAAACAGGGTCCCATCAACCTATCCGAGACCCTGTGTCAAATGGATTTCTGACTCCACCCTCTAGTCTCAGATCTTTAAGTCAGCATTTCAGGAAGTGGAGTTCTGAGACCTAATTATTTTATATACTGAAGACTGAACCCAGAGGCGTTCTCCCTCAGAGTTACATCCCCAGTCCTTTTTATTTTGAAACAGGGTCTTGCTAAATTGCTGAGGCTGGCCTTGAACCTGTTATTCTCCTGTCTCAGCCTCCCAAGTACTGGGATGTGTACAACCATCCCCAGTGGCTGAGATCTGAATTTTCTTTTATTTATTTTTTAATTGATTAAATTTATTTTCAGTATGCAATAAATATTATGGTGTATACTCATTTTACCATGTTTCCCTTACTTATAAAAGCACTTCGTTACATAAATAGCATATCATATTGAGGTAAATTGAGGTATTTAATAAAATGGTTCAAGTAATTATTAAAATTTAAGTAATTGCATATTTGCCAGGTAATGGATCATTAATATGCTACTTAAAACAGTGTCATTATTGTTAACAAACACCTAAGATCATTCTGAAGCATCTGGGACTTTGGCAATGGGCCATGCATTACAAAAAGACTTGGGATGAAAACTTTGCATTTGGCTACTTTGACCTCAATAATTCAGCACTGATCAAATCCTGCAAGAACTAGAATACTAAATGAGGAACTATAGTACTAGAATTAATGTTATAATTGGATGAGGTTTGAAGTTGAAATAAATATTAAGTCTAATAACACAAAAGGACATGCAGGAAAATATCAAGATTAGCAGAGAGTCTTAAGACTGGTAAGATTTCAACTTTTTAAAAAGTAGTTCTCAGCCGGGCGTGGTGGCGCACGCTTGTAATCCCTGCTCTTGGGAGGCGGAGACAGGAGGATCGATCGTGCTGGTTCGGAGCCAGCTGCGCTGGTTTAAGAGACCCTGTTTCCAAATAAAAAATATAAAAAAAAATAGGTCTGGGAGTGTAGCCCGGAGGTAGAAGGGCTTCCAGGAACCCCAGTACAACCAAAATAATTAATAATAATAATAATAATAATAATAATAATAATAATAATAAAAAGTAGTTCTCAATACATTTTTTTTCTAGAGATGGACTAGTTTAATTTATTGAAGAAAAAATTTACTGACAGGAACTAGCTATAAGAACTGGATAATTTGTTGTCAGAAAGCCAAGCAGGTCCATCTGAATTTTAAAAAGCACCTCCTGATCATTGTGGTCTTGTACTTAGATGGTGGTGGCTTTGAATGATGTAAATCTGGACTGGGGTATGGCCTGATTCAGATGTGTTCTTTTCAACTGTTAATCTTCTGAGCTTCCTGCCCAAAGTGAGAAAAAAAGAACAATGTTTGGGAGGGCTACCGGGATGAGGATGAGGATTTGCATTCCAGCCCCACAGCACCTGGACTGCCCTGCATTATTAAGTCTGCCTGAGGTTGAGTAGGAGCCCAGGTTTAGGGAATTGTAGTTTTGTGGTTTTTTTTTTTTAAGTTAATATAGGGAAGAAAACGTTTCCAGTGTTATATAAAAATTTTGTTAAAATCAGCTACAGTTACACATTCACTTAGAGAGTTGAGAGAATATCTACTAAGTTTGGGAAATAGAGAACCCCTAGAAAGGATAGCACTGCTACCAACATCACTCTCGGATTCCAGGGTGTTCTTCATACTCACGGTCACATCAAAACCACATCAAAGAGGAAAGAAGGAGGAAGGAGGGGACTTGTGGTCTGGAAGGTGGTTTTCTTGATTTGAGTCTGTGATATCTGTGATATGCTTCTTAGAGAGGACTATTCAGAACTTTGCTGCTCTAATATGACTAGTTGGGGACAGGATTGGGTTGTTCACTTGCTAGCCTCTCTCTCTCTCTCTCTCTCTCTCTCTCTCTCTCTCTCTCTCTCTCTCTCTCTCTCAGTTGTAGCTAATCTTGAAGAAATTTTTCTTTTGTTTTTCTGATATCAGGAACGAAGCCAGGGACATTCTATCGTTGAACTAAACTCCCAGCCTTTTAAAAAGCATAAAAAAAAAAAAAAAAAAAACAGGGTCTTACTAAGTTACTGAGGCTGGCTTCAAACCCGCCTTCTTCCTGTTTCAGCCTCCCAATGACTGGGATTTCAGGCATGGGCCACCATGTCCAGCTTGAAGAAACTTTTCATTTTGTCACCAAATGGAGACAAAAAAGTCCAGTCACCCCCCTTCCAAGTGTCTTATCCAAAGGCTAAAACCAACATGGAAACATCCTGATGAGCAAAAGCGACAGAAGTGAAAATATAAATCCATCCACAAAGACCATTTGTTTTAGCATCTCAGAGGAGAGCAAAAAGGGGAGAATGTGGAAACAAAAACTAATGGGCATTTTATCTTCCTTCTTTGAGGCCAGTAAGTCCCAGGATAATGAACCCATTAAAATTAGGACCTTTTCATTCATTCACCAAACATGTACTTTGACCTGCTGGGGCTTATGCGAACTGCACAAAGGGCAAGGAATGCATAGAGGAATGTCAGATTTCTCTATCTCTAAAATAAGAGCAATTTTTAGATTTTGGTAACAGAGACTATTTATGTGCCTCTGCTAAACTTTCACAAAGCACCCTGAGAGCCATTCAGCATCAGCCTCCCTAAGTCATCCTCATTACCGTAGCTTCTCAAGTATAAGGTACTTTTCAGGTTGGCTTTGCTGCTTCTAAAAGATTCTGTAGAATTTTTTCTTCCTAAACATTTCAGAAAAGGAAGTAAATAAAAACAACACTTCTCTATTCTTATTTGCTTGTCTTTAAAAAGTACCTGTGAAGCTGGGCGTGGTGGCGCACGCTTGTAATCCCAGCATTCGGGAGGCTGAGACCTGGAGGATCGCGGTTTGCGGACAGCCTCAGCTACTTAGTGAGGCCCTCTGCAACTCAGTGAGACCCAGTTTCAAAATAAAGAATAAAAAGTAGGGCAGGGGGTGTAGCTCGGAGGTAAAATGCCCCTGGGTTCCATCCCCAAACCGGCAAAAATAAATAAATAAATAAAAATAAAAAGTACCTGTGATATATGTTTATTGTAAAAAAAAGTTAGAAAATACAGACATGCAAAAGAAAAAACTAGCTCTTACACCCACCTTTCAATGAATCAATGCCAACATTTAGATTTTTCTCTTCTAGAGGGTTTTTTTTTTGGCAAACAGAGTTGCATAAATATACTTTTTTTTTTTTTTTTACTGGGCGTGGTGGCGCACGCTTGTAATCCCCATGCTTGGGAGGCTGAGACAGGAGGATCACGCAGGTTTGAAGTCAGCCTCTGGTTTAAAACACCCTGTTTTCAAAAAAATAAAAAATATAAATAAAAATATACTTTTTTAAAAAGAAAATAAATGTATATACATTGTTTTATGCCTTGTTCCCCACCACACACACATACTTGGCAAAGAACAGTGAAAATCTCACCACAGCACTGAGAGACAGTAGAAATCTCAGTAATTTTTAAAGGCTACTTTTAAAAACACAATTTTGAGAAAATTCTTTTAGTTTTCCTCAATAACTGTCCTTGGACACAAGACTTTGTCCAAACATTAAACGTAAGAATTCATCAGCGAAGGCAAGACCCATGTTTTTCAAAGCTGTAATCGTGCGATTTGTGTGGTCAGGAAGAGGACCACATTCTCCTCCCACACAGAGTGGGGTAGTTAGAGATTGACTTCTCAGGTTTGACCTTGTTAAAGCACAAACAGCCCCTCCTCGGCGCTGTTGGTCATTAACTCTTTGCAGAGTCCTCTATCCGGTCTTCTGGCCTATGGCTCCTGTTTACTGGGGCTTTCTACCAAACGGGACACGGCTCTGATAGAAAAGGAGAAAAATAGCCCTGAGAGCCTTCTCTTTGGTTTTTCCCACCCAGGGGTCAATTTCTAACCCTGCTGTTTCCTTCCATCACCAGATTTGCTGCATAGTGGGTGGATTATTGAATTCGGCCAGAGAAAGGTTGTTAGTGATTCAGAGTTGGGTTCATCAGGACATAGAATTAAATTTCAAAATTTCATTTCTTCTACCTCTAAATGTGTCCTCCTCAAAAATCATTATTTTTTTTCTCCTTGCCAATATCTTTTTATCCAGTTTCTGCTCCTCCACTCTGATATTGTTAGGTTACTCAAACAAACCACTGCAGTCTTGTTTCTTAATCACTTACCTTCCCTTGCTCTTTATAGCACTTTCTAGCTCTTGAAATCATATCCCTGAATTGCCATTTTGGAAGCTAATTTACCGTGAGTAACAACAGCCTATATTAGCAGTGGCTGAAACAGGATGAGGTCTATTTCTATCCTATGTAGAAATTCAGAAGTTAGATACAGGACTAGTTGATGGCAGCGGTCCATGGAGTTGTCAGGATTCAGGCCCCTCCTACCTTGCTCTACCATGTATGACCAGCTCCTACCTTGCTCTACCATGTACGACCAGCTCTCACAGTCAATCCACAATCTAAGAAGGCGACTCTGTCTCTAGTTATGGTGCGTACATTCCAGCCATTAAGACGAGGAGCTGAGAACAATCCTATTGGCTAGAACCTAGTCACATGGCCAAACTTGGCCAAGGGAAGGATGGGCGATGTAGTCTCTATTTTGAATGGCCATGTGTCCAGCTAAAATTTAGAAATCTAGTACTGTGGGAAAAGGGAACATTGATCTTGGGGATGGAGTAGCAACCTCGGCTATATACATGGTTTGACCTTTTGTCTTTAATGTAGCCTTGAACCTAAAGACTTAGGTTCAGCAGGAAAACACAATAAACGCTGAACGATTGATATCAAGGCACCCAAAAACATATTTTAGATAATTGGTGAGATTTCTCACAAGACGTTCCCCAGATTCAGTGATATTTCTTAAATTTTTTTTCAGAGATGGGTTTATAGAAGCTATTGGTCCTGCTGATGCTATCCAAAGACAGTTTTCTGAAGAAATTTTTGAAGAAAGAATTGACTGCTCAGGGAAATGTATCCTACCAGGTATCCATCCTTTTTTCATAAATCTTAGAAAGTAGTTTTAACAGTTGTTTCAGAAATATACAGAGGGAGAATATCAGGTTGTTTAAAATAGGCTCCTAAAATAATATTTAAAAAATAAGGGTTCCATGCATTGAATTTCCACTATCGAGAGGCTAGCTACTTTTACAAACATGACATTGTGCCAAATTCTTATAACTACCCTGAAAGGTAGGTGTCACCTACATATTATAGGTTCAGAAACTGGAGGCTAGGGGCGAAATATCCTCCCCAAGGTACTGACCAGGTAAAGGGAAAGCTGGGAATCAAATCCACTCACCTTCTCCACTTCTTTCCACTTATATGCTGAAGGGAAAGAGCTGTGTCATATTTAGATTTCAAAGCAGTTGAAATCACTTTGTTGATTCATTGCAGAGGGGAAGTATCAGGACAGTTGCTGTCTCTAATACTGAAAATTTTCCAAATTTGTAGGGACCTAGAGTTACCCTAGGGATTTTGCTATAGTCCACTTTTATCATGAAAGTGATTGACAATAAAATCAGTTTATTAATGATCATCTATGTTATATCTCTCACCATCTCTAAAATAAATCTCACAAATCTTGAGTCCAATGTAAATGTAAGGGCTTTTTATTTATTTTTACTTTATATAAACTTATTGTATTTAGTATACAACTATTTTCATTGTTTTAAATGAATTTATTGCATTTATTTTACTTTATATAATTTTTGGATTTATCATATGCATTTAATTATATATACATTTTAATATAATTAATTTACATACAATTTTATATCTTAAAAATGTTTAGCCAGGCATGGTGGTGCATACTTGTAATGCTTGTACTTGGGAGGTTGATATAGAACGATTGATTGCAGGTTCAAGACCAGCCTCAGCAATTTAATATAACTCCATTTCAACAGAACCCAGAGGGAGAATGTCCCTGGTTCAATCTCCAGTACTAAAAGAAATAAAAAAAAGAAAGCTCACTGAGCACATTTGATAGAAGTTCTCTGTTCTGGTATTTGGGAGTCAGGATACAAAGTCAGGGTGAAATGTAAGAAAGAAACGATGATAGAAAAACATCTGAACAGGGACTTTTGATCTTAGTCTAATCAGAATCATTTATGAGCCCCTTTAAGCTATTTTAAATATTTGGTAAAGATAAACTTGACTGAAATACCTGAAAAACCAAACATTCCAAGTAATTGTCTTATAATTACCTTTTAATTAAAATATTTCTTGCTTGAAGATCGAGCCTTTGCATTTTTCCTTCTTGAAGTTGAGGGATTGGGGATGTTCTTATTCCTTGGTGACACGGTCCTTAGTTTTGCTCAGCTAACACTCAATTAATGGTTTTGACAACCTGGCGTACAGGCTTGTTTGCTGAACGTGGACTTAGCAAAGGGGCTGTGTCTCTCTGAGGGATATTTTCATCATGTTGAGTTACCCTCTCCTATTAGAACCTTCTAGATGAGGCATAGAGAGGGAAACTTCCAAAATCTTCCTCTTCCATCTCCTTCCACTGCCATGCTTCCTCAACACAGCACGGTACAGCCGTCAGCCAAGTGCTTTCTACTTCCCAACTTTAAAGTGACCTGACTTAGCCGGGCGTGGTGGCGCACACTCATAATCCCAGCATTCAGGAGGCTGACACGGGAGGATCGCGGTTCACGGACAGCCTCAGCTACTTAGTGAGGCCCTCTGCAACTCAGTGAGACCCTGTTTCCAAAAAAAAGAATAAAAAATAGGGCTGGGGGTATAGTTCAGAGGTAAAAATGAGGATACTGGGTATCCTAGGGCATATATACCCCAGGGTATCCTCAATACCACAAATAAATAAATAATAAAATGATGTGACTTATTGGTTGCAGGTTTGGTGGATGCCCACACACACCCTGTATGGGCTGGTGAAAGAGTTCACGAGTTCGCAATGAAGGTAACTGCAACAACAAAAAATCAAAATAAGGCACAAACACAGTCTTTAAAAAAAAAAGAGTTTATAGGCTGTCAATCGATTTTTGCCTCATATGTCCATACTTCTTTTTGATGGATATTTTAAATTGGGTATTAGAAGTAAATAGCAACAAAATGGGCTCATTTATAACTACCCTAGATCTTTATAGTAGTCACAGGGCTAGCAAACATTTTAAGTAGAATAGCATTGGAAAGATTTTAGCTGCAGAATCCTTTCAGAACAAAGCCGGATGACTTACCCACCGATCATTCCTTTCCTTCCCCCACCCCACTGTAAATCTCTACCTTTAGTAGCTTTTGAAAGAGATCCAAGGAATAGTTTGAAAATCACCTTGAAAAAATATACTACTAATCACAAAAATAAAATGTCTTATATTATTCTTTTTTCAAAAAATAAGACATTACAAATTATAAAACATTATTTGTCTTAGTCATACATTAGCCATAGCCAACTCCTAATTCCATGGTTAAAGCCATATTCACATTGTTTAAGGAAAAATAATATGTGCATTCTAGTAGCTAAATGGGATTATTTCAGAAAAAAAGCCTTCTCTTCAAATATCATACACCTTTCTCAATATCCTAGTTATTTTTCAAACTATTTTACCAAATTCAGAATTACACCCAGGCGTGACGGTGCATGCCAGTAATTCCCAGTACTTGAGAGGCTGAGACAGGAAGATCACAGGGTTTAAGGCCAGCCTCAGTAACTTAGTGAGACCCCATTTCAAAATTAAAAATAAAAAGGGCTGGAGGTTTAGCTCAGAGGTAGAATGTCCTTGGGTTCAATCCTTAGTACTAAATAAAATAAATAACAACAACAACAACAACAACTTCAGAGCCCAAAACAACCTCAAAGATAGGTTGTTTAGTCCAGTGCTGTCCTTATATGGGAGGAGCAAACCAGGTCTGGAGAAGGGACAGGGTCGTGTAGACAAAGGTCCGGGCTGGCGGTGGCAGAGCCGCTGAAGCGAGGTGGGAGCCAGTGACCTGTGCACTTTGCCCCTCTCTCTGCCCTGCAGAGCACCTGGAGCCCAGGGGACCGCAGGCAAAGCTTCTTTATTTGCTTGAGTGACAAAGATCAGCCTCCAAACTCTGGTGCTCAAATATCGAGACCTGGAAACTCCCCAGGGTAACTTTAGTGGAGTTGTGGATATGCAGCGGGGCTCCCTGAATCCCCTAAAACTTTGTTTTCTCAAACATGCTGAGGGGGTATAGGGAGGGCTGGGTCTGAGCTGGCATATACTGGAGCAGACTTGGTGGTTACAATATTGGAATACTCAGCCTGGTGTGGTGGCACATGCTTGTAATCCTAGCCTTTGGGAGGCTGAGACAGGAGGATCGCGGTTCAAGGACAGCCTCAGCTACTTGGTGAAGCCCTTTGCAACTCAGTGAGACCCTGTTTCAAGGTAAAGAATACAAAATAGGGCTGGGGGCGTAGCTCGGTGGTAGAATGCTCCTGGGTTTCATCCCCAGTACTGCAATAATAATAATAATAATAATAATAATAATAATAATAAAAATATTGAAATACTTCTGTACCAGAGTATTAGTGGATTGCTGCTGCCCTGAGACCCCCAAATGCTTACACATCACATCTCCCACCTCTGCCTCGCCAGTGCCCTCCTGAGACCCCTCTTCGTTTCCCAGCCCCACAAACCAGAGTCTGGCAAAGCAAAGCTTCCAAGATTTGCAACTTCTGATCTGGGGGTGTGGTCGGTGCTTGTGCCCCATTCTTCTTACTCGCTCGTTAATATCCCCAGTGGAGTGAGGGTCTAGAGTCTCGTCTGCAACCTCCCTGACCAGCCCCGTGTTCAGTTGGCAGGAGCCACGTACATGGACATTCACCAGGCTGGAGGGGGCATCAACTTCACGGTGGAGCGCACCCGCCAAGCCTCGGAGGAGGAGCTGTTCCGCGCCTTCCAGGAGCGGCTGAGCTGCATGATGAGGGCCGGCACCACGCTGGTGGAGTGCAAGAGCGGATACGGCCTCAGCCTGGACGCCGAGCTCAAGATGCTGCGCGTGATCGAGCGCGCCCGGCGAGAGGGGCCCCTGGGCATCTCCGCCACGTACTGCGGGGCTCACTCCGTGCCCAAGTAACCTCAGCCGGAGGGACTGGGGTGCAACTAGGGCACCGGGATGAAGTGGGAGCTGCGTTCTCTGGGGTGGAGGTCCACTAGCACCTCAGCTCTGGCAAGGCGACCTGTAGAAAGAGGCCTTTGCAGAGGTGTCGCGCTGAACCCCTAGCACAGGCGGTTTTAGGAAGGAGCTCCACCAGCCCCTGCAGTTTTGCCGATTCTTTAATGGTCAAAGAGGAGGCACTTCAAGGTCTTTTGGTTACCAAAAAGAAATGGCCCGCTGTAGTCCTTTTAAAGTTATAGATTCTAATCCAGACTTGGGAGGCCCGACAGGAGGATCAGAAGTTGAAGGGCGGGCTGGGCAACTAAGTGAGACCCTGTCAAAAAATAAATAAATAAAAATAAAGGATTACAAAAGTAGCTACACCAAAGAGGTAGTGTGCCTTTGGGTGCAAACCTCAGTGCTGACAAGAGAAAAGAAAAGAAATATAGGTACTAATCTGAATAGTTTCCTGTGATGGTTAGTATAAAACGTTGTAGAGCTGGGCATGGTGGTGCACGCTTTTAATCCCAGCATTTGGGGGGCTGAGACAGGAGGATCGTGGTTTGAGGACAGTCTCAGCTACTCAGTGAGGCCCTCTGCAACTCAGTGAGACCCTGTGTCAAAATAAAGAATAAAGAATGGGCGTAGGGGTGTAGTTCTGATGTAGAATGCCCCTGGGTTCCATCCCCAGTACCGCAGACAAAACATAACAAAACAAAATATATTTATATAGTAGAGATTAATAATAACATTGTGCAGGACATAGATAAAATCTTGTGATATAGAGAATTCAGAAGTGGTTTTCTTAAATCAGAGAAACCGAAAAAATACCATTAAAATTCATTATTTAAAATTCACAAAACTGGCTATGTAGAAAAGTAATAAAAGTATATTTAATATTTCTAGTAATCTGTTATCTTGTTGTAAGTTCAGCATTTGTATTTCTGAAATTGTTAAAGTTTAAAAATGCACTGAGATTTTTGAAATAGCCTGTCTATAAAAAATAGTAGGTTTTTTTCAGATGGACTATAGTGTATGATCGTCTGCTTTTTAATTTTTTTTTTCAGTAGGAGATGCAGTGTGGCAAGGTGAGAAGTCTTAGACTCTGGCGAAACTGAGTTTGACTGCAGCTTAGCTACCTCTAGGCAATTTTGAGGATGTTGACAACTTTTTTGAACATAAATTGCACATCTATAATATGGAGCTACCTAACACCGTATTTTATGATTGTCTTGAGAAGTAGAAACAACACAAGTTGTTTCTTTACCTCCTAGTTGACTTTTACCTACATACCTGAAATATGTTTTACCTACATACCTGAAATATTTTTCTGAGCAAGAGTCTTTTATGTGCAAAAGAAAGGGCTGAAGTTTTACAGGAAATTTCTCCATCTGTCTATGAGCCTCTGAAATCTGCATCTAGATGCCCTGAGATGCAAATCACAGGCAAATAGTGTGTCTATAGTTATGTAGCCACAGGTAGCGCTCTGTGTCTATCAGACTTTAAGAGCCCAGTCTTTCTGATGTACAACGACCCCAAAATTTTAGAGAGCATTTCAAGGCCTCCTGCTCTCCTCTTTAGCCATGTCTCCTTATAGTGAGATAGGCTGCCTTAGGCAGATGCTTCAGGAAAGACTGTGGAGGAAGAGAAAGAAAAAGGCAGGCTGGTGGGTGGGGCCCAGGTAAGTGGACCGCAGCTGGGTTCTCAGGGGTCACATCCAGGATGCTTCATAAGTGTCTTGATAGGGAAACTCACCTTTGCAGCAGCTGGCTTTATTAGAGTCCCAAAGGCAACACAGGTGTGTTAGCATTAGCAGAGCTGAACAATTTGCATCTCTGTGTTGGTTGGTGCATACAGAAATTTTGGTACCTCTGCTTGGCAGGCATGGCACAGTTGTTAAGATTCCTAAGATTAACTTGCATTTTTTTTCTACCTTTTCGGGGCTTGAGGTCATTTACCTACACTGTTTCTTCGCATCTACAAATGGCCAATTACCATTTCTCCAGAGAGAGGTGGGGGGGAGAAGAGAGAACAAAGTCCCTACAATTGCGCATGGAGACATCACTGTCCTAAGCCCAGAGTAATCTTATTTTCTCCCATCAGAGGAAAAACTGCCCTGGAAGCTGCTGATGACATCATTAATAACCACCTCCCGAAGCTGAAGGAACTTGTGAGGAATGGGGAAATACACGTCGACAATATAGATGTGTTCTGTGAGAAGGGTGTCTTTGATCTGGATTCCACCAGAAGGATCCTTCAAAGTGGGAAAGAGATAGGGCTACAAATTAACTTCCACGGGGACGAGCTGCATCCGATGCGGGCTGCGGAGGTACCATGACCCCCTAACCTCTAGTTTCTGCCAACAATCATTCTTGCATGTTCCTGCTACGGAAGGCCTAATCTGTTTGTACACAGTTAAAGGTGGCCTTCTGGAAAGATAGAGAAAGGGGGCATTTGTTTGAACAATGTGCAGACTGGTTTGTTTGAGCCTGGGAAACCCTGACCTCTATACAAACTTCCTCTTTTTCTGGCTGAGCACACATTTTACCATTGAGCTACCTCCCCAGCCTCATCACTGTCTTTTATTATCATCTGCCGGTGATAGTAATAGAAAAAGAAGCCTCTGCATTCTCATCTATTACATTCACAACATATTTTGGTTCACACACAGAGCCACATTAGCATAGGACAGTAATTTCACTTGTAGCTTCTAGGATCTGTGTGTCTGTGCTATACTCCCAACCCTTTTTTATTTTTTTGTTCTGAAGCAGGGTCTTGCTAAGTTGCTGAGGCTCACCTCAAACCTGTGATCCTCCTGTCTTAGCCTCCCAAATACTGGGATTACAAGCATGTGCCGCCACCTCAGGTTTCCGGGATCTTCTTATGGTAGCATCCAGACTGGTGTTGGTAGAGCGCGCTATTAAGAGCCACAGGATGATTTTCAAATCTATGTCTTGCCCAGATTCATTTATTTATGCTTTCAGCTGGTGTGCTAGGCACTCTTCCAGGAATTGAGAATTCAATAGTGAATAAGAAACAGTGCCTACAGTTGTGAGTTCTGGCCTGAAACTTAATAAACAACTTCCCTGGAGACATAAATACAGTTGCAGACATTCTACCTCCATCTCAACCACAAGCTGACCCACCCAATAATCTTAATACCACTTCCAATCTTGTCTTGTGTTTCTTGCCCCTGTGAATAAGAGTACCATCTTTCTGTTGCCTAAGCCAAAAACCTGGGCGCCATTTTGACTTCTCTCTGGCCCTCATCAACTGTATTTAAGCTAATCACCAAGGCCTCCCCTTTTCCCCCTACATCCATTCCCCTCACCCCACTGTCTGGCTCCGACCACCTCCACCTCTCACCTGGGTTCCAGCAATAGCTGTTCTCTGAGCCTCCGATATTCCATCCACTTTAATCCCGTCCTTTAATCTGTTCTCTTGGGGCATTTTTCTCTTCTGTTCCATTGCTCAAAGACACTTAAAGGCTTAGCATCACACTTAGGACAAATTCCAAGCTTTGTACATGGCTTACCAGGCTCTGACTGTTGCTTACCTTTCCAACTTCCCCTATCTCTCCTTCCTGGTTTCACTTCCTCTACCCTCTCTACAGTGAACCAGCCACAATAAACTACTCTCAGTACCCCAGCATTTGTGCATGCCATTTCTTTAATCTCAACTCCTCTTTTCTGGCTAAGTCTAATTCCCATGTTTCATCTTAGCTGTCACTTCTCTGGGTCTCCTTCCCAAACTTCCCCAAGAGTACCTTATGGCTTCTTTCTGCCCTCATCCCACAGGGTTAAAAGCCTCTGTGGCCCTTGTTGGGCATAGTCACACATCTTTGGGAGTCAGCACAGTGCCTGGGGCTACAGATGAGCTTTCCAAGTAAATGTTTATTGAATGAATGCAAACTGGGTGATCACTGAGAAACTCTTGGTTGTAAAGAGTGGTCAGTGGATTAAATCAATAGAGATCAATACCCATGGTAAGCAAATCAAGTTCAGAAAAGTGAGGATGATTCCAGGGTCAGAAAGAAACTCCCCTGTAGATCACCAGACTCCCCAGAGCCCTGATCTCCAATATTCTCTGACCTGAGAGAGCTGCTGATACAGGTTGGGGACATCGCATCCCACCTGGGCTGCATCAAATATCAATCTGCTTTTCTTTCCTTAGTATGTTTAATGTGTTAGCTTGGGGAACACATGTGCATGTGTGGGGAAACTTTCCTAGTTAGAAATAAAGTATATGATGAGACTAAGCTGAGATGAACCTACATTAAAGCAATATGTCCACTGTCATCATAGAAGTAAACCTTTTGGTTTATTTCTAATAATCTAGCCCTCAATTTATCATCTGAAGGAAAATCAAGTTCAAGTTGATAGTTTCAAATTATTCATATAATTCCACATTTTAAGTTTATTTCCTTAACTGGTCTGTTTTCACAGAGTGCAGGAGCTTTCCAAAATACCTATCTATGTTGTGTTTTATATGCTATAATAATTAGATTTTTTTTACAGTACTGGGGATGGAACACAGGGCCATTCTATCTCCGAGCTGTACCCCTGGTCTTATTTTTTAGTCTTTTTTTGAAACAGGGTCTCACTGAGTTGTGAATGGCCTTGCTAAGTAGCTGAGGCTGGCCTCCAACCGTGATCCTCCGGTCTCCGCCTCCTGAATAATGGGATTACAAGTGTGGGCCACCATGCCTGGCTAGGTTTTTATTTATTTATTTATTTATTTTTATTTTTATTTTTATTTTTTTTAGGGGAGTAAAAGGTTTATTGGAAGCAGCAGGGAATGGGGCAAGGGTGGCTGAACACCCCCAAATGGGCTGGAACTCTGGGTCCAGCAGCTGCCTTCAGGACAATACTTGAGAGTAGCCCAAGCTGAATTGCCTTCAGGTGCAGGCTGCTTTCTTCCGGAGTCCATGTGATCTGCCAGAAGGGAATAGAGAAAAGTTGCCGAACACCCCATAGGGGCTGTCGGAACTCCGGGGTCCAGTAGCTGCCTTCAGGGTCACTACCCGAGTGTCTCCCGAGCCAAGTGCCCATCAGTTGCAAACTACTTTCTCCCAGAGTCCACGCGATCTACCAGAAAAGAGGTACAGGTCACCCCTAGGGGCCTGGTCAGCCATGATGTCCAACAGAGGCCTTCAGGTCACTACTCGAGAGTCGCCCGAGCCACGTGCCCTCAGATGCACTCTGCCTTCTCTCAGGGCCAACACGACCTGCGAGAGAGAGAACAGCTCCCCAAAAGGGGAGGGGGTCCCGAGCGGGAAAGTCTCCCTTTTGCCATCTGACTGGCTAGGTTTTTTTTAAATAGTTAGATTTTATGACCAATATTACTCAACATTTTATTCTAATCCATAAAGTTCCTAAAACTTCCTGTTTCAGAAAATATATAGAAACATTTATGTTTAAAAATTCCTTTAAAAGTAGTACACTAACTAATTTTCAAATGCACGTCAATTACAAACCCTGTGTCTATTGTGGAGGTAATTGACAAAAAGAAAAATCTTCCTAATATAGTATTGTTTTCTTTTTGTAGGAAAAACAGTTTGAATGTGCTTTGTTGCTGCCATTTGTTAAACATTCCCTCTCTGCCCATTCTACTTAGCTCGGGGCTGAACTGGGAGCCCAGGCAATCAGCCACCTGGAAGAAGTGAGTGATGCAGGCATCGCTGCCATGGCAACGGCCAGGTGCTCTGCGGTCCTTCTGCCCACCACAGCCTATATGCTCAGGTAAGGCCATTTCTCACCCCCAACACTAGGGCTGCAGGTACAAATGGTGAGAACACAGACCTACAAGGCACTTAAGCTTTGCTCCATTGCCCTGGTAACCCTGAAAAATACAGATGATGGGAACTTAGCTCATGAAGATGCCAAGTCTGGATAGATGTTCCTAAATGAATTTCCCTGAGGAAATGAATTGACCTTAAGTGGTAGGACTTTTTGAGGAAAATGACGCTTTCTTTTTCTTTTTCTCTCCTCTGGATTTTGGGATTTTCCAATTAAAAAAAATATTATGCATTATTTTTACCATTAGGAATAATGAAACAGGTCTATACTTATGAAAGGTTTCATAAGATGTTAGGGATATTTAGCAGCAATCCAATTTGTTTTCTAAAAGGATGCTGGTGAGTACCATGATTGGGTGCCAGAATCCTCACAAATACTGGAGATGGGAGGAGTAGAGACAGATAAAGCATGTTTTGTAAAATCTCCCCAGAGATGTGCTGGGGACCTTCTATGAATGGAAATATGCCTTGTCCATCCTTTATAACTGCCCTTGCTCTAATTCTGCTAAACATGACACCTGAGGTCCTCCAACTGTTTCCGTTGTACCACTTCCATGACAGCTGCCCAGTCTGAGGCCTGGGAGGCCCACATTCAAGAGACAGTTTTCTCTTAGTACTGGGACCTTTCTGTGTGGCTAGGATATAGGGTCTCTGGGAAGTGGTGGTGGGGGGGTCCTGCAGTTGTAGCCTTAGGACGGTGGTTCTCAACCTCAGAGTGATTTTGTGTCCCAGGAGACATTTGACAATGACTGGAGACAGTTCTGGTTTTCACTACTCGGGGCTGCTACTGGCACACCTTCAATGCACAGAACAGCCCACATAACAAAGAGTCATTTGGCCCAAGATGTGAATTGTGGTGAGGTTAAGAAAGGCGAGGCTTCTAGTAACATTTTGAAGTGAAAAGAAAAGAATATTCCAGTGCTTTTCCCCGATATATTGTGATTTCTACACATAACATATAACATAATTTTATTGTTATTTAGATTCTCTTAAAGAGTGGGCATGATATAGGGTACAATCAGGAGATATTAGTAACTGTCCTTAGTATGACCATCTGCTTTTCTTACAAATCTCAGTGGTCATCAATCTAAGCTATCGATCAATTTTTTTTTTTTCGGTACTGGGGACGGAACCCAGGGGCTGTCTACCTCTGAGCTACACCCCCAGCCCTATTTTTTTTATTCTTTATTTTGAAACAGGGTCTCACTGAGTTGCAAAGAGCCTCACTAGGTAGTAGCTGAGGCTGTCCACGAACCGTGATCCTCCTGTCTCAGCCTCCCAAATGCTGGGATTATAAGCGTGCGCCACTATGCCTGGCTATCAATCAATATTTAATTGTGGATAATTCACCACCAGTCACATTGTAAGTGTGTGTGTGTGTGTGTGTGTGTGTGTGTGTGTTTTGTGGTATTAGGGATTGAACATAGGAACATTCTACCTTCGAGCTAAACCCCTAGTTCTATTTTTTTTTTTAATTTTGAAATTGGGTCTCACTACGTTGCTAAGAGCTTTGCTAAGTTGTTGAGTCTAGTCTTGAACCTGCAATCCTCCCGCCTCAGCCTCCCAAGTACTGGGATCACAGACGTGCACCACCATGCCTGGCTAAGGAATAAGTTTTTATACACACCTAGAAGGCTTTCTTTTCCTTGCCTTGAATCTCTTAACATGGAGCAAAAATCTGAGTTGCGATATAGACGAATTGTTCAGGATGCAATGTCTGACCTTTGTTTCTACACCATTGGCGGCTGCCGTCTGTAGCTGCCCCAGATAGGGTTGTGTCCTTTTGGAACAACGGACTGTCAGAGCGGAGGCCCCGCGCCTCTGTGGCTTCTCTGTTCCTATATTGTTCTGATCTTTCAGGGCCCCTCGCTATACCCAGAACTCTCTCTCGAATCTCATTTTTAGAAAAACCATTCCCTCATGCCATATTAGGGTTGCCTTTTATTGTGTATTTTATGAATATTTGCATGCAATCATTGTTCAGGAAATACTCCCTTTGTTTTTAGGGCTCTCCCCTAACACTTTTAGGTATTAATCCCCCCCATCACTACCACCTAATAAGATCTAGAAGGAAACAAGAAGTTTGAAGCCACAGTACCCACCTCCCTTCTCCTCACTGCAGTTTTGCCTTCTGAAATTTTGCTTATTTACAGTCAACTGCAGTCTAAAAATATTAAATGAGGAATCCTGAAAATAAAAATGTGTAAGTCTTTTGTTTGTGTATAACTGGGGATGGAACCCAGGGGCCTTCTACCCCCAGGCTATACTCCCAGACCTATTTTTTATATATTTTATTTGGAAACAGGGTCTCACTAAATTGCTGAGAACCTCACTAATCTGCTGAGGCTGGCTTTGAACCTATGCAATCCTCCTATCTCAGCCTCCCAAGTACTGGGATTACAAGCATGTGCGAACACGCCTGGCAATAATTCATAAGATTTTTTTTTTTTATTTGACGGTACTAGGAATGGAACCCAGGGGCATTCTACCTCCGAGCTACACCCCAGCTCTATTTTTTATTATTTTGAAACAGGGTCTCACTGAGTTGCAGAGGGCCTCACTAAGTAGCTAAGGCTGGCCGCGAAACTGTGAGCCTCCTGTCTCAGCCTCCCAAATGCTGGGATTACAAGCATGCGCCACCATGCCCGGCAATTCATAAGTGTTAAGTAAATTTTATTAAAGTATTTTGTTGTAGGCAAGTGTGGTTGTGTACAATTGTAGCCCCACTCCTTGGGAGGCTGAGACAGGAGGATCACAGTTTCGCAGCCAGCCTCAGCTACTTAGTGAGGCCCTTTGCAACTCAGTGAGACCCTGTTTCAAAATAAAAAATAAAGAAATAGGGCTGGGGTGTAGCTCAGAGGTAGAATGCCCCTGGGTTCAATCCCTAGTACTGCAAGAAAAACAAGTATTTTGTTGTAATCATTTTATGTTATTACTAGTGTTAATTTCTTACTATACCTCATTTATAAATGAAACTTAATCACAGGCTGCATGTATAGGAAAAACATAGTATATATAGGGCTTGGTACTGTCTGAGATTTCAGGCATCTAGTTCAGAGGTAGAGTAAAACTGGGTATCCCTAGTACCAAAAATAAAGAAAGAAGAGACAGAAAGAGAGAAAGAAAGAAAGGAAAGAAGGAAGAAGGAAGGAAGGAAGGAAGGAAGGATGGAAGGAAGGGAGGAAGAATAAAAAGAAGATAAAACTCTTGTTCCAGCCCTTGGGCCTCTTTCTCTAACTTACACCCCTACCTGCTGCCATAAATATATGTTTGTCTCTCCTCCAGCTAAGCACCAATGGACAAATCCAGATCTCACTGACCCCCCCATCCCATGTTTTGCATATTTCCACCTCTCTGCCAGCTTGAGACTCCGCCCCAAGCCTTTCCCTTCTGCTCCCTCATTCGTCCTTGAAAATGCCAGTTACCTCTGCACAAATGGGAGTTTAGCACACACTGCATGCTTCCCTGGGGCGAGAGCTATGACCGAATTAAATCTGTCCTCATCACTTTAACTAGTATCTGGCCTTATCTTTGAATTATGTCCTAAATAATATAGAATATTTTGGCAAAAAGGTCTAGGGGTACCTAATCCAGGAAGAAGCACAACACGTGACACATTAAATTCTTGGAGTGTTTTTAAAGAGCCTACAGAAAAAGTTTGACACCTAAAAACAAACAAACAAAGAACGAGGGGGCAAAGTGGGAATTAATTTTAAGAAAAGCATTATTTTTAACGTTACTGGTTGTAGGGCCGGGCATGGTGGCGCACGCTTGTCATCCCAGCATTTGGGAGACTGAGACAGGAGGATCGCGCAGGTTCAAAGTGAGACCCTGTTTCAAAAGAAAGAATAAAAAATAGGGAGCGCTGGGGGTGTTGCTCGGAGGTGGAGTGCCCCTGGGTTCCATCCCCAGCACCGCACACACACACAAAAATTTTCACTGGTTGTTTAATTTGGGAGTCATAAAACATTTGTTAGATTTTTTTAGCTTACTGAAAACCAATTATAAGTGATATTTTTCTCCCGTAGGAACAATCTCAGAGTATACATGTGGAAGATTGCCAAGATAAGTTATCACAAATTAAACAAGTAATTCCAACAGCATAATGTTGAAAATGAGAGTCCCGGAGCCCTGTCTCTTTCTTCTCCCAGACAGGAAGTGTTGGCTGTATCAAGTTCCCCTCCCTTTTGAATGGCTATTGCACACAGTTCCAAGCCTAGAGGCTGACAGCTTCTCTTCCTCCCCTTAGACTGAAGCAACCTCGTGCCAGGAAGATGTTAGACGAAGGAGTAATTGTTGCCCTGGGCAGTGATTTCAACCCCAATGCCTATTGTTTTTCAATGGTAATTATTTTTCATGTGTTTTTCCGAGCAGAGTATCTACCAACCGTATAAATAATTTAAAAATATTTTACTAGCTATTAAATGTATAAAAGATCTAAAAAATATTCCCCTGTTAAATGAGAGAAAAAAAAAAGTGTAGACAGCAGCGTAATTGGATTCTTCTGCACCACATGAGGGCCCCCAGGCCTAAAGAGAAGAGAGAAACTTCTACTTGCATTATTTTTGGATTCTGCCTCGAGCATTGTGGCTTTACATGAACTCATTTTTCTCCTCTGAAGCACAGCCGAAGCTCAAAGAAGTTTTAATAATTATGGATGGAGGTAAACTCCATCATATACAGCAAGGGTCTTGAAAAGTTGTAAATAAATATTAAACATAATCATCATAAAGGGATTTTTCCAAAGCATAATTTGTGTGTAAATATAGCTTTTCCAATAGCAATTTAGCAAGTTCCATCTCTATGTATTTTAAGAGGTGTTGGGGACTGAACCTAGGGCATCTTGCATGCCAAAGACCAGGTCTACCACTAATGAGCTACACCCAGCACTCCACTGTGCCTGTAACCGACTTTGTTGTCCTGTGTTGAGAAGCGTCCTTTCCTCCAATGCTTTCTTTTCCCACCTTAGCCAATGGTCATGCATCTGGCCTGTGTGAACATGAGAATGTCCATGCCCGAGGCCTTGGCCGCCGCCACCATCAATGCGGCTTATGCACTGGGAAAATCTCACACGCATGGGTCTTTGGAAGTCGGCAAGCAAGGAGATCTCATTATCATCAATTCATCCAGGCGAGTGTTCCTCCAACCCAGCTATTTTATTTTATGCCCACTGTCCTTTGTGGATGAGGTTTCGATTTCTTCTTCAGTAGGCATTGGTATCAGGCTGTGCCTAGACTCACACACACTAGGCATGCCCCTCTTGTCTCCACCCATTTCCAAGCAGAAAGTCTACCTCCAGGTCCTAAACCACAAGGGAGACCAAGTGTTCAGTACTGTCATCTGATTACGTCTCTCATAGATTTCTCAGTTCCCTCCCCTGTTTGCCTGGACGTTGGACCTGCTCTGCCCTCTGGCCCTGTTTTTATTTTTACCAGGCTTGACTCTCTGCTTGCTCCTGGCTCCAGCCTGTCAACACTGGTTCTGATTCTTTCTCTGACTTCTGCTCTCAGCTCCATCCCCAAACCCTTCACTCAGTTATACTGATGATGATGATGATGATGATGATGATGATGATTAATATTCACCCACAGTCTGCTGCCATCTGGGCCTCCCATGTGGCAAGTTGGGTTTTGTTGTTCTAAATATAAAAGTTGTAAATGCTTTGAGTTCTTGACACTGTGAGCCTGTTACAGTCCTTAGGCCCCATGTTCAACAGAGGGGAGTGGATACTTCTGTAATTCTATTAAAAAATTTCTCTTTTGTAGTACTTGAGATTGAATCCAAAGGCATTCTACCTCTAAGCTAGATCCCCATTCTATTTTATTATTTATTTTGAAACGGGGTCTCGCTAGGTTGCTGACAGTCTCACTATTTTGCTGAGGCTGCCCTCAAACCTGTAATCCTCCTGTGTCATCCTCCCAAATATTGGGATTACAGATATGCGCCGCCACACGTGGCTATTTCTACACTTCATGGTCAGAATCTACCACCTCTATCATATAATGAAGCAAATATTTTAAGATCAACATGTGATTTCTCGTAGGCAAGTTATTTACCATTTCTTAAAGCCCAGGTACCAGTGTGACCTAGTATAAACTAATTTTAAGTACATTTTTAAATTATTAGCATTTATTGACATAGCAATAATTTTGACTTGAATGCACTGAAAAAAATATATTATTTTTTATTCTTAGATGGGAGCATTTGATTTACCAGTTTGGAGGCCATCATGAATTAATTGACTATGTTATAGCTAAAGGAAAAGTCATCTACAAAAAATGATAGATCTGAAAGGAGACAGAAGACACCTCCATTGCATCACTAAATCAATACAGTTTTGATCTATGTGAAAATATCTAAGTGGCTTTCCAGAACTATGTGGCTTACACCTAAATATATTTTAATGTCTTATTAATCCATTTGGGTTTTTTTGGTGTTTGTTTGTTTGTTTGTTGTTGTTTGGTGGCACTGGGGTCCCTGGAAACCCTTCTACCTCCGGGCTACACTCTCAGACCTATTTTTATATTTTTTATTTGGAAACAGGGTCTCTTAAGCCAGCGAGGCTGGCTTCGAACCTGTGCGATCCTCCTGTCTCCGCCTCCCAAGCGCGGGGATTACAAGTGTGCGCCACCACGCCCGGCTTATTAATCCATTTGAAAAACCCACAGGGCTGATTTACTTTAACATGTGCACATGTTCAACAGGTAAACCTATTCCGATGATAATCTCAGATCATTAAATTATTTCACAAAGATTAGTTTTAAATATTCTGAAGATTAGGATGGTGGAATCTCATAAAATGTCTTTGTGGTATGAGCAGACTCAGCTTGAAATTTCCATTTGGTTTCTGCATGTCACATTTTAGTTTTCAAACTATATTTAGTGAACACTGAGAAATGGGAGGACACCCAAGTGATGTCCACGGAATTAAGCTAAAATATACCCTTTTATAAGAAGCAGATGGGATTTTCTTTCTCTACATCTTTCTAGGTACCCTTAGATGGATCAGTGTCCCTGGTGGGAGGGTATCCTTCCATTTCTAATATGTCTTCAACCCCAGAGATGAAATTTCACAGCAGAGTTCAAGACTTGTCAAGTGTCACACAGAGGTGCCTTTTGCATTTTTTCAAATGTATTTGATCAACTTTGTACCATTATTGGGAAATGGCTTCAAAATGTATTAATGTACCAAAAATGGCTTTAAAATATCGAATGTGCCAATTTTGGGAAATATGTGGGGAAAAAAACAACTTAGGTATTAGGAAGCTAGAAGCTTCAAGGAAAGGGCTGCAGATTTCCAGGTACCAAGGGTGATTAGCAAGAGAATAGAGGAAGCCCGAAAGCCTAGGACAGGGAAATGCCTTGAGCCTCCAAGGAATCCCAGACTCTGATATCAACTAGCACATTTTGGAATGTAACAAAAAGCGTAGGATCTGTGCTGGATGCAGAGCAGGTCTACACGAAGGAATCTCCACATCAAAAGACCTGCCCTGGAAAAAGGGCAGATCTAGTCTGGTTAGAAGATTATTGATATAAAATACTCTGTATCCAGGAATCTTCAGTGACTTCAAGTCACTGAAGTTACTCCCCTATACTATCTCTGGTATAGGGTTTTATTCATCTGTATTCTGTCTTTCCATCTTTGTAATTAAAAAGTGACTTAAGCCGGGCATGGTGGCTCATGCTTGTAATCCCAGCGTTTGGGAGGTTGAGACCAGAGGATCACGGTTCGCGGACAGCCTCAGCTACTTAGTGAGGTCCTTTTGCAACTCAGTGAGACCCGGTTTCAAAATAAAGAATAAAAAATGGGGCAGGGGGTATAGATCCAAGGTCAAATGCCTTCCCCAGACCCGCAAAAAAAAAAAAAAGAAAGAAAGAAAAAGAAAAGAAAAGAAAAAGTGACTTAAGTTTGCAGAGTTCAGATTAGAGTTTGCTATACCTAGTTAAGAACAAGAACCTGCCTCTGTGCCTCTCTCACTGGAACAGTTGCAGGAGCCCAATAGGGTCCCCAGAACAGTTCCAGCACCGTAACAAACTTCAATAATGTTGTTTAAAAATTGTTTTTGATTCTTTACAAGTCTATAAAAATATTTTACAGCTTCTAATACACACTGCTATTGCTATTAGTATTGTTGTTTTCCTTATACCCAATAAATAAATCAGCAGCATTGTCTATTAAAATTTTTTGAGCAAAGTTAAATGAATAAATTACAAAATTATCTGCAGAGGGAATGTTTATTTATATAAATGGGTATCTTTAAGGCTATGTTAATTTACATGGAATCATTTTAAATGTTTTAATTAGTTTTACAACTACTACATTATCAAAATTTGTTTGTTTGTTTGTTTATTTATTTATTTATTTATTTATTTATTTTTGTGGTACTGGGGATGGAACCCAGGGGCTTTCTACCTCTGGGCTACACTCCTAGACCTATTTTATATTTTATTTGGAAACAGAGTCTCACTAAATTGCTGAGAGCCTCACTAAGTACCTGAGGCTGGCTTCAAACCTGCATAATCCTCCTGTCTCAGCCTCCCAAGTACGGGGATTACGAGTGTGCTACCATGCACAGCTTATTTATTTATTTATTTATTTATTTATTTATTTATTATTTTGCGGTAGTAGGAATGGAACCCAGAGGCATTCTACCTCTGAGCTGCACCCCCAGCCCTATTTTTTATTCTTTATTTTGAAACAGGGTCTCACTGAGTTGCAAAGGGCCTCACTAAGTAGCCCAGGCTTTCGCAAACCGTGATCCTCCCGTCTCAGCCTCCATATGTAATGCTAGGATTACAAGCGTCTGCCACCACGCCCAGCTAAACTTTGACCTATTTATTTAAAAAGTGATTTGACAAGTAAACATTAATTACCAAATTATCGGTAAATTCAGGTTGACTGACTCTGATTTAGTGAGGCTTTACTATATTCAAAATAAATCAAGATGCCTGTATTAGTCAGGTTTTTTTTTTTGTTTGTTTGTTTTTACTTTAATGAAATCCCTAAGGCAGGCTACTTATAAGAAAAGAAGTTAATTTAGCTCAGGGTTTTGCATACTGAAAGTTCCAAATAGCATGGCCCAAGCTCTGGTGAGGGTCCTCCTTAGCTCTGTCAACTCATGGCAGACTGGGATATGGGCGTGCACATCTTATGAGGAAGGACCCACATCTGGATACACGAAGCCACATCTGGATACACAAGCGGGGCAAGGAGGCCAAGCTCAGGCTTTTATAATAAAGGCCTTGCAAGAGCTAACCAGAGTCCCAGGAGAAATGCCTTAACCCTTTACAGAGGCACACCCTTAAACGACCTGAAGACCTTCTACCAGGCTTCACCTCTGAAACGCTCCACCTCCCAGCATCACCACAGCACGGACCAAGCTAAAAACACACCGGCCCTTCAGGGACAAACTCTACCCAAACCAATGCATGCCCCCGTTGGAAGGTTAAGAGGAATGCTGCATGTTGTCATCCATGGGTCTTGGAATTCTGTCCATCATGGGGCTTGAGAAGGAGTCTTGAAGGGAGCACTGGGGGTCGCTGCAGGTGATGCCTCAACTGTGACTAGTCACTCAGGTGATGGGGGAGTTTGGGAGGCAGAAGATAGACACAAAGGGCAAATCAAATGCCAGGACTGTTCTGGAACCCCGGTCACACAGGGTTAGATCCTTATAGCTAAGGGTTGAGAATGGCTTCTCGGTAGCCTTCACTTTAAACAGATAGTATGTAGATCTTGTTTAAATGACAGCTTTCTGAAAAGGGTCCCCGCCTGAACTACCTCATGCCTCCCAGGCCAGTGCGCTGTAGGCCTTGCTGCTTACTGGGACCTGATAGAGGTGCAGAACCTTGATATCAATCACCCAGAGGTCAGATGCTTAGCATTTGTAGAGGTCAGAGGTCAGAGGTTAGCATTTGTAGCTTTACAAACCTCCAGGCCACTAACATCTGAGAAGCACTGGGGTCTAGGTCCAGTCACACATGTCTTCACACAATCCTCAAACATATGATACGAGTCACTGCTCTGTTTCCTCTGCCTAGAATACAGTAGACCCCCGCTCTCACAGAGGATATGTTCTGAGACCCCCAGGGGATGCCCGAAACCACTGATAGTAACCAGACCCTACGTACACAGGCACTATGTTTTTCCCTATACATATATGCCTCTGATAAAGCTTAATTTATGAATTAGACACACTAAGAGAATAACAACAATTAATAATAAAAGAAAAGTTATACCAATATGCTGTAGTGAAAGTTTTACGAATGTGGTCTTTCAAAATATCCTACTGTACCTTCATCTTTCTGAGGAGATAGAAAGGAAATAGGCAGATAGGGAAAAGGCCTTGGTAGAAAAAAGTTAATTTCCTGAGTTTCCTGAGGGGCGACAAATGCCTGAAATTCCAAAGGCTCAGGAGATAAGAAGGCCAGAGCTTCACAAAGCCATCCTGAGTTTCCTAATCAACAAACCCACCAAGCAAGTCTGGCATTCCTGAAAGGAGACCCTTCAAAGGACTTGCAAATGCCCTATGCAAATTCTTCTTGGAATCCCAAAAGTCACCCTAACCACAAACGGACTTGCAAGTGGTCAGGCTTCGGCCAGTCAGATGGCAAAAGCGGGGACTTTCCCACTCGGGACCCCCTCCCCTTTTGGGGAGCTGTTCTCTCTTTCGCAGGTCAGGCCGTGTCGGCCCTGAGAGAAGGCAGAGTGCATCTGAGGGCACGTGGCTTGGGCAACTCTCAAGAAGTGACCTGAATGCCTCTGCTGGACATCATGGCTGACCAGGCCCCTAGGGGTGACCTGTACCTTTTTTCTGGCAGATCGCGTGGACTCTGGGAGAAAGTAGTTTGCAACTGATGGGCACTTGGCTCGGGAGACACTCGGGTAGTGACCCTGAAGGCAGCTACTGGACCCCGGAGTTCCGACAGCCCCTATGGGGTGTTCGGCCACTTTTCTCTATTCCCTTCTGGCAGATCACGTGGACTCCGGAAGAAAGCAGCCTGCACCTGAAGGCAATTCGGCTTGGGCTACTCTCAAGTATTGTCCTGAAGGCAGCTGCTGGACCCAGAGTTCCAGCCCTTTTGGGGTTGTTCAGCCACCCTTGCCCCATTCCTGCTGCTTCCAATAAACCTTTTACTCCCCTTCCTGAGGTCTGCGGGTGTCATTCTTCGCTCACCGTAGACAAGAACTTGCCGGGTTTTCTCTCAAGAAACCCCCCTTTCATTTCGACCTTAAGGAAGCGTTTTATGGCTTTTTTTCCCCACATATTTGAATTGACAGCACCACTACTCTTGGACTTTGGGCCATTATTAAGCAAAATAAGGGTTGCTCGAACACAAGTACTAAGATATCATGAGAGTAGGTTGGTGACTGAGATGGTTGACAAGAGACTAAGAAGCAGGCAGGGTATATAGCATGGATATGCTGGACGAAGGGACGATTCCGGCCCCACATGGGGTGACAAGAGATGCATGAGGTTTCTTCTTGCTGCTCAGAATGCTACACAACTGAAAACTTAATGAAGTATTTATTTCTGGAGTTTTCTATTTAAAAATTTGGACCACAGTTGACTGCAGGTCACTGAAACCATGGAAAGTGAAATGTGGATAAGGGGAAATTGCTGTTCTTCTTTTGTATGTGGGGAGATTGGAACTGGTTATCCCTGCTCCTATGATAGCCTTTGTAATTATAATTTAATGCCTTTCCCATTCAATTGTGAAGCAGTAGAGAGCAGGGACTTTGACATGTCCCCAGAATCTAGAAGTGACTGGGTCAGAGCAGATGATCGGTGAGTGGATTAATGAATGACTGCAAAAACAGTGAAAATCGTTTGCAAGTGGGTCAAACCAGAATGCAGTGTGAATAAATTGGAAAGAGCATATGAATATCTTAATATAATGCCAAAGGATGATCCTCACAGGAGAGCAGAGTGTGAAAGTAAGACCAAAGAAACTCCAGCATGGCAGGGCATGGGGAAAGAGCTGCCTTTTTGACTTCACAGGTTGGGAAGACTTTGATGATATAGAAAGACTGGACTGAAACATCAAGAAATGTTCAGAAGGTATACAGTGAGCCCTCCTGGAGCAGAGGATTTGGGGGTAGCTAGTGTGTGTGTGTGTGTGTGTGTGTGTGTGTGTGTGTGTGTGTGTGGTGTGTGTGTGTGTGTGTGTGTGTGTGTGTGTGTGTGTGTGTGTGTGATGGGAGATTGAACCCAGGGGTGTTCTACCTCCAAGCTACATACCCAGCCCTTTAAACAAAATAAATTATTTTGAAACAGGGTCTTGCTAAGTTGCTGAGAGTCACACTAAGGCTTCTAAGATTCACACTAAGGTTGCTGAGGCTGTCCTTGAGCCTGTGATCCTCCTGTCTCAACCTCCCAGGTACTAGAATTACAAGTATGAGCCACCATGCCCAGTTTAGGATTTTGAAGTCATATTAGGTCAGATTTCATAGGGCTTTGCACATCAGGCTCACCAGTTAGAATGTAATTTTTCTTTTTTTCTTCTTTTTCTTTTAGGTGCTAGGGATTGAACCCAGGGGCATTCTGTCACTGAGCTACCCCCAGTCCCCTTTTTATTTTTTATTTTGAGCAGGCTCTCACTAGTGGAATCATGCCAGACAGGATTATGAGTTTGTACTGTGTGCTTCTCAGAACCAGAGCAGCATCCCTTTTCTCAACCTCTAAAAATTATCAGCCTGGCCGGGCATGGTGGCACACACTTGTAATCCCAGCACTTGGGAGGCTGAGACAGGAGGATGACATAGGTTCAAAGCCAGCCTCAGCTACTTAGTGAGGCTCTTAGTAACTTAGTGAGACCCTGCTTCCAAATAAAATATAAAATAGGTCTGGGAGTATAGCCTAGAAGTAGAAAACCCTTGGGTTCCACCCCCCAGTACCACCAAAATAAATAAATAAATAAAAATTAAAAAATAAAATTAAAATTAGAAATAAAATAAATTAAAATAAAAAGTCAGCTTGCTATAAAATAAAAATTAAATGTCTTCCTAAGAAAGAGGTTTGTACTCTTAAAAGAATAACATTCTAGCTGGGTACAGTGGTGCATGCCTGTAATCTTGGTACTTGGGAGGTTAAGACCGTAGAACCACAGATTCAAGGCCAGCCTCAGCAACTTAACAACACCCTGTTTCAAAACAAAAAGTAAACAGGGCTGGGGGTGGAGGTAGCTTGGAGGTAGAATGCCCCGGGTTTAATCCCCAGAACCACATATGCCCACGTGCGCAAAGAATAACACGCTAATGAAAACACGAATATTCAAATTTGTTTTGCGGATTTCCTGTACTGGTAGTGGGAAGAGGTTTTAAAATTTATTAATGTATCTGTATTGGGAAAGATTTCCAATTTTATAATATATCTTCTTTACTAAGAAAGCCAGGGTTAGCTAACAGGAAGAAGAGACTTGTAATTTCCATTTGTAAAGGAAGGAAGGCTGGAGCCAGGAGAAAAATGTGTCCTTGCATTCCTAAGAACAACTTCACACATTTTGGGGGATAGGACAAAAGGTAAAAGCCTGTGTCTGGAGTCAGAGATGCCTCCCCCTTTTGGCCATAAATCCGGCTGGAGAGATAACAGAAGCAGAGCAGGGGCTGGAGATAAGGGGTAACATTATCTCCAAAATCACAGGGACCTGTTGGACTTGGACAGGATAAAAACTTAGTAAACTGGAGTTCTTTGGCATTTTCATTCGAATTGCCCCCCTGTGCCCCGCTCCGGGCACAGGGCTGTAACTATTCCTATATTTCTATCTTTTGAATAAACTTCTTTAAATCTTCAGTAGCTGTCCAAGCGATGAATACTTATTCTTAGCTTAGGGCAAGAATTCACGTTTTTTTCTGTTTGTCTGTCTGTGTGGTGGTGGTGGTGGGGATTACTTCTCCACACACACACATACCACGCACAGTTTCCACCCGTAACATTTCCCCCACAGTATAACCATCTTGGTTTTTCTCGTATAAATTGATGAACCATAAAGACAATGTCAGCCCTCTTGGAGAGATTTTTTTTTTCTGATGGGAAGTTATTTGTGTTCCAGTGGTTCTGTGAAAGCTACGTAGGCATGGGCACCTGGTATCCGGATGGTGGAAGCGGCCAATGAGCCCCAGGGATCTGCCCCCACTCACGCGTCTCAACGTCAGAGGTGTGCTGTGCTTGTCCTACTGTAGCCCGCGGGAAGGAGCTCGCCAGGGCCCGGCCCCTGACCACTTCCCTGCTTTCCCACGGAGTTTCTCCATGTTGCTATTGTTTGTTTGCTCATCTGACCCACAGCCTAGAATGTAAACTGTGAGGGCAAGGAACAAGGCCATCCAGGTTACTGTTTAGAAACTTATCAAACACAGAAGTGGTTTCCTGCCATGAAAACATGAAGGAAACTTGCCCGAAAATTAACGTGGAAACCTAACACGGAAATGTAACTTAGTTTTCCTTCTTCTCTTCCTACTCTCTCTGACTCCCATCCTGCAAAGCCCAGCTCAGTCACCGCTTCCCAGGGCTCCCTAACGACTCAGTAGCGCTGTGGCTCTTCTGCCTTCAGCTGGGTTACATGTTTGCGACCACAGTTGCCACGACCCGCCCCAACTCCATGGAAAGTCTTTGAAGACAGGCCCGCTGAGATGGGTGAAACATCACAGCCCTGGCATGGTCCCTCAGGCAGTGGCTGTGATAGATAGGATGCTAATGGCTACGAATATCAAAAATGACAAAAGTGGCTTAAAAAAGAACGGAGCTAGCCAGGTGTGATGGTCTAACCCTGTAATCCCAGTATCTGGGAGACTGAGACAGGAGGGTCACAGGTTCGAGTCCAGCTTCAGCAACTTAGTGAGACCCTGTTTCAAAATAAAAAGTAGAAAGGGCTGCAGGTGTGGGTCAGAGGCAGAAGGCCCCTGGGCTCAATCCCCACTACTACTACTACTACTACTACTACTAATAATAATAATAATAATAATAATATTAAGGAAGCTCCTTAGTTGACCACTGGAAACCCAGGGGCAAGGCGGGTTTCAGGACTGTTTAGCCCAATAGCTCAGTGATGTGGGACAGTCAGATTCCTTCCTTCCCTCTGCTCTGCCATCTCGCCATGCCCTGGATCTGACTGATGGCAAACAGCCAGGGTTCTCTGTCTCCTCATTTACATCAAAGAGGAGAAGAAGGATGGCTTCCTATGGCTCTCCACACTTTTTAGCAGCTTCCAAAACCCTCTCCTCTGTCTCACTGACCCAAAGTGCAGTCCCAGCCTTTTCTTGAAGGAAAAATAGGGACCAGGCCCATCTTTACAGGATTTAGGCCCACCCCTGAGCTGAGTGAGGTTTCCTCCAACTTTCCTTTTTTTCAATATGTACAGCTAATAAATTATCACCTTTCACAAAAGTTACCCCAAACAAAATATTCATACATGATCCTTTATATGAGATAACCATAATGTTTAACAAAAAGATACTAATCAGCTGACCAGATTCAAAAACAAGACACAAGTTTAGAGTAGTATAAAAAATATCTCAGTTCAAATTTTTAAGCTGGGCATGGTGGCTCACACTTTAATCCCAGTACCTGGGAGACTTAGACAGGAGGATCAGAGGTTCAAGGCCAGCCTCAGAAATTTAGTGAGGCTCTCTGCAACTTAGTGAGATTCCATTTCAAAATAAAAAATAAAATAGGTAGAATGCCTCTGAGTTTAATCCCTTGTCCTGAAAAAAGAAACTCACAAATATTTATTGGGTTTTATGTATATGTTAGATTATTAGATAAGGGCCACGGATTGTGGCAAGCCACACATCCATGTCCATGAGTGCCCCTCCTGAATTGGCTCTGATCCTGGCCCTGGCTTTGGCCTCTGTGATGTTAGCACGCAAAACCTATCAGAAGCCTGAAAGGCTCTCGTGCCTTCTCGGCTGGGGGACCAGCCCCCACACCTCCAATACTTTGCCACTTCCAAATCAATGGGGAAGAGAAAGAAAGTGCAGTAGGTCCATCACATTTTCTAAAACATATTAACATTTGTTGACTGAATCTTCCAGAAATGGGATTAACTACACTTGGAATGGCTTTTCTCTAAAGACGTGTTAAACTTTGTTACAAGAAATCCAAAAAATAAGGTTAGGGGTATAATTCAGTGGGAAGGAAGGTGCTTCACATGCACAATACCCAGAGTTCAACTCCCAGCATCCAAAAGAGTAAAAAAATCTAAGAATGAAGCGACAAGACCATTAAAACAGTTTATTCCATATTTACCTTTAAATTCTCTTGAAGATGGTGTTGCTAGTTACTAACAGAGCTGTATCAAATGCCATTGTCCCCCCAAAGGACCTCGGGTGGGGCTGAGGCTGTTGGGGGTAGGAATCCAGCACTTCCTAGAGTGAAGAACCGCTATCTTCTGGGGCTTACTGGCTCAACCGCAGCTCATTAAGAGTAAACTGTGTGTGTTCATCTTGGTGCAAAGAATAGCACCAAGAGCAACCTTTGGATATACAAGTCCCCCAGCATGTTTTTTTTTTTTGCTTCCTGAACTGAGGTTGGCAGCTGTTTTCACCTGGGGCAGGTGAAGAGCCCACTGTGGATACACTGTTGGGCCCACCATAGGCTGGGCTCGGCTGCTCAAGCCGGCAAGTGCACCTGTCTGTCTTCAGAGCCAGGGCTTTAGACTCCAAAAGCAGAGATCTTAGCTCTGGGAAGCCAACAGGTCATCTGATCCATTCTTCCCCTGGACGATTACACTTAAGCCTTCCTGGAAGGTCCTTCAACTTCTTGGGGGAAATACAGATCATTCAATACAACCTAGGTCCCCATTTCGCCTTTGTCAACAGGGCTCATTTTAACGATTTCCATTACAGGAATGGGGTTGGTCAACCCTCACCGATTCCTTATCTGTGAAATGTGGAGATGTCTTAGCTGGGATACTCTAAATAGGTGAGCGTTCACATACAGACAATGGTAATACTGCTTTCAAACTCCAACTTGAGAATATGAGTAAACGTTTAGGATAGAGGTGTAATGATATTCAGCAGCTAGAAAAGACACGTACAATAAGAGACACCCAGATAATCATCTTTATGTTAATTCCTTAACTCCTTTCCACATGAAACTTTCTGTGGATTTTTACCACCTCTGCGCTGAATGACTTAAGGCCTATTGACTATTCTTTACTGTGATTCAACTAATGGAAGGAATAACACCTTCAGGATGAATCGTGACTTGAAATGGTCATTTATGAAGGCATATTAAGAAACAGTTGATATATCACGGCAAAGAAAGTCAACTTTGTGGAGAGCATGTTAAAATGAATAGAAAAAAATGAGGGGTCATAGCATCTAATGTTTTTAGAGAAGATTGTTTTCAAATTTTACTTTATATAATTCTAAGAATTAAAAATAGACCCATGCATGCACCTCTGGCTATTCTTAAGAGTAAATGGTCTGTTAATATTATTAAGAAAGAAAGAAACCTCCTATAACCCAAGGACACCTGGTACATTTCAAACCATAGCAACAGGTACTCCATGTGGGATTTAGCAAGCTTAATACTGCTGCCAGCTTAACCCAAGTGGGCTTTAGAGAAGTCATGTTATCTAAGAGACTGATCTGTCTAGGAAAGTTCTCAGGTTTTTTTTTTTTTTTTTTTTTTTTTTGTGAAGAAATGGCTCTGTGTTCAGTTAGAGCTGTCTGCTCTGCTAATCTGACCTGACAAAGCCCACTACAGATCCTCAGACTCTGGGACTTTGGTGGACTTGTGTAGATGTTGCAGCGAAAAGGCCGTTGGAGAAATGGGTCTTGATTCTGGAATATGTTCCATTCTGTATTTTTCAATGTATGGTGCAGCCACTTCCCAAACCTGAGAAGCAAGGACAGAAGAAGCTGAAATGTCAATCCCATTGTTCCCACATGCTATTAAACATCAACTTCACCCCAAGTCAAATAGCCTATTTGCTTGCTTTTTTTTTTTTTTTTGAGAGCCATTTGACACGTGATCTGTGTCAATTAGTTACTGGTTGCGTCAAAGGCTTTAAACATACAAAGTCCAAACCATTTCTGAAGTTTTGAAGGTGTTAAGTTGCTTCCTTTTTCCAAGCCAAACAAGCAAGCAAGTAGCAAACAGAACCTAAAAAAATCAGCATGGACAGAGTAAAGGACGGTTGCTCAAGGATATGATATGAGTGTTTCTAAAGCAAGCCTTGAGTGACAAAAGGCAGTGTAGTGGGGTTTTCCACGGCTCTGTTTCCATGCCCCAGGTGCTCTGTGCCTCTGGCCCTTGCTTCTCAAGTGTAGCTGGTGTCCCAGCCCCGTCAGCATCACCTGGGATGAGACACAGTCTCAACCCCACCCCAGACCTACTGAATCTGACTATGCGTTTCCACAAGATGAGGAGGAGGTGCCCGTGCACATTCAAGTTTGAGGAGCATTGCCTCAGATCCTAGTCCAGTTTTTCCCTCTACCCACCAACTTTTCCCTTAACATCTTTTCGAGGTGAGGTGCTTTGGGTTTGCAGCTGTCTTTTTTTCTGATTACTACTGTCAGCCAAGGAGTCTTTCCTACTCTGTGACCTTAGAAAATATGTTCTTTCACAAGCCAGCCCCTCATGCATCTTTCTTCTAGCACTGAAGTTGGAGGCAGGCAAGTGGCTTCCCCTAAAAGGGATCGGGGTCCACCTAGAAGTGAAAGGCATGAAGATTGAAAGGAAAAATCGTTCCCCCGAAGCAGAGCAATGTTCTGGGGAAATCAAGTAGTTCTAGGGAACATGATACTCATAAGTTATTAAAAAGGTTTAAAGCACTTTAATATGATGAATCAGCATGCTAAGCAGCTGTATCAATCATCTAAGTCTATGGTCAATATAACCAGAGGAAATAAGAAACAGGGAAAAGCCGTATCTCATCCACTGAGATAGGGGCAGGTTGCACCATAACACTCAATGGACTCACAGCCCTCTGAAGTAAAAACCTGGGACTTTGTTTCCCTCCAGGCCCATGTAACCATTGCACCTGTTGTTGGTAATTGTACTAACATCGCTAGGAAGGGAACATTCTTTTCTCCAAAAGAGTACATCTTTGAGGGGAGGAGCCTATGAATCTTTCATCTCACTTTCTCCCCACGAATATTTGTCCCCAAACTATATTTAAAATTTATTTCAACTCCTAACCCTCAGCTAGCGCACATCTGTGTGCAACGTGGCACACGTCAGGGATTACCAGTGGCTTCCCAGTGACCTTGCACACTGCCTCCATGCTTCTGCGTTCGTTTTTAAGGTATAGTCAGGAAACAAGAGAATAAGACAATGTCTTTCTGCCCACCGTTCCCACTTTGCTTTCCCATAACAACCAAAAACTAAGAAATAAGTCTAGTAGCTGGCTTGCCTTCTGATCCAGGAGCAGCCTATGTGCCGCCTCGATGTCCGGGGCCATAAAACGATCTTTTATCCAGGGCCTACAGAGAGAGCACATCAACCCATCAGCCAAACATTTAGCACTGCCAAGGTTCACAGTTCTGAAGTGGTGTAACTTCCAGGGCCCTTTTGACTTTACCTTACAACGGAGCGCACCAGGTCATAGACCTTCTCCAGTGGAGTGGTTGATTTCAGAGGGCGTAGAAACTCTATACCCTGGCAGGCTGCAAGAAGTTCAATGGCCAGCACTAAAACAAAAATACCAAGACAGTGGCTGATGAAAGCCTGGCTTCACATTTGAGGAATTATCATCCAAGGAAACAGCCATCAATAGCCAACTAACAGATGGCCGATCCTCTATTGGTAGAAGAAACAGTTATCATTTTAAGCTCACTTTCTAACCCCTTGGCTGTATGTAATGGCAAAAAGAGGAGACTTTAGCCATTGACCTAAATAGATTGCCAGGCGCCTTATTCCAACCAGGAAGCTGCTCAGGATGCTCGATTCCAACTCCACGAGTGAGAAGTGAGGATACTGGAGTAGAAGATGGGAACTTTCTTTCCGTGTCTCTCACAATGGGTTCTTCTTCCTCTAGAATCCTGACCTTTCTGCCTCCCCAGAGTTCATAACATGTTTCACAAATTGAAAGACAAGAAGTTAGATGCCTTCAATACTCTATTTGGCTTACCCACTTAACGGGTCTGATTAAGCTTCTTTTGCGTTTTATTGACAAATAATAGAATCCACGGTGGTTTGATCTTGAATTTTATTTCCATAAAAATTATTCATGATTTAGACTGTATCAAACGTAGAGAAATGTATATTTCAATATTCAGGGTTTATTGCAAGGTATGATAAGCTTAAAAAAGAGTTTTTAACCTAAGAAAGACTGTTTGAAGATTATTCTATGAAGAAAAAGTTGGCTAGATAGTAACTGATAGGATTTTAGCGTTAGTGAATTTGGGGACCTTTAGGTTTGAAGGCTTGAAGCAGACATCGTAGAATTCATCCCAGCGCAGACACAGACTCACTGGCTTATTAACTGGCTCCTTCAACCCTTTGATGAAGATCTATGTGCAGGTATTTTAAGTCAAAGGGAATAGCGAGACTAGAAACATCTTGAAATGCTCATGAAGATAGAAATAGAAAACAGCTGTCATTCATCTTGATCAAAGAAGTTGGGTATGGAGTGGGTGAATGAGGAGATTTTTCATCTAAAGCCACTTAGCTGATTTGAATAAATCATGGTATATTGACAAATCCACTCCTCATTGTCCTCATCCCCAACTGCACAGATATTATACAGATCTGACTCAAACTGTATACTCTCAGCTCACAGAGGTTTAATTTTGAGATAACTTCCACCGAAGCACACACAGCAATCATGTAAATGGAGGTCAGATAAATAACGAGGAGGCCGGTTCATTTTTTTATAATTAGTGTGAGAGAGTGGTTAAGACAAGAGACTTAAAGCCACCTGGGATTAAATCCTAGCACTGGCATCAAAACAACCTTGGGCACATTATTTATCCCCTGTTTTGGCTTTCTGATTGGTAAAGCAGGAAAATAGTACACACTTTTTAGGGTTATGAACTACGAGTCTGTGTGCACACAGTAAATGTTTAGTAAGTGTGAGTGACATGGCACTGGCCAAAAAGAAAGGCTGTCAATAAAAGTATGAAAGACAGGAAAACAACAACTCAGAAGTAAACATTTTCAAGAGAATCATGAAATATATCAGAAAAAACTTAAGTCACCAACTCTGCAATATTTTGCTATCTAAAACCAGCAGTGTTCCTCAAAGTTATCAACTAGGACTTAAAATGCCATGCACATCCTTGTTACAAATTCAAGGGGCTCAATGAATCTTGATTTAGCTGCATGCTTTTTATATGATTCTCATTTATTTTGAAATAAGTTGCTATCTTATGGGTTAATAATCATCCTTGACTCCCCCCATTTTTTTTTTTTTTGTGGTACTAGGGGCGGAACCCAGGGGCTATTCTACCTCCGGGCTAAACTCCCAGACCTATTTTATACTTTATTTGGAAACAGGGTCTCATTAAGTTGCTGAGAGCCTCACTAAGTAGCTGAGGCTGGCTTCAAACCTGTGCGATCCTCCCGTCTCAGCCTCCCAAGTGCTGGGATTACAAGCATGTGCCACCATGCCCAGTGGAACTCCTCCAATTATTATTATTATTGTTATTATTATTTTTTTTTGGTGGCACTGGAGTTCCTGGAAGCCCTTCTACCTCCGGGCTACACTCCCAGACCTATTTTTACATTTTTATTTGGAAACAGGGTCTCCTAAGTCAGCGTGCGCGGCTGGCTTCGAACCTGAGCGATCCTCCTGTCTCTGCTTCCCAAGCGCGGGGATTACAAGCGTGTGCCACCATGCCCTGCCTAACTCCCCCAATTTTTAAAAAAAACATCAAAAATATCTGAAGAATCACAGAAATGCCTTCTAGTTTTACATGAATATCTTCTTCTTTTTGTTTTGTGTATTTATTTATTTATTTTTATTGTATGGTACTGTGAATTGAACTCAGAGTCATTCTACCTCTGAGCTATAACCTCAGCCCTATATTTTTTATTCTTTATTTTGAAACAGGGTCTCACTAAGTTGCAGAGGGCTTCACTAAGTAGCTGAGGCTGGCAGAGAACCTGTGATCCTCCTATTTCAGCTGCCCAAGTACTGGGATTACAACCGTGTGCCATCGTGCCTGATTTTTTTTCATTTTAACAGAACATTATTCATATGAATTAAAACTATCCTAAGCAAATAAATAATAGTACTACTAAGATATGTTGCAAATATATGTTCCTCTTAGATATATTGGGAAAAAGTGTTCACATTTTGAAATTTGAACTCTATCCATTTCATCTGTCTCCAGGGCTAATTTATACCTGTGTTCTTATCACCAAGAAAAAAAATTCTCTTGACCTTGTAGCCTCTCCTCTCCCTCCAGACCTCTGCCAGTCCAAGCTCTTGAAGTCATTCCCTTTGAAAAATTCTCATTCTTTATGCTTGCCACTCTGATTGGGGTTAGATGGAATCTCAGCATAGTTTTGATTTGCATTTCCCTGATGGCTAATAATTTGAACATCTTTTCATGTATCTATTGGCCATTTGTATCTCTTCTTTTGTGAAGTATCCATTCAATTCAGTTGCCCATTTCTTTTTTCTTTCTTTCTTTTTTCTTTTCTTTTTCTTTTTTTTTTTTGGTGGTACTGGGGTTCCTGGAAGCCCTTCTACCTCTGGGCTACTACACTCCCAGACCTATTTTATGTTTTATCTGGAAACAGGGTCTCCTAAGCCAGCGCGCGCGGCTGGCTTCGAACCTGCGTGATCCTCCTGTCTCCGCCTCCCAAATGCGGGGATTACAAGAGTGCGCCACCACGCCTGGCTCAGTTACACATTTCTTAATTGGGTTATTTGTTTTGCTAGTATAAGGTCTTTTGAGCTCTTAATATATTTTGGAGTCAAATAACAACAAATGCTGGCAAGGATGTGGGGAAAGAGGAACTCTTTTACACTGTTGGTAGGAGTGCAAAATAGTTCAGCCACTATGGAGATCAGTGTGAAGTTTCCTTAGAAAACTGGGAATGGATCCACCATATGATCCAGCTATACCACTCCTGGGTATCTTTCCAAAGGGGTTGAAATCAGAGAACTACAGTAACACATGCATACCCATGTTCATAGCAGTACAATTTGTAATAGCCAAAATATGGAACTAATGCAGGTCTCCATCAACAGAAGATTGGATTGCAAAATTATGGGAAATATGCACAATGGAATTCTACTCAACTATAAAGAAGAACAAAACCATGTCATTCACAAGAAGACGGAAAGACCTGGAGAACATTATGTTAAGTGAGGTCAGCCAAGCACAGAAAGAGAAGGGACATATGTTTTCTCTAACATGACTAAACTAGGGGGTATTAGGAATACCAGAGGGACTCCAGATAATGGAGGGGAAACCTTAGCAAAGCTAGAATGGAAGGATAGGAGAGAAAGAAGGCTGAGGTTGATTAATGGAGGAGCTACACTCAAATATGTAAAAGTATGAATGTAGCATGGTCAACCTGGACACTCATTGTTCGGAGGGGGGAAGGGGACAGGGGGTGGGGAAGAGGGCACCAAGCAGAGTCTGAATGTATGCCATTTTCAATATGATCCACATAAAAATTAAAAAAGGAGAAAAGTTTTCATTCTTTCTCCAGTTGGCTATTCTATTTCAAGCCCCTTCCCTTCTGAATGCAACTGTCTTTCCAGGCTCCACTCCTAGTACTTTCTCTCTTTGTCACTAGTAGTCTTCAGCTACCTTGATGCAGAGAGTGCTGACTTCACCGTTGATCCCAGTTCTTTGCTGGGCACTGGTATCTGTATTTAGATGTTCTATAAGTGTCTCCATCTAAACATGTGTTGAGTCAGTTGATTTTGTCCATACCCCCCTCCTCTTTCCCTTGCAAAACTAGTACCGTGCACATACACCTGCCATCTCCCCACACAAGTCAGCCCTATGCATTGTTTGGGTCTTAATCTTAAACACTGGAAATGCCTCTTCTGTTCTCTTCAGACTAGATCAGGTTCAGTTCTATCTCCCTACAACTCTATTCTTCAGTTAGAATTTTCTCAAGCGCTACCGAGACTTGTCAAGGTGCCCAGCATTTGTCTCTCTGTCCGGACCTTAATTTCTAAGAGGGCAGAATCCAGGGAGATCTCATTCACTGTTTCATCCACTGTGCTTAAGAGGTAGGTGCGTTTCCACCCCAACCGAGTTGGAATTATTCTCTTTTCATGTTCCCACACTAGTCACCTGTACAATGAAAATACGCCAAGTGCTTAATATTACTAGGTGTGCTCATAGGCATATTTTATCTACTTTATAACCAGAACTACTAGATTCTAAGACTTATATATATTTGTTAAGTAGTTGTTATCAAAACAAATAAGTAAGTCGGACGTGGTGGCGCATGCTTGTAATCCCAGCATTTGAGAGGCTGAGACAGGAGGATCGCGGTTCTCAGACAGCCTCAGCTACTTAGTGAGGCCCTTGCAACTCTGTGAGATCTGGTTTCAAAATAAAGAGTTAAAAAAAATAAGGCTGGGGTGTAGCTTGGAGGTAGACTGCCCCTGGGTTCCATCCCCAGTTCATAAAAAAAAACAAATAAGTAATAAATATTCATATAATACAAACTGCCAATTCTCTCCCTCCCATTTGCACTTCCTTGATGTAAATGAAGAGAACAACATCAGATGAGCCGGATCTGCCATGTGGAGCTGTAATACCAACTTTATTGTCATGCAAATATTTGGGTGCCAAGACGATGGAGGGTCCTTTTCTAAGTGTTTCAGCCCCATCCAGGGATGTGACTAAAACAGGCAAGACCTCTGCCCTATGGAGCTTGTATTTCACCAAGAAAGGCAAATATTCCTAAATATATTATAGGCGCTAAGTGCTATTAAGAAAAAATAAAATTATAAAAGGGGAGAGAATGGCAGTTTCTCCTTTAGCTGGGAAGACAGGGAAGGCAGCTCAGATGATATGTGGGTAGCTACGTAGACAGTGTGAGGAAGCAAACCAGCTGAGCTGCAGGCAGGGTGCAGAGGCAGGATGTGCTCACTGGCAGGTACAGGGATAAAACCTGTTTCAGGGCACAGAAAGGGATGGCGAGAAGCGACTGCAAAGGCGGAAGCCAGATCATGCAGTGCTTCATAGGAAAACATCTGAGGAGCTCACCATGGCAGACAGATACCTAAGAACAAGTGCTGGTGAGGATGTGGAGAGACTGGCACCTTCAAACACAGCTGGTGGGAGCCTAACATGGTGTAGAAACCCTGAAAAACTGGCAGCTCCTTAAAAAGACAAATGTAGAGCTGCCATATGACCCAGCACTTCTGCTCTAGAGAAATGAAGACGTATATTCACACCAAAACTTGGGCACCTTATTAGTGGCATCATGTAGATGAGCCAAAAGATGGAAACAAAGCCAGTCCCCTTCAACTGACAAAAGGATAAAGAAAATGTGGTCTGTCCCTAGAAGGGAATATTTTTAACTATAAGTGGAGTATTGATACATGCTACAACATAATGAGTCTTGAAAACTGAATGCTAAGTGAAAGTAGCCAGCCACAAAGACCAAATATTATGCAATTTCATTGATATGAAGTGTTCAGATATAGGTAGAACTATAGAGACAGAAAGTAGTAGACCACTGGTCGCCTAGGACTGGGGGGAATGGGAGAATGGACGGTGACAGGTTTCATTTTGGGAATCATAGAAATGTTTTAAAATTGATTTTGGTGATGATGACACTATTCTATGGACACACTAAAATCATAGAATTATACACTTTGAACTGGTGAATTCTAAGACAGATGAATATATCTCAAAATACTGTTACAAAAAAAGACTATCTGGCTCTTACATTTACCTTTGACTAATGATATTTTTGTCAATAATAATTATGCAACTCTATTACATAAACTTAGGAACATAGAGGACAATTTCTAAAGGAAGACAAACTAGGAGAACTAACCTAGTTTTTCTATTAGTCAAAGGCACAAGGGAGAAAGGATGAGGGACTACTATAGATTAAAAGAAGCTGAAAATCATGACAATCAGACTTAACAAGTAGGCCTTGAATCCTGATTTGAACAAATTCTAAAGACATCAAGATACTATAACTGGGACTTCCGGGAAGATGGCGACCGAGAAAAGTGGGGCTTAAGAGCCCCGCTAACAACCAATCTCCATTACCACAAAATCAGCGCCTTTCATAGCCAGAAAACACCATCACCAGAGAAACAAAAAAAATCACCAGGCTCCAGAGAGAAAGCGGACTGAGAACAGAGCTCAGAGCCACAGAGGAGATACACCGGCCTCACGCCCGAGGACGCGGCAGCAGCGCTATACTGCTGGCGGCAGCAGCGAATTCACCGGACGGCTACAGCAAGCCGAGGTGAGCCACTGCAGAACAGCCAGGCAGGATCTCTCGGCGCAGGGAGCATCTAAAGCTCCCAGTGGCTGAGCTCAACACACTGTGCAGGGACTCAGAGTGGAACTCAAAACCAGAGAAGAAAAAATACGCCAGCCTCACGGCCGAGGGCGTGGCAGCAGTGACATATTGCTACCGGCGGCGGCAGCAGCAGTGAATTCATCGAGTCCAGTACAGCTACATCTGTGTACTAAAGAATGGTGAGTCAAATTGTGGGCCACAGAGGAGAAATCCCAGTACTGTACTCCCTGGGACTTGACCCAGTGGGGGAGTGGCGGTGTCAGAGATATCACACCATAGGAGAACGTGCAACCTGGCACCCCCCATAGTTTAAAGCAGCCTCTATCGACTCTCTGGGTCGGAGACTCTGTGATACAACCCAGTAAAGGAGTAGTGGGGTCAGAGATACTACAGACTCGAGATCCAGAGCACCTTAAGCGAAGTCATAGTGACCCAAGGGAAGAACCCAGAGAAGGCACAAACTTCCGAAATCATGGGAAAGAGGAATAACACTGGAGCAATGAATGCCCACAACCCCACATCAGAACCCGATAAAACAGAAAATCAGAGATTTCTAGAAGATCAAATCAGGAAAATAACTGTAGAAATAATAGAGGTGCTTCGAAAAGAATTCAGAGAGAGCCAAAAAGAGATAAAGGATGCAATTAATGAAGTAAAGGCCTCAATTCAAAGCACAAACAACCAATTAGACCACATGGAGAACAGAATCTCGCTCTTAGAAGATGATCATTCCAAAAATGAACACATAGTTTCTAATCTAGAAAAAAATATCCGACAGCAGGAATCTGACATTGAAGAAATATGGGCCCATTTTAAGAGAGCTAACCTAAGAATAATTGGAATAGTGGAGGGAATAGAAAGTGAAACCAAAGGGATCAACAATCTTTTCAAGGAAGTAATAGCAGAAAATTTTCCAAACATAGAGCAAGAGGTTGATACACAGGTCCAGGAAACTTATAGAACTCCCTTTAGACAGGATCGGACAAGAGGATCTCCACGCCACATAATTGTCAAAATGACCAATGTGGAAGCCAAGCAGAGAATCTTAAAGGCAACAAAAGCAAAGGGCCAAGTGACATTCAGAGGCAAACCAATTAGAATCACTCCAGACTTCCCAAACCAAGTCATGAGAGCCAGAAGGGCTTGGAGTAACATATTCCAAACTCTGAAAGAAAACAACTTCCAGCCAAAAATTTCCTACCCAGCAAAACTTTCTATCAAATTAAATGGGGAAATAAGAAGCTTCCACGACAAACAGAAACTGAATGAATTTATGTCTTCAAAACCAGCGCTAGAGAAAATACTCAAAGAGATTAACTACAAAGAAGAAATAGGTAACACACACCAGAACCAGAGAAACAAGATTTTCCATCCAACAGACAACTAAGATTGGTTATCTGTGGAGATTCATTATTTATGTTAGTCTTTTACCTATCTCTAAATGGTATTGTTTGCCTTTATTGTTGTTAATTTTTAGGATGTCTAGTTGGAATATTAATATACCTTCAGATATAGCATTTGGAAATATTTTATCCCATTCTATTAGTAATTTTTAACTCTGTTTACATTGTCTTTGGATATACAATATTTTTTTTTATTTTTTAGGGAGTTTGTATACTCTTCCGTTGCCTGTGCCATTGAAATCATATCCAAGAAATCACTGCCAATTTCAATGTTGTGAGGTTTTATGACCCAGATTTTCTCCTAAAAGTTTATAGTCTTAAGATTTATATTTAGGTCTTTTATCTATTTTGAGTTAATATTTGTATATGGGATTAGGTAAGGGTCCAATTTTATTCTTTTCCATGTAGTTATTATTTTTCAACAATATTTAGTTAAAAGATTATTATTTCCACCACCAAATGTTTGTGGAAACCTTGTCAAAAATAACTTGACAATATAGGGAAGAATTTAGCTCTAGGCTTTTATTTAACTCCAATGGTTTATATATCTGCCTTTAGAACAGTACTACACTGTTTCAATTATTGTAGCTTTATATGGTTTGAAATCAGAAAATATATATCTTTTAGCTTTGTTCTTTTTCAAGATCATTTTGGGTATCTAGAGTCCATATTCCATATTAGGATAGATTTTTTTCTGAAAAATAAATATATAAATATATGATAGTTTCACCTAAAAAAATAGAAAAAAAATATTCTCTGGTAAGAAAGAAAGCAAAAAGAAATATTGAAATGTTATCTTTAAGTCATCAAAAGCTTGGTATCAGACAAATGAAACTGTTATGTGAAATTATCATTTTTAATTTTGGATAAATTGCTATAATACTAGATGTCAACCACTAAGCCAAGCATGGGAAGGAGGGATGGGGAGAGAATGGGGTGGGGATCGGGTGGGGGCTGACTGGGTGATGTGTGCATGTATGTCTATAAAAGTTTGTTTCCCACTATGGTGTATGAATACAATGCACCAATAAAAATAAATAAATAAATAAATAAATAAATAAAAGATACTATAACTGGAAAATCTTGAATATGTATTTTGTGGTGATACCTGGACTTACTCTTATTGTCCAGTGGTGTTGGATGTGAAGCAAATGTGCAAACCATTGAATCAGGGTGAGGTATATGAGGATTCCTGGTACTCGTCTCTCCAGTTTTCAATATGTTTTTAAAAGTCTCATTGAAAAACAAAACAGCCAAGAAACCACTTGATCTAGGTATACTTTCTTGGTTCTTAATCTTATTCCTTCGTGAGCATCAGAATCACCTGGAAAATGTGTGTGTGTGTGTGTGTGTGTGTGTGTGTGTGTGTGTGTGTTACTGAAGGCTGAACTCAGAGGCATTCTATCTCCAAGCTACACTCCATGCATATATATGTGGTGGTACTGGGGTTCCTGGAAACCCTTCTACCTCCGGGCTACACTCCCAGACCTACTTTATATTTTTATTTGAAAACAGGGTCTCTTAAGCCAGCGTGGCTGACTTTGAACCTGCGCGACCCTCCTGTCTCCGCCTCCCAAGTGCGGGGGTTACAAGCGTGCACCACCACGCCCGGCCCAATATTTTGTTTTGAAACAGAGTCTTGCAAGGCTGTGGAGGGGCTTGCTAAATTGCGGAGGCTGGTCTTGAGCTTGTGATCCTCCAAGTAATCTAAGATTACAGATGTGCGCCACCATGCCCATCTTAAAAAATTTTTTAAACACAGGTGGATCCCCATTCCTCCCCACAGTTTCTGGTTAAGCAGATCTGAGAGAGGGCTTCAGAACCTGCATTTCTAATTAAATAGAAATTGATTAGGTATTGATTAAAATGATATCCAGGTAATGCTGATGCTGCTGGTAGAGATTCCACTTGGAAACTGCCCACACAGTGGTTGGTCAGTGACACCTGTCATCCTGAACTTGCTGGTCTTACCTTGTTCCACATGCTCGACGACCCTGAGGGCCTTCCTCGCTGCCCACCCTCCCATGGAGACGTGATCCTCGGTGGCAGCACTGGTGGAGAGGGAGTCCACAGACGAGGGGTGGCAGAGAGCCTTGCTCTCGGAAACTGCAGGAGATCAGCACAAGTTAAGAAGTACCCCTAAGTAGCTAAAATGTCAAAATATCCACTGCATGGGAGACCCTCTCTAGGAGCTCTTGGTTCCCATGCACCAGACAGTACAAAGTTTCTTTGGGGAAAAAAAAGTCAGGTTTTTTTCCCCCTCAAATAAGAAGGACTCAAAGTTCTACTGAGCTTTGAGATAAGACAAGGGTGAGACACGTTGCAAAGCCTGGAGTCATTGAGTACACCAAGAGACTTGGCGAAAAGACATGACGGTCTCATTCAGGTACTTAAGAACCATCCGACTGCTTGCATGGAGCAGAGGAGGGCTTAGAATTCAGGTGTGGCGTTTGAGAATTGAGCCTGCACCTGCAGGGTTTGGGTAAGGAGATTTAGCACTTCAGAATATGCAACATTACATAAGAAGGTATTCTGAACTTAAGCAAGGGCCTCATAATGACCAGTGATATCTCTGAGAGGTGAATGGAATCCTTCCTGGGGCCTTTCAAAACTCCGCTGTGTGTATCCGTGTCTCAGGGATCTTGCAGGTATTGAGTTCACGATAGGGCCTGGGATCCCCTTCCTCTAAGGAGCTCCCAGATGATGCTATATTTTTGGTCTGAAGACAACACTTTGAGTGGCAGGGACCTAGTTGTTGGAGTTCCTTATTCCCAGCTTCAGAAGTCAGAAAAGATTAAAGTCAAAGTCTTTTAACCTCTGCCATTGGCCTTGAGCATATCTTGAGCTCTGTTTTAGACTGTAAGGGATGTGGTCCTGCAAGAACCTAAGTGTAAACTAGGGTCATCTGCTGGTCCTGGTTTCCAGGACTTTGCAGGCTCTGGCATTGCTCGTCACACGCCCTGGGGATCCTAACCGAGGGTTGTGATGACAAGCACCTTGTGGTGAGGCTCGTTCTAAAAGATAATCTAAGGTGACTCCCCTAAAAATTAAACATCATTTTCATTAAGAAAGCAAGCTGAACAACGCCAATAGGCAGCGTGGAAAGCTAAAGTCACTCAAAGCAGGCTTCTCAAGGCCCATAATGCTCTCTAAAACTCAGTTACTGCTCCCTCTACGACCATGTTAGAGTGAGAAATCTTCTTTTTGTGGGTCTAGGGATGGAACCCAGGGGCATTGACTTCTGAGCTACACCCCCTGCCCTATTTTTTATTCTTTATTTTGAAACAGGGGTCTCACTAGGTTGCGGAGGGCCTCACTAAGTAGCTGAGGCTGTCCATGAACCATGATCCTACTGTCTCAGCCTCCTGAATGCTGGGATTACAAGCGTGCGCCACCACGCCCGGCTCAAAATCTATCTTCTAAAGGGGTATTTACATAAGCAGGAAAGTAGCCATGCACAGTGGTGTTACACATCTGTGATCTCAGTACTCGGGAGCTGAGACAGGAGGTTCACAGGTTCAAGGTCAGCCTCAGCAACCTAGTGGCCCCCTCAGCAACTTAGCAACACCCTGTTTCAAAATTAGAACAAAACAAAAAAAAAAGGACTGAGAGTATAACTTGGAGGTAGAATGACCCTGGGTTCAATCCCTAGTACCAAGTAAATAATAAATAGGCAAGCAAATAAGCAAATAGAAAATCCATACTGGAACAGTGAAGATAACTCAGTGGCTGTTTGTTGGCTATTTGTGGTGAGTTTTAGTGAGAGGCATAGGTGAGGAAGGCCTTAAGAGTAATATTGTTAATAAAAACTAATATTTATTCTGTGTTTATGCTTTGCCAAGCATAGTCATTTTTATGTATTAATTCATTTCATCCTCCAAACAGCCCCAGTAGGTCAATTCATCATTTTATGCAGGGGTAAACTGAGGCTCAATAGGACTAAAAGACTTGATATGACACTGCTAATAAATTGCAAAGATGGAATTTAGCTCTAGCTGTTAATCACCATGTCATCCCACCTTTCGAGGTAGAATTGTTTAAGAAAATACAGAGGGAGACTTCCGGGAAGATGGCGACCGAGAAAAGCGGGGCTTAAGAGCCCCGCTAACAACAAATATCCATTACCACAAAATCAGCGCCTTTCAAAGCCAGAAAACAACATCACCAGAGAAAACAAAAAAAAATCACCAGGCTCCAAAGAGAAAGCGGACTGAGAACAGAGCCACAGAGGATATCCTCACGCCCGAGGACGCGGCAGACGCGGCAGCAGCGCCATACTGCTGGCGAATTCACGGGACGGCCATAGCAAGCCGAGGGGAGCCGCTGCGGAACAGCCAGGCGGGATTTCTCGGCGCAGAGGACATCTAAAGCTCCCAGTGTCTGAGCTCAGCACACGCTGCAGGGATTCAGAGTGGAAATCAAAACCAAGAAAAAAAAAAAAAAAAACAAAACGCCAGCCCAACGGCCGAGGGCGTAGCAGCGGCGCCATATTGCCACCGGCGGCAGCAGCACGGAACTCACTACAGCTACATCTGCGTACTCAAGAACAGTGAGTCAAATTGCGGGCCACAGCGGAGAAATCCCAGTACTGTACTCACTGGGACTTGACCCAGTGGGAGAGGGGTGGTGGCAGTGATATCAAACCATAGGAGAACGTGCAACCTGGCACCCCCCACGGTCTAAAGCAGCCTCTATCGACTCTCTGGGTCGGAGACTCTGTGATAAAACCCAGTAAAGGAGTAGTGGGGTCTGAGATACTACTGACTCGAGATCCAGAGCACCTTAAGTGAAGTCATAGTGACCCAAGGGAAGAACCCAGAGAAGGCACAAACTTCCGAAATCATGGGAAAGAGGAATAATACTGGAGCAATGAATGCTCACAACCCCACAACATCAGAACCCGATAAAAGAGAAAATCAGAGATTTCTAGAAGATCAAATCAGGAAAATAACTGTAGAAATAATAGAGGTGCTTCGAAAAGAACTCAGAGAGAGCCAAAAAGAGATAAAGGATGCAATTAATGAAGTAAAGGCCTCAATTCAAAGCACAAACAACCGATTAGAACACATGGAGAACAGAATCTCGCTCTTAGAAGATGATCATTCCAAAAATGAACGCATAGTTTCTAATCTCAGAAAAAATATCCGACAGCAGGAATCTGATATTGAAGAAATATGGGCCCATCTTAAGAGAGCTAACCTAAGAATAATTGGAATAGAGGAGGGAAAAGAAAGTGAAACTAAAGGGATCAACAATCTCTTCAAGGAAGTAATAGCAGAAAATTTTCCAGACATAGAGCAAGAGGTCGATACACAGGTCCAGGAAACTTATAGAACTCCCTTTAGACAGGATCGGAGAAGAGGATCCCCACGCCACATAATTGTCAAAATGACCAATGTGGAAGCCAAGCAGAGAATCTTAAAGGCAACAAAAGCAAAGGGCCAAGTGACATTCAGAGGCAAACCAATTAGAATCACTCCAGACTTCCCAAACCAAGTTATGAGAGCCAGAAGGGCTTGGAGTAACATATTCCAAACTCTGAAAGAAAACAACTTCCAGCCAAAAATTTCCTACCCAGCAAAACTCTCTATCAAATTAGATGGAGAAATAAGAAGCTTCCATGACAAACAGAAACTGAAGGAATTTATGTCTTCAAAACCAGCACTAGAGAAAATACTCAAAGAGATTAACTACAAAGAAGAAATAGGTAACACACATCAGAACTAGAGAAACAAGATTTTCCATCCAACAGACAACTAAGATTGGTTATCTGTGGAGATTCATTATTTATGTTAGTCTGTTACCTATCTGTAAAGGGTATTGTTTGCCTTTATTGTTGTTAATTTTTAGGATTTCTAGTTGGAATATTAATATACCTTCAGATATAGCATTTGGAAATATTTTATCCCATTCTATTAGTAATTTTTAACTCTGTTTACATTGTCTTTGGATATACAATATGTTTTTTATTTTTTAGGGAGTTTGTATACTCTTCTGTTGCCTGTGCCATTGAAATCATAACCAAGAAATCACTGCCAATTTCAATGTTGTGAGGTTTTATGACCAGATTTTCTCCTAAAAGTTTATAGTCTTAAGATTTATATTTAGGTCTTTTATCTATTTTGAGTTAATACTTGTATATGGGATTAGGTAAGGGTCCAATTTTATTCTTTTCCATGTAATTATTATGTTTCAACAATATTTAGTTAAAAGATTATTATTTCCCCCACCAAATGTTCGTGGAAACCTTGTCAAAAATAACTTGACAATATAGGGAAGAATTTAGCTCTAGGCTTTTATTTAACTCCAATGGTTTATATATCTGCCTTTAGAACAGTACTACACTGTTTCAATTATTGTAGCTTTATATGGTTTGAAATCAGAAAATATATATCTTCTAGCTTTGTTCTTTTTCAAGATCGATGTGGGTACCTAGAGTCCATATTCCATATTAGGATAGATTTTTTTTCCTGAAAAATAAATATATAAATATATGATAGTTTCACCTAAAAAATAGAAAAAAATAGATTCTCTGGTAAGAAAGAAAGCAAAAAGAAATATTGAAATGTTATCTTTAAGTCATCAAAAGCTTGGTATCAGACAAATGAAACTGTTATGAGAGATTATCATTTTTAATTTTGGATAAATTGCTATAATACTAGATGTCAACTACTAAGCCAAGCATAGGAGGGGGGGATAGGGAGAGAACGGGGTGGGGATCGGGTGGGGGCTGACTGGGCAATGTGTGCATGTATGTCTACAAAAGTATGTATCCCACTATGATGTATGAATACAGTGCACCAATTAAAAATAAATATGAAAAAAAAAGAAAATACAGAATCACCAATTAAGTATGAATTTCAGATTGAAAAAATAATTTTTTTAGTACAAGTGGAGTTCCAAATAATTCAGAGAGGGCATCCTGTATTTTTGTTTGTTAAGATTAGCAGCCCTATTTTAGGAATAAATATCCGTTAAAATGAAATTCTCATTAAAGCAAACTTGGGAGCCAATATGCCTGGGTTTGAATTTTGTTGTACATTTGATTGGTAGTGCAATATTGGTTACTTAATATTGAGTGCATTATTATAATTTATTTTTGGTGGTACTGGGAGTGGAACCCAGGGGCTTTCTAACTGAGCTATACTCCTAGACCTATTTTATATTTTATCTGGAAACAGGGTCTCACTAAGTTGCTGAGAGCCTCACTAAGTAGCTGAGGCTGGCTTCAAACCTGTGCGATCCTCCTGTCTCAACTTCCCAAGCGTGGGGATTACAAGTGTGCACCACCTTGCCCAGCTCGAGTGCATTAATATTACCCATTTGAATCACTTAACTTCTCAGCTCTTCAGATATCCTATCTATAAGCTGGAGATTATAATAGTATTTCCCTCGTGATATTGTTGGAGTATTGAGTTACAAGTGGGGACCTTAGCACTTACTTTGTGGTATTATTCTGACGTGTTATTTATTTGCCCCTTACAGTCTTGAGTCAGCAATCAGCTATTTTGAAGCTCAATTTTTTGAAGCATTTTGCTTCTTGTAAGCATTTTTTATATGTTGGAAGAAGATCTTAATCTTTTTTTTTCTTTTCTTTTCTTCTTTTTTTATTTTTCAGTACTGGGGATGGGACCCAGGGGCATTCTACGTCCGAGCTACCCCCGCAGCCCTATTTTCTATTCTTTATTTTGAAACAGGGTCTCACTCAGTTGCAAGGGGCCTCACTACATAGCTGAGGCTGTCCGTGAACCATGATCTTCCTGTCTCAGCCTCCCAAGTACTGGGATTACAAGCGTGCACCACCACGCTGGTCTTGATATTCATCTTTTGAGTGTTTGGTAGTGCTAACAGAATGTCCTCCAAATTTCATCATTCCAGCTGGTTCAAGTTTCACCATTAGCTATGTGCATTTTGTCTTTTGTCCTTTCTTCTTTTGATAATCTTCAAATTGAGTTTGGAAAAAGCTATAGTGATAAAGTTCACATGCAACATCAGATTGCTCTCCACAGAGAAAATGTCCATTTACACAATGTCGGTATTGTATTATTATGTTTCAGGATAACATTGTGTATATCTTATTTTATTTTTTCAAAAGAAATGTTTAAAGGATCAACCTGCAGCTGGGCATGGTGACACATGCCTGTAATCCCAGTGCTTGGGAGGCTGAGAGAGGAGGATCAAGGTTCAAGGCCAACCTTGACAATTTAGCAAGGTCTCAGTAACTTAGCAAGGCCTTGTTTCAGAATACAAAGGTTGGGGGGTGTAGCTCAGAAGTACAATGCCCCTGGGTTCAATTCCCAGTATCACTAACATAAATAAATAAATAAATAAATAAATAAGTAAATATCAAACTGCTACATTTGTACTGACAGAGGTAGAATACAAATAAAAGTGGTAAAATGTGAAATCTCATTCAAAGGCAAGATTTGGTATTATCAGTAAAATGGAAGGGCTGTCAGATGGACAGGTTTGTGTTCTGGGGAAAAGGCAGCATTCTTACCAAGGGCTGCGGCTGTGCAGTGGGCTATCATGAACCCGGAGTTCAGTCCACCTTCAGCCACCAGGAAGGCAGGCAGCTCACTGAGGGACGGATTACAGAGCCTTTCGATTCTCCTTTCGCTAATCGCAGCAAGTTCATGGACGCCAATGGCCAAATAGTCCAAGGCCTGAAAGAATGTCTCAATTCAGTTGGACGCTATTGGGATATGCATTTCGCAGCAGGAGCAATTTTTTAAAGCTTACTTTGGCTGGGTATTCACCGTGGAAGTTTCCTCCTGAAATTGTCTCTCCCCGACTGGCAAAGACCATCTTTGAAAACAGGTTAAGGCTTGAACAGAATTTTTGCTGATCATATGGTATATAACTCCTGCTCCCACCTGCTGATTTTTAGCAGTGAAATAGAGTAATCTTTGTGCAAATGTAGGATAAAGGAAAAAAGGCAGGACACCCTGAAAGAATTGTTGACGTGAAGGCACACAAAAGAAAAAAAAAAAGAAAGAAAGGTAAATTATGTATACCTATTGGAGGCCAAAAATAATGGAGTATGAAATGCTGTTTTCTCTTGAGATGAGTATCATAACTCTACTGATTTAATCATTAGTACTTGTACTCAAAAGATTTAGAAACTGAAACTAAGAAGAGAGACCAGTAAACCTGTTTGAAAGTAAATTCTCTTTCTTTGGTGAGCGCTGTGAGTTTGTGCTCTATAGAAGAGTCTGTTGACAAGATGATTTTAGCATCTCTCTTCTGACAGTCCTATTTGCTGAAATAAACACTTTACTAAAAGTGTTTACTTTTAGTAAAGTGTTTACTGTTCTGCACTTTACTAAAACCAACAGACACCCAGGCAAAAATGGTATCGAATCCAACTTTCTGGTTCCAAACATCTCATATTTTGCCTATTAGACTAAAGAATACAGTCAATCCTTGTATCTATGGATTCTGCATCTGTGAATTTAATTCAGTTCAGATTGAAATATTTCCCTAAATAGGGAAAACAAGGTGTTTGTACTAAACACATACAGATGTTTTTCTTGTCATTATTCCCTAAATAATACAACATAACTGTTCATATAACATTATATTAGCATTACAACTAATCTAGAGGTGATTTGAAGTATACAGGAGGGTGTGCATAGGTTAAATACTGTGCCATTTTATATTAAAAAAAAACTTAAGCATCTGCAGATTTTGGTATTCACAGAACGGTCCTGGAATCACTCTCCCACAGAAACCAAGGGATAGCTACTCACAACTTACTTGGAACGCAGTGTGTGTGAGAAAGGCTCTGACTTTCGAAGAGTTGGAGATGCATGTGTTACATAAATCTGGTCACATTTGTAGAGACTCTATGCACGTAACTGTGAACCTATTAGACCTCACTCCTGCTCTTCTCCAGGAATCTGCCCAACCTCAGGCCCTGGTCTTCTCATAACTCTCAGAATCCCTTGAGCCATTGATTGCTGCACTAATGTAGGACTTCAGCATGTTCTATTATCCTCTAGTTGTTCTAAATTTGTTTGTTGGCCATTATATTATGCCAGTTAGAATGTAGACGTAATAGGCACTCTATATACTCTTTTGGGTAATGTCAGTATTTCAGGAGAATGTTCACTTATTAGCCTATTGAAAATTAAAGAGTCTTTCATTGAGAAAGTAAAAGACTTACCCTCCATATCCAATAGTATTTTTTTCTTTTTAAGTCCATACAATACCCTTTAAGGTCTAAATTATGTAGATGTTGAAGAGATACCTCTCCTCAACTGTGCAAGACTGGATATGTGAGATAAGACCAAGTAGAGTTCCTGAAAACCACGACTATTCTTGGGGAGATGGGTGGTGTTGAGGAGTTGAGAGATCACAGCCCTGAAGATTATTTAGTGTGGGTTTTAATCAGCTGTGAAGAAATCTGAAAGAACTTGAAACACACATCAGCACAGGATTGTCAGAAGAGAGATACAACCTTGCACAGCTCTAGTGTGGCCAGCTGTTAACGTAGGTTATCAACTGCTTCCAGAGCTGCAATTAGAAGGGGAAAAGTAGATCCCTAAGTGGTTTGGCCACAATCACAAGCAGTGTTGTCTCTGTGAAGACTGCACTCCTGACTGATCACCTCCACTTCTAGGGAAGAAAACCATCAGAACATTCCATAGAAAAAGGCAGATGTTCTTTCCCATTGAGGAAAGAACAGCTCCACCATTGAAAAATGGAAGCATTCTTACTGTTCTTTATGCAAATATAGAAGTAATGACTTAAGTCCACATTAGAGATAAAAACTTGGGATGAGGAAAGCCATGTTTGATAACACTGGTAGGGGTGAGAATGTTGTCTTTGTGTGTGTGTGTGTGTGTGTGTGGTACTGGGGGTGGAACCCAGAGGCTTTTCTACCTCTGGGCTATACTCCTATTAATACTTTCTTTGGAAACAGGGTCTCACTAAGTTGCTGAGAGCCTCATTCAGTAGCTGAGGTTGGCTTCGAATCTGTGCGATCCTGTCCCAGCCTCCCAAGCGCGGGGATTACAAGTGTGCGCCACCACGCCCCGTGAGAGTGTTGTCTTCTGTTTACTGCGTCTTGCGTTGGTAGAACCAGTGGGTCCTGCACAAAGGTGGGCCAGTTATACCACAGTCTCCATAATCAGGTTGGTGACAAGGGTCTTCATCACTCTACTTACAACTTCAGCGGTGGGTATTAAGGCAAATGTCTTTGTGAAAGCCAGTGCTGGAAAAATTCCTACCCTGGTCATTAATGGGTTAATGTTAAAAGCATAGCATATTAGACTTGGAGCCTGAGAGTGGGTTCCTGGCTTGCTTCTGTCACTTACTCCCTGAACTATAGCCTCAGGGACAAAATCATTTAACTATGTAATGGAATTAGTAGATTGAGGTGCTTGCACAACAGTTGCTTAGGTGGATCCTGACATTACCAGCTGGAACTCTATAATTGCAGATTAGTAGAGATTCAAAAGATACAGGGTTGTCTGTGGCACTGTTCAGTTCTGTGGTAATGATGTCCTTCACAAAGGCTATCGTGTCGTTCACCACGCCATGGATCTAAAATACAATCAAAATGGGTTCCATCAATTCTACTAAGATCTTATCTCCAGCCTCTCCCTAGTAAGTGCTTGGCATTTATTACCATGGAAATTATACTGGGCTCGTTTAGAATTATGAAGATGACTTTGATACATCTTCTGGGTTCCCATGAGGCAAGTTAGAATAAATTCATGGGTTTATACAAGACAATATGGGTTTACAGAAGACAAATCTATACAGAACAGTGTGATGTAGGAGAAAGGATGCCAACTCTAGATCCAGGGGGTTTTACTTCCAGGTTACTGGTAGGACGCGGGCTAGTTACTTAAGTTTATAGTTGAAACAGTCTTAGAAAACAAATAATGTAATATGCCTTATTGCTTTTGAGAAGTAAATAAGATAATGCAGACAAACTCTTAGACATGACTCAGAGATCACTCAGATGGTCACTACTATTCAAGGAGGCTGTTCATGAAACATGACGGTACTACACTAGAAGATTCTCAAAAGCAAGGCAGCTACCCTGCACAGCCACCATGATGAGTAGTAGTGCCGGCCACCCAGCTTCTCCCAGAAGTCAAGGAAGTAAAGCTCCAGCTGTGTAATCTTGGGCAAGTACTTAACTCTGTCCTTAGTTCTCAACTGCAACATGGAAGGAAATATCTATCTCATAGGACAATTGAATGGGAAGGGCTAGTGAATTAACATGTTGGAGCATATCAGAGTTGGTTATGATTCTTAGAACATCAGAGAGGTTTTCAGCCAAGACTTATTCTTATAGTATAATGATTGGACAGTTCTTTCCCATAGATTTTTTCGTGTGTGTGGTACTGGGGATGGAACCCAGGGGCATTCTACCTTTGAGCTACACCCACCCCAGTCCTAGTTTTTAGTCTTTTTTTTTTTTTTTTTTTTTGAAACAAGGTCTCACTGAGTTGTGAAGGGCCTTGCTAAGTAGCTGAGGTTGTTCACGAACTGCGATCCTCCAGTCTCCGTCTCCCAAATGCGGGGATTAAGCTAGCAAGAATAGGATTGAGTAAAAGGAAATGAGGGCACTCACTCCAGGGAGGACTCTGTATTACACTCTAGATTGGAATTTGCCATAAGCCAACGTATGGCTTTATGAGATTCTTGTTTATCTCTCCATCAATTTATGTAAATGAGTTGATGCTACTGCAAAACAGGACGCCTAATGGCAACCCCAGTCATCTGCATTTTTAATTTAAGTTAATCTATAATAATTTATATAATTTTTATTTTTTAATTGGTGCATTGTAGTCATACATCTTAGTGGAGTACAAGATGGTAGAGATACATGCACACATCACTCATTTAGCCCTTCCCCAGTTCCTTCCCCCTCCCTCCTTCTCAGGTTTGGCTTAGTGATTGACTTTGATGTTTGTGAATGTTCATCCTGTATGTTAGGGAATTTCCCTCTCCACCTGCTTCCCATCACCTGCAAATTAGGCCTCCTTATTTGCTCATCTATGGTTTCTCCTCCTTCATCTAGAGTTTTTCCTATGACCCTTTTTCTCCCTACCTTGAGATAAAATTTATATTTAAATAAAAAGTGCAGATAAGGTATATTCACGAACACACATTTGAATTTTGAAGGATAGAATGAGACTTTTCTATGAACATCCCTCACTGGCTGGTTCAAGTTTTATCTAACAGTGAGAACCAGCAAAACTGTTTTAACTCTGTGTAGCTGTTACACTAAATCAATATAGCAGGTTGTCTATTTGAACTGTGCAAGGAGGTTAAGCAAAGCAACCCCAAAGAAAACAAACAATTTAGCATAGAGAGTAGAAAGTTTATAATAATTGGAGAATTGAAGGTGTGATGTATATAATTTTTAGTGGAGGTAGTAAGGAAATGTGGATTATAATTGGCTATGATGTGATTTTCTAACACCTTTTTTCTAATTCTTTTCCCTGAATTTGGGGGTAAGAGGGAGAAAAGAAACTTGGCTGGTTTCTTGTTTTGTTTGTTTTACCTGTGGACAGCAGCGCAAGGTGTATGCGTCCTGAACTCGGTCACAGAACCTGTGGCTTTCTGTGGAAGAGTTGGAGGGAGGAAAATATTACTGAATCTTCTTTCTTTCTTTCTTTCTTTCTTTCTTTCTTTCTTTCTTTCTTTCTTTCTTTCTTTCTTTCTTTCTCCTTTCTTTCTTCTGTCTTTCTTTCTTTCTTTCTTTCTTTCTTTCTTTCTTTCTTTCTTCCTTTCTTCTTTTCTTTCTGTCCTAGAGATCAAACCCAGGGGCATTCTATCTTCGAGCTATATCCCCAGCCCTATTTTATTTTTTTTATTTTTGGTGGTACTGGGAATGGAACCCATGGGCCTTCTACCTCTGGGCTACACTCCCAGACCTATTTTATATTTTTTATTTGGAAACAGGGTCTCTTAAACCAGCTAAGGCTGGCTTCGAACCTGCGCGATCCTCCTGTCTCAGCCTCCCAAGCACGGGGATTACAAGCGTGCGCCACCACGCCCGGCTCTATTTTATTTTATTTTGAAACAGGGTCTCACTGAGTTGCTGAGGCTGGTGCCAAACCTATTTCTCAATCTCCCAGGTATAGGCATGCACCACCACACCTGGCTGTTACCAATTCTTCCCACAGAACTCATAACCAGTCACACAAACATGCCCGCACCTGCTATTTCCGAAGGGTGGTGATCTGAGTCCAAGAGTGAACGAAACCGGAAAGCAACTTCAATTTGCCCACGATGAGGACGAACAGCGTGAATATCTGGAATTGAGAAAGGTGAAGCGGGCTCAGCGATTCTGGTATTAGAATGAACTACCACCCGGCAGCTCAGGACCATACAAGGCACAGGCCTGGCTCTCAAAAGTCCCAATGGGCTTTACCTGCCACTCAGAATTAGAGACTTAATTTCAAGAGCAAAAATTTTTTTCTTGACTTTATTCTTCCTACTTTAAATATTGGGAATCAAACTATGTGTTGAGCCCCCTAGGACTGAACTCAAGACATCGGGCCTCCCCTTAAAAAATTGGGCACAATGAAATTTTACTCAGCCATAAAGAATAAAAAAAATTATGTCATTTACAGGGAAGTGGATGGAACTGGAGAACATTATGCTAAGTGAGATTAGTTAGTCACAAAAAGTAAGAAATCAAGAAATAGAATGTTCTCTCTAATATGTGAAAGCTAAGGAGAAAAAGAGTCACAGGAGGAACTCTAGAAGTAGAAGGAGATACTATAAATGAGCAAAAAAGGCGACCTGAGGGGATGGGAGCAGAGTAGAGGGAAATTCTCTAATGCACATGATGTACTTTAACAAAATACCAATGCCAATCACTAAGACAAACATGAGTAAGAAGGAAGGAGAGGGAAGGAGGCGGGAACTGGGTTAGGGCTAATTGGGTGATGTGTGCGTGTATGTCTCCACCATCTTGTATCTCACCAAGATGTATGATTGCAATTCACACATAAAAAAAAAAAAAAAAATTGGGCTGATGACAGCAGGAAGCTCAAATAGTGGCCTAATTTAACTAAGTCATTTTTAGATAGATTTCTGCCCTCTTTTTTTTATTATAGTAGGGAGTCTTTGAAATATTGTACTTTTCAGATAAACGACTTTTATAGTTTTCCTTTTGCAATTTTCTAATTGGGACCAATCCTAATCCTAAGTGTGTGTGTGTGTGTGTGTGTGTGTGTGTGTGTGTTACTAGGAATTGAACCCAGGGGTTTTCTACTTCTTAGCTACATTGAAGCCCTTCTTATTTGTTTGTTTGTTTTTTTGTTTTGTTTTGAAACAGTCTCACTAGGTGACTGAGAGTTTTTCTAGTTACTCAGGTTAGTCTTGAACTTGCAATCCTCCTATCTCATCCTCTCAAGCAATGGGATTACAAGCATGCACCACCACACCCAGCTCCTACTCTAGTTTTAAAAGTCCCGCAAAATAGATTTCTGAAACCATACCTAGTTTGACACACACACACCACAGGGTGATCTCACTTGACCCCCTGAGTCACTGTCTCTAACGCACCGTCTTGCAAGATCAAGTGTGGCATAACTTGGATGAAGCCGTATCAGGACTGGGTGAGTCATGGGCACCTGGGTTTTCTCCTTCTTCCCTACTATCCAACCCTACCACTCCTGTGCCTCCAGACCCCAGCCATCCTGCCCCACCAGCTCTGGTGAATAAACACCACTGAAGGGGAGAACCCTGCTGACCAGTGTCGAAGGCTTTGGTGGTGCCCTTCAGCACCTCCAGGGTGAGGGACGCCACGATGTCAGCCTGCCGTGCAATGGCGCTGGCCCGCTCAATGGCCTCACAGCCCAGGGAGGTGATCATCTGCGTCCCATTGATGAGTGCCAGGCCCTTTGGGGAAGGAGAGAGAAGTTCCCTACTGCACTTACAGTGATCAACCTACATACAAGTGGATTTTATAACCTTTGCTTTTATAAGAGAAGAGGTTAGTCTATCAGTTGAACTGTTTACCTCTGCTTTCTTAAAGCCAGGGCAGTAATACTTATTTAAGCACTGGAGAGATAAGTACCATCAGTATCATCATATATGAAATCACTAGCACAAATCTGGTAAGGGGGAAATACCTGTTGAGTGGTCACCTTCAGGTAGCCATAGACCTCTGGCATATAGATGGCAATACAATCTTTAGCTCTTTATTATACTGTATTACTTCTTTGATATCTCACCATTGTAGATGAGACATCCTAAGATAATTCTAGTCAAAGCCTTTTGGCTTAGAGCATCCTAAGGGACCTTAACTGACATCATCTCCTAGGGACTCTTAGGGAACTAGACTTGGAGAAAATCCCCCAAGCATTTGGGGGCATGAAAAATCTTTTAGGTACCATTTTTTTTTCAGTGAGCAACTTAAAACAAATCTGTAAGTCACCTTTGTTTGGGGTAACTAGTGAGACTGCTATTAGATTGAAAATAATACAAACATAACTATTAATATGAATAAAATGTTCTTGAATCTCTTTACCTCTTTTGGCTTCAAAACAATTGGCTTTAATCCATGGGCTTCCAGGACCTAGAGAATTATTACAAATATAAAAGTGGGTGTCAAGTGGATACCAGCCTGTTTCTGATTTCATATAAATTCCAATAAAAAAGTCTGTAAAGCCTGTAAATCCAATTTCTAAGATTAGACCTATATGAATTGGTTTTTCTTTTGTGCCTTTTGCTCTCATCTCTAGTTCCATTCTTTGAAAGCAGACTTATCTTTCAAACAACTTTTGTACTTAAACCAGGAACTCTGTTACGTACAGAATCAGATTTGGTTTTGGTGTCTATTCCTCATTCCTGCGCTGGCAGAACTTCAGAGCAGAGCTCGGCTGGCAAATCTGTGTGCACCAACCAAAAAGGGCTTATTGAATCTCCTCTGCCAGCAGGAGACAAAACCCAAAAGAGGAAAGTGGAAGGATGGTCTTCCCTGAAATAAAAGAAGTAAAAAGAGCCACCAAGCTCTGGGCCCTCGAGAGAAGAAGGAAGGAGGAGATCAAGTAAGAGAAAGACAGAGCTAGCGTCACTTAACCAAGTCCACTTCACAAGAAGATCTGAGTATCAGTCACATGCCTGATTCTCTTCTGGGTGTTAGGCTGGGCTGAACTCAGGAAAAATGGAGACAGGCAAGTTCAGAGGAAATTAGAGTAGTGGTATGTAGAGTCTCTGAGGGTGTAGAAAGTGAGGAGAGTTCAATGGATAAGCATCCCATAGTGGGCTTGATGGGGAAACCTCATATGGATGTAAACTTATTTGAACTCTTCCCTTCCTCAGTCCTCATTTTCTCACTAACATGTGTGGGGAAGGTGGGAAGGGAAGAGGGATTACAGAGGGAAATACGACAAGCGATGTGTGCATGTGTGGTTGTTACCACTCCAAATCTCACCATGATAGAGAATTGCATTGCGCCAATAAAAATATTTAAAAAAGGAAATTCCAAGTGTACTATAGTACTATATAGTACTATAATGTACTATAGTAGACATATGTCACATTTGTTAAAAATTAACTCTGAGCCAGGTGTGGTGGCACACGCTTGTAATCCCAGTGCTTGGGAGGCTGAGACAGGACGATCGCAGGTTTGTGGTCAGCCTCAGTTACTTAGTGAGTTTCTCTGCAACTTAGTGAGACCCTGTTTCTCAAAGTAAAGAATTAAAAAAAACTAGGGCTTGAGGTGGAGCTTGGAGTAGAATGCCCCTGGATTCAATCTCTAGTACCACCAAAAAAAAAAAGTACATAAAAATAAACTTCATTTTTTATTATTATTTTTTGTTTGTTGAGGGATGCTGCTCCCACATCATAGAGGCCCAAAGCAGAGTGAACAAGGACAAGAGAGGAGGGACATATATAGTCCCCAAGGCCAAATCCCCAGTGACCAGCCTTCTCCAGCCGCATCCTGCCTTCCTTAATTACCATCTGGTAAATCCATTCAGATAATCCATCAATGAATTTGTCCACCAACTAGATTAGAAGCCCATATTATATTATTTCACTCCAGAACACTTTTGCATTGCCAGTTCGTAAGTTCTTCCAGGGATATTCTGTATCCTGCATTTTATAAATGTCTAAAAAATAATAACAATCATGGCTGGTAGGACCACATGAAGTAGGGGCACGGGAGACTTGCGGGGTAGGGAAAAGGACCAGAGGACCAGAAAAAAGAGCTTCCTAGAGACTCTGCAGATGGAAAAATAAGAGTGAGACAGGTGGGTAGGAGAATAAGGTGCTTGTGCTAGGTCCCCTGCCTAGTACCCAGCACTCTCCATATGTAGGCAAGCAACCTCTAATATCTGAGATAGAGAATCCTGGGTAGGAGGGATTAGGGGGATCATGTGACAACAATCTTGAAGCCACATTAAGTCTAGACTTATCCTAAGGTCATGGGAAAGCATTACAGGTTGTTTTGTTTTTATGATACTGGGCATTGAACCCAGGGGTGTTCTAGCTCTGAACTATACCCCTAGCCCTATTTAATTATTATTATTTTTGGAACAGGACCTTGCTAAATTGCTGAGGCTGGCCATGAACCTGTGATTCTCTTGACTCAGCCTCCCAAGTACTACAAATTATAAGTATGTGCCGCCACACCCAGCCAACATTGCAAGTTTTAGTTAGAACATGTTTGGACTTGCTGTTTGGAGAGATGGGGCTGACTGGAGCATGAAGAAGGCAGAAAAAACGGGTGCACTGAGGGACAGTCAAGATGCTGCCGCTGGGAAGAAGATGCTCTGCAGCCTGGACCCCCAAAGAATGATCCATTCACACAACTCGTTCCTCCTCCTTGGCGGCCCTCTGTCCCTTCTACTCATTGTTAGGGTACCTCCCAGAAATCCATCAGAGATGCCACTTTAAATGATGCTATGTGGTGCTCTGATGGAACCTGGATGGATGAAGAGAACCTAAAAGCTTTATGGAAGACACACCTTTCCAATTAGCCATCAGGGAAGGAGCTTGGGAAGAAAATGGACCTGCTTCCTAAACGCCATACGGTAAGCACTATAATCCACAGCTCTGCATTGGTGAGATGAACTCCAAAATACAACTGGGACAGTGTGTGACCTCCCTCATGGGCACTGGAAGTGTTTTAGGTGCCAAATATCTTCCTAGATCAACACCGGCAGCTGTGCCCTTTCGCCAAGGCGATCCCCAGATGCAAGAGGCTGAGTGTAGGAGCAAATGGCCTTGTCTAGTTGGGCTTCCAAGTGTGAGTTCTCATCTGGGACATAAGGAGAGGCTCGACTCGCTCCTTTGGGGCTGCCATCGGCATGCAGCGATACCAGGTAGCCAGCCAGGGGAACCACTGTGGCTGGAGGCTGTTGTTATGACTTAATTCTAAGTTATAATGAATTGACTTCATGATTATTATAAAGTCTTACATATTTAGCATCAGCCCAGCCACTCTTTGGAGACCACATCTTCCCTTCTCCGATGAGCCCCAGGGCAAGGTGAGAGAGCGGGGCCAGGTCTCCGCTGGCACCAACGGTCCCCTTCTCAGGAACATAGGAAAGGCAGGAGGCTGCAAGAGAGGCGGGGAGACCTCAGGATCCCTGCCTCACTTCGCTTGTCCCCCCTCCTCCTCTCCAGCCAATACAGCCTCCGCCTCAGAGACAGCCAGAGTCACTCTGTGGCATAAACATGGGGGACAGAGAGTTCCTCAAGCAACTGCTGAATTGAGGCTCTATCTAGACCTGTACTGCAGCGCAGACTCAAGGGACTCATGCTAGTCTTAAAGATGCCAAAAGCTAAGTCAAGTGGGCTGTAAGATGGGTTCAAGTTCATAGGAGTAACTGCCACCCCTCCTGTTCCCTGACCTTGTCTAGCCCTCCTACTCCTTGCCAGGCCCCCGTTTCCACTCATCTCAATTATTTTGTGCTAAGGGTTGGCCTCAGGGGTGGGTATTTTACCTCTAAGCCACACCCCGGCCCTATTTTTTTTTTTTTTTTGAAACAGGTTCTCACCAAGTTGCAGAGGGCCTTATTAAGTATATATGCCTGGCCGAAAACCTTTAGCTGAGATCTTCCTGTCTCAGCCTCCCAACAATGGGGATTACAAGCGTGCACCACCACACTCAGCTTTTCTTTCTTTCTTTTTTTTTTTTTTTTTGAAACAGAGTCTTGCTAAGTTGCTGAGGGCCTTCCTGAGTTTCTGAGGCTGGCCTCGAGCCAGTAGTCCTCCTATCTCAGCCTTTCAAATTCTGAAATTACAGGTTTGCACCTCCACGCCCGGCTTCATGTCACTGTCTTCTCAACTCAGTCGTTCCATCGGTCTACTCTGGGGGACCCGCCCAGCCTCTGTGGAAGCTCTGTCTGGGGATTCACTACTATACCATTAAATGCTTCGATGACTTGTTGGAGGGTCTCCAGGGAAATGCCACTGTACCCTTTAGCTAAGACATTGATCCGTAAAGCCAAGAGCATCCGACACCTCTCGGGACTGAGTGGTTTCCCAACACCTACAAAACAGAGTTGACATTGCCTCTAAGAAAAGCCAAGCTTTTGCACCTCCCAGCTGCCTCTCTCCCTCACTCTCTCCCCTCATCAGCCCTATGTCCCGCCTGCTCTCCACAGCTCTCCCTGTGACCTGCTTTGCTTCTCAAGGCCTCCGCTTCCAGACAAAGGTAAAGGTCCAAATCTGTCTTCTCGGGACCCGTCCCTGGATGCCTCGGTGAACTCCAGCCTCCCAAACACCTTTAGAATGATGTCTCCCAGCATCACCAAAGTCAAATGAACAGCGTAAAGACTCCCTAGCACGCGGTTGGTTGGGCACTGAGTCTTAGACTTTCTCATCTTGCCTTGCCCATCTTAGCTCATTCCCTGAGTTCCCACATTCATTCGCCTGGACCGCACCATTCTCCCTGAAGGCTGGGACACTCTGTCCCATCCCCGCCCTCCCGCTGGCAGGAAGGCCATCTGGCCTGGTGCCATCTGTGTCCCGTCCCTCCAGCCAGCCTCCGGCCCAGGGAGTGCGCTTGGAGCACACTCGCTGTTCAGTGTATTGCTGGATGGTTCACATTGGGCTTTATTCATTTAGCAAATAAGATACAGGAGGCACCCAAAGCTTTGGGTTTACCTGATGAGTGTGAACGAACCAAGTTGACCTGAAGCTCCCTGGAAAAGAAAGGTAAACACTCTGTCATATACCTCCATGTGAAAAGACACCCTATGCTGGGAAGACGGAGGGAAGAATCCTCACAATCGCAATGGAGGAAAACAACCAAATTGTGCTTTCACTACCAAGTTATATGCATGGTAGCCCAAGCTTCACCCTGCTCCTCTGGAAACTGGGACAATCGTCAGTGATTTCCCTTGCTGAAAAAAATCTCAAAGATAGGGGCAGGTGGAATGTGACTGTACGGATGTTTCAAACTTACTGTAGTTTGTTGATAGGAATGACAGTGTTGGCAAATTTCCCAAAACCTGTAGTAATGCCATAAACAACTGGAATAATAACAAACAAAAAAAAAAGACATTACGCAATCAGGCACGGGCAGTGTTTTAAACTATAAAAAGAATGTTATAAGGAGAAAAGGATACCTGTTTTTTCATTTATGATTTTGTCTATGACTTCCCTGGACTTTTTCACCTTCTGTTCAGCAGTCTCAGTGAGCTAGGGAGACGTTGGTTAGAAATGAGCTCGTCAAAGACTTTCCTATCAGAACTCGCGAAGAAGGTAGCCAAAGGATGTCCTTCCCTCTCTGCCCCATACCTTTATTTTGTAGCGTCCCTTTCCCAAGTTGACCAGGTCCTCTGTGGTCAGGCTGTCCCCATCCAAGCGGATGTACTAGACAAAAAGAAGGAATCTCAGTGAGTATAAACCCTTGTTTTGTTTTGTTTTATTTTTCGTACTGAGAATTGAACGGGGTGTGTGTGTGTTATTCTACCTCCAAACTATTCTTCCAGCCCTTTTTATTTTTTGATTTGAAACAGGATCTCCCTAGGTTGTGGAGAGTACTGCCAGGTTGCTAAGGCTGGTCTTGAACTTGGCAAGCATCCTGGTCTTGTCTCAGCCTCCCAAGTACTAGTATTACAGGTGTGTGCACCATGTCCAGCTCTGAAATGCTGAGTTGTTCTCATGAGAAGCCCCCAGCAGAGTCAGACTTTGACACCTCAGAAATTTCTCTTGCTGTGAAACATTAATGTGCTACTTAAAAAGACAGCCTGCGCCGGGCGTGGTGGCGCACGCTTGTAATCCCCGCGTTTGGGAGGCAGAGACAGGAGGATCGCGCAGGTTCGAAGCCAGCCACGTGCGCTGGCTTAGGAGACCCTGTTTCCAAATAAAAATGTGAAAATAGATCTGGGAGTGTAGTCCGGAGGTAGAAGGGCTTCCAGAAACCCCAGTACCAAAAAAAAAAAAAAAAAGAAAAGAAAAAAAAAAGACAGCTTGCTTGAGCTGGGCATGGTAGTGCACGCTTGTAATCCCTGCACTTGGGAGGCGGAGACAGGAGTAATCCTAACTACTGGGGAGACTGAGGCAGAAGAATGACAAGTTCAAGTTCAGCCTGGGCAACTTAGTGAGACCCTGTCTCAAAATAGAATAAAAAGGCTGAGAGTATAGCTCAGTGGTAGAGCACTTGCCTAGCATGTACCAGACTGAGAGAGAGAGAGAGAGAGAGAGAGAGAGAGAGAGAGAGAGAGAGGAGAAGGGAGAAAGTCTCAATAGTATATACTCAGAAATGTTTGCTGGGCAAGGTGGAGCATGCCTGTACTCCCAGTACTTGGGAGATAGGAGGATCCCAGGTTCAAGGCCAGCCTCAGCAATTTAGCAAGACCATTTCAAAACAACAACAACAACAACAACAACAAAGGGGCTGAAGGCATAGCTCGGGAGTAAAATGTCCTCTGTGCCAAAAAAGAAAGAAAGAAATGTTGCCAGCCTTCCGTACCCCCCCCACACACACACACTTAAATGGGAGAACTTCATTTTCTCAACAAAAAGAGAATGGTTTGCAGCTTACCTTGTCAGGCTCCTTGTATTTGCTATATCTGAAGCCAGGTAAAAGAAAATACTGGGTAGTGTGGCAAAGCTCCAGCCTCACCCCAACTGGAGTAGCCCCCAGAGCTGATCAGAGAGCCTTGCAGGAAAGGATACAGGTAAACTCCTTCTGGTTGAGAGGGAATGAAGTCAGGGGACATCACATCGCCTTCTATCACTGAAACAAGAAGGCGAGAGGGAGCCCTGATGAACCATGTCGAGCCATGTCTGAGCTGCTGCTAAGCCCGAGAGGGCCGGTCCACAGCCCATGCATTCTATAGAAGTGGCTGCTTTACCATCACTGGTGATGCGTTCAAGCAGCCTTAGCATTGTCACACAGGAGAGCAAAAGGCAGAGGTGTAGACACAGAGGTAGAGGCAAAAGACCAAGCTCTAAACTCACCTCCATCCCTACTGCCTGCTGTGTTGATTTTTAAATCTGAATGCCTGTTTCTTCTGATCTGCAGTTTGGGGAGGTCTACTAAAGGGCAAAAGGGCCTTTGAAATGATTTAGCCACTGCTAAGCATTCATCCCTGCAGGCTCGGGTTCAAGTATGGCGTTAGCTGCCTGACCGTGGTACTACACTGCTAGCCGGCTCACCTGCTGTCCGTGGAGTGTGGCAAGAAGCCTACCTGTTCTCCCAGAGTCCTATGGTGTGAGGATTTGATACTCAGAGCAAGCGCTTAACAAGCTGTCCCCCAATGGTTGGGTGACTAGAGTCCCCTCCCAGGCTCTTTAGGACAGAGCCCAGCCGTGCCCCACCAGTGCATCCTCCTCGCCTGCGCTCACTCACCCACTTCCACGAACTCGTTGTCCTCCAGGGCCACCTCCAGCAGGTCCTCATTGTCCAGCAGGCCCAGTCCCTTGCAGCGTCGCACGAGGAAGCGCACGTCGTCCACCGAGGTGAAGCCGCCGTTGTCCGGCTTGTTCTTCATGTAGCGCCGCACGGCCTCGCGGCCCAGCCAGCCCACCGTGAGCTGCGGGTCCCTGCAGGGCACCGCCAGCCATTCCCCACGCACATGTACTGTGTACCTGGGCATGGCTCCGATCTCACACAAAGGCCCACAGAAAGTTGACGGTTCCGCTTTGCAGACAGTGTCTCTGGAGAGAGAGTTTTTATCTAGAAGTGACTCTAGGTGTGGCTGGCAGGACAGCCAGGGATGGACTTTCGAAACATGCTAATTCCCTCCCTTTAACTCATTCATACATTGGACAAATATTTATTGAGGGCCCCGGGTGTCCCTTTGGCTTTTTGCAGCTACGCTAGTGGCAGGAGAGGGGGCTGCTGGCAGGTGAGCCCCTGTCCATCTGTGATCCAGTCCTGAGGGAGAAAGGTCTGGGGTCTCCCACCCTGGGGAGCTCAGCCTCTTTGGGCAATGGCCACCAGCCCCCTCTGGTCAGGGTCTTCAGTTTCTCCCTCTCTCCTCATTTCTGTGCTAGTTGTCCTCCATTCAGGGCAGCTTATAAACACCATGTTCCTGTCTTTATCTGGAATGCAGCCTCCTGGCCAACTGTGACACCTGGGAGTGTGGCAATCTCCATCATTTGTTTATCACACAAACACATTGGGCAACAGACGCCCCGCCACCCGAGAGGCTTCTGAAGCTCTTGCTCCACAGAGGAAGCTATGGAGGCCACAGAGCATCGCCACAACTCAAGGTTATCTCTGGGCCGGCAGACCCGCGGCTCAGAGGTCCCCAGCGCACCGGCCGCAGTGAGCTGTTAGCTGTTGCTTCCTCATCCGAAGGCACAGGAGCGGGGAGGGCATCTGCTCAGTGCCGTAACCTGCAGTATCTACCTGCGATCAAATCCCAGTTCTGGATTTACTAGCAGTTTAACCACTAGCAAAGTTATGTCTTCTTGAGGCCTCGGCTTCCTCAGTTAATCTTGAGGAACTTGTAACAGCCCTGAGACAGCAGCTGGCCGCTGGAGATGCATGGGGGGACATATTTGTGGTCACTATCATTTGGACTTCAATACTCTATGTTACCTTGGGTGCTTTGTGAATACTCTTTCGTCTTGGCCCCTGGATATTCCTCATGCAATTAAATTTCTCCATCACAGGAGATGCCTCCTGTATCTAGTTCACTACCACTAGCCTTAAGGAACTCTGATGGTGTGAAAAAGGAACCAAAGAAATGTGTGCATGATTTTTACCAAGCAGAGATTTGATTATTGAAGTAGAAAATGCTAACAAGTGTGTTTCCACCACCACAGACTTCATTGGAGATGAAGAAACACCGCCAACAAATGCCTATGCCTTTGTCAGTTTCTAATTCTGCCTCCCACTGTCTATTTGAAATGTTTCCTTCAGTCACATTCTGAGTGTGCCCTGGAATTCATCATCACCTGAGTTGGATACACATACGTCATCTTATTTTATTATTTATTTATTTATTTATTTATTTACCTATCTATTTATTTATTTGCAGGTCTGGGGATGGAACCTAGGGGCATTTGACCTCAGAGCTACACCCCCTGCCCTATTTTTTCTTCTTTTTATTTTGAAACTGGGTCTCACTGTGTTGCAAAGGGCCTCACTAAGTAGCTGAGGCTGTCCTCGAACCGCGATCCTCTGTTCTCAGCCTCCCGAATGCTGGGATTACAAGTGTGTGCCACCACACCCGGCTCACATACGTCATCTTAAATTCTAGTATTCTACCTTCTGACCACGACCACCTAGCCTTCCCGTTCTCCCTTTACTTCAATCATCTCTACCCTTGAACCTGATCTATTTGGTCCCTTCTTCTCTCTACTCCCACCAGTCTCCTCACTTTCATAGAGACCTTATGCTGGTTGTTGGCTTGGACCACTCCCCCCAACCCCCACACTGAGCCCAGGGGCATTCTACCTTTAAGCTACATTCCCAGATCTATTTTAATTTGGAAACAGGGTCTTGCTAGATTGATGAAGTTTTCACTACTTGCTGGGCTGTCCTTGAACCTGCGATAGTACTGTTTCAGCCTCCCACCTACAGGGATTACAGGTACGTGCCACCTTGCCCAGCTAGAACCACTCTTCTTAAGCCTTTTGAAGGTCTTTGGTAGCCCTAAATCTAAGCCTACGTTTGGAGTAAAACTATGCCCTGGTTCCTAACAAACTACCATCTCTATTCACCCAGGCCAAACACTGTACAGTAAGTCCTCTGGTCATACAGAATCATGGTATTCTCCTTTGACTTGTCCCACCACCTCAGTGAGTCTCCAAAACCTCCATTTCTCAATACCCACCTTGACTCTCAGAGGAAGGCTTTATCATCTACTATCTGGAAAAAATGAGGCTATCAGATATGATGACCGTCACTCTTTGCCTGCCTACATTCATCCATTTATTCATTCATTTAATGAATATTTCTTGAGCAGTTGTTATGGGTCAAGCTCTGTATCAGATGCTCAGGATGAAATAAAGGGATTCATTTTCTGCCATTATGGCACTTATTGTCTGGTGATGGATACAGACTTAGAAAGACTAATATGATGTCCAACTAACCCCCATGCTGGAAGAAATCCCAAATGACTGGGCACTCCAGCTGAGCTCAGCTTTCCAAGATAACACCAGCTACCAGTGACTTCCACCCCCAGCAATCCCAGGACTCTAAATTCAGCCCCTAGACATTGTGGAGCTGACTGACTCCTGTTATCCTTCTACCACCTTTATTTCCTTGACTAGATGTTTCTTATTCTTGAAATCTCAATTCAGGCCTTTTCTTCCCCAGGCAGTGTCCCCTAAACCTTTGGTCAGGTTGGTTAAGCAACCCTTTTCCAGGCTGCTTTAGCATAACCTTCTTTTCTATTTACCCATGACCTCAAACATGCTAGGCAAACCCTCTACCATTGGTAGAGCCCTGGTCCTTTTTATTTTTGAGGCAGGGTCTCACTAAGTTGCCTAGCTGGTCTGTAATTTGTGATCCTCCTGCCTCAGCCTCCCAGGTAGTTGGAATTATAGGCAGGCACTGCCCACCTTCCTCCACTAGCAGAAATTAATTATTTTTGTTCATCCAGTAATCCTATGTATAGCCAAGATGGCACAAGTACACCTAAGAAATAGGCACCAGCTGAACTGAAGAAGTGGCCCTAGGTAAACCCTACGTGGATGCCTCTTTAGCGCCCTCTGTCTTCTTCACAGAGCCCTTCCACACAGCCCTGCAAGCATCCTTTGCTTGTTTGTGACTTCAGAAAAGTGATAGTAGTAGCTTAAGAGTTTGTCTTGTGAACTCATAGGGCAGAAGCCTCACAAAACATTATTTGGATGTAAGGATTTAAGTCTAATCATTTAGAACACAATTGCATACAGGGATTTGAGTTGAACTCTCTCCTCTGGTGCTCCTGGCATAGAGACAAGTGAGAAGAAGAGCCTTAAGAAACAGTCGCACTGTGGTGTAGGTAAATGTCCAAAGGACAGAGCTTCCCGGGGGAAGGGAAAGTGAGGGAGGCTTCAGGATTCCAGGAATAAGCAGGAATATGTCCCCGTGATCCCAGACTTATCTTCTGAATGTCTGCTCCTATGTATTTCAAGAGTTTAGTCACTGTATTAGCATTGTGTGTGTGTGTGTGTGTGTGTGTGTGTGTGTGTGTGTTAGTAATTTGGTGATGACACACTCTTATTCAGGCTTATACCAAGGCAACATTCCTTTTGACTAGAGTCTATCTGGCCAGGGGTGGACCCAGCCTGGGTCAGTCTTATCTCTGGGAGTCTGGAAGGAGATGACCTATCTCTCCAGGTGGTAGGAAGGAACCATTTGCCACAGTGGAGCTGGAAGGCACCTGGACTGCACAACGTGGAGTAGAGAAGCAGAGACGGGGCAGGAGCACCGACGCTCTGCTGACTTCTGTCTGGCCACAGGTGCTGGTAACGTCTTCCTAGCTTGTACCTTAAAACCATATCCTCTTCCCCTGTAACTTCAGTCATTGCATTGCTGGTACTCGCAACCAAAGGGTCACCACATTCTCATGGGTGCTGTTACTTGTCTTTGATTTGATTCAGGCTGGATGGTGTTTAATGTGCTTCCATGTTCGGTGTGGGTGAAGAACATTGGCTGAGATGAGGCTGACGGACAGGCTGATGTTCAGGGTGGCCACCTGACCCTGGAGCACAAGAGACCAGGACGAGCCCACTGGATTGGCTGGGGAGTAGAGGGCTCCCATAAGAGTTTATACACTTTGGGAAGGGACTTCTATGCCTACCAGGTGTGGTGAGCAAGTCTGAGTGTTCATGTTTAAGGTTATTTAAAAAGCAAAACCCTCATTAGGCTCAACTTTTAGTTTTAGCAGATTAAGACTAAACTTCAATACAACATCAGATAAATAATATGTTGAATATATTTTGTGATCATACTGGGGGAATAATAATAAAGCTAATTAAAAACTGAAACAAATCAAAGGATTAAAGTTTGCTAAAATTTATTTTACAAAGAATATACCACTACTGGGGGAAAAAAGTAGCAAAATTTAGCAAAATCACTGACAGAACAATAAAAAGCCAAACTTAAAAAGCACATTTAATTACAATGTAAGCTGATGTTTTATATTTCTTCATAAATTCAATTTTAAAAAGAGACATTTCTGCAATCAGTACCGGCCAGGTCCTCAATCTACTTTCAAATCCTTCCCCACCAGCATCGCAGTGACAGGGTGCATGCTCGCTCTGTGCTGTTGGTAGGCACTGACGGCTAGGTCATGGGATTTGTCAAAGGCCGCGAGGTCCCTGCCAAAAAAAAAAAAAAAGGAGAAGAAAAGAAGAAGAGGAGGAGAGGGGGAAGAGGAGGAGGAAGAAACAGAAGGAGAAGCAGAAGCAGAAGCAGAAAGAGAAAAGGGTGGTAGGGGAGAGAAAGAAGGGCAGAGAGCAAGGGAAAGGGAGAACAAGAATATAAGTCAATACTGGAGAATGAACTAAAAATGGCAATAGCATTAATAGCTAAATACCTAGGAGAGCATGCGCCCCAGCCAGGAAGCCTTGGTCCATTCCTGTATCGCAGACGGACCTTTAAACTGGCAGAGCAGATATATTGGGGAGTTACAGGGAAGGGCCAGGGTGGCAGGGTCAGTAGCTTTTTACCAAGTACATGGAAGTAGAGTGTACCTCAACAACTTTTGTCTTTCATTATTTTTTAATTAAATTAATTAAATTAATTAATTTTTTGCTACTGAGGATAAAACCCATGGGCATTCTGCCTCTGAGCCAAACCCCCAGCCCTATTTTTTATTCTTTATTTTGTTTTTCTTCTTCTTCTTTTTTTTTTTTTTTTTGGTGGTACTTGGGATGGAACCCAGAGGCTTTCTACCTCCGGGCTATACTCCCAGACCCATTTTCTATTTTATTTGGAAACAGGGTCTCACTAAGTTGCTGAGAGCCTCACTAAGTAGCTGAGGCTGGCTTTGAACCTGCACGATCCTCCTGTCTCAGCCTCCCAAGTGTGGGGATTACAAGTGTATGCCACCACGCCCCGCTTATTCTTTATTTTGAAACAGGGTCTCACTGAGTTGCAAAGGGCCTCATTAAGTAGTAGCTGAGGATGGCTGTGAACCATGATCCTCCTGTCTCAGCCTCCCAAATGCTGGGATTACAAATATGTGCCACTACGACTGGCTTTTTGTCCTTAAAAAAAAAAAATTGCTTTCTAAAGTTTATTTTCCATTAAGATTTTGAGTATAAAGCCAGGCATGGTGGTGCATGCTTGTAATCCCAGCATTTGGGAGACTGAGACATGAGGATCGTGGTTGGCAGCCAGCCTCAGTTACTTAGTGAGGCCCTTTGCAACTCAGTGAGACTGTTTCAAAATAAAGAATAAAAAATAGGGCTGGGGGAATAGCTCAGAGGTGGAATGCCCCTGAGTTCCAATCCAAATACTGCAAAAATAAAATAAATATATGCATATATATTTTTTGAGTATAAAAATACTAAATATATTTTTTAAAATTCTGCACCGGGCGTGGTGGCGCACGCTTGTAATCCCCATGCTTAGGAGGTGAAGACAGGAGGATCGCGCAGGTTCGAAGCCAGCCATGCTGGCTTAAGAGACCCTGTTTCCAAATAAATAAAAAGTATAAAAATAGGTCTGGGAGTGTAGCCCGGAGGTAGAGGGTTTCCAGGAACTCCTGTACCAAAAAAAAAAAAAAACCCAAAACTGAAGATTTCAATTAAATTGAGTGTAACAATACTAACCATACTGAAATAATAATGGTAAATTAGAGCAACCAAACAAAACTGTAGGTTAGTCACTTTAAATGTAGCTATTTATAAATAAGAAATATTTATTTTCCCCACAAAAGGTACATTCTTCTTTAAAACCTACTTAAAGTTATGTTTTACTCAATTTAATCATAGAAAGCAAATAAAATACAAATTGAAATGCTTTATTTATGTTTGTTTTCAGAGTATGGACCAAATATTTATCAAAGAGTTTTATGGAGTTTTTTTTTTTTCTTCTTTTTGGACTGGAGATTGAACCCAGGGGGCATTCTACCTACAAACTATACCCCCAGCAGTTCTTTTTCAAATTTAAAAAAGTGTGTTGCTAAGTTACTGAGACTGGCCTTGAACCTACAAATCCTCCTATCTCAGCATCCAAAGTACTGGGGGATTACAGGCATGTGTCATAGTACCCAGCTGATTGATATATATATATATATATATATATATATGTGTGTGTGTGTGTGTGTGTGTGTGTGTGTGTGTGTGTGTATATGTGTGTATGTGTGTGTGTGTGTGTGTGTGTGTGTGTGTGTGTGTATGTATTTTGGTACTGGGGTGTGGAACCCAGAGGCTTTTTACCTCCAGGCTATACTCCCAGAACTATTTTATATTTTATTTGGGAAAAGGGTCTCACTAACTTACTGAGAGCCTCACTAAGTAGCTGAGGCTAGCTTTGAACCTATGCGATCCTCTGTCTCAGCCTCCCAAGCGCTGGGATCCCCAATGTGTGCTACCACACCCAGCTTGATATTCTTAAAATTATAACCCAGCTTGATATTCTTAAATTACATCTTGCAAGCAAAACATCAAACCTTCCCCTGTACCAAGTATTCCTTTATTATGTGAAGGAACCTACTCTTCTGCCTCTTAGCAACATCTGAATCAAAGATTTTGCTTAATCTTCTCATATCTCCTTATATTTAGTTTTGGACTCTTTTTGTCTATACTTACTCACCAATACATTTATTTTTAAAATCCTTCTGTGTATATAAGATTGTCTTCAATTTATTTCCTTTTTTATCAGAGGCTAACCTCATTTGATTAATAATAGGTAATTTATAAATTATGTTTCTAAAAAAAAATTGCCTCCAATTTTAAAAAAGTAGAAGTGTGAATTCCTATTCCAAAATTACATCAATAATAAACTTCAAGAAATTTAAAAATATCTATTGTATAGATGGTACTTTACACCGTATTTTAAAAATTAAAAATGTTAAGATTTTTCTTCCCATTCCTTGAATAATACGAGGCCTCGTGTGGCTTGGCCTTACTTGAATAAGGGTCGTGTAAACTTCATTCTTCCTTGTTCAGTTGCCATTTTTAGAGCCAAAGGAATTGCTTCCTCCCACTTCGATTGAATGCAGAGCCGTAACCATCTGAAAGGAGGATTTTTAAAGGATGAGAAAATGAAAAGGCAGGAACCAGAAGCAATAGGTATACCTGAATCTTACTGCTGTAAGGATGAATAATCCCATTATAGTCATATTTTATACCACTTTCTAGCTTTCCTCTGAGAATCTCAAACCCATATATAATACAAATATAACAACTGGAGAAGAGAAGGAAGTGGAGTTGGTTCTTGGAAAAGATCATATGTTCTAAAAGGAAGATTATGGAGGTGCTCATGTAACTTAAGGATATAATTTCTAAAGGAACTGCACTTTGGTTTAAACCTCACACTACAAATCTGAATGAAGAAAGATTAAGTATAATAAGAATCAAAAGTTTCTAACTATTTCTATTTCAGACTTGATTTCGCTGGCTGTGAAAGAAAGCCTATTTACCACTGAATCCCTTCAATTAAAAAAAAAAAATTTAAAGCAAGCTTAAAACACAGCCTAACAAAAAGCTTATTATCATCATCTTGAAGACACTGTCACTACCCCTCGGGTGCTAGTCTAACGACTTTGATGCAGTAAATCTGGCAAGGACTTCGCAAGACCCAGGGCTGCCGCGTGCTCTGCTCTCCCTCCTCCACCTCGGGTTGCTATTCTGCTTTCTTCCACAGAGACAAGTTAAAATGATGTACCTGAATCGTATTTCAGAATTGTTAATGGCATTGAAGTTGTACACCTCTTGCATTCGCTTTATGTGCCCCAATGGAAGAGGTGCCTAAGAGCAAAATAAACAAGTATGACAGATCATTTCAACAGGATTCCTTGGAAGAAAGGCGCCGGAGAGAGATTCTTAGCCAGATTAAAATCCTAAATATTTTATAATATAGAAGTAAGTTAGATTAAAAAATAAAGAAACAAATGTACACTAAGGCAAATTTTGTGCAAACATACTCTGGATAAAGCTGTTTTACTGGGAACATAGGGATAATTTACTTTGTGAGGTATTTAAAAGTACTTCTTAGTATAACTATTACCTTCTAGGTAACTACTGAATAGTATTTAACAGTATAACTATTAAAAGAACTTTTTGGTATAACTATTACCTTCCAGAGTCTTTTAAGTTCTTCCCTTTACCTCATATAGCTTAAGTTTATGCCATTCTCCAGATTAAATGACTTAGTTCTTCCCTTATTGATTGCCTCTGGCTTTATCTTTGTTATTTCTTCTGAAATCACTTCTAAATTTTCTTGTTACTCACATGCGACTCACATGCGGCAGCTCTTAGACTTTTATAATATAGACCCCTTTGAGAATCTAATGGATACAATGCATCCTTTCCCGAGGTGGGGGAAACACTTTTACCATGTACATACAAACACCTATATGCAATGTCAGGGGCTCATGCGCCTCCTGCGCCGTGTTAACCTGCATTGCGGGGAACAGTTTGGGTGAAGGAGAGAAAGGAGGAGAGTTCAGCTAGAACAGGCAGAGGGTTTGAGGCGCCTGCAGAGGACAGGCAGCGGTACCACTAGGTAGACAGTCACACTCCTCTCCAGCCACGGCCCCCTTACCTGACGGCAATCTCCCTCACACCCACTGACCAGCTCTGCTCTCACTAACTGCCAGGCCGAGCCCAAACTAGTCAGTCTATTGGCTCCCAAAGGACACATTCAAGAAAAGCCCCCCCGCCCCCCCGGCATGTCAATCAGTTCAGGTCACCTTCACAGCTCCCTGGCTTTCCCGGGCTGGTCACACATTCCCAGGTCGTCGGTCAGGCTTTGTCTCTTCCTCGTCCTAAGCCACTGCAGTACTACAGAAATTCGTGTACTAAAACTGATTCACTCTGACATGGACAGGGCCCCTGCTGCCTTTGCCTCAAGGTCTTCACCTTCATTTCTGTGTTAGTCCCAATAAAAATTCTGATCCAAATCTTCTCTAGCCCCCTCAAGATCCTCAGAGCCAGTCCTAAGGACCCAGTCCTGAATTCTTTTAAACACTTGGGCTTGAAACCTTAAAACCTATTCAGACTCTTTCTTAGTGACCTCCAGATCCAGCGAGTCACGAGCCCATGCCAGGCTGCAGCATCTCTCATCTGGCTGGACTCTCCTTCCTCACCAGCTCACCCCTCTCTCCCAACAGCAGTCACCCTTCCATCAAGAGCTCTCCTGTTAGGACTAGAAATCCTTTCTGACTGGCAGAATAAAAATCTAAACTTCTTGGCTTGGCATTCAGGACTCGTGGCCTCTGACCCTACCCTCCTCTCTAGGGCAGCTTCACTAACTCCAGTCTACTGCTTACCCCTCGACACTGGCACCGCGCGCCTCTCGGTGAGCCCTTCCATTTGAATTTCTTCCTCCCTGCTAACACCAAATCAAGGCTCACTCACTGCTCCAAAGATCCTTCCTTGATGACTCCAATTAGAAAAGAGGCCTTCGTCACTAATTAAGTTTTTTTTCCCCAGATAATAACTACAATATAATTCCTTTTATTCACTGTAGTACTGGGGATTGGACTTCTACCTCCAAGCTACACCCTAGGCCCTTTTTATTTTTTGTTTTGAAACAGGGTCTTGCTAGGTTGCCGAGAGTCTCACTACATTGCTGAGACTGGCCTCAAACCTTCTATTTTCCTTCCTCAGTCTCCCAAGTACTGGGATGATGGGCATGCATCACCACGCCCAGCTACATATTTCCTTTTACTGCTAAATTTGGCATCTGTTCCCCTTCCTACTAGATTGTAAGTTTTTTGAGAGCAAGGCATATTCTACCCTACATAATTTTTATATTCAGCACAATATTAAATATAGTTGGCATTTAATACATGCTGTTCTAAAAATAAAAGAATGAATTGTGCAAGCTATTTTCCAATGAATTCCCAACTTGAGTATAACATATGTGCTGTGCCTTTGTGCCCATCTTAATTTCAAATGATTCGAGCAGGTACTTACTCTCTGGAGCATCTGTGCTAAAAACTCATTCAACTGATGAGAAGAGAGATCTTTCAAGTCTGTGGCATTGAATGAACTTAAATCTTCTTCTTTGGCCTAATATAAACAGTATCTGGTTATTTGTATTCGTGTAAAATTTAGTAATAACTATTAGTTTGTCTGACACAAAAGTCAAAATTAAGAAAAACACAGAAATACATCATACAAAACAAGTCAGGATTATATAACCCCGAAATTAAGTTAGTATGACTTAAAAAGATGATTTCTAGAATCTGTATTATTGAGAAAAAGTAGACTATTAATTGTAAGAATGAAAGAATAGCTATTCTTTTTTGAAATCTTTTATGCCATTTGAAATATGGAGATTTCCAAAGCAAACATTACAAAAAGCATGTAAGCTAATTTATAGGCCATTTAAAATATGTGGGTAAAAGATCAAATTGCAAGCCAGGCATGGTGGCACATATTCGTAATGCCAGCATTTGGGAGGCTGAGACAGGAGAATCCAGGGTTGTGGCCAGCATCAGCTACTTAGTGAGGCCCTCCACAACCAAAAATAAAGAATAAAATATAGGGCTGGGAGTGTAGCTTGGAGGTAGAATGCCCCTGGGTTTAATATCCAGCAACACACACACACACACACACACACACACACACACACACACACACACACACATCAAATTGCATATTCTTCTTACCATGATATTAATGAATATCAGGTCACAAACTGATGTTCCCCTCTATCCCCATATATTTTATTTTCCCTACTTCATCTTGAAAATCATCTAAGAAAAAGGCTGGCCTACACTTTCAAAATTAGGATTCACTGCCAAAAGTTTTGAGAATACAATTAAGGAATATTAAGTAAAACTTATAAAAAATAAGTACTTTAAAATCTTAGACTCATTTTAAATCATTTTGAACTGCAGGGTTTTTTTCAACTTTAAAAATATATGCAAATGTAAAAATCAAATGGGACAGAATGAGAAATTTCTTCACTTTTGACCCTGTTTCTAAGTTTACTCCTTATTAACCAGTACTAATAGTTCTTGAATATCCTTCCAGAACATTTAGTGCACACATAAGAGATCCTTTATTGTTGTTGTTTTGGTACTGGGGATTGAACCCTGGAGTGTTCTACCTCTGGGCTATACCTGCAGCCCTTTTCATCTTGAAACAGAGTCTCACTAAGTTGCTGAGGCTAGTTTTGAACCTGTGATCTTCCTGCCTCAGCCTCCCAAGTACTGGATTATAGGTGTGTACCACCACGCCCAGCTACACATGTCCTTTTAAAGAATTGTTTACCTTGCACATCCCTCCACCTTTCAGAATTCTCCTATGTGAACTTCCTTCCCATTTAGAACCTCACCTTAATAACAGAATTGATAATTCCGTCTCATCCTCTGCTCAGAAACATGCAAATCTAAATTATGCATTAATTAAGGATAAATTTATATTGGTAAAAACACAAAATAATGCAAGGGACTGAGAAACCGTCGCTGAGCACAATGGTTACGTGGGGGGTCAGCCAGGTGGGGGAGGGATGGGCTGTTGGGGGATGCTGCGAAGGTCCTGGTCAAAGGCTTGCTTTCTTGTGCTCGTGGTGGGTACATGGACATTTTTTTTTTATAGTTTCTCTTCTGTCTCAGTATGTTTTTAGAGTACACACTCTTTTGCATTTATTTGAGCAAGTACACGATTAGAGTGTGCCGGTGACTACTTTGTCCTCACTCTATTCCCAGTGCTGCCCACTCCCACGGACGCTGAACTCTCTAAAGTGACCCACTGTAGCTGCCCAGCCCAAGAAGATCTGAGCAGAAATCAGTAGCAGTTTTATCTACTACCAGGCAAGCTGGAATATATTTTTCAAATTAAAAAAGAGTTCTAACAGACTCATGTTATGAAAGAAACGCTGCCTCCCACAAACATCTATTATCTTTATCTCCAGGACTTGTGGAACAAAAAACTGTGTTCCAGATGGAGGTAGGAGAACAAGGTATTATCTGGGGTAAGATGCGCTACCAGATTTCTCTCTGGATGAAAATCATTGCACCTTTCTATTTACTAGCTCTAACTTAGCCACCGTAGCCGAGCCTGTCTACCATACTCCTAGATCAATGGTTGTAACACACACCTCTCATAATTTTTATTTTATTGGTACTAGGGATTGAACCTAGGGGCTTTCTACTTTTGAGCTACATCCTCAGCCCCCCCCTTTTTTTTTTTAATTTTGAAACTGAGTCTCACTAAACTGCAGAGGGTTTCACTGAGTTACTAGGCTAGCTGCCAATCTGCAATCCCCCTGTCGCCACCTCCCAAGTCAATGGGATTACAAGTGTATGCCACCACGCCCAGCTTCAACTTAATATTTCCTCCTGCATTATCCTAATTCAAAAGCCCTCAAATCTTATCTGCACTACTATGGCTACTATTCTAACTGGTTTACTTACTAGTTCTAACTTAGCCACCTTAGCCGAGCCCATCTACCATGCTCCTAGGTTAATGGTTATAACACCCATCTCTCATCATTCATTTGCAATTTAAAAACCTTTCCTAGAGATTATGTTTTAATCCTTAGCCTGACAAGCTTATTTATCTTCCCAATTTTGTTTTCCCTCTACTAATTCATGTACTCATCCAACAATGAATAAATGTGATGACCCTGGAGATATGGAGAGGAATAAAAACAATTTCTACTCTCAAGAAGCTCATAGTCTGGTGGGATATGCAGAAAAGTTAACAAATACAGCAAAAACAATCTTAAATGGGCTATTCTAAGAACAGATTATCCAGTACTCCCTATTCCCTCCATAAATTAAAATGACTAAATGACTAATGTCCAGAGCACAGATTTGTCCGGGGGGGGGGGGCACCTGGGACCACTGGTCCCCTCACCCCACCCCCACATGCCTTCCTGCACTCAGGCAGCTCTATGTGCTTCCAAATGTGTCCGTCATACGAGATCGTATCAAACAACAGGCGAACTGATGAAAGGGGAGTGACAGAGGAAATTCTGTAAATAGTACTACACCGTGTTGCAGCTTTTAATGAAAACCTTTGGTGAAACACTACCCGGCTCACCCAGTATGTCTTCTTGCACCTAGCTATGCTCAAATCATATTCAGAACAGCTGGAGGTCCTGTCCCCTAACTGGCTTTGCCAATCCCAGGTCCCAGCCCCAGGGAAGGTGCCTTGTTCAACTCTTTTTGATTCCTCATTATCCTTCGTGTGCTGCTCATTATTCACTGTTATTTACTATAAATTACAGTCAGTTAATTTCTTTAATTGGACTACGGATACTCCAAAAGCAAGTGTATCTCTGCGCCTTGCTCAGCACTTTGTACACAGGGGAGCACCAAGAAATATCGGTTGAATAAACTTTTGAAGCAAATTTCACATCAAAATATGTTGCAAATAACTGAAATACTACTACTGCTCAATTTTCTCTTATTTTTCCATTAAAGAATTATCGAAGGCACATCTCTGCTCTGGTTTCCCGAAGGGCTGTGTTTTAGTCTGTACTTGAAGAAGTTTTGAAGAAATGAACAAAGTTAACAATGAGCAAAAGTCCTAGAATTCTTCCCATTTCTGGCAGATGACATTGACAGTCATGCGAGATCATTTTAGATTACTCAGTATGCATAAATGCTATATTGTAAGAAGTATCTTTTAAATGATTTATGAGGACAATATTCTTTTTTACTATGAAACTTAATTTCATACATTAAGGGTAGAGATAGTATCACTTTGGGCAAAATGAACTTTCAAATAGCTCTTTTGAATGCACCTGCTCATGATTTAAAACTCATCCTCTATGAGTAGAGACACATTTGTGCAATTAAAAAAAAGAGTCAAAAAAAACCCCATCTATTACTACTTACAGTAATCCATCTTTGGCTTAAGGCAATACAAGCATTTGTCAGAGTCATATCATAACTGTAAAGATAAAAAAATTAAAGATGAAATATAATAAACATGCATGTTCTTTTGCATAAAGGCAGTTTTAAAGCTATAAATCACACGCTTAAATCTCAGTTTCTTTTAAATGAAGACGAGGAATCTAAAGCGATAGAAAGAGTACATCTTTGACCTAAGTATGACTGGCCTCATTTAAGAACTCACCAATCCAAGTGGATATGACATGAATGAAACTCCTGACCAATCTTTCTGAAAGCGTCTCAGCACAAGACTGTCACCTGCTCACGTAGTGCTTGATAAGGAAGCTGTAATCAGCTGAGCAAGCTTAGTGCTTGCTGTCGGGCTGGAATGGTTCTAGGCAATCAAAACAACAAGAGGAACACCAAGTCCTACGCTCTAGAATTTTATTCTCTGTTGTTCCAACTTTCTCATCATCCAATAAATGTGCAAGTGCCTGCTAAGTAATAGGCACTGTGCTGGATGCTAGACCCTTTTGAGTGTCCCAAATCTTCCTGTGATGACTTTACTTTCAGAATAAAGTGGAATTAACACACTGTGATTATTAAGAAAATTATACCAATGTGTATATATTTTCACCTTAGAAAATAAATTACATTTTCAACCACAAAAAAGAACATATACATGAAATTCTTGTGAAACATCCCTCTCTGTCTGCAAATCCAGCTCGCTTGCTGTGAAACATCTATACTGGATAACAGCGAGGCACCTGCAACTTAGGACCTAAGTAAAATTAAGTTTTAATTAGAAGGTATTGAACCTGAATTAAAGAGAGTTTGGATTGGGCTCCCTGATTGTTTCCTAGGGGAGAGAAAAGAGGGGCTCTGAGGCACCAGTTTTTCTTCATGAAGTAGACAGGCTGTGGATGCAGGCAAGCCACCATGTGTGCTTTCAAGAACAAGTAGGAGAGAGGTCTCCAGAGGTCCTCGACTTCTTCGGCAACAAGTCACCTTTGATGAGACTATTACTCAGCAATGATTTCTTAAACAATAGAATAGTGGAAATCTTTTGGCTGGTGGATCTCTTAAGTGTTCTGAAACCTCCTCTCAGTATAATAAAAGAACTAATCTAGCTTGGCATGGAGGCACATACCTGTAATCCCAGTACTTGGGAGGCTGAGACAGGGGGATCATGGGTTCCTGGCCAGCTTCAGCAACTTAGCAAGGCCCTCCACAACTTAGTGAGGCCCTGTTTCAAAATAAAAAAAACAAAATAGGGCTGGGGTGTAGCTCAGAGGTAGAATGTACCTGGGCTCAATCCCTAGCAAAACACGCACACACCAAAAGAAAGAAGAAAAATAAAAAGGATTGAAAGTCCTACAAAAAGTAATCCACAAAATTAGAGTCACGAACTTTGTTCTCATGGTTTTTATAGTTTGGTAGAAAAAGACTTTCATAGTCTAGAGAAAAATGTGAAGCAGCAATAAACAGGACTTGGAAGCCCACGTTCTGTGCTGCAATAGATTTGCAAAGTATTTTCTATGGCTTAGAAACAATCTCTACAGGACCCCTAGGGTTCAGGAAGGACTTTGAGGTTTCTCCAGCACTTTGGTATGGCTGGCTTGGAAGCAACCTCAAGAGGTCTAGAATGAATCAAGAGCCCCAAATGATCCCTTAGCAGCAGTGAGACTGGGAAAACCCAGATTTCCTTAGCTTCCAATCAATGGCCAAGGGTTTATTCACTCAACTTTCTGCAACTATCTGGCCCTTCTCAGGCCACTGAAATTAGAGTCTTAGAAAAGACCCCTAACTTTAAATTCTATGTTTTTCCATCTCCTTCATCCCTCGTAACTGTACAACACACTACACTGTGACCATTCTGTCACTTTTAAATGACTTCCTGCCACCAGCTCCTGAACGAGCTAATCTCTGTGTCTTTTGATCTTTAGTCAATTTTGCTATCTTTCTTCTCTCCTAGCTCTCAAGTGGAGATTTACTAAGGTTTTAAACTTTGCTTGTAGTCCTCTTTGTAAGCTGCCTCTGGGCTGATGTCCAAATTATATCTATTTTAATTAATACTGTTCTCACTTGTCGCACTTATTAGATATATTAAAAAAAAACACTCCCATTGTATTATAATTACTGCTACCTCCTGTGTTCCTTATCTGTCGCTCATCATCACAGTGTCTTGCCACTCATAAAAGTGACCTGGACTAAACTGAATCCTTAACCACAACATCTCTGCTGGGTCACTCTTAAATTATTCTTTGAAGAATTTCAAAGAAATTCACCATGGTCAACTGGTTGCCAATAGATGCTACCCCTAAAACTCAGTTACTCCTTTCTTTTCCTACTTCCTCTGCCTTACTTCAGGCCCCTACTATTTCTGATGAGGCTACTGTAAGAGTTAATGGGATCATGTATTTGATGGTACTTTTTATTTGAAATAGGATCTTGCTAAGTTGTTGAGGGTCTTGCAAGATCCTGAGGCGGGCCCTGAATCTTGAGATCCTCACCATCCCAAGTCCTGGGATTACAGGCATGTGCCACTACACCCAGTTATGATGGCACTTTAGCGAGGAAATACTAGAAAAATATAAAGTATTATTTCAGTGTGTTTTTCTTAGACATTAAAGAGTTTATTGACAATTTATGCCACCTGCCTGTTTCTAAAACAAAATCTGAAACAATTCTGTTGAATCGACCCTCCCAGCTTTTGAGTACCTGTTTCCCACCAGTCTGTGACACCCAGGCCTTCCCAGTGAATGACCAGCTCTCTTTCAGGTCCAAACTCCTAATATCTTCCTAACCAAACTCTTCTCGGCCTGGCCATGCAAGGGACTTTGCAAACAAAGATGACCATGATATCCTTCTTCTACCTTATTCCCTGCCACTCCCCTGTACAGCAGTTACACCAGGCTGTTTAGCAGATGAGTAGCTGGTAAGCAGTTTCTGTGATTCAAAGGAAAATGAAAAGGAGCTGGATCATGAGAAGTCAAAATTCTCACATGACTCATGGACAATCAGGGTTCCGGTGCCTGACTCAAGGAGAGTGTTCACTTTAAAAGTCAGTACATTAAAGCAAGCGAGACGGCCAAGGTTTGAACTGCAACTCTTATGACTTACTAGCCAAGGAAGCTTGGGCACGTTTTGGCAAGCTGGCTAAACCTAATTTGTGCACCGGATCCCTGGGAATGAGGATAATAACTTGTAACGCTATTGTAAAGATTAATTCTTATAAGATGTTATTTTTCTTAGTGAAAAAGGTTTAAGGAAGGGACAATAGCTTACTCTTCTGTAAACCTCTTACCTTCACTGACACAGAAAGGAGTCACTCAATAATTACTTGCAATGACATGAACTAATTTATGTTTATGAATCATGGTGATTAATCTTTTGGCCTCAGGGTTAAGATCTAAACACCTAAGAACTCTGCTCTCATCATTAACTAGTAACAGCTTAAGGAAGGCATAAAATCCTTTAAAATATATATCTATAGTTATATATATATATATATATATATATATATATATTTTTTTTTTTTTTTTTTTTTTTTTTTTTGCGGTACTAGGGATGGAACCCAGGGGCATTCCACCTCTGAGCTACACCCCCAATCCTATTTTTTTAGTCTTTATATTTTTTGAAACAGGGTCTCACTGAGGTGCAAGGGGCCTCACCCAGCAGCTGATCCTCCAGTCTCTGCCTCCTGAATGCTGGGATTACAAGCGTGTGCCACCATGCTTGGCCCTTTCAAATACTTTAAGGAGCCCTAAAATTTAGTGAAGGAGAAGAGGCTGCTCGAGTAAGTACTTACTTGGGCTTTACAGGAGGCAGACCAGGAGAGTAGAGCCAGGCATTCCAATCCACTTGATTGAGAATATCAACCTAGGAACAGTGAGCATACTCATTTTTTACAGCATGACCTTTTGGGGAAGGAGAGGCTAAAACAAACTTGTAAGTCCTGAAAATTTATAATTGTGTCTATTCTGCCATGTCAAAATAATTTCTTTTCTTTTCTTTAAATTTTTTTTGGTGTGGTCCTGGGGAAGAAAGCCAGGGACCTTCAACCTCTGGGCTATATTGCCAGACCTATTTTATTTTTTATTTGTAAACAGGGTCTCACTAAGTTGCTGAGAGCCTCATTAAGTTGCTGCAGCTGGCTTCAAACCTGAGATGATCCTCACTCGGCCTCTCATGTACTGGGATTACAAGCGTGCGCCACCAAGCCCCGCTCAGGATAATTTCTAAGTCTCTCTCTTTTCTTAATTAGCATTGTTAATTTTCCTTGGAGGGGGGAGTTGAAGATTGAAACCAGGGGCATACTACCTCCGAACTATATCCCCAACCCTTTTTATTTATTTATTTATTTTTAATTTATTTATTTTTATTATTTTTTTGGAAAAAAAGGTCTCACTAATTTGCTGAGGCTGGCCTTGAACCTGTGATCCTCCTGTCTGCAATTATAGGAGTGTACCATCACACCCATCCTGACTAGTATTATTTTTAACTGACAGATCACTGTGTATATTTAATAGTACAATGTGATGTTTGATATATATGTACACAGATTTCATCTAAATCTCTTCTAAAAGAAATTTATATTCATTAGTAATGTTCTGTTAAATAATTAAGAGAATTAAGTACACATACAAAGTAAAATTCTAAACCATACGACTAAGGATCTCTGAATATGAATAATTGACACATTAGTTCATGATGTTGAGATCACATTATTAATAAGAAAAAAACCCTCAAGATTGAGTCAAAAAGCAAATCCTTGACCAATACCATTGAGTTAGCCTAACAAATAGTGAATACAAATATATATATTGAGTGTGCAAAATAAGCTTTTAACTCCAACCTTGTCTTTAAAGTGGGAATACAGGAAGTTCTTCCAGTCATCAGTAGTTATGCTCTTGTAGGAAAATTTCTCAACATAAGCCTTTAGGAATCCTAGGAAAACCTCTAAGAGTAAAAAATTTAAAAACAAGGGGAAAAAAAACAGTCAATACATAAAGAAGTCATTATTTGACTTTTTTGTGCTTAGCATTGTATTATTAACCACAGAGAAGAGGGAACTCCCCAAGAAAATTATTTGACTATTTTTGTGTGTGCTTAGCATTGAACTATTAACCACAGAGAACAGAGAACAGGAGGCCAATGAGGGTGGTAAAAGTGAAAAAATGTTCAAAAAAGGAAGCTTGATTTATGCTGGGCCTTAAAGAGTGGATGCAATTTGGCGGAGGGGGGGCAGAGTAATCCTAATTATACACTAAAGACACAGAATAGAAATATATAACAAAGGTTCTTTTTTTTTTTACTTTTATTTAGACCCCCAAATTTATGTGACTATCTCAGAATTACCTCATAATACATATGCAAATCTTAGAACCCTGAAATTTCCAGGCAGCTTAGGTTCTTATTTTTAAATGTTATTTCTTTTTTTGTTTTTAGGAAGCTTGGATTCTTGAGGGACAAACCTTAGTCTAGTTTTTTATTTCACTCTGTATTTTACTTTCTATAAGCAACAGTTTTATAATCATTTTAGTTAACTTATATCTAGTACTATTTTTCTGATGTATAAAACTATTTTCTTATTATTTAAAAACATTATTTTCATTTAGGTTTTGGATACAAAAGATCTTACAATCGAGAAAGTGGTGATCAATGGACAAGAAGTGAAATACACTCTTGGAGAAAGACAGAGCTACAAAGGATCACCAATGGAGATTTCTCTTCCTATCGCTCTGAGCAAGTATGAATGTGTTCTCTTTCCCTTTCAGTGATGAATAATGGCAAAAATATATCTTTTTATTTATTTATTTATTTTTAAATTTTTGGTGGTACGGGGGTTCCTGGAGCCCTTCTACCTCTGGGCTACACTCCCAGACCTATTTTATTTTTGGAAACAGGGTCTCTTAAGCCAGCGCAGCTGGCTTCAAACCTGCGCCATCCTCCTGTCTCCACCTCCTCCCAAGTACAGGGATTACAAGCGTGCGCCACCACGCCCGGCATTTAACACAGGTTCTAAGAGCAACACCCCTGGTAGGATTTGAGGGGAGGAAAATTGGATCAGACAGGCAGAATGGGTTCAGGGACCAGGGAGGGCCTTCAAAGCTAATCAACAAAAAATGACGCCTCACTTGCCATCAGGAGGGGAAGGTCACATACTCACCACATCTAATAATTATTATGATGTCATTAAAAAGTCTGATATAGCCGGGCATGGTGGCGCTGTAATCCCAGCATTTGGGGAGGCTGAAACAGGAGTATCGCAGTTCCCGGATACTCTCAGCTACGCAGTGAGGCCCTTTGCAACTCAGTGAGACTGTTTCAAAAATAAAAAGACTAAAAAAAAACCAGAAAAAATAGAATGTGAAATATTGGGTTAAAAAAAAAAACAGATTTGGAGCCGGGCGTGGTGGTGCACGCTTGTAATCCCCGCGCTTGGGAGGCAGAGACAGGAGGATCGCGCAGGTTCGAAGCTAGCCGCGTGCGCTGGCTTAGGAGACCCTGTCTCCAAATAAAAATGTAAAAATAGGTCTGGGAGTGTAGCCCGGAGATAGAAGGGCTTCCAGGAACCCCAGTACCACCAAAAAAAAAAAAAAAAAAAAAAAAAAAAAAAAAAAAAACAACCAGATTTGGAGCAAATGTATAATAGAGTAATATCCTCCAATTCATGGGGGATATATTTTAAGACTCAAGTGGATGCCTAAAATTATGGATAGTACCAAACCCTATATATACTGTGTTTTCTTTTCTTTTCTTTTTTTTTTTTTTTTTTTTTTTTTTGCGGTACTGGGGGTGGAACCCAGGGGCTTTCTACCTCCAGGTTATACTCCCAGCCCTATTTTTTATACTTTATTTGGAAACAGGGTCTCACTATGTTCTGAGAGCCTCACTAAGTAGCTGAGGCTGGCTTCGAACCTGTGCGATCCTCCTATCTCAGCCTCCGAAGCGCGGGGATTACAAGCGTGCGCCACCACGCCCGGCATACTGTGTTTTCTTAAACATACATACCTATGATAAAATATCATTCATAAACTAGATTCAGCAAGAGGCTAAAAATGCTTAATACAAAATAGAACAATATGACAATATATTGTAATGAAAGCTATGTGAACTCGGTATCCCTCTCTCTTAAAACTACCTTAGAAGCCACAATGGGTATCAGATGGACGGTTAAGCTACTGCAGTGCTTGTATTGAAGGAACTCTTGCTTTATCTATTAATAGCCCCAAAGCACAGAAGCCCTGATGCTGGTAATTCAGATATGCCAAAATAAAGCAAATAAAATGCTTCCTTTAAGTGAAAAGGTAAAAGGTCTCAACTTAATAAAGAAAGAAAAAAATCATGTTGAGGCCACTAAGATCTAAAGTAAGAATTAATCTTCTCTCCATGAAACCGTGAAGAAGGAAAGAGAAACTTGTGTTCGTTGTTATGTGATGGATTGCCAGTAACTGCACTGTGGAAAGAGGACACAGGAGTAAAAGGCCACTGCTGCAGGGTCCATTTTTTAAATCACGTAACTATACACATTTATTCATCTGTTTATTCATTCACACTGAGAAAGTAATCTGGAGCCCACACAAATTGGTAATGGGGAATGAGAAAGGTGGAGGGAATCTCACTTGTTACGCTCATAAACTTCTATACCATAGACATTTTTTCAGTAAATACCAACTATTATCCTAGTCCTTAAAATACTGATGAAAAAAATTTAAATTAAGAAGCAAAGTTTTAAGGGTAGAAACAACATCAGAAAACAATACAGATTTCTCTAGCAGAATAAAGTGGGAATATAAAGTGAAGCAAAACAATGGCTTGCAATTCTTCCGTATTCTTTATACATTGTCATGAAGAAGAAAAAAAAAAAAAAGTCAATTACTTACCTGGCCCTCCAAGAAGCTGTTCAAGGTAAAAGAGTAAAGCGAAGCCCTTCTCGTAGGGGACTGAGGAGTAGGCAACATCAGGGTCTACATCTGTCAGGTCCACCACAAGTTTGGTGAATGGATGTGTCTCCCCAAAAGTTTTTATCTGCAGGACAAAAAGATGAACATTCATGTACAAGAACAGGTATTAACATGCAAGCACGCTGGTGAGAAAGTAATACTTCAATTGGCTGCTTCACTTTGGGGAAATCCCAAACTTAAACTTCTCAACTGGAAATACTGCAGTATGCTGTCAAAACTTGTGAGGTGCTAATTTAAAAAATGGCCTCGTACATAGCGCTGATGTTTTCTGCCCAATAATAGGCTTTATTCTTACCAAACACTAGAAATATGATTCAATGTCTGGTCAGTAAATCAGCTTTCAGGAGAGAGAACTTAATATACTAAATAAAGTTCAAGCACATAGCCGGCTGTATTAATAGCAAAGACTCAATGAGGCCTCATAGCTCCCGAATCCAGTCAGGTCACCAATACTACTCAACAGTGACACACATCGCTGGAATATTTTAACAGCATCTGTTTTGTTTCCACACCTGTGAAAATGACTTTCTTGTTGCTAATTAGTAAATATAAATTCCACATTTTAGCAACTATACAACTTTGAATGCTTTTAATAGCTCAATTTATTTACCGAATTCTGTAGTTCTCCCCATCCACCCAGAGCATGAAAATGTCTGAATTTTTCACCAAACAATTGTCCACAAATGTGGCGTTCCAAATACACAGTATGTCCTTCGTTTAACCTGAAAAAAAAAAAAAGTTTTTTAAATAAAAATGCTGTCACAGCTGAGAGGGAAAGGCATTTTAATCAACAAGATACTTTTTTTTGGTTTCCTATGTAAGATAGCAGTTGGGAAGCATGAGCAAAGCATGGCCACTATCCTTTAAGCCCACCGTGTATGGGTTCCCAGGCAGTGAGCATAGCAAAGAGTCCAGCCCAGCAGAGGGCAGCAGGAAAATTAGGCCATGCTTCTGGGTTTACACATCCGTGTGTCAAAATGTGACTATGTCAAGAACTAAGCAAGAAGTATAAAGTGAAAACATGCATATAGCTGAGCACAGGACAAATGTTACAGGATTAAAAAAAACAAAAAACCCCTATCTACCAAGGATGATGATAGCAAAGAAATACACAGAAAACAATTCAGAGTGGTAGGAGGCCAGAATTAGTAACAAAAGCAAAGAAATAATTTTTTAAAATCTTACCAAAAGTGGTCCCAAGTTTTGTTGGTCACTAGATTTCCTGTCCAACTATGAGATATTTCATGTGCAATAACCTAAAGGGAATACTGAGTGCTTAGTAGAAAAACTGATTATCTTAACCTAAGACAAGCTATTGTTAAGCACTCTTTCTTGTTCTTTCCACTCCCCGTTACTCAATTCTCTTAAAAATATACTCAAGCTGCCGGGTGTGGTGGCACATGCTTGGAATCACAGTACTTGGGAGGCTGAGATAGGGCGATTGCAGGTTTGCAGCCAGCCTCAGCTACTTAGTGAGGCCCTCTGCAACTTAGTGAGACCCTGTTTCAAAAGAAAGAATAAAAAATAGTGCCGGGGTGTAGCTGAGGTAGAATAGCCTAGGTTCAATCCCTAGACTTGCAAAATAAATCAATAGAATGAAAATAAAAATATACTGATGGAATTACTCAGTTCAGCAAAAAAAAAAAGAAACAAAATTTAAAAACATAATTTTTTTAACCAGAGCCCCAAAAAAATCAAGGCATAGTTAAGATAATTAGAAAAAAATAAAAAATATGTTAATGGACACATGACTCCATTAAAAATATTCCGTAAGCATTTGAAGAAATCAAGCCATAAATTTTTCTTAGGTCTTTAGATCTAATCCTTAACACAATAATGTCTTTGGAGGAGAATCCCCAACTTATCTTTTATAACCACATCTTAAAACATTACAATACGATGCATATTTTCAAGTCAGTTACTTAATACTTCTTGAGGATAAAACTGTAATAAGAAGTTTTAACTTACATTGGAGAGTGACTTGTCACCTGCCTAAGAGAAAGAGAAGGAAAATATCTTACTATTTCAGTAATCAAATTAAAAAATTACAGGAAACTTCTAAAAGACTGCCAACTTTCACATCTAGTGCTTGCATTGATAGTCCACTGTAATTTCTACTATGGCACGGCACTTTAAAGAGTTCAAAAGAGCTAAGATTGAAAAATAGCACCCTTTTTCTTTTCCTCAATACTAGGAAATAGTGGTCTCTAATTGTTTACAGTGTTCTATATGTTCTGCTAATGCATTACATGCTTGGTTCTAGGAAGGATTCACAAGAGTTTATAAGACACATAGATAACAATGTACTCTGGGCCTACTTGCCAATACAAGGATGGCATGCTGAATTTTGTTTCTTTGTTTTACCAGCACCTATATGTCATGTATAAATGGTGTACAGCCTTATTTGTGGGGATACATAATTCATCAATGGATTGTTGTTATATAGTACCCCCAATACCAGAGACATAATATTTTCTTTCCTCAAATGCTCAAATCATTTTCTTTTGAAAAAGGAAGAAACAAGAGTTATATAAACAAAGAAAACATTTTTTAAAATATTAAGTAGGACTGTAAGTGTCTTCCTATCTGGGCTTATTGTTGAGATCTCAATTTCAAATGAAGGAATATTTATCCTTACCAGCAGAGTAGGAGTTACAAAAGTAAGGCAAGGGTTTTCCATGCCGCCGTAAGGGAAGGACGGGGGCAAGACCAATAGGTCATACTGCCCCCACACATAGGGTCCTCCCAGGTCTTCTGCAATTTTAAGCATAGTTTCAGTCTGAAAAATAAATGCACATGTATTTGCATGCTTTAATTACTGCCAGAGCAATTTCTTAAAAGTTCTATGAATGTATGGCATACATTCAGACTGTGCTTGGTACCCTCTCCCCTCCCCCCATCCAACAATGAGTGTCCAGGTTAACCATGTTATATTCATAATTTAGAACGATGCTTTTTTTTTTTGGTGGTACTGAGAGTAGAACCCAGGGGCTTTTCTACCTCTGGGCAATACTCTCCTATTTTTTATACTTTATTTGGAAACAGGGTCGCACTAAGTTGCTGAGAGCCTTACTAAGTAGCTGAGGCTGGCTTCGAATCTGTGTGATCCTCCTGTCTCAGCCTCCCAAGTACAGGCATTACAAGTGCACCACCACACCCGGCTAGAATGATGCTTATTTTAAATAAGTATGCTAAAAATATAGCAACTTCAAATTCATATAAGAAATACATGATGCTTTTGCCATATTACTTAAAGCTATCAGGTCACACTCAAATTTATTTGTTATCTGTTTATTTATTTTGTGGTACTGGGGATTGAACTCAGGAGTATTCTACCTCTGAGCTCCACCCCCAGCACAATTTTTTATTCTTTATTTTTTTTTTAATTTTATTTTATTGGTGCACTGTATTCATACATCATAGTGGGATACAAACTTTTGTAGACATACATGCACACATCGCCCAGTCAGCCCCCACCCGATCCTCCCCCCCCCCATTCTCTCCCCATCCCTCCTTCCCATGCTTGGCTTAGTGGTTGACATCTAGTATTATAGCAATTTATCCAAAATTAAAAATGATAATCTCACAAAACAGTTTCATTTGTCTGATACCAAGTGTTTGATGATTTAAAGATAGCATTTCAATATTTCTTTTTGCTTTCTTTCTTACTAGAGCATATTTTTTTTCTGTTTTTTTAGGTGAAACTATCATATATTTATATATTTATTTTTCAGAAAAAAAATCTATCCTAATATGGAATATGAATTCTAGATACCCAAAACGATCTTGAAAAAGAACAAAGCTAGCAGATATATATTTTCTGATTTCAAACCATATAAAGCTACAATAATTGAAACAGTGTAGTACTGTTCTAAAGGCAGATATATAGACCATTGGAGTTAAATACAAGCCTAGAGCTAAATTCTTCCCTATATTGTCAAGTTATTTTTGACAAGGTTTCCACGAACATTTGGTGGTGGAAATAATAATCTTTTAACTAAATATTGTTGAAAAATAATAATTACATGGAAAAGAATAAAATTGGACCTTTACCTAATCCCATATACAAGTATTAACTCAAAATAGATAAAAGACCTAAATATAAATCTTAAGACTATAAACTTTTAGGAGAAAATCTGGGTCATAAAACCTCACAACATTGAAATTGGCAGTGATTTCTTGGATATGATTTCAATGGCACAGGCAACAGAAGAATATACAAACTCCCTAAAAAATAAAAGAAAATATTGTATATCCAAAGACAATGTAAACAGAGTTAAAAGTTACTAATAGAATTGGATAAAATATTTCCAAATGCTATATCTGAAGGTATATTAATATTCCAACTAGAAATCCTAAAAATTAACAACAATAAAGGCAAACAATACAACTTAGAGATAGGTAAAAGACTAACATAAATAATGAGTCTCCACAGATAACCAATCTTAGTTGTCTGTTGGATGGAAACTCTTGTTTCTCTGGTTCTGGTGAGTGTTACCTATTTCTTCTTTGTAGTTAATCTCTTTGAGTATTTTCTCTAGCGCTGGTTTTGAAGACATAAATTCCTTCAGTTTCTGTTTGTCATGGAAGCTTCTTATTTCTCCATCTAATTTGATAGAAAGTTTTGCTGGATAGGAAATTTTTGGCTGGAAGTTGTTTTCTTTCAGAGTTTGGAATATGTTACTCCAAGCCCTTCTGGCTCTCATGACTTGGTTTGGGAAGTCTGGAGTGATTCTAATTGGTTTGCCTCTGAATGTCACTTGGCCCTTTGTTTTTGTTGCCTTTAAGATTCTCTACTTGGCTTCCACATTGGTCATTTTGACAATTATATGGCGTGGGGATCCTCTTCTCCGATCCTGTCTAAAGGGAGTTCTATAGGTTTCCTGGATCTGTATATCAACCTCTTGCTCTATATTTGGAAAATTTTCTGCTATTACTTCCTTGAAGAGATTGTTGATCCCTTTGGTATCACTTTCTTTTCCCTCCTCTATTCCAATTATTCTTAGGTTAGCTCTCTTAAGATGGGCCCATATTTCTTCAATGTCAGATTCCTGCTGTTGGATATTTTTTTCTAGATTAGAAACTATGCATTCATTTTTGGATTGCTCATCTTCTAAGAGCGAGATTCTGTTCTCCATGTGGTCTAATCGGTTGTTTGTGCTTTGAATTGAGGCCTTTACTTCATTAATTGCATCCTTTATCTCTTTTTGGCTCTCTCTGAGTTCTTTTCGAAGCACCTCTATTATTTCTACAGTTATTTTCCTGATTTGATCTTCTAGAAATCTCTGATTTTCTGTTTTATCAGGTTCTGATGTTGTGGGGTTGTGCACATTCATTACTCCAGTGTTATTTCTCTTTCCCATGATTTCGGAGGTTTGTGCCTTCTCTGGGTTCTTCCCTTGGGTCACTATGGCTTCACTTAAGGTGCTCTGGATCTCGAGTCTGTATTACCTCAGACCCCACTACTCCTTTACTGGGTTGTATCACAGAGTCTCCGACCCAGGGAGTCGATAGAGGCTGCTTTAAACTATGGGGGGTGCCAGGTTGCACGTTCTCCTATGGTGTGATATCTCTGCCACCACCACTCCCTCACTGGGTCAAGTCCCAGGAGGACCAATACTGCGATTTCTCCTCTGTGGCCCACAATTTGACTCACTGTTCTTGAGTACGCAGATGTAGCTGTACTGGACTCGGTGAATTCTCTGCTGCTGCCGCCGCCGGTGGCAATATGGCGCCTCTGCCACGCCCTCGGCCATGAGGCTGGCGTATTTTTTCTTCTCTGGTTTTGATTTCCACTCTGACTCCCTGCAGCGTGTGCTGAGCTCAGCCACTGGGAGCTTTAAATGCTGTCTGCGCCGAAAGATCCCGCCTGGCTGTTCCGCAGCGGCTCACCTGGCTTGCTGTAGCCGTCCGTTGAGTTCGCCGCTGCCGCCGGCAGTATGGCGCTGCTGCCGCATCCTTGGGCTCGTGTGTCTCCTCTGTGGCCCTGAGCTCTGTTCTCAGTCCGCTTTCTCTCTAGAGCCTGGTGGTTTTTTTTGTTTTTCTGGTGATGGTGTTTTCTGGCTATGAAAGGCGCTCTTTTTGTGGTAATGGAGATTGGTTGTTAGCGGGACTCTTAAGCCCCGCTTTTCTCGGTCGCCATCTTCCCGGAAGTCCCTATTCTTTATTTTTGAAACAAGGTCTCACTAAGTTGTAGAGGGCCTCACAGTTGCTGAGGCTGGCCACAACCCAGCCTCCCAAGTACTGGAATCACAGGCATGTGCCACCACACCTGGCCATGCCCAAATTTTAAATGTATCATCACCCACAAGTATTTAAAAGGATAACTATGTGACCAACCTCAGAAAATTCATAAGCAGACTTTTCCACCTGCTCCTTCTCAGACCATACCAAAGTTCTTGGGCCAATTTGCCTGCAAAATTAAAAAGCTTTATGAAAAAAAAAAATTCAAGGTGAATTACTCATCTGGGCTTGGGCTGACCATGTGTTCATGGGGAGAAGAGTTTAAATGATATAAGCCTGCTCCAGGTGCTGTTTTATGTTTTATTTCGCTTATTTCCCACTGGAGGCAGGAAAGGCAGGTTTTACCATCCCCAGAATGCAGAAATGGCTATTACGAGAAGTGTCTCGGTCAAGCTGCCATCAGAATCCATACGTGAAACTAAAGACAAAAGCATGCTCATTCTATAATAGTTGGAGAACCTAAGAGGCAAGCAGTGAAGACTTCTTAGTTTAAAATTAATGCGTTGCTTGTATTTTATAATGAATTTAAATTTTGGGGGGCTGTCAGTTTGGTGTCTTGAGAAATATATACATGATCTAGCCACTAATCCCGACAGAGATTCAAGATGCCTAGGGTTTAGTCTTTTCACAAACTTCATACTGCATTCAAAAGCTCACCTGCTTTCTAGAGCTCCAACAACTAAAGCAATCAGGTAGCAGGGTATCGGGACCTACAGGGAGCAAATACACACCACATGCTTCCATTAGTGTTTGAAATTCATGCTTAAAATTAAGTAAATTCCCTTTCAAATCTCCAAAAATGAGTACAGATTACTTTCCCTTTGTACTTCTCAAATAACTCTCATTTTTTAAAATCAATTGTTTTTTTATTGGTGCACTATAGTCTCACAACATATATGGATCATGCTGACAACTGCATATAGTCACACAGTACTTAGTGTCCCCCTCCCCCTGCTTCCCCTTTTTCCCTAGTAATTCTCATTTTTAAGGGATGAAGCAGTTCAAAATGATGTAACATTTCAAAACATCTAGTTCCCTTTTACTTCCTGGAAGAAAGCTTCTGATATACAAAAACCATGGTTGCACAGAGTCTAAAAACATAAGTTATAAGCATTTCTCAAATATTTCCCAAATATTTTCAAATGTTTCTAAGTAACAATATATAAAAAGCAACTGTGCTTCTACCCTTATGTTTTTGTCCTTGACTTTTTTTTGTTTTTCTTTTTGGTGGTACTGGGGTTCCTGGAAACCCTTCTACCTCCAGGCCACACTCCCAGACCTATTTTATACTTTTTATTTGGAAACAGGGTCTCTTAAGCCAGTGCGGCTGGCTTCGAACCTGTGCGATCCTCCTGTCTCCACCTCCCAAGTGCGGGGATTACAAGTGTGCGCCACCACGCCCGGCTTGTCCTTGACTTTTAAAACATTTTTTATTTTAAAAATTTCTTTATGTTTTAAACCAGCGTGAATGGACCCCAAAGCTCTGGGAGCTTAGAAACTCTAGAAGATGGGGTAGAAGCAAAATTGTCCATTGTAAGATCAGTTATTAAAATATGCACACGAGCATATAGATACAAACATATACAAACACACATGCACATTCTATTTATTACAGGTCAAAGATACAAGTCCAATTACCAGCTACAGAGAAATCTTAACTTAAAAGATGTTAACACAGTTCTTTTTAATCTGCAGGATGGTAGCATAGTACTTTCCCCAGGGTAAGGTAGCTCTTTCATTTTAAATACTCTCAGCAGCCACACTCCCACAAGATAGTTCCAGGGTGGGCAAAAGTGTACAGACTTAGAGGAACAGGAAGCTGGCTAGCAACTGGAATGAGGAAAAACAGACTGGCACTATGCCTGTCCAGCAACACATTACTTCAATGCAAAACTTTAAGCGGAATGAAATCTTCTAAAAGTACTAAAGAAAATGAAATGAAGAAAACAAAAAACTGCTTTGTAAAATTTGAAATGTTCAAGAGCTACTTTGCTCTCCAAATGCGTAAAAGCTATTTGCAATTCACTATCAATTAAAATGAAATCTAGACACTATGATCTTACTTTTTGGCTGAATCTGTATATTTTCCTGCTTGGGTCTTCTGGGTCAGGTGCTTCTCCATCACGAATAGCACTCATAAGTGCCACCAGTTCTTTTGGGACAGACACCTAATCAAGAGAAAAAGTCACTTCTAGTTATAAATGTATGTATTGAACTACACATGTGAAGTAATCCTTTGCCTCCCTTCTTTTCTATTTATATAGTAAACTACGAACTCAAAAACATGCACATGTTAGTTTTGTAAAAAGAATTAGCAATATACAAAACTGGCGTCTTTACAAATGAATGTGAAATCCATCTATTCCTCCATGACTACTAAGAGCAAAGTGTTTGTGGAAGCTAAGATTAAAAGCCCAGTTCTGACACCTATTCACTGTGGGGGTTTGCCCGAACCACCTTCCTGAGCCTCAATTTTCCTCACTAAATATAGCAAACTCCATATGTTTGCTTTAAGAAGTAAAATAAGTGAAGACTCTAACACCATGTCTGGCAATGGTCGCCGCCACCTTTGCCCCCTCCACACCTCCGAAATAAATGCTACAAAAGTAGAACAGAGAATGCAGTTTTGGACAATTTTACCTTTAATATATACTTAGAGCTACAAATAGTACTTTTAATGATAGAAACTGTGAGAAACTAAAATGTATTAACAAGAACTGTGAAATAATTTTCTCTGGATATCTGTACGCAAAAGGTCCTTATGGGATAAACCATAGGTTCTATCCTAGCCCTGTGATTCCGAAAGTTCTACTTCTAATAAATGTCAGAATAAAGGACTATCTCCGATATCATTGATCTAGCAGCATACATTCCAGTACGAGCTCAACTTTCATGTTCTTTTTGCACGGCTTGGGACTCCAAACATTTACTGAGGCAGGAACAGAAAAGGAACTCTTGAACCAGCAATAAGTAATCAGCATTCAGGACGTAATTAGGTCCAGCTCCTTCTTTAATTTAGGTGGCCATAGGCTATACATGTGAGACAACTGAGAATGTGATGCTGTAAAACTTGCCCAAGGTCACAAGGCTCCTGAGGGTAGAGTCCAGAACCCCGAGTCCAGAATCCCTCCAAGCATGTCTCCTAGCACTACACGAGATGTGGTTCAGTGTGGGATGATCGAAGCGTCAAGAAGCCCCCATAAGTACAGGTTGCTCTCAATATTTCTGCTTTGTCTAAGTAGGTCCAGCCTCTGGGATGGTGCTTTGTAAATTAGTCTACTTTTTTCCAAAAAACATTACAGTACCTACAAAAGGAATTAAGTTAGAAATACATTCTGACAAATCTACCCATTAGGTTACCTAGATACATGTTTATATGGCTACAGCATGATTTATAGAAACTTTGATCATGCAAATGTCAGATTTTACTCACTTATTAGCACTGAGGTTTGAACCCAGGGACATTCTACCTCTGAGCTACACTATACTCCCAGACCCCTTTTCCTTTCTTTTCTTTTTTTCATTTTTGGAGATTCTTAATTTTGAAACAGGGTCTTACTAAATTACTGAGGCTGGCCTTGAACTTGCAATTCTCCTGTCTCAGCTTCCCAAGTACTGAAATTACAGTCATGCACCACTGAGCCCAGCACAATGTCAATTTTTTTTTTTTTTTTTTTTTTCTGGGTCTGGGGATGGAACCCAGGGCATTCTACCCAAGCTATACCCCAGCCCTATTTTTTATTCTTTATTTTGAAACAGGGTCTCACTAAGTTGCAAAGGGCCTCACTAAGTAGCTGAGGCTGGCTGTAAACCATGATCCTCCTGTCTCAGCCTCCCAAATGCCGGGATTGCAAGCATGAGTTACCACGACCAGCTCAATGTCAATTTTAAAAATAAATAAATAAATAAATAAATAAATAAATAAATGGACATTCTCAACTCTTGCCTTTAGGTCCAGAACTCTGAATTGCTTTTTTAAAGTGAGAATGATAACCATTTCCTTTTATGATACTTATAATGTTTAAAACTGCCTGTAAAGCAAAGATTCAGAATGAGGTCCTTTTATACATATCTCAGGTAGAATTTCATTAAGTAAAATGTTTCTAGCCTTAAAAATTAAACCAGGTGTGGCGGTGCATGCTTGTAATCCCAATATTTGGGAGGCTGAGATAGGAAGATCGCAAGTTTTCAGCCAACCTCAACTAAAAAATAAAATAGGGCTTGGGGTGTAGCTTAGAGGTAGAATGCCCCTGGGTTCAATTCCCAGTACTCCCCTCTAAAAAATCAATTATGATTAGCATTCAGTATTTTAGTCTCCTTTCCTCCAAAAGATTAGCAATATCTTTTTTTTTCCCCCCCCCGGTGGTACTGGGGTTCCTGGACCTCCAGGCTACACTCCCAGACCTATTTTTACATTTTTATTTGGAAACAGGGTCTCCTAAGCCAGCGCGCGTGGCTGGCTTCGAACCTGCGCGATCCTCCTGTCTCTGCCTCCCAAGCGCAGGGATTGTAAGCGTGCGCCACCACGCCCGGCCTAAAGATTAGCAATATCTAAAACAGGAATAAGTCAGAAATGTATACAGACAAGTATGTGATATATTCCCATTAGGTTACCTACATAGATGTTTACATGGCCAGAGGATGCATTTATAATACTGAAGGCTATTTTTAAAGGTTCTACTTATAGCTCCAAGTATATGTTGTAAAATAGAATTGTTTTATACAGTGTATCATTTATACCACATCTTATACTTATCATGTAATTCTGCAATGCTTACCTCTGCAGTGTAAGTTAATTTCACAGATGGAGTGTCCTGGCAAGGAAGAATTGCTCTGCAGTGGATGGCCTGAGGGAGAGAAAAAGAAAGAGCTATTTCCATTTATCATAAATGAAGTCATTAAGAAATAATTAAAATCACAGTACTGTTCTTGGATATACTCTCTTCCCAAAATAAAAATATGTCTCAGCTGGGCATGGTGGCGCACCCTTGTAATCCCAGCACTTGGGAGGCTGAGACAGGAGGATCACACAGGTTTGAAGGCAGCCTCAGAAACTTAGTGAGGCCCTGTTTCCAAATAAAGTATAAAATAGGTCTGGGAGTGTAGCCGGGAGGTAGAAAAGCCCCTGGGTTCCACCTCCAGTACCCCTCCCCCACCAGACACACAAGATACATCTCTCATCCCTGGGGATTTCTTAAAGTTGCAAAATTACTTATGAATTTAAGAGTCAGACTTTCCCTTTTAATCCATGGTCAACCCTCAAATTTCAATTGAAGCATGAGGCTTAAGCAGTGTTTCCTACTCTGTCCTCTATGTCACAGTAGTGCCCAGGGAGAGGTTCTCAAGATCCCTGAGGAAAAAGGGCTCTGTAGTAAACCACAGCATATTACATTCCTATGTTAGAGAGTCACTAGAAACATTAGGTTTCCGAAGGCTCTAAGAAAGCTGTCTGGGGCTTGGGGTATAGATCAGTGGTAGAACTCTTTCCTATGCATGAGGCCCTGCGTTTGATCTCTAGCACCACCCCCCACCCCACCCCCCAAAAAAAAGAAAGAAAAAGAAAAACGGTGGGGGGGAGTGGCGAGAAGAAAGAGTCTAATTCCCATATTTATTGTAACATAAATCCCATTTTCTCTGATTAGTTATTAATATCTAATGGAACATCAGTGTTCTGAGGAAAACAACTTAAGAAATGCTACTATTGTCTTGACATTTCAATCTTGCAGCAAACTTTGAAAGTAAAAACAGGAAGCCCAGTGTGGTGGTGCAAGCTTGTAATCCCAGCATTTGGGAGGCTGAGACAGGAAGACTACAATTCGCAGACAGCCTCAGCTATTACTTTAGTGAGGCCCTTTGCAACTCAGTGAGACCATGTTTCAAAATAAAGAAAAAAAAAATTAAAAATAGCCTGAGAGTATAACTCAGGGGTAGAATGTCCCTGGGTTCCATCCCCAGTACCGCAAAAAAGAAAAAAAAAAAAAGTGAAAACATGAAACAAGAGAAAATACATATAAAGAATACCATCTAGATATTTTTATTCTTATAATCTGTAAAGTATTTCTCTGCATCAATTTGTGATAAATATCATGAAGAATGCCCAGAGAACCTACCGTTTTCTAATCTGTCCTGTTTACAAATAGGCCTGTGTCCACTCCTGGGAGGCAAAGGAATTTGATCTTTGACTTTCTTCTTCTTTACTATTAGCATTTTTCATAATCGGTACATATATTTTTTATTTTCTTCATCTTTTCCTGGCATCTTAGGACTAGTAAGTTCCCACTCTATGACAGGCTCTATGTTAAGCGGTGGGAATTGTAAATATAACTTAAGACTTGGGTTCTTTAATTTCAGTACACTGTCTCCAAACTCAATGACACTCATTTTTAAAAATAATACATGAATGTGTTAACAGCAAGAGATACAAATGAGAATATATGGTTTTTACAATATAAGTTAAGATTAGGTAAGCCCCACATGTTCATAAGATCCTTGTGCATCTTGCTTCATCTAACTTCCTGAGCTGGGGATTTTCTGTATGATACATCACTCTGTGACCCGTTACCTGGCACTGACTAAAGAGATACGGATGCTCCTTTCCAGAAGTTTGCTCAGGAGTGAGCCACTGCAGGGCAGAAGACTGTGGAGATGTCTCAAAAGATATTTCTATAACAACTTCTTGATTCCTGTATGAAACAAGTAAATGAAACAAGTAAATATGTCAGAGTACAATTCTATCTCACTAAAATTCAAATGCATAATCCATACAGCGCCTATTATAAACAATATCATACGACGTCTTGGTACTGATTAAGAGCGAGCTCTAGGGATACTGCATCACAGGTACGTTTGCTTCCTCTTTCCTACCTGGATGCCAGCCTGTGGATCCTTCCCCTCTACCAGGCTGATGAGGACCCAATGGGAGCTGGTATTAGTTGAGTGCCCCACAGTGTGACACGCTGTGCATCTGTGATACCATTTAGTCTTTTATGACAGCAGAGAAGTGGAAGAAATCATTTCAGAACCTTTTTTTGTGTGTGTGGCACTGGGGATGGAACCCAGCGGCCTTCTACCTCCAGGTTACACTCCCAGATCTATTTTATATTTTATTTGGAAACAGGGCCTCACTGAGTTGCTGAGAGACTCACTAAGTAGCTGAGGCTGGCTTCGAACCCACGCAATCCTCTCTCAGCCTCCCAAGTACTGGGATTAAAAGCACGCGCTACCGCGACCAGCATAATTCTGGAACTCTGACTACCAGTAGCGGGTGCCGGGGTATGATGAAGAGCAGTGTTGATCTGCAAACTGTGACTGATCGGTGACAATGGTAAATCAAGAAACCAAGAGGGAGTGTATAGAAATGTGCAGACTCACTTTTTGTCGGCTGAATCTAACAAAAAAGTGTGCGTATATTTAATCTCTTCCTAATAATTCATACCTTTTGCATTTTACAAAAGCATTCATCTATTGGTAGACTTGGAGAAAACAGTAACTGCTCCTTCACCCCAGTTAATTTCAGAAGCGTTGACGATGAGCAGATAGCAAGAGCTTTGGAGAGCAGCTGCACAGCCCCGGCTGGAGCTGACGCTACCACATTCTACAGCTGCTGTGAACTTGGGCACCCGGCTGACGCCGGCAGGCCACAGCTTTGTCATCAGCAGAATGTGGCTCGTGACATCCTCCTCACAAGTTATACCTGGGCCTTTCCTTTCTTCTTCTTCTTTTTTTTTTTGAGGGTCTGGGGATGGAACCCAGGGGTATTCGACCTCCGAGCTACACCCCCTGCCCTATTTTTTATTCTTTATTTTGAAACCGGGTCTCACTGAGTTGCGGAGGGCCTCACTAAGTAGCTGAGGCTGTCCGCAAACCGCGATCCTCCAGGCTCAGCCTCCCGAATGCTGGGATTACAAGTGTGCGCCACCACGCCCGGCTTTCCTTTCTTCTTCTTAAAGGGGAAGGGAAGGCATGAAAACACTGGCCCTGGGAAGATGGGGACAGAGCGTCCTTTTTCTAGGCAAATAGTTTTCACCCCTTTTCCTTTCTCCAGTGTATCTAGGTTTGAGACATATTCCACACATATGACCATTCTGTCTATTGTTTTCTCAAATAAGTTACTTTCTCTGAAATTCCCTTTCCTCATCTGTAAAGTACAGACTGTATTACTGTGGGGATTGAAGAATGCCTCTAAAGCACTCATCCCAAGAGTGGCAGGCACATGGTTGACATCCTGTCTGGCATTACCGTTAGTAGAATGACTTTAACAACAGCGGCAGCTGGCCTCTGGGGCAAGGGATGTAGAGTGTGCAGCTCCCCAGGCCATCCTGAACTGCCTTCTTAAGAAGGCATGTCCCATCATTACTCTAGACATTAGTAAAATGATGAGTAACTAAAGTCACAGTTATCCAAAGTTCGATTCTCGAGTATTTTATGCAACATTTTTTTTTAGTATCTTAAGGACATAATTTGCAGTGTAAAATTAAATCTGAACAGATCAACAATAGCGTGCCAATTACTACACACACACACACACACACACACACACACACACACACACACATATATATATAGTGTTATTTAAGATATATTTTTGCCATTATTCATCACTGAAAGGGAAAGAGAACACATTCATACTTGCTCAGAGCGATAGGAAGAGAGATCTCCATTGGTGATCCTTTGTAGCTCTGTCTTTCTCCAAGAGTGTATTTCACTTCTTGTCCATTGATCACCACTTTCTCTATTGTAAGATCTTTTGTATCCAAAACCTAAATAAAAATAATGTTTTTAAATAATAAGAAAATAGTTTTATACATCAGAAAATAGTACTAGATATAAGTTAACTAAAATGATTATAAAACTGTTGCTTATAGAAAGTAAAATACAGAGTGAAATAAAAAACTAGACTAAGGTTTGTCCCTCAAGAATCCAAGCTTCCTAAAAACAAAAAAAGAAATAACATTTAAAAATAAGAACCTAAGCTGCCTGGAAATTTCAGGGTTCTAAGATCTGCATACGTATTATGAGGTAATTCTGAGATAGTCACATAAATTTGGGGATCTAAATAAAAGCCAATGTAAAATAAAATGTCTTTAATTCTGTCTCCTGAGACTTATTAAAAAATCTTCACCTATAACTTAAATTTCTTTCACCCTGACTCAGTATCCCACTATATACTTTTTCCTAGAAGCCATACAGTCCAAATCCTACAGTGTACTTTCATATAAACGCCTACAGCTTAATTTGCAAAAATTTACAAAAATTAAAACAAACCTTGGCTCTTACTAGGAAAATAAGCATACTGTGCATCCCTATTAACTAGAAAAAGCTCAACCTGGTACTACAACCCGAATCACATGACTCATGACCTTATAGTGGTCTGGGGGGCCATACATATTCCCTGTGGTCAATTAAGAACTGCTTGGGGCAGAAAGGAGTAGCTACAAATAAATGACCTGACTGCTTTTCACCCCAATAATTCCCTGTCTGCACCCTGAAAGCCAAACCCTTTCGCTATCTCTCTACTAATCTCTTGCTCTAGGATCTTCAGCCTTTCTGTGCCACCAAACTGTTAGCAAGCAATCTGAACAAACCTCTCGTGTTATTTTTAAAGTGTCACTTGATCCTCTACCCACTGCAATCTAGGGATGGTCCTTCTGCTTCCTCATCACTCCTCTTCCCTGCAGTCTGGCGTCTAGCCCCTTTGATCCTGAAAGGGCCGTCTTCCTGGTCCAGGAGGTCTCCCGCAGCCCCATACCCTGACCTACTGTCTACTCACAGGTCTTGTGGAGCACACCGCCTGGCTGAAACCCTTCCTTGGCTTCTCTGCCCTCACACATAAATGGTTCTCCTAATTTGTCTAATGCTTCTCTCCCCTTCTTACAATTCCTAAATACTGACATGTCCCAAAGTCCTGGCCTTGGTCCTTTCCTTTTTTTTTCTTTCTTCTTTTACCATGTTCTTCACTCCCCAGCTCTTACTCTTGCCCACATCTTCAACTAATATCTCCGTGCAGACGACTACCACCAATCTGGTTTTACAGTTGTATCCCCTACCCACGATATCTATGCCCTCTGAATCAGCTCTCTCCTGATTTCTCGATTTGTTCAACGAAACTCCTCAAGGTATCAAAGGTTTGAAACGCTCTACTCCACAACTATCTCACTTCCTAATCCCACATAGCCAGTCAGAAGGCTCTTTCTTCAGCCTGCCTTCACGTTTGCTTTTTCTTCCTTTTACGGCCACCCTTGGTCAGAATCTGGACTGCCAGAGCTCCCTTCTATTTCATCTCCCCACCGCTGGCAGCCTTTAACCACTCCCTGACTTCTGGCCTGAAAATGCATTAGAAGTTAGATTGTCAAGAAACTTCCTAGTTACCTCTTTTTTCTATTAGTTAACTGTGGAGACCAAGTGCAGAAAAAGTCACAGGGGCTATTACTAACTTTTATTCCCATCTCTCTGAAGCCAATAATATTTGTTTGGGAAGAAATTTCCATCTTGGTTTAGTTTTCTTTTATTCTTATTTATTTAAAGAGTGGTCAACTTTGTTATGAGCATCATCTATTTTCCTTCTAATGGACAATTATTTCTTTCAGGTTACTTTCTCTTGGAGGTATCTCAATGGCTACCCTTACTCTAACTAGAACTGGCTTAACTTCTGCACTTGCATATTCAGAATATATGGTTTATATCTTAAATAGTTACTCAGTAACTTCTTATCATAGCATCCTCTTTGAGTAACACACCAAAAAGGGTTGTACTGCTGAGTGGCTGGTCAGTTGTCAAAGGCTGCTGGGATGTTCCATCTCAACTTTGTGGCCCACTTCTTTTTATGTGCGTAGGGCCTAATACCATGTATTTTATTTCCTATCTTTATTTCTCTTCTTCCAAATTTCTTAGTTATTTTACCTTATTATATTGCATGTTATTATAAGCAGTCTCAAATTCTTTCTCAAACAAACCATGGTTTGAAAAAGGAAAGCCTTATGCCTCATATTAAGTCTATATTTTCTTTGTGTTATATAGACAGTCTGCAGTGATACAGTACACCACAGGCTTACATGTTAAAACCAAAACCAAAAAAGAAAACCTCTTTTGAGTCTCAGCTCAGATGTTTACTGGGTAAAGAGCAGAGGCTTGGTGGTCAGAAAGACCATGTTGAATTCCTGGCTGCTATCACTTACTCTGGAAGATCTTGGCCATAACACTAACCCACCTTTAAGACACTTGAGAAAAATTGAAAACTGCAATAAAAGAAACAAATGCTTGAATGTTACAATAAATTTTGGGGACCAGACTTCAGTGTAAATAAACAAAAACTTAAAATGGATTTTAGAAAGCTGGGAAGTAGGTCAGTCTTCCTAGAGGATCCTTTGAGATTCCCCAGCATCAGGGACTCTAAGAATGGGGTGTTAAAGAAAGCACAATGTCTCCTCACCCAACACTAATGCCCACTAGGTCTTCACTGTCAGTGGCAGGTGGTATGGTGCCACCTCACCTTTAAGACACAGCTGGCACTATTATCAGTGCAGCCAACTAGTGGAATTGATCCTTTAATCAAACTTTTTAGTGTCCTCTGCATTCCAGGTGCTATACCAGGAATCTGATAATAGAGATATGAAACACAGTCCCTACACTCAAGAGTTCCTAATCTAGTGGGAGAAAAAAACAAGCTAACTTGAATATAACTAAGACCAAGCTCTTGGTCTCAGGTTATTATCATAAATATGCAAATAATTATAAACAGATGTTACTGTGGACTACAAATAACCTTCCTCTTCCCTTGTACAAATCTTAACATTAGTATAACTCTAATTTACTGAAGAGACATGCCAGCCAGAAATCATGATTCAAAAAATCCTTTCTCTAGATGTGAGGAATGTAAAAACAATGACAAGTTTTAGATTGGGACATTCTTTTCCAAATTTAGGCCTCCTGGCTCTTGCTTACTAATAGAATAAAGCTTTTTAAAAAAACAAATCAGAAGGCAGTTCAAGGTCATATAAAGAGGCGATGAACTAGCCAAATTCACTTTCTTTTAATAAAAGCAGAGAATGCATTGAAATTGAAACTAACTTCAGCCCCGCTGGGGTAAAGTTGGCAGTGCAATAAAAGATAATAAGGTATTTGAAGAAGATCAAAGTGCAATACACAAGGAAATAGTTACCTTCTTCCTTCTAATGCTTTTGCTTTTCTTTCTTGCAGTACTTTCGGTGATTGCATATCAATACTAAAGAGTAAGTGCTTTACTCATTCATATTAATGAACTCAAAATAGAGATATATTACACAAGTAGGAAAAAGAGGCACAAAACCCACAAATTTTTATCGACGCTTGTAATTTTTTTGGCGGGTCTGGGGTTGGAACTCAGGGGCATTCGACCTCCAAGCTACATCCCCTGCCCTATTTTTTATTCTTTATTTTGAAACAGGGTCTGAGTTGCGAAGGGCCTGAGTAGCTGAGGCTGTCTGGGAACCGCGATCCTCTGGCGTCAGCCTCCCAAATGCTGGGATTACAAGCGTGCACCACCATGCCCAGCTTTCCACTTGTAATTTTGCCCAATTGTTTGACCCTACATTTCCTTCCTCAATACCTGACCTAATGACTTATTGCTTTGCTTTAAGCAGATACCATCATACCACACTGTAAAATACACTGTGTGCTATCCTGCCCCGTTTAAGGAGGCTAAATATGGTTAGTCTTTTCATTTCCCTCTTATTTCCAAAATGCTCTCCTATGAAATTCTTCAGGAGAAAAGTACAGTCCAAATACCATCAGATAGCGTAAGACCACAGAATGTAGGTTATATGGTACATAAAAAGTCATTGAATGATAGTCCACGAATCTAAACAAATCTTTATTTGAACGGTTAGAGTTTGATAGAAGTGCATATTTTCTATGAAGTACAGTCATTACTTGCTCCTAAAGCTTGAATGCGTCCCACCCGTCCTTAAATTACGAAGCGTGATAAGCACAGGTAATAAAGGATCCTAAAGAAAAATAGCTGCACCACGACTTGGGGTGCAGAGGCTGGAAGTTTAAAAGCCAGGCCGAGAGAAGGGCGGGGGGCTGGGAATCCTAAGAGCCTTGAGAATACGGTAATCGGTGGTAACCTGCGTACCTACTGGCTGCAAAAAAGGCTGAAGAGTGGGAGCCGGGATCAACGGGTACGGGACCTGAGAGCTCCATGGAACTGGACTGAGGACAGAGTTAGGGGCTGGGGGAAGTCTGGGGGCCTGAAGGAGGGGCTTCTCTGGCGGCCGGAGAAAATGGAGAGGCCACGGGGGAGTTGGCGCTGGAATATTGGATTACTGCAGAAGGAGGGACCAGGGCAAAGATGAAATGGATGGGGCGCTGGGGCGTGCCGGGCCCTGGGGAGGAGGTACCGGGGATGGGGGATGGGGCGCCGTCTCCTCACCCCTGGGAAGGGCTGCCTAGGCAGGGGAAGGGTGGCGGGGTGCTACGGGGAGCGCCGGGTTGAGGCGGGGGACGCCGAGATGCGTAGGGTCTGGAGAGCAGGCGCTGGGCGGGGCAGAGGGCTGTGGATCCAGGAGGCCGCGGAGGGGGCGGCAGGGAGCGAGAGGAGGTGGCCGGGGAGAAGCGGGACGCGCGCCCCCGTACCAGGCTGCGCAGATTGTCCTCCTGAGACTGCACGGAGAGCGCGGCGGTCCCGATCAGCGCCCGGCGAGCGAAGTCGACGCTGCAGCGCAGGTGCAGGTGCTTGGTCTGGCAGACGGAGGCCGGAGAGGCCAAAGAGCAGGAATCCACGACCTCCGGCATGGCTCCGCCGCCGGCCCCACGCTCCGCGTCCGCTCCCCGACACTCTGCCGCGGGACTGGGAGTCGGAGCCCGGGGCGCGGCGGAGGAAGGCGAGGACTCGAGGGGCACGCCGGGAAACCGAGGCGCGCCCAGGCTGAGCGGCGACGGGGGCGGCGCGCGGGGACTACCAATCCCGTGGTGCAGCGCGGCCGTGCGCGCGGTGCTTCCTGGGAATGCGCGGGTAGGGGATGCGCGGGGGCACCGAGGGCCTTCCCAAGCCGGGTTGGCTAGAGGGAGGGTGGGCTGAGGGAATGGTGAGAAGTGGAGTGGGAAGACCAAGTGTCCATTTTCGTTCCTTTCCACTTCGGTGGGAATTGCTATGGCTACAAAAGAATGTCTGGTTGGCTGTTGATGAAGCGGGAAGGATAGAACAGGCTAAAAGGCCTATCAGAAGACAGGAGGTTGTGCAGTTCCTCGTTAGTATAGTGGTGAGTATCCCCGCCTGTCACGCGGGAGACCGGGGTTCGATTCCCCGACGGGGAGGCACAGATTAATTTTTTTATTCTCATTTATTGATTTGCCACGTTGGCAACTCTGCGTAAAGGAGCTCGTTATTGTTATACTGGTGCTTATTGTGTATATATATTTTCGGGCCCTGGGGATCTGAAATAGAATATTAAATTACCATCTTAAAAACTGCAATGAGAGGATTGTGATAGAAGAGTGTGCTGGCTGCAATGGGAGTGCAGAACCACGACATCTGGATCAACTCTCTTAAAGAAAGAAGTGAGGGAAGATGGAAGAAGGCCTTGCTTTTAAAGCGAAGCCTCAGAGTTGGAACTAGAGAAATCAGAAGAGAACCAGTCTCCAAACACCTTTGACAGCCAAGCCTCTAATCCGGAATGCATCCATGGACACATTGAAGACCCTTAGCGGGGCGGGGGGGTGGGTGGGGGGGGTGAGGGGCGACATGCATAGTCAGATTCATATTACAAAGAGAGCACTGGTAGCATTCTGAGAATGAAAATGAGGTCTCCCACACAGGTGTCAGAAAACGACTCAACTAGTCCAAGCAGAAGACAGTGGGAGCCTGAGATAGGTAATAAGCAAGGCCAGAGAGGAAGGAATAAGATGAATATTTACCAGGTCAGTAGATTCACAGATGAGAGGAGCTTATGGGGACTCTCAGATTTTGGGGCTTCAGTGGCTGGCTAATCATTCACCTGATTCACTCTAAGGAGAGGATTGATTGAAAGGGAAGATGCTGAGCTCTGTTTTAGAAATAGGAAGTTTGGGCAAATGGGAGGCAAAGCAGAGACATCCATGAATCACGTGAATATTTAAGTTCATAGCCCCGGGGAAGTGTCTTATCCCATCATGTGGTAGATGAAATTTATGACAGTGGGTAGACTCCATCTATGAAAAATGTATAGTGGGAAGAGCAGTGAAAACAAGTTAGAAGCTGGGAAAACAACCAAATATAACTTAAAGAATGAATGGAGTCAAGCATGATGGCACAGGCCTGTAATCCCAGTACTTGGGAGGCAAAGACAGGAGGGTCGCAGGTTCCAGGCCAGCCTCAGCACTTAGACAGGCTCTCAACAACCTAGCCCCTGGGGGCCTCAGAGGTAGCGTGGCCCTTGGTTCAATCCTCAGTACCTAAAAATAACAATTAAAAAAAATAATAAGGAATACTGGAAGAGAAGACTACAAAATAAACTAGAAAGAATGAACCGACAATGTCAAATTCAAGACCAACAGGCCATCAAAGGAGTGAAATTTTTCCTTTAGATTTCGCTGTGGGATAGGGGTGGGAAAGGCCATGGTTTTGTGGACTTTTGTGGTTTAGTTGAAGGTAGAAACCAGAAGCAGATAGGTCACTCTGTCTAGACTCTTTGCCCATGTGAAAAAGGAAGAAAAACGGGGTCGCTAAAGAGGAAGGCAGCACTAAGAAAGTGGTTTGAGAGTGAGAGAAACGTTAACATGTTTAGAACAAAGAGATGAAAGGTTTCTAGAGGAGAGGAAATGGAGGGCCGCAGGCGTGTCGGGAGCGTGGACAGGTTGCGCACACTGAATTCCCGTCTAAAGTGATCCAACAGGAAGTTTGGCCTCAGAAACTGAAAAAAGTGGCATCTATCTGGGTATCTTTGTGTTGGCCTCTGCAAGCCAAAGGAAAACAAGAACATTGCAAATTATGAGATCCAATACTTTCCATCTACATAGGTCCTAATTTCATAGGGCCTAAGAATCTATGACTTGACCAACATTTACAACATATTTTGAGGTCACCAAATCTAGGATGACAAATATGAAACAGTGGAATCCATTTAACCACATAATACACAAATTACCTTTCTTAACTAGTAGAAAGAATGTGCCATTTTAGCTGGGCGTGGTGGCGCATGCTTGTAATCCCAGCATTCAGCTACTTAGGCTCCCTGCAACTCAGTGAGACCTTATTTCAAAAATAAAGAATAAAAAACAGGGCTGGGCTGTAGTTTGGAGATAGAATGTCCTGGTTTCAATCTCCAGCACTGCAACAACAACAAAAAAAAAAAAAAGAAAGAAAGAAAAAGAAAGAGAAGAAAAAGAAATGATACACTGTTTTAATGAAATGAAAGCTAATATTATTATCTTTAATTATTGATTACCAGAAACCCATATGTTTATAGCACTTATGTTTAAGAAAAGATATCCATGCACAACTACAAATGAATTCTTCCACTGGTGAATAGAAAAGATAGTTATAGCCAAGGGTGTGGTGCACACCTGTAACCCCAGTACTTGGGAGGCTGAGACAGAAGGATCACAGGTTTGAGAACAGCCTCAGCAACTTAGCAAGACCCTCAACAACTTATTGAGACCTTATTTCAAAAAAAATAAAAAGGGCTGAGGGTATACCTCAGAGATAGAACACACCTGGGTTCAATCCCCAGTACCAAAAAGAAAAAAGACAGGTTATTTAATAGGGATTATTTTCTAAAATACCTGATCCCACAAATATGGGCTGTACAAATTAGCATATCACAAATAACTAGAGATTTTATTTTATATCTATCAGCGAATTATAAATGGTTTATAAAAAGGGTTTCTGTTGCATATATTTTTTTTAAAAAGGGTAATATCAGGGGCTACCTATCAAAGGAGACTTTTTTGAAGGGTGAAAATGATCTATATGAAGTTTTATGATAAAAAATAATATACATATTTACAGAGTCATATGATCAGGGATATCCCAACCTTGCGGTTACCTGGATCCCTCCATCCCCTCAAGATGATTAAGGTGCCTCCCGGGTTGTTGAAAGATGACAGGGGAGCGAAGACAGGACGCGCGTAGCATGTGCTAGACACAGAATGAGCATGTTACATTGAGAGCTGATATTAATATTGCTCGTGGCTTTCATATTGTCCGTTGTCATAATTTTAACATTTTACTTTCCTTGTGTTAGCAAAGCTTTTAGGAAGAATTGGGAAATGAGAAACAGCCAATGTTTGCTCAGCAATGCAGACCAAGCCAAATTAGGCCTCTAAGGAGGAATTGCAACGTTAGCAAAGATCACGCTTTGCAATGCATTCGCCGGAAGTTTCACTTGGTGCACTAACACTTCCCTTAAAAGGGTAGAAGGACTTCACATTGTTTTCCTCCCTTGCTCCATTCACATAGGCAAATCCTTTCTTTAACTATTCAATGTAATTTGCAAATATTAAATGCATTCTACTACACTGTGATGTCTAGAAAGTTGGGAAAGGCTCTGTCCTATTTATTGGATAATTTACACTCTAGTACCCAGTCTTTACCAAAGACCTAAAGCAGCCTGTGTCCAGAAAGCCAAAGCCCATGGAACTGCATATGTGAAGTTCTAGAGGGCCAAGTTCTAGCCCTTTGGGGAGGCTCAGGAATAACTCCACAGATACAGCATTCGAAGTGGGGCTGGAAAGACGAGTAGGATTTTAACAGGACATATGGTAGGGCTGAGCAGGGGAAACGGCCTGGGGTCACAGCAAAAGCTTGTCTGAGTAAGAACAATTCTGGGGATATAAAACCCTACTACTGCTGGGCGTGGTGGTCCACACTTATAATCCCCACGCTTGGGAGGCGGAGACAGGAGGATCGCGCGGGTTCGAAGGCAGCCTCGCTGGCTTAAGAGACCCTGTTTCCAAATAAAATATAAAATAGGTCTGGGAGTGTAGCCCGGAGGTAGAAGGGTTCCATCCCCAGTACCACCAAATTAAAAAATAAATAAAAAATAAAATAAAACCCTACTACTGTAGAGCATGGTGGTACATGCCAGTAATCCCAGTACTTGGGATTACAAGGAAGATCACAAGTGTGAGACCAGCCTTAGCAACTTAGCAAGGCCCTGTTTCCAAATAAAAAAATACAAAAAGAGCTGTGGGTGTCCATCAGAGTTAGAATACTTTGAGTTCATACCCCAGCATCAAAACTCAAAACAAAGCCCTAGTAGTTAATCCAGTGTTCCACATACTCTTTTTGTGTGTGTGTGTGTGTGTGTGTGTGTGTGTGTGTGTGTGTGTGTGGCACTGGAGTTCCTGGAAGACCTTCTGCCTATGGGCTACACTCCCAGACCTATTTTATACTTTTTTTTAAATTTTTGGAAACAGGGTCTGTTAAGCCAGGGGCTTCGAATCTGCGATCCTCTTGTCTCCGCCTACCAAGTGCGAGGATTACAGGCGTGTGCCACCACGCCCGGCCACACATACTCTTTAATAATATAACCTTTCAGCCAGGCTTGGTTGTGCACGCTTGTCCCAGCATTTGGGAGGCTGAGACAGGAGGACTGCAGTTTGAGGACAGCCTCAGTTACTTAGTGAGGTCCTTTGCAATTCAGTGAGAGCTTGTTTCAAAATAAAGAATAAAAAATAGGGTTGTGGTGGACTTCGGAGGTAGAATGCCCCTGGGTTCCATCCCCAGTACCACATAATAATAATAATAATAATAATAATAATAATAATAATAATAAATATTTTTATTTCCTCTACAGTAGAGTTATTCATCTGGCTTGATACAGATCATTAATTATTCTAAATTAATTAATTAATTTATTTATTTATTTTTTAGTACTGGGGAGTGAACCCAGAGGCATTCTACCTCTGAGTTACACCCCTAGCTCAATTTTTTTTTTTTATTTGGAAACAGGGTTTCACTGGGTTGTGGAGGACCAAGTTTTGGGATTACAAGCATACACCACCATGCCTATCCTCAGTATCTCTATATTTCTTTTTCTTCTTCTTTTTTTTTTTTTTGTGGTTCTGGGAATTGAACTCAGGGCCATTCTACCTCTGAGCTACACCCCCAGAACTATTTTATTTTATCTTATTTTGAAACATTCTCTCTAAGTGCTGAGACTGACCACAAACCTATGATTCTCCTGTCTCAGCCTTCCAAATCCTGGGATCACAGGCATGTACTACCACACCCAGCTTCTTTTCATCTTTAGTAGTAAAATTCTCTATGTTTAGCTGGACATATGGCTACCCAGAAAAAAGGCTACATTTCCCATCCTTCTTTGCATTTATACCATACAGCTAAGTTCTGGCCAATGGAATATAAATGTAAATGGTAACTATAACTTCCAGAAAGCATCCTTAAGAGGACACATTTTTCTTTAACTTATGCATCCTAGGAAAGTGTTTTACCACTGAGCTACATCACTCAAGGAATTAAAAGACAAATGTAGGACTTTTTTATACATTCATAGTATAGAATAATGTTTAGCTAGTATACTTGTATGGTTTTTGTATACTTTTTAGGTCTGCAAATTATATTGAAATGAAAGAGGAGTCTTGTTTCTTGAGAATCCTACTTTGCTTAAATATGACATAGAAAATGGTAGCAGCTCTTCCGAGCTCCTGAACTGGGTATTCTTTATGATTGTATTGCCGTTGGAACAGAATGGCTCTCTGCCTTATGAGGTCTGGTAATCCTTTGTGGCCAGCTCCTCACTCAACTCCACCTCTGTCGCAGAGATGCATACCCTGTTTTAAGCCACGTTATTTAAGTTATCCAGCTCAATATTCCATCAGACAGGCCTCACCTCAGCAATATAAACCTGCCGATTGAAACCTAACATAACTCTACATGTTGGTTAACCGCAGTGTTTCTGATCGCAGGATGACAGAAAAACCAGTCTTTCCACAGCCACGGGGCCTCCGTGGCTTGCTCCTTCCTGTATTTTTGGTATCATCCTTCCCTCTTCCTTCAAAGCACCCCATCCTCTGACTGTACCCCACTGCTGCTCCTTCATGCCACTCTGCCTCACAGGTGTGCTGCCTCTGCACAGAAATTCTCTCTACAGGGGTGGAACCCAGGGCCCTACTACCTCTGGGCTATACTCCCAGACCTATTTTATATTTTATTTGGAAACAGGGTCCCTTAAACCAACTGAGGCTGCTTCGAACCTGCGTGATCCTCCTGTCTCAGCCTCCCAAGCGCGGGGATTACAAGCGTGCGCCACCATGCCCGGCAAGGGTCTCACTAAGTTGCTGAAGGTCTTCGCTGGCCTCTATCCTCCTGTCTCAACCTCCCAAGCACTAGGATTACAGGCATGCGCCACACACCAAGCCCCTGCCTCCAAATTCTACCTGGAAAATCCCTGCCTGGTGACTCTGGGTCCTGAGACACCGTCCACGACTCCCAGGGCAAGGCTAGATAGCAGTTGGAAATACATCTATTAGACCTATTTTCATTTTCATAATGAAAATTCGAGGAAGAAAGGCGTAGTTCATTTACACTGAACTTACATTGGCTATAGATGAGAGGGGCAGGGTAATGTTTTATTTGGGGGAAAGGAAAGGAATTTGGGACAGGAGAGTAGTCCGTAGCAATTGCTTACTGCTGCTGGAGGTTAGTAGTCCAGAAAGTTTGTTTGTGAGCTGGAGGCAATAGTATCTAGGACCCAACCATCAGGTCGCTAGAGCCACAAAGAAAAACAGCCACTGTGGCCTCCTGTGCGCCTCCAGCTTTCTGACAGGGGCTGCTCCCTCTGCAGACTCCTTTACTGGGTCTGTGCGCTCGCCCTGCGTGAATCTGGCCCAACTCACGTGCCCAAGCTCCTGGCCTTCTCCAATGCTTCTTCCCCATCCTCCCTCTCTGACTCCGGCCCCCACATGCCAGGTCGTCCTCCCCCTGACCTCCTCCCCCTCCAGTCTGGGCTGGAGTCCAGTAGAATCTCTTTCCCTAAGGGCACAGATGAGGCCCTTCACTCCTCATTCCAGTAGATGACAAAATAAAGGAAATTGTTTCTGGGGTGTGTGTGTGTGTGTGTGTGTGTGTGTGTGTGTGTAGCTTACAAAACAATTGAGACAACCCTGACCCATTTCTCCATTTTTCTGTTGAATCTGTTTTTGCTTGTGCAAGAATTCCATATTTATATTCACGTCTCTAGTCCATTCTTAGTGTCAAGAGAAGATTCTGGAGGCAGTAGGGAAGCCACAAAATAGAAACAAAGTTCTGACAATTTTGTAAAATAGCAGAAGTGAATCCTCAATCTCTGTCTCCCTCCCATGATTGACAGCAGGCAGGGCCGGGAGTGTATGCGGTCGCCAGCTGGGCAGACCTGCCTGTGCTCTCAGGAGGGACTGGACAGAACTAAATAGACTGTCAAGCTGCCCAGGGTCGGAGCCAGAGCACTGCTGCTGGCACGTGACTTCGCCTGCCCCACACAGCTTGCTTGAGGACCAGCGGCCTCAGCACAGCCCCGAGCCGGATCCGAATCATGGATCTCAGAAACCCAGCATCCTCATTCAGTAAGACACGCAGGTGGCCCACACGGTCGGTCCACTACCCTGGAGGCTGAGGGCACTCTTAGGGGTCAGAGGAGATTTAGTTCAAGAGTTAACCAGATATGTCAGGACCCTTTCTTTCTTTCTTTCTTTCTTTCTTTCTTTTTTTTTTTTTTTTTTGGTGGTACTGGGGTTCCTCGAAACCCTTCTACCTCTGGGCTACACTCCCAGACACCTATTTTTTATATTTTTATTTGGAAACAAGGTCTCTTAAGCCAGTGAGGCTGGCTTCAAACCTGCGCGATCCTCCTGTCTCTGCCTCCTAAGCGCAGGGATTATAAGCGTGCGTCACCACGCCCGGATGGACCCATTCTTTATATTGGGGTGTAGGTGGGGTACCAGGGAGTGAACCCAGAAACATTCTACCTTCAAGCTCTGCCAACTCTTTTTATTTGTTTTTGAAACAGAGTAACACTAAGTTCCTGAGAGCCTTGCTAAGTCGCTGAGGCTGTTCTTGAACCTGTGATCCACCTGTCTGTCTCCCAAGTACTGAGATTACAGGCGGGAGCCACCATGCCTAGCTAGGACCCTTTCTTTTGGGGTCCACTACCTCTTGACCCCACAACACTCCTCCCTTAATACAGTTAATGCTATCTCCAGCAAAGTGCTCGCCACCCCGCTAGTCAGTCTCCTCTACCAGCTTGGAGTGTCCCTAAGTCCCAGACCATAGATTATCCCTCTCATCACCATGTTTGGGGATGAATGAACAAATGTGTACATGAATGAATGAATGAGATTTCCTAAGACGTTCTGGCATCCTTTTATTCATGCTTTACAGTGTTGACCTGGGGCAAAGAGAGAGTCACCCTCTGTGCCCTTTTTATCTCCTAATACCATTAGGCAGTATATTTTCTTGCAATACCAAATACCCTGGATACCCTTCCTAGGCGTGCCTCCTCGCAAGCTCGGCCATACCAGTTTTTGTCTGACTCGGGGATTCCAGCCCTGCAGTGTTTTTCCTGCAAAGCTGCCAGTGGTATTTCATCATAGCAAAAACTTACACCTTTTGTTCTAAGGACCCAAAGCATGAGGCTGGTTTAACAAGTGTCTGCAGTCACATTTTCGAAAACTAGATATTCTGGCTCATACTGGTTGGCTTTGGGACCAATTTCTCTTGTGTTACCAACAGAGTAAGTTATTTTTACTTGTTCACAAAATATCTTTTCTTGAATGAAGACCAGCCTGAAAGGGCTTTCTCCCTCAGTATCTTTCTTATCTACAAATCTGTGTTTGAGGAAGTAGCTACTATTTTGTGATTTCTTTCTTTCTTTCTTTCTTTCTTTCTTTCTTTTGGTACTGGGGGTAGAACACAGGAACTTTTCTACCTCAGGCCTATGCTCCCAGACCTATTTTTTATATTTTATTTAGAAACAGCGTCTCACTAAGTTGCTGAGAGCCTCACTAAGTAGCTGAGGCTGGCTTTGAACCTGTGCGATCCTCCTGTCTCAGCCTCCCAAGCACGGGGATTACAATCGTGTGCCACCATGCCCGGCTCTCTTTTATCATTTCTTACAAAAGGCCTCTCTTACCTGGAGTCCAGAGTTGAGCACATCTGTGTAAGACTCACGAACTCAGCTTTTCCATTGCCTTTTCCCACAGATGTGTCTCAGCCTGCCTTCCTGCTTTTATTTTTACGTTTAGTTTTTAGTACTGAGGGTTGAACTCAAGCCTAGCTACCTCCAAGCTACACCCTGCAGCCTTTGGAAAAAAATTTAAATTTTGAAACAGGTTTTTGTTAAGTTGCTGAGGGTCTCGGAAAGTTGCAAAGGCTGACCTCAAACCCGTGATTCTCCCATGTCAGCCTCCCAAGTACTGAGATTACAGGCATGTGCCACCACACCCGGTTCTCCCTTGTGTTGTAAATTGACAAATTATATCTGCACAGACTTGTGGGATAATACAGTGATGTTACAGGTTTTTTTGTTTGTTTGTTTGTTTGTTTTTACTTTTTTATTTTTTTTGGTGGTACTGGGGATGGAACCCAGGGGCCTTCTACCTCTGGGCTACACTCCCAGACCTATTTTTTTATATTTTATTTGGAAACAGGGTCTCACTAAGTATCTGAGGCTGCCTTTGAACCTGCATGATCCTCCTATCTCAGCCTCCCAAGTGCTGGGATTACAAGCATGCGCCCCAATGCCCGGCTGATGTTACGGTTTTTTAAATACAACATGGAATGACCAGACCCAGCCAACCAGTTCATGTCTCACCTCAGACATTTGCCACCTTCCATGATAACATTTGAGAATCACCTTCCACGTGGTACTGAAATGTGCTGTACTATTAGCTCTCTTCACCGCACTGCGGGGTAGATTTAAAGGGGAAAAAAATCACACTGATCCCCGTATCTGGCAGAGGCTTGGTGTCCAGTAGGCTGAGCCCCGCACTTGCACAGAAACCCCACCACCACTGGCCTCACCTCCTTTCCAAGCTGTTTTCCCTCTGCTTCCTGAGCAGCCCCTTCTCCAGGGGGTCCCCTCCGCCTTTATCACACACCCGAGCCTCACGCAGAGCTGCCCACCCCGGCCCGACCCCGAGAGGCCTCCAGGGCCCCTTCCTCACCTCGGCTCCCAGCCATCTTTCTCTGCAATGGACCTCCTTTCTCTTTTGGTTCTTAATTCTTCTGATCATGGACTTCATGTACATACATATGTGTCAACATAGAATCGGTCCTGATTGTCCATGGATTGGGTATTTGCGAATTTGAGTACCGAGTAAAACTTACGTGGCACCCAGAATTAGAATCCACGGTGCTTCCGCGGCCGCTGCACACACTCGGAGCTGTGTACAAGGCCAAAGTCTCGGCTGAGGTCAAGCAAGCTGAGGCTCTGCTGCTTGTTTCTGCTCTTTTACTAAAAACAAACGCCGTGGGTTTATTTTTTTTCCCCCCGCCATTTTTGTGCTTTTTGTTGGTGATTCCAGTTTAAAATGTTCCCCAAGCATGCTTTAGCGTGAATGCAGGTGCGTTAGGGAAGCTGTGTTCAGGCATGAGTTACAGCCTGTTGGCTGCGAGGCCAATGTCATGGATCAGCTATATGTTACACAGAGTGTCTTTAAACAGAAACCCTTGTAAAGCAAGGTTTTTGTATTGATTGATGGATGAAAACATTGTGACCAGAGGTTCACAGGAACTTACCACACCTCCCCCGGGAGCAATAGCTCAGGATTCATTAAACCAGTGTTTACTGCAGCTCCGCGGAGGAGAACTACTGCAAGTAAGGAGAGTGCTCTGCATGTACTGCTTGGCCTTCTGGGCAGTTAGCGTTGGTTTCTTCACACGGCCCTCTCTGAAGTTAAGGTGGCAAGCTTCTCAGCCATCTTAGAGATCCTTGAACTCGCTCACAGCATCCAGGTCTGCGCAAACAGCATCGAAAACACTGAATGGCTAAAAAAGGAGTAGAAGAAAGTAGGGCTAGCCCGGCGTAGTGGCGCAAGCTTGTGATCCCAGTACTTGGGAGGCTGAGACAGGAGGATTGCAGGTTCGCAGCCAGCCTCAGCAATTTGTGAGACCCTCTGAAACTTAGTGAGACCATGTTTCAAAATAAAGAAATATGTATTTCTTTATATATATTTTATATAAATATGGCAATATTTATATATTTTATATAAATATATATGAAAAAGATGTATTTCATAAATATATATGTCTGGGGGTAGAATGCCCCCCTGAGTTTGATCCCCACTTACACCACACACACACACACACACACACACACACACACACACACACACGACACCCCTGGAAGCCGGGGTGGTAGTCTGTGGGAGAGCACTGAGCTTCCCAGAATTTCTCAATCTTGCTCTCTCCTTAAATGCCTCCTCTTTATTTCTGTGTGGAATCACTGGACATGATATGAAATTAGAAATATGTAATAATATGAAATTAGAAACAATATAAGAGTTTGTGATCGATTTGGCTCTTCTATCTGCTCTTTAAGGAGCAGATAGAACAGAACAACTTCCCAGACATTTTCGTGTTCCAACTTTTTCCTCCCCTCCCACTGCCCCACCTCCCATCCCTTGGTCTTCACTTGGAGAGGGTTAACTCTAAAGCCCCTGAAACCGAGGCCAAGAGGCAGTGGACACTCGTGGCCGGGATAAACAGGCTTTCGTGCTCTGCGGCCATCTACCTTCAGTGGCTGTCACACAGCAAGGGTGTCCACCCGGCCCTGGGAAGTATATAAGCTTGCTAGGAAATGGGGACCTAAAGAGAAGCTACTGAATATCAGTGTGGGACCCCGAATAATTAAAGACACAGTGCTCCTCCACTTACGATGGGGTGTCTGCCAATCAACCCATCATAATTTGAAAATATCGTAAGTCAAAACTGTATTTAATGGCTACATATGGTGGCACGTGCCTGGAGTCTCAGTGCCTGGCAGGTTGACACAACAGGATTGCAGGTTCAAGGCCAGCCTCAGCAACTTAGCGAGACCCTGTTACAATATAGAAAATAAAAATGAAAGGGCTGGGGTGGAGCTCAGAGGTATAGTGCCTCAACACCTCCCCAAAGTGCACTTAAGGCACTTAACCCGCTGAGCATAAATAATTAAATAAATCAAAAACCTTCCAGTCCAGCTCACGCAGGGTCAACGAGAGCTGTTGTGCAGCCTGGTGAGCCCGTGGCTACCTGGGAGCTCTGGCTCTGCCAGTGCTCAGCGTCACAGGAGAGCGTGGTGCCGCCTGTCACTAGCCTGGGGAACGATCAAATTTCAGATTCCACAGTGCAGATTCTACCTAATGCATATCACTTTTGCAACATTGTAAAGTTGAAAAGTTGTGTGCACGTTGTTAAGTCAGCAACTGCATGTGTCCAGGTGGGCGACTGCACAAGTCTGGTAGGATCTCAGCGGACGGTCAGTGGGACCTTCCCGGAAGCAGGGAGGCTTGCGTGGAAATAGAAAGCAGGCATCTCCCATCTTTTAATTGTTCATCCATATTAGGAAAAAATTGGGGGCATATCCAAATAAATGTTTATTTGTCATTCTTTACCTGTGATAGCAGAATTAACATATCAAGCCACAAAGTACAGTGAGTTCAAGGTTCATTCAAAGTCTCACATGTATTTGATTTAGATCAGTTTTTGATCAAACTTTATACTTAAGAGTTCATGCTAGAATGAATTAAGACTTCTGAGACTGTTGGAATGGGATGATCTATTTTGCATGCAGGAAGGACATGGATTTGGGATGCCCGGGGGCAGAATGTAATGGACTGAATGACTATATCCATCCCACCTGACTCTACATGATGAAGCTCTTGATTTCAAGATGCTGATGTTAGAAAGTAATTAGGTTCTGATAAGGTCCTGAGGGTGGAGCCCCTGTGATTGTGTTAGTGGCCTCATAAGTAAAGGGAGAGAGACAAGAGTTTTTTCTTTCCACCTTGTGAAGATATAGCAAGAAGGTGTGGTGGTGCACACCTGGAATCCCAGTACGTGGGAGACTGAGACAAGAAAATCACAGGTTCACAGCCAGCCTCAGCAACTCAGTGGGACCCTCAGCCACTTGGTGAGACCCTGTCCCACTTGGTGAGACCCTGTCCCAAAAATAAATAAAATAAAAAAGGTCTGAGGGTTTAGCTTGGAGGTAGAATACCCCTGGGTTCAATCTCCAGTATCAAAAATAAATAATTAAATCAAAATAATAAGGGCTGAGGGTGTAGGTCAGAGGTAGAACGTCCCTGGGTTCTATCCTTGGTACAAAAAGGAGGAAGAGGAGCGAACCTGTAAGAGTTTCTCACCAGACACCAACTCTACAAGAGTTGTTACCTTGGACCTTGCAGTTTCAAGAACAGTGAACAATGAAGGTTTTGTTGGGTAAGCCACCCAACCCATGATATTTTCTTAAGGAAAATGAGGCTTACACTTTAGAGTTGACTAAATACTCTCTTACACTTACATCCTAACTTCTGGATTGGGGCTCCATGACCATAAAGCTTTTATTTATTTATTTATTTATTTATTTATTTATTTATTTATTTAGGTACTGGAAATTGAACACAGAGTTATTCTACCCTCTGAGCTATAACCTCAGCCCTTTTATTTATTATTATTTTTAATTTTGAACTATGGTCTTGCTAAGTTGCTCAGGGTCTCACAAAGTTGTTAAGACTGGTCTTGAACCTGCAAGCCTCCTGTCTCAGTCTACCAAGTACTGGGATTACAGGCATGTGCTACCCTGCCTGGCCACACAAAGATCTGAATTATGTTTTTGTCCAGAAAAATTGTGAGTCTGCACAAAATTTTATCTGGGGGCGAGGGAAACACTAGTTTACTTAGGCAACTTAAAGAGATAGTAAGGTGCCAGGCGTGGTGGCGCACGCTTGTAATCCCCGCGCTTGGGAGGCAGAGACAGGAGGATCGCGCAGGTTCGAAGCCAGCCGCGCTCGCTGGCTTAGGAGACCCTGTTTCCAAATAAAAGTGTAAAAATAGGTCTGGGAGTGTAGCCCGGAGGTAGAAGGGCTTCCAGGAACCCCAGTACCACCACCAAAAAAAAAAAAAAAGAGAGAGAGAGAGATAGTAAGAACAAAATATAGTTCTTTGTGGTTATATCTCATAAGTCATGCCTGTGGGAGCAACTAATTACATAAATGAAAACAGAGATTTAATGTTTTCTGCCTGCATACAAATGTGCACTGCATGCCTGTCCCTCACACACTTTGCAAACCCCCTCCTGAATGAACGTGTCAAGTTTGGATGGACCATTGAGAGGGAAAATAGTTCTAATGAAGTTGATAGTAAAAAGCAAAGTTAGAAACAAAAACCTAGTCCATAAAAACGATTCACACTTTACTATGGTCTGAATGTTTGTGTTCTCCCCAAATTTATATATTGAAATCCTACCCGCAAGGTAATAGTGTTGGGAGGTGGGGCCTTTGAAAAATCCTCAGGAGATAGCCTCATCAATGGGGTTAGCACCCCTACAAAAGAGGCCCCAGAGAGGCGCCTTGCCCTCCCACCAAGCACAGATGCAGCAAGAAGGCACCAGCCAGGGACAAGGAAATGGGTCCTCTCTAGAGACCAAATCTACTGGCATCTTGATTCTGGACTTTCTAGCCTCCAGAGCAATGAGAAATAAATTTCTGTTGCTTATAAGCCACTTAGTTGTTTTGTTATAGCAGCCCACATGGACTGAGACATACTTCTTGAGCCTGCAGCCATGTTTCAGAAGGAGAATAAACCCATCACATTTTACACAAGATGCCTATGTACAATGAGCCTGTTCACTCAAGCCTGGCCTTGGGATCAGGAGAGTCACTCAGGTTTCCTGTCGCCTAGAAGTGGAGGAAATGGTAGCCACTGGGAAGCTCTCTTTCCAGCCTTTTGCTAACATTATTGAGCCTTGAAAGTGGCATACCATCATTTCATCCATATACCATTGGTCAATAGGAGGGGACTGCCTGAATCCAGAGCACCAGGAGGTGGCCCCAGTGGGGCCTTCTTCGAGGCACTGGATGCTACCTAGAGGTCGGTATTTTTTTAATATATAATTATCCCTGTTTTACAGAGGAGGAAACAGAGGCTCCAATAGATAAGGAATTTGCTCAAGTCCCTCATTTGGACCAGGCAGAGTTAGGGCTAGACACTGTGACCCCATAACATCTTTTCAGTGTGCTGCCCTGGCCCCTGCCCCCCCCCCCCCTGCAGGCCTGTTTTCTAACTTCCTCTCTTCCCCACACATGAAACATTGCAAAAAAGTTGTATTTTCTTCTGCTTAGGCCATTTTGAAAGACCACTGTTACTCAAGGATGGAGGTTGGAGGGCTTCCAAAGAGTGAATATACTGTGAACATCTGGCCATCGTCCCTCACACATACACAATTAAGAAACCATAATAGACGAGGCATAACAAGACCACGGACCCGATTGCCCAGCTTGATATTTGCACAGAGAACACCAGGCAGAGCAGGTCGCATCCATGTTCTGTTTAATTTCCTTCTTTCATGGTTGTTTGGGTCCGGCCATCGTCTCTTGAGACTGGGTGGGCTAAACTGAGCAACATTTTACTAGAATAAGTGTACAAGATTAGGCCTTCAGCAACTAATGCCCGAAAAAGAAACTACACTTTCTATAAAATGTGGAACTGTGGGACAGCAGCTTGACAACATTATGACCAGAGGGCAGTTTATAGATGAGAAAGAACTAGAATATGTATGATTTTACTTAGATAAATGATTGTTAGGTAATGTGTGTGTGTGTGTGTGTGTGTGTGTGTGTGTGTGTGTGTGTTTGGTACCGAGGATAGAATCCAGAGGCTTTCTACCCCCGGGCTACACTCCCAGACCTATTTTATATTTTATTTGTAAACAGAGTCATACTAAGTTGCTGAGAGCCTCAATAAGTAGCTGAGGCTGGCTTCGAACCTACGTGATCTTCCTTTCTCCGCCTCCTGAGCGCTGGGATTAAAAACGTGTGCCACTCGCCGGGCGTGGTGGCACACGCTTATAATCCCCACACTTGGGAGGTGGAGACAGGAGGATCGTGCAGATTCGAATGCAGCCTCACTGGCTTAAGAGACCGTGTTTCCAAATAAAAATAAAATAAAATAAAATAGGTGTGGGAGTGTAGCCTGGAGGTAGAAGGGTTTCCAGGAACCCCAGTACCATACACACACACACACACACACACACACACACACACACACACAAACTGTGCCACTATGCCCAGCTGTTAGGTAAAATTTTGGTGTTCTTTTGTTCTGATATTTTAAGCCATTTAATTGATAACATACTGCAACAAATAATTGTAGGCTACGGTACAGCATTAATTAATTACCATGCTCACTTTATTGCACTTTTTATGTGCCAGGCCTGCTCTCGGGGCTTTAAACATTTCAATTGATTAAGAACCTTGATAAGGCCAGGTGTGATGGTGCATGCTTATAATTCCAGTACTTGTGAGGCTGAGACGGGAGGATCACAGGTTCAAAGCCAGCCTTGGCAATCTAACGAGACTCTCAGCAACCCAGGGAGACTTTGTTTCCAAATAGGAAATAAAATTGGGCTGGGGGGGGGTGTGGCTCAGAGGTAGAATTTCTCTGGGTTCAATCTATAGTACCAAAAAAAAAAAAAAAAGCTGAAAGATAGGTACTACTACCCACAGATGGGGACTCTGCGACATAGAGTGGTTAAATGATCAACCAAGATTACGTAGCTAGTAAATTTCAGAACTGGGATGCAATTTAGACTTGGTGTTCTGTCTCTAGAGTCTCATTTTTAAATCAGGTTTTTTGTTTATTTTTGTTTGTTTGTTTTTGCCTGGTACAAAAAGTTCATTCTGTTTTATGCTCCTCCTCCTCCCCCCCTTCCCCCTCTGCCTCCTCCTCCTTTTTCTTCTTTTGCTACTGGAGTTTGAACCCGGGGCATTCTACCTCAAAGTTGCATCCCCAGCCTCCCCCCCTCCCCCCCGCCTTTTATTTCAAGACAGGGTCTCGCTAAGTTGCGGAGTCTGGCCTTGAACCTCTGGTTCACCTGCTGCAGCCTCTCAAACACTAGGATTATAGGCGTGTGCCACCACACTGGGCTCCGCACACGCCATTCTTGCCACTGGGAACCCCTCCTATCCTCACCCCTCCCTCTGGCTGCCTAGCCAATTCTAGCTTCTTTTTTGAGAGTTATTCAGATTTACTTTCTGCTGCGCAGGCTTCTGTGACTTGTACACAGATTTCGGCCCCTGGTTGTTGTACTCTCATGTCCTGCTCATACCAGACAGACTTTTGCTAAACCTACATATATGACATCAAATTAAGTCATCAGGAGGTCACTGCCTGAGGCCATCTCTGTACTCTTGAGTTTCTACCTAACAAATAGGCAGCCGATGGCATATAAACAAAATGAAACCTAATCTGGAAATCTATTTTTGCAACAAATAACTAAATTTCAGTAAATTCCAGGGAGCCAACTGATGCTTTCTCCATGTATGGTCTATAAAAGCTTTCTGCTCGCATTGCTGAGTGGGCTCTCTGAACCTCTTCTGGTTCTGAGTGCTGCCCGATTCATGAATCATTCTTTGCTCCAACCCATCTAAAGTTTTCTTTCAAGGCTAGCTTCAGTCTCCCCCTTGCGGTGGCAGTGCGGTGACCCACCTCCCCTCCCTGTACTGGGTGGCCCACGTGGTCAAGTGAAGCCAATGGAACACCAAGGAGCCGCGGTTCAGAAGCGACCACGTGACCGACATCTGTCTAATCAGAGTGAATCCTGGGAACCAGCAGAAGCTGCTGGGAAGAAACACTTGAGTTTCCGCTGAGAGCCCGGGGCTGCAGCCCACATCTTGTCTTCACATGCTGCCCGAGAATGAAGCCAAAATGGGCAGAGCTGGAAAGAAATGAGAGCGTGGGAGAGAGCCTGCTAGTCACATCGTTGGGTCTTCTACAACACGTGCTGCTAAAGTCAAGCTATGGGCTTGTATTTTGGTGAAGGCTGGTTTGTGATTTCTACCATTTGCAAACGCAACCATTGGACAATATGGATGGATGTCCTGGTATATCTCTATGTCTACATATCTGTATTTTATTCTATCAATGTGTCTCTCTCCTAGACCATAATTCTTTGAGGGCAAGAGATGCTCAGTAAATATTTGTGGGATGAATTTAGCTAAAGGATGTTTTGTAGGAAACTGACCGTAGAGACGGTGGCAGGTGGTTAGGCAGAGATGAGCAGATAGGATAGGCTGGGGCGGACTTTAAGCCAGAAATCAGAAGGCTAAACCTCCTGCAGGGCCTCACCCCAGGGGAGAGGGCGGAGACAATGCAGAGTCCCTAAGGTGTGCCTTGGAAAAGACAGTTGACCAACAAGTGAAATATGCATGAGGAAGGAGGCATCCAGAGGGAAAACCACGCAGATTTCAACTCTAGAAAGCAACTGGTTCTGGCCATGATTCTCTGGAATGTGACCTTACCCCTCCTCCTTTTTTATTTCTTTTCTTTTGCTTTTATTTTATTTTATTTTATGGTGGTACTGGGGTCCCTGGAAACCCTTCTACCCCTGGGCTACACTCCCAGACACCTATTTTTTACATTTTTATTTGCAAACAGGGTCTCTTAAACCAGCGAGGCTGGCTTAGAACCTGCGCGATCCTCCTGTCTCCGCCTCCTAAACGTGGAGATTACAAGCATGCATCACCACACCTGGCTGTTTTTTTATTTTTTATTTTTATGGTACTGGGGTTGGAACCTAGGGGCTTTTCTACTTCCCGGCTATACTTCCAGACCTATTTTATACTTTATTTGGAAACAGGGTCTCACTAAGTAGCTGAGGCTGGCTTCGAACCTGTGCGATCCTTTTATCTCAGCCTCCCAAACTCTGGGATTACAAGCCTATGCCACCACGCCTGGCTCCCCTCCTCTTTTTAATCACGGCCTTCTTTACACGGTGCCATCGATTCTTAAATAAACTTCTTTATCCCTCATACATGCTTTTTGCTTAAATTCTTTCCACACAGAGTAGCTAGGGCTGAGGTGAAGTCATCACCCAGTAACAGAGGGACATTGTTAAGGAGGCCGATGAGCTTGGTTCAAGGGGTGCCCAAAGGACTCGGGCAAGTTGAAGAGTGGAGTGGAAAGGGAGGGGCAGCTGCCAGACAGAGACTGAACGAGGCGGTGATGTAGAACAGGTGAACAAGAGTTGGATTAAAGCTTGGGTACTACCCTGTTCTACATGTTTGTGCTGTGCAGGTTTTAGTATGTTTCTCTTTAACAGATGCTCTAAGTTAAAATTTCTTTTAACCAGCTGATTATTTATTTATTTATATATTTATTCATTTCTTTAGTGACACATGGGATTGAATCCGGGGACATTTTGCCTCTGAGCTACATCTCCAGCCCTATTTTATTTTTCATTCTGAAACAGGGGCTCACTAAGTTGTGGAGGGCCTCATTAAGTTGCTAAGGCTGGTCTCAAATTGTGATCCTCTTGTCTCAGTCTCCCAAGTCCTGGGATTACAGGTATGTGCCACCATGCCTGGCATAGGAGCTGGTTATTACCTATCTAAATCAACCTGTCTGCCAGTTTATCATAAGTTGGGAAATTATTGTTAGAGAATCAGAGGCTCTGTCATGTCTGAGCAAATAATTATGATAACTACAAAAAGGGTTTTATTAAATAATGCCATCAAGTATTTTATTATTATTTTTTTTTATTATTATTATTTTTTTTTTTGGTGGTACTGGGGTTCCTGGAATCCCTTCTACCTCCGGGCTACACTCCCAGACCTATTATATATATATATATGTATTTTTTTTTATTTGGAAACAGGGTCTCTTAAGCCAGCGAGGCTGGCTTCGAACCTGCGTGATCCTCCTGTCTCCACCTCCCAAGTGTGGGGATTACAAGTGTGCTCCACCACACCCAGCGACTGCCATCAAGTCTTCTAACAAACAGGGCTTAGAGGCCCATGTAACTCAGTTTGCAGTGAAGGCTACTCCTGGACAATTTAATGGAGCTTCGGCTACAGCATAGGCCCTGAGCAAAATGGAATTTGGGAGATGAAGTGGCCTTTGTTTTCACCAACCACCAGCCAAGAGGATACCCCCAAGGACACTTTGGGCGGTGTGAGCAGCGGCACCCAGTGGCAACTCCAGGACTCGGTGGAAGGAGGAACAGGATCCTTAGGTTCCCATTGCCTTCCATCCCCAAACAGCCAAGTGTTAATTCAAGCTCCGCATCTCCACTCAGCCTGTCCCCAGGAGAGGTCAGGAGGAAAAGAGCCGCCATTCATTCTGCTCAGGGATCATTGTGCTCCCTGACTTTGCCAGAAGATGGTCTCTGGGTGACTCATCCTGGGGAAGACCTCACTCCCCAGGGGAAAGGATCTGTAACAGCACTGTCCGAAAGAACCTTCTGGCCAGGCATCTGGCGCCCACCTGTAATTCCAATACTTAGAAGGTTGAGACAGGAGGATTGCAGATTAGAGGGCAGCCTCAGCAATTTAGCAAGACCCTCAGCAACTCAGCGAGACCCTGTTTTAAAATAAAAAATAATAAGAAAGGTTGGGATGTAGCTGGGTGTGGTTCTGAAGTAAAATGCCCCCGGGTTCACCCTCTAGTGCCCAAACAAAACAAAACAAAACCCTTCTGCGGGGATGGAAGTGTTTCCTACTCACGCAGTCTGTTGTGGTAGTATTAGCCACAAATAGCTACTAAGCACTTGAGTACCAACTCAATTGTTGCTACTGCAACTAAGGAACTGAATTTTTAAATTTAAATTTCCTAGTTAAAATTCAGCAGTGTTTTGTGGCTACCTTATCAGGTAGCCTGCTCTACAATTTCTTCCCTCTCCATCTCTCTCCTGTTTGGCCTTTTATCTATTTCTCCTGCTCTCTCTGTCTTCAGAAACAGTTCTGTGGATGTAGCCTTCCTCTGTTTTACCGCCCTCAGCCTGGGCCGGGCCCTGAGCCAGTGGGTGCGCAGAGCCAGTAGAATGTGGCCTCTTCATCAAGAGGGGAAGATTCTTGATGGTGATTCGAAACCAGAACCTTTAGGGCATAAAGGGACACGCTGCCATTTTCTTGACTAGGTTTTTACACAACTCCTTTAAAATAATTATTTACCTTGTAATATAAACAAACCGTAATGCCCTCAAGAGCAAGGAATGAGTTTGCGAAGGGCTCTGGACCAGCTCCTCCTTCAAGATCTGACTTGCTCACTTACTGGCTGTGCACTTGTGAGCAACCTTTTTAACTTCCGAGAATCTCAGTTTCTTGTCCGTAAAACTGGGATAAGAATACGTCTCTCTGCCTGGTGTGGTGGTACATGCCTGTAATCTTAGGATGTAGGAGGCTGAGACAGGAGGATCACAGGTTCAAGGCCAGCCTCAGCAATGTAGTTAGACCCTGTTTCAAAACAATAGCAACAAATAGAGCTAAAGGTGTAGCTCAAAGGTAGACTGTCTCTGGGTCCAATCCCCAGGACCATAAGAATAACGAAGATGATGATGATGATGATGATGATACCCCAGAGCATTGTAATAAACTTGAACCATTCCTCTGAAAAGCAGGTGGGACAGAGCTCAGCATGTAACAGGTGTTAATTGGCTTTCACCAATATTGTTTACTTAGCACAATGCCCCACACAAAACAAGACAGTTCTGAGGAAATGAGTGACTGGCTTGAGGATGTGGCCACCAGGTGGCAGTAGAGTCAAACACTGGGCTCCTCAGAGATTCCGGAACCTCCCTGCTGAGGCCCAGGTGGAGTAAAGGACCCTCGCAGGGGCTCCGCCTCTTCCTTCTCACTGCCCTCTCTCCAGAGATAAACATTTTTTCTTGTTCCCACTTAATATGTATTATCAGCTGCCATGACACACACCCCAGACTGAGTGGCTTAAACAACACACGTTCGTTTTCTCATAGGGCTGGAGGCCCGAAATCCATGATCAGAATGGTGTCAGGATTACTGTCTGCCTCTAGCTGGCTTGTTGACAGCCCTTGTCTGTGTCCTCAGAGCCTCTTCTCTGCGCTGCCCATGGGGAGAAAGGGGCCATCTCTCCTCAGTATCTTCCTCTTCTCAGAAGGACACCAGTTTTAGCAGATTATGACTTAATTTTACCTTCATCAGGTCCCTGAAGGTTGTCATCCAAGACAGTCAGGTCTCAATGTTTGAATGTGGGAGAACATAGTCCTTAACAGCCACCTTTATTTCTTTTCTCTTTTCTTCTCTTTCTTTCTTTCTTTTTTTTTTTAGCACTGGAGTTTGAACCCAGGGGCATTCTACCTCCGAGCTATACCCCTGGCCCTCTTTTATTTTTATTTTGAAACAGGGTCTCGCTAGGTTGCTGAGAGTCCCACTACTTGCCGAGGCTGTCCTCCAACCTACGACCTTCCTGTCTCAACCTCCCAAGTGCTGGGGTGACAGGCGTGGACCAGGCCCAGCTAGCCACCTTTCTTTCTGATCCCTCCTGTCTCATGCTCCCTAACAACGTGGTTTTCCTAGCTTATCCCTCCCACCCTGCCTTGCCAATGCCCCACCGTTTGTGTGGCTTTTCCAGGCCTGGTTCTATTGGTCATCAACTGAACACCTGCAGAGACACCGCTCCTGTCCCGGTGTGGATTCACACGTGTATGGAGACAATGTTGAGACTGCAGGGGAGTCCTTTCTGGTTCACGCGGTGGTGTCGGCCCCTTCCTTTCCCTCCAGAGTCATCCTTTTCTCCTTCCTGTCACCCTCTCTTCGGCTGAACCTGCCCTGTGTGCACAAGGAGAGTATTTGGTAGACCCGCCCCTCTGTGTGAGCCATGGGTTCACCCTATCTTTGCATCTTTCGAGCAGCCAACCTAGAGGAAAGCCCACCAAGTGCTGTGTGCATGTGTATCACTAGCACCATGATTTGCATTATGATGGGAGATTATAATGCACCAATAAAATTATTTTTTTTTGGCGGGTCTAGGGATGGAACTCAGGGTCATTTGACCTCTGAGCTATACCCCCCACTCTATTTTTTATTCTTTATTTTGAAACAGGGTCTCACCGAGTTGTAACGGGCCTCACTAAGTAGCTGAGGCTGTCCACAAACCATGATCCTCCTGCCTCAGCCTCCCAAATGCTGGGATTACAAGCATATGCCATCATGCCCGGCTCTCTTCCTTTCTTTAGGTAACCGAAACTCAGGAATTTTAGCTGGCCACGTGGATGTTTAAGAGAAGTCTACATTTCTTAGTCTCCTTTGAAGTTTGATATGGCCATATGACTAAACTCTGGCCAGCTGGATAAAAGTAGAAATGAGACCCCTGCCATCTCAGGGTTCCATGCTCACCAGGAAGCGTCCGTGGGATGAGGCAGTAGTGGGCAGGCTTTGACCAGGAGGGCGAGGACCACATCTGGGGAACAACAGGGCGGCAGCACAGAAGGAGACTGGTCCCTGCATGAGCAGACGGCTGATGTCACGTGCCTCCCAAAATCAACCATGAGATTATGCAAGCAAGAAATATAGTTCTATAGCTGGCATGATGGTGCATGTCTGTAATCCCAGTACTTAGGATGCTGAGACAGAAGGATTGCAGGTTGGAGGTTAGCCTCGGCAACTTAGCAAGATCTTGTTTCAGAAGAAAAAATAAAACAGAGTAGGGTGTAACATATAGGTAGAGTACCTCTGGGCTCAATCCCCAGTACCCAAACCAAAGAAAAACAACAACAACAAAAATCCGGGCACGGTGGCGCACGCTTGTAATCCCAGCATCTGGGAGGCTGAGACAGGAGGATCACGGTTTGTGGACAGCCTCAGCTACTTAGTGAGGCCCTCTGCAACTCAGTGAGACCCTGTCTCAAAATAAAGGATAAAAAAAATAGGGCTGGGGGTGTAGCTTGGAGATAGAATGCCCCTGGGTTCCATCCTCAGTACCGCAAAAAAAAAAAAAAAAAAAAAAAAAAAAAAATTCTTTTTTTTTAAATCATTGTTACAGCACCTTGACCTATACCATAACTAATATAGAAAGGTTAAGTAACATGTCAGAGCTCACACTACTAAAAAATGGCAGCAAAAGGAGCATACCTGTAAACCCAGTGCGTGGGAGGCTGAGACAGGAGGATCTCAGGTTCAAGGCTATACTTGGCAACTTACTGAGACTTTCTCAAAATAAAAATAGGTCTGGGGATATAGCTCAGAGGTAGAACATACCTGGGTCCATCTCTCTCTCTCCCTTCCTCTCTTTCTCCCCCCCTCTCTCACACACACACATACACACACTAAACACAGTCAGGATTTTAATCCAGAGTCCAAGCTTCTAACTACAAACTGTCCAATGATAATGTCCTGTTCCTCAAAAAGTCAAACAAGAAATGCCCTGTGTTGGGTGCTGAGATCAGCCAGGTGGGCTCTGAAACCTCCATCCCAGTGTCCTCACCAAAAAGCCCCAATACTATTCCCCGCTCTGGAGTACTAGGGATCCGATTAAAACATGGACATACGAGGGAGGAGCAGCAGGGGAAGCCACTGTGACCACAGATTGGCACTGGGCATCATTATCTGGCCAGTCAGAATTGAGAGAAAGTAGGACATAGGACAGGCAACATTTAGTGAAATGCAGTGGTGGGAATAGATAAAGAAGATCTCTGCTTAAGGAAACAGTATTGGGAACGAAAGGAGAAGGATCCCGTTTTGAAGGATTATGGGGTAGACAGAACAGTGTCCATCCTGCTTCTAGCCACGCCCATGTCCTATTCTGAGAACCATGGTTTGGTTTCTTTACATGGCAAAAGGAACTTTGCAAATGGGCTTGTTAGGGATGCTGAGATGGGGAGATAACCTTGGATGCTTTGGGTGAACCCAACTAATCTCAGGGGCCTCATAAAGGAAAGATGAAGGCATTACTGGGTTGCTGGCTTTAACATGGGAGGAAGGGGCTGCAAGAAAGGGGTCCAGGCAGCCCCAAGAAGCTGGAAGAGGGACCAGGTTCTCCTCTAAAAACTCCAGTGGACTGAATCCTGCCATCTTGATTGTAGCCAAATGAAACCCACTCTGGACTTCTGTCCTCCAGAACTTGTAGATTCTTTTTAAGCCCAAGGGTGTGGTAATTCGTTGTAGAAACAATAGGGCTTTACAGGGACTCTCATAGGGCATGTGATGGTTGGGATCTCTCCAGGCAACTGGCAACACATGTAAAGGGTTTAACTGGTGAAAATTTAATGACCGACTATGCAGTACAGAGGTGCGGGCAGGGCTGGAGATGTGAAAGAAGGATGAGAAATCACGGCGGAAAGCGCGGCAAGAAGCTGGAACCACCCTGCAGCCCGAGGGGCATGGGAAAGGCAGGGTGATAGCAGGGACTGTAGAAGAGGCACCCGGTGGAGTTGTGCCACAAAGGTGGGCTGTGGGTTGGACAGATCACCCCAGGGGTCTGGTATGTACAGGAAGCACTGAAGGCGAAGAACTCTGTACGAAAGGCTTCTTTTTTTTATTTTTTTTTTTATTGGTGCATTATATTCATACAACTTATTGGGGTAAAGGCTTCTATCCCCCAAAAAAGATTCACAGTGAACTTCTAACTCAGCCTCTCAGGTCAGACTAGATAATACAGCTGTCCCCCAGTATAGAGTGACTGCTAAGGGGATTGGTCCCAGGACTTCCCTGTGGATACCCAAATCCACAGATGCACAAGTCCTTTACGAAATGGTACAGTACCTGCACATAACCTATGCACATCCTCCTGTATAGTGTGTGTGTGTGTGTGTGTGTGTGTGTGTGTGTGTGTGTGTGTGGTACTGGAGATTAAATCCAGGGGCATTCTACCTCCAAGCTACATCCCTAGCCCTAATTTTTTAATTTTTTATTTTGAAACAGTGTCTTGCTAAGTTGCAGAGGGCCTCACTAAGTAGCCAAGGTTGGTGGAGAACCTGTGATCTTCCTGTCTCAGCCTCCCAAATTTTGGGATTACAAGCATGTGCCATCATGCCCGGCTCTGTATAGTTTAAATTATATCTGGATTACTTATTATTAATTAATATTAATATTAATTAATATTATGTAAAGCTATGAAAATAGTTGTTGTACTGTATTATTTAGGGAACAATGACACACACACACACAAAAAAAAAAAACCATTCGCACATGCTCAGTACTAAGGCAGTTTTTCTTTCCCATATATTTTTGGTCCATGGTTGGTTGAATCTTCAGTGTGGAGGACCAACTGTGCTAACATTTGACTCAATGCTGAAGGAACTCAAATATACCTGCTTGTTTGTGAGTCTTAAACTTTTGTTTTAGCTTTTACTCTGTTTGGAATACATAAAGAGAATATATATGGGTATATATGTTTATACCCTCAGCAATTATGATTTTTTTTATCTCTACAGTTCTTTTTAATGGAAAAATAATATATAATTGGATCATAGGGTATAGACAGAAATGCAGTTACCATGTGTGCAAACTCTTGGCTAACTGGCAAAAGCTAAAAGCTGATTCCTGCCATTCACCAGGAGACACTGATCGGGCACAGTAGCAAGGGTAAAATTAAGAGTCTCTCTGCTTTTCCTGGTTTCCCTAATCCCACATTCAGAATTATCTGGGAGGATGTGCAAAGAGGAATGGGGACTTTGATCTTGTCATAGTTTCCTTCTTGGTAAATGCGCTTATATTTTTGAGCCAAATCTCATCTCATGACTTCCTGCCAGCTTCAGTCCTCTGTAAAGTTTGCTTTTTCCATCTCTGCCCTTGGGCATTCAACAAACACATTACCCTTTCGGTTTTTCATCTTTAAATGAAACATTTTATACAAATGAGGCACATGAGAACAACCCCTGAAGTCCCTCCCTACATTGTGACATTAATTTGGGCCTCGGTTTTCTCTCAAACGTTCTGATTGTCCCTGGATCTATGTTAAATACATCCACACTTGAAGTTTAGAGGTGAAGTAGAAAAAGGTTGATATTCCTCCTCCTCTTCCTCCTCCTCCTCCTCCTCCTCTCCTCCTCCTCCTCCTCTCCTCCTCCTTCTCCTTCTTCTTCTTCTTCTTCTTCTCTCTCTCTCTCTCTCTCTCTCTCTCTCTCTCCCTCCCTCCCTCCCTCCCTCCCTCCCTCCCTCCCTCCTACAGGGAATTGAACCCAGGAGTATTCTACCTCTAAGCTACACCCCCAGGCATTTTGATTTTTTCATTTTCGAAACAGGGTCTTATAAGTTTCTGAGGCTAGTCCTGAACCTGTGACCTTCCTGTCTCAGCCTCCCGAGTACTGGGATTACAGGTATGTGTCACTGCTCCCAGCCTAGCTTGCTTCTATTTTTAAAAGTCAGGATTAAATAATTACAAGCAAATTGGAAAAAGTCAATTTGGTTCAACTCAATATAATTTTTAGAATTTGTTAGATTGTTACTTGTTTTAACTTTCTGTTTTGACTTCTTTAACCAAAACGAATTCTAAGCAAATTCAAGTCTATTCTTACAAATGAAGGTTACTTTTTTTCTCTACCTCTGAGATACATCCCCAACCCCTTTTTATCTTTTCTTTTGAGACAGTCTCCCTAAATTCGCTAAATTAACCAGGTGTCCTTGAATTCCTACTTTAGCCTCCCTGAGTGCTGGGATTATATGTGTGTGCCACCACGACCAGGTTAAAAAAAATTCAAATCCAAAACAATTAATTTGTATCTCACCCACCCATATTTTAAATCACTTGAATATGAGTTGGTATCAAATTGAGTTTTATAGTCAACAATAGAAAAGATTTGCTAGGAAAATAAGGTAAACCACTGACCCAAGAAGCCAAAACCATTTTGAAAAATCTGCTGTTATCAGTTTATCCATAAATCAATTACTCAAGATAAATGATTTTTTTTTGTGATACTGGGGATTGAACCACTGGGGATTGTACCACTGAGCTACAACCCAGCCTTAGTTTTTATTCTTTATTTTGAAACAGGATCTTATTAAGTTGTGAAGGCTAGCTACAAACCTGCAATCCTCCTGTCCCAGCCTCCCAAGTACTGGGATTACAAGTATGCACCACCATGCCCAGCTAAGATACGTGATTTTCAATGTTCCTGACTCACTGACACTTACCTAGCACTTTATAGTTTACAAAGCATTTTTGGGCATCCAAAATTCTTGGTCTCCCTATAATGGAATCATTTTTTTTATTTCTTCATTCAGCAAACATTTTATTGAGCACCCATTTATGTGCCAATAACACCAACAACAGACTTAAACCAGGACCTTTCCCCAGGATATAGTCATCTTCCCATCCCACCAGATATCGAATTAGAGGGCCCTTTAAGAAAAGATACGTCTTAGTTATCTCACTCTCCAGAATGCCCAGTGTCCAACGCTGAGTCTGACATGTAGAATATGCACAACACATCTTTTTGAATAAAAAAGTTCTAACTCCAAATCTGGGGGTCTTTTGTTATAACACAACTAACACTTATTTAGAGATGTGGTAGGTGCTTGGATAAGAAATATATTTCATGTAATCATCAGATTAACCCTAAGATGTGGCTAAGATTATCTTTACAACACACTAAAACAAACAAAATAAAACTGAGAACATTAAAAGTAACTCGCCCAACATGATAGACTAACAAAAGGCAGAACCAGGACTTGGGTCCAGCCAAGTTTCAGTGTGAGGCCTGCGTCACTATGACCCCCCATCTCCTCCTCTCCAGTGGATTCTCAGTGGCTAGCTAGCCATGGGAGAAAAGGAATTTTGTACTTAGCTTTCATACTGCTATATTTCCAAGAGCCTACAACACTTTGATATCAGAATGTTCTTAAAATATATATGTTGAATAAATAAATTAATTAAAGACAATCTGCCGGGACGTCCATTTGCTAGCCTGCTTTTTGACAGTAGTGTATGTAGCTGACATGGTCAGTCCCTTGAGGTAGTCACTGCCCTATTACTGCTGTTAAAATAGCCCTGATGTTAGCCAGGAATGGTGTCAAACACTTGTAATCCCAGTACTTGGAAGGCTGAGACAGGAGGATCGCCAATTCAAAGCCAGCCTTGGCAATGTAGCAAGGCTCTCAGAAACCTAGTGAGATGCTGTTTCCAAATAAAGAAATAAAAAATCAGGCTAGGGGTGTAGCTTGAAGGTAGAATGCCTCCAGGTTCAATCCCTAGTGCCAAAAAAAAAAAAAAAATAGCTCTGATGTGAGCCGGGCATGGTGGCACAGACTTATAATCCCAGTACTTGGGAGGCTGAGAGACAGAGGATCACAGACTCAAGACCAGCTTCTGTAACTTAGAGATGGTTTCAAAATGAAAAAAAAAAATAAAATTAACTTGGAGGTAAAATGCCCCTGAGTTCAACCTTTAGTACAAAAAAAAAAAAAAAAGCCATAGTACCTAGTATGTCCATATTTTTCTAGTGTGATTGAAGGAAGTAGAATCCCATCCCTGCTCCAGGTTTGGGAGACGTTTGTGGTTGTCACACAGGAGGGAGGCCAGGGATGCCGCTAAACATTCGACAATGCACAAGACAGCCTCCTGCAACAAAGATTCACCTGGTTCTAGAAGCCAGTGGTGCTGAGCTTGAGGGCTCAGGTCTCAGTCAATGGCAGTAGGCTTGTTGCCCATACAGTTAGTGGTTTACCCCAATCCCCTTAAGTAATTCTGACCAATGAGGCACAAGCAGAAACCTACTAGGGCAGTGTGATGTACAATGTTAATTTCCTCTCCTTATCGACTTTCCTTTTTTGCAATAGAGTATGCTTCCAGTGCTGGTGAGGCGCATGTCCAACTGCAGGCTGTAATTCCCAGCCTCCCTCGCTTCAGGGTGTGGCCATGTGATCAATGCGATTTGGGCTAATGAGATTCAAGGAAAAAAAAAAAGATGAATCTAATTTCAAGATCATATTCTGCTTTTGGTTTTTGTAGTACTAGGAATGGACCCAAGGGTACTCTACTACAGTAGGATATATCTACTGAGATATATCCTCAGGTCTGTCTGTCTGTCTATCTATCTATCTACCTATCTATCTATCTATCTATCTATCAGTTATTCTACCAATCTATCCATATATGTATCTATCTATTGATTTATTTATTTTAAATTTTGAGACAGAGTCTTGCTAAAATCTCCACACTGGCCTCCCATTTGCAATCGTCCTGCCTCAGTCTCCCGAGTAGCTGAGATGACAGGTGTGTACTCTGAGCCCTGCCCAAATTCTGTTTTGTTTTTTTTTAAAATAAAAAGGCCTTGCTCTTCACTTTCTCTATAATAATCTCCTTTTTTTGCAAAGTGGGAGATGGTATTGGTAATCCAGCTTCAAGGAAGTACATGACTCCAGGGAATGGCACAACAAGAGAGAAAGATTGCCCAGATTTGGGAACATGTGAAAAAAATTTCTTTCTTGTTTGAACCATCAGTTTTTAGTCTTTTTATTTTGGCAGTTTAAGCTGTACTAACATGGGGTGCTTTTAGGAAAGTGTTTCCTCAATTATCAAACCTCCACACACACCTGTATTGTTCATCCAGAAGATGTTGCGGGGTTTGTGTAAGATCTGGAATAATGGCTGTCATCTTGGTATCACAGGAGAGTTAGCCAGAGGGGCAAAGTTGAGAGTTAAATGTCCATGGAATTGACCAACTTTGCATCCAACCTACCTCAGGACTTTTAGTTAAGCAATCTGGTAACTTTTTTTTTTTTTTAATTTAAGGCATTTAGAAGTTTGCCCCCAGCCTGGTGTGGTGGTGCACGCTTGTAATTCCAGCATTTGGGAGGATGAGACAGGAGGACCGCGGATTGAGGACAGCCTCAGCTACTTAGTGAAGCCCTTTGCAACTCAGCGGGACCCTGCTTCAAAATAAAGAATAAAAAATAGGGCTGGGGGTGTAGCTCAGAGGTAGAATGCCCCTGGGTTCCACCCCTAGTACTGCAAAAAAAAAAAAAAAAAAAAAAAAAGTAAAGAAAAAGAAAAAAGAAAAAAGAAAGAAGTTTCCCCTTCCCACGATAGCTTTATAATCGCTTCCCTCTGTGTTCCCAAACCTAAAGAAACTACATGCCATCCTAAGTACGTCTAGGCTTCTTACTAACTCATGTTCCGTTTTCTCCTGCTTCTTGCCTATCTCCAGCCTGGTTAATCCACATCTGAGAGGTTTCACTCTCTTTCCATTTATGGGTTTAAGGATTTCTAGCTCTTTGGTGAGTATGTGGGGAAAACACTCCTCCTTTGCTGGATTGAAGGTGGCTGCATGGCTAACTGGCCCCGGTAATGTTTCCTGCTTCGAGACTGGAAGAATCACCTTGAGCAGGTGCAAAGAAGTCGAATGGATGCTGAGCTTCTCAGAAGTCAGGACTCCACTGCCCTGGAACCCTGCGTGGGCTGTGGAGGGGCGAGCGCGCGATGTCGTGTGTGTGTGTGTGTGTGTGTGTGTGTGTGTGTGTGTGTCCATGGCGCCCCCTAGCGCCAGGTGCCGCACGGGCAGCAAAACCACAGGAGGCCATCCCAGATCCCAGGGCGCCCACGCCCAGTTTCCATCTCCACCGCTTCACTGAAGCCTCACCCTCAGCTCTGCGCTGCCCGGACGCTCCCCAGAGATACTACGCTCATACCAACAGGTGCGTGAGACCTTGAAAGTGAAGCTGTTCCCTGAAAGAGTGGCAGATCGCCTCTGCCCCCTCTGGGCAGCGCCTTTGCCCCCCTGGCTCCGCGCCATCTGCGCACCCACTGCCCAGGGCCAGGCCACGGTGAATTCCATTCACTTCCCGCGGCAGCTGCCTCCCGCGTCGGGACTCGTTGGCCAGACCAGCCAATTAGTCCTGTCGCCTTTCCTAGAGCTTCCCAGGAAGCAGCTCCCGGTTACCCACGACTTCTAAGCTCCCAGCGCCCCGCCTCGAGGCAGAAGCTCAATTGCACGCGGCTCTGTAACCCTTCCTTGAAAGGCACCCATTCAATACAACACACGCACACGCACACGCACACGCACACGCGCACGCACACCACCTACAGCCTGGGACCAAGGGGAGGAAGGCAGCATTCAAAAGCAGATTGAAAAGTGAGACGGACTTTCAGATGGCATGCCATTTTAAAAGATAGCGTTTCTATTAGAGCGCAGTGTGGAAGAGAAAACACAATAACAATATTTTCTGACTTCCATTGTGAAATACAATAATTTCCTGTTTTTGGTATGGGGATTGGACGCAGGGGTGTTCTACTTCCAATTCACACCCTAGCCCCTTAAAAAAAATTTTTTTGAAGGTCTGGGGATGGAACCCAGGGGAATTCGACCTCCGAGCTACACCTCCTGTCCTATTTTTTATTCTTTATTGTGAAACAGGGTCTCACTAAGTTTCAGAGGGCCTAAGTAGCTGAGGCTGTCTGCCAACCGTGATCCTCCAGTTTCAGCCTCCCGAATAAGTGTGTGCCACCATGTCTGGCTTCCCTTTTTTTTTCATTTTGCAAGAAGGTCTTGCTAAGTTACTGAGGCTGGCCTTGAACCTGCGATCCTTGTATTTCAGCATCCCAAGATTAAGGTGTATGCCATTTTGCCCAGCTAAGATTTTCTCCTAATGGGTAAATTTGTAAGTATGAAACAAAATCTTATAAGGGTATAAAATCAAATTGCACTTTTTGTGTGTGTGTGGTACTGGGGTTCCTGGAAGCCCTTCTACTGCTGGGCTACACTCCCAGACCTATTTTATACTTTTTTAAAATTTTATTTTTGGAAACAGGGTCTCTTGAGCCAGCGCACTGGCTTCGAACCTGCCGGATCCTCCTGTCTCCGCCTCTCAAGTGTGAGAATTACAAGCGTGCACCACTGTGCCCGGTGTCAGTTATCTATTTTAAAAACAATCTTGATTCAAAAAGAGGGTCATTACATTGACAATGATGTAGGATAGAAGGAACAGGTAAAAAGAAGACAGAAAGGAGTCGTCTCCTTTCTGACGTGACTGGTCCTCATACCTTCACTCCCTAAACCAATTCCTCTCCCGGGCGAGTTTCTCCCAAATTTCTGGGCAATCTGTAAATCTTAAAGTCAACCAAAAACAAAGAATCTATAATTACCTTGTGCACTGTCAACAAGACAGATATACTATCTGGAGAAACCTGTAATTTAGGGGCTTTTGCAGCTTACCTACTGACCAGATGGTGTGGACCATGGCCAGCCTAAGGACCCGTAGATAATAAAGGGATAATAAAGACAACAGGACCACAGGACCGATGTCCTCCTCACGTACCTTCCCATCCCCACCCTGCATCCAATTTCCTTTAAAAGAAGAGCCGGGAACCCCCAGAGGTATCTCTCACTCTGGAGATGGCTCACATTCTCCCTTGAATATACATGTCTTGCTTTTCTAAAGAAGTCTCTATCTACGTGTCTGGCTGGAGCGTGCTGAAATTCTTCTCCATCACACAAACCAGGGGCTCCGCCACCCCTGGGTTGCGTTCCCCTCCCACCCCAACTGGAAATCGCTCTGGACTCTTGGAGACATCAACCCATCCCCTGTGACCCAGGACCCTCCATCCCCTCCACCCAGGCTGTGCCAAGGAGACGCCTTCGCAAGGCCACCAACGGGGCCGTTGTACACTTGTATTAGGGCCTTCGCTGTCAGAAGTTCCTGTCTGGTGTCCAGTTAAGATGTATTTATTCTGAGCACCTACTTGCTTTCTGTATCTTCTCTGATAGTTGAGCAAATTGTCTCTCAGGCTGGACCGAGTGGACAGTTGCTTTAATCCCAGCGTGCACGGGGTGGAATGAGACGTGCAGAGGTTAAAGATACTTGTGGGGTGGGCACGGTGTGTGTAGAAGGGAGGGGTGGTTGTGTTTCTCTGCCCTTATTACTGCAATTTTCTTGTGTCCTGTGACAACTGCATATGGAGGGGGGGAAGAGTGGAGGGAGAGGCTCAGTGTTCTCTCTCTCTCTCTCTCTCTCTCTCTCTCTCTCTTCCTTCAATCTATACCCTCAGTTCTTTTACTCTGTATCTTTGAACCAGAGTTTCACTAAGTTGCCATAGTCTCAATAAATTGCTGAGTCTGGCCTCAAACTTTTGAGCCTCCTGTCTCAGTCTCCCAATTGCTGGGATCACAGGAGTGTGCCACTGCGCCCGGACGTTCAGTTCTTCTTGATAGTGGAGTGGCAGGTAAGGCCAAGACCCAGGACCTACCTGGGCTGAGGACAACCCTTACCCTGGGCAGGTATGGGGACAGTCCATTTCTCACACTTGGCGATGCTATTGCACTTCTATGAGTTAATGTAAGCCCTGCTCGTAGGGCGATCACCTGTACGTTACCCTCCAGGGCCTCGTGCGAGCCTGTACTCAAGGAAGGACTGCCACGCTCCTCGCCACCCAGCCGCTCCCACTGCCTCTGGCAGATCCTCCTCTTGGTTTACTCTTTTCCATACAAAACGGGGCATTGGCCCAATAGCTCACCCCCAAATCCTGAGCGTAGGAGCGTTGCCCCTGAAGGCTTGCTCCAAGCTGAGAAACTTCTGTTTTGGGTGGGGGGGGGAGCTGGAGACCCCTGTCGGCAGCAAAAGAGCCATCAGGGATAATAGAGACAGCAGAGCAAGCAGGTGGCTGTGGAAAGTGACAGGGGTCTCCAATTTTCTGTACCGTGGGGGAGGGGGCTGTAGAGAGGAGAGAGTCAGGGTTGCTTGGAGAAGGAACTAGCTCTTCCTGTAAGACAGGAAACCTCAAGGCACCCCAGGCCAAGGACAGGGCTCCTCCCCAAAGTGATTCATTTGCTGAACCCGGAAACTCTAGGCCAATTTTGCATATTTTTTTGCTACCTCTTCTCTTACCCTGGTCCCCAAGAAAGTGCTCTGTGAGCAGGCTCGCACCCTTCGCAGGATGCCCTGGCACGCTCTGCTGACTCCCTCCCCTGCTGCCTTCAAGTCTGGCAGCTTCTGCCACGGTCCTTGGCGAGCCTGCCCTGAAGTGCGCCCTTTTCTGGGAACCAGGGCCTCTTCATTCACACCCCTGTCTTTCTGGAGTCTAGCCTTCAACTTGACAAATCACTGACTAGAGTGTGCTTAAGTTCGTACACCCGTCCTGGATAATGGCTGGAACCCATTCCTCCTCCGTTCCCTCTCCAGCCCTTCAGAGCAAGCAGTCCATCCTTCCTTCCTTCCTTCCTTCCTTCCTTCCTTCCTTCCTCCCCTTCCTTCCTCCCTCCCTCCCTTCCTTCCTTCCTTCCTTCCTTCCTTCCTTCCTTCCTTCCTCCCTCCCTCTCTTCCTTCCGTGGTATTGGGGATGGAACCCAGGGGTATTCTACCTCTGAGTTACACCCCATTTTCGTTTTGAAAAGGGATCTCACTAAGTTACCAAGGTTGCCCTCAAACCTACAATCCTGCTGTCTCAGCCTCCCAAGTACTGGGGTTGGAGGCGTGCACCACCACGCCCAGCTAAACTCTGTTTTTGAAGGTGAATTTGGGGACTGACTGCTTGATGGGTGCAGGGTTTTCTCTGGAAAGGTTGAAAATGTCACAGAGCTGAATAGAGATGGCAGGAATACAATACTGAAATGACGAAATGCCACAGAATGATATACTTACAGGTGATTAATTCTGTGTCATGCAAAGCTCGCCTCAATTAAAAAAAAAAGAAATTTTTTTCCCCATTGAATTTTGGCCCAGATCCTAGGCAAACAGGTTCAGGGACATTGTCTAAGTGGCAGAATGAGGAAATACCAAGGAGGAGTTGGGTTTGCTGCCCTCTCAGCTGGGCAGCACCGAGGGGAGCGAGATGCAGGACGAAGCTGGGCAGCCCCCGGGCAGACCCCTCTGCGTGGGCCAGTGGGCGCTTCATCAGCAAGGCATCCGGTGGCCATTGAGCTAAAATAACGGGCTGCAAGGGTTAATTATTATAGAACCACAGCTCCTCTTTTTTGTGGAGTCTCTTTGGCTGGGTTGATTGCAACTGGCTGCTCAGGTTCCCGGCATGAAGCATTGCTGATCCCATGAGCAAACAGTTCTGGAGTCTGACTGGCAGCCCCTGGAGGTTTTGAAAGGCTACTTGGGAATAAAACAGCCACCAGCGTTCACAAAGGGCGTCCTTTCATTTCCGCCTTCAGTGGAAGCTTCCGGAGGCATTCTGCACCTGGGGCAGGGCTGTCAGATATACACGAAGCCCTGCTGAATTTGAACTTCAGATAGTGAAAAAACACTTTGTAAAATGACTTTCTTTTTTCTTTTCTTTTTTTTTTTGAAAGTACTGGGGATGGAACCCGGAAACGTTCTACCCCTAAGCTATACCTTCAGCCCTATTTTTTTTTGTGTGTGTGTGTGTGTGGTAGTGGGGTTCCTGGAAGCCCTTCTACCTCCGGTCTACACTCCCAGACTCATTTTTTATATTTTTATTTGGAAATAGGATCTCTTAAGCCAGTGCAGGTGGCTTTGAACCTGCGCGATCCTCCTGTCTCCGCCTCCCAAGCGCGGAGATTACAAGCGTGTGTGCCACTATGCCCGGCACAGCCCTATTTTTTTTTTAATTCTTTATTTTGAAACAGGTTCTCAACTGAGTTGCAGAGGGCCTCACTAAGTAACTGAGGCTGTTCTTGAACCTTGATCCTCCTATCTCAGCCTCCCAAATGCTGGGATTACAAGCATGTGCCAACACGACCAGCAACTTTATTTTTTCAAATGATAAAAATGGTATACATTTATGGTATCTTGAAATAGGTATATATTTATGGTATCTTGAAATATGTGGAGTGGCTAAATCAAGCTAATTGAAAATACAGTGCCTCACATATTTATCTTTTGTGTGTATGTGGTGAGAGCACTTAAAATCTACTGTTGGAGATTTTTATTTATTTTTATTTTTTATTTTTGGTGGTACTGGGGATGGAACCCTTCTACTTCCGGGCTACACTCCCAGGCCTATGGAAACAGGGTCTCTTAAACCAGCGAGGCTGGCTTCGAACCTGCGCGATCCTCATGTCTCCGCCTCCCAAGCACAGGGATTAAAAGCGTGCACCACCACACCTAACTGTTGGCGATTTTTAAGTACACAGTACATTGTGGTTAACTATAGTCACCGTGTACAACAGATCTCTTCAGCTTATCTCCCTGTCTCATTGAAATTTCATGCCCTTTCACCAACATCTCCCCACATCCAGCCTCTGGTAACAACTGTTCTGCTTTCTGATGAGCTGGACTTTTTTTTTTCCCAAATGTAAGTGAGATCATGCAATATTTTTCATTCTGTAACTGGTTTATTTCACTTAACATAATGTTCTCCAGGTTCAAATATATTGTCTCAAATGACAGGATTTCCTTTGTTTTAAATGCCAAATATTATTTGATTGTGTATATATACCACAGTTCCTTGATCCATTCATGATGATGGACACTTAGCTGGATTCTGTATCTTGCCTGAATTGAAGACTACTTGATGAACTTGGGAGTGTGGGCATCGCTCATGCATACTGATGTCAGTCTCTCTGGATATACCTACCCAGTGGTGGGATTGCTGGATCCTATGTGTCTTAATGCATTTGTGATGCTATTACAAAATACCGGAGATTAGGTCATTTATAGAGAAGGGGAATTTCTTATAGTTCTGGAGGCTGAAGTCCAAGACGAGGTGCTGGCAGTGAGTCACTGGTCAGGACTCACCTTTGCTTCCAAGATGGTACCTTGTTGCTGTGTCATCCTGTGTCAGAAGGCAGGAGGGTGAGCGGGACCAGTGCTGCGTGCTCACAGGTCAGCATGCCAGGAGAGAGCAGACCCACTCCCTCAGGCCCTTGTAGAAGGCCCTGCTCCCACCTGTGTTGGTGGAGCCTCAAGGCCCCATCTCTTAAGACCACCACACTAGAGGTTGTGTTTCAAGATTAATTAAAAAAAAAACAAAACCACATTTGAACCATAGCAACATGGTGGTTCAATATTTTTAAAAAAATTTTTAGGAACCTTCCAAATTGTTTTCCATAATTGCTGTGCTAACTTACATTTTCAACAGGAGTGTGCAAGGGAGAACAGATCCTTTTTAAACCTAAGTATATCTCATGTGATATGGAGGATATACTTATACAAAAAAAAGTTTTCATCTGTTTGAAATTCTAATTTGGTGGGATGTCCCAAATTCTTCTTTACTAAATCTGGTACCCCCTCAAAGGAATCTCTGGCGGGATTCCAGATTTTGCCTAGAAAGTGAGTTTGAAGACTGGCTGGTCTCTTCTGGGTCATGCATTGACCCATCAGCCCTGTCCTTTGCAGAATACTTTGGTCTGCCAAATGATCATGCAGCTTTGAATACCACAAGCCAAAGACGGGCATGACGCTATCCACTTGGGAGGTTGGAACAGGAGGATCACAGGTTTGAGGCCAACCTCAGTAATTTAGGGAGACTGTTTCAAAATAAAAATGAAGGGCTGAAGCCGGGCGTGGAGGCACACACTTGTGATTCCAGTACTTAGGTGGTTAAAGACAAGGATTGCAGGTTTGCTGCAGCCTCAGCTACTTAGTGAGGCCCTCTGCAACTTAGTGAAAACCTGTTTCAAAATAAAGAATAAAAAACAGGGTTAGGGGTAGAGCTTGGTGGTAGAATGCCCCTGGATTCAAACCCTAGTTCTGTAAAAATAAATAGATAAATAAATAAATAAATAAATAAATAAATAAATAAATAGGGCTGGAGGTATAGCTCAAAGGTAGAATTCCCCAGGGTTTAATCCCCAGTCCAAAACAAAACAAAAAAACCCCAGAAGCCTCATATTTGTAGCAGATGGCCTAGGGCCTGGTTTTGTTCACAGATACCCTGCTGGTGGCAGCAGTAGCCTCTACAATTTACCAGGTGGGAACCTGCCTGCAGCCTGGAACCTTCCAGATGGGAGCAAGCTGTGGTCTGCTGCAGCGTGAAAGGGGCTGAGCTCAACCCACTCCTGGCAACTGGGCTCCAGGGGCAGACCCTGTGCCCAAGAAGCCGGATCCTACTGGAAAACCTCCCAGGCCCTGCTCGGAGGCGGAGGCTGGCTGTGCTGGATTTTACCACTTTCTCCTGCCTTTGTTCTCTGAACTTTGCAGGCCCCGACTATGCGAGGAGGTCCTTCATAAACAGAAACTCTCACAGCTGGACAGCACTCCCTAAACTGCAGCTGGACGGGCCTTAGCAAAGCCCATGCACCTCCGTGACGATCTGAGCTCAAGCCCTGGACAACAGAAAGCATGGCGCTCTGTTGTCTTACAGAAATGATTGGCACAGTGGCCAAAAAGAGCCCCTTCCACTTCATCAAGCCACCAGCCAGACCCCCAGGCTTCAGTAGCTAAAAGATGTGAAGGGAAAAAATGGAGCCGGGCGTGGTGGCGCACGCTTGTAATCCCAGCACTTAGGAGGCTGGGACAGGAGGATCGCAGTTCGCAGACAGCCCAGCTACTTAGTGAAGCCATTTGCAACTCAGGGAGACCCTATTTCAAAATAAAGAATAACAATAATAATAATAAAATAGGGCTGGGAGTGTAGCTCAGAGGTAGAAGGCCCCTGGGTTCCATCCTCAGTACCACACACACACACAAATCTCTCTCTTTGTGAGAACCACAGCACGCCCATCTACCCCTCCAAGAACAAACACGCCTGCCTTGGGCTGGGATGGCGGCTTGTGTTCATATGTCCCTTGGTGGAGGCAGGCTGCCAGACCCCTCGAAACACACAATACATTGGCTTCTGTTCCAAAAAACTAATTTTCATTACCGACAATGTCCCCACCTAGCACCCGTCCCCAACCACCCCTTCCTGGAAAATGTGATGAAGAAGGGGGAGCCGGCCAACTCCAACAGCACCTGGCCCTGGCAGCGGACCTGGATGCGGGCCCGGAAGTGGCTCCTCGGGGATGGGCCTGGGGTGGCGCATCCTTCTTCTCACGGCTCCAGCTTCCTGCTGGGCTGCGGAGTCACCTTTGCTGGCGTGGGCCTCTCTGACCCCGACTGACATGGGAAACGGAGGCCAGTGGGTGAGATTGGGAGGCCGAGCTATGATATGCTAACATCCGGCGTGGGGTGGGTTGCATTGTTTTGAAGAAGGAGGGTCACTTCCCACCCAGCCACAGCCAGGCCTTTGCAGGGGCAACAGGCTCAGCCCCTGCCCCTGTCTGGAAATGTGTGCCTCGTCTGAACCGGGGCCCACTTGCACTGGGGTGATCAAACCTGAGGAAGGAGCTCACACTCAGCTCTAGTCCTCCGCTTTAGGAAGTCCTAAGTGCCTTCAAAATAGCTGATTTGGGAGATTTTGGGGGTGAGAACTAGGTGGATACAGAAGTCTGCCTTCAGAGGCTCACTCACAAAGCAGCAGCATCAGGAAGAGAGCTCACCATGATCCCCAGGCCGCTATCTGCAATGGTATGCTCACACCCATTCTTACTCCCCAGAAATCTTTTAAAGGCAACTCGTTCAGCACAGACATTTCACACTGGAAGTGATTGGATTGCATTTGTTGGCCAGACCCCAGGGGAACAAGAATGTCAGTGAAATGTGGCTTCCTTCAATAGGGTCCGCGAAAAGACAAAAACACACAACCGCTTCACAGGAGGTGGACCTGATAGTAATCCCGGCCTTCCTGCCTTGATAGGGCTAGTGGAGTAACTGAGTTTTTTTATCACACACAGTTTGGAGATGTTCAGCCAAATGGGGTGGTATAATAGAGAGTCTGTTCCTTCTCAGATTTTCTCTAGCTGCCCTTAGTGGAGGGATTTCTGCTGTCAAGTTTCTCCTCAGCCTGGGCTCCCTGACCTGTCAGTCCCTCATCCAGGAAAGCTCTGGTATCTGACATTCAAATTTTAGGCCACTTCTTCACAGAAAGCCTTGCCTGACCACCTCTGGTCTTAGCTTCTGCTATAACTTCTTGTTCTTGTTATCATTAGAGCATTTACTACAAATCTACAAGTGGTATTTTCTTTCCTCTTTCTTTCTTTCTTTCTTTCTCTCCCTCCCTCTCTCTCTTTCTTTCTTTCTTTCTTTCTTTCTTTCTTTCTTTCTTTCTTTCTTTCTTTCTTTCTCACTGCAGGCTGAATGAAGGAGCATTCTACCTCCAAGCTGCAACCCAGCCCTATTTTATTTTTTATTTTGTAACAGGATCCTAGGGTCTCAGTAAGTTGCTAAGGGTCTAAGTTGCTGAGGCTGGTCACAACCCTGCAATTGCCCTGTCTCAACCTCCCAAGTACTGATATTACAGGGGTGAACCACCACACCTGGCTGGCATTTCATTTTTATGTGGTGATGCATTTGATATATAGCTTCTTGAATTGTGTCTTCCTACAAAGAAAGAAAGAAAGAAAGAAAGAAAGAAAGAAAGAAAGAAAGAAAGAAAGATGTTAAAGTGCCAGCTCCTAGTACCTTAGGATGGGATTTTATTTGGAAACAGCACCACTGGGGATATCATCAGTTAAGAAGAGGCTATACTGGAGTAGGGAGGGTCTCTGCCACTGGTCAGATTTGGTGTGTCCCCAAAGTCTCATGTGTTGAGTGTGACGTGCTTGGTCCCTTTGGTGTGTCCTTAAAGTCTCATGTGTTGAGTGTGACATGCTTGATCCCTAGCTGGTGGTGCTGTTGGGAGGTCAGGGAACTTTCAGAATTGGAGCCTAGTTGGAGGAAGTAGGTCCCTGTGGATGTGTCCTTGCACCCCCCAACTCCTGGCAGCCAAGAGCTGAGTTGCTTTTCTCCACTCTGCTCTTTCTCTGTGATGTTCTGCTCACCACAGATACAGGACCAGCAGAGCCAATGCACCATGAACAGAGCCCCTGAAACAGTCAGCCAAGTGAATCTTTATTCCTTTAAGTTGTTTAAGCCGACCAGCACAGTTCCAGATACAATAGGATTGGGGTCTTTATAAGAAGATGGCCACGTGAAACCATTACAAACACATGCCTGTAATCCAGTCCTTAGGAAGCAGAGACAGGAAGATTGCCTGGGGATGGAACCCAGGGGCATTTGACCTCCGAGCTATACCCCCTACCCTATTTTTTATTATTATTCTTTATTTTGAAACCCGGTCTCACTGAGTTGCAGAGGGCTTCACTAACTAGTTGAGGCTGTGCACAAACTGAGATCCTCCAGTCTCAGCCTCCCAAATCCTGGGATTACAAGTATGAGCCACCATGCCTGGCAAGACTCCTTTTTAAAATAAAAAAAAGCCAGGCGTGGTGGCGCACGCTTGTAATCCCCGTGCTTGGGAGGCGGAGACAGGAGGATCGCACTGGTTCGAAGCCAGCCGCGCTGGCTTAAGAGACCCTGTTTCCAAAAAATAAAAATGTATAAAATAGGTCTGGGAGGTAGAAGGGCTTCCAGGAACCCCAGTACCATAAAAATAATAATAATAATAATAATAATAATAATAATAATAATAATAATAGCTGGACGTGGTGGCCCACGCTTGTAATCCCAGAGCTTGGGGGGCTGAGACAGGAGGATTGCACAGGTTTGAAGCCAGCCTCAGCTACTTAGTGAGGTTCTCAGCAACTTAGTGAAACCCTGTTTCCAAATAAAATGTGTCTGGGAGTATAGCCCAGAGGTAGAAAGGTAGAAAGCCTCTGGGTTCCACTCCCAGTACCACCAAATAAATAAATAAATAAATATTAAAAAATAAAATAAATAAAAAGGGCTGGGGTTTAGGTCAGAGGTAGAATACCCCTGGGTTCAATCCTCAGCAAAACACACACAGACACATAGATAATAGAAGATAGCCATGTCATGATATAGACACGGGGGCAGTGCTCTGGGATGGCCCAGGAAGAGCTGGGAGGTATATAGCTTCAAGCCTCGGAATGTGCCTGACCTTAGAAAGCCAGGAGGGATTCCCTCTCAGCATTCAGAGCAAGCACAGTACAGTCAATACCGCAATGTTTCACAGTCAAGTAGTTCTAGACCAGGATGTTGTACGAACTTCATGTTTACACAAACTAGATGTGTTCTCCAGTCACCCAAGAGGCAAGAAAGGCAGAAAACACGAGATGCAGGAGGTTCCTGCCAGTGCCACATGGGACACTGTGACAGGAAACCTCTTCTTATATCCAATAGAAGGTTACTCTCTAAAACATCAGCAAAAAGTACAGTATCGTTCACACATCAACCGGTATCATAGATGTTCACCATCAAGTATTATGTACTGTAAAAAATTATACATTTTTATTTATTTCTTTATTTTTTTTTTGGTGGTACTGGGGGTGGAACCCAGAGGCTTTCTACCTCCAGGATATACTCCCAGACCTTTTTTATATTTTATTTGAAAACAGGGTCTCACTAAGTTGCTGAAAGCCTCACTAAGTAGCTGAGGCTGGCTTCGAACCCATGCAATCCTCCTGTCTCAGCCTCCCAAGTGCAGGGATTACAAGCGTGCGCCACCATGCCTGGCATATACAATGCATTTTTTAAACTGGGGATTGAACCCAAGGGCATTCTATCACTGAGCTATACCCCTAGCTTTTTAATTTTTGAAACAGTCTTACCAAGTTGCTGAAAATGGTCTCAAACCTATGATTCTCCCATCTCAACCTCCCAAGTACTGGGATTATAGGCATGTGCCATCACACCCAGCTTCTGTGCACTGTTTTTTTTTTTTATACAGTCAGCTTTTCAGTGAGTTTGTTCACACCAGTATCACCACAAGCATGTCTGTGCTGTGCTCTGACGATATCACTAGGCAATGGGGATTGTTTTTACCTCCATTATAATTAATTAATTTATGGTATTGGGTATTAAACCCAGGAACATTCTACCTCTGAGGCACACCCCCAGTCCTTTTGATTTTTTATTTTGAAACAAGCTCTCACTAAGTTGCTGAGGGTATCGCTAAGTTTCTGAGGCTGAACTCGAACCTGTGGTCCTCTTTTTTCAGCCTCCCAAGTATTAGGATTACAGGCATGCACCACCATGCCTGGCTTCATAAAGAGTCTTCAAAAGCATAGGTGAGATTAAATCCAGGGCTACTGCTTATCCTTGTCAAGCACACCTTGCCCCTGGATGCCAGGGCAGGGGGCAAGCAGAAGCTGAAATTTGCAGGACAGCATTTCTCCAAGGGGCCAGTGTTCACACAAGCTTGCTTCGGAGGCCTGTGCAGCCATTAAATACCATGTCTTCCCTCTGTCTAAAACCTGTGGGTGACTTCCAATTTTCACTGGTACCTGGGAATTTCTAAAAATGCCTTTACTTAACAAAGTAGCCAACACTCTGATGTCAGCAGTCTTGTAGTTATAAGATGAATAGTAGCCACCCAACATGTTTTCTTCTGATTCCCCAACACCTGTAAATATTACTTTATTTAGCAAAAGGGACTTCGTAGGTGTCATTGAATTAAGAATCTTGAAGGTAGTGTGTGAGACAGGATTCTCCAGAAAAACAGACAAATAGGCTAGGTAGATGGTAGATGGCTAATGGACAGACAAACTTACAAGGCACTAGCTCACTCATATAATGATGGAGGCTTAGAAGTCCCAAGATCTGCCCTTTATTTCTTATAATCTAGAGCCTGGGAAGTCCAAGATTAAGAGCCGATTCAATTCCTGGTGAGAATTGAGAATGGGTGAGAATCTTCTTGATTTGCAGATGGCCACCTTTCTGCTACACTCTCACGTGGTGGAGAGAGATCATCCACTTTATGTCTCTTCTTAGAAGGACACTAATCCCATTCAGAAGGGCTCCACCTTCATGAAGTAACTATCTTTCTTTCTATTAATCTCCCACACTCATTGCATGGAGGATTTGGGCTTCCGCATATGTACTTGGTAGGACACATTCAGCCCATAGCATATTCACTCTGGGTCCTTCAAATTCATGTCTTTGTCACATGTTAACATACATTCATTCTATCCTAACAGCCAACAAATTCTTAACTCATCCCATCAACTCTGATGTATGAGGTTTGAAGTTTTATCCAATTAAACTCTAAGATTAGATATAGGTGATACTTGATATGCCCTATACTGAGACAAAATTCCTCTCCAGGAACCTGTGACACTGAATAAGCTACATACTTCTAAAATACAGTGATGGGACAGGCATGAGACATAGAGTCCTGTTCTGAAAGGGAGATATAGGACAGAAGGAAGGGGAGATGCGTTCTAAATACTCCATAATCTAGCAAGGCAATGTCCACGAGATCCTCACCCTCAACAATAATCCTTTTGGCTCTATCTTCTACCACGTGGACCCACAGGAGTGGAGAAGGTCCCTCCTTCTGGATCTACTGAGACAGAGGCCTTGACTTCAGACACATGGAGTGGTGGTCCCTCCCTCGCTGCTCTGCAGAGCAGGTGTCGCACCCCTAGAACCTCACCAGGGGCGAGTGATGTCCCCACAGCTCCAGAAGACCCTGCATGCGTGGCTTTTGGTGTGTGTGTGTGTGTGTGTGTGTGTGTGTGTGTGTGTGTGTAAGGGAGAACCATTTGACTTGGTCTAGAGCTGTCCACTCCCTGGCATCAGAAAGCAGCAAGGGGTGAGAGTCTTCTACCTGTGGGCTTCTATCTCTCCAGGCACCTTTTTTATATTCAGGTGATTGACTGCCCCTTGCACAACACACCTTGGTGACCCTGCACTGTCCCTCCATCCCCTTCCACAGGGGAGGGGGTGAAGGTGAGCAGGCTCTGCAGCTAAACCTCAGTTCATCCCAAAGGACCCCATTGCTAATATCTAGCTAGTGACCTAACAGTGCCCTCTTGTTAAATCCCCAGAGTCTGACAACCTTCCTTCTCGCCAACCTGTCTCTGCCCCTTTCAGTCCAAATGGGTACCGTTCCTGTGGGGATAGCTGACAGGCTATGGCTCACGCCTACTCTATTCTCTGTAGCAAATGAGAGGTCTGCCACACACATCACGTCCTCTTCCAAGCACGCGGTCTCATGTTTTGTAATATAGACACGTTGAAAAATTTCCAAATCTTTAAATTCCGATTCCTTTTTGCTCAACAATCCCACCCTCAATTCATTTCTCTCTTCTTGGATTCTTCTTGATATCTCCTCAGCTAAGCATCCAGTTTCATCATTTTCAAGTTCTACCTCCCACCAAACACTAGCACATGAACTCAGCTCAGTTCCTTGACTCTTTCTAGCAAGGTGACTTGGAAGATCACCTCTCTTCTAGTTTCCAAAATGTGTTCCTGATTTCCATCTGAGAGACCATCAGAATGGTCTTTGTGATCCATATTCCCACCACCATCATCCTGTTTATGTGTTCTCTAAGAAGCAGGAGGCTTTCTAACTCTCTTCTTTCTGAACCTTCACTAGACACGCCTCCCAAATTCCTTTCCTTAAAATCCCAGCCGCTAGCATTTGCTTCCAAATTCTTTCAGCTTCTACCCACAATCCAGTTCCAAAGCCACGTCCTCATTTCCAGGTGTTAGTTATAGTGCACCCCGCTTCTCAGTGACATTTTCTATCTTAGTCGGCTCAGATTGTATAGCAAAATACCATAGCTGGGCGTGGTGGCGCAGGCTTGTAATCCCGGCGCTTGGGAGGCGGAGACAGGAGGATCGCGCAGGTTCGAAGCCAGCCTCGCTGGCGTAAGAGACCCTGTTTAAAAAAACAATAGAAATTTATTACTCACAGTGTTACAGGCTGGGAAGTTCCAAGATCAAGGCGTCAGCAGATTTAGTTCTTTCTGAAGGCCTCTTCCTGGTTTGCAGATGGCTGTTTCGCAGAAGGAGAGCGAATCTTTCTCGTGTCTCTCTATAAGAGCATTAATCCCATTTATAGTGACTCCACCCTGGAGACCTAATTCCCTTCAAAACTCATCACCCTGGGGATTAGGGCTTCAACATAAGTGTTGGAAGGGTGGGTGCCAACACTCAATCCATAGCAACGTTTTTCTGGTCACTAAATATCCTTCTGTGACATATTGAGTAGTGCCATGGTAGCCTATAAAATGATATGTCTTCATTTATTTAACTGATCTCATGTTGCTAGACGTAGAGTTGATTCTCAAATGTTCATAACATTAAACAACTCTGCAGTGACCCTCTTTATATCTAAAATTTTCTCACATCCATGATTATTTCTATGTTAAAGTTCTTAGATGAAGAAATATATCAGAGCTATATGCAGAGCCAGGCATGAGGCACGCACCTGTAAGCCCAGTAATTGGGAGACTGAGACAGTAGGATGATGGTAGGTTTGAGGCCAGCCTGGGCAATTTAGTGAGACTGTTTACAAGTAAGGAAAATAGGGGTGGTGTTGTAGCTCAGCTCAATCCCCAGGACAAAAAAAAAAAAGAAAAAGAAAAAATAAACTGTATTCAGTTTAAATTCATTTGCTTAATAAAGTTAATTTGAGTGCTAGAAATTTTGCTGATTTGCATTTCTTCCAACAGTGAATAAAAGTGTCAAAGTGTCAGATTTTGAACTCCCTCATAGTACTCTTTTTTTGCTTTACTATATATATATATTTTTTTTTTGGTGGTATGGGGGTCCTGGAAACCCTTCTACCTCTGGGCTACACTTCCAGACACCAATTTTTTATATTTCTATTTGGAAACAGGGTCTCCTAAGCCAGCACGATCCTCCTGTCTCCGCCTCCCAAGCGTGGAGATTACAAGTGTGCACCACCACGCCTGGCCTATATTTCCTTTTGACAAGAGAAAAATGATAATATTTTAACTTATATTAATGCGTACTAGCGATTACTCTCTTTCCAACCACTTTTCCTAGAACTACAGGGTTAGTAGGCATGCCTTCTGCCATTGGAGTGGACCACATGTTTTGCCACTTAATAAGACAAGTTTTCTTCTTTCTAGTTTCTTATATTATTTTCCTTCCCAGTGACCACCCATCTACTAGACCAAGGCCATATTGTTTTAGGTTTTTGTTATGAAAACACTCCACTTCTAGGTACCAGTTTTGCATTGGTTGATGAAATGTCGGATGCTAGAACAAACCAATAAATTTCAGTAGTTTAACCCCAAAAAAGTTATTTCTCCTAAGAGTCCATCCAATGCAGGCATGTCTGCATGGCATTTCAGGGCCTCAGGCTACTGCCACCTCGGGTTCTGCCACGCCCTTGAGCTACGAGTCCTTTTGCTCCCAAGCAGCACCTCTGTGACGACATGGAGAAGCACCTGTGGGAGGTTTTCATGGCCAAAGCTGGAAGTGGCGGACACCGGGTCTGTTCACACTCCACCAGCCAGAATCCCGCCACGATCCCCCCTAGTGCAAAGGAGGCCAAGGGATAACCTGGTTATGTGCTGGGTATAAACAGAGAACAGGCTCGGTGGACATGTGGCAGCCTCTTTGATGAACATAAACAGCACTGAGAAAACTGAGCGAGAGACCAGTGAGAACTCTGTGTCTTCCCAGCACAGGAGTCCCTCTAAGGCAGGGATCCATCCTCGTCCAAGTGTTTGATCACAGTAGAGAGTGAAAACAGGTCTTTTTTTTTTTTTTTTTTTTTTTTTTTTGTGGAACTGGGGTTTGAATGCAGGGGCATTCTATCTCTGAGATATACCTCCAGCCCTATTCATTCATTCATTCATTCATTTATTCATTTATTTTTGAAACTTTTGCTGAGACTCTTGTTAAGTTGCTGAGGCTGACCTCAAACCTATGATCCTCCTGTCTCAGCGTCCCAAGGACTGGAATTACAGGCATGTGCCACCACCCTCGACTAGGCCTTTGTTTTTATGGCAACCATTTCCTTGGGGGCAATTTTTGAAAGGACAAAGCCAAACCTAGGCTAACCTTCATGTATAACCCCATTCCCAATTCCTAGTCTCTGCAAATAACCCAAGGGTCCCTTCCTCCAGCCTCCCCCATCACTGACATACCTGTACCAGGGAGCTGATGCTCGTAGACCATAGGGAAGGTGCATCCCAATGGGATGCAGTCAGGACTCTGTCAGACCAGGTGGCAGTTTCTCCAGAAATGTCCGATTTGGACAGTCCCCTTACAAGAGGCCATGAGTGTGTGGTGTTTTGGAGAGTGATCCAGAGAGCTCAAGTAACGAGCTGGCAGAAGTAAGATAGGGAAGGAAGAAAGGCCTAAGGCAGGTCACTGTTGGAACAACAGATACTGAAGCCCAGCAGGGGCTTCCTAGGCACCCACGTACCACATGCTTCCGAATCATCTCTCTGGCCACTGGGGAGGCTGGGGCATGTTTTCCCCCAACAATTTTCATCCAGATGGGTTGAGGGCCAGCCCAGGAATGTTGAACACCCTCTCCATCATCTGTCCAATCTATTTACAAGTGGCCCAGCAAGCGTCTGTGACAGACAGAGAGGAAAGCATGTGGAGGCACGTGGGGTGAGAGGCTGTCGGCCCATCTGTGATGGGAACTGGCCACAGCTGCCGTCGGTGTGTCCAGAAACATGGGACACCGACTGCAGATGGGAAGAGGCAGCGGCATCGAGGAGCAAGGACCTGGACATAGCACAGTCTCCAAGCTCAGCTGGTTGACCTCAAGGGTTGTAGCCTTCAGCTGCATGGAACTGATCTCTGCTTCCCTCACGTGCAAACTAGTATGAGCAGCCAGCATGGGCTGAACTTTCACTCTGTGTCAGGAACTGGACAAAAGATTTTGCATAAGGTTTACCATTTACCATGCCAGATGCATGAGATGAAGGACTTATTCTCTGCTCTTAAATAATCAAAACTCTGAATGCACAGAGATTTTCTACAGCAAAGGATGTTATGAAAGCCGTGAGAATTACAAATAATTATGAGGTCTTAGAAGAATGAAACTGACTTCCGGGTGGTACATCAGGTGCACCTGAACCTATGCTTGAAGGTTGGGTAACATTCTGACAGCATGTTAGGGGAAGTACATTTGTTGACACAGCTAAGGAGTGTTTAGAAAGGTGGAGGACAGGGAGACAGGGTAGAGAACAGGAAAGGGACAAGAAGGGGGTTTCCAGGAAGATGTCACAGTATTATCATACCGGAGTGTGAGACAGAATCTGCCATCCAGTTGTGAAGTCAAGGTTAGAGGAAGGAGGTCAAGCATTAGACTGGGATGGAGAGTGTGTCCAGTGGAAAGTTGCAAGCATGTGGGAGAGGAAAAGTTTTGGCAGGTCAGACAGGTGGTTTAGGAATATCCAGAACGATGGTCTGATTTACCGTAGTTCCATTTTGTATTTTTTGACTTCTCAATGGTGCAAAAGCATGCCCATACAATCACTCTGGTTTTCACTGCCAGTTTAGTATTTAATAAATTACAGGAGATATTCAACACTTCACTTTAAAATAGGCTCTGTGACAGATGATTGCCCAATTTTAGGCTAAGTAGGTGTTTTGAGCATATTTAAGGCAGGCAAGGCTACATTGTGATGTTCAGTAGGTGATATATATTAAATGAATTTCCAGCCAAGCATGGTTGTGCACTCCAATAATCCCAGTACTTGGGAAGCTGAGCCAGAAGGGTCAGAGGTTTGAGATTAGCTTCAACAACTTAGTGAGATCCTGTTTCAAATTTTAAAAAATAATCAGCCGGGCATGGTGGCGCACGTTTGTAATCCCCTCACTTGGGAGGCAGAGACAGGAGGATCGCGCAGGTTCGAAGTCAGCCTCGCTGGCTTAAGAGACCCTGTTTCCAAATAAAAATATAAAAATAGGTCTGGGAGTATAACCCAGAGGTAGAAGGGTTTCCAGAAACCCCAGTACCACACACACACAAATTTTTAAAAATAAAATAGGGTTGAGGATGTAACTCAGAAGTAGAACAGCCCTGGGTTCAATTCTCAGTAAAACACACACACACACACACACACACACACACGCATTTTGTCATAGTAATTACTTGTAAGTTATGAGGGGTTTATGGGGCATAGCCCCAGTGTAATTCAAGGATCACCTCTAATGCCGTAATTGCCAAATGTAGTAGCAATTCCTTCAATCAGTTGCTCGATCCATATCCTCCTTCACAGTCTTCATTCATTCAACAAATATTTATTGAACACTCATTTTGGGCCAGACACCCATTTACACAATGGGGATACAGTGGAGGACAAACAGGAAAAATCTGTGAACTCATGGAGTGGACACAGATAAGATCATATAAATAAAATACCTAGCATGTCAGATAAGTGGTTCAGAAAAAACCTAAGGAGGAAGAAGCCATAGGGAGAGCTTTGAGGGGAGAAGAAAGTTTTTTAAAAATTTATTAACATGTAATAATTAAATGAGTTTATGGGAGGGTTGGGCTGAGGGTGGGAAGGGGAGGTTGCTATATTATTTATTTATTTATTTATTTATTTTTGGTGGTACTGGGGGTGGAACCCAGAGGCTTTCTACCTCCGGACTATACTTCCAGACCTTTTTTATATTTTATTTGAAACCAGGGTCTCACTAAGTTGCTGAGAGCCTCACTAAGTAGCTGAGGCTGGCTTCGAACCCGTGCGATCCTCCTGTCTCAGCCTCCTAAGCGCGGAGATTATACGCGTGCGCCACCACGCCCAGCTCGAGGTTGCTATTTTAAAGAGAGTAATCAGGGACTTGGTCTACCTGAGGCAGGAACATTTGAGCCAAACCCTCCCAGAAGGGTTTGCAAAGCCCCCAGGCCAGCTGGCTGCAAAGGAGAAGCCAGGCAAGACTGGTTCTGGAGTGAAGGGCATGGTGGTCCCCGCGCGAGGCAGCGAGAGGAAGGCAGCCCAGAAGGCAAAGGTCAGCGGTTTTCTTTCTTTTATCCTTTCCTTTCTTTCTTTTTTTCTTCTTGTATTAGGGATTGAATCCAGTGGCATTCTACTTCTGAGCTAGACCCCCACATTTTCTTTTAAACTGGTTTTTAGAGGGTCTTGTTAAGCTCCTAAGGCTGGCCTTGAACCGTGATCCTCCAACCTCCTGTCTCAGCCTTCTAAGTACTGGGATTTCAGTGTATGCCCCGCCCCATTTGGGTAGGATGGTGGTTTACAATGAAGCAGTGCTCTCTCATAGTGAGTTTCTAAAAATGTTTTTGTGTTTTGTATAGTTGAGCCTGAATGTTTACCTCTTTTTTTTTTTTTTTTTTGGTGCTGGAAATTAAACCTAGAGCTTTGTACATGCTAAGCAAACACTCTGCCCCTAGCCCCTGAATCTTTACATATTAAAATAAACATTCTATTTTGAATTTCTTTTTATTCTGCTTTGTGTTTTAGTCAGGCATTATCAGATTCTTTTCTTTTAAAAATTGTGTGTGGCCTGGCATGGTGGAGCACGCTTGTAATAATCCCCGTGCTTGGGAGGCGGAGACAGGAGGATCGCGCAGGTTTGGAGCCAGCCGCGCTGCCTTAAGAGACCATTTCCAAATAAAAAAGTATAAAAATAGGTCGGGGAGTGTAGCCGGGAGGTAGAAGGGTTTCCAGGAACCACAGTACTACCAAAAAAAAAAAAAAAAAATTGTGTGTGAAGAAAAGGTTGACATCAGTGATCCTTCTCCTCCTCCTCCTCTTCCTCCTCCTCCTCCTCCTCCTCCTCCTCCTCCTCCTCCTCCTCCTCTTCTCCTTCTCCTTCTCCTTCTCCTTCTCCTTCTCCTTCTCCTTCTCCTTCTCCTTCTCCTTCTCCTTCTTCTGTACTGGGGATTGAACCCAAGGGCATTCTACCTCTGAGCTACACTCCCAGTCATTAAGTTGATGATAGTTTCACTAAATTTCTGAGGCCTCAAACCAAACATCTGCCCTTTTAGTCTCCCAAATGCCAGGACTGTAGGTGTGTGCTTGCACACCTGGCCATTTTTCTTAATGTAGCCTTTCAGGTACTTTTGGTTATTCCAATGGTGTGGTAAGAATTCCTGGGTAGGGACTGCAGCAGACATGATCAGTACTTATCAGCATCTGTTCTCTGCTCCTGTTAGGCATACAGAAAGCTTCACTTCTTGGCCTTTTTGCCGTTGAGTGGGGCCTATCGTTGGCTCTGGACAGTGAATACGAAGGGACATGACGTACGTTTGTTGGATGTGGCTGTTAAAGCCTGTATGTAGTTTGCCAATCCCCCCTGTCTCCTGGCCAGGCTACCAGTGACTCTCCAGATGGTGGAGACTCTATCAACCCGAGTCCCAGAGTGATGCAGAACAAGCCTCCCTCTCCACCCACCTGGGCAGGTGTGCTGAGAAAGTGAGAAGTGTGACACGGTAAACAACTAGGATTCCAGGGTTAATGTGCTACCACAGCAAACCTAGTCTATACTGAGTAACATGTAGACTTTGAACCTTATGATGAATTAGCATATATATTGGAAAATTGCACCATGGTTGGTATATGGTGGGTATCCAACAAATATCTATTAAACAAGTCAGTGAGACCAGATACCAATAATACACGAAAATACTAATTTCATTGCCTTATCTACAGCTCTGAATTTACTATTTGATTGATCTTGCCATTTTAATAAGCACAAATGTTATCTTGGTCAGATTTTAATTTTTGTATAGATATATATTCAGTACTGGGGATCAAACCCAGGGGTGTTTAAAACTCAGTTACATCCTCTGCCCTTTTAATTTTTTATTTTGAGACAAAGTCTTGCTAGGTTGCCCAGACTGGCCTCAAACTAGGGACCCTCCTTCCTCAGCCTCATGAGTTGTGGGAATCACAGGTCTACACCATCCTGCCTGGATAACTTTGTATGTCTTGGCTTATTGGAAAACTTGAACATTTTTCATCTGTGGTTATCCTTTTCCTGTTTTGTATCCTGAAGCTCCTAACTATTTACTGACTGTTTTTTTGTGCTAAGTATTGGAACTACAATGGTGAACAGCCTTGCTGTCATGGAAGTTTTAACCAGGAAGGGAGAAAAAAATAAAAACTATGTAAACAAATGCTTACGTATCATAGGTTGTGGTGAGTACTGTGAAAAACAGTGCAAGGTGAGGGGCCTGAGGAGGGCCGGAGGCGATCACACAGGGCGGTCATGCAGGCCCTTCTGGTAACATCATGGCTGTGGATGGAGAGGGAAAGGGAGAGAGGGAGAAGGAGAGAAAACACACATATAATCCCCAAGGCCATAATACTTTCTCCAGCTACACCCTCCCTGTCTACTTTACCATCCAGTAAATCCACTAATCCATCAATGGATTTATCCACTGATGAGATTAGAAACTCTCATGACTTAATTATTTCACATCTGAACTTTTTTGGTTTTTTACAACTCTGGGGATTGAACCCAGGGGCATTCTACCTCTGAGCTACACCCCCAGCCCTATTTTTATTCTTTATTTTGAATCATGGTTTGCAGACAGCCTTAGTTACTTAGTGAGGACCTTTGCAACTCAGTGAGACCCTGTTTCAAAATAAAGAATAAAAAATAGGGCTGAGGGTGTAGCTCAGAGGTAGAATGCCCCTGTATTCCATGCCCAGTATCACAATAAATAAATAAATAAATAAATAAATAAATAAGGAAGGAAGGAAGGAAGGAAGGAAGGAAGATGCTTCTGTCAAAGATGGACATAGATGCCTGCTCCCTGGGCCTTCCAGTATCCCTCCTCTGGGAAGAGCTGGCCTTAAGATGAACCCAACATCATGGAAAGCAAAGAAAAGAGATGAAAAGAAAGCCAGGCCTTTTGTGACATGTTTGAGCCACGACACCCATCCTCACCTGAACTCTATCCAGAGAGAGTTTGGTTCCACGAGCCAGCGCATTCCTCGTTTTTATTTACGCGAGTCTGAGCTGTGTTTCGTTACTTGCCACCAAGCACATCCTGACCGATGGAAGCAGGTTTCATGTGAATGCTGTCCACGGTTCCCAGGCAGAATGCTCTCACCCCCTGGAATCTTAGAACACAGGAAACAGTCACCCCAGAAAATCTGCAAACCATTTAGGGCTGAGGATTGGAGGGTTACATCATGCTCTGTGAGAGGAAAGGCCACCTTCTGAGCACATGCTGTCCCAAATCCTGGAGGAATGGATCCCAGGAACTGTCAGAGCAACGCACACCCCCTGGCGCTGGGCCATCTCGGCTGCTTCCCCGAGGCCTGGAGTTCTTCCTGAAATGGAGGGTCATTGGCAAGGTGTCCTGGACGCTGAAGTTGAGGACGAATCGTCAGCAGTGTGGAGGTGAAGCTGATTCTGAATGCAACATCTCCATGCGCCCCAGCATCCCGCTTCAGCATGTTTCTGAAAATTGTTTACCAATCTGGGCTCCTTAACAACACAATTTAGGTTCGTGGTAAGCAAGACAGGTTGTGAAATCAGACTGCCTGGGCTTCCTTCCTGGCCCTGCCAGGGCTGGTGAAGCTCAAGGGAGCCACAGGGCTGAGTTCAGCTGGCAGATAGAGGCTCTGAATCTCAGTGTTAGCAAATCCTCTGCACAGGTGGTCCTTCAAGGTCTTCAGGGTATTGCTGTCTGTGGGCTTCCTAGAGCACAGTTTTCCTAGTTATCCTAGTGGCTATGAGCATCACTAGTCTGCAGGCAGGCTCCTGGGGTTTGAGTCTTAAATCCACCACCTGCAGACTGCATAAATTCCTTAATCTCTCTGTTTCTTCCCCTGTGAATTGGAGGTAGGTTTCTCGTCAAGCTGCTTAGAGGATAAATGACTCTTATTATGTGTAGTCTTAGAATAGTGCCTAGGACTGTCTCAGTCAGGTTGGGCTGCTATAACAAAATACTATAGACCAGGTGACTTAAACAACAGAAATTGATTTCTCTCAGCTCCAAAGGCTAGATATACAGATCTAGACACTGGTAGATCCGGTGACTGGTGAGGACCAGCTTCCTGATGCAGATGGCCATCTTTTCCTTATATACTCTAGAGTGGGAAGCAGGTAGCTCTCCAAATCCACCAGAGCTCTGTTCTCATGACTGTACCACTTCCCAAAGGCCCCTGTCTAAATTCTATCACATTGGGGAAGAGGTTTCAGCTATAGATGGGGGCAGAGGGGCCGGGCTGTAACGGGCTCCTGGTAAGTGTTTGATGAATATCCTTAGCCTCTGGGTTGTCTGTAACTTGCTAATAAGCAGCGTTACACAGAGGACAAAGGCAAAAACAAGTTGGAAGAAAGGAAAAGAAATGTGTCTACACAGCAGAACGCCTTTAACATCTGACAGGAAGAGGAATGGTTGGGGTACGTTTCAGAGACTACATCGTCTCTCTCCAGCCAGGGTGGGTCCCTGGGCTGGATCCAGAGAGACGGAAGGGACAGCCCAGCCATCCCTTCCTGTTGCCACCGGCCTGTGGCAGCCACTAACCCAACTTTTTTCTCTCTCTATGCTGCAGAAATTCTTCTCCTAGTAATAACTAAGCACTCCTTATTTACAAATTTTACTTTATATCCTCAGAGCCTATTCACATTTCTATTCCCCTCTCCCATCTGATCCTCACAACAGAATCGGGCAGAGCCCTTTGTTTTCCCATTTCATAGACAGGAAAAGTAGGGCTTGTGCTTGCTGTTCAGTGTAGGCAAGGTTCAAACACATGCCAAGATATCATAGGTTTCCTTTCTCTTTCCTTCTTTCTTTCTCTTTCTCTCTCTCTTCTTTCTTTCTTTCTTTCTTTCTTTCTTTCTTTCTTTCTTTCTTTCTTCTTTCTTTCTTTCTTCTTCCCTTTCTTCATATTGGAATGGAGCCCAGGAACATTTTTACCTCTGAGCTACACCTCCAGCCCTTTTTATTTTTTAATTTTATTTCATTTATTTATTTATTTATTTATTTATTTATTTATTTATTTATTTATTTTTTGGCAGCACTGGGAACGGAACCCAGGGGATTCTACCTCTGAGCTATACCCCAGTCCTATTTTTTATTCTTTTTTTTTTGTGTGTGTGTGTGTGTGTGTGTGTGTGGTACTGGGGGTGGAACCCAGAGGCTTTCTACCTCCAGGCTATACTCCCAGACCTATTTTCTATTTTATTTGGAAACAGGGTCTCATTAAGTTGCTGAGAGCCTCACTAAGAAGCTAAGACTGGCTTTGAACCTGTACGATCCTCCAGTCTCAGCCTCCCAAGCGCGGGGATTACAAGTGTGCGCCACCACGCCCGGCTATTCTTTATTTTTTTCAAACAAGTTCTCACTGAGTTGCAGAGGGCCTCACTAAGTAGCTGAGGCTGTCCGCGAACTGCAATCCTCCTGTCTCAGCCTTCCAAATGCTGGGATTACAAGCATGTGCCACCACACCTGGCTATTTTTTATTTTGAAATAGGATCTAGGTTGCTGAGGCTGTCCTTGAACCTGTATTCTTCTGACTCAGCCTTCCAACTACTGGGATTACAGGCATGAACCACTGCACCTGGCTATTCTTTATATTTTCTTATTTTCAAAAAAACATTTTTTTTTTTTTTGCGGGTCTGGGGATGGAACCCAGGGGCATTCAAACTCCAACTACACCCCCTGCCCTATTTCTTATTCTTTATTTTGAAGCAGGGTCTCACTAAGTTGCAGAGGGCCTCACTAAGTAGCTTAGGCTGTCCGAGAACCATGATCCTCCAGTCTCAGCCTCCCGAATGCTGGGATTACAAGCGTGTGCCACCATGCCTGGCTTCAAAATTTTTTATAATTAAAAATGTAGTGCTAACCTGATGTGGTAGCCCTTGGGGAGGCTGAGACAGGAGGATCACAGATTCAAGGACCAGCTTCAGCAATTTAGCAAGACTCTCAGTAACCTAGGGAGTCTCTGTTTCAAAACAAAAAATAAAAAGGCTTGGGGTATATCTCAGAGGTGCAATGCCCCTGGGTTCAATAACAGTAAAACAAAACAAAACAGTAGCACCATTTTTTCCTTATTTTCAATATTAATGAGTGGCTCGTACTAAACATCCACATGTACCAGGCCTAGTTCTCAGGACTTGCTGTGTATTAAGTTACTTCTCCCTCGTCTTTGCAGATAACCACACTTGGGCCGGTGACCTGCCACCATTAGGTTAAGACTCGGGCAGTTTGTTTCCAGAATCAACACACTTCACGACTGCACTAGTTTACCTGTCCCTGGTAGGATCTCAATAATACCAACCAGATAAAAAGATGAAAAAATAAACATAATTGTAACCCCAACACTCAGATGAAACTACTGTTAGCATTTTGTGAGTTTGAATGTTTATAAAGACCTCACGGGATGGATCTGGAAGGGAGGGCGCATATGTCAGAATTTCTCAGGCAGCTTTAAAAATATGCATATGTTTAAGGTACTTTACCCCTGGAGGAAGAACAGGAGTGAGGATCTGAGGGGGGATTTGGGTGATGTAACAAACAGCCTCTGCTGTGCCATTACTGCCCTCCATGGACAGGCAGGAGCCCGAGTGGAAAGAGCGTAAGTGACAGAGATAATTCCACAGTGTGAAAGTGGTAAAATAAAGCTCAGACTCCTGAGGCCTCTGACATGGGCCGGTGCCTGTGCAGGGACCGGGGACCCCTGCGGACAGCCTCCTGTGCTGGGTTCAGCCCTGGAGGTTCCTAATCAGGGGAGCCACATGATAATGTGAAATCCCAGCGGTGCCAGTCCGCCCCAGTGGAATGCCAGCTGTCTTCCCGGGTTTTCTTCTGCACACCGCTACATATGCATATACATAAATGCACAATTGCAAATGACAAGTTAAAAACTAATACATGGTAGTAAAGAAATGACCAAGGCAAGCAGGAGATGCTGGCACATTATATGGTAAAAAGGTTAATTGCTCTGGGCTCTTGCCACATCTCAAGGAACTATAGTCAAGGGTCCAGGCTGGAATCCAGTGGTTTCTTCACCATCAATAGCCCTTGCTGTGAATTTTTTAAAAATAGATATAAACCAGGAATGGAACCCTGGGGCATTTTGCCTCTGAGCTACACCCCAAGCCCTTTTTAGATTTTATTTTGAAACAGGGCCCTGCTCAATTGCTGAGAGTCTCACTACGGTGCTGAAGCTGGCCTTCAATCCAATTCTCCTATCTCAGCCTCCCAAATCCTGGGATCACAGGCGTACGTCATCCCGCTCAGCCAAAAGCTGTGAATCTGTTGCTATTTGGCAGGTGGACGTGACCAAGGTATCCCGGGGGCCTTGTGCTCTGGGCTGCTTTGTGCTCTACAGTCTTTCAGACTCAGCTCCGTGCTCTATGCCAGGGTGCTGGAAAACCACCCGGCCTCCTCTGGTTCCCTCTCAGGCTGGCACGAGTGCCTGTGGTGAGGAGGCCTGGGGCAAACCCAGCAGGATGGCAGAGTGCTCAGGAAGGAGAAGGAGCCCGAGCCAGGGAAAGGAGAACAGGAACGAGGCAGCTCTGCCCCTGCAGAAGCCGCCACAGCGCCTGCCACACTGTGCCCCTCCCGGGGACCGATGCGCCTTCCCGGGCAGCCATCAGGTCTGCTGAGTTTGTCTTTCTTCCTCTTTGTACCTGATTTCCCGGAATGGCCCCAGAGCAGAGGTAACCACACATCACTGCCGAGATGAATGACAGACGTAACCACGGTGGACACAGAGGTGAGGCTGCCCTGGGCTTCGAAAGCAAATAAGTAAGACAGAAGTTCCATCCCCGCCTGTACAACAACGCCATACAGGAAAGTCTAGATTCGATTACTTCTCCTTTTGTAGAGCTGAGGAAATTAGGCAGAAAGCAGCTAAGTAACTTACCCAAGGCCATACAGCTAAGTGGCTAGCTATAATCAATCCCAGGCAACTCAGCTCCAAAATTCAAACGTCTAATCCCAAATTTGAAGAAATTCAAATTTCTTCTCCCTTATCTCCTTTCCTTCAAGTCAGTGGCCATGGTGGTCACTTTGGGATTTTACTGTATTATGTCACTCCCCTGATCCTTCCAGGTCGGAACCCAGCAGGGCATACGAAGCTGTCCGCAGCGGTCCCCGGCACCCTGCACAGTCACCGTCCCACTTCAGAGGTCACAGGGGTGATCATTACCATACTGTAGCACCTGGCTGTGTCGCTTATGATCTTTCTGCTCAGTCTCCTACCTGTCAATCGAAGGCAGACATGGACCCCATTCCATGTGTCATCTAGGAGGCCTTGATTATCACCAGTCATGGGGACTCCACACTTGCCCTGTGAGAGGCCAGATGCTAAATATGCTTGGCCCTGTGAGCCTCTGTCACAACTCACCAACAACTGCCACTGGAACCCAAACATAGTGTGAGGATGGTCATGTTTGTGTTCCTGCAAAATGTTGAAACCCCAACCCCAAGGTGCCTACACAGAGCTGTGGGGCTTCTGGGTAGAGATGAGGTCACATGGGTGGAGACCTCAGGAATGGCACTAGTGGCTTTATAAAAGGGGCCCCGAGAGCCCTGTGGCCCCATCTACCATAGAAGGACACAATGAGAGGTCCTGTCTAGGCACCCGGAAGCCCTCACCACACGTGTCTACTCCAGCCTCCACCTGGACTGCTCAGCCTTTAGAAGTGTGAGAGTTAAATCTCAGCTGTGTGTGAGCCATCCAGGCTAGGGTCTTTTGTTATAGCAGCTCAAATGGACTAAGACCAGCAGCCACAGACAAAAGGAAGAAGAGTAAACACGGCTATCTGCCTATAAGATTTAATAGGCAGCCGGGCGTGGTGGCGCACGCTTGTAATCCCAGCATTCAGGAGGCTGAGACCGGAGGATCACGGTTCTCAGACAGCCTCAGCTACTTAGTGAGGTCCTCTGCAACTCAGTGAGACCCAGTTTCAAAATAAAAGAATAAAAATTAGGGCAGGGGATGTAGCTCGGAGATCGAATGCCCCTGGGTTCCATCCCCAGACCTTCCCCCAAAAAAAGATTTAATAGGCCCCAAATTTGAATTTCAGACAATTTCCCCTGTGTTATGAGATGCTTTTCTTTTTGTCTTTCCTACAACCATTTAAAAATGTAACAACCTAGGTGGGCGTGGTGGGGCACACCTGTAATCCCAGTACTTGGGAAGCTGAGACAGGAAGATTGCAGGTTCAAGGACAGCCTCAGCAACTTAGCAAGACCCTGTTTCTGAATAAAAAATAAAATAAAAATGGCTGGGGTGCAGTTCAGAGGTAAAATGTCCTTGCATTCAATCTCCAGCACCATACACACACAGCAACAACAACCACCTTTCTTAGCCCAGAGAGAGTGCATAGAAAAACAGGTGCTGGGCTAGATTGTGTTTACTGGCTGTAGTGTATTGATTTCTAGTTTAGCACATTGCTTGGGACGGAAGATGAGCTTAACAAACTCAAGAGAAAAATGTAAAGCAGGAGACAAGTAAGGCATTATCCGGCTTGAACTCAGTGGGGGCAAATGGACAGAACAGATGTGTTAAATAAAAGACGCAGAGCCAGGTGTGGTAGTGCACATCTCTAATCCCAATACTTGGGGGGCTGAGACAGGGGACCGCAGGTTCGGGGCTAGCCTTAGCAACTTAGTGAGGCCCTATTCCAAAATAAAAAATACAGTAGGGCTCGGGGTATAGCTCAGAGATAGACTGTCCCTGGGTTCAATCCCAGTACCACATAAAGTAATAAATAAGAGACAGCGTTGAGGACCCAACATCTGCTGAATACTAACTGGCTGGAGCCACAGTTATATATAGTAATACCTGCTTAGGGAGTGGAGTGAGGCACAGAGAATTTAAGTGATATGCCCAGAGCGGCGCAGTTTTTAAGTGGCAGTTTTAAGTGGATTGGAATCTGGCTTCTGCAGAACACCAAAGACTGTGCTTTATCTAATCTTCAATCGATCACGGGTCTTACGTTTTACTGAAAATCTGTGATGTACTAGGAGCTGTGCCAGGTTTGGGTACACAGTAGTGTAAAGATTGAACTTTGACCCCATGGAATAGATAGTTTAGTAGGAAACCAAAACGTGGTTAGAACCTGAACCCATCTTTACAAAAGGAAGCAATGTCTAAACTGCCACTGAAGACCAGGAAGGAAGGCCCCAGGAAAATGTGCAGCAGGGCATCATAACATAAAGCTCTGAGGTTCATCTGTTTAGGCTGCCCACCGGCATCCTTTCTAGCTCAGAAATCTGGTTCCGAGGTTCATGGGCTTCGGTGGTCCGGCCCCTCACCAGGAGCTCCCCGTGTCCCTGGTCCTTAGCTGTCCTCTGCCTCATCAAAATGCTGTCACCATGCTGCCCCGAGGCTCCCAGGAGACAGAACTCAATCCCTGTTGAGTCTCTGTTTTCCTCATTACTTACTTGAACTATTCACTGAGCTGGGTAAACCTGAATCTGGATTTTGGTGGAGGAAGAGGGGTGTCCCAGGGAGGGGGCCTTTCTGCAGCGCTGGGCTTCCGCCCTCCCTGGCCCCCCACTTCCTCCCAGGAGCTGTAAACAAAGTCCTGTCTTTGTCTTGCTGGGAGCACCCGCCCACCTCCGCCCAAAGGATCTCGGTTTCTCCTTCTGTCTGAGGTAAAGCATTTTCCCAACAAAGACAGCTCTAACTTCTCTCCAGGGAGCCTGCTACAGGGAAAGTTCTCTTTATACACCGGCTGTTTCATTCACGCCACCAAGCAAACCTCTGGGGACAGCTGTTGTCCTCATTTATAGTTGGGGAGACTGAGTAGCCAACCCAAGGATGGTGTCAGGAGTTAAAGGCAGGATTATCTGAATCCAAAACCTCCTTGTTCAACCACTGTCTCTTCCATGTCTAGTTAGAGTCTGGGGAAAGGGCCGCCTAGGAGGAAGATAAAGATTGCAGGGAGGAAAGAGAACATAGTCAGCAACTGGGTCCACAAAGAAATATTAATTTTACTTCACATGCTACTTTCAAATCACTTACACCTCCACAATGTGTGTGTGTGTGTGTGTGTGTGTGTGTGTGTGTGTGTGTGTGTGTGTAAAAGAGAGACTAGGGATAGAACCCAAGAGGAATTTTTTTTTTTTTTTTAGTTTGAAATGAGTCGCACTAAGTTGCTGAGGCTGGTCTCAAACCTGCGATCCTCCTGAGTACTTGGATTATAGGTGTGTGTCACTGTGCCCAGATAAATCTCTTGGGGTGAACATGCTTTACTCTTGTTCTTCCAGAGCGATAAAATGAAACAAAACTGGTCAAGTCACACACACACTCCAAGCAGACAATCCTCCTTTATAAGAAGAACACAGTTGCCCTAGACCAGGGTTATCTTGCCTGATCTGAGAAAAACCCGGGGCCTGGCTGGGGTCTGCCAGAGCACACAGGTCTGGGGCTCGTTCCTTTGCTCCACTAGAGAACATTCTGAAGCAGCAGCACCATTCTTTGACAACTGAGCAGACTGTAAGGAGACAGGGAGAAGGGAAAACAGAAAATGAGGAGAGAGGAAAAGAGACATTCTGTATTCAAAGTAAGCAACTTTTGAAGGCAGGTATAGTGGTACACACCTGGCATCTTAGTACTTGGGAGCCTGAGACAGGAGGATTGCAGGTTCAAGGCCAGCCTCAGTGACTTAGGGAGATTCTGTTTCAAAATAAAAAAGGCTGGGAGTTTAGCCTGGAGGTAGAACACCCCTGGGTTCCATCCCTAGTGGAACCCAACAACAAGAAGCAATCATTAATTCAAAGTGAGTTTGGTCATTGAAGGCAGAAACTAGAGCAGTTCGCACAGGCCGAGCCTTTGGCCCAGCTCTTCGGGGGCTTGCATCCAAGCCAGGGGAAAGAAGTTACCATGTATTCAAAGCCTCAAGCTAGGAATCGAGGTCTCATTTTCAGAGTCCAAATTTGGGGACCGAGTCCTCAGCAGAGCCTCGGGTGTGGCCAGCTCTGACCTCCATCTGCATGTGGGTACGTGAGCACCGTGCACCCAGAGGAAGGCTAAAGAACAGCAAAGAACAGGGGCCCGCCTTCAGGAAGCTGGGAGTGAAGAACAGCAGAAACCTGCTTCCTCTTCCCCTCCCACTGCCGTCCCGGAGGTCACTGGAGGGACCAGCCCTGGCCCGCCTGCCCGCCCCGTGGCTTGCCGCTCCACACCGCCCTCACCAGCACCTCCTCACGCACGGTCTGGTCTTGCAGCCTCTGCACTGAAGACGAAGGGAATCCAACAAGGTCTCCGCAGCAGATGCAGGCCGGCCCCAGGCAGGCCCTGTTTCATGGGGGCAGCCCTGGAAAGAGGAAATCCTCCTTGGCATCCAAAGCAAAGATTGCTCATAAGGGCGTCTGCTCCATCATCACCGTTGTTCCCTGATTTCTAGGCCCCGCTCCTAGGTTGCGGAGTGTGAAGGATGAAGGAGGAGGACCTTCGAGGTTGAACATTCCAGAGGCTGCCTGGGTCACGAGTAACGTCTAAAGGAAGCGTGTCTAAAGGAAAGGTGTCTTTGTGGAGTGAGAGTGGAGCCCGCGGGATAAAGCGAAGCCTTTGCATCCGTAGTGGGAGCAGGTGTCTGCGGGCCAGGTTGCTCAGGGCCTTAGTCTCCAGGGTGGGATGTTGGTGAACTTTATCCTGTGGGCAATGGAGAGATGGACGATGTTGATTTTAATGAAGACATTGTTTGTTTGTTTTTTATCATAGATTAACATTTGGTTCCGTTGAACTCTAACTTTGCATCTGAATCCTCCTCTCTTGCTTTTTTTCTTTCCTTTCTTTACTTATTGTCACTGGGGATTGAACCCAGGGGTGTTCTACCTCCTCCAGCCTTTTTTATTTTGAAACAGGGTCTTGCTAAGTTACCACAACTGGCCTCAAACCTGCAATCCTCCTGTCTCGGTCTCCCAAATACTGGGATCATGGGTGTTCACTGCCATGCCTCTTTCTTCTCTCTGTCTCTGCATTCTTCAAATACCCAACTCCTGTGCATTTTACATTTCATGTTGGTAACTAATTACCATCTCCTGGGAATCTTCACAGCAATTGGTGAGAAGGTTGGAAATGTAACAAGTTCTCTCTCTCTTTTTAATTTTAGGTGGGATTAGCTACCTAATTGCACATTCTGTACAAAAGGCAACGTGTCTGACTTCTCACCTTTGAAGTTGTCAGATCCTGACCCCATTCTGCCAGAGACTTAATTTATACTGTCAGGGTTACCACAGGAAATTCCAGCCAAAGCTCTAATTTGAGTGGCTGTGGGTCCCACTCTTCCCAATCCTAATGGCTCTTGATTGGGGTTACAATCGTCTCTCAGAAGATATTCGTGAGCCAGGGTTAGGGTTAGGATGGCCTAGGATGACTAGCCAGAGGACGAAAGCTACTGGAAATGAGTGTCCTGAGACACATTTGTTATCAGAAAGAAAACCAGAATTTTATTTTTATGAGTGAACACAGTTTTTAATTAGCTCCTCTTTGGTGATATTAAAATTTCAATAGACTGCCCCTGATGATAAATTAGTAAACCCTAAAACTAAGGCTAGAAGCCCTGCTTATCCAGTTTCAGATGAAACCTGGCAATTCTTCAGTTCCGATGGACAGACATGAGTAAATGCACCTGTCATCAGCCCTAACTTCTGATAATATTGCTGATGCCCCTATGGCTGCCACTCGCAGGGAATAAAGGTGTTGGCTTGGAAGGAAGCAGGCACTAGACAGCCATTTTTACAAAAGTAGGTTTGCAAAATCAGTTAGGGACCATATAAAATATTTTTGAACCTGTTACATCACAAGTTTAATTTTTATTAGTTTTACAAGAATGAAATAGTCAGAATTTTTCTTTTTAGTTAGTTTTATAGTCAGCTAATAAATGCAGAAAGATAGAGCCCAAACCTAAACTCTGGGGGCCAACTTTATGGGTTCAAAAAGTAGTTCCAATATTATTAGCTGTACGACCTCATGAGAATTACCTTTGGTATGTCAGGTTCCCTGGTCTTTCTAGGTTCCTGAGAGTATTGCTACTTGCTGAATCTGTCATTGAGGCTGCAATCCTCCTGACTTGGCCTCACAAGAACTGGAATTACACGTGTGAGCCACCACACCTGGTGTTAACTATGTTTTTAGATTGTCTGTTTGTATAAGCTATTACATTTTTAAAAAACCCAATGTTATAGAACACTGCATATCATGAATATATACCATTTTTACTTATATAAATTATACCTCAATAAAACTGAAAAAAAAATGATGGCCAGAGCCCACTAATTGATTTCATGACTACTAATGGTCATAGCCTATGATTTAAAACCTCCTTTAAGGAATTTGCCATGGTGTCTCTTACAAGTTCATGTGTTGGAAGCCTAATCTCCAAATTCCTGTTGGTGGTGACTGGGGAGCTGGGGCCTTTGGGAGGTGATTTGGATTAGATGGGGGTCTGAGAGTGGGACCCCATAATGGCATTGGAAGCTGAATAAGAAAGAGGAGAGACCCAAGCTAGCACACTTATCTATCTCAGCATGTGAGACCCCCACCTCGCTCCGCTGCAGCAAGCAGGCACTCTCCAGATGTGACCCCTCCATCTTGGATGCCCCAGGCTCCAGAACCATGAGCCAAGTAAATGTCTACTGTCTGTACGTTCCCCAGCCTGCAGAGAATGGACCGCGGCAGAGCTACGTTGAGAAATCCCAAACTGAAAGCCAAACTGCCACTCAGAAGTCTTTCAAACAAAGTTTGTGTATTTGGATTGTGTCCCTAGAGCTTCCTTGTCATCGTGGCCATCCCCACCTCTGGACACAGCCCTCGGTGCCTTGGTGGGGAGCTCAGCAGACAGAATATTGCCCCCATGCTCGCAACTGTCCGGTGCTGCAGAGTCAACACGAGAGACTGTCACCAGCATTTTAGGAAATCAGTGTTCCTAGAGGTGAGCTGGGCTGGGGGCTTTTCCAACTTTTGCCTCATGAAGAAGAGCTGAGGCTTAGAGCAGGAAGAGTAAGGGTTGGGTCAAGAGCAGGAGTTCCTGACAGTCCAGACCAGCCACTAGGTCAGGCCAAGAAGAACCCCCACATGATTTTCACAACTCAGTGGAGAGAGAAGAAAATGGTGACTGTGGGATACAGCACATCTCAGTAGCTGTAACAAACAAAAGCCAATTACCGAGAAGGCAGCTCCTTGACGAGAAAAACAAAGCAGCGAATACGAATGGAAACACAAAACAGGGAAATGGCGGAATCAAATCCAATAGTCAGAATGTGAAACTGATACCAAAGAGGCTGAGCGCGCCATTGACCCGGTGTGGCGACTGGCCATCTCGGCCGCTGGCACAAACCACCACTGCTGGCTCTGCAGCCCCAAGAAATCCCGGCAAGAAAACCTGTCTCCGCTTCCCAGGCGTGGGGATTACAAGCCTGCGCCACCACGCCCGGCTGGCACAGCTGTTTTTAAAAAATCCGCAGCCCCCATAATGTTAGAGTTATCATATGATCCAGAAATTCTACTCCTAGCTGCTTACCCATGAGAGTTGGGAAACACAGGCCTACTCAAAAACTGCTACAGAAGTGCTCATAGCAACGTATCTGTAATAAACAAAATGGAAATTATCCAAATATCTATTAATTAACAAATGGATAAACAAAATGTGGCAGATCCACATAATGAAATATTAGTGAGCCATAACAAGAGCAAAGTACTGATATATGGTACCACATGAATGAGCCATAAAACATTATGCTAAATTTAAAAAGCAAAACATGGAAGGTCATACACTATATGTTTTCATTCGTGGGGGGGGGAAATACTGGGGATTAAACCTGAAGGCAGTTTATCTTTTAGCAAGATCCATAGCCCTATTCTTTTTTTTTTTTTTTTTGGTGGTACTGGGGGTGGAACCCAGGGGTTTTTCTACCTCTGGGCTATACTACCAGACCTAATTTTTTTTATACTTTTTGGAAACAGGGTCTCACTAAGTAACCTGTATAATTCTTCTGTCTCAGCCTCCCAAGCGCTAGGATCAAGCATGCACCACCATGCCAGGCCCTAACCCTAATTTTAAATTTTTATATTTATTTATTTAGTGGTATTGGGGTTCCTGGAATCCTTTCTACCTCCGGGCTACACTCCCAGACACCTAGTTTTTATATTTTTATTTGGAAACAGGGTCTCTTAAGCCAGCGAGGCTGGCTTCAAAACTGCGCTATCCTCCTGTCTCCACCTCCCAAGCACAGGGATTACAAGCATGCACCACCACGCCTGGCTTAATTTTTATTTTGAAATAGAGACTCACTAGGTTTATGAGAGTCTGCCATTGGTCCAGCCTCACCTTCTCCATCCTTTTCTTCTCAGGGAAGGAGATTTGATCAGATGAGCCAAGATCATCATCAGCAGGTTCTCTCTTTGCTTGGCTTAGAAGTGGGACCACTGTGCTCTGGGCATCAGCTGGTTTCTGTGGCTCAGGAGGAGATCAGGAGAAGGGCAGGCAGGGGCAGGACGGTGACGTCCCAGACACAGTCTGCCCTCGGTGTGACTAGAGTGTTTCCAACCAAGGTTTTAAGGCCAGAAAGGCCAAAGGGAAAGATTTTTGTCTTGACGTTTTAGTGGCAATTAAACAGGAAGGAACTGTGCGCCATCGTGGTATTTAGGAGGAACACTGGATCAAGAGGAAGCCCGCAGCCCACTCTCATCATTTCTTGGAGATTAACCATTAATACTCGTAGAACACACTCAGACCTGCGCATCAGCCGATTCTCCACGGGGCCGGGTTCCTGCTTCTGGGGGATGATGACGGACACAGCCCAGAAACTCTCACTCGCTGTGGTCAGTCGATCTGCATCTGCAACGGCAGCCGAGGAGTGTTCTTCTCACCACAGTGGGTAGAAACTCTTTTCTGGGGGAAGATCCAGGGCTTGCGGGTCCTGAGGCTTACCCAGTTTGAGAGAGGCTCTTTAAAGAAATGAGTACCAAGTCACAAGTACAAATAGAGGCATCCAATGAATATTTACAAAATTTAAAAGCAGATAAATGCTGCTAGCACCACAGAATCCCTTAAAACAACACACTATTTTATTTGCTAATTAACTACCTGCAAAGCCTTGAGAATATTGGGGTTTCCCCCCATAGGGTTTTGACTGCACATGTTTTTACCTGTCTATAGACAGCAGTGTGGTAAAGTAGTTATCTATAGCGAATAGAAAATTTATCCTGACTTTCCCTTTGCAAGGTAAGTATGTATGTATGTATGTATGTATGTATGTATGTATTTTTTGCTATGTTAGCGGTTTAGACATTTCTTTGTGCTTCAGATCCCCCATAGCTTTTTTGGTACTGGGTATTGAATCCAGGGCCATTTTACCACTCAGCCACACCCCCGGCCCTATGTTTATCTTGAAACAGGATCTTGCTAGGTTGCTAAGGGCCTTGCTAAGTTGCTGCAGCTGACCTCAAATCTGTGATTCCCCCCTGCCTCGGCCTGCCTCATTCGTGGCCGCGGAAGCTGGTTGTCGTGGCCGCTGAGTGCTCGCTACGTGTTGTGATGGTATCTCGTTCGAATCTTTCTCCCGTGGATCAAAGATAGCACTGGACTGTGGCATGAGGTCCAGCCGCACCAGGTGGGCAGTGGAGGCTGGGAACACCACTGCCCACAGCCCTGGAGTCAGCACCAGGCTTCCCACAGGGGGCTCTGCAGTCTTGGAGAAAACTCTTAGAGCTTTAGAAGGGGCCCAAGTGAAGGGAAGGCTCTGAGCTTCAGCTCCATTCGTTTCCTAGTAAACCCAGCTCTCCAAGCCCCCATGACCAGGAGCAGAGAGGACCGTCACCAAAGAGGGTGATGACAACCTCGTCCACAGCAACGAGAACCCGGAGAAGACGGCGGCAGTGAGACAGGGTGCAGCCACAGCTGAACTGGATTGCGTTCCAACTTCCTTTAGAAACCACTGCCCAGAAGTACAAGGAGTAGGATAGTGGCCAGGTGCTACCTGGAGGATATGAACAGACCAAGGTCAGGACTCACCAATCAGGGACTTTAGGCAAGGAGACAATCTTTTCTTTTCCTCTCTTTTCTTTCTTTTGTACTGGGGGACTGAACCCAGGGAATTCCATCTCCAAGTTGCACCCAGAGACCTTTGTTTTTAATTTTTAATTTTGAAACATTTTCCATAAGCCGTTGAGGGTTGCACTAAGTTGCTAAGGGTGGCCTTGGACGTGCAGTTCTCCTGCTTCAGAAGTAATGGGAGGTGACACCACGGCACCTAGCTGCAAGTGGATCATGCTAATTGGATGTCTCGAATCAGACCGTGTGTGATACATACCGGCAGATCAAGAGGACTCTGCAATGATTCCATTAGCCAGTGTTTTTTTTTTTTTAACTTCACTGCCAATTGGTGATATTAGCAGTAGCTAATGTTTCTTCAGTGCTCAGCCTGTGCCAGGCAGTGAGGCCTGGTTCTAAGCACCTTGCCTGTACAATCTCATGCCCATCACACAACATCCCGAGGCAGTAACTGTTTTTGCCCCCGTGGACAGATGGGGCACCTGCACACGCAGAGGTTGGTACCTTGCTTCTGGTCCTTCTGCAGGTCTGCCTGGCCCCAGAGCCTATACTCTCCATCCTCTCCCTAGAGGATACCGGCACTCCCTCGACATCCTTTACATATGAAAACGTAAATGAACTCTAGACCCTTCACATGCCAGTGGGGCATCTGCTTCACAACCAGTTCTGCAGTGATCTTCACTAAGCCCCCAAATGACAAAGCTCCTAGGCGTGTGTGTGTGTGTGTGTGTGTGTGTGTGTGTGTGTGTGTGTGGCCTATCTATGTGCTATGTGTCGATTTATGCCTATCTGTATTTAGCTACCTGAAACAACATGTTTCTTTTTTACTGAATGAAAAGCACCTTCCTTGTGTTTTCTCAGCTTTTGTTTGTAAGCCTTCAGGTTCAGGGAATTATCATAAAAACCTCTTTCAAAAAAATTAAAATAAAAAATAAAAAGCTCTTTCTTCCTTTCTTTCTCTCTTTCTCTCTTTCTTTCTTTCTTTCTTCCTTTCTTTCTTTCTTTCTCTCTTTCTTTCTTTCTTTCTTTCTTTCTTTCTTTCTTTCTCTCTTTCTTTCTTTCTCTCTTTCTCTCTCTCTCTCTCTTATACTGGGTATTGAACCCAAGGGCATTCTTCCAAGCTCGACCCCCAGCCCTTTTTCTAATGTTTAAAAGGTCTCACTGCACTGCTGAGCCTCTCCTCCAATCTGTGATTCTCCTTCCCCATGCCCAGCTGAAAGCCGCCTATTTCTTTAAATTGACCAATTTGAATAAAATTATTTAATGTACTGATTAAAAGAAAGAAAGGAAGAAAGGAAGGAAAGAAGAGGGGGAGAGAGAAAAAGAAAGAGAGAAAGAAGAGGGGAAAGAGGAGAGAGAGAGAGAGAGAGAGAGAGAGAGAGAGAGAGAGAGAGAGAAGTTGGAGAGCAAAGCACCTAAACCAAAGGCTCTGGCGTCGAAAGGGTTAAAATCTTAGTTTTGATGCCAGTTTGGCTAGTGTGGCAAAGTTCAAAATAATTGTAGATTAAGCAAATGGAAGTTTATTTTACTCTCTGCTAACAGTCAAAACATAAATAGTCCCAGGCCAATGTGGTAGTTCCACATAATGGAATTCCAAGTTTCCTCCATCTTAGTTCCCCATTGTCCTCAACAAAGTTCTTCTGCCTTGTGCTTAAAAGGTGCCGCTCAGGTCCCACCATCACCTCTATGTTTCACCCTGCAGGAAGAGGAGAGGGAGAAGCGGAAGGTGCTGTTCTTCCCCCTCAAGGCCATGGCCCAGCGATTGCACGCATTGCTCATAGCCCACCACCAGGCGAGACTTTTTTTTTTTTTTAATCTCATCAAAGCGCAAAGAAGGCTAGAAAGCTCGGTCTTTAGTGAACTATCTTGGGTCTGGCTAACATTCAGAGACTCTATTATCAAAGGAAGAAGTAGAGATTGTCCGATAGGGGACAGACAGCTCTACTGCCACAGGACAAAACCAGGTAAAAGGCCCTTGTGTAGATTTCTGTTTTGATAAGGCTTTTGTACCTTTGAATGTGCAGCATTTTGTATTTCTATCAGCGATTCTACTAATTTTGTGCAACTTCTAAGAACTCCAGAGAACCAGTAGTTGCTGGTGCTTATGAAGTGACCATGTGCTGAGAAACATCTGATTTTTAAGCAAAGAAGCCGAGAGCGGGATGGATGATGAAGCCAGTCTAAGTTTCTGCTTCTACCTCGAGCGTGAGTACCAAGACATTAGGTACATGTGCAAGAGTCCACAGAAACTTAGAAGCTTGATGCTTCTAGAATATGGGACACACGGTTCCAATGGATTTAGTCTGTTTTTATCAGCAATTCAGCAAGTTCACTTGAAAATGAAATGGATTTGTTTCTGTACAGTGCTAGAAAGGCAAGATCGCATCTCCTTTTCCAACCCCCTACCTGCCACATTCAAGCTCACATGTTTGGCTTTAATATTAATATGATAATATACTTTTGATACAAAGAGCACACCCTGGGAGCAAATTGGAAATCTGGAACCATTTCCTTGTTTACTCTGGTCTGAATGACTGGCTCATGTGACACCAGGTGTGTATTGGTATCAGCCAGCTCATAAAAGTGAGCTGTTTAACAGTAGGATCAATACAAGGCCTACTCAATATAATTTATAGGTTCGTGTCCGTGGAGAAAATGAATGCTATAAAATTACAGGCTATGTCAACATGACCCCCAAACCACCAGTCAATTTAATAAACTAAGAGATGCAAATCCATCCCGTGGGTTCTTTATAAAGCATGCTTACATGAGCTGTACTGCAAAACAACTGAATTTCCTATTCATCAGCTAGCCAGCCAGGCCTTGTGAAGACACTGGCACAACCATTATAAAATAAGGGGCCCAAAAGTCATCACACCCAGTCCCTTGCCTGTGGTCAGGTCAATACTTAGTGTATTTTTAGCAAACTTGAGTAACAGGAATTGAACTGTCTTTCTCTGAAGTTGGATCCAGGGTCCAATTAGAAATGCATTCGTATTCACAACCGCCCTTGTGCTACAATCTCAGCCCATTTCCTATAATTTTCTCTTCCATGGAGATGGAAAACAGCTGGCTATTTCTCTCCCCGTAATAATCTCTCTTACATTCAAATCCATATACCCTCAGTCGTCTCTTTTCCATGTTAAATAACCCAAACTCCTCTTGCCTGTTTTCTGAACCTCTTTTTATTTTCCAGATATTTTGTGGCTTTTTAAATGAATTTCTTGGTATCTTTTATAAAACGCAAAGGCCCACATTGAGTAGTTTAAAATGGCCTTTCTAGCGGGACATGGTGGTGCACGCTTATAAATCCCAGTGCTTGGGAGGCTGAGACAAGAGAATCACCAGTTCAATACCAGCCTTGGTAACTTTAGTGAAGTCCTCCCCAACTCAGTGAGAATTTGTTTCCAAATAAAAAATAAAAGAGGGCTCAAGATGTAGCTCAAAGGTAGAATGGCACTGGGTTCCATCACTAGTATTACAAATTTTTTAAAATAGATAGATAAAATGGCCTCTCCTTAGTCTGAGCAACATTAAAGTATGCCAGATCCATCTTCATAACTCTTCATCTTGACTGGCCACATTTCAATGTCAGTCCTTAGCCGGGCGTGGTGGACACAGCTATCATCCCAGTACTTGAGAGACTGAGACAGTAGGATTGCAGGTTTGAGGCCAGCCTCAGCAATTTAATGATGCTCTCCACAAATTAGTGAGACCCTGTTTCAAAACTAAAAATTAAAAGAGGGCAGGCATGTAGGTCGGAGGTAGAATGCCCTGGTTTCACGCCCTAGTACTCCCCTCCAGTGTCAGTCCTTGGTGCCTTCAGCTCATCCCCATGACCCTTGGAGATTCCTTCCGGTTTTTCTCCAATAATTATTTTTATTCTGCTTTTAGAATATCACTTCTCTTGTTCATTGAGGGGATTTAGGACATAATTCCCCTTCTCCAATATATTAATACATTCACCAAGCTTGGTGTCCTCTGGGGCCAATAACTAAATGAAGTAATTACTCCAGCCTCAGATAAACATCTTTAATGACCCTAAACTAAAGCTAGAGTCACCAACCAATATTTCTGCTCACGGACTGCTTCAGAGATGAAAACACCCTCTGTGTGCAGTTGGGATGGGTGGGCTTATCGATACATACACTGGAGAGAACAACAAAGACCCAGTTCTTGACCAGATCAGGGTTTCTCAGCCTTGCCACCATCAAAAGTCGGAGACTGATGACTATTGTAGGAGGCTGTTCTGTGCATAGTACAATGTTTAGCTTCTTCCAAGGTCTCTACCCTCTAAGTGCCAGTGGCACCCATCCCTAATTGTGGCAAATGAAAATATCTCCAGCTATACCACTCCTGGGTATCTTTCCAAAGGGACTAAAACAAGAGAATTACAGCAATACGTGCATATCCATGTTCACAGCAGCACACTTCACAATAGCCAAGTTATGGAACCAACCCCGGTGCCCATCAACGGCTCGATGGATTACAAAATTGTGGCTTCTATACACATTGGAATTCTACCCAGCAATCAAGAACCAAAGTATGTCATTTGCAGGAAAATGGATGAACTTGGAGAACATTATGTTAAGTGAGATTAGACGGTCACAGAAAGTGGAGGGTCATATGTTTCTTCTCATACGCAGAAGCTCATTGAGATACCGGAGGGACTTCAGATAGCAGAGGAGAAACCAGTGGAGCCGGGAGGTGGTCTAGGGGGAAGGAAGCGGGGGAGGGAGGATCAGTGGAAGGAGTTACTTCCACCACCGCTATGTGTGAGAATATCAGTGTCAATCGCAATACACTCTTATGGTAAAGGGGGAGTGGGGAGGAAGCGGGGGGGGGGCCCAAGTGCTGTGTGCGTGTATCTCACTGTCACTATGATTTACATTATGATGTGAGACTCTAATACACCAATAAAAGTATACTAAAAATGTTTCCAGACATTGTCAAATATCCCCTGGGGGACAGAATCACCCCCAGCTGAGAATTGTTCCCAATATATGGTTGCCTTTGGACCCGATCTTATCAGACATAAATTAAATTGGTTTAAAAAAAAAAAGTGCACAAGTTGGGCGTGGTGGCCCATGCCTGTAATCCCAGTACGTGGGGGGCTGAGGCAGGAGGATTGCAGGTTCACAGCCAGCCTCAGCAACTTAGTGAGGCACTATTCAAAATAAAAAATAAGATAGTGCAGGCCGGGCGTGGTGGCTCACGCTTGTAATCCCTGCGCTTGGGAGGCTGAGACAGGAGGAACGCACGGGTTCGAAGCCTCAGCCTGTTTCCAAATAAAATATAAAAAATGGGTGGATGTAGAAAGCCTCTGGGTTCCACCCCCAGTACCACAAAAAAAAAAAAAAGATAGTGCTAGGGGGATATCTCAGAGATAGAATGCCCCTGAATTCAATCCCCAGTACCGTACACACACACACACACACACACACACACACACACACACACAGTCGAGGCTATCAAAAAAGTAAAATCAAACAGGAGAGATAGAGGCAGATAATGGCACTACCTTGTAATTCCAGAGCTTGGGAGGCTGAGACAGGGTGATTGTAGGTTCCAGGCCAGCCTTAGCAACTTAGCAAGACTCTGTTTCAAAATAAATACATTAATTAATTAATTAATTAATAGATAAAAATGGCTAAGGGTGTAGCTTGAAGGCAGAATTCCCCTGGGGTTTAATCCCCTAGTGCAAACAAAAAAAAAATGTGGTCTTCACTGAACCTCTGAACCTCGTTCTTCCCCACCCAGCATCCCAGCAATTGCTGGACTGAGTCCTCACAATGCTCACTAACTATGTTCACAATATCTAATTCCTTCATCCTTTGAGATCAACATGCTCATTGCCATTTTACAGGAAGAGCACGGCTGAATATAAATGCAGTACCACTTGGCCACCAAGAGGTACTGCATTTATATCAGCCAGGATCCAAAGCCTGTGTTTCCTCCCCCATCCTGCACAGCCTCCTCTCTACACAGGCAGACCACTTGTAACAACTGAGCATCCTTTCCCCAACTTATAAGATGTAAGAAATCTGCAATCTTTAAATAAAATCTAAACTTGGTCCACGGTGGCAGCTGCGAGGAAAACCCCCGGTGGAGAATCCCTTGCCGGGGTCAACCTTGAAAAATCTGGGTTTGTGTTATGACTGCAGTTGGCAGTTGCCACATGCATCTTAAAAAGCTGTTCCTTTTTCCCTCCTCTGCCTTCAGAGTTTCACTTCCCCCTGATATCATCTCTACTTGCTCCATCCTTGTACCCAGGCCCCCATGGCCCTGCTGAACCGTGTGCTATGGCCAGCTAGGCTTGCTGGTTTCCATGGACAGAGAATGGCTGGAAGCCATTCCAAAGTGTTTTCCAGGGCCCTGTCTTATTTGATTCCTGCCACTCCTGCAAGAGAGCCTGGGTGGTAGGATTACGAAGATGAAGAGAATGGGACGCAGGGAGGTCTAAACTGCCCAGATGTCAAAGACCTGGGGGAGGCCCGCAAGTGGGATGAAGCCCGCTGGCCTGGGCTCCAGAGCCTTGAAGGGGACCTCTGTTCTGTTCAGATAGATGGTCTTGCCGTTTTGTTTCGTTTTAATAAAATCCGGTGCTTTGTGGTTATTCATGCAGTCTTTTTGTTTCAACACTTCTCTGAGAGGGCTGGCTCCCTGGCTCCACTCTTTTTAGGGGATAGACTGAGGACTGCTTTCTTCCCTTGCTGCCTAAAATTTTGCCAATAGCATCATTTTCTTCCTTTGGTAATTCTTGCCTCTGAAATTTCTAGGTCTAAAAAAAAATCTGTTGAGGCGTCTCTCTCTCTCTCTCTCTCTCTCTCTCTCTCTCTCTCTCTCTCCGCTTGTCTTTCCTTCCTTCTTTCTTTTTGGTATTGAGGATTAAACTCAGGGCCATTCTACTTCTGAGCTACATAACCCCAGTCCTTTTTTATTATCTATTTATTTAATTAATTAATTGTTTGCAGTACTGGGAATTCTACCTCCAAACTATACTCCCAGCCCTATTTTTTTTATTATTATTCTTTGTTTTGAAACAGGGTCTCACTGAGTTGCAAAGGGCCTCACTAAGTATTAGCTGAGGCTGTCCTCAAACTGTGATCCTCCTGTCTCAAATGCTAGGATTACAAGCGTGCGCCACCATGCCCAGATCCTTTTTTATTTTATTTTATTTATTTTTTTTACATTGAAGCAGGGTCTTGCTAAGTCGGTGGAGCTGGCTTTGAACCTGCACTCTTGCTGTGAACCCTGCACCTGGCTGCGTTCTTTCCATGCCATGGTCTGTCAGGCAGCAACAGCATCCACCCTGCCAACTACAGCCACTGGGATTTTCTTTCCCCTTCTTTCTTGGGGGCATGTCAAGCCCCACCCTAGTGCCAATCTTGGAGCCCACAAAGGCCTTTCTCATATACCTGGTCCCTGGTTTCACCCTTGCCCATCTCACTGGTTGAAGTGGGAACAGGAAGAGGAACACCGTGTGTGAGCTGCCTCGCGCTGCATGCCAGGAGGGCACGGCGAGGCGTTCTGTGCGCAGCGTGAGCAGGGTATCCTGCGTCCTGTTCGCTCCCATCCTTTGTACCTCGATTTTGTTCCCATTGGCTTTTTCTTTCCAAGGGCCTGAGCTCATGGAAATGGACCTTCCTGCAGCCCATTTTCTTTATCTTGCTGATTTCTCTCCTTCCTTCCTTAGCACCCTGAATGTTATCATTTTGTGGTCATTTCTATTGAAGTTCTTGGGCACTTTTCTTCAAAGACGAGAGGAACATGGATCTGTCGAAGGTCTCAGCTGTTCTCAGGAGAGAGGGCAACGTTGAAGACAAGACACAGGAGACAGAAAAGATTATGAAAGAGAGTGAAATCTCAAGTATTGAAGAGACAATAGAAGACAGTTTTCCAAAAATAGGAGCAAAGACTTTCTGAGATGAGAGGGGCAGAAATAAGACAGGCACAAGTAGACAAGTTGGAGACGGGGTAGAGGAGCATTTTAAGGTTTCCATCTTAGTGCAGCTTATGGCTTAGTGATGCTGGGAGTGCAGCACATGGTGGCCCTGCATCAGGCTGAGAAGCACTGATGACTGAGTGAGGCTGTAGACACAGAGGCAGGTGTTGGGAGAGAAAGTTGTGTAGGAGCAGAGCACACAAGTTCAGACTATTAACCGGTAGAACTAGGCTGAGCAGGAAGGAAGCAAAGCAAAAGAGTTTAGTATACATGGTTTGAATCTTCAACAAGAAAGCAAAATGGCTAGACATTTGTGGTCTGGAGCCTCGGGATTAGTTTTAGATCTCTGACTTTCAAATGGGTGTGGCGGTACAGGCCTGTAATCCCAGTACTTGGAAGGCTGAGACAGGAGGATCTCAGGTTCAAGGCCAGCCTCAGCAACTTAGCCAGACCCTATTTCAAAATAAAATATAAAAAATAAATAAATAAAACCTGGCTGGGGGTGTAGCTCAGAGGTAGAGGACTCCACGCTTCTATCCCTAGTACCAGACAGAGGGACACACACACACACACACACACACACACACACACACACGGAGATGACTTTCACATAAAATGAATAAAGCTATCCTTGCGAGTGATTTAAAAAATGAGTCTTGAATGGCCCGAGCCTTACCTGCTCCATGTTCTGTCTCCACCAACCCTCCCAGCACTGACTTCACCAGCTTCCCCCGTGCAGCACCCTCTCCAAGATTTCTCGCTTGCATTTACTCCACTTTCAAGCAGTGGCTTTGACTGTCCCCAACAATGATTCCCCTTTTCCATCCTGGTATGACCAGCGTCCTTAGATTCCTCAGGTATTCCCGCTTCTCAGATCCCTCCTTCACGGCCATCATCCCAAGAAGCCTGCTTTTACCCAGCTGCTCTTGGCCTCAGGTCGAATGTGGACAAGCCTCAGAGACGTGAAATCTCCTGGGAGGGGTGGGGAGGGAGACTAGAAGGCAAGAATGTGGGAAATGTGTAGCACACATTTTTTTTTCCCCTCCACTTGGACTAAGATTCCTGCAGGAGCCAGGCAGGTAAATAAATAAGCAGTGCCATCCTGTGTCACACACTAGAAGCCGGTGGAGCCTGAGACCACCTGGCAGACACATGTTGCATCGACTGCTCAGCTCTGAAATCACTGTCACACAAGAATGTGGGCTCGCTGCTGCCAGAGCATTTCATCGCTCAGGAAGAGCCAGAAGCCTTCATAAAATCCCCTGGTTGCCAAACCATGACAACTGATCACCTTGTTGCCAAAGTGCCTTTCATGGTTACATTTTGCCTAAAGTTTGCCCGTTTGCCTGAGTTATGGCATGGAGATGGCCAAGGGAAACTGGGAAACATCTTGTTTCCTCATCTAGAAATGGGCAGGGAGTTGGGGGTGGGATGTGCCATTGAAGGGACTTCCTGTGTAGGGTAGACTTTTTTCACCCTCCCAGTTAACCCATTTTAAAGGATGTTTTGTTTTGTTCCCCCCCACACACACACACACGTTAATTTTTCTTATTTTCAATCCTTTTGGAAAGTCTATTAAACAGGTACAGCTTTGATTGATGTTACTTTGGAAAAAGGAGAGATAAGCACTAAAAAGAAGTCATACCTCCCTGGCTGAGCCCTCTCTTAGGTCAGGGCAATGTAGCTGCATAGCTTTGAGGGGGCTGATGTCCTGGAGAATCAGGAAGGGGCGGTGGGTGGGTGAGATGATGGAGAAGGTGTGGGAAAACAACTGAGCTGTGGTCGGCCTCTGCTGAGGCCCAGGTCGAACTCCCAGAGAAGACAACCGGGAAAACTGGGAAGATCTTTACTATATGCTGCCAGGTGAAAAAGCAGGTCACAAGTAAACGTTAGAAGGATTTCTTTTGTGAGAAATAAATGAAAATTGATATGACAACACACTAGTCCCTTTTTATCCATGGTTTTGCTTGCCATGACTTTAGTTACCCACAGCCAGCCATGGTCCAAAATGCCAAATTGAAAATTATGGGAATAAACAATTCTTAGTTTTGAATTTCCCACCATTTTGAGTATTGAGATAAAATCGTGCACACTCCCTGACCATCCTGCCCAGGATGCAAATCATCCCTTTGTCCCCCGTATCCACACTGTATATGCTACCTACTCGTTGGTTACTCAGTAGCTGTCTCTGCTATCAGATCAACTGACACAGTGTTTGTGTTCAAGGAAGCCTTGTTGGCCACCTACTGCCTTACCAGAGTGCCTCGTCTTTCCCCCTCACTGGACCCCATCACATGGGCATTGTCTCACCTCATCATGACACATTATCTCACGGCATCACAAAAGAAAGGGCAAGCGCAGCATAATCAGACATTTTTGGAGCGAGACCACATTCACAAAACTTCCATTACAGCATATTGCTATAATTTTTCTATTTTGTGATTACTGTTGCTAATTTCATGCTATGCCTAATTTGTAAATTAAACTTTATGTATGTACATATAGGAAAAGCATAATACATATGGGGTCCGGTGTTGTCTGTAGTTTCAGCAGCCACCGGGGGTTCTGAAATTTATTTCTATAGAGAAGAAATTCTGTATATGCATGGCAAAAGATCTGAAGATTATACACAAAGCATTAAAGATGGCTATTGTTATCTAGAAAGGTTTAGGGAGAGGTGATGTTTGCTCACTACATAAGGATTGCTTTGTGGTATTGTCTAACGGAAGCTAAAACTCTGTGTCTGCCATATTTCTAGAAGCTTGCTACAGATTCATTGATACTTATTCAGTTATGAATATGTCCAACTTTATAATGTTAGTATAACTATTGGCTTCCATTTTATTATTGACGAGGAAAAGACGTGAAGAATTTTAATGACTTGTTTTAAGTCATACAGTAGATGTCACAGCCCTTTCTGGAGTAATTTATTTATTTGAAAACTGAAGATTGAAACCAGGGGTGTTTTACCTCCCAGTTCCCTGCCCCCAGCCTTTTTTTTAATTTTTGAAACAGTTCTCACAAAGTTGCTGAAGCTGGCCTCAAACCTGCGATCCTCTTGTCTCAGCTTCTCAAGTACTGAGATGATAGGCATGCGCTACCATACCTGACTCTTGGAGTTATATTTTTATAATACTTTATTTTGGGACTGGGGATTGAACCCAGGGGCATTCAACATCCAAGCCACATCCCCAGCCCTATTTTATTTTTTATTTTAAAACAGGCTTGGACGAGAGGTAGAGCTAGCATTAGAGGGTGGTGCTTAAACATGCAGGATCCCATGAGCCGGGCGTGGGGGCGCACGCTTGTAATCCCTGCGCTTGGGAGGCTGAGACAGGAGGATCGTGCAGGTTCAAAGCCAGCCTCAGCTACTTAGTGAGGCTCTCAGCAACTTAGTGAGACCCTGTTTCCAAATAAAATATAAGATGGGTCTGGAGTATAGCCCGGAAATAGAAAGCCTCTGGGTTCCACCCCCAGCACCACCAAAAAATAAATAAATAAAAAATAAAATAGGGTCCCACCAAATTCCTGAGGCTGGCCTTGAACCTGCAATCTTCCTGTCTCCACTTCCCAAGTACTAAGATCATAGGCACATGTTATAATGTTTGCTTTTTAAAAAAGAAATAATCCCACATGTGAGCATGTTTGAAAAGCTGTGCCATACTGTGTCTTCTCTCCAGGTGGCAGTTTGAGGGCTCAGAATTTCTCACCTGAATCTGATTTAACACAAACCAAACATTCCCTTGGTTGGAGTACTCAGGAAGCTCTCTCTGTTTCCCTCTGTCTGACTGATGGGTCTGGCCCTTGTTGTTAGTCTTCACATCTTTTCCATTCATTGACTCAACACATTTTTATTCATATATATAAAATGTGTTGACTGCTCTCATACTTATTCTCTTCCTGTTTTATCCCACTGATTAATTTAAAAAAAAACAGAATAGGTAAAGACTGAGCCCTATTATATACCAGGCATTAGGTTAAGCATCCTTCAGATCGAATCACATTTAATGTTCACAACCCCCTTACCAATCAGGTGCTCTGATTAGCCTACGGATGAAAACTGAGAGGCGCAGAGAGGGTTACACTCCGTGCTCAACATCACCCACCAAGTAAATGGTGGAGTCAGGACTTGGATTCCAGTCTGTCTGACTCCAGATCTTGCATGTTTAAGCACCACCCTCTACTGCTAGCTCTACCTCTCGGCCAACATAGTAAAGGAATGAACAAGACTCCTTTGTCCTGGACCTCAGAGTATGCATTGACATCCTTGAAGCATACGACTGCCTCCTCTCCCTGCCTGGCCCTATTACTTTTGGCTAAAAATCATGACAACCTGGAATAACCCAGGCCCCTCCAGCCCACATTCTTGGCATGCTCGCCAGACCACTGTGTCTCACTTAGGCTGATTACATCACTGCCTTGGTCCCTGAGTGGAGGAGTCAGGATCGCCTTCACTTCACATTTATGCGTAAACCTTTTCAGCCCCTCAGTCTGTCAACACAGGTCTTCCTTTTCGCTTTCCTCTCCCTCCACTCCGTCCTGGCCCTCTTCTAACTTTCCATGTCTCTTCTGTAGCCCGGTTTCCCTCTGTGCTTGGAAACCTGGGGCCGCTTTTGGCCTGACCGCCTCTGCTCACCTGGCCCTCCAGCCACTGCCTGAGGACACTCCTTGCTTTCTTTGGGACACCAGACACTTAGTCTGAGACCACATGACCGTTGAGGAATTGGAAACATTTTCCTTCAAGCCACTTGTCCAAGGAGACATGCAGGACATGCCTACCTCCTCTCCTGTCTACTCAGAGATTCGAAGTTCTTCTTAGTGGTCTTGGTCTCATAAAGACTGGTGAGCAGCCTATGAGCAAATATGGGGCAGCAGACATTTGGTATTCCGAAGAAATACGTGTCACAACTTGGGGCTGGACATTTGGTAGACAGCCATCTCTCCAATCTATTGAGTGATGAGACCACCCATTTTCCCCACAAGTCCTCCAGAATTCTTTTCTTTCTTCTCTGGTAGGAAAAGGGCTTATGCTCTTGAAAATGCTGCTTTCATTGGAGGAACCATCCTTAGAAACTGTTCTAGATCCTACAATTACCATATCTAAACTGAGAACCCTTTAACCCAACAGGAAGACCAAGATGGTAGACCTGGCTCCATCACTTAGCAGTTGGTATTACACAATCACCTGAACACTCAGCCTGAAATTCGTTTGATGTTCAATGGTAATTGATAAACCTGGCCTGGTGGGGCATGCTGAAGCAGAAGGATTGCAGGTTCGAGGACAGCCTCCAGAACTAGTGAGACTGGCAGCAACTTAGTGAGACACTGTTTCAAAATAAGGCCAGGCGTGGTGGCGCACGCTTATCATCCCCACGCTTGGGAGTCAGAGACAGGAGGATTGCTCAGGTTTGAAGCCAGCTTCACTGGCTTAAGAGATCCTGTTTCCAAATAAAATATAAAATAGGTCTGAGGCCGGGCATGGTGGCGCACGCTTGTAATCCCCGCGCTTGGGAGGCAGAGACAGGAGGAGGATCACGCAGGTTCAAAGCCAGCCATGCATGCTGGCTTAGGAGACCCTGTTTCCAAATAAAAATGTAAAAATAGGTCTGGGAGTGTAGCCCGGAGGTAGAAGGGCTTCCAGGAACCCCAGTACCACCAAAAAAATGAATAAATAAAAAATAAAATAAAATAAGTCTGGGAGTGTAGCCCGGAGGTAGAAGGGTTCCATCCCTAGTACCACCAAAAATTTAAAAAAAAAAAAAGGGCTGGAAGGTGTAGCTCAGAGACAGAATTCCTCTGGGATTGATACCCAATACTGCAAAAAAAAAGAAAAAAAGTGAGTGATAATCCAGTGCTATAAGGTAAAGTGATTTTGACAGTATCAATGATGAGACACATACAATGTCATATTATACCATCAGGTTTCCATAAGCCCATGCATAATACCTTCAAAATCGACACCTCAACTGCCAGGAGGGATGTCAAAATGCTTGGACAGGCCATTTTTTTTCAGGAGAGAAGCCATGACAGTGACAAGGTGCTTGGGCTGCCTTAGCTCCTCTCCTAGTCCTCGACAAGCACCATTGCAGGCATCTCAATCTTTAAAAGAACTCTGTGAGAAGCGGAGGCATCTCAGCACCTCACTCCCACCTCCCACTGCATCACCCCTGTCATCTCGCTTCCATGTAGAAAGTCTAAAATCACAGCAGAGAGGCCTATTGGATCATGACATAAACCTTCTAAAGCTAGATGGTATATTAACAAATACAAAGGCACTGTGTCCTTTCACATATTCATAGCGATGACTGCGTGAGATCTGGTAGATGTGAGCAGTGAAGAGTATGTATAAGGAGCACAGTGGACTTCCGGGAAGATGGCGACGGAGAAAAGCGGGGCTTAGAAGCCCCACTAACAACCAATCGCTATTACCACAAAATCAGCACCTTTCATAGCCAGAAAACACCATCAACAGAGAAACAAAAAATGTAAATACAAGGGACAGAGAAAAAGAGGGCTGGAGAAACGAGACACCAGAAAGAAACCAGACCACAGTGCTGCGGCCGGAGCCGCGGCACGGAGCGGTGCGAGCGCCATCTTCCCTTGCAGCACCAGGCTCCAGAGAGGAGGGGGACTCAGAATGGAGCTTAGAGCCACAGAGGAGATACACCGGCCTCACGCCTGAGGACGCAGCAGCAGTGCCTTACTGCCGGCTGCAGCGGCGAGTTCACCGGACGGCACCAGACCAACGCACTCAACAGCCCACCGGGCTCCAGAGAGGAGCGGTGGACAGCGAGCCAAGGTGAGCCACTGCGGATCAGCCGGGAGGAATTAGGCAGATTTTTTGGCGCAGGGAGCGTCTAAAGCTCTCAGGGGCTGGGCTCAGCACACCCTGCAGGGACTCAGAGCAGAGCTCAAAACCAGAGAAGAAATACGCCAGCCTCACGGCCGAGGGTGTGGCAGCAGTGCCATATTGTCACCGGCGGCAGCAGCAGCGAATTCACCGAGTCCACTACAGCTCCATCAGCGCACTCAACAACAGTGAGTCAAATTGCAGCCCCTAGAGGAGAAATCCCAGTACTGTACTTCCAGGGACTTGACCCAGTGGGGGAGTGGTGGTGGCAGAGATATCACACCATAGGAGAACGCCCAACCTGGCACCCCCCATGGTCTAAAGCAGCCTCGATTGACTCCCTGGGTCTGAGACTTTGCGATTCAACCCAGTAAAGGAGTAGTGGTGACTGAAATACCACAGACTTGAGATCCAGAGCATCTTAAGTGAAGTCATAGTGACCCAGAGAAGAACCCAGAGAAGGCACAAACTTCCAAAATCATGGGAAAGAGGAATAACAATGGAGCAATGAATGCCCACAACCCCACAACTTCAGAACCTGATAAAACAGAAATTCAGAGATTTCTAGAAGATCAAATTAGGAAAATAACTATAGAAATAATAGAGGTGTTTTGAAAAGAATTCAGAGAGAGCCAAAAAGAGATAAAGGATGCAATTAATGAAGTAAAGGCCTCAATTCAAAGTAAAAACAACCGATTAGACCACATGGAGAATAGAATCTCGCTCCTAGAAGATGATCACTCCAAAAATGAACGCATAGTTTCTAATTTAGAAAAAAAAATATCCGACAGAAGGAATCTGACATTGAAGAAATATGGGCCCATTTTAAGAGAGCTAACCTAAGAATAATTGGAAGAGAGGAGGGAAAAGAAGGTGAAACCAAAGGGATCGACAATCTTTTCAAGGAAGTAATAGCAGAAAATTTTCCAAACAGAGCAAGAGGTCAATACACAGGTCCAGGAAACTTATAGAACTCCCTTTAGACAAGATCGGAGAAGAGGATCCCCACGCCACATAATTGTCAAAATGACCAATGTGGAAGCCAAGCAGAGAATCTTAAAGGCAACAAAAACAAAATGCCAAGTGACATTTAGAGGCAAACCAATTAGAATCACTCCAGACTTCCCAAACCAAGTCATGAGAGCCAGAAGGGCTTGGAGTAACATATTCCAAACTCTGAAAGAAAACAACTTCCAGCCAAAAATTTCCTACCCAGCAAAACTTTCTATCAAATTAGATGGGGAAATAAGAAGCTTCCATGACAAACAGAAACTGAAGGAATTTATGTCTTCAAAACCAGCACTAGAGAAAATACTCAAAGAGATTAACTACAAAGAAGAAATAGGTAACATACAGAGAAACAAGATTTTCCATCCAACAGACAATTAAGATTGGTTGTCTTTGGAGATTCATTATGTTAGTCTTTTACCTATTTCTAAATTGTATTGTTTGCTTTTATTGTTGCTAATTTTTAGGATTTCTAGTTGGGATATTAATATACCTTCAGATATAGCATTTGGAAATATTTTATCCCATTCTATCAGTAACTTTTAACTCTGTTTACATTGTCTTTGGATATACAATATTTTTTTATTTTTTAGGGAGTTTACCCTTCTGTTGCCTGTGCCATTGAAATCATATCCAAGAAATCACTGCCAATTTCAATGTTGTGAGGTTATATGACCCAAATTTTCTTCTAAAAGTTTATATTCTTAAGATTTATATTTAGGTCTTTTATCTATTTTGAGTTAATGTTTGTATATGGTGTTAGGTAAGGGTCCAATTTTATTCTTTTTCATGTAATTATTATTTTTCAACAATATTTTGTTAAAAGATTATTATTTCCTCCACCAAATGTTTGTGGAAACCTTGTCAAAAATAAGTTGACAATATAGGGAAGAATTTATCTCTAGGCTTTTAGTTAATGCCAATGGTTTATATATCTGCCTTTAGAACAGTACTACACTGTTTCAAATATTGTAGCTTTATAAGGTTTGAAATCAGAAAATGTACATCTTCTAGCTGTGTTCTTTTTCGAGATCGTTTTAGGTATCTAGAGTCCATATTCCATATTAGGATAGATTTTCTCTGAAAAATAAATAAATAAATGTATGATAGTTTCACCTAAAAAAAAAAGAAAATATATTCACTGGTACGATAAAAAGCAAAAAGAAATATTGAAATGTTATCTTTAAGTCATCAAAAGCTTGGTATCAGACAAATTAAACTGTTATGTGAAATTATCATTGTTAAATTTGGATAAATTGCTATAATACTAGATGTCAACCACTAAGCCAAGCATGGGAAGGAGGGATGGGGAGGGAACGGGGTGGGGATCAAGTAGGGGTAACTGGTCAATGTGTGCATGTATGTCTACAAAAGTTTTAATTATCCCATTATGATGTATGAATACAGTGCACCAATTAAAAAATTTAAAAAAAAATAAAAAGTGGAAATTTGAAAAAAATAAAATAAAATCTTGGAGGGCACAGAAAAAAGTCTCAGGAATAAAAAGGGTGTAGAGGACGTAGCTAAGTGGTACAGCATGCTTAGCATGCAGAAGGCCCTGGGTTCCATCACTAGCACAAATAAAATAAAATAAAATAAAATAAATATAAATAGTATTAACCCCCCCCCCCAAAAAAAAGGAGCACAGTGGAGCTTTCGTTTCTTTTCAGAATGTCTCACACTGAACACTTTCTACCAGACAGCACTACTGGTGTGCTCAAGCCTGGGTGTGAGAGTTGAGATCAAGAGGGAGCTGTTCTTAGCCAGGCGTGGTGGCGCATGCCTATAATTCTAGTGCTTGGAAGGCTGAGACAGGGGTATTGAAGTTTCAAGGACAGCCTCAGGAACGTAGTGAGAATCTCAGCAACTTAGTGAGCTTCTGTTTCAAAATAATAATAATAAAAAGGCTAGGGGTGGAGGTCAGAAGTAGAATATCCCTGGGGTTAATTCTGTGCCATGGGGGGAAGGGAATTGTTTTCAAAGGGCCATCAGGCAGGGATGTTTGTGACTACAAGAAATAGTAATCTGGACAAAGAGTCATCAAGCCGTGTAGACACTCCTTATTTACTTAGGAAATTCAGAGTTGATTCCCATGCTTCAGAATGTTGGCACAGTTCTCACACCCAGTTGTCTCCTACAGGTAGATATTTGTCCTTTTATTTGTCATCTCGTATTTGCAAGATGCTTGTCACTGCCACACCTTTTTTTGTACATGTGGTATGTGTGTGTGTGCGTGTGCATATGTGTGTGTGTTACTGGGGATTGAACCCGGCAGTCTTCTATGTCCGAGCTATACTCCAGCCTCATATACGTATGTATGTACAGATAGTATATATATATATATATATATATATATATATATATATATATATGTATATGTATATGTATATATAATATAATATATATATATGTGTATATATTAGCTGGGTGTGGTGGTGCACACTTGTAATCCCAGTACTAGGAAGGCTGAGACAGGAGGATCCGGGCTGGAGCCAGCCTCAGCTACTTAGTAAGGCCCTTTGCAACTTAGTGAGACCCTGTTTCAAAATAAAGAATAAAAAATAGGGCTGGAGGTGTAGCTTGGAGGTAGAATGCCGCTGGGTTCTATCCCTAGCACCACACAAAGAAAAGAAAGAACAAGAAATTATGTGTATATATATATACATACATATAAACATATGTGTGTGTGTATATATATATATATATATATAAACATTAAATATATATTTGAAACAGGTTCCCACTAAGTTGCAGAAGGCCTCACTAAGTAGCTGAGGCTGGCCACGAACCTATGATCCTCCTCCTGTCTCAGCCTCCCAAGTACTGGGATTACAGGCATGTGCCACCACACCCAGCACCCCAGTTCTTTTTGATGGTACCCCATCAAGAAGGAGAAGAGAAACAAGAAAGACAAGATATTCAAACCCCTTCTCTTCCTATGGTCTCTCTCCAGGGAAAACAATCTTCCAGAAGCCCTTAGTAGACTCTGCATTTTTATTCATAACCTGGGACTGGGTTACATGTCACCTCCAGTCCAATCAGCAGCCATTGCCTGGAGGCGTCCGCTGTGATGCATCTCCTGGGCTAATCAGATCACAGCCTCAGTGGCTGCTGGGTAGACACTGAGCAGCATCAGCCACAACAAAGTAATCTGAATACGGGTTTACAGAAAGCGAGGAATTCAGGTTAAGTGAAAACATACATCCTTCAAATGCAAAGTGCTTATATGTTTTATTCATAAGCTAGAAAATAAAAAACAAATGTATAAAAAGATGTACAAGAATAAGCTAGGCCAGGAGTGCGTAGCTAGCCTCTGCAGAACCAAGCATGTCTGTCTGCTTGGCGCAGGTGAGATGTTTAAGGGGGTGAAATCCGCCAAGGTTGAACTCATGCAGAAAACAAAACTGACGGTGGTGAGCAAGTTTTATGGAGATGTCTTCAGAGAGTCAACCGACAGGTCTCTAAGAGAGGCGGCCAGTGTGGCGGGATTCACGAGGCATCTGCCTGGTAGCCATTTCTTTGAGGGTCCCTCCTCCTTCCTGGCTCTGCTCTGCTCTTCTTGGCTCTGCTCTGCTGCCAATCCCAAGACTCCAAAACCAGGGCCTCTGGGCGGGCACATGGTCCTCATTTGGGCCAACAAGGCTATCTTCTGACAGCTACAAGGCTATCTTCTCAGCCTGTGAACCTGCAGCAGAAATGCAGAGGGACACATGACGATAGAGCTAAGTCATAGCTCAGCATCTCCTGAAAAGAATGTTTCGAGGTTCCTGCCATGGACCCCCCTCTCTCCGGTCATTCCTTACACGTTCAATTCTTTCTTTCTCCTCATTTGCTCATCCCTCATGTGTATCCGAGCAGGTCACATGGGCTGGAGGCTGAGAGGCAATCAAGAATGGCCCCATGGAGCGCGCAGTCTGATGAGGATCCAGTAAACAAGGCTGTTACACTGCACAAGTGCTAGAAAAAAGCTCTCAGGGTGTACGACGGCGCCCAGCGGGCACTGCAGGTACAGTGGCCCCGCCGACCTCCAGGAGCTCCCATGGTGCTACTAGGCATCCTCTCTCCCAGCTCTATGCAGCCAGGATGGGTCTCCACTGCTTTTAACCCAATCCTCCTAGCAGACACACAGAGCCAATGAGAAATCATCAGACCCCATCACAGCCAGGAAACAGCAGTCTCTGGATCATGATTTTTTCCCTGCTACTGGGGGTGGAACCCAGGGGCATTCTACCTCAGAGCTACACCTTCAGCCCTATTTTTATTCTTTATTTTGAAACAGGGTCTCACTGGGTTGCAAAGGACCTCACTAAGTAGCTAAGGCTGTCCACAAACCTCCATCCTCCTGTCTCAGTTTCCCAAATGCTGGGATTACAAGAGTGCACCACCACGCCCCAGGTCAAGCCCTTCTTGTTCTGAATCCACTTCATCAAACTAACTCTCTCTCTCTCTCTCTCTCCCTCTCTCTCTCTCTCTCTCCCTTTTCCCTTAGTCTTTCTGTCTTTTTGGTATTGGAAAATTGAACCCAGAGTCTCAATTTCTCAATTCTACCTCTAAGCTACACACCCAAACCTTTTTATTTTTTAATTTGAAAATGAGGGTCTCACTAAGTAGCTGAGGCTTGCCTCAAACCTGCAAATCCTCCTGTCCCAGTCTCTCAAGTACCAGGATAACAGGCATGCACTACTGCACCTAAATACCCAAATAACCTCTTGATCACTAACTTGATTTACCAAAGAAAAGCTACCTAAAGAATTCATCCACATGCACAGACCATTAACCCAGAGACAGGTGCCTGGAGAGCCGATGGATGCTTGCCTTCTACTGCCTACTCACAGAAGAGCTTTCTGGTGCACATCAGATTTGTCTGAGGCTGGGCAGCATGAATCAGCTCTCCCAGTGTCTGATGTCATCCCTGGATGAGATGATGGCTGCAGCCAGACCCAGAGGAGAGGCCAGAGCTCCTACGGGGACAATGTAGCAAGATACCAAGCCTGTGACATCTGGCTTGGGGAGTCAGCTGTCTTATTCATCATCTTTTAATGCTAGGGGTGAATTCTGACATCATCAAAGCCTGATGGTATTAGTGAGAAAAAAACGAAGCTTTTAGAAATGAAGTGACCCAAGAGGCCAGCCAGAGCTCACATAGGTAGTTGGGTGTTTGGTTTTTTTTGTGTGTGTGGTACTGGGGTTCCTGGAAACCCTTGTACCTCCGGGCTACACTTCCAGACCTATTTTTATACTTTTTTATTTGCAAACATGATCTCTTAAGCCAGAGCAGCTGACTTTGTTTTTTTTTTCTTTCTTTTTTTATTAATTTATTTTTTAAATTGGTGCATTGTAGTTATATATCAATCACATTGGAGTACAAGACTTGAGAGGATATACAAGCACACATCATCCAATTAGCCCTCCTCCAGCCCCCATCCCATTCCCTCCCCCTCCCTCCATCCCAGCTTCTTTGGTGATTTACTTTGATACATTTGTTTATGTACCTCCTGCGTTTTAAAGAGGCTCCGTCCTCCAGTATTACATACCCTCTGATTGGTCACATTCGTTGCTTCACTATAGGGCCCTTTCTATAGCTCAACCTCTTCCTGTTGCCTTTTTCCTCCTAGTTATTGCTGATTAAGAGAAGCATCTGATTTATATTTTCTGCGATATTTCTCTGTGCATGCTGCGTTGCAAGTACCGATCCCACTCTTGATGGTCCCAGTAGTGGCCTGGCTACTCAGTGGACTGATCCAGACCTCGCTGGCTCAAGCAGCGGCCTTGCCTCATGGGAGGCCCCAGTTCTGGTCTCGCTGGCCCCTGCACCGGTCTAACCCCTAAGCTGGCTTTGGTCCCAGCCTTGGAGGCCGCAGGAGTGAACTTGCCTCACACCAGGCTCCGATGCTGGCCATTGGCCCCTGCAATCGGCCTAACCCCTTGGCAGGATTCCAATCCCGGCCTCGGAGGCCCCAGCACCGGCCTAACCCCTCAGCAGGTTCCGTTCCCGGCCTAGGAGGCCCCAGCACTGGCCATGTCTCACGGCAGGCTCCAATGCTGGCCTCACTGGCCCCAGCACCGGTATAGCCCTTCGGCAGGTTGTTATCCTGGCCTCGGAGGCCCCAGTACCGGCCTTGCCTCATGGCAGGCTCCGATGCCGGCCTCGCTGGCCCCAGCACCGGCCTAACCCCTCGGCAGGCTCTTATCCTGGCCTCGGAGGCCCCAGTACCGGCCTTGCCTCACGGCAGGCTCCAATGCCGGCCTCGCTGGCCCCAGCATCGGCCTCACCCTTCGGCAGGCTCCAATCCCAGCCTTGGAGGCCCCAGTACTGGCTTTGCCTCATGGCAGGCTCCGGTGCCGGCCTCGGAGGCCCCAGCACCGGCCATGCCTCACGGCAGGCTCCAATGCCAGCCTCGCTGGCCCCAGCACCGGCCTAACCCCTCAGAGCAGCTGACTTTGAACCTGCGCAATTTTCCTGTCTCCGCCTCTCAAGCACGGGGATTACAAGTGTGCGCCACTATGCCGGTGGTAGTTGGTATTTGATAGCAGTCTTGGACTCATACTGATAAGTCAGGAGCACCTGGGTCAAGAACCTGTGTTTTTATTTGGGGGTTCTAGTAATGAACCCAAGATACTATAATCATGAAACCAAATATCTTAAGCAAAACAATTTTTAAAGCCAGGCATGGTGGCACATGCTTGTAATGCCCGCAATTGGGAGGCTGAGACAGGAGGATCACACAGGTTCGAAGCCAGCCTCAGCTACTTAGTGAGGCTCTCAGCAACTTAGTGAGACCCTGTTTCCAAATAAAATATAAAATATGTCTGGGAGTATAGCCCAGAGGTAGAAAGCCTCTGGGTTCCACCCCCAGTACCACAAAAAACAACAACAACAATTTATAATTCAATGAACGTTGACTGATGACCTAGCAAATGTGGTGGGAAATGGGGCAGGAAAAAATAGTTTTGAGCAGAAAAGAATAGGTTTGAGAAAAAAATAGTTTGGTGGTGATGAGCCTTGAATGTCTTGCTATTGTATTTGCTTGATCCTAGGAACTGGAACCCCTGATGGTCTGAAGCTAGGGAAGTCAAGCGATTGGATCGGTGCCTGAGAGCCAAAAGTGGTGGCAAAGGGAAAGAACCGACAGTACTAGGACAGGATTAGGACGATAAAAACAGTTTCAGACGCAAGATGGTGAGAGCCTGACCTCGGGCAAGAGTAATAGAAGTGGAGAAAAACATTTAGAATCCATTGCAGTGATATCAATAGGTCTTGGAAGATAATGTTATGTGCACATATGAATGGGTCATCATGAGTCTCACTATCATGTGCAATTACAATGCACCAATAAAAAAATCAACTTAAAAATAGATCTTGGCCAGGTGCAGCAGCACACTCCTGCCATCCAAGTATATTTGTGATGCTGAACAGGAGGAGCATCAGGCCAGCCTCACCACTTAGTCACACACACACACACACACACACACACACACACACACACACACACAGTGTAGGAGGAGAGGGAGGAATCTAGTTTAGAAGGGACTGATGTAGGATAGAAATAAGTAGGTAGAAAGCAGACAGACAGGAAGGAAAAGTAAAATATAACTTTAATACAAGAACCTGGAGCTAGAGTGCTTCAGCCTCTAATCTACAAACCAGTTCTCTGTCCTAGGCCTGCCTCTCCCCAAAATTCCTGGGAAGCCTGTAGATCCCAGAGTTAACTACAATATTTCCAAGAAACCTATAATTCAGGATATTCCAGCTTATTCATCAATCAGCTAATGAGGACCCCTGATCAGCCTGAAGACCCTAAGGCTGACCAGACCCCCAGGCCATCAGGAAGTGCCTTGGGACTACTGGACTGAGCTCATCCTGGCATACCTTCTCTAGCCCAACCCTCATGAAAGGCCCGTATAAGAAGAGAACCCTGAACTCCCCAAAATGCCTTCCTCATCCCAAGGTGGCCGCATTCTCTCTTGAATGTGTATTTCCTTCCCTTTCCCAAATAAACCTCTGTCCACGTCTCTGCCTGGCGCGTGCTGAAATTCCTTTCCATCGCGTTAGCCAAGGACCCTGCAGATCCTGAGTTCAGGACTCACCCCAACAGGACCAGGTGGTCGAAGAAAAGGAGGGACCCAAAGGAGAGACCGGTGGGAGTGAGAGGAACTGGGGATGGAAGCGAAGCTTATTTGAGTCCTAGGGGTAAGTGCGACATTTGCCCCAGCTCATGATGCAGTTTTGATTCCACACATAGAGGAGATGACGTTTCTCAAAATCCTACTGAGAACACATTGTAGAAATGAAAGAAGTGGGGCCAAAGTAGTTTAAACACAGAGAAATCGATCCTCTGGGGGCTGACTGATGGGTCAGAGTGGAGAGAAGAGGAGGGCAGGAGAGGCCCAGCAGGGGAGAGCAGGTAAAGAGCCAGGGTAGAGAGCAGAAAGGAAGAGGTGAAATGGGAGGGGTGCGGGAGGGACCTTGGGAGAGGGGGAAGCCACCTCTGCTGGTCGGATGGTCAGAAGCTTCCTCCACTCTTCACCTCAGGGACGCAGGTCCTCAGCTTCCGCGGCAGAAAAGGGTTTCAACGCATGCCAGTCTGAGACAAAGAGATTTATTTAGGAGAAGTGGGGAGAACTTGGGCCATCTCAAGATAGAATTCTTGGGGTGTTTACAGTCTTTCTTTTTATAGGGGACCCTGAGAGAGGGTGGCTAGAGACACATGGCAGGGATGGGGTGAAAGAAAGCCTCCTTTCTTTGAATCCTCAGGTTCATTGCTGGGGTGCTGGGGACACCTGACCTCAATAAGATGAGACTTCCTTTGGGGATCCTTTGTTTGCCAACATCCTAGGAAGTTCAGGTGGGAAGATAGGCCATTATGATTAAAAGTGTGGCCTATTAAAGGCTTTCACCTAAGAAAGAGCAGGCCCTGTAAGGGGAAGTTAAAGATTATGAAGTTTCAAGCCCGGCGGGCGTGGTGGCGCACGCTTGTCATCCTAGCATTCGTGAGGCTGAGACAGGAGGATCGCAGTTCACAGACAGCCTCAGCTACTTAGTGAGGCCCTTTCCAACTCAGTGAGACCTGGTTTCAAAATAAAAAGAATAAAATGCCCCTGGGTTCCATCCCCAGACCCGCCAAAAAAAAAAGATTATGAAGTTTCTAGACTTTAAAACTATATGTTTCCTTTCCTTTCCAGTTCATCTCCTTTCTAAGTTTATTTCTTGTATCCTACCCGATCTGCCAACTCTGTTTTAGGACTACTTCCTTAATAAGGTCCCTGCAAAGGGGACAGAGCTGGGCGTGGTGTCGCACACCTATAATCCCAGTACTTGGGAGGCTGAGATAGGAGGATCACAATTTGAGGACAGCCTCAGCAACTTAGGGAAAATCTGTTTTAAAAAATTTTTGAAAAATGGTTGGGGCCGGACTTGTAATCCCCATGCTTGGGAGGTGGAGACAGGAGGATTGCGCAGGTTTGAAGCCAGCCTTGCTGGCTTAAGAGAGCTTGTTTCCAAATTATATATATATATATAGTAGGTCTGGGACTGTAGCCCGGAGGTAGAAGGGTTTCCAGGAACCCCAGTACCACCAAAAACAAAAAAAGGGTTGTGAGTGTAGCTCAGAGGTAGAATGCCCTGGCTTCACTCCCCAGTACCACACACAAAAAAGGGATTTTAGGAACAGGAGTCTGGATGGTGTGCTGGGGGGGGGTCTCCTGGATCTCTTGGTGTTCACCATTGGCTTTAAAAAAAAACCTGCTTCCATCTTAAAGTGTGAATGTGTGCTGGGAAAACGCTGACAGTGGGCAAGAAGCACACACGGAGCCTCCTCCTGGTACTTTTCTTTATCTCTTCCTCCTCACCTTCCTTTTGGTTTCCCAGGTCAAAAGGGCAGAACTTCCTGTCTGAGTGTTAAGACCTTTGCCGCCTCCATTGCGTTCCTGGCTCAATGGAGATGAATTCCGAGTTGAAAACAAACAATTGTGCCTTGTGAACAGTCACAGAGTGTTGAAAAGTCTCGAAGTACTTTTTGCGTAAACCTTGTCTCAGGGAAAATTCCCAGTGGGGGAAGGGTTGATGAATTCTACCCTTGAAGGAGTGACTCCGATTGCTCTTAAAAAAAAATCTCATTTTTAAAGTAAATTCATAAAAGTCAGCAAATGTATAATAAGATGGGAGAAGCAAAGTTGTCTACAAAGGAAGGAACAGCAGACTATGAAACCAAAGATCCCTAAAAACAATTTTTTATTATAATTATATTAGAAAAGCTGCTTACAAGCCAGGCATGGTGGCACCTGCTTGTAACACCAGTACCCGTGAGGCTGAGACAGGAGGATCGCGGATTCACAGCCAGCCTCAGCAACCTAATGAGGCTGCCTGCAATTTAGTGTTTCAAAATAAACAATGCAAAATAGGGCTGGGGGGTGGGTGTAGCTTGGAGGTAGGCTGCCCCTGATTCAATTTCCAGTACTGAAAAGAAAGCTGCTCACATATTATTGTCAGCCAATAATTACATATAATATTAATAATACAACATTATAAAATATATTGTCAGGTTGGCGATTGGCACCAGCTCTTCTGAATTGTAAAAGCGGAAGTTTAAGAGCTTTTTGAGTAAACGGATGGACAGAGCTGTTCAGACCTGAGACCACGTGGCGACCTTGCATGGATCACCCGGTGAGCAAACACTTCCCTTTCTACTTTCCTGATTCCTAAATTACTGTGGAAAAGTAGCAGTCCTGAATCTAAGAAAGGGGGCAAAAATCTCTTGAAATCCCCTTCCCAGGATCGTTTACCTCTCCTGCTATAACGATTGACACTCAAGAAGGAGCTTCCACAGGCAGGGTCACGTGTGGCCCGCCCTCCTGTCCCTCAACCGGCTCTGGAAACAGTGTTGTCTGGACACTGTGGCGTTCTCCTTTTCTTCGTTTCTGACTCACACGGACACAAGTAATGCATTCATCAAAAACAAATATTTATGGAGTGCCTATTGTATGCCATCCACTCACAGTAGCTACTTATCAGAATCATTCCTGTTCTTTTTTACAAGCCATTTAACATTTTTGAGGCCCATTTCTCTCTTCTCTGAGTTGAGGCTTACAGCCCTGATGGGCAGTGTATGTGAGCTGATATATGTGAGTGTGTGTGTGTGTGTGTGTGTGTGTGTGTGTGTGTACTCCGAGGCACTGTAAGCGTCTGTGTGCGGGGTTGACTCATCAGGCTGCCTGGCGGGCTGCCATTGTTTTGGTAAATTTCCATAAGGGGTTAAGGCAGACAGAGAGGCTCAGCTCTGACAGTCCTGTACTGAGCAGCAGCGGGGTGACTCTGGGAGATTCAGCAGAGATGATGCACACAGGAAGCTTTCCAGTAGGAAGTGAAGCAAGGTCCAAAGATGCTCAGAATGTGAAACAATTAGAGCCGGGGATGCTGGTGCACCCTTGTAATCCCCATGCTTGGGAGGCTGAGACAGGAGGATTACACGGGTTCGAAGCCAGCCTCAGCTACTTAGTGAGGCTCTCAGCAACTTAGTGAGACCCCGTTTCCAAATAAAATATAAAATAGGTCTGGGAGGATAGCCCAGAAGTAGAAAGTCCCTGGGTTCCACTCCCAGTATCACACACACACACACACACACACACACACACACACACACACACACGTTAATTAGAGCCGAGCCGTCTGCTTCACCCTGGTGAGCGCTAATGTTAGTAACAACTAGTCCCCAGATCTGTACAAAGTGGAGGACAGTTTTGGACAGTAGCCTCATTGGCTGGGAAGTGTTTCTGTCAGTTTTAACAGCAGGACCAGCACTGGAGATAAGAATAACCCTTGTCATCATTTGATAAGGATTTAGAAGGTAGAGAATGCTCCCACACAAGTCTCTCTCTATTCATTTTTATGAAATGAGCTGTTATTCTGAATTCTACTAGTTATGCAAAGGTTTTGTTTTGTTTTGTTATAGTTGCATAGGAATTCAGATATAATTTTATCTTATATAGTTTTGGGCAACATATAATCTACATCAACCCTTAAATGTTTTAAACACTGCAAAAATGGAATTCACATCAAAAAGTATTTTGTCGTCCTTCTATCGTCTTAAAAATATTTTGGTGCCAGGAAAAGACTAACAAGTAGAATTATAAGAACCAAGTTGACTGGGCTCGAATCCTTGTTCTTCATTTTCTAATTGTGTGTCAAGGCAAGTTCCACACCACCTTGAGCCTCAGCCTTCTCATCTGTAAAATGGGGAAATAATATTTACATTGCAAAGTTGCCGGGAGGATTTGAGACGAAATATGTAAAGAACTCAGAGCCGTGACTAGTAAAGGTTTGATAAATAATAGCTATTTCCAGCTTTAGCTTTTCCCCAGATACCCTAATTAGGTTGGGGCTGCTACTGTTGGGTTCTTGCACCAGGAGTTCACACCATGTTTTGCAGCATAGAACAAGCTTTTCCTATATTTGAGTAATGTGTGGGCACATTATGAAAAAAATTAAGTTTACATTATATGCTCTAAGCATAAAATTATACCTGAACTCCAATGCAATTATAAAAACCAAGCTTCATTTTAAAAACGAAACCCTCTGTATAACTAGTACAATTCAGAATAATGGCCAGAAGATGAGATGGTATTTGGGTCAACACTGATCACAAGGAGCCTGTGGCACTAATATCCCTGGGGCCAGATCTTCTGTGTGTGACCCCCTGCTTTTCTTGTTTATACAGTGCCCTGTGATTTGACCTTCACGGGCGTCATTTACGAATCACTTAGGAATTAATTCTATGCATTTTCCTTTCTCATTAGCTGGAGGTAATTACAGGGGCACCGGTTTGCACCAATAGGATGGTGAATACAAATACAGACGTGGCCATGGAAATCCTGAACTGTCCCTGTTCATGGGACAGGTGATTGTAAGAGACCCACTTAGGATAATAGTAAATTTTAAGGCTATCACTGAAATGTATACAAACAAAAAATTACCAAATTTTAAAGATATTTTTCCTTTTCTGTTTCTTTTATTCATTTTGCAGTGGTGGGGCTCAAACCCAGGCCCTTGTGCATGCTAGGCCAACACACCACCACCGAATAGCATCTCCAGCCCCCAAGTCACCAATTTTGAAATTATTCAGCAAATGTTAAGACCTACAGGGATCTACAGACCATGGTGTAGGAACAATGATGTGATCATCAGGCCTGGGAGCTTTTCCATCACAGTCTGGGTTCAAATCGGGGGTTGGCCGGTGGCACCTGTGTGGCCCTGGAGGAGTTTACTATCTGTCGTTCAGTGCACATGTGGCGATCATTGCTGTGGCCTGGGCACTTTCCTAGGCATGGAGCTTCCATTCTAGAATCTAGTGAGAGAGCTCACTCAGACTCCTCCCGGATCCTGAGCTTCTGTGCCTATAACCTGGGACAATGACTGGCCCTGCCAGGGGGCTGCTAGAGAAGTAGGGGAGAGGGCAGATGCTTAGAAGCTATGCTGGAATGTCCCGTGTGTCCCTGTTCCTCTGTTCTTCATCCTTCCTACCTTGATCTGAGCCCAGGAAGCTGGTCTGTGTGGATGGCATGACCCAGGCTCACTTGACCTCTGGTTTTGCAGGTTCAGCCATTAGATCCCTCTTGGTAGACATCAGAAGATAGGATCAGATTTGGCTTTTCCTTCCCCAGGCTCCTGAGCTTTTGGGGGATAATGGTCACTTAACTCCTCCAATGGCCACAGCTCCTGCCCTGCGACAGTCTCCTGCAGTTCCGGCTCTTCCGGGAACCCCCCCCCCCCAGATGCAGGGGCATCACCATGCCAGCTGCTGCCAGATGTTGCCAGCTCTGAGTTTCCTCCTGCCTTCCCGGTTGTTCTTCACTCCGCCAGCCTGCACCTTTACAAATATCCACCTGAATCCATCTCTGGGACCATTGGGATATGCTGCCGATTAGCAGCTGGGACTCTGCTCCTGATCCCCCGTGAACAAGAATCTCCTTTCACAAACTTAAAGGTGCAAGAAGGCTCATGGGATCTGCTTTAGTTGTATATAATTGGACCATCCTCCCCCAACCCCCTCTGCAATTCCCTTTCTATGGGATTGGCAGGAGATCTTAGGCCCATGGTCTTCTCTAGAATCTGGAACTCTACCTCCAGCGACTCACTGCAGGTCAGCCTGTGCATCCCACAAGCATGTGCCCTCTCACAGGTGCCATTTGTAGCTGAGACCCAGACTGAGGCTCAGGGAGTAACTGGGTGGGTATAGTTGGGTATCGAGAGCTCATGCATATCAGTCCTGGAGTGCCAAGGCCCACATGACTATGCATGCACTCAGTAGAATACATACAAGAATGCACGCACACGTACACACACACACACACACACACACACACACACACACACACACACACTGACGGATGGGGTCAGGTCCTACCCATCTAGCTCACATGGTTGTTTTTTCTCCTCCATCACAGCATTTGAAGGTCTAATTTCTGTGTCCTCCTTTCTAAACTGACAAAGTCTCTTCACCTACCAATACCCCATGGCCAGGTACATTGCAGCAGAGCATGTTGACCTGTAAGTATGGCTCTGCAAACACCAGCCTGGGTTTGCTGAGCAGATAGAGCAGCAAGTGTATCAGTTTGCTCCACCTGCTGTAACAAAGCACTAAAGACTAGGAAGCCTAAAGAACAGAAAATTATTTTTGCATAGCTCTTGAGGCTCCAAGATCAAAGTGCTGGCAAAGTTTCTCTCTCTCTCTCTCTCTCTCTCTCTCTCTCTCTCTCTCTCTCTCTCTCTCTCTCTCTCTCTCTCTTTCTCTCTCTCTCTCTCCCCCCCACCCCCTCTCTCCACCTCTTCTTCTCTTTTTGGTGGTTCTAGGAATTGAATCTAGGTGTTTTCCCAGCCTTTTTTTTTTTTTCTTTTAGTTTAAACAGGATCTCTCTAAATTTTTCTTAGGCTGGCTTTGAAGTAGTAGTCCTCCTGCCTCAGCCTCCTGAGTAGCTGGGGTTACAGGTGTGCACCCCATACCTGGCAATATTGGTCTTTTCTGAAGCCCTACCTTGGCTTGCAGTGGTCCCTTTGCTGCCTTCTCACAGGGTCTTTCCGGAGGTTGAAAGAGGAGGATCCAGGTTTGCAGCCAGCCTCAACTACTTAATGAGGCCCTTTGCAACTCAATGAGACCTTATTTCAAAATGAAGAATAAACATTAGGGCTGGGGGTGTAGCTTGTAGGTAGAATGCCCCTGGGTTCCATCCCAGTACAAAAAAAAAAAAAAAAAAAAAAGCCCTACTTTCAAAGCCAGTCACATTCTAAAATAGTGGGGGTTAGAGCTTCAATATAATTTGGGGATAATACAATTCTGCCCATCTCAGTAATATACTAACTTAAAAATAATGTTACAGGAGAAAGAGGATACCTTTCTCTGATTAGCAAAAAGGAGCCGTATAAGACCAGAGGCATTCCAGCTCATTGTCCCGTAAAGCTCAGTGGGCTTCTATGTCACGCTTGGGTGGCAGAAACCTTTGCAAGGGTTGGGATTCCCAGGCCTAGGTCCAGCCTCCCTCTGGACAACAAATGCTGTGGTTTGAATGTTTTCTCCAAAACTCCCGTTGAAATCGAATCCCCAAGGGCCTGATGGGAGGCGTTTAGTTCCTGAGGCCCTGCCCTCATCATCTATTAAAGTGATTATCCTGAGAGAGGGTTACATATTGTGAGAATGGTTTGACATCAAGTGAGACCAGCCCCTCATGTTCTTCCTCCCACATGGGCTCTCTTGCTCTTCCACTTTTCCACGGTGGGCTGATGCAGCCAGAAGACCATGCCTTTGGACTTGCTAGTCTCCAGAACTATAAGAAAGAAACTTTTTCTTTAAAAAATTTCCCAGCCGCCGGGCGTGGTGGCGCACGCCTGTAATCCCCGCGCTTGGGAGGCTGAGACAGTACGGTCGCACAGGTTCGAAGCCAGCCTCAGCTACTTAGTGAGGCTCTCAGCAACTTAGTGAGACCCTGTTTCCAAATAAAAATTATAAAATGGGTCTGGAAGTATAGCCTGGAAGTAGAAAGTCCCTGGGTTCCACCCCCAGTACCACCAAAAAAAAAAAAAAAAAATTTCCCAGCCTCAGATATGCTGTGATAGCAACAGACTAAGCCGTGCGAGGTGGCACATGCCTATAATCCCAGCACTTGGGAGGATGAGACAGGAGGATTGCAGGTTCAAGGTCAGCCTCAGCAACTTGACGAGACCCAGTTTCAAATTAAAAAATAAAAAGGGCTGAGGGGTGTAGCTCAGAGGTAGACTGTCCCTGGATTCAACCTCCAGTACCAAAAGAAAGAAAGATGAAGGAAAGGAAAGGAAAGAAAGAAAGAAAGAAAGAAAGAAAGAAAGGAAGGAAGGAAGGAAGGAAGGAAGAGGAAACCAGACTAGGTCATCAACAAATATCCCCTCTGGAGTCTTACTGGGAGCCCAGCTGCCACGGACAGGGAATGGTCCTTATTTCCTCTCATCTTTACCGTCTGCATGGATCTACCCCCAGAAGCCTTTCTGACCTTTGTTCTCTCCTCAGTGGGGGAACTTGCCTAGTTCTCCTTTTCTCCTGCCTTTCCCTTCCCTCTCCCTGCTCCATGAGACCCAGCACCAGCTCATCCACAAGTTTAGCTTTGGTACAGAAAACAAACAGATACATTGCTTTCAATTGACTCTGGCTTTGGGGTCTTCTCTTTCCACCACCTTCTCCTTACCCAAGGGTCGATGCCACTTCCTCCTGGGTGTTGGGACGAGGAAATACAAGGAGAAAAATCAGCTTCTCAATGAATGAATCCACCAGACGCAGAAAGACTTTAGCACAGTGCCAGACGGAGTGAAAGCTTAATAATGGGGGCCATCATCCTGATTATTAATGCCATTATTACTGACATTGCAAACAAATGAGAAGCAGCACTCAAGACCATGATCCGAGCCAGGCGTGGTGGTGCACGCTTGTAATCCCCGCGCTTGGGAGGCAGAGACAGGAGGATCGCGCAGGTTCGAAGCCAGCCGTGTGCGCTGGCTTATGAGACCCTGTTTCCAAATAAAATTGTAAAAATAGGTCTGGGAGTGTAGCCTGAAGGTAGAAGGGCTTCCAGGAACCCCAGCACCACACACAAAAAAAAATTAAAAATTAAAAATAAAAAAAAGACCATGATCCGAGGAAAAAACACCAGGAAGCTGAGTGTAAAATAGTACTGCCCAGCAGAACTTTCTGCTGTGCGTTAAGTGTGCTGTGTCTATGTGGTCCATAGGGTAGGCAATAGTCACGCATGGCCACTGAGCATTTGAAATGAGGCAAATTAGCCAGCTGTGGTGGTGCAATCCCAATACTTGGGAGTCTGAGACAGGAAGATGGCAGGTTCAAAGCCAGTCTCAGCAACTTAGTGAAATCCTGTAAAAAATAAAAAGGGCTGGTAGTATAGCTCAGACATAGAATTCCCCTGGGTTTATTCCCCAGAACCAGGGAGAGAGACAGAGAGAGGGAGAGAGAGACAGAGAGAGATACAGAGAGAGAGAGAGAGAGAGAGAGAGAGAGAGAGAGAGAGAGAGAGAGAGAATAGAACAAATAGTGAAAACAGAATATAAAATTTTATTTAACTTCAATTCACTTATATTTACATAGAAATGCAGCTATTTACAAGATTATTGGGCAACTTTGCTTTATAAGAGTTTTGTAACAGCTGCCAGTGGAGATTAAGCAGCAATTCCCACTTAATTTCCTAGCCATGGCCTGGGTTCAGTTTTGCCTCTCTTCCCACTACAAACCCCAGGGATGCAATGCACCTTTACAGTGTCCATGCAAGCCCAAATGCCAACACCAACACTTGAAAGCCTTGGGACGATTCTTACTTAGATATTCCCAGTTCATTCTGCCTGGGATGATCACAGATTGGGGCCATTCCTGGTGACTTTGGTTTGCAGCACCTCCTTTATCAAGTTTGATAAAGTTTGTGTGTATATATATATATATATTTTTTTTTTTCAAAGTGGAATTAGACTTTGACCTTCACCCACCCACCCCTACCCTAGACCCTCCCAGACACGGCGGCTGCACGTTCCACACCAGGTCTAAGCTACCAAATTCCGTGAAAGTCCTCTGAGCACAATTAGGATTATTTTTTAATGAGAAGCCTTAAGAGTGTGCCCACTGGAAATGTGTACCTTGGCACAGTTGGGCCCACGGGCTCCTGTCACCTTCTTGCCGCAATTGGAATTGGTGTTGCAGCCCCTGGAAAAATGGGCACCTCCATCTTTACATTCTGCATGAATCGCCCTGTTCTGTGGAGGGGTGGGGCTCGCCTCAGATCCTGCAGACACAACAGGCGGCTGCTTTTCCCCTGTTGGACTTTTCCCAGGGGCTGGAAGGGGGGAGGCGAGAATCCCTCCTCTCCTCTGGCCGCTAAAATTTTTCCTCTCCACATTCTCTGCCCTTTCCAAAGTATATAATTAATTTTTTTAGAGCCATGTGTTTTTAAAGTCTCTCATTCACACACTTTCACAAATATTCTCAAGCGATGTGTGTGTGTGTGTGTGTGTGTGTGTGTGTGTGTGTGTGTACCAGTGTGTTCCAATGAAATCGGACGGACTGTCTGTTTTAAGCACTTTTGTGACTCTCCACCACTCACAGGATCGAGTCCAGGCCCATTCACAATAACAAACGAGGCTCTTTGTGGGCCGGGTCCTGGCAGCGTTGACAGTCTCATCTCCCTCTCTGTCCCCTTGTTCCAGAAATCCTGAGCAGCCTTCAGTGCTCAAATCAGCCAGGCTATTTCACTCCTCAGTGTATTCGCCTGTGCCTCATCCCCGCCTGGCTGGCCCTCTCTCCCTTCCCACCGGGGAACTTTGCCTTCCCTGAAGCCCAGGCCAGCGGGAGTCAGCTCCTAGAGCTTGCTCCCCTCTCTCTCCTCTGCTCCTTTGGTGCAATCTATCTTGTGTATTTCTCATGTTCCACTTGTCCTCCTGTTTTATATTTTGTTTCCTTGCCTGTTTTTCTCCACTATTAAACTGTGAGGTCATCGAGAACTAGGCTGTGTCTTTTTCATCTGAACTTCCAGAACTGGCTATTAGCACTGGGCTCATAAAAGCCAATCAAAGCCCATTGTTGAGTTAAATCAAAACACGTAGAAGGAGCGCCTGATATGAAAAGGTCAGGGGTTTCCACAGGACATATTCTTTTCTCAACAAAGTTTTGTTGAACTGACCCGAATCTACTTGGCTTTGCATGTGATGAAGACTTGTGCGTTTAAAGAAAAACATGTAAGTTACCTAAGAAATACCATATGCAAAGCTAAGCTTTAGATAAAGCAAGGAGGTAGCAAGAGAGGAGAGAAAGAAAAGCAAGCACATGTATTTTAGGGCACATTCTTTGGGTTTGAATCCAATAGACAACCTGAATCGGCCCACATCTTTCCACTCAGTCCTGTGCACCCCGGTCCACACCCCACTAGCTCTCACCTCCTCTCCCTGTTCCCACCTGTCCTGTTGTGGACTGAATGGTTGTGTCCCCTCAAAGATCATAGATTGAGCTTGTAATCCCCGCGCCTGGGAGGCGGAAACAGGAGGATCATGCTGGTTTGAAGCTAGCCTCGCTGGCTTAAGAGACCCTGTTTCCAAATAAAAATATAAAATAGGTCTGGGAGTGTAGCCGGAGGTAGAAGGGTTTCCAGGAACCCCAGTACCACCAAAAAAAAAAAAAAAAAGAGAGATCATGGGTTGAACCCTTAATCCCAATGGGATTGGGATTGTAGTAGGAGGTGAGGCCTTAATTAGGTTTAGGTGAGGTTAGAATGGTAGAGCCCCCAAGATGGGATTCATGTTTTTATTAAAAAAAAAAAAAAAGAAGAAGAAGAAGAAAAAGAAAAAAGAGAGACCACAGAGCTCTCTCTCTCAGTTTTTGTGCACAAAGAGGAGGTCATGTTGACCATATAGAAAGATGGCAGAAACCTTACCAAGAGCAGAGTCTGCCAGCACCCTGGCCTTAGGCTTCTCAGTTTCTAGAACCGTGAGATGTCAATGTCTACTGTTCAGGTCACCCAGTCTCTAGCCTACTGTTGTAACTATGCAAGCTGCCTGGGGGACATGATCCCTTTGCACCCCAGCTTTTATCATCTAAGTATTTTATGTTAACCTCCACACTGAGTTCCCATCACACTTAACTGTATCCATCCTTCTTTTTTGCCTACCAAGACCTCGGTGAGCTGGCTGCCACCTCTTTCTAGATTTCAGTTTTAGCCCTTCCCTCTTGCTTACATTCCAGTCACGTCACTTCCTTGAATCCCTTACAAGCTAAGACTGTGCGCCATTCCCCCAATGACTATCTCGCAGCCCTCTATACGTCTGGCCCTCCAAAGAGCCCTCATCGAGACCTGCCCTGATGCGCATGTCTGAAATCAACCCACAGTCTCTTCCCACCAAATAACCTTCTTCGTTCTCTTCACAGCCCTTTTCCAGGATCTGTGCCACTTTCTTGTTTGTTTACTCACTTAATCTCTGACTTCTTGTTCTTAATTGAGAGTAGGAACCTGGCCTGTTTTGAGCACTGCTCTATCCCTGGCACCTAGACTAGGTCTGGCTCAGGCACTGCTCAGAAATGCTCAGTTATTAAGTGACCACACGTTCCTGGCCTTGGCTAGACATGTTCACAATGGTATTTTCGTGCATGCCGTCATGTCCTGCATGGCTTCTTACAACAATTAATAGGGAAATGTCAATGATTTCTAGAATTTTTACATACCTGGGGTGAGCGCTTTCATAATTAGTTCCTTTGAAGTAGAAGTGAGTCAGAGAATGTGTGACTTCATACCCAAGTCCACTTCAAAGTGTTTATGGATGAATGCAAGGGCAGCAAAATTTAATGCAACCTTAAAACTGAAGGTACAGGAAACCAAGACATGAAGGGATGTGGTGGGTGGTGACAGCATCCCATGGGGGTCTACACTCTTATCTCCTGTTGACTTCAGCTCTGACATGCTGATAAATTGTGCTAAGGTTACCCAACTTCAAAGCAGGTTTAGTCCTGCCTGCCTACTCCCTTTATATGCTGAAGAGACGGGTGGAATTTCTGAAACACTGAGACTCTCAAAAGCCATGCTTAACACAAAGGTTAGATTGTGCTTTTAGGAGAGCATTGTCCTAGGAAATCTGGAATTTTCTCTAACTTCAAAAACAGCACCAAACTTGAAATCTGATACCTGGGTTTAAGCTGAGATTCTAGAGCACGGGAGCTAAGTGACTTTGGGCAGGATATTTAATCTCACCGAATCTATTTTCTCCTCTATAAAAAGTAATATTCTATCTACCTCAGAAGATTGTCTTGAAAGTTAGAATTGGAATAGCTCTGTGGAAGAGTGTAAAATTGTAAGGTGCCACGCGTTATAGTTTATTACTGTAAATATTATCTCAATCTATTCCCTATGGAATCAGAGAATATAGAATATTAGTAGCGCGCGCGCGCGCGCGCGCGCACGTGTGTGTGTGTGTGTGTGTGTGTTATGTAGTTTGGTCCACTTTTCCATTGCTATGACCAAAAACAGAAACAACATGGAGGAAGAAAGGTTTGTTTGGGCTAAGGGTTTCAGAGATAAAGTCTATAGTGGGCCAACTCCAAGGCAGCTGTCATGGCATGACCTGGCATACGACAGCAGGTAATCTCATGATAGCCAGAAAATAGAGCAAGAAAGAGACAGAAAGTAACCAGGGCCACACCCCGTCTGCCTGTACTGCCACCTAGTAAACCCAAATTATTAATCCTCCGTGGATTTATCCATTGATGAGATTAGGGCCCTGACTCAATTATTTCACCTTTGAACACTGTGTGTGTGTGTGTGTGTGTGTGTGTGTGTGTGTGTGTGTGGTACTGGGGCTTGAACCCAGGGGCATTCAATCTCCGAGCTCTATCCCCAGCCCTATTTTATTTTATTTTATTTATTTATTTATTTATTTATTTATTTATTTTTGCAGGTCTGGGGATGGAACCCAGGGGCATTTGACCTCCGACCTGCACCTCCTTCCCTATTTTTTATTCTTTATTTTGAAACCAGGGCTCACTGAATCGCAAAGGGCCTCACTAAGTAGCTGGGGCGGCCCGCAAACTGCGATCCTCCGGTCTGAATCTCCTGAATGCTGGGATTACAAGTGTGCGCCACCATGCCCGGCTTCAGCCCTATTTTTTAATTCTTTATTTTGAAACAGGGTCTCACTAAGTTACAGAGGGCCTCACTAAGTAGCTGAGGCTATGGACTGGGATCCTTTTGTCTCAGCCTCCCACATGCTGGGGTTACAAGCATGCGCCACCACGCCCCTCAACATTTTTGCATTGTCCACACACGAGCTCTTTCAGGGGACATTCTGTGTTTGAACCATAACAATATATTACATGTGTTATTGGGCCTCTGCTTTGGGCTTTTCCTCATCCATGTGAGGAGAGATCACAAATACACATGTGAAAAAATAGTAGTCCAGTGATGGACTAAATAAATCCTTTGGACTGTGCAAATTTGTAATGGTGGCCTAAAGACTTTCCTGCCATGCCAGGCATTATTATTATTATTATTATTATTATTATTATTAATTATTATTATTAATTATTTTGGTACTGGAGGTTGGACCCAGGAGCACTCTACCTGTGAACCTCACACACAGGCCTTTTTATTTTGAAATAGGGTCTTAGTAATTGCCGATTGCCTCGCTAAGTTGCTGAGGCTGGCCTGGAACCTGTGGTTCTCCTGTCTCAGCCTTCCAAGCAATGGAATTACAGGTGTGTACCACCACACCGGCCCGCCAGGCTCTTTTTCCCCAAGCCACCCCATATGGTGGCAGCAGACATATCTCTCCACAAAGGTAACGTAGCTAAGTGGTTAAAAAGGCAGAGTTTGGAGACATACTGCTTTGGATCAAACACTATTTCTGCTACCTAACTAGTAGGTATTTTAGTTATTGGTAAACTTAGGAAGGTAGCAGTTTCTTGTGGTCACAGTTGTTTTGAGGAGCAAATGAGTTAGAACATATAAATGCACTCAGCATCCCGGCTGGAATTTTATATTTATGTGCTATTATTATCCTTAAGTTGCTTTTCAGATCCTATCATGGGTCTGCTCAATATTTTTTCGTGGTGGAAAGACCTCAGGAGGTTGTCACCTGGCTATTGTCTGCTACTCTCCTTTACATCAGTAAACAGAATGATTTGCTTTGCTGGAGACCCTCTGCTTTCCAGAGCCAAAGTACCTGCCCTTTTCCCTGCACCCCTTGCCAGGTTTTGTGCTTGTCTTGTGGCACATTCCACGCTGGTTTTGGAGGTCAATTTATTCTCTCCCGCTAGACCGACCACAGCTCTTGAATGGCAAGGGTTATGGTCTCTTTGACTTGTATTCATTGCAATTTCCAAAACAAGCCTATTGTCCACAATAGGTATTTAGTAAACATTGAATGTATGAGTTGCTCAGAAGTAGCATCACAGAAGTAAGAGTTGAAGTGTGTTTGTAAGGAAGAGTAGACTTTAAAAATCATTATTATTAGCTGGGCATGATGGCGCATGCCTGTAATCCCAGTACTTGAGAGGCTGAGGCAGGACGATTGCAGGTTTGTGACGAGCCTTAGCTACTAAGTGAGGCCCTCCACGACTTAGTGAGACCTTGTTTCAAAATAAAGAGTAAAAAAATAGGGCTGGAGATATTAGCCTGGAGGTAGAATGTCTCTGGGTTCAATCCCCAGTTCCAGAAAAATAACAATTATTATTCATTTTGATTTTAATGCAATGATTCCAAACATGCTTCATATTCAAATCCCAGTTCTGACGGCTCCATAACTTTGGGCAAATGACTTAACCTGTCTCTCCCTCAGTTTTCTTATCCATTGAATAGGGACCATAAAAATTATTGAGGCATTTTATTGTGAGTGCTATCCCATGAATTTTATGGCATCCATGGCACTTGGTAAGTGCTCAGGGAACAATAGCCATTATTGCTATTATCATACAGGTAGAAATGCTTCTTGCATGAAGCCTAGCAATATAGTAAAAAGTGAGCATTTCCTGCCAGCAATCTTCTTCTCACAGAAGGAGCCAGTGCTATTGATTTACTGGATACATTTCCGGAGATTTTTTTGAACACAAAATATGTTAAGTAACATAAACAGAATCATATCATACCACCCATGCCATTCTGCAGGTTGCTTTTATCACACAACCACACATCACATCTGTTGATGTCAACACAAATAATTCGACTTCCTTCCTCTTATCGGGTGCCCAGCACTTTAGTTTATGGATTCATGATAATAAATATACTAAGCACCATATTAGGGGCCTCTTAGGTTTCCCCAGATCTTCACCATTGTGCAAGTTCTTCATCCACGGTGCCATGGATATCTCAGATGTGCAATGTTACACAATTGTAATAGTGCCGCTGCGGGATGGAGACCTGGCTGTGACACTGAGGTCACATCTATGAAGAACATTTATCCTGATGTGCAGAGACCTTGGTTGCACATTGTAATACTTTGTCCTCCCTCTGCTGTTGTTCCTGGTCCTCTTGTATTTTGTGTATCTGGGTTTGTTAATTAATGAACACAATAGTCATTAAAAAATTTTTTTTTGGTGGTACTGGGGTTCCTGGAAACCCTTCTACCTCTGGGCTACACTCCCAGACCTATTTCATATTTTATTTGGAAACAGGGTCTCTTAAGCCAGCGAGGCTGGCTTCAAACTAATGCGATCCTCCTGAAGCAATCCTCCTGTCTCCGCCTCCCAAGTGCAGGGATTACAAACTGCACCACCATGCCCGGCCTCAATAGTCTTTTTTTTTTTTTTTTTTTTGGTGGTGCTGGGGTTCCTGGAAGCCCTTCTACCTCCGGGCTACACTCCCAGACCTATTTTATTTTTTGGAAACAGGGTCTCCTAAGCCAGGGCGGCTGGCTTCGAACCTGTGCAATCCTCCTGTCTCCGTCTCCCAAGCATGTGCCACCACGCCCGGCAATAGTCATGTTTTAAAGTTTCATAGTGCTGGGCGTGGTGGCGTACACTTGTAATCCCAGCATTTGGGAAGTGGAGACTGGAAGATTGTGGTTCTCGGGCAGCCTCAGCTACTTAGGCCCTTTGTAACTGAGTGAGACCCTGTTTTAAAAATAAAAAGACTGAAAAATAGGGCTTGGGTGTAGCTCAGAGGTAGAATGCCCCTGGTTCCCATCGCCAGTACAGAAAGAAAGAAAGAAAGAAAGAAAGAAAGAAAGAAGAAAGAAAGAGAGAAAGAAAGGTTTCATAGTTAATTTTTGGTTGTTCTGTGAAGAGATGGTAGCAATTACACTCAGAGAATAGGGTTTAAATAGGCAAGGAATAGCAGGAAGAGCTGCTCATGTCAGGGAAGCAGTTTGAACACCATGGGAGGTGGTGACAAGCTTGTTGAAGGTCCATGATGAAGAGACAAAGAGCCCAGCATAACCTGAGAAGAGGTCTTGTTACTAAAGTTGTAGAATAGAGGTTCAAATTCAAGCCATGTGTGGTATGGCATGCCTGTAATCCCAGTATTTGGGGGTCTGAGATAGGATGATTGTAGGTTTGAGGACAGCCTCAGCAACTTAGAGAGGCCCATAGCAACTTAGTGAGACCCTGTTTCAAAATAACAAATAAAATAGGCCAGTGAGTGTAGCTCAGAGGCAGAATGCCTCTAGGTGCAATCCCCAGTACCAAAAATAAATAAATTGATTAAAAAAAGAAGAAAGTCAAGTTCAAGACTGAGAAGCAAAGGATCTTACCCCATCCCATGGGCTCAAACACATAACAAAAGAGGCATTTTACAAAGACTTATCTGTGGACAGTAGAATTATATTGTAATTTACTTCTTAAGTATACAGGTTGCTTCTTACTCTGAAGAACCTTGTATCTGTTAGGAGAGATTGAGTTGCGCTGCAATAACAAATAACCCCTCAAATGGTGCCTTTGACCAATGTGCCTTTGATCAAAAGTTTCTCACTCATGCTGCCTGTCCATGGGATATTGGTTGGAAAGGGGCTAGGTATGAAGTGGTTCTGTTTATCATGTACTAGAGTCATTAAAGGATACAGGCTGATGAACAGTTGCCATCTCTAAGGTTGCTGGCTTCCATGCCAGAGAGATGGAAAACACTGGTAGACCTTGCCTCACTATTACATGTTTCTGCCTACAAGCAACCCACTTCACTGCACACAGTTCATGGGCCATGACTAGCCACTGACCCCATTTAATGCCCAAAGGGCCAGGAGAGTCATCTCATCATGTGCCAAAAGATGCAAATAATTGGCAAACCTCACTACTATCCATCTCATTCCTATTATCTAAAATCTGCTTCTCAGAAAGTACCATGGCAACTAAGAGAGGACCATATGATGTTGTTCTAGGCAACATCACTTCAAAGTATTGGACTGAATACGGGGCTGGTGTGTGTGTGAGGGGGGTGGAGTAGTGAAGACGCTTTGGGGACAGGTAAAAACCCGTCTGTGAGAAGCTTTATAATAGCTTCACTTTTCTTTCACCTCTTCTCAGTTTCCTCTCTCAAGTCCTAGACCTTCTTTGGAACTCGTGTTCATTCAGATACCAATAAATTCCCTCTTCCGGAAGTTTCCAAAGACAGAATAAAGTCGTCATAACTGTGATGATGAGGAGGAGGATTAATGACAATGAATGATAAATCTTCCACAGAACTTTCTATGTGCCGGTGCTTTCCACTTACAAACTTGTTTATCCTTACTCCAACCCTATTAGGTGTTTTCACTATTTATATTTGATGAATGAAGAAACTGAGGCACAAAAAAGTTAGATAGCTTGCTTCAAGCTTTACCTGGGATTAGAACAGGTAATGAGCTTATAAAGATGAATCTTCCTGTTGGGGCAATTGGCAGAGTTCATGTTCTAGAGCATTCTTCTTTCCCAACCCCAAACCCCTTTGTACCATCATTTATCCCCCAAACCTTTGTATCATAATAAGAATAATAATTAAAAACCTTCCAGCCTTAATCCATGCCTTCATCATTTTTAGCCAGTAGTCAATTCAGAGAAAGAACACCACGGTGAAAGACCATGGGCCCAGTAGTTCCTTCAATAGACTTGACCTGAAAACCTTACATAAAAATCAGCCATGCTGTCACCGGGTGAGGACCTGCTTTGTTTCTGCTGACACATCTGCTTTCATTGTCACTTAGAATCCCTTGATGTTTGCTTTTTACTTTTTTAAAAGAATGAATCATTTTCTAATTTTACTGTGAAGAAAGGGATCTTTTATGGGGCATTTCTTTTCCCCAGGTAGTGGCAACCTTAGAAACATACACCAAATATAGTTAATACTTGTACCTTTAAATATAGTTAATACTGCAAACTGAACAGAATTCCTCATCAAATCTGGGTCTGTGAGGATGATCCCTCTTGTGCTTTTATAGGAACTTTCGTCTGAAACCTGTAGAATACTTTATAAACATTAAGTAAGTTTCTCCAGGCTCCTATGAAACAAAGAAGAGCCAGGGGGAGGTGCAGAGATGAAAATTAAAAATACGCCAAGCAGGTGACATAAGTCAGAAAGACGCTTCCGCTTGGTGGTTTCCATTTTTGTCTTTTCAGTGCAGACAAGGTCAGAGATATTGGCACTGGAGAGGAGATGGTTTCTCCGTACTCTTTTGTCTCTGGTTCAAAGTCTTATCTCTAGTTCGGTACCCTCTCAAACCTGCCTCTACACCGCAGGTGGTTCTGGGTCCCTCTCCTTGGGCCTGAGGCCACAGTCCACTACTCTCACCCCTGTGATGATGGGGGCAGCTTGTCCTCAGAGTGGTCTCACCACACCAGTCACACGGGAGTCAACGAGTATTGAATGGACTTCACAAAGATGAGAAAGAATGTTGGCCAGCCATGGCCCAACCTGTCTTATTACAGGATGAGAATTCCTAATCCCAAAATCCAAAAATTGAAATGCTCCAAAAACCTAAGTTTTTTGAATGCCAACATGATACCATGTTGAAAAATTTCACACCTGAGCCAGGCATGGTGGCACACATTTGTAATCCCAGTATTTGGTAGGTAAGACAGGAGGATCACAGGTTTGTAGCCAGCCTCAGCTACTTAGTGAGGCCCTCAACTTAGTGAGACTCTGTTTCAAAATATAAGATAAAAAATAGAGATGGGGGTGTAGTTCAGAGGTAGAATGCCCCTGGGTTCAATCCCTAGTACCACACACACACACACACACACACACACACACACACACCTGAACATATATGAGGGGCTACAGTCAAAACATGATAATACCTATAGGAAAGCCATTGAATATTAGTAGCATCAAAATTGATGGCAATGCCAGATAATTACACATGTGACTGAGATGGTGACACCTTGGCTCTCTGAGGGTTCAGTGTACACAAGTTTATTTTCTTGGGAAAATCACTGAAAACATTGTGTAAAGTTATCTTTAAGATGTGTGTATAAGGTACATACAAAACATGAATGAATTTTGTGTTTAGACTTGGGTCCCATTCTGAAGATAATTCATTACACAAATGCAAATCTTCCAAAATCAGAAAAAAGATTCAAAATTTGACCTCAGGGTCTCAAGCATTTTGGTAAGGCATGTTCAACCTCTAAGATAACATCTTGGCTCCTCCCAGGCAGAACCTCCTCCTTTTGGAACTTACAGTGTGGCCCTGAGGTCTCCATTTGCTCTGGAACCCGCTCTATCTCAAGTAAGATGGGGATACAATTTGAGGGGTCCTTGGAGGTTAGAGACTAATGTTCCCATGAAAAGGTGGGTGTCTGACAAATTGGGACTGACAACCATGAAGAAAGAGGGAAGAAGGTGGCTATGAAACCTGGAATGGGAGCTGGGAGGTCAGAGTTCTCTGGTGAGGGGCATGAGAGTATAGAAAACCAGGCAAGAACCCAAGATGAGAGTCAAGGTCATGGTGAGGTCAGAGACTGAGGATGCAGGTACAGGATAGAACTAACTAACTGGATCCCTGCACTGGCTCTGCAGAAAGCAGTCGAAAGTTCTTCAAGATGAAAGGGGAATGTGGCTCTCTGCCGACCAAAGGGTCGTGTAATCAGAAGAACTTTAGGTAAGGTGGTTTTTAATCATTTATTTGGGGAACACCTCAATTGTAAACACAAAGGCTTTTCCCTTCCATGGCTTTACCTTGCCAGGTGTCCAAGGGCACCACCCTCCTTCGTGGGGGCTGACAAGCACCAGAGACATTGCACATTGGGTTGACCACCAAAGCGCTAAGTCCAACTGTGATACAGCCGAGTCTCAGGTCACAGATGGTTGTCATTCCTGCTAAATCATCAGCAAGAAAAATGCTGACAGCTGTCTTAGGAAGTCCTCACCAGGTGCCAATAGACGCAGCTATAGTGTGGCCCTTGTGCCAGCGACCTGCAGCCTCTGTGAGTGGATCATGGGAGTTCTGTGGATGCTGAATCTGCTCATGTCCCTAACTATCACCAGGGACATTGGCTATCACCAATTTTTCTTTCTCCTTGGCTCTCCCCAATTCTGGAAGCTCAGGGAGTATGGCTGGTAAGAAATTCTGTTCTTCTGCATGATACTTCTGCCAAACATTTTGTCCTTTCTTTTTTGGTACTAAGGGTCAAACCCAGGGCCATTCTACCTCTGGTCTACACCCCCAGACTTTTTTTTTAAATTTTGTTTTGTTTTGAAACAGGGTCTGGCTAGATTGCTGAGAGCCTCACTAAGTTGTTGAGGCTGGCCTCAAACCCGTGATCTTTCTGTCTCAGGCTCCCAAATACTGGGATTACAGGTGTGCACCACTGCACCCGGTATATTTTGTTCTTTGCTTGGGTCTTTCCCATTTCCCTAGTGGACTAAAGCCTTTGAAACTCAAAAGTCAGGAAAAGAGTTTTCCTGGCTGTTTTCTGTTGTGACATCCTTTCTTGGACCCTGTCAGTACAGAAGAGCCCAGCTGCTTCAAAGCGGGTAGGAACACAGAGAGCTGCCAAGGAGACAGGAAGCGTCGGGGTCAGGGGAAGCTTTGGCTCACACAACACAGGGGTGTTAAAATGCTTTCCTCCCACAGATCGACCTCCTGAGACTGCCCCAAAGTTGTTTGTCTCAGTGGGCTGGGGACACTCAATCCAGGTAGCTCTTGGCAGGTCTATTAAGCTTATTATGTGTCTGGAATAGCAGTCAGGTGCCCCCAGGGTGAGCACAGGAGTGGAGGTGGCTCTCATCAAACATAGCTAAGAGCCAGGGACGGTGGCACACACCTGTAATCTCAGCGCTTGGGAGACGGAGACAGGAGGATCTCAGGTTCGCGGCCAGTCTCAGCAACTCAGCAAGACCCTCTACAACTTAGTGAGATCCTGTTTCAAAATAAAAGAAAAGCCGGGCGTGGTGGCGCACGCTTGTAATCCCCACGCTTGGGAGGCAGAGACAGGAGGATCGCGCAGGTTCGAAGCCAGCCGCGTGCGCTGGCTTAGGAGACCCTGTTTCCAAATAAAAATGTAAAAACAGGTCTGGGAGTGTAGCCCGGAGGTAGAAGGGCTTCCAGGAACCCTAGTACCACCAAACCAAACCAAACCAAACAAAAACAAAAACAAAAAAACAAAAGAAAAGAAAAAATAAAGGTGGGGTGTAACTCAGAGGTAGAATGCCCCTGGGTTCAATCCGTAGCACCACAAGAAAAAAAAAAAAAAAGCAAACATACCTAAAAAAACATAGCTAAAGGGGTGGAACTATAGGGAGGCTTGGGACTATGGCCACCCCAGAGAACCCACAGGGAAGGTGGCTAGAGAGTTTCTTCCAACAATTTACAAATATCCTCTCCCAGCAGAAGAGCACAAACAGGTGAACTCATGGTGCCGGGGGCAGAGGTGCTGAGGTTCCATAACAAGATAATGTGGGCACACAGCCACTTTGGTCCTAGGCAGGTCCTGGGTTGAGACGGCGAAGCGCGGGAAAACCAGGACCCCCTTCTAATTGCCTTTTTCGATTCTTGTGCTCCTGAGTGTAGTTAGAAATAGATTGCATCATTACTCATCTAGTAACTTCTCAGGTTCTGAGTCTATGCTTCAAGATGAAGTGTTCACACTGACTAGGAAGGTCCCTCTGTTTTTGAAGGACTTTTTACAACGCCTGAGCTCAGTGTTTAACTCCAGGAAGTAAAAAGGCTGCGTCCCTCAAATAATAAGCCCTTGGGACTGCTCTCATATGAAATGAAGCATCTAACGGACCCTGATTCTTATCCACACGGATGGAATGAAGTAGAAATACAGGACTGACCACAAAGGTACTAGGGTTCTTGAGAAAGGGACCTAAGCTTCTCTCTGGATCTTACTCCCCACCTCAAACATCTGTTCTCAGGCTGTGGATAGGAACCGTTTTGATTTACAGGAAACCCTGGGCAAAGGAGTTAAAGTCTCCCAGTGTCTGTGCCACTGATGGTAAACACGTGCGCGCACGCACACACACGCACGTCCTCACATACAATTGGTGGAGTCTGTCAAGGCACACAGTTGTCAAAGGCACTTTACCAAGACTGAGAAGACAAGGCCAGCTGAGACGCTGTGTACGTGGGTACAGCGGCCGTCAGTCCCAAAGACCTCCGCTTCAACTGACCCCGCTTCCACTTCTGGAAGATGTCACGTGTGTAAATGCAGGACACGTTCGTTCTGGGGTGAGCGGAAATGCCCCCAACTTCTGGTGGTAGCGGATACATCTGAAAAATGGAATCGAATCCATTTCGTTCCCAAGAGGGACAGGTGGAGGACTTCCATTTCCTGCCAGTTCAGTTGGAAACAATGAGAAGAGAGAGTGAGAGGAAAAAAAAAAAAAAAATGAAGCCCTCCCTCCTCTTTCTGGCCTTAGACATGAACGCCTGATAAGATCCTGGAAAACAAGCAGCATTTTTAGCAACCATTTGCCCTCTTCAGCTGAGAAAATAGCTCGAGCCAAGACTAGGAACTGGGGCCACCTCTATTGTAAATGTGGCCAGGCGGACTTATTGTCGCCAAACTGCAAAGCCCACGAAATGACTGAGATAAGGAATATAATAACATTTTCACATGAACCTTGCATTCTTACCTCTTCTATAGGATATCCCCGCAGGAAGGAGGAAGGTGGGGCCCTGCCCATGTCCTACGGCAGCGCCGGGGCTGCATTGTCCAGGCCTTTGTGGGACTCAGGAAGAGGGTACGGAAGTTTCTACAGGAAAACAGAGAAAAGTTCAAACGTAAACAGCATCCAAAAAAAATTTACCAATAGCAAACTCGATTTCCTCTCTGGGCCTTCCATGCTTCCCCGCATCCCTGGGCTGGCAGATTTTAATCTTGGACTCGGTTCACCTTGGTAACCTCCAGCGGGTGTGATTATGCTGTTTCCCTCCTTAGTAAGTCAAGAGGATGTGTTTTCTATGGCAATGGAGACAAAAACAACCCTTTCCAGAGGCCGTATCCTGGCCTGGCCAGAGTCTGTTCTGTCTTTTCCATTTGTCATTTCTGGGGAGGGTGCGAGCTTCCCTGCGGTTCCCTGTGGGAGAGGGCGGTTACCTTGTAGGAGGCTTTGAACAAAACCTGAAAGTGGCTAAACCTCTGCTTCCCATCACAAAGCCAGGGTTTAGTTTTGTTTCCTAGTTTTGGCCAGGGACGCACTTTGAGAATCTCACTCCTGAGGGATCTGAAGAGTGCTACACCCCATCTTTCTCCAAGCCACTGACTAGGGTTTGGAATCTCACACACTACACACACACACACACACACACACACACACACACACCTCTGTTCTTTTCCCCCAGAGCTCCGAAGAAATTTTCTTAGGAATCTCTGCTGCCCACCTGAGGGCTGTGGAGCTCTGGTTTTCGAATTGGGAAAACCTCAGCTCCAACAGGGAGAAGAAATTCCACTGCCAAATCTGAAAGAAAAAAGATCAAGATGAACAGGGTACCGTGGCACACATCTGTAATCCTAGTACTTGGAAGGCAGAGACGGGAAAATCGCAGGTTCGAGGACAGGTTCAGCAAATAGTGAGACTCTTAACCTAGCAAGATTTTGTTTCACAATAATAATAAAAAAAAAAAAGGTTGGGAGTGTAGTTCAGAGGTAGAATGCCTCTTGGTTCAATCCCCAGTACCACACACATTAAGATTAGAGGGCAGTTTTGGGGCAATCTCCTTGCCTGGCACTTGGTCCTTGCACAAGAAATCAAAATGGCTTCCTTTTAGAAGCTGCCGCAGAACTGGGTGACAAAAGATGGTCGAGTGTGATGGGCCTCCCTGCTGGCGAGGTTGGAGGGCAAGGTCTGCTCAAGGGCAGCTCCTACTCACCTGGAGTTTGTCTTTGCATTTCCCACTGATTGAAAGCCTGCAACTCCAGTTAAGAACTGCAGAAATCCCCTCCACACCGGCTCTAATGGGGGCTGCCCAGCACTGAAGAGAGCATCCGTTACTTCTCAGATGGGGCCAATCACACATTTCAAGAGCAAACAGTCACAGAAAATAGACAGATGTCTTCGATGCTGCCATTATGGGAAATTAAAGTACCCTCCCCCCCTTCCCCAGAATAGCTCTTAAGCCCACACATCCTTCATGGCCCATCCAAGGATGGAGTTCTGAGTGGATAGCTCTGGCTGGCTTTTTAGGGGATGTCTTTTTCTGAATTGCTTTTTCCAGAACAAATGACTTCCATTATGTTCAGCCGGAGACCATTTCTTCACATAAGTATGTAAAGCAAAATACAGCTTGTTCTCTGGATGCGTTACTCACAACACAAAGCTTTTGTGCCAACTGCCCCAGACGGGTGATTGAAGCCTGTTGTATAAAAGCCCAGGTATAACTAAGAGGGTGACCTTGACTTCCAAAAGCAATGTAAAATGCTGTTTAAAATAAATTCAGAAAGCTCTGTGGCATGCAGGAGAGACCTGCATTTTCAGAAAGTAGCTGAATGGTTGGTGTCACACATGTTTTGGCCACTGCTTCAGTCCTTACATTCCTTTGCTTACATGTTCATTCATTACTAAAAGGTGCCAGGAGGCAATTTAAGGACAATTGGTTTCAATACATTTAGCAGTAAGGTATTGGCCCTAACTTATTAAGAAGGACCCCGGAACCTTGTAGACATTCTGCTAGAAGTCTTCCACATCTGTGTCAGGTGTCAACCCCAAATCATTGGTGCAATACTTTAGTAATCACAACAGCCCTGCCGGAGCATACCAGCTAGGTGGCAGCTCTTAATGTAGTGAAGGGCAAAACATGGCCTCCATTCAGGCATGGTGGCACATATCTATATCCCAGTACTTGTGAGACTGAGGCAGGAGGATGACAGGTTCGAGGCCAGCCTCAGCAACTTAGTAAGATCCTTAGCAATAAAAGGCTGGTGGTATAGCGTGGAGGTGGAATGCCCCTGGGTTCAATCCCTAGTACTAAAAAAACCCAGTTCTGCATCTTCAGAAGGCAACCACCTAGGGACAGTTGATCCTAATTAGGAAGTACTTCTAGAGAGGTATGTCTTTGTGCATCAAGCTGATATGAGTCTAAAGTCATTCACAGACTGCAAGGAGGGTCTTAACATCACAGAAGGGAAGTGAGCCAGCGAGGAAAGGCCCTCCAAAGCAGAGGCTGCGTGGTTGATGGAGCTTGAACAAGCAGGTGAGTTGTGCTAGGGATGAAGATCCAGGGCAGGACACCCCTCGGGCTCTGCTCCTGCATGATTCAGCCAAGGTGTTGCCTCTTCCTGTGGAATCAGGTCTGTTCCATCCGGAGACCAGCAAGTCTTTGAGCAGAGGCATGTGCAGTTTCTATAATCATAAAGATTAAGCTATTTCCACTGTGAAAATGGCATATCTATATATCTGCCAGATGAAGAAAATGAGAAGGAGGAGTCTATCTCCATAAACCAATTTACAGAGGCAACCAGTTTTCTATAAAAAGAACTTGGGCTTAGGGGATATAGGCGATTGAAATTCCAAATAAGCAGCACTTCACAGGTTGGAAAACTTATAAAAATAGGGGTAGACAGATTTGGGTTTAAGATCTGTACCTGCCATTATTTATGTTGACTTTAAGTGATAAGTCCAATCACTCTTGGCTTTGGGTTCTGTCTTAGTTCATTTTATGCTGCAAGAATACCACAGACCGAGTAATTTATAAACAATAGAAATTTACTTCTCATGGTTCTGCAAGCTGGAAAATCCAACATCAAAGTGCCAGTGTCGGGGGACCCTTCTTGGTGCCTGATTGTAGCATCCCATAGCAGAACATGGAAGGGCACAAGAACATATGTAGGAATAAAGGAGAGAGAGAGTGTTGGATTCATCCTTTCACCAGGAATCCACTCCCACACTAAAGCATTAATGCACTCATGCCAGTGGGGCCTTCACACCCCATCACTTCTTAAAGGTCCCTCCTCCCCACACTGCTGCTCTGGGGACCAAGTTCCTAACATATGAACTTTGAGGGGCATGTGCACATCAAAGCAGTTTCTGTCTCCTAAAACAAAGGAATTGGACGAAATTAAGGAATTGGACCAGCAGATATGACCTCTTATGATTATTATAAAGTGAAACCATTCACTTAAATCATGAGACAAAATAGACAGTGTTAGTCACAAAGTATAAAGCCCCAGGCAGAAGAGATCTCCAGATAGGCCCGAAGAAAAGAGACAGATTACTTAATAGGAAGCTACTTAAAAAACAACAACAACAACAAAAAAAAAAAAACATTGAGCTAATTAAGCTAAGGTGCTTTTTGTTTCCTGACAACCATGTAGGTTCTGGATCACTGAACTGGGTGGGTTTTGAGATGGTAGGACTAAAAGGACATTAGGGTCAATCTTAAAAGGTAGCCTTAGGAAGGGGGTCAGAAAAAGTGTACTGTGCAGGGTAGGGCAGTGGTTAGTTTCTAGAAGCTTGCCTTTTCATTGGGAGAGACAAACCTAGATCCTGGCATCGTGCACCGTAAGTCAGCAGAGAGAGAGAAAGGCCTGGGAGTCAGAAGAGCATCTCCGCTTTCCGGCCCTCCACCCTGAGCAAACATCAGGGCAGCAAGCAGCCTAGGTGGTGGAGGGGAAGTCAGCTCAGAAGAGGCTGGGCTCTGCTTTCTGCTTGGAACGCAGAGGAAATCCTCTTTCAGAGCACCCCACAAACCAAGGGGCAGCCACAGCAGAGTCAAAATGGCGGTGGGTGTGTTTCCGCCAAGAGAAGCCTGAGATTGTTCTCCATTTCCTCTTGGCCCATGTGTGGCCTGTAGAGGACAAAGCAGTTTGCCAAGACATCCTCCCAAGATAACTGAGAACTCAGGCTCACAAGCTGGTGGGGCGGGGGTGAGCCCATAGCAAACTAAGGTGTGACCGTGTAGCCAAGGGTTGGTGGGTAGAGCCACCTCCTACATCCTAGGAGAACACGCAATGGTGGCCCCAGGTAGTCTTGGGGCTCCTGGGGCCAGCAAGGTCTGGATGGTGGGCAGGAAGAGATACTGGGCTGTGCAAGGCCAGCATCAGAGGTGACACCCAGGTGGGGAGGTGTTCTCAGCCCAAGGTAGCCCACCTGAGCCCTGAGCCCTGCCCACAGCTCCGAGGGGCCCCTCCCAACAGTCCAACCCTGTCTTGAGAAGGAAGACCAGCAGGGAAAGTGTGCTGCAGAGGGAAGGAAGCAACCCTGATAGGAAGTTTCAACTTTGACTTAGCTGATTATTGGTTGGGGGGACAGATTGTTTGAAGCCGGAAGAGGCTGTTACCCTTCAAAAGACTGTTTCTTCCCATTCAGTAAGAATGAAAGCAGATGCCCACTTATAAAAAATGGGGAAAAAAGCAATCTTGTTAAAAAACCTGAGCATTAAACATTTCTACCCTGCTGGGTAAGTATGTAATGATGATTACCCCTGAGTCCTATGCAGAAAACATCCCGAGTGCTTTGAATGCTTTTAATCAGAGCACATAACACAGACTGGCAGGCGGCCTCAGGACGGCCTCTAGAAGGAAGTGATATTGGAGCTGAGAGTTGAAGGAGGGGTTAGATAAGCAGGAGAGGGCACAGCAAGGCCCCCAGCAGGAAGGAGGCTGTTCTGCCCGAGGAGAAGGTTAACAGGGCCGGAGGAGCATAAAGGGCCAGTGAGCAAAAGCAGGTGAAGAGGGAGGGGGAGGCCAGAGCCACGGGGGCACCTTTTGGCCCCTGTTAACAGTATCTAGTGCACTCACCATAGTTACATGGATTTGAAAACAATAGCAACAATAGTGTATTTTCCCAGCATTTGGAGATGGTCTGAAGATAAGTAGAGACCCTGAGCCTAGATAAATGGAGCGAGGACCTACAGACGGTAGGATCCTAGAGCGTCACTGTTGCCCATATCTACCCAATCCTGCAGCCCCCATGGTGCCAAGCCAGGCTCCCTTGGCTCAGGATCAGGGCTCTCTCTCCCTCTTGTGGAGCTCAGAGGACAATGGGCTCTGGTCGACTCTGGGACCTCTCATTGGTGGCATCTGGCTTTCTCATGATGGTGCAGTGGCGTCTCCAAGAACTGCCCCGGCTGGGCTGATGGCTGGGAGCGTCACTAAAGACAGAATGGAGTCTTATGAGATAGAACGGCCACATCTTCTCCCCCTCTGCAGCCAGCAGAGCCCTCCTACATCCTAGGAGAACACGCAATGGTGGCCCCAGATAGTCTTGGGGCTCCTGGGGCCAGCAAGGTCTGGATGGAGGGCAGGAGGAGACACTGGGCTGTGCAAGGCCAGCATCAGAGGTGACACCCAGGTGGGGAGGTGTTCGCAGCCCGAGGTAGCCCACCTGATTCCTGAGCCCTGCCCACAGCTCCGAGGGGCCCCTTCCAACAGTCCAACCCTGTCTTGAGAGGGAAGAACCCTGCTCTGAGCCCTGGTACACATGCCTATAAAAGATATAAAAAATATAAAAGATATTTTAGCCAGTCTTTCTGCCCCTAATCCATCCTCCCTACATTCTTTTTAGAGAGTTGTTTTTACAAAGTAAATCCAACTGTGTCTCTCCTCTGCATTAAACCCCTTAATGGATCCCTGTTTTGCTCTTAATCAAATCAGAGGCTGTGAGACTGTCTAAACGGGTCCCTGCTCACCTCTCCAATGTTCTCTTGTCCCACTTGTTCATTCAACTCAATATACACTACCCTCCTTGATGTCTTACATGTGCCCCCTTTTCTAGGACTCTATTCTGGGCTTCCTTATGCTTGGTTCCTTCTGTCACTCAAGTCTCATCCCAAATGCTGCCTCCTCAGGGAGACCTGCCCTGGTGGATGTCATGTACAGTGGCAGCTCTCCCGTGACATTCTGTCCTGTCAACCTGTTTTCATTTCTTTCATAGTCCTCATTCAGTCTGATGCTGTTTTCTTATGTGTGGACATAATATATATGTAATACATTATATTATTATGTATATAACTTTTTCATTTATTGCTCATGTCCTTCACTAGAATTTCAATTCCTTGAGGTGAGCACGTATTGTGCAGCAAGTACGTACTGAGTATGTAAAGGTGAGCATCACCTGGCCCCTGCCCTCAGAGCACAGTCTAGCAGAGACAACCGCAGAACAATTCTATTAGTCTACAAAGTGGTAAGTATGGGAAAAGCCAGGATACAATTAGCAGGGAAGTTCAGAGGAGAGAGGTGTGGGCTGGAGAGGATGGGGCTGACTTTCTGGAGGATCTGGCACCATCAACTGTGCCCAGAAGGTGAAGAGGATTTTAGCAGGCTGAAAAGCCGAGGGTAAAGAGCAGAACTGAAAATATCAGCCAGGGTGGGATTCTTCATATGTTGATTCCAACAGCCCATAAGGAATTGGAAATGTAGACAAGACAGCAAGTCTGGGGCATCCTCAGCAGACATCGATGCCACAGAGCACTGGGGCGATCCCAAGTCAAGCACATCGGGCCAGAAGGGAAGAAGATGAGCCCAAATCCTGGGTACAGCCAAGGCTGATGGCCAAAGCTGAGGACTGGCTGAGTTCACCAACAGGTAGAGAAGAAAGAAGACGGAGTGATATCAGGACAAATCCTTGGGGGATGCCAGGATTTAAAGGGGAAAAAAAGCTGAGAACAGTGGTACATGCATGTAATATCAGGACATGGGAGGCTAAGACAGGAGAATCATAGATTCAAGGCCAGTATATGGTAATTTAGGCTCTGGTTTTAATATTTATTTATTTATTTATGCATTTATTTATTTTGTGTGGTACTGGGGGTGGAACCCATGGGCCTTCTACTTCCGGGCTATACTCTCAGCCCTATTTTATATTTTATTTGGAAACGGTGTCTCACTAAGTTGCTGAGAGCCTCACTAAGTAGCTTGAGGCTGGCTTCGAACCTGCGTGATCTTCCTGTTTCAGCCCCCAAGTACTGGGATTACAAGTGTCCGCTACCGTGCCCAGCTAGGCCCTGTTTCAAATAAAGAAAAAAATAAAATTGGGCTAGGGATGTAGCGCAGAGGTAGAACATCCCAGTGTTCAAGCCCTAGTAACACACACACACACACACACACACACACACACACACACAGAAGGAATCAGCAAAGGAGTGCTCAGAGAATTCGGAACTAGAATCTAGACCATTTCAATGTTCAGAAACCAAGGGAAGAGAAACAGAGCTTTTCAGAGGGTTTCCCCAGCTCTCTTGTCATTATACCCACCCTGCTGGTTGTTACCTATCAAATGCCTGTCCATCTCCCCTATACAGGAAGGTTCACAAGGGAAGAAAAATGTTCCTGAGTTGCCGGGCATGGTGGCGCACGCTTGTAAATCCCTGCGCTTGGGAGGCTGAGACAGGAGGATCGCGCAGGTTCAAAGCCAGCCCCAGCTCCTTAGTGAGGCTCTCAGCAACTTAGTGAGACCCTGTTTCCAAATAAAATATAAAATAGGGCTGGGCGTATAGCCCGGAGGTAGAAAAGCTCCTGGGTTCCACCCCCAGTACCACACACACAAAAAAATGTTCCTTAGTTTATTGGTATATTCCCTCCTAGCTCAGGTCTGGCCACCTAGTAGATGAATGTGTAGATTAACGAATATATATTATCAAATGATATAGAACTGAAAAGATTGAATTGTGGAAAATACCTTGGATTTGGTAATTAGATGCAAAGATGGTGTTTGAGAGACCAACTTTAGGAATGGTGATAGTAACACCTTGTGTCACATGGTTGTTAAAAGGATTAAAGAAGCTACTAAAAGTAAATATATCCTGTGTCTGGATATAGTTTGAGCTCAATAAATGTTAGATAACTATTATTATTCCCTGTAGCCTTCACTTTCAAAAGCTGTCCTGGTGAACTAATTCTATACAGGGTATTGTGTCTAGTGGATTTGTTTAAGACCCTCTTAAGATATAGGACTTATTGCCTTAAAAACAACCTGGAAGCTGGGTGTGGTGGTGCACGCTTGTAATCCCAGCATTTGGGAGGCAGAGACAGGAGGATCTGGATTCATGGACAGCCTCAGCTACTTAGTGAAGGCCTTTGCAACTCAGTGAGACCCTATTTCAATATAAATTAAAAAATAGGGCTGGGGGTGTAGCTCGAAGGTAGAATGCCTCTGGGTTCCATCCCTAGTACCACACACACAAAAAAAGAATAAAAATAAAAATAAACAACAAGGAAGCCATCACAGCAGCACACTCCTAGAATCCCAGTACTAGTACTAGTGAGGTTAAGACAGGAGGATTACAAGACAGGTTCAAGGCCCACCATACAGTAACTTAGCAAAACCTGTTTTCAAACTAAGAAAATTGAAAAAGGGCTAGAGGTATAGCTCACAGGTAGAATGTCCCTGGATTCAATTCCCAATACCACAAAAACAAACAAACAAAGTCAGCCGGGCGTGGTGGCGCACGCTTGTAATCCCAGCATTCGGGAGGCTGAGACCAGAGGATCGCGGTTCGCAGACAGCCTCAGCTACTTAGTGAGGCCCTCTGCAACTCAGTGAGACCCAGTTTCAAAATAAAGAATAAAAAATAGGGCAGGGGGTGTAGCTCGGGGGTCAAATGCCCCTGGGTTCCATCCCCAGACCTGGAAAGAAAAAAAAAGCCAACCATGACTACAAAATATTATTTAATAAAATGGCTATAATAGAACCCAGTGAAATGGGATTTGGCTATCAAATCTAGCTACGGCCTGGTAGGTTTCCTTGAAACCAGAAGATGGAACGGAATCTCCTTTCCTATTAAGAAGACTCATAGAACTAAGGTGGCTGCATCCAGCCTTGGAAATAGGGCCTTGGTGGTCTGTTCCTAAATCTGTTGTTGTATCAGTTGGCTAATGCAAATGGGAAAAGCTGAGGAGTGGGGGCTCAAAAGGCTGTCACTAGATTTGGATGAAGACAGAAGCTGAAGGCAGAAGTCTTTAGGTATAGACCTGGATTCCCATTCTGGGTGTGCCACGACCTCTCTGTGAACTTGAACAAGGGAATCAGCTATATGTGCTTCAGTCTCCTCCTCCTCCTCCTCCTCCTCCTCCTCCCCCTCCTCCTCCTCTCCTCCTCCTCGTCCTCCCCTCCTTCTCCTCCTCCCCCTCTTCTTCTCCTCCCCCTTTTCCTCCTCCTCTTACTCCTCCTTCTCCTCCCCCCTCCTCCTCTCCTCCTCCTCGTCCTCCCCTCCTCCTCCCCCTCTTCTTCTCCTCCCCCTTTTCCTCCTCCTCTTACTCCTCCTTCTCCTCCCCCCTCCTCCTCTCCTCCTCCTCGTCCTCCCCTCCTCCTCCTCCCCCTCTTCTTCTCCTCCCCCTTTTCCTCTTCCTCCTCCTCTTCTCCTCCTCTTCTCCTCTTCCTCTTCTCCTCCTTCTCTTCTTCTCCTCCTCCTTTTCTGCTTCTTTTTGTAGAATGAGGAGGCTGTGTGAGCCTCAAGGTCTCCACCACAATTTCTCCCATTTGTGGGTGTTTGTCTCCCTTGTTGCATAGTTTTACCTTTACTCCTATCGAGAGGCAGATGCCATTTCTTTTCTCCCTGGATCTGGGCCCGCCCTGTCACTTGCTTTGATTGACAGAATGTGGTAGAAGTGGCATTATGTTGGCGTCTAAGCACTAAGAGGTCCCGCGGGTACTGCCATCACTCTTGGGAAGATGCTGTAGCCATAAGAGCAAAAGAAGCCTCTTTGAGGAAGAGCGATCATGTGGAGAGAGGGCTTCATCCGACAGTCAGCACAAACCACTGGAGCACCAGTGAGGCCATCTTGGACCATCCAATTCCAGCTACACTGAACACAGTTATGTGGGTGATCCCATCAAAGTCAGCAGAAGAACCACTCCACCGAGCCCAACCCAAGTTGCTGACTGGTAGAATTATAAGCAACGTAGTGGTTACTGCCTTAACTTACTCAATGGTGGTTTGTCATACACAAATAGCTGATAGGGCCCCTTTTATTGCTGACATTCTAGAAACCAATTCTACTGCTTCTAAGAAGTCAGGGTGTACAATCTTTTAGTTGTGTGTTAAGGTTTACTGAAGAGAACTGAAACAAAGATTAAGTGACTGATTCATTCTGCTGCCCTGTATTAGAGTTCACTAGAGTAACAGAACTCACAGGATACGTATATGGTAAAAGAGGATTTATCAGATCAGCTTACAGTCCAAAGCAGTGCAGTCCCAAGTGGCTGCCTGCCCAGAGAGCTGGAGGAACCGGTAACTGCTTGAGCAGCTCAAGAGCTGGAGTCTCAGTTCAAAATGGGAAGGCCAAGAAACTTTTTGGAGAAATGATAATGAAAGTCCAGTTGGAAAAGCTGAAGGCTCATGTCCCAGGCCAGAGCAGATGTGTTTTCCTCGGGAAGAACCACTGTGTTTTCACACGGCTTTCTCCTTTTATCCATGTTCTGTGCTTGTCAAAACAGTGCTGCCTACACTCAGGGCAGGGCTTCACTTCACTCTGCCATTGCATGAGCCAGTCATCCTGTCAACACACCCAAAGCCACATCATCGTAGGTGTTTCATAACCCAGACAAGTTGACAATCCAGGTTACCATCACATATTCCCTGACCCTTGACCTGGGAGGCATCTCCTTGTGACACGGTTGTTAGGTTGTTAACTCCACTAGAGGTAAATGCTGCCACCTTCCCCCTATAGGAAAGTTCAAACTCTCCCTCTGAGTGTTTGAAAATTATAGTCTATGAAATAAAACTGACAGTAGATAAACAGGAGGAAGACTATAACAGATTTATTGATGCATGTACTCACAAGAATCATACAAAATACAAAAGTCAAAGAAAGGGCCAGATAGTTGAGATTTAAATATTCTTCTACATGGAAGAGATTAGTAGGGGGGCGCTGTGGGCAATTTTATTTTATTTATTTATTTTTATTTTTGTGGTACTGGGGGTAGAATCCAGGGGCTTTTCTACTTTCGGGCTATACTCCCAGACCCATTTTATATTTTATTTGGAAACAGGGTCTCACTAAGTTGCTGAGAGTATCACTAAGTAGCTGAGGCTAGCTTTGAACCTGTGTGGTCCTCCTGTTTCAGCCTCCCAAGCGTGGGGATTACAAGAGTGTGCCACCACGCCCAGCTTTGTAGGCAATTTTAGAGGAGCAGTTAGAGGAAACCAATGAGCCTGGAGAACAGATAATGTCCAAAGCAGCTCTGGGTGTGGTGTTTAATCTTCAGTCTCTTCCTTTATAATTTTAGTTTAATCTTCATTGGTGATTGAATCAATAAGAAGATGGAAGACGAATTTGTTCCCCTTTGGTGGATTGGTCTTTTTTTGTGTGTGTGTGGGTTTGGGGATGGAGCTCAGGGGCATTCAACCTCTGACCTACAGCCCCTGCCCTATTTTTTATTTTGAAACCGGGTCTCCCTGAGTTGCAGAGGGCCTCACTAAGTAGCTGAGACTGTCCGCGAACCGCGATCCTCCAGTTTCAGCCTCCCGAATGCTGGGATTACAAGCGGGTAAATTGGTCTTTTGGTGGATAAGTGAACTTTAGGGATAACCCCTTCCTGTGCTTTTAGAGAAAAGCAGGAGCAAGAGAAAGGGGGTGTCAAGGAAGGTCAGAGAGACCTGGAGGCTATTTTTTTTTTAATTTGGTGGGTTCAAAGGTCATACTTTGGGGTATCATTTTCTGAGCCACAACAACACCCTTTTGGGACTCAGAGGACACTGAGCAAGACAGGAAGTGGCGTGGGTGACTCAGACTCAGTAATCCTTACTCCTGAGTCACTAAAGTGTCAGTTCCTAATCTCTGCTGGTTCCATGGGGCATTCATTCAATTCTTTCACCAGTCGGTCAGTCAATACCTCAGCAGCAGCCGCTGTGAGCCAGGCCTTGTTCAGGGTGTGATGTGGTGAGAAGGGTCTGCCTGTGGAGTGGACGGCGGCAGGATCTGAGGGGTTCTGCATGGAGAGGGGCTCACCCTCACTCCCTTCTTAGCTGCTGTCCTGTGACATTTACACATGTGCTTCTGGGCTTCCCCAGAGAAGGCCCCCTTCTAAAAATACAGGACTTCAGAGCTCAAGGAACTATTTCTTTTATTCTCCTGCCTCAGATGTATCTGTACAAATAGCACAGGAAGGCACGGGCCCTGTGAGAATGGCATCCCAGGGTGAGACCAGTCCTCTGTCCTTGCATCGGCAGACAGGAGCTGTTCTTTGGAGCTTTCATGAGAGCCGGGGCACCTTTGGAAGTCTGAGCCAGAATTGAGGCTGGAGCTGCAGCCTGGGCTCGTGCCTCAGCACTGGTCATGGGCAGGCAGAGCGGAGCCCACTGGGCCATGCAGGCACCAGCAGGTGCTTGGCATGGGCCATGTAGGCAAGTCAATGAAGCTTGCAGCTAACACCCTCCGGGCACTCAGACCTGGCTTCCTTGGGCTCTAGCGGCATGCTGGGGCCTTCCAAAGATTGATGGCCTGCCCCTGTGCCAATAAAATTTTCTAATTATCACTATATTTTGAATCATAAAATATTGGAGCCGGAAGCTATAGATTGGAAATTCTTTGAAGACAGGAACTGTATCTTGTGTAATTTGCTGTTTAGTTGTAACACAGTCCTTGACACATAGTAGGTGCTAATACAATTTCTAATGAATGAATGAATGAATGATGAATGAATGAATGGGCTCTGGTCATGAGAAGTTCCCTGGGTCACTCCCACATCAGGGTTGCCATTTTTAAGATAAGAGTTGAATGTTTTTTCTCAAAATCACAGGCAATGGCTGGAAGAAAACTTAGCCATTGAATCCGTGGTTCTCTCCACCCTACCACTCGGCCTCCAGTTTCTGTGTATAGGACAGGTTGCTTCCTTTAGCCTTCGGGTTTAGTTAGGTCAAGTCCACAGATCAGGCATGGTGTCTGTTTTGTACTGTGTCATATTGGAAGGATATGGAGACTACAGGGAGATTCACCCTGGGGTTCTGTGTTAGGCAGCTTTCCATCGCTGCAGCAAATCTCTGAAATAAATCAACTCAATAAGAGGAAAGGTTTATTTTAGCTCATGATTTTGGAGGTTTCAGTCCACAGTTGGTTGGTCCTGTTGCTTTTGGCCTTTGGTGAGGTGGTGCCTCATAGTGGGCCAGGAAACAGAGAGAGACAGAAAGGCACCAGGGTCCTAATAGCCCCTTCAAGGGACCTAACTTCCTCTCATCAGGCCCTACCTTTTAAAGGTCCCACCTCCTCCCAATAGTACCAAAGGCTGGTGATCAAGCCTCTAACACATGGGCCTTCGGGAACCACTTATGCAAACTAAATCAGTGTAGAAGTAAATTTTCTGTTTGAAAATGAAATTAAACAAATTAAGTTGGCATTTGATGAGGAACAACAACTTGATGCCTTCCAGATCTCCTGGAATAGCAATTTAGGTGTGGTCAGGGATGAAGCACAAAGAGAAAGGCCATCTTTTCTTGACTGTTCAGCAGGATGTAGAGTCGGGGGCACTGTCTGTAGGGAATGGGACTCTCTGGTTTCTGAAGCGGACTCTCTGATGGGACAGAACCAGTGGTTCATGAAACATCGTCAAGAGGGCAGGACAGGAGTGGCAAGCACTTCAGTCACTTTGGGAAAGAAATATTCTCCTTTCACTCCAAAGTGAATTCACTCATGGCAGATGATCTAAGAAAACTGTGTCATCGCAAACCTGGTCTTCCCTGAAGGTTGAGGTCTCTGGAAGTTGTGAAAGGCTCAGGCTGACATATTTTTCAAGTTCTGGGAACACTAACACTTGAACGAATGCTAAAAGAGAGTTCTAAAATTTGTCCTATATTTCAAGCATTTATCATGAATTAGTTGATGCATACAAAATACAATGTAATATTATTGTGCTAGTGTTCTACACAATATATTGTTCTACAATATAACTGTAGAACTACAAAAAAATGTTAGTCCTAGTACACTTTAGGCAGTGTGCTGGGTGGATTGGATATAAGGTTTTTAAGATGCGTGATGAGCTGGGCGTGGTGGCGCATGCTTGCAACCCCAGCATTTGGGAGGCCGAGACAGTGGGATCGTGGTTTGTGGACAGCCTCAGCTACTTAGTGAGTCCTTTTGCAACTCTGTGAGAGACTGTTTCAAAATAAAGAATAAAAAATAGGGCTGGGGGTGTAACCCAGAGGTAGAATGCCCCTGGGTTCCATCCCAGTACCGCAAAAAAAAAAAAAAAAAAAAAAAAAAAAAGAATAAGAAAAAGAAAAAGACAATAAAAGTGTGATGAATGCCTTCTATCTTCAGTCTCGCCAGCTAGAGCTAACATGAATAAGCCTATTTGGGAATAACATTAGGGGCCAATTGGGGGCCTTGTGTGGTGAGGCCCAAGGCCAAATGAGTATACTTAGGGGTATAGTCCAACCCACCCTCTGAACCTGACAGGTAAGCTCAGACCATCACCAAGGCAGTGCTCTCTGTGGACCACCAACCAAATTGACCTTCCTCTGCTTACACCTTGACCTTGTCTTGTGACCCCATTAAAATATCCCATCTCATCATATTATGTATAGCAGTCCACTATGGACATGTTGGGTGCTGCTTGAGAAATCTGTGGGCTGACTGGCTGATAAATGAAGCCAGGGATAATTTTAAAAAATAAAAATAAAAGCTTGGGCATTGAAGGTGCCTTCCAAACATTTAGCTACATGACAGAGGTGGGAATTTGCTTGGTCAAATGACAGACTGTATTAGTGAAGGTTCTCTAGACAAACAGCAGAACCCATATATATATATATATACATGTGTATATATATGTATATATATATACATGTATATATATATGTATACATGTATATATATATGTGTATATATATATATATATATATATATATATATTGGTTTATATACCCCTGTGTAGTCCCAAAGTGGCCTCCTGCATGCCAGAGAACTAGAGAAACCAGCAGCTGCCCAGTCCAGCAAGGTGGAGGCTCAGAACTCTCATGATCTTACACTTGGCTTTATATTTGCTTCAACAGGATTTGATGCTTTGGGTATTTGTATCAAGAAAAGAGCAGCAATGGCACGTTAGGGTCAACCTGAGCATGTCAGAAACTAAGAGGCGAATCATTCACAAGCCATGAATCAGAGCCAATGGTAAGACCAGGCTGAAATGCACATTGCAAAATAGGCAGCAACATTTGAGTGAGGCTGTTTCCAAATCACCAGGAGCTGGTTGATCGGTAATGTTCACAATACTGAAGGAAAAAACAAACAAACAAACAAACATTATTTTCCTCTCCAAGAATTGGGCCTGCAACACAGAGTCAAATTGTTCAATTGACAAATTATTTGACTGGTCCCTATAAAGTTCAAACACATTATTGTGGGAGCAAGGAGAAATGGGCCAAGTACTTTATCTGGTAGATCTCAGCAGGCTCCTTGGGGGAAGAAAGGTTTGAGGGGAATCTTAGGGTGGGGTAAGACATTGGCAAGGGTTTCCTGAGGAGGGAGATTATTTGCCCCGCAACCAGGTTTGGGACCAGCAGGAGTAAAAGCTTAGGTTTCCCTAGAGATCAGAAGCAAAGAAAGTCTTGGAAGGCCACCTTAGGGGCTGGGATTAGGAGAACCAACTATTTGTCCCCTCGTCAGAAGATGAAATAAGAGGAATTAAATGAAAAGTGAGGGCTTGGTTTCCTTTGAAGTTCCTGGATGCAAAGTTTGTTAACCATGCTAAGGTTTTCCCCCAATGTTGCAAAGAAGGGCTTTCTCTAGAATAAGGAAGAAAACGCAATAAAAGCCCACACCAAGAAAATAGCACAAGATCTCATTTGCCTGTGCCAGAGGTTGACAAATTTTTTTTCTATAAAGAGCCAGAAAGCAAATATTTTCCATTTTATAGACCATATGGTCTCCATCACAACTATTCAACCATGCCCTGTAGCACAAAGAAAGCAGCATTCGACAATATGCAAATGAATGATCATGGCTGTGTTCCAATAAAACTTTATGGACACTGAAATTCAAATTTCACAAAATTTGCACATGTTACAAAATGTTATTCTCCTTTTGATTTGTTTTCAATTATTTAAAAATGTAAATTCCTATCATTCACAATAGCCAAGAGGTAAAAACAGCCCGAATGTCCATCAGTGCTATGTACATATAATGGAGTATTATTCAGCCCCAAACGTTATGCTAAGTGAAACAAGCCAGTCGCAAAAAAAGATAAGTATTGTAGGATTTCACTGAAATGAGGTGTCTAGTCAAATTCATAGAAATGAAAACCAGAATGAGGATTGCCTGCGGCTGGGTAAGAGGAGAGGGTTGTGTTTAATGTGGGTATAAGAGTTTTAGTTTTACAAGATGGATAAACTCTGGAGATCAGTTCCACAACAAAGCAAACATATTTAATGGGATTGAACTATATGCTTAAAAATGGTTAAAATGGTAGATTTTGTAATTTTTTAAAGACTACAGTTAAATTTTAAAAAGTCCTTCTTCACACTATCACCATGACAACATATGCAGCGGACCTGTGGGCTGTAGTTTTGCCAACCTCTGGCCTACAAGTGGCCAGTTCAAGGGCAAACGAGAAGGTCCAGATCTAAGTTTCTCAATTGTCCCCAGGTGCCAACTCTAACAACACGAAGAGGAGACTGCCAGCTCCCACGGGGGCTGGCTGCAAGTCTGTAAAACGCTTTTAAATACTCCTCTGAATGAAATTCACGAACATTTTAAAATCCTAGTCTATAATACATGTTGTTTTAATGTAAAATTGGCATTCACTGTAGAAATCAGTAAAAGTGTGCTCACTCGGTCTCAGTAAGGGTGAGTGGTTTAGTCAAGGCCACACAACTAGAACAAGCAGGTGCAGGACAGGGCCCCCGCACTCCTGATTCCAAATGTGTGCTTTCCACAAGAATGGGCCACTGTCCCCTTGGACTTCTGCAGTCCATCCCCGAGCCCCAACTGCTGCCCCTCTCCCAGTACTGAAGCAATCTTTGAAGTAATGAAAGCAAACCACTTTGGAGTTTCTACCCCAAATCTTCAATTCATAAGTTTCAATTATTAACATTCTGCTCTGTTCTAGAATATTATAGTTGTGCTCTAAAACTCATTTTCTTCTCTTGCTCCAACTCTGTTTTCTCATCTATCTGTAATTTAAAAAAATTGTATTCTATTATATAGCATAAGATGTCAAATTATGCGGAGTCTGAAAGATTTGTGGTTTTCGTACACCCAGCATCCATTTTTCTCTTGTGGTAGATTGTGTTATTGGTTCAGAATTTTTTTCTCCCCTCCCTGCCCTTCTTCCTGTCTGTTGACTTTAGACTTGGCCATAAGATTTGTTTTCCCCGATGGAGTAGAGGTAGAAGTGAGAGTGTGCTAGTCCCAAGCAGACGTTTTAATAAGCATCATGTGTTTATAGGTGTTTCTCCTCTCCAGGAAAGTCAGAAACCACGTGTCCCCTGCAGTAGTGTCTGTCCCTTTAGCTGGATCCCAGAACTAAAAGACGCGTGAAGCAGACATGTATTCAGCCAGCAGGCTGGAGCGAAGCCCAGCCACAATGGACTCATGTACTGCTGTAAATTATTGTCAACCAAAATTCACTACGAATGGTTCAAGAGAGAAGGGAAGGCTTTATTAAAAAAAAAAAAAAAGTTTGCAAACCAGGAATTTTGTGCCTTTGGTACAAAATGAAAGTGTGCCCTGAAGGGACAAAGAAGGCCTAGCTTATATAGAATTTCCCACAAGCGTCTCACCTTGGTCTGCTTATGCCAACGAGGGATGCCACTCTGCCCATCCCTGAGAGGTTGGCATTTACATACAGCTAAAGGTCAGGTCCAGGGAGTAAAATGAGACTTCTGAGACGCTGTTCTTGGTAGTTGAAGCAGGAACACGCAAAGTCCTGAAGGTTCAGTTTGTGGACCTTTTCAGAACACAGAATACATGACTGGTCCTCCATCAGCAAATGGCTACCAGACTCCATTCTGAATTAAGGCCCAATTAGCCACTCCGCTTTTCTTAAAGTCCACACTACTATATGCCTTAGGGTGGTTTGTTACATAGTATTATCCCAGCACAGGCTGACTAATACACCTGTTCTTGTGGAACCTGGGCTTTCGTTTTCCTTTGAAGACCCAGCGCTCTTCTGCTCTTCATGTACAGGGTGTAGTCGCGCTGACTCCCCAGCTCTGCCCTGTGTACCTCAACACATCACATGGTCTCCCATTTCTCAAACGTGCAGGTATTGTGGGTCTTCTCTGGTGACCTCTCTGCTTTTTTTCATTAAAGCTGAGAGAGCCTCTCTCTCCACCAGCAGTTATGCACGACCTTCGGCTCTGTCATCTGCTAGAAAGGGCCCCTAAGGAAATCTTACTTCTAACCCACACGATCCTAACTCCTGACTGTTTTACAACAAAGGTAGGGAACGAAGAATGTGGATCGTGTATGTGCTCCAAGATACCACACCTCTTGGCTGATTTTTGATTGTGGGAAGGAAATCATGGAAAGCAAATAGTAGTTTTCTCTTGGAATGCAAAGAACAGAAACTGCAGGCACCTGCAAGTACAAGTTACTCCCTGGGCTTTGAGAAAGATGGGTGTCGAGCTCTGAATTATGCATTCATCTGAAGAGCGGAAGTCGGGTTGTGGCCTGTCCAAAGCACTACAGAAACCTAAGAGGGCTTCCTATGGGCTGGGGAGACCCTCGGCTGCACAGAAGAGTTTCTGAAATGCTTTAGACTCGGAGGTGCTTCTTCACAACAATTGACTGTTGGTTAAAACATGAGTACCTCTGCCCCCTTGCACATTAGGATTCTACACGAATTTATTATAAAAAGTAAAATGAAAAAAACCATAAACGCCCTCAATGTAATACATAATTGTATTTGGTTTGGGCATATACTTTTAAAAAAAATATAGATTTTGTATTTATTTGTTTGTTTACATACTTGCTTACTGGCACTATAGACTTAACCAAGGGGGATTCTACCTCTGAGTTACACTCCAGATCCATTTCTTTATTTATTTATTTATTATGAAGCAGAGTCTTGGTATGTTGCTGAGGGCCTCACTAAATTGCCAAGCTTAGCCTCAAACCTGTGGTCCTCCTATCTCAGCCTCTCAAGTACTAGGATTATAGGTGTGTGCCACTGTGCCTGGGTCTTAGACTTTGTTTTTAAAAGCAGTGTTAGGTTTGCAGTCAACTTGATGAGAAGGTATAGAGATTTCCCATATACTCGCTTAGGCACACATGAATAGCCTCTTCCATGACCAACAGCCCCCGCCAGGGGAGTTCATTTGTTACAAATGATAAGCCAACATCGTCACCAAAAGTCCATGGAATTCATCATTCACCTGAAGGTTTGCTCCTCATGTGCATTCTGGGGGCATGTTTCATTAGACTGTCATGCGGAGTAGTTGCACAGCCCTAAAAATCCTGTGTTCTGCCTACTCATTCCTGCCTGTTTCCAACCCTGGGCAATCAAGGATGTTCAACTATCTCCACAGTCCTGCCTTTTCTGGAATGTTACAGGTTGGAATCAGAGAGTGTCGTCTTTCAGACTGGTTTCTTTCTCAAAAAAAGCGACATGGGTTCTTATGCGTGTGTGTGTGTGTGTGTGTGTGTGTGTGTGTGTGTGTGTGTGTGTTTCTAAGGATAGTACATTTACATTCAGTGCACAGACAGCTGGCTCATATATGAACACAGTATGATTCTGCTGAGTGACAGAGGAAGCCAACCAGGCATTTAAAACGATAATCCCCAAAGTGGAAAATGAGCTGTGGAGAATCAGGGTTGATCAACAGTCCTCTTTCCCACACCTTCTTCTGCTGCTTTATTCTCTACCTTGACCTCCCACCCCCCACACACCACGTTTCCACAAGCCTTCCCAGGGCAGTCTGTACGCAGGGCTCACCGATCACAAATGCTGGACCTATCTATCTGTTAGGTACTCTGATGGGTACTGAGAGGTTGGGGTGCTGTGGACTTTGTAAAATACAGACCTTGTCCTTTAGAAGTTCATGCCTAATAGAAGCTAGAAATTTGTAAACAAATAATCTTTCTGTGAGAAGGCAAAAATAGAAACAAAGTGGAGGAAATATTAGAATGTGGTCCCTTTGAAAGAACTCAAGCCCTGCCCTCAGAGAATCTGGTTTAATTGGTCTGGGTTGAGTTTGTTGTTGGACAGTGTTCAAAGCTCTCCCCAGGTGATTCTAATGTTAGCCAGGGCTGAGAAATACCCCAGACAGACAGAATCTGGGACTCAGAGGGTGAGGCCCAGCAACCAGTGTTTTAACGAGCCCCCCAGGTCCTGAGGCAGTTCCAGTTTGGAAACCGCTGCTCTTGGGACTGGAAGGTTTTGGAAGGTTTGCAGTTGGGGTTGGAGCACAGGGTTGGGGAACGAGGGGCCCTTCAACAGGCATCACCCTGGCTTGCCTGCCGCGTGCTAAGGGCAGCAGCACTCCCCTGAGAGCCTGGCCCGAGCCCTCACGGGTGGGAGTCCAGTACTGAGACCCCGGAGGGAGCCTGCCACGGAAGCCTCGGTCCCTGGGCCTGGGGGTCTCTGATCTTTGCCACCTGAAACTCCTAAGCAGGAAAGTTGGAGCCATAGCGAGTACCCAGGAACTTCTCTTACTGGAGAATCCTAGCTTCCAGTGTTGTGACTTCTCATCCTTTTCCCCAAAGTGGGCCCCCACTGACTTGGTTAAAAAAAAAAAAATTAAATTAAACCCCAGACAAGAACTGTGTCCAACTCCATCCCCAGACAGAAAGGCCTCCTTTCCCGTCCATCCTCCATCCTCCCATCCCCAACAACCACGCCCCGCCCACCAGAAAAGCAGCCCTCGGCCCAGTGCAACCCCGGACCCCAATCCCGACGCCCAGCTGCCCCCCGACTCTGACAGCGGCAGCGAGCCCCCGGCCCCCGCCCGGCCAGCGGCAGGCGCGGCGCGGGGCCCCCCGGGCACCCGCACGGGGGCACCCCGGCTCCCGCGCCCCCGCGCCGGCTCCGGGCGCTGGGCGGCGGCGGCGCAGGCTCCTCCCCGGGCGGCGGGCAGGAAGCCGGGCGGGGGCCGTGCGGGGCGCGGGGGATGCGCGGGCCTCGGCGGGCGGCGGCCCCCGCGCACAGCCGCGGCCGGGGCGCGCGGCGCGGGGCGGAAAAGCCTGTTTACACAGACTGCACACCGCCTGGGGAATAATGCAGGAAAGGAAGTGAGCCGGCTCGGCCTGACTGCTCCAACTTCCTGCTCTCACACACCAGAGGAAAGAGAGAGAGAGAGGGGAGCGAGAGAAAGAAAAAAAAAGAAAAGAAGGGGGGAAAATCAGGATCTCATTACAAGAGCAACAGACCGTCTGCAGACGCCTGTCAGCATGGAAAGTCGGGGGCTTTCGCCCGGGTCCTCCTAGAAACTGCCCCGGAGAAGGATCCTGAGCGCTCCCCCACATCTGGGTAGGTGGCAGGGCTGCTGCCTGTTGCTGGGGCGCCTGCAAAGTTTCGTTTGCGGTTTGGGGTTTTATTTTTTTCCCTCCCCTCTGCTCCGGCGTGGTGGGGGTGGGGCGGGCTGCGGGCCGGGGTGCGGGCGGGGGCGCCGCGGGGATGCTGCAGCCCGCGCCGCGCTCCCCGCGCGGGGGCCGGCGGTGCGCCCCGAGGAGGGGGCGCGGGCTGCGAGCTCGGCACCGCGGGACCCGGGTCCCCGGGACTCGGGAGCCCAGGCTGGACCTGCAGGCGGGACGGCGCTGACCTGCCCGCGGGGGCCGCCCGGGCTCCCCCACCCCACCTCGGGGGCTGTGGTCCATCCAGGAGGGAGATCGGGATGCAGGATGGGGGTGGAGGACAGGGGGCGGCGAAGACAGCGGGCTGGGGGGCCGCGTGCACTCTCGCTGGGCAGGTGACCCCCGCCCAGGTCGCCTCCCCAGGCGTGCGCCCTATCAGTCGGACCTTTAAAAGCCCATAGAGTCTATACTGGATACGTTTTGAGAGATGACCCGGGTAAGAGACCTCCTATACCTCCTCCTGGGTCTTTAGCTTCGAACTGAATGCTGGCCTGCCATGCCACTGCAACTTTTTTTTTTTTTTTTTTTTTTTGGAAGGGGGAATTAAGTTGGGGGTATTAAACAAGAAAAACCCAAGGTCTTGGTTTTGTTGTTTTCTGGACTCAGCCTAGGGACAAGCTGCAAGTTAGGCCGGGGGGGGGGGGCTGGGAGCAAGAAATGCTATTTCAGAAACTGCAAAAGGGGCTTTTTAGAGAGAAAAAAAAAACGAGTGTCGGGAGAGTTTCTGGCTTGTCTGGAAACGGCAAGACTAATTGCCATGCGCTTCCGCTTTGAAACTGGCAGCAGACAGCATCTTGAAAATGACTCACTGGAGGAGCTCACAAAGAACTGTGGCTTGCTCCTTCTCAGGTTTACGTATTTGTGCCTTTTACAGTTTCCTTTGTAGTGTTGGAGGGTCCCCCGCCCCTTCTCGCCAGCCCCCTCCAGCCCTCCCGGCTCCAAAGGCCCCTGGCGGTCCTTAACTGCGCCCGCAGCCCCAGTCCTCCAGCCGGGCTGGGGGCAGACAGAGGGAGGCTGAGTTGTTTTTGGAGTTGGCTAGGGAGAGGGTTAAAGGGATTCTGCTGCAGCAGGGGGAAAAAGTTCCCTGAATTTTCCACTGGCTGCTGCAGGAAGAGAGAGCTCCTTTAGTCATTGCTAAGTAATGTCTGCACACACACCGACTAATCTCATTAGGAGTTTCCGCTGCTCCGCACAGGAGGGGTTTTGTGCAGCCCCTGTCAGCCTGGGGAACCCAGCGCTGCAGAGGGAGACAAGTTACTGCCCTATTTACTTAGAAGTGCCTTTCTACCAGAGGCCGCTCTCACGGCAGCCTCTAAAAACGGTGAATTCACTTTGGCCATTTTGAATTTCAGGCTTACAGGTTTTCTTTCGTGTGTGTGTGTGTGTGTGTGTGTGTGTGTGTGTGTGTATTCCGTTGCCCAAGCAGCACACACACACACACACACACACACACACACACACCCCAGTCTCTCCAGGCTGTGCTTGGTCTTTGTTAAGGGTTTGAGGGGGGTCGCTGAGAAACCCCGACATGTTCCGGGCATCTATTAATGAGCTTAAATGGATTTCTGAGCCATATTGCCCAACAAAAATACCCTCTGATCTCTCTCTCTCTCTCTCTTTTCTGTCTGACACACATTTATTTGGAAAAGGTCAGTTATGAGTTTGAATTTATGAAGATTATAAAATTACAAATGGTGTTAGGAGGGCATGCGGGTCAGACAGTTAGGGAAAGTATCTGTAAGTTCTTAGAGTTTCCAGTAATGATCTTGCCTGCAAACCCCCTGGGTATGAAAAGTGATGGCCTTTCTATGCCAAATATAGCACAGGCTTTCTGGCCTTTTTTTTCTTTTTCTTTTTCTTTTTTAAGCCTTTAAATGTTGCCTAGATATGTGTAGGGTTACTAAAAAGGGCAAAGAATTTTAAGTAAGGAACCCTATTGGAATGATTATCGATGAGGACATGCTGCCTCTCTTGGGGGGGAGTGTTTAAGGTGTTGGCATTTCTTTGATGGTGGCAAAGCCTGTCCTAAAAACAGCCCACCCAGCCGGACCTGGGTGCGAGTCAGTGGTCCTGTATACAGGGTGTCTCTCCCCATCACAGAAGAGGTGCTCAAAAAATCATAGCATTGAGCCGGGCATGGTGGCACACGCTTGTAATCCCTGCACTTGGGAGGCAGAGACAGGAGGATCGCGCAGGTTCGAAGCCAGCCGCGTGCGTTGGCTTAGGAGACCCTGTTTCCAAATAAAAAATGTAAAATAGGTCTGGGAGTGTAGCCCGGAGGTAGAAGGGCTTCCAGGAACCCCAGTACCACCAAAAAAAAAAAAAAAAAAATCATAGCATTGACACTGTAACTATGGTTACAAAACTTAGATTTTAAAAAAAAAAAGCTTTCAAGAGCTCTCATCATGGTGCATGAGAGTTCCCTAAGGTTGGAGGTTGTGAATATTCTCCAATATATTTCCATTGAGTAAAAAGGAGATAATTAGGGTTTCTTGTTTCAAGAGGTTGTTTGGCAAGTGGAAGGTTCACTTGTACCGGTGGTCCTCCAGCAGAAGAAAACTTTGGGTTGTCATAGCTAGAGTGGGTACAGCTGGCATCTACTGGGCAGAGGTCAGGGATACTGCTAAACATCTGACAATGCCCAGAAAAGGCCCTACTTTGCACAAAAATATTCCCTAGCCCCAAATGTCAGAAGTGGCCAGACTGAGAAATTCTGACTTACCTTACTGATGAGGATTAAGACTTTAATCTACATTCATTCAACAAACAGGGCATTGAAAAGTGGTCAGTTGAACTTTGTCTCCTTTTGCCCCATGTGTAACATGCCGTTTATGACTTCTCTCTCTTTCTCACTTTTTGGTCAGTTGTGTACAATAGGATTATGTGCAGATGCTGACGTTGTGACTGAATTCTGAATTAGACCCCCCCCCCAGCCTCCACAAGCACCGCATCTTCACACACTTAGACCTTTTTAGATGCCCCTTAGACCACGGTGGCAGCCCCGAATGAAAGAGCTGAGATTCTTAGCCTCACTTGAATTTTGAAGTTACCTAAACGTTTATTAACGATCTCTTTCCTATATAAGAAATTAAGTAATTCAAGATTGCTACTATACAGTAAATGTAACTCTGAGATCATATATTAAAATTTATATTTGCAATAACTTTTCGGAATCATTTGGATCTTTTCCTGAAATTGCTTTTAAAGGACTTTCCAGGCAGCGTATATAAATTAAAATGTTCCTTCTTCTCAGCCGTCAGATATTAGGTTTTGTGCGTTCTGTGCCACTCGGTTATATTTACAAAAGTGTCTGATTCAGAAGACCAACATGGCGCTATGAAATGCTATAAAACACGACCTATCAGCAAACCCAAAACACTTAATAAAAATTGACCCAGGGGAGGATGTGACGTCCTGGAGCAGTCTCTTTTCACGAAGGGCGTGTTACTGCTTACTAACTGGTAGTTTTGCTCCCTCTCAGGCCTAGGGAATGTCATAGTCATCTGCATGTTCCCAGATCTGGGCTTTCCCATTGCATCTGTAAAGAAATAGGGTCTCCAGCCGGCCTGTACACACACACCTGAGCAGCACAGGTAATCATGCAGATTACCTGAAGTGGTCCTTCAGGTATTTTGCATGAAGGACCCCACTCGTGTCAGATTTTCTCGTATGTTTCAGGCAAAAGTTTTTCAGGTCCTAGTTATCTATAACTTCTCTTCGCCTGTGGAGGTTGATTTATAGCATACTTGGGATCAGTCTAGCTTAACAGGCATTTCTAAAGGTTAGTTGTTTTTTCCTGTTGTTAAAAAATATTAGCCCAGATTACCTTAGGAAAATACAGAAAAACACAAGGAAGAAAATAAACATCTCTCATAATCCTACTGTGTTAACATTTTGGTGTGTATTTTTTAGTCTTTTAAAATCATGCGTGTGCTTACACAACACACACACACACACACATGTGCACACATAAAATTGAAATCATACTATGCTCACTGTTTTTTCACTTACCATATCATGCAACGCATTTTAATCATGAGTGCAGAGACCAAAATGACCACACAGAGAGCTTGTATGTATTGATCTCATAAGTGTGTTGACCCAACTGTGGATTGACATAATTTCTACATGGACTTACCCAGTGTTTTTTGTCCTCTGTGGTCCAAGTAATGTCCTAAGAATGCTGCCTTCTTGAAAGACCGAGTGCCTGTGTGCTGTGAAATTTGGGATTTTGATGGTTTCTCTCTGACTTAAGAATGAGTCATGATTTGCAGTAGAATATCAAGATGTAGTAACAGGAAGTACAGAGCGTTACACATCAAAATAGAATGTTAAATGATGAAAGAGGAGAGACGAGGCTGGACCGAAAACGCACCTTGCAGTGATCTAGCTGCCAAGGGGACGGGGCGCGCACTGGTACGCGTAGACGGCCCGTGTTATTACTGTTTCGCTTTATGTCAGGAGACTTTCCGAACTCTGAAATTGGTGTTTTAAATTGACTTTTAGCTCAAGGTTGCTATTGCCCACGGTCAGTTTGAATCGAGGTCATTCAGCTTTTTGATTGAAACCATGGCAGTGAGGCCACGGAGCTCTGGTTTTGCCGCTTATAGCTCAGCCCCAGTAAATTGAATTATCTGTGTGTGTGTGTGTGTGTGTGTGTGTATTTATCTGTGTGTATATTTAACTTTCTGTTAACATATCCTAAAGACCTTCAAAAATAGTAGAACATCCAGTCTTCTAAGTGAGTATTCTTTGCAGAAATTTGACTCTCCAGGATTCCCCCCCCCACCAACCAAAATAAAAATGGCTTTTCACCCATTGCTCGAAATTTACATATGTCGGCAGTTTTCAAATAAACTTAGAATTGATCATTTTAATAAACTGTGATTTGGTTTGACTTACCACTAGGATTCTGACTATTTTATCGATGTGTACTCATCTATATTTCCTGGAAAGTAATTGCTAAATTGTTCTAAGAATTAAATAGGATAATCTTATAAATTGGCTAATTTACTTGTATTATTTTTTAAAGAGATTAAGACGATGACGCCTCTAGTGGTGTATTCTACTTTGGACTAAAAGGAATTTATTCACCCCCAGTCTAAAAAGAGGACCAAAGGTTTATAGTATCATAAGGTTGGTTTTCTGTTTTTTTGGAGGGGGCTGTTTTGTTTTCCTTGTAGTACGGGATTGAATCCAGGGGCGCTCTACCACTGAGCTACATCCACGGTCCTTTTTGGTTTTTATTTTAAGACCCAGTCGCATTAACTTCCCAGGCTGGCCTCCCATTTGCCATCCTCCTGCCTCAGCCTCCCAAGTAACTGGGATTACAAGGTGTGTATAATCCCTGGCTGTCATACGTATTTTTAAACTACATTGTCGAGGAACAGTTTCTGATTATCTTTGTATAAGATGAGAGAGATCAGATAGGTATATCACACATATGTGGATATTTTAAGACCGATGAGGTCAGGGCTCCAAGTGATGGAATAAAAACATACAAGACTCTTGACATCTTTTTTTCATCCCTTTTATAAAAATAAATTAAGGCATAGTCATAATGACATACATTAAAATAAAACTGATCTTAAGTGTTACTGTATATATCCATGTATCCTTCCTTTCCTCCAATAAAGAATATGTCCATCACCACAAATTTTTTTCTGGCTATTTTGTTTTATCCTCTTCTGGTAATTTTGTGGTTCTACCCAGTAAATTCTTAAACCCCAGAGCACCTTGATAAAATATTGTACTATTTTTATTTAATCTGCATGGTCAAAAATGAATCACTAGAATGTATGGATTTCTTCACCATACAGTAAAAAACCTCTTCTACATTATTTAATATTCACAAAACATTTAACCAAAAGTGATCTGTATGCTGTAGGTAAAAATATATTCCCTTTAAACTAACTGGGGTGAGAGGATATTGTTTGATCTCTCTGGGCCTCAGTTTCCTTGGCTGGATGGTAATGTGATTGAAGTGGAGAAGCTGGGATGATCCCGTTCAGATGAGAAGTCCCATGCATGGACTAAAGTGTGATGTGAACTTTTGCCATCATCCCCCGACCACCAACTTAGAAACATCTAGACCAATTTAAACAAGCTCTATTTTTTTTGTGTGTGTGTGTGGTACTGGGGTTCCTGGAAGCCCTTCTACCTCCGGGATACACTCCCAGACCTATTTTATTTTTGGAAACAGGGTCTCTTAAGCCAGCGCGGCTGGCTTCGATTCTGCGCGATCCTCCTGTCTCCACCTCCCAAGTGCAGGGATTACAAGCGTGTGCCACCACGCCCAGCGCAAACTCTGTGATTTTGCAGTGGTAAAAGGAATCATCCTGAAGGGGTTCTCTTCAATTTTAACCCTTACTTGAGTAAAGAAGACCCCGACAGAAGGGCAGTAGCACCTGCTCTGCTAACTTGTGTCCTCCCTTTCGAGGCTTGTGACAGGCAGCACTCATTTCTGATGACTCTCAGCATCCTTGTTTTTTTTGGGGGGGTGGGGGGTAACTGTGACTTCCTCTGGGTTGGGTGCTGAATGGGCCCAGGTGGGGCTTTGATCACCCTCCTAAGTCTCCACTGACGCCTTCCCTCTGAGTCTCTGAGAACTCACCCTCTCCCCCATGACCCTATCTCCAGGGCTGGAGGTCCCTGGAGATCCATCCTCCACCAGTGGCCAGCAGCTAGTGCAGTCCTTTCCAGACACTCACCTGGCCTTTCCCCAATTCCTTAAGCGCCTGTGCCCGCTGGCCACTGGGCCTTTGTAAATGCTCTTCTCTCTAAGGAATCCCTGCCCGTAAGGACCCCCTGTGCCCACGGTGCCTTTTCAATTAGTAGTCACCCTTCAGTTCAGTCTCAGCCTAACCTCACAAAGGTCACCAGGGAAACCTCTGCTGGCTCCCAGATTACCACATCTCCCTCAGTCCTCCCTTCCTGGCCTTCGGAGCCCTTGCCTCAGGCTTGATTTACAGATCTCCTCATTTCCCAAATTCTCACGCTCCAAATTCTTGCTGTCAGAATCCAGGAACTAGACAGTTCTAGAGACCTACATACGTCTGGAGATAGGACCCTTGTCCCTCAGCATTCACTAATATTCTTCATCCAGAAGTCAGAAACCTAATACAATGGCCCTTACCAAATACATATAACCAAGTAGACCGCAGCCCTTGTTTTCTGAAAGTCACTGGCCAAACCCCGAAGGTGGCAGATTCAGAGAGTGAGGTAGACCCACACACGTGTGTGCGTTTCCGTGTGTTCCACAGCTGCGGTGCCCCGGGGCCCGCATCCTTGTATCCATCCCAGCACTTGGTACAATACCTTGCACTCAGCGAATTCAAAGCATCCTGCAGAGGGCCGGGGCGGGTGTGTTTGTTATGCGGCTTCTCTTCCTTTGCAAGTGGAGTTGCTAAAGCACTCTCTTGACTCTTTATGGACAGAAAACTGCTTGGATTACTAACAGGAAGCTCTCTTGGTTAAACCAAGAAGATCTTCTAATAGCATCTTCCATCGTTTTTGTCTAGACTTCTAGACTAGAGCAGTAGATGCAGGAAGACCAGGTTAGTGTCTTCATGTCTGAGAGGACAAACTTTAGTTCTGTTCTTGCTATCAGTGTTATTATGTGGGTAATGGCTGGTTAACAGATAAGTGATTCACAGGATAGTACAGCATGAATCTTAGCATAAAGTTCTTCCCGTATTAGAAGGAATCATTCTAAAATAATTATCCTTAGTCCTTTATTAAGACTTCAGTGAGCTGGGCGTGGTGGCGCACGCTTGTAATCCCAGTACCTGGGAGACTGAGACAGGAGGATCAAAGTACATGCCAGCCTCAGCTATTTAGTGAGGCCCTTGGCAACTTAGTAAGACCCTGTTTCAAAATAAAGAATTAAAAAAAAATAGAGCTGGAGATGTATCTTGGAAGTAGAATGCCCCAGGGTTCAATCCACAGCAACACACATAACATACATGCGCGCGCGCATGCACACACACACACGCACACACACACACACACACACACACACACACACACGGGTGGTAGTGCACCCCTCTAATCCCAGTACTTGGGAGGCTGAGACAGGAGATCTCTGATGATTGGAAGCCAGCCTCAGCAACTTAGTGAAACTCTTGGCAACTTAATGAGACCTTGTTTCCAAATTAAAAAAAAAAAAATTTAAAAGTAAGTCTGAGGGAAAAAAAAAGGATCTGGGAGTATAGCCCGGAGGTAGAAAGCCTCTGGGTTCCACCCCCAGTACCACCAAAAAAAAAAAAGTAAGTCTGGGAGTACATCTTGGAGATAGAATGCCCCTGGATTAAATCCCCAGCACTACACAAATAAAAGACTTCAATGAACCAAGTTTTCATAGTTTGCTTTAATAAACAGGTTTGAGTTCCATAATATTCACAGTTAAAAGCCCTTGTTCAGCTGGGCGTGGTGGCGCACGCTTGTAATCCCTGCACTTGGGAGGCTGAGACAGGAGGATTTCGCAGGTTCAAAGCCAACCTCGGCTACTTAGTGAGGCTCTCAGCAACTTAGTGAGACCCTGTTTCCAAATAAAACACAAAAGAGGTCTGGGAGTATAGCCCGCAGTTAGAAAGCCCCTGGGTTCCACCTCCAGTACCCTCCCCCCACACACAGGCCCTTCTTCACTTATACAGAAATGTATGTGTGCGCAACTTTTGTCCCTAGATTTTTGAGAATAGTGATGCTCTGACTGTAAAATAGTTTAAATTGAGGCTGTGTGATGAAGAGATCAAGGACTAAGTACCCAGATTGTTTTTGGTGAAGTGCTGGCTCTAATTATTTCCACCTGGGTTTTGCCAAGAAGCAGCCAAACCTCGATTAACCGGAAGGAAACAGGATTTTCTCCTTGCACTCAGCTGTCAGAAGAGTCACTAAAACCAACAGCAACATCAGCCCCCGGGGTTTATTCCAGGCTCTCTCCTGGGTTCTGTGCAGGAATTCTACACTGCCTCCACCTGTATAGGTTTTTATCGTCTTCCAACTTGATGATACGAACGACCTAGGCTGGTGGATGCTCTATGAAGCCATGCCCTGAGCCAAGAAAAAGGGGTGTCGATGTTGGAATAATTTTCCAACGCTAAAAAGTTAAGGGCACACCTTAGGTTGACACTCTTCCAATCCAGCGTAACTCACATTTCCCCCTTACTGGAGTTTGGAAGGTGTGCTTTTTCATGCTTTCAAATGCCAGCTCCAGATTTGGAAGTTTGTTGAAAAGTGAAAGAGATGGGTGTGGAAAGAGAGGAGTGGGTGCAGGTGTTTGTGCATGCAAGTGTGTACGTGTGTGCTTACATCAACAAAGGCTGCAAGAGGGAGGCACGTATCTAAGGAAAAAAAGTATGCGATCTCCTGCATTTCTGCTTCTCTTCTACACAGTCACTGTGGGATCTGAGCCCTGGCCCTCTACAGAGAGTGGGTGCAGACGGGACTGTTTACTGAGCTTCTCCACACAGAAGAATCCTCGTTTCATTGTGAGAAGTCAGGCAAGAACCTGCATTTATTATATAATTTTCAGGAAGGGAGAAAGTTTAGATTCCCATGATGAACATACGAGGAAGAGACCAAGCCATTGGGTACTGTTTGGAGGATGGTGTGAGATGCACTGCTTCGATTTTGTGTGTGTGTGTGTGTGGGATGGAAGCCAGGGGCATTCGACCTCCTAGCTACACCCCCTGCCCTATTTTTTATTCTTTATTTCGAAACAGGCTCTCACTGAGTTGCAGAGGGCCTCACTAAGTAGCTGAGGCTGTCCGCGAACCGCGATCCTCCGGGCTCAGCCTCCCGAATGCTGGGATTACAAGCGTGCGCCACCACGCCCAGCACTGCTTCCATTTTCTTCTACAGTCTTGAACTTGAAATCCTTTGGAATCCAGAAGTCCTGAGCATTGGTATGGAAGGCTTTTCTGCCAGTGTCCCCGCCTATTTTCCAAGCCAAGCCCTAGATACTGATCATTTAGACCAGAGGGCATTGGATGGCATCTTCTCTTTCTGTTCTTTTTGAAAGCATTTTAGAACAATGTCTCTAAACACTCCAAGGCAGAGGCATGTTGTCCCATCCGCGCTGCAAGCCCACAGTGCAGAACCGAACCTACTTCATTTTCGATGGCTGCAGGTAAATAAAAGTCAGTCAACCACTCAGCATCCTCCGGCCATGCCAAATTCACTCAGATAGTTGCTTTGTGAACCTCAATTCTGTATTTAAGACATGTGAGCAAATGGAGTTCTTGGAAGACTGTTAAAATGTTTTAAAGATGATGTTTGAAAATATCTTGAATCAAACCAAATGACCCAACCATACTGTGGTTCTTAAAAGACTGGGAACGACTGCTCTCAAAGGGGGCTGCTTCGTTGCCCTGATTTAAATCAGAGTTGAACCACAAGAACAGAATCCTTCAGCCCTTGCCACTTCCTTTGTGTTTTTTTTAAACCTAAATATTAAGACCTAGTAATTGATCTTAAAGTAAAAAATTTAAGACCTTGATGTAGATCACACATATACCATGTGATTAAAATATTTTACATAATAAAAAGGATGATATCCTTTACCAAGGAAGAGGAGATAGCCTGAATCTATATCTGACTTTAGTTTGTTAGGATATTCATACTGAACAATTATTAGAAGAGAAAATAGAAGACAGTTCTTGGGAGGCTGAGATAGGAGGATTACAGTTTTGAGGCCAGTGCATGGTAACTTAGCAAAGCCCTATTTAAAAAAAAAAATAGGGTTGGAGGTATAGCTCAAAAGTAGAATACTCCTGGGTTTCATCCCCAGTTTCAAAAAAAGAAAGAAAAAAGGGAAGAGAGAGAGAGAGAGAGAGAGAGAGAGAGAGAGAGAGAGAGAGAGAGAGAGAGAGAGACAGCAGACAGACAGACAGACAGACAAGTTATATGTGTCATTTCAGAAAGGGCCTGGCCAAGTTAGTGTCTGGCCGATTCCCAGATTCCCACGAGGGAACTGAGGACGCGGTGAGTTTGCCGTGGGTGCGGCCCTGGCGTTTGATGCTAAAGTTTCCAGCAGAGGCTGCTGGTGGGCTTTGTCCACCAGCATTCTTCTGTCTTGAATGAATGAGCCATGGGTCAGCCACTTGGTAATAGTTTTAATGTCATTTTGTTCATTTATTTGATGGATTTTGGTGATTCATTTAAAAAGTAGGTCTTAAGGATGAAGTAGCAGAGAAAATGATTTAGTTTTGAAATCACTCACTGTGTATTTTTCCAACAGTTTTCTTAGAAACAGCATCGTCCACCCAGCACACCAAAATATCTTAAATGTGTTCCACTTACTGCGGTTTGTCTACAAGTTGGGTGTGGTTTTAAATAACATAAGGTGGAAAGCGGGAGGCCCTTTGCTTGCCCTTTTACCTTGACACCATTAAATTTTCACTTCATGTTCAAAAGGACTGTATTAGAAGTGACCTAGGTTTCTATGAATCCCTTTACGTTGGGTGCCATAATTTCCATAGCCATGTATGATAATCTTAGAGAAACTCTTGCACACGGGGCGCAAGCGGAAGGGGACGGTCATAACCTCTCACATGCCGACCACATGAGCCGGGTGGGAAGACATTGAAGACTTTTCGATAGATCTCTTCCAAAGTGAATATATTATCATACCAGATTAGTATAAACACGTTCGTGCTTAGAATTTGCGTTTCCGAAACCACGAACAAGTTTGCCACGGGATGGACACCAAGGAAAAGCAGTGGAACCAAAGTGACCGCAGGACCAGAGGCCCGGAAGAGTCCAGTTCCCGGCTTAGGTGAAGCCCCTGTAAAAGGGCTCTTTGTTCTTCGAATCTCTGAACACGACGTCGTCGGTGGTCTCTGGCTCACTGTACCAGTAGTTCATAACAGTTTTTGTGAGAATACTATGTGTAGTAGGACCCAGACACCAGTGAATACAGCATCATCTGTCTGAACCTTCACGTTGCCAGGAACCAGTAACACAGTTTAGCAAATGTTTACTTTCAGAAAAAAAGAATAGTTTTATCATTCTTTTACCCCTTTGTAACTTGTCAGCAATTCAAATATTCTATAAAGTCTTAACCTTGCTCATACACTTTTAAACAACGTCAGGACCAGCTTCCCGATACCATTTTCTGTATCTGTGTACCACTAAAAGGAGAGATGGAAAGTGGTTTGGGGAAATTTACTCCAGGAAGAGGGAGAGGAAAGTTTTCCTGGAGGACTGGTGTTAGGAATTTTTTGTTTTGTTTTCAGTTTAGTGACTTTGCCATCCAGAAGTGATTGAAGGAACGAGTATTATTTTAAGTTCTATGGAGAAAACGAGAGAGTTCTGTTTCTCTGGGAAGAGCGTGGCCTTTCTCCTTCGCCGGGGCTTTCTGTGCAGGAAAGCTGGAAGCAGAAAGTCAAGGTTCCTATTACTCCATCCAGTTCCCTAGAAAATTGTAGCTGGACGCATTATGCATGTGCCAGAAGGCGCGGGTGAAGAGAGAAGTGTTTTGGGGATGACAGTAGATCAAATGGAAATAGGCAACCTATGGGGCTGGCTGTGGGGACCACGGTGGCCTTGGGAGGGCGAGGGAGCAGAAGTGATTCTTCAACAAGGAGTGGGTTTTGGGGAGGCCGGAGTAATGAGCCACGGTGGAGGGATAGGCTCTCTTGCCGCCCCTCCTCCCCAGTAGAACCAGAATCGCCATGCAGATGTTGGAGGTGGCCCAGACCAGGTGCAGCTGGCCGGGGGAAGGAGAAGGCGCACAGATGGCTGCTACCTCTCTGCCAGGAAGCGCCCGCCCATCGCTGCATCAGGACCAGGATGCACAGCTGTGCACACTTCCTGGTCCCCAAGGCCTCTTGGGGCTCCTTCTGAGAGGAGCTCACACCTGATCCCACCTGAGCCACCTTCCTCCCCCACAGGGCACCATCCTTCCTGGCCCTGGCGCAGCCCAGCCCCATGTGTGTGCACTGAACATTTGCAAGACAGAGACGGGGCAGGTGTGACGTGAAAGGTCACTTAGAGGCAGAACACATTGCAGGTTGGCCATGGAAAAAGAGCAGCATCCGGGCTTTTAATTAGAGAGGCTAAGACATGACTTTTATTAAGCGTGTTTTATCTTTTTTTTTTTTTCTAATGTTTCCACTGGGTGGTGCTGCAGGAATTCCTACCTTTTGCCTTGGATCCTACCCTTCCCAGAAAGACGCCTCTCAAGCATAATAGGAGGAAGTCCTGATTTAGAAAGATTTTACAGTTTCAACACAGTGGAGGAGCTGGGAGGATGGTCTGGCAGGAAATGTTTCAGTTTCTGGATGTGGAAAAACCACCCTCATTTTGGATCGTGTGAGAGCATTCTCACTGAGCCGGGGGTATATTTTGAACCTCACCAGCTTCTTTAGTGCCGAGAAGCTTTTAAGTTTAGCTGAAAGATTATAGCTTCCTTCTTGTGGAAGCGGTATGTAAGATCACCATTATTCTGATTTTTGTAAAGCCATCTTAAAGTATCTAAGTAAATACACCTGTTCTAATGATAAGGCAACCAGAGATGGAAGAAAGTATCTCTGCTAAGGCTTTATTTGAGGCTGAAGACAGTAATCAATTCTTATTTGAAACATTATTTTCATAGTGTGTTGCTCAAAATCACTTAATTAATTAACTTATTTATTTTGCAGTACTAGGGATTGAACCCAGGGGCATTCTACCTCTGAGCTACACCCTCAGTCCTATTTTTATTCTTTATTTTGAAACAGGGTCTAAGTTGCAGAGGGCCTCACTAAGTCTTTAGCTGACACTAGCCTCCAACCTATGATCCTCCTGTCTCAGCCTTCCAAGTACTGGTATTACAGGCATGCTTTGGCACTGTGTCCCACTAGTATATACATCTTTTAAGAGAGGAAATTGGTTTAAAAAGTAGTGGAGAATGGATTCAAAGATTCTTTCTTGAATGGAACCCAACAGAACAATTAATCGAGATGGGGCAAAACCAGAAGTGGACAGGATTTTTTCCTGACTCGATCACTGGCGGGAATGTGGCACTGGTCTCTGAGTTGGAGGGAGGCATTCTCTGTGGCATCCCCCAGTAGCAGGGGCTGTGTGGTGATCGTGGACCTGACTTGGGGAGTCAGATGCTCCTCAAGGTGGCTCTGCCTGCATCGTTCCTGTGGCCAGTGGCTGCTTTCACAGTTTTAATGACCTCCAAGGTATAGTGACTGTGGGTACAGAATTTAGATGGTAGGTATAAAGCACTCTGCACCATGCCTGGTACATTAGCGATCACCAAATGTTAGCGTTAAAAAGAAAGAAAAAAAACTCCTGTAGAAGTGTTTTTCTTTTTTTTTTTTTTAAATTTTTTTTTGCTCTGAGTCTTATACTTAAGAATTTCATGGAGCCTTAATATTGTGGTGGAGGATCTAACAATTTCTTTCAACAGGGCTCTTGATTTGAAATTAAGATTTGTCTTTGGGGTTTTACAAACGTTGATGAAATTGTGTGTGTGCGTGCGCGCGTGGGCGCGCGTGTGTGTGTGTGTGTGTGTGTGCGCGCGCGCGTGCGGGCGTGTGTGTGTCCCCTTCCACCCTTTCGAGAATTTTAGATTCTCAAAGAGTTTTGATTCACAGACCAAATACATGAAGAGGAGTTTCTGCTCTGGGTTTGTGGCTGTGTGTGTCTATTTTGTGTATATGATAACATGTTTTAGGTCATGTATATATGAGATTGTTAGTGTTTGACAGTTTTTGACCCACAGAAACAGCAATTTCATGGAGTTCGACCTAATAGTTGTGATGGGAAATATAATTTGAAATAGGACTGTAATGAGATTGATTATAATGAGATATGATTACAGCTTATTTTCGCATGTTATTTATCAAAGCTTCAAAAGTTAAAATTCATCAGGTGCCCTTGGACTGCCAGTAATTATATTTATCTAAAATGACTTCTGCTGTGCCTTGCTCGTGAAATAGCCTTGAATTTTCACTGGGGACTTACTGGTAACTTTATCACATCTAAATGAGTCGTTTTTCTAGTTGCACATCCTTTGATGCAAATGACTACTTTTAGGAGAACCTGATTAGTATTTCCCCCCCCTGTTGAAATCACAGTGGGGGGTCATAATTACGTTGGGGAGGCAAAAACTGCCCCCTTAGTTTGAGCATCGGTGTTCAAAAGCAAAGTTGGGCTGTTGCATTGAGGGTTAAAACAGACGCACAAGAGCAGCTGAAACCAGAGCTGCAGTTACAAAGTGGGACAGATGTAGGAGGCCAGGTTTCCTGTGGCCCATTTTCCAGTTTCCTGCCTACAACCTGCAGAAGAGGAAGCTGGGTGTTAGCAAGTATGAGAATTGAAAGGGGGACGTGCTTCAAGCCAGAAATAAGCTTCACACAAACAACACAGGTCATGAAAACAGTCACAAAGAAAGTGAACGGTCAGGTTTTTGTCCACACACAAATTGAGGAGGAACAACCCATCTGTGGAAAGAAAAAGCCCGATTCATAACGGAGCCTGTACTTCCATGGGGAGACCCTGCGGGGCAGGCAAGGATGATCCCAGGTTGCAGAAACCTCTGATTTTTACAGCCAGGACTCATCTTTCAAGATGTGGTCTGCTGTTTTAATAGGGTTGGTTACCTGGAAAGATTTCCCCTGCAGCGCCCAGGGCTTCTGTGTCTGTTTCCTGGGCATGTTGGTGGAGGAAGGAGGTGGATGTGGGTTAGCTGAGTGGCTGTAATGAACTACAGCCTCAATTTGGAAAGCCTGGGTGACCAGTTGCCTGCTTTGAACCAGCAGGCTCGCGTTCCTTTAATTGCCCCATAAAGTTTTTGTCTGATGTTTTCAAATAAGAAATTAAATGGAAATAGTCCGTTCAAAGCAACATCTTGCATGCTCCGGTGGCTCCCTGGCGAGCTGTGTGGGGATTTGCAGGGCTGAAACAGTCAGAAGACCCTGGAGAAGTAGACGAGTCCATCTTTCTCCTGAGGGTGGAGTGGCTCATTGGGCTTTTTTTTTTTTTTTTTTTTTTGGTACTGGGGATGGAACCCCGGGGGCATTCTACCTCCGAACCTCACTCCCAGCCTTATTTTTTCTTCTTTATTTTGAAACAGGGTCTCACTGAGTTGCAAAGGGCCTTACTAAGTAGCTGAGGCTGTCTGTGAACTGTGATTCTCCAGTCACAGCCTCCCAAATGCTGGGATTACAAGCGTGTTCCACCAGGCCTGGCCGTTGGGCATCTTTTTAATGAGGTCCTATTGTTGGTCAGGTGCTGTGTTGGAATCTCTGGGTGATGGCTAACTAAAGAAATGATGGCTAAGAGTAAAGAGCCATTGTGGAACCCTGGTGGTGGCTTCCTAGATGGCTGGTCAGAAGGCAGCACAGAAGCCTTGTTGACAACTTAGGGAGTGGGGAGTATTCTTATTCCTCCACTTATCTCATTTAACTGCACTAGCTTCTTTGAGGTACAGAGAAATAGGTGTGTGCTTCTGGGACGACCAGTTATTTATTTACCGTGCAGACCCACCACCTCTTCTCCGGGTCCAGAAAGAACAAACTCTGTACCAGTGACTTTAAGAAGTTTTGGGAGTGCCAGGCATGGTGGTACATACCTATAATCCCAGTACTTGGGAGGCTGAGACAGGAAGATCGCGGGTTTGAGCGTAGCCTCAACAGCATGGCAAGACTTCCAGCAACCTGGGGAGATCCTGTTTCAAAACAAAAAAGTAGAAAGGGCTGGGGCTGTAGCTTGGAGGTAGAATGTCCCTGGGTTCAGTCCCCAGCATGAAAAGAAGTAGTAGCAGTAGCAGCAGTAACAGTAGCTTGAAGAGGCTGCCAAGAGAGAGATCAGAAGCTCCCACTGGAGGCTGCCTAGAGTGATGTGTACTAGGAACACGTGGAGTAAGATAAGGTCGGGTTGTGCGGTGGTGGGGTGGGGTGGCGAGCAAATGCAAGCCGTTCTGGTACTTGCGTAGCTTTAAGGATGTGAAAGGAAGTAGAATGGTCCCAGATACTTCCCCGGCCAGAGTCAATGGGACCATCCAATTACTTTCCCAAGAAAACTCCCCCATACAAAAGCCACCAGTGGGCCAACTTGATGCTTCTAACTTGCCCTGAAGCAACATGGTCAGAAGGAAGGAGAGGTGGCCGGTAAGCACCAGAGCTCCCCACGTTTTATTATGACAGTGGTTGCCAGTGACTTCTTCTGAAAAGTCCTTTTTCTCTTGCCTCAGATGGAAGAGTTATTTAAGACCCAGCATTGCAAACTCTAAAGGGTAGATCAATAGGCTGCACTCTCTTTTCCTAGTCTCTTTTCTAAAATAAAATTGTAGCAAAGTTTGAATATGTAACAATTAGTCTGGCTATTATGTATAATCATAATGCAACAATAACAAAACAGGACAAACAAAAAGAAACAGTCTTTAGATATTTATAGAATAAATGAGAATACAAATGTGTTAGTCAATGAAAAGAGCTTTGGGAAACATAAACTTGCTCTCATTTTTTTTTTTTTTTTTTGTTATGCTTTGTTGGTACTGGAAATTGAACCCAGAGGCATTCGAGGCATTCTACCTCCAAGGTACACCCCAGGCCTTTTTATTTTTATTTTTGTACTGGATGTTGAACCCAGAGGAACTCTACCTCTGAGCCACACCCCTAGCCCTATTCTGTTTTTTTTTAAATTTTGAAACAGAGCCTCACTAGGTTACCACCCACTGGCTTCAAACCTGTGATCCTCCTGTCTCAGCCTCCCAAATACTAGAATTCTAGGCATGTGCCATCCCACCCAGCTCATAATTTTTTACATGTTTTGGTTGAATATAATTAATTTTTTTGAAAATAAATTTTAATATTCTTAGTTTAACCTAACAAAAATAATAAAAGAATTCAGAATTTGTAGGGGCTGTCTATCGGGTTATCTTTATGTAATATCTTAGGCTTTTCTGTGCTTAGTTATTGCAGACATCACATAATACAAAAATACTCTTTTCCAGTTCCTTGGCTTCAGTGTGCTTTGTTTTATATAAGGAACTGAGCTCTACCCTTTCACGTGTACAATGGTAATCTAATGTAACAGGGACACTTAGGTGCTGCTCTGGACCAAGGAATTAATTACACTTAGAATTTTCAGTAGGAAAAGTACAGACTCCTCATTTCTCTAACCATGCGCGTCTTAGCAAATAAAATCACACGGGCTAATTGAGTGCCTACCGTGTGCGTTCCTCATAGAGGAGCGGGCCTCCCTTCTTTGGGCTCACATTTCCGTTTTCTTTTTAATTAATTTCTTTAGTTCTCGTAACCTATAAGCTTATGAAAATAAAAGACGATCATTTTACCCCTTCAACTCCCGCTTCAGTCCAACTTTAAAACTTAAACCCAGAGCGTGCAAAGAGAACCAGTAGAAAGAAAAACAAGAGGGTATTTGGACTTCTGAGAATGGAAGGAGTCCTTCCAGCTTCGCCTAAGGATGCGGTGCAGGCGCCTCACACTAGGACGTCTTGCGCCACCTTGTGGCCGGCAGAGAGCAGAGTCGCCTCTAAGAAGAGAAGAACCGCTGGGGGAAGGAGGTGGGAGAGGGGGACTCCTGGGGATATGTCTAGATTAAGAATCAATCAAGGATTAGGAAAAATGCAAGAGAAAAGACTAAGAGAAATAGAAAACCATTCTCCTATTCTTTACGTTCTTTAAAAACGAAGAGAGTTGGAAGCACAGAGGACAGAGAATCAGCCTGTGGCCGTGTTCCTTCTGTGCTAAGGCCCCCTGTGCGTGGGGCCCCCTCCAGACCTCCGCCTGCCGGCCTCCTGGTCCTGGAGTCATGGGAGCGGTCTTTAGTGCCTTGGCGTGTCATTATTTATTTATTTATTTATTTTTGTGGTACTGGGGTTCCTGGAAGCCCTTCTACCTCCGGGCTACACTCCTAGACCTATTTTATATCTTTTATTTGGAAACAGGGTCTCTTAAGCCAGCACGGCTGGCTTCGAACCTGCGTGATCCTCCTATCTCTGCCTCCCAAGCACAGGGATTACAAGCGTGCGCCACCACGCCCGGCTTGGCGTGTCATTTTAAAGCGTCCCTTTTTTTCTCTTTCTGACCAATAGCGCTCAGAACGAGCCCCAAGGGCAGCGTGACACCCTGAGCCCCTCTGCTGAGGTCACACAGCTGAGAGGCCTCACCCCAACATTCTCATCAGTGCACCCGAGCTGGAGTCAGAGGACGGTGCTCAGGGATTGGGGTTATGAGCAAGAATTTAAACACCTTTGTGTTTTCATTTCTGATGCTTGTCAGGGGGAAAAAAACGAACATAAACATAATCCAACTCACCTTAAACAGGTGCCGTGGAGCCGGGAGGGAGTTCTCCCTGATGAACACGGCACCGAGGTGGACACGAGGCCCTGATGTCGCAGAGCGCTCTGTGAACGGCTCTCTTGCATTCCTAAAAAGGAATAAACACCTAAGTAGCACTTGCTGTGTGCCAGGTGTGGCGTCAGTGTATTTATTAATTACTCCCGTAATCCTTATAGCAACACTATATGAGAAATACCTTTATCGTTATCATCTCATTTTGCCCAAGAGGCACAGAGGGGTTAAGGAGCTTCCCTGACGTCCCACAGCCAGACAGGACTGGCGCTTGCATCCAGACCCAGACAGTCTGGCTACAGAATCTGTTCTTACCCACAGTGTGGCTTTCTAACCCAACAAAGCAGCTCCTTTTATCTCACCTGCTTCAAGGTGTAGAAAATAATTGTACTGCAGTGTGTTTTTTTTTTTTTTAAGTGCATTGTCTAGACTCTACAAGAAGACCCCTCTGGTGCCATTCTGATTTTATGGAAGCTATTTTACAACCTTGTTAATTATAGGGAACTGGATGCAAAATAATCCTTGTCTATAGATATGCAAATTCAGTTCTTACAATGTCTCATTGACGCCCCTCCCGCCCCCAATTTTGTCTCCATTTGCATATTTATTTCAGTATTTCTAATCTATAAATGCCTCTATTATTCAGATCCTTTCTTGAATCCATTGTCACGTCGACGTGGCTCCCTTGTTGGTTAATAGGTAAAATAACATCTTTGACATGTGTTCATTATTTTATTCGTATGGCAGCCATGATTTTACTCTTCTGAAAATTATTTTTAACAAAGGAGTTTTCTTTCATCCTCTCAACAAGGCCTTGATGACCACCTTCACATCTCTGCCACCCTCTACCTGCACACCCTGGTCTCCCACCTCTAACCCGGCTCTTGCTTTGCCGTAGCCCTGATCTTCCGATGAGATTGCGTTCTTCACACATGTTTTCATGGCCTCTCTTTTACTGGAATGTAAGCTCTGTAAGACAGAAGCCCTGTCCCTTTTGTTTACCAATGTGTCACAAATACCTTGGCAGGGAGAGAAGGAGGGAGGGAGGGAGGGAGGGAGAGAAGGAGGGAGGGAGGGAGGGAGAGAAAGAATAGGAATATAAGTATCAAGTGTCTGATAAGATATATGATATATAAATATCTTGTTTGAAAACACCTACACTGGAACAGTGATCGCCACAACTTTTTCTGTGAGAGCCGGATGGGTTTCAACAAAACATCATCTGTCATTTGTAATATTGATCAATAGTCTGAATGGGGTAGAGGAGGAAAGTATTTTGTCTCTAAATTTTATTTCATTGCTATATTAGGTTTATATATCTTGAGTAGCCTTAAATCCAGTTTTGTTGATTATACTTAAGAGAAACTGTAATAAATGGTATAATAATTTATCAATCTGCCAATGCGTTAATCTTTTTTCAGCTTCTGTAAAGAAAGTATGCTTGCTTTTCAGAACTGACAAGCTATTTCGTTATTCTTAATTGACATCATAATTGTATATGCTTATGAGGTGCAACATAATGTTTTGATGCATGTGTACCTGTGTGATGATTGAATCTGGATAATTAATATATCCATCACATCAAACATCTATCATTTTAGCGCCGGGCGTGGTGGCGCACTCTTGTAATCCCCGCGTTTGGGAGGCAGAGACAGGAGGATCATGCAGGTTCGAAGCCAGCCACGCTGGCTTAAGAGACCCTGTTTCCAAATAAAATATAAAATAGGTCTGAGAGTGTAGCCCAGAGGTAGAAGGGCTTCCAGGAACCCCAGTACCACAAAAAAATCTATCATTTCTTTGTGGTAAAACATGCAAAATTCTCTCCTAGCTCTTTGGAAATACAGAACACACTGTTACCGTCTGCAGCCACTCCACTGTGCAGCAGGATACCAGAACTTAACCCCCCATGTAACTGTCGCTTCAGAGCCATTGTCCAGCTTCTCTCCACAACCCCAGCCCAGCCTCTGTTCCCCTCTCCACTTCTAGGAGATTGGCTTTTTGTGATTCTGCATATGAGTGAGACCAGGCAGTATTTGATTTTCTGTCCTTGGCTTATTTCACTTAACATTTTTTTTCCTTCAAATTAACCATGTTGTCATAAATGACCGCATCGCACCTTTTTATGACAGAATAGTATTCCATTGTGTACAGACTACATTTTCTTGATCTGTTCATCAGTTGCCATTTGGGTTGATTCTGTATCGTGGTTGTTGTGAATAGAGCGACAGTAAACCAGCACAGATGTCTCATTGACTACCGATTTCATTTCCTCTGGATGTGTACCCAGTAGTGGAGTAGCTGGACCATGTGGTAGTTCTCTCTGTAATTTCTTCAGGACTCTTCATACAGTTTTCCATAGTGGCTAAATTAATGAAGCTTCCCACCAGCGATACATAAGGGTTCCCATTTCTCCATATCCTGTCCAACATTTGCAAGCTTTTAGAGCTGATCTATTTGCAACTGTAACAAGGTCTAGGCTGTAAGTTACACAGGTGTTATGGTTTGGACCTGGAACATCCTCCAGAAACTCGTGTGTTTAAGGCCTGGTCCACAGTGTAGCAGTGCCCAGAGGCAGGGATTCGGGGATGCAGCTCGGACCCCTCAGTGGGTTGTTTAATCCATCGATGGCTTGAATGGGCCACTGGGCCATGGTGGGTACTGTAGGCAGGGAGGGTGTGGTTGGAAGACTTAGGTCACAGGGGGCAGAGCAGTGGGGATATATCTTGTCCCTGGCCCCTCATCCCCCCCGTCTTGGCTTTCCTTCACCACATCTTTCTCCCATGATGTTTCTGCCTCGGGACCCTCTACTGGAATCATGAGCCAAAGTGAGCCTGTCCCAAGTATTCGTCACAGTGGTGAAAAGCTACTAACACAAAAGGAAAGAAGCATTTGGGGCGGTTTGTAGGTGGCCCTGCTCCCTGGAGAGGGCTGGGGGATCTGGGCCAGCTGCTGGGTCTGTCTTTGGTCAGCTCCGGTAGAAATGGTGGGAGACGGCCAGAGATGGAAAGGACCCGGAGGAGCAGCAGGAGCAGGAGAGAGCGAGGCCGACGAAGGCGAAGGAAGAGCTCTTCCCCTGACAGCAGTGTGCCTTTGTCTATTTCTTTAGGTACTGGGGATTTTTTATTTGGAAATGGAGTCTCACGAAATTGTTGAGATCACTAAATTCCTGATGCTGATCTTGAACCTGTGATCCACCCGTCTTAGCCTCCCAAGTGCTGGGATTACAGGTGTGCACCACCACGCCCGGCAGAGCAGTGTGCCTTTAAAAATGGGCTGAAGCTGGGCGAGGTGGCACACGCTTGTAATCCCAGCATTCGGGAGGCTGAGACAGGAGGATCGCAGTTCACAGACAGCCTCATCTACTTAGTGAGGCCCTTTGCAACGAGACCATGTTTCAAAAAAAAAAAAAAAGAATAAAAAAAAATAGGGCTGAGGGTGTAGCTCAGAGGTTGAATGCCTCTGGGTTTCATTTCCAGAACCTCACCAAAAAAAAAAAAAAAAAGTGGACTGAGTCTTCCATACGAGAAAGCAGAGAGCTTGCTTTTTCCATAAAGAATGGCATTAAAATACCTGACAAAATTTCATACATTCAAAATAAGTCCTGGGGAGGGGAAGGAGAAAGTCCTGTAGCTAGAGAGAGAAAGAAGCAGTAAGTTCTACTGTTCCACAACACAGAGGGGCAGTGCGAGTTCACACAGTAACCTGCTGTGTATTTTTTGAAGATCTAGAAGGGAAGAGCTCAGAAGCTTTAAATGTAAAGTAACGATACGGAGAAGGAAACGCTAATTGCCCTGAATTGATCAGCGAATGCTGAATGCACCTGTTGAAATATAATACTGAACCTCATTAAGATGAACAGTCAATACACGTTAGACACAAAAATGCACCAGAAAAGATCTGGGGACTATTTTTGCAGTTTCTAGCATTTCTTTCGTGGACTCTACAAATTTTAAGCTGAGAGTTGTGGGCAGTGAGTTAAGCTGATGAAACGTGTTAACTTAAAGCAGGCCTCTGTTGGCACAATGACATATCAGACATAAATCTCAAGAATCAACACTTCTTGAATTTTTTATTAATAAGAACCACAGCACGCTGCCTGAATTACGTTCCTTTATAGTGACTTCCATAAAAATGGAACTTTATTGTATTTTTGTGTTCAGGTATCAGAGTTCATTAAGGATTCTAGTCGTCAAAGAATTAACATAGGAAAAATATTTCTTTTTTGTGTGTGTGGGGGGGTGTACTGGGGATTGAATCCAGAGGATTCTACCTCTAAGCCACAACCCCAGCCCTTTTTATTTTTATTTTTAAATTTTCAAACAGGGTCTTACTAGGTTGGCCTTGAACCTATGTTCCTCCTGTCTCAGCCTCCCAAGCACTGGGGTTCCAGGTGTGTGCCACCATATCTGGCTTAAAAGGTGCCCCCCCCCAGCTGGATTTGCTAATGTGGATAGTATTTGGGTAACACTTCACTTTTGCTGCTCCCTGGTCACAGTCTTGGGACTCTCTTTACTATGGGCAGAATCCATAGCTGGCAGAGGTGTGATAGGACAGAACGCATGATTGTATGTGCAAACTACAGTAAGTTATGAAACTCGATTTATAGTAATTTAACAGTGGAGGCGGATGTGGTGGCACATGCTTGGGATCCCAATACTTGGGAGGCTGAGACAGGAGGATCGTGGGTTCGCGGACAGCCTCAGCTACTTAGTGAGGCCCTCTGCAACTTAGTGAGACCTGTTTCAAAGTAAAAATAAAATAAAATAAAAAATAGGGCTAGGGGTGTAGCTCAGAGGTAGCGTGTCCTTGGGTTCCATCCCCAGTACTGCAAAAATAAATAAACAAATAAATAAATAAATAAACAGTGGAACTAAAACTCAAAGGACACCCAAGGGGGTGAACAAGAGCGTTCTCCTCGCTGCTGGCCCACCGCCGGCCTGCACCCCACACCCAGTACCCCATTTTAGTCATGCAGGTGGCTCTGGCCAGAGTGGACTGCAGGGCCCAGAGGGGCCCCCAGGATCTCCCAGAATGACTTGCGGTGCATAGCAAGGAGCGGCCGATCTTTGCAGATAGGGTTAGAAGCTCAAAGGGAAATGTTTCTGAGACTCATCTCTGAGTAATGTGAGGCTTTAAGTGACTGCACAGTCATCGAAACTGGCACCCAGAGCAGGGTCAAGGAGCGGCTGGGCTGGAGGGAGCGGGAGGAGCTCAGGCCCTCGGCAATGGGCGGGCCGCCTTAGACCCCGAGGCCTCGGTCCCTTAGTCACCTCTGGTGGAGAGGGCTTGCTCACAGCAGCCCCTCTGAATAACTCTGTGGTGCTCCCCAGTGCCCCAGCCACCGCCCAGGCACCGCCCGACAGCTGACTGGGCTCCTCCGTGAGTCCCAGCCACCAGCTCCGGCCACAGAGCCCATGTCCTCTCTTTTAGTGTCTGGGAGCCCCTGAACCAGGGGGTTCCCATCCCCACCATTTATACCTCTGCCCATTTTCATTTTTCTCTTTTACATCTCTCTCCATTTTCCTTCCTCACTTTCCCTCTTCAGCCTTTGATTTAAGGTACTACCTTGGCACTAGTACGGGCACTACTTCTGCAGCATGGGTACTGCTTTAGTACCCACGGCTGTTGTTCAGCCCGCTGAGGCCGCTAAGTGAAGATGTGATCTCCCAAAAACGTAGCACGTGGCCACAATGCCCAGCACACCTCAGAGCTGTGAATGTGAGCTCTAGAGTTTAAAGACGTTGGCACCCCAGCCCAGGGAGAGACGCACGTGCGGGATGATGTAATAGTCCACTTTGGCTGCAATGGTGCTGCGTAACGAACTTCCCCGACAGTCGCTGGCTTGCAGCAAGCAGCATTTCTTCTCCTCACCAGTCAGCCTCAGAGATGCCGCTTCAGGCTGTGGGTTGGTAGAACTTGGTTCCAGGCTTTGGGGCGAGCTCAGGCCGGCTCCCTGGGCCTCGTTGTGGGGCAACAAGTTTCATGGAGTTGAGGAAACACAGGAGAGAAGGTACAGACCTGACGCTTCGGACCTCAGCTCAGAATGAGCATGGCGCCACGTCCACCCAGTAGCCCGTTGGCCCAAGGAAGTCACACGCACGATCAAGCTCAAAGATCAACATGAGGGGGAGAAAGTACCGCACCCAGTCAGGTGCAGCATCCCACAACAGCCACCGCAGGAGGGAGTGAGAACATTTAGCCAGGCTGCCATACAGGGCCTCGTAAGTTATGCTCAAACACAGTCTGATGCACAGGGTTGAAACGCCATAAAAAGTGATTCCAAGAAGCAGGCTTCATGGAATCTTGGATGCTTCAAGGAGGCCGGGCTGCGGGGAGCTCTGTGTGAGACTCGTGCAGAGCCTTCCCCGGTGCCCTCTGGTGCCATAGGCAAGGGTCAGTTGTTGGCCATTCCGGGGGGGGGGGGGATGCCGCTGATACTTTTGCACCTGCTGCTTCCCTCTCCACCCCGCCCTTCCCGGCGCTTGCCTCTGAGCACCCACTTAACATTTCAGAGATATTTTAAAGCTCAGTCTGAAGTGTTTGGCCAAGAAGACACCAGGAATTTGAAACAACTGGTAGCAATTCTTAGTGCCAGTGACAAGAAACAAGTTCGTGGCTCATCCTCAAATCCTCAGAAGAGTGGTTCGCATTAGGAACCGGGGCCCTGGGAGCTGCTGCATGTCCCAGAAGTTGTCCTTACAAGACTCAGGGGACACAGATGTGGTTTGGAGCCAACACTGAGTTGATTGACCCAGAGATGGAGTGGCCATCGTGGCGAATATTGATTTCTGCAAGGAAAATCTCCTCTAAAGAGCCATAAAATGCCCTCTGGGTATTTGGAGAGCCTTCCTAATCTGCTTTCCTTTAGCCGAGAAACCCTTGTTACGCCATCGCTCAGAGGGACAGTGAGACTCATTCTTCCTGGCTGAGCTCGTGAACAGAAACGAGGAATCTGGGCTTGCTGTCAGGCGAGGCATTTCCCACTCTGTTCCTGTGTGCAAAGGGAGAAAGCTGATTGCTGTCAGAGTCTGCAAGCTGCTTCATGAGCAGCAAGAGAGGCGTGCCGGAGGGCACATAGCTAGAGACGCAAGCCGTACACACCTACAGTCCCAGTACTGGAGAAGCTGAGACTGGAGGATCATGAGTTCAAGGCCAGCCTCAGCAACTTAGCAACTTAGTGAGACCCTGTTTCAGAAAAGGGGGGAGGGGCTGGCGGCACGTAGCTCAGGGGTAGAATGCCCCTGGGTTCAATCTCCAGTGCCTACTCCTCCCAAAAAAGATATAGCTGTAAATGGCCGTATTGTGGCATCCCTGTACTAGAGTTGTGCATCTTTCCCAGTGGCCCCTACTGCTGTCAGCTGGGCTGTCCTGAGGGTCTCCGGGCTTGCCATAGTAAAGATGATCCTTAGGCCTGTCGGGCTCACCCCTACCTCACAGCTTGGCTCGGTGAGTTTCTCGTGCCGGAAACTAGACCCTCCCGACTCTGGTCCTTCCGTGGCGTCCTCAGCTGGGCTCTGAGGGCTCAGTCAGGCCGGAGGAGTCCACTGTAACAGCCGATCCACGGCGAGGCTTCTGAGGCCAGCCCAGCCCCTTCTTATTTCCTCATTAAACACAACAGTGATAAAACCCAAGGGTAGCCATTATTGTTGTGGTTTCAGGATCATTACACATTGTTGTGAACATCCTCCGGTAACCGGCGGTGAGAAACTCTAGCAGGCCCCACTTGAGCTGGGTCAGGACGGGTGAGCAAGAGTTCACCAGGCTCCAGGGAACAGCGTTCTAGAACAGGGAACAGCGCTTACGAAGCCGACAACATTAGTCAGAGGAGAACAGTGCACAGTGTTTCCTCTCCTGATGGGAAGCGATGCTTTTACCACCTGTGTGTTTTTGGGTTTTTTTGGTACTGGGGTTCCTGGAAGCCCTTCTACCTCCGGGCTACACTCCCAGGCCTATTTTTTTTTATATTTTTATTTGGAAACAGGGTCTCCTAAGCCAGTGCGTGCGGCTGGCTTCGAACCTGCATTATCCTCCTGTCTCTGCCTCCCAAGCGCGGGGATTACGAGCGTGCGCCACCACGCCCGGCCACCCGTGTGTTTTAACTATGAGGTCTGAGCTGCCCCAGGACGCTGCCTGGGAAGGAGAAGTTTCCTTTAATTGGCAATAACTGAGTCTTCAGTTCCCCCAACACCTACTGTCTCAGCACCTACCACATTGGGGTATTGTGTTGCGTTGTGAGTCCGACAGAGTCCCTTCCTCTCAAAGCTCGTCATGTGGTAGGAGGGATGGTCACACCTGTGGGTATCCCCCGGCCTCATCACCCCTGCCCCCTTCTATACATGGGCACAGCCTGGGTGCCAGCAACTCAGCGAAGGGGGGGTGAGACGGAGACCGAGCGACAGCGGCGCTGGTGGGACTGGCGGGAGTGGGCTCGAGTGTTACGCGAGGGAGAGTCTGAACGGGGACTCATTCCACAGTGCTCGTTTCTTTTACCATCCTTTCTCATGTTCTCGGTGCAGTGTGGTCCCGGGCTGGGCTGTGTGTAGCCAATTCCAGGACCTCTGTGCTTCCCTGCATTTCTGGATCTGAGCTGCTTACAAAAATGTATGTCGCCAGCAGGCTCCTGGTTCAGAGTGGCCGGGCTGGGTGTGGAAGCTACTTTCCCTCCCTGCAGCTGTGGGCGTCTCACCTGCCTCCTCTCCCCGCAGGTATGGAGAGTGCAATCACGCTGTGGCAGTTCCTGTTGCAGTTGCTGCTGGACCAGAAACATGAGCATCTGATCTGCTGGACCTCCAACGATGGTGAATTCAAGCTCCTCAAAGCGGAAGAAGTGGCCAAGCTGTGGGGGCTCCGGAAAAACAAGACGAACATGAACTACGACAAGCTGAGCAGAGCCCTGCGGTACTACTACGACAAGGTAGGCACGGGGCTCAGGAGGCTGCGTGGGGGACGGCGCCCCGCCAAGCAGAGGACCCAGGGCTCAGGAAGGGAAATAGACGGGGAGGCTGAGACAGGAGGGTCGTGCTTCGAGGACAGCCTCAGCTACTTGGGCCCTGGACAACTCAGTGAAACCCTGTTTTAAAATTAAGAATAGCCGGGCGTGGTGGTGGCGCATGCATGTAATCTCTGCGCTTGGGAGGTGGAGACAGGAGGATCACACAGGTTTGAAGCCAGCCTTGCTGGCTTAAGAGACCCAGTTTCAAAAAAAAAAAAAAATAGGGGTGGAGGTGATGCTCAGAGGTAGAATGCCCCTAGGTTTCATCCCCAGTACCGCAATAAATAAATAAATAAATAAATATAAAAAAATGAAATAGAGGCAGGTTAGCTCTGTAGATGTTCTTATCGCCCATTATATTGTCACTCCTGTATTTTCCTCTATAGTTTGCAGAAGGACATTGCTAACAGGAGAATTAAGATGCCGGGAGGTTCTGGGGCTTTCCTAACACTGACTTGCTGGAGGGATGTATAAGTATTCAAATCCAAAGTCTCTTTGGCCTGTGAGTCTATAGTTCCATCGTAAGGGCCTTTTCTGAGCAGTGGCAGCTTGGACTATTGATTTTTTTTTTGTACTGGGGACCGAACCCAAGAGCCTGCTACCTCTGAGCTATACCCCCAGCCCTTTTTATTTTGAAACAGAATCTCTCTAGGTTGATGAGGATCGTCTCACTAAGTTGCTGAGGCCGGCTTTGAACCTGTGACCCTCTTCCTGTTTCCTTCTTCCAAGTATTGGGATTACAGGAGTGTGCCGCCACGCCTGACTTGGGCACGTGAGCTCTAAGGATCCATTGTCTCGGGGTCCCCGGTCTAAATGGGAATCATAATAGTACCCATCTTGGGGTTGCTGGGAAGATGGAGCCATTCTGCGTCAAACACTTGGAACAGCGCTTGGTACATGGCTTTTGCAACTTAGTGGAAAACTTCTCCAATTAGTGGAAAGTCTCTTTTCATTTCTAAGTCACAGGGGTGAGGCAGAGTGCTTTGTTAAGTAAAAATACAGCCTCGTTGACAAAGCCAGGACCGCTGGGTTGGTTTTACTGAATTTCTGGACAAGCGGTTAATGTGCAGTGAGGGTCAGATTGCTGCCCAGTAGGGAAACCAGTCTAGGCCTGTGACTGGTGACCATTTCTGTTTGAATCTATGGTTGCCGAATATTTAGCCTCGCAGACATCAAGACTCAGAGTCATACTAACAGCAAGCTTTTGTTCTGGTTTCCCTCTTCATACTGAAAGGTGAATTAAAAGCTGATTTAAATATTAGCTCCCGATCTATATTTAGTGCCGACTGTCTGCCAACCTCTTTGGAACTGAAGATGTAAGGATTACACATTTCAGGAAGTGAAGACATCATTAATTATAAAGTGTTCCTTTATATGATCGTGATTGCAGATGATTATGTCATTGAAATGCTAAAACTGCTTTCCTTTAATGTGGCAATTAATTAATCCTGGCTTAATGCGGAGCCCTACTCAGATGTGCGCACTTCTTGCTAATTGCCTCGTCTGAAAGCCAAGCAGATGGTGTATTGTTTTGCATTTCCCCCAGGTTCTAAGTAATACCATGGGAATTGGTCCCCTAAAGGAAAACAGTCCTTCTGCCTTGCCTGCTGGCAGAGTACCGAAAAGCCTGGTGTTTTCATTGTTTTAAATCAAGGAGTCCTGCCTTGTCTGGGACTCTGTCCGCCTCTGTGCTGGGCGCTGGGCTGACGGTGTCTCCCTCCAGCAGGACAGGGTGGCCTGGGCTAGACATGACTGCTCACCATTGGCCGTTACCGGTGGTGTTTAGACTCAACAGCATTTCCTGTGGCTGATTTTTTTTTTTTTTAATCTCTAGAGAAAGCAGTTTCAAAGCTTTCAGTCAACAAGGACATTTGGGACTTTCTGGTTGGCATCTAAGACACCCGGCTGAGCGCTTCCTGCCCTGGTCTCCTTCAGACTAGACATGATCCCAGGAGACAGGCACAAAAGAGAACATGGGTATTTGATTGAGAAACCTGGCCAAGCTCACGCAGCCGGTGAGGGGCAGAGCCCAGATTTGCACCCGGCTGGTGTGCCCAGGTCCCGAGCCAAAGGCACACGCACACCTGCCTTCCGGGCTGCGTTCAGGTCTGTGATCAGGTTGCCCCAGAGTTGTTACAACCCAAGACATTTTTCTTCATTACCAAGAACACTAGTGAGGAAAGATCCTGGTAGAGCCGAAGGTCCGGGGCGCAGGTGTGGAGGGGGGCTTGATTGCCTTCCACATCACACGTATGCGCGTGCTCTCCGGACTCTTGGATGCTCCCAGATGCAGTGCATGTAAGGGATGAGTACCGCTGCAAGCCAGGCTCTTGACCAGTTCATTTTCTGTTGCTGTAACGAAACACCTGAGGTTGGATACTTTGTAAAAAGGGAATTTCATTTCGCTCACAGTTTTGGAGATTCCTGAGCGTGGCACCTCCCCTGGTGAAGGCCCCCTTGGCCGCATCACAGCATGGTGGATGACGTCATGGCAGGATAGGTGTGAGAGGGAGAGAGAGCACGGGAGGCAGGAAGCCAACGAGATTGGGAGTCAGGCTCACTCTTCAGCCCCATTTTATTTTTTTATTTGGAGACAGGATCTCATTAAGTTTTAGAGGCTGGTTTTGAACCTGTGATTCCTTACACGCCTGGCTAGGCTCACTCCTTTATAACAACTCACTCTAGTAGAACTAACTGGGGTGTAAAAAAGTAATTTCTTTGGAGGGCAGCCTTCCCAGTGACCTAGTCACCTTACCCTAAGCACCACTTCTCAAAGTCCCTCTGCCTCCCAACACTGCGGCCCTGAGACCCACGCTCCCAACACCGGGACCCTCGCTCCAACCACATCCAGATCACAGAAGACTTAGTCTCAGAGTTTGAGAAGAAAAGAAGAAGAGGGGAGGAAGATGAAGGGGAAGAAAGGAGAGGCTGACAGGGGGCGGAGGGAGGAGAAATAGGGGGGAGGGGAAATAGGAATGAGGGGGAGAAGTGTAAAAGAAGGTGACACGGGGGATGCTGTATGTTACATTTTACGTGAACACTTTCAGCTTCTGCAATGACTTGCTGACATGTGTGATGAACAGAACAAATTGCCAACGTCTGACAGTTGTTGACCTCCATCATGGCGGTCAGGAATGGTTGAGCCTCTAACCTGAGGGACGGCACAAAGTCACCCTTGGTTCCTCAGGCTGACCCTGTCTGCTTTTCCATCTCTGCCCGTCTCTTCTTCTTCCTCCTCCAGACTTATCCAGAGCCTGCAAGCTGCGTGAATGAGCTAACCATCCCCAGGCTCAGCAGCCATGTTCTCTGTCCTGTTGTCTGTTCTGTTCTTGTTTTTCTCTTGTCTGAGACTGCACATCTCTTAGTTGGTCCTATTAGGGAAGCTTTCCTGCCAGATTAGACAGGCATAAGGATATCATTATTTTATATGTTATATATTACATTTTTAGCCCATTCCAGAATATTAAAAGCTGGCAGAGGGGAAATACAAAGTAGAAATATGTGCAAAACTCACCTGAGGGAAAGAATAGATGTGCTTGTGACGTCAAGTCAGGCAAGGACCTCTCACCCCCGCTCCTTTAGTGCCTGCGCCCCAGCCGGGCTGTGGACAGCGGGTGTTGCAGCAGCAGCCCTGAGCTGGCCATGCGGGTTTGTGTCCAGCTCCGGCAGAGCTGCTCTGCACAATTGCTCTGGGCCTCAGCTTCCTTTTCTGGGCAATGAGTGTCACCGTGGAGCCTGTGCCTGGGGTTACGGGTGAGCCACAGAGACACATGTGCAGTATGAGAGCCGAGCCCAGGACCCGTGGGTGTGCTGAAGTGTCAGCCAGGGTGACCACGTGGGTGCTGTCTTCTCTATCTCAAACGTGAAAAAGCCACGTAAGTTCAAAGAAGACATTGAAGCCTTTATAGCAACTTCCTGCATGGGCACTCAGTGAAAGGAGCGCGGGGTCCTTGGAATGGCGGCTGTTTTCATTCCGGAGCACTTTGTCCTGCCCTTTTATGACTGAAGACAGACGACAGCTGTTTCTTTACCACTTGACTGTATGTCTAGGCTGCCACAAACATTCAACTAAGGCACTTCCCAATTTAAACGACTCTGAGCAGGGTGTGGTGGCACGCACCTGTAATTCTAGTACTTGGGAGGCTGAGACAGGAAGACCATAGGTTCGAGGCCAGCTTCTGCAACTTGGTGAGGCCTCGCTGCAACTCAGTGAGATCCTGTTTCAAAATAAAAAGAATAAAATAAAATAGGCCTGTGGGTGTAGCTTGGTGGTAGAATGCCCCTGGGTTCAATCCTCAGTACTGCAATAAATACATAAGTTGGTACATAAGTGACTCTGAATCAACCTTGCACACTTCTCTTAGCACCCCATGGCATCAGGCTTTCCCTTTTCCGCACCCCTCAGCAGCCATTGTGGCTTTGTATGCACAGCTGTGGTCAGAGTCCCATGTCTCAGCTTCCCCAGGGAAAGGCAGGGGGATCTTTGGGTGATTGGATCGCAGGTAGATTAAGAGAGGATATATCCGAGGTACTTGGCACAATACCAGGTACCTGGTGAGCGCACACTCCATAAAAGGCCATTTGCATTATCTGTGTTTATAAACCTTCCCGGGTTTTGCTGTTTATATGGGACACCTTTCTCACAGAACCACTTTGATGGTCACGGCGGCTTGCATAGTATCGGGCATGCACTAATGGCTCAGTAAATGCTAAACACAGGAGCAAATGGGTAAAATAATGAAGTGTAGACTACTCAGGTACCAATCACTTCTAAAAATGTTATATAAACTTTAAAAACAAACCTTGCCACCTTTTGGGTATGGTACTCTCTTAGTCTGCTAGTGAATATTCTCTAGGGTTCAGGAGGCCGGAAGCTCAAGGTGGGTGTGTCAGTGGGCGGGGCTCCTTCCAGTTGGTGGAATCCTTCCAGGCCTCCTCCTGGCTTCAGGCAGTGGCCATCAATCTTTGGTGTCTTTCTCTTGCAGCTACTTTACTCTGTCTCTGCCTCTGTCATGACACGATGTTCTCCCTTCATGTCTCTGTCCAAACTTCCTTCTTATGAGGATACCAGTCAATCGACGAGGGCCTCCTGTCCTAATGTGGTATGACTTCATCTTGACTTGGTTACATCTGCAAAGATCCTACCTCCAAATAGGGCCACAGGCACTGGCACCGGCATCAGCAAGTAGGACCTTGGATGGAGATGCATTTCTTTTCCTTTTCCTTTTTCCTTTTTCTTTTTCTTTTTCTTTTTTCTTTTTTTTTTTTTTTTTTTTTTGTGGTACTGGGGTTCCTGGAAGCCCTTCTACCTCCGGGATACACTCCCAGACCTTTTTTTTTTTTTAACAGGGTCTCTTAAGCCAGCATAGCTGGCTTCGAACCTGTGTGATCCTCCTGTCTCCGCCTCCCAAGTGCGGGGATTACAAGAGTGTGCCACCACGCCCGGCTTGGAGATGCATTTCAACCTATAATATGTATATACATCTCAGACACTGTGGGGCTTTTGTTTAGATTTTTAGAACTACATCATAGAGGAAGAGCTTTGGAGATGAGGTCTGATTCAGCAAACTAAAGACAACTGCTCCCATGATATGTTTGGCAACTAGAATCAGTGGTAGGTGCAACACTAGACTCAGTAACAGGTATGACTTATGATTCAACAGCAGGTGCCCGGGTGGGGCCTGGGGTGGAGGAGATGAGTCCTGCTTTGGAGGGATTCAACGCCTTTGAGAATTCTGTGGTCCTCTGATCCTGAACAGCAAAGGACCTTCATAGATGACTGAGGTGGGAAGAAAAGCCCCCTGGGGGCTCTGATCCCAGGTTGGCAGTGACTGAGATCTAGCTGAGATTCCCGGTTCTCTCCCTCCAGCTGCATTTCTGTGGGTTCCCTGGTGCATGTGTCAGGGAAGGCTGGAGGGCCAGGGGTTTGCAACTGAATGCTGCCAAAGACCTCCTCCCCCACTTGGAGCTTTTGAAGGGGCTGCCCCGGCAAACCCAGGTAGCCTTGGGAGTAATGGCCAGTAATAGCCAGGGAGCATCGGGCTTTCTGCTTCCCTGGGGCTGGGGACTGAAAGGTCCCTGGTCAGTCTGAGAAGTGCACTGGTAGCGGCACACTGAGGGCAGAGACCAGGGCGGCGGAGACCTGCGCAGGGCATTTTGTTTGAGGCTGGCCATTTTACAGTGACCCTCTGCCACACAGATTGTTTTCCTCAGTGTCACTCTGAGCCCTAGGGCTTGTTAATGTTGTTCTGATGATTTGAATTTGGGGGAAGAGCTTTTTCCCAGTTACCCCCCTCCTCGGGTTCAAATTAAGTTTTCAAGGAGGGAAACTTTCTGATGCAATAACAAAGATCTCTTTCTGAGATTTCATTTACTCACAGGATGGCCAACCACTTCTTTTTTCCATTACTTAACAGCCTGGGCAGACTTAGTGTTTAAGTCTTTCTCCTTAGGGTGGAGAAGGGAGCAGCCAATGCATGCCCGCGCTGGCCCTGGCCGCCGCCATGGGAGCTGTTGGGGTTCACAGCAGTGGTCGAGCCACCTCTTGACTGGGTCCTGGGTTATTTGAGTTGTGCATCCACTAGCAGGTCACATGACCCCTTCTTTCAGCTCTGCCTTTTCTCCGTCATTCAGCCATTCCTATGAAAACAGTCCTCTCTCCCCTTGGACCTTTCTGCAGCAGCTGATGGTTGGAGACAAACATGCAAACTAGTGCTCTCTCCCAAATCCTGGGAAGCGTTAGCGTAGACAGGGTGCCCAGCCTTTCACAGGAGCGAGGGGGGCAGGGAGGCTTCTGGAGGTTAAGAAACTTGCCCTGAATCTCCAGGACTGAGAATGAGTTTGCTGTCCCGAAAATAGTCTGGGCTGAATCTACCAAGAGTGGGAGAGCCTGTGCGAAGGCGGGAGGTGTGGAAGAGTTTGACTTTTCCAAGCAGCAGCGTATTTATTTAGGAAGCGAGGGAGGGAAGAGGCTGGGATGCGCGTGGGGAGCCAGCCAACGTGGAGTGGATCCCGCCACTGTGAGCCCTGGTGAGAGCCTCACGAGTGCGGTGATCAGACTCGCGTCTCTTCTCCTCTTGGCATTGGCTGTCCTGATCTGTGTTGCTGGGTTACCGGCGATCCATTTCTCCTCACTGGAGAAGCTGGTCCTGTCTGCCTTGCTCCAGAAACCCCAGGGTGGAGAAGGAAGGGGTGACACTGGGCGCTCACATTGGGCGGGCAGCTGTCCCAACTCTCTTGGTGACTGCAGAGGGACACCTGGAAGCTTGCACAGCCCCTCACCCTTTTCTGTCAGGCAGACCTTTGTCCTTGTTGGCGGTGAGCAATCATCCCAGGGCGAGGCTGAACACCCTGCCAGTCCCCTTCTTGTCCACAGATGAAAAGACTGTGGTTACAGCACAGTCCTGTGCCCACAGCAACATCCTGCTCAGCCCTTTTATGTGTGAGGTACTGGGGATTGAACCCAGGAGCATTCTACCTCCGAGCTACACCCCAGCCCTTTTTATTTTATTATTATTATTAATTTTTGTCTTGAAACAGGGCGTCACTAGGTTACTGAGAGTCTCACCAAATTGCTGAGGCTGGCCTTGAGTCTCCAATCCTCTTGTCTCAGCCTTCCAGGTAGTGGGATTACAGATGTGCTCTACCGTGCCTGGTTCCCGCTCAGCCTGTTGATGGACTAGATGATCTTTACTTCATTGGGAGGGGTTTAAGGGCAGATAGTTAAGGCAGAGTCTCATGGTTCTGGAAGTAGAACACATCACCTTCTTAAGTTAATTGGCTAATCCATTATGAATTGGGTGTGCGATTGCAGCAGGGAAATGTGGGTATTAATAATCCATGTCTGAGGTCGACTGCCTGTGCCAATAAGCTGGACCATGGCAGAATTCTTAAATCCCCTAAATAAATTTTATGAAGGTAAAAATGATGTATTGTCAGAGCAGAGAAAGAACAAAAGTCTAGCTAGACCGCCTTTGTTGATTGTGGAATTCCACGGAAGACCCCTCTCTCCTGGACTCCGTTGACAGTGCTCTGTGTAGCGACAGAGCCATCGGTGCCCAGTGCTGGGCCCAAGTGTGAGAAGCCCGTGTATTTTCTTGGCTCTTTCCTTCCCTTTTGCACCATATCCGCTGCTTGGATAGCTTGAAGCATAGCAGATGGCCACTGGGCTTTTTGCCTGGAGACCAGGGCTGGGGGACGGGGTGGTCACCAGGGCTTCACTGCGTGCATTTGGCCCCAGAAGCGGCTTCCAAACCCACCGAGTAGGTTGCTGCCTCCTGGAGATCTTCCAAGCTGATCACCTTGCCCGGGGAGTTAGCAGCCCAGCCGGCAGGCATAGGGGCCAGGCTGCAGGGGGAGGGGGCGGACACCATGCTGCCTTGGGGTGCCTCCCGCCTTGTGCGAGCTTCTGAGCCAGCTTCCCAGTGGCACTCAGCGTTCCCCCAAATAGGACAGTTGCTAAGGAACGAGGACGAGCCGGAGTCTTGGGAGCACCTTCAGCCCCACATTGATGAAAATGCCTTCGCGCTCCGCCTGGCTGCCAAAGCTCCCGCAGCCCTGCCAGGTCCACTTGCGTCAGGCTGTTCCCCGAGCCCACACGGAGCCTGCGCCTGCCGGCAGCAGCAGCCCTGCTTCTGGGCGTTTAGCTGCAGGAAAATTTAGGGGTTGTATAGACACACTGACAAAACCCTAACATTCACATCACACCACCTACTGCCCACTACCCCAGCTGCTCCTCTCCTGGCCTCTCTCCCACCTCCAGCCGTGCGCACCTCCCACCCCAGATAGTAGCCTGAGGAGGGCACACACATGGACAGAGCATTTTGCTTTATCCGGTACTGCGTTGGGTCTTTTTGCATCTATTAGCTCATTTTCTCACTCCTGAAGCACCTGTCCTTATGGTCAGATGCAGGCCCAGCAGAGAGAAGAGGATACTGTGTCATAGAGGTTGATTGACAGCTGGCCCATGGTGGAGCTTTCTGCCTGGAAGCCTTGAGCCCTAGGTCCCTGCTGGGATCGTGAAGCTGTGGAAAACTCTACACTGCAGATCCACAGGCCCAGACTGGACCCTTCCATTCCTCACCTTGTACATTACTGCCGCAAGGGCAGGCAGAAGGGAGAGATGGAGCCAGATGTAGTGATGCACACCTGTAATCCCAGTACTTGGGAGGCTGAGACAGGAAGATCGCAGGTTCAAGGACAGCCTCAGCAACCTAGCGAGAGACTTTGTTTCCAAATGAAAAGGGTTGGGAGTGTAGCTCAGGTCGAATGCCACTGGGTTCAATTCCCAGAATTAAAAAAAAAAAAAAGGAAGAGACAGCCCCCAGCATTTTTTATTTTAATCAAGTTGACAATGAAAAGACTCCAGAGGAATTCTCTGAGCCAGCTGAGAATGAGAGGTGCTGATTCTGGTGGCTCCTACATCCAGAAGACTCTTCCTAAAGACAGCCAGGTGGTGTCAGCACACGTCTGCTTGTGCACCTCCCAACCTAGCCTTGGCCATGGGCAGGACTCCACAATCCCTTCACCATCTGCCCCCAACCCCAGGTGGCCACTGCTCCTTCCCTCTGGCTCCTGCCTGTCCCGCCCAGGCCGGCTCTCAGCTCATCTCCGAGTACACCTGCTCCAGCCAGGCCTGCGCCGTGTCCCTGCCCTCACCTCCTGTCATTCTTTCTGCTCCTGAGCCCATGCCGTGGTCCCTTATTATCCCAGCATGTCTATGGTGCCAAATAAAAGCAGAACGCAGAGCCGGGCATGGTGGCGCATGCTATAATCCCCGCGCTTGGGAGGCATCGCGCAGGTTCAAAGCCAGCTGTGCTGGCTTAAGAGACCCTGTTTCCAAATAAAAATATAAAAATAGGTCTGAGAGTGTAGCCCAGAGGTAGAAGGGTTTCCAGGAACCTCAGTACCACCAAAACAAAACAAAACAAAACAAAAAAAACAAAAAAAAAAACAAAAAAAGCAGAATGCATATGTGAGTAGCCAGCACAGCAGAGTTCCATCCTAGTGACTTGGAAGGGAACCTGTCACCTTAGAATGTCAGCGTGGGAAAGGACCTACAAAACCAGCTCACACCACCTCCATGCCTGTGGCCAATGAGGACCCCACAGGGAGGTGTCTTTCTTTCGTTGTATTTTTATTCTTTTTCTGTGTGGTGCTAGGGGTTGAGTCCAGGGCTCTACCACTGTTCCCAGAACTGAGTTCCATCTCCAGGCTGGGAGGTGACTTTTCAGTAAATCGGTGGCAAAGCCGGAATGAGAACACATTCCCGAGTTACCTGTGGCCCCTGACTCCCCCACGCACCTGCCGGCACTGGAGGGGGGTCACTGCCACCACAGACAAAGGCCACTGTCTCAAAGTCCCCAGGAAAAATGGGGGAAGACATGCTAGGGGAGCTGTTTGCATTTTATTGACTACAAACATCCGTGAGTGTTTAAAGAGAGGCAGGGGGAGCCCGGACCCAGCGGCAGCCAAGGAGGGAGAAGAGGGTGGGAACATGTCCAGTGTCCTCTGGGGCCAGCAAGATCACGGTTGCTCGGGCAGCAAGGCTGAGGAGCCCTCCCCCATCAATTTCAGGCTGAATTTGGTGAGACAGTTCACACTGCAGCTTCCCAGTGCCAAAAAGTAAACAGTTCTCAGCCCAAACCACAAAAACTCCTCCCCTGGAGGCGGTCTACTTTGAAAATCAGAGCCTGTTCCGGGCACGTTATTCTTAGAAGTTTAAATGGAGTGTGTGGGTGTGTGTGTGTGAGAGAGAGTATACATCAGAGAAAGGACGGCAGGGCTCCAACTTGTCCAGTGCCCAGGGCAACAAGCACTTCTCGGTGACAGTGACAGCCAGCGGCAGTGCCGGCGTCACAGCAGGGAGGCGCTGCTGAGCCTAGCCCGGAGCCTTCCTTCCGCCGGACCCCATCTCCTCAGCATGTTTTGGGAGAGCACCTGCTTATTGAGAAGGACCGTAGTGTGTGATTCCCACAGGCATGGCTTGTTCCAGCTTTGGAGAGAGGACAGTTCAGGTTTTGTGTCAGAAAAGACTGAGGGAAACTGCACTCCCGACGGCAACCCGAGTGAGTCGCTGAAGAAAAGGCGCGGACATGGATGGGATGCTGGAGCGCGGAGCCCGCAAGTTCTGCTCCCTAATTGTGCAAACTCACTGGCCGGAGCCCCGGGGCCCTCATCTGTGAAATGGGCTTGCAGCATCCTGAGACTCACGTGAGACCATGTGTAAGCCCGCTGTCACATGTTTTAAGGACCTGTATGAGCAGGTTCTGAGGGCACTGACATGTATGACCCTGTAGAACAAAACTACCCCTTGAGGTATTCTTATTCCCGTTTTAAGGATGAGTACACTGAGGCCTACTTCAGCAAGTTCTGTAGAAGAGAGGCTGGGAGCTCAGCCCGGGCCTGCCTGTGAGATCTGACTTGTGGGTTCCTGGCCTTGCCCCGGGGGGAGCTGCTGCTCTGTGGGTGTGTGGGGGCTGTGGACACCAGCCCCGGGGGGTTTCCTGGCACCTGCTGTCACACAGACAGCCAGTCTCTGCCTCCTGGGGAGCTGCTTCCTCCGCAGAGGCTTTTTTCCCCCCGGGAACTCTGCAGTTAGTGCTCCTGAGCTCTGGGGTGTGGGGGCCCCTCGGTGCTGGCGGGTGCCCTTAAGCAGCTGTCTCTGGGACATGTGCCCGACACTGCTTCCTGGAAGAGGTGTGGCTGAGGAATCGAAATGGCTGGAGTGGGGGTTGCCGTGGTCGGGGACAGCTGGGTTCAGACTTCAGCTCATCAGTGATGAGCTGTGTGGTCCTGGGCTAAGCCTTCATTTGACAAATAATACGTGTGATTTTTGAAAATATGAAAATATGGGTGAGCAAAAATCAGTATTAAAATCACTAAGTTTTAGCCGGGCGTGGTGGCGCACGCTTGTAATCCCCCTGCTTGGGAGGCTGAGAGAGGAGGATTGTGCAGGTTTGAAGCCAGCCTCAGCTGGCTTAAGAGACCCTGTTTCCAAATAAAAAATACAAAATAGGTCTGGGAGTATAGCCCAGAGGTAGAAGGCCCCTGGGTTCCATCCCTAGTACCACCCCCCCAAAAAAAAATCACTAAGTTTTATTATACATCTTTTAAGTTTTTTTCCCTTCTTTTATATAAAAACACTTGTATCTCTATAGAAAATCATCTCGCTGCTGGGCGTGGTGGCGCGTGCCTGTAATCCTAGTATTTGGGAGGCTGAGACAGGAGGATTGCAGTTTCCAGGCCAGCCTCAGCAACTAGCAAGACCTTGTTTCCAAATAAAATATAAAATAGGGCTGAGGTGTAGCTTAGAGGAAGAAGGCCCCTGAGTTTCATCCCCAGTATTACACACACACACACACACACACACACACACACACACACACACACACACATCATTTCGCTAAAATAATGGGGTCCAAGTGTGCACATGATCATCATCATCATTATTATTATTATTATTATTATTATTATTTTTGGTGGTACTGGGGTTCCTGGAAGCCCTTCTACCTCCGGGCCACACTCCCAGACCTACTTTTTTATATTTTTATTTGGAAACAGGGTCTCTTAAACCAGCGCAGCTGGCTTCGGACCTGCGCGGTCCTCCTGTCTCCGCATCCGAAGCGCAGGGATTAAAAGCGTGCGCCACCACTCCTGGCCTTACACGGTCATTTTTCATTTAGTGTATATTTAAAGACAGGAGGAAATACAAATGCTGTTTTGACCATTGAACTAGCCAAGGGTGCACCACTGTGTGGCTCACTCCACATCGAACCCACTGCCAGGTGGTGGAAATGAAACCTCACCATCCAGGCCAGAGCAGCGGCCTTGGACTTCCTCACCTGTCAAAGCATGGCAGTGGGCACCTTGCGAGGCGGGTGGGGTACCAGCAGGTGATTGGCTTTCCTGGAGGAAGGCTTGGTGCTTTTCTCCATCCATTCTACCCACGGCGCCGTCCTCAGAGAGGGCCTACCACAGTGAAGATAAACATGCCCCAAGTAAGCCCACTGTCCTGTGTCTGCTAGCCCAAATGCCTGGCCCCATGTGTGGGGGACCTTGGACAGGCGCTCCAGGCCAGCAGAACCTACCGGCCTCTACCAGGAGTCCCTCTCTGCAGAGGCCTGGCTGCAGTCCGCACCGCGAAGCCCCCGGCCTGTGTGGACAGCTTGTTTCTTGCTCTGACAGCAGTTGGGATCAGCCAGGTGTCGGGTTTAGTGTCTACACCACCTTCTAGGGCCTGATGTGCTCACCCTGACTGCGGAGTGCTGGGCTTCGGCGATCACCTCCTGGGGGCCACCCTTGCCTCCCCCATCCTGGAGTCAATTGGATTTGTGAGGTTCGCATCATGGTGGATGTCCAGTGCTGGCTGTACCTTGAGTCTATTTCTTGTCTGAACCCAATAAATAAGCCATCACGTTTCTCGTCATGGTTGATGTACGTAAGCCAGGTGTAATCATCCTGCTGTGCCATGGATCACGTTAACACAGCCGTGAATAAAGTGGGATAGAATGTGCACAGCCTTCCCAGAGGGCAGATAGTGACTAGTAAAATGTTACTGGGACTGACAAGAGGGTAGTGTTTATGTTTTGGGTTTTTTTTTTTTTTTTTTTTTTGGTGGTACTGGGGTTCCTGGAAGCCCTTCTACCTCCGGACCACACTCCCAGGCCTATATTTTTAGAAACAGGGTCTCTTAAACCAGAGCAGTTGGCTTTAAACCTGTGTGATCCTCCTGTCTCTGCCTCCCAAGCGCGGGGATTACAAGCGTGCGCCACCACGCCCGGCTTATGTTTTGGTTTTGTTTAATTGGAGTGTAAGAATAATGATAATTGTAATAGCTAGTACACATCACCGACTTACACATGTGCAGATGTCGGGCATTCTGATACGGGTTTTAGGCATATAGGTCTGTCCCCGTTTTATAGATGTGGATACTGAGGCGCACAGCTAGTGTGAGATGGGGTAGCAGTAGCTTTTGTGATGCTGTGATCTGGTGGTTATTTATTGGAAAGGCGCCTACTGCTGCCCCCCTTACTCAGCCCTGCTACCAGTGTAGGGGTAAGAAAAGGCCCAGGCCAGTGTTAGCAAGAGTTTTCTGCACATGTTTTTCTATTTTCTTAGGGAACTATTGCCCTGCCTTGAATTTTGAGAAGATAGGAAGGTGCAGTCGGGGAGCCTGAGCTGGGTGGTCAAGGGGGAACCAGCCCAGGCCTGGCTCCTCCTAGGGAGGAGATTGGGTAACAAGCCTGAGCATACCATAGATCAAATCAAGGTGCCAGGCCAGCATGATGGACAGACACCTGGGGAACGTTTTGCTGAGTCAGCAGACAGATGAAATTACAGCTCATTAAGCTCTCAAGGGAAGCATGCAGTTGAGGTGTGCTTATGGCCGCGGTGTCTGTTTGGGAGTTTTCAGTTTAATGCCAACAACAAAAAAAAAAAAAAAAAAAAAAAAAAAAAAAGCAGGCCGGGGCATGGTGGTGCACGCCTGTAATCCCAGCATTCAGGAGGCTGAGACCGGAGAATCGGGGTTTGCGGACAGCCTCAGCTACTTAGTGAGGCCTTCTGCAACTCAGTGAGACCCTGTTTCAAAATAAAGAATTAAAAATAGGGCTGAGGGTGTAGCTTGAAGGTAGAATGCCCCTGGGTTCCATCCCCAGTACCGCAAAAACAACAAAACCAAAAAATCCATCTGTGGTTGGGACACATACCCATGGAGCTTTAACCACCTAGGGAATTGGCCTTAGAAAATATGTCAGTCCTGGGGCTAAGCCTCTGAATTTTGAGAAGCCTCTGGCTTGATGCTGGCTTTAGTTTTTCTCATTCATTCACCAAACATTTAGTTAACTTATTTTGATATTAACCTGATAACATCATAATTAATAAGGTAAACCAGGCATGTTAGCATGCCTGTAATCCCAGTCAGTACTTGGGAGGCTGAGACAGGAGGATTACAGGTTCAAGGCTAGCCTGAGCAACTAACTTACTGAGGCTCTCCTGCAACTTAGTGAGACCCTGTTTCAAAAATAAAAAAGAAGCTGGGTGTGGTGGCACACACCTGTAATCGCAGTACTTGGGAGACTAAGATGGGATTGCTGGTTAGAGGACAGCTTCGGGGAGCAGTAAGACTTTCCTCAACCTAGGGGAGACCCTGTTTCAAAATAAAAATAGGGCTAGGGATGTTGCGCAGAGGTTGAACACACCTGGATTCAAACCCCATTAACACATGCGCGCGCGGACACACACACACACACACACACACACACACACACACACACACACGGTAAATTAAATTTCAAAAGCATCTCTTTCTATACCTACTTCTGTTTGTAATTTTTTAAAAACCACAAAACTTAATTGAAACATTTCTCATCTATCTTTTACAACCATGGATAAAAAGTATTTGGGAAAAATAAATTGCATCTTTACCAAACATGCACAGACTTTCATTCCTTGTCATTATTTCCTAAATAATATGGTATAACAACTCTTTCTGTAGCATTTATGTTGTGTTAGGTCTTATATGTAACCTGAATATGTGCATAGATTATATATAAATCACACCATTTTATTCATTCATTTATCTGTTTATTCATTTTTTGCGGTACTGGGGATTGAACCTAGGGACATTCTACCTCTGGACTATACTCCTCAGCCCTACTTTATTTCTTTTTAATTTTGAAACAGGATTTCGCTAAGTTTCTGTGTCTCAGCCTCCCAAGTACTGGCATTACAGGTGTGCATCTCCATGTCCAGTTTACCATGCCATTTTATAGAAGGGTCTTTGAGCATATGTGGGGGTTGGGGGTTGTTTCTGGACCATCAGACACTGAACGATTATATTTGAATTTATTTACATAGGCTCCTTTTTCCCTCCTCAGAGGGAAAAGGCAGTATACCCTATGTCCGTGTGTGTGTGTGTGTGTGTGTATTAAATACAACTATGTGCACACCTAGTGAGCCCTGTAACCTGCTGTCAGGCAGCAGGCAACCCCAAGGGACTTGGATTTGCTGACTGGTGTCTTCTGCCCTGTTAGGGGGTGACAAGGGGTGCTCAAGGGGGAGTTAGTTGGGAGGCCTCTCCAGGCTGCACGTGAGGCTCCTGCGTCATCGTGACACCACGGAGGATGGGACAGTGGCATTCATCCCCCGGTTTGCTCTTTTGCTCAGAGCTGCCTGGGGCTCCTTGTAGGAGAAGGTCACTTCTTCCCTCCCTCTGAAGTCAGCATGCCCCTGCTTGCTGCCTGGAGCTGTCCTGGAACGCCCAGAAAAGCTGGCCCTGGGACACGTTTCCCAGGGGATTACACAGGCTGGTCCCACACGCATAAAGGAGGCAGATGTGTGGCTCTCAAACCGTGCCCACAGTGGCTTGGACCGGCTGGGGACACGCCAGCATCTGTCCGGTTACTAGGCAACTAGAAGCAACAAATACTTGGGAGTCTGGGGTGGGGGAGGGGAAGGAAGGCAGACTGCTAAATATCTTCATCATTTCCCATAATGAGAACCCTACGTAAGTTCTCTGTCATCCTGGGCTGGCCAAGTGCCACCAAGGATGCCAGTGCCCCGTTGGTCCTCCCCAAGTACAAGCCTGTCATGGTGCATGATTTATGCTCTCTGAGCCTTGGTTTGTTCACCCCTCAAATGGGGATAATAATAGTTCTGATCTCTCTCAGGATTACATGAGATGCTTGTCAAGTTCTTAGAGCAGAGCCTGACATACTATGTGCTTAGCAAATGCTAGCTGGTATCATCCTCCTCTTCCTTATCATCATTTGTGGTATTAGGGATTGAACCCGGGGCGTTCTTCCTACAAGCCACACCCCACCCCTTTTTAAATTTTGAAACAAGGTTTTGCTAAGTTGCTGAGAGCCTCACCAAGTTGTTGAGACTGGTCTCAAACCTGCAATCCTCCTGTCTCAGCCTCCCAAGTACTGAGATTACAGGCATGTGCCACTACACCCGGCTAATATTGTTATTATTATTGTTTGCACTATGAGTCCCCGGTACCACAAAAATTAAGTAAGTAAGTAAGTAAGCCAATAAATAAGTAAATAAATAAAAATTAAAAATAAAAACAAAGCTGGGTGTGGTGGCGCACATTTGTAATCCCAGTACTTAGGAGGTGAAGACAGGAGGATCACAGGTTTGCAACCAGCTTCAGCTACTTAGTGAGGCCCTCCGCAACGAGACCCTGTTTCAAAATAAAGAATAAAAAAATAGGGCAGGGGGTATAGCTCAGAGGTAGAATGCCCCTGAGTTCAGTCTCTGATACTACAAAGAAATAAGTAAGTAAATAAATAAATAAATAAATAAATAAATAAATAAATAAATATAAAAACAGCTTTATTGCAATGCAGTTCATTCATTTAAAATAAGTGTATAGTCCAGTGGCTTTGACTATATTCAGAGTTATGCATCCATTCCCATAAAATATCTTTATTGTCCCCCAAAGAAACCCCACTCCAGCTAAGCCACCATCCCCCATTCCTTTACCCCTCTCAGTCTTTGGTAACCAATATCTACTTTTTGACTCTATGAATTTTGCCATCCTGGACATTTCATATACATAGAATCTGTAATATGGGGCCTTTATACTTATGTAGTATCTGGCTTCTTTAGCATGATGAATTCTAGGTCATGTTGTAGCATTCATTAATACTTTATTCATAATTATTGCTAGATATTATTCCATTGTAAGGATATACTACATTCATTTAGCCTCGGTGGGCAGGCATGTGGGCTGTTCCTCATGTTCTTTTGAACCCATAGAGGCTCAGCAACTCTATCTGTGAGTGTCTTTTGATTTCTGACTGTGTGTGTGTGTGTGTGTGTGTGTGTGTGTGTGTAACGTGATAAAACCTAGGGGTGTGTTGCCACTGAGCTACATCCTTAGTCCTTTTTAATTTTTTTTTATTTTTCAATAAGGTCTCACTAATTACCACACACTGGTCTTGAACTTGCCATCCTCCTGCCTCAACCTCCTACATAGCTGGGATTACAGGTGTGCACCACTGGCTTCCAGCCATTTTTTGATGAGTAGACACTTTTTTTTTTCCAGTACTGGGGATGGAACCCAGGGCCATTCTACCTCCAAGCTACACTCCCAGCCCTATTTTTTATTCTTTATTTTGAAACAAGGTCTTACTAAGTTGCAAAGGGCCTAAGTATCTGAGGCTGACCACAAACCCTCCATCCTCCTGTCTCCGCCTCCCAAGTACTGTGATTACAAGCATGCGCCATTGTGTCCAACTGTAGTAGAAACTTTTTAAAAATAACTTTTATCACAGACCTAAATTATTTCCTGGCTTGTTCATGAATATACTCCCTCCTCAGACATGAGGGAGTTCTGAGCCTGTAAGAAAATTAAAGATTTTAAGGAAAAAAATTAGTTTATAAGACGTGCCAAAAGAAAAAATTCAGACCTTACCATTTCTTTTTTTTTTTTTCCCTTCTGTATAATTATTTAGGCTCAAAAGATTCACTCAGTTTAGATGAAGGTTGAAATTGAAGGCTGAGGAGGAAAATAGTTTGCCCCCAGGGAGGAAAATATTATGGGTAAAAATCAAAAGCAGCCCAGAATTCTAGTACAGGACGCCCACATGCTCCAAGACAGCACATTTTCTTTATAATAGGAATGGACTCTGGGACAGGTGGGTTCCATGACACCCTTATTTAATCTTTTCCTGCTGGGAGCCTGGCTCGTTCTCTACCCAGGTCTGGTGCTACACTCTGCAGATAGGGAGCTGGGCCCAGGTAGAACCTTTCAGTCCCCCAGCTTCTGAAGGCTTGCCCGCCTGGGTATGGGACTGAAATCAGCTGGAGTCCTGGACTGGGTAGGGTAAGTTGCATCCAGAGCCCAGGATGCCAGCCGCTGGACCCGTCCAGCTGTCAATCAGATCTAACCTGTCCCTTGGTGAGGGCCAGCCTCCTGCGTGCTGGTGCTGCGTGAAGTTTCCCCAGGACTTGCATGAGTGGGGTTTCCTGTGCTGAGTGAGGATCTGTGTGTGCCCTGTTTTAGATACTTGCCCCAAGGAATTTCTCCTTGGAAATCCCAGTGACGTGTGCCATTTCTCCCTCCTTCCATCTCTTCCTTCCTTCCTTCCTTCTTTCCTTCCTTCTTCCTTCCTTCAAGGGAGCAAAAGGCAACTTAGATCCGAGTACAGTGGTTCATACCTATAACCCCCAGTACTTGAGAGGATCACAGCTTCAAGCAGTTTAGTGAGACTGTGACTGTCACCATTTAGTGAGACTAAAAAAAATATAAAGGGCTGAGTGTGTGTGTGTGTGTGTGGGGGGGTGTAGCTCAGAGGTAGAATGCCCCTGGATTCCATCCCCAGTATCACACAAACGATCATCAAAAAAGGCAATTCAGAATACCATTAATTAGCAAGATGGCAGGCCAAACCCTAACATGTTTATATTTTGGACCAAGCCATAATCACCAAAGGAACATCAAAATTTAATGAAATCAACTCTATTGGGGGTGTTCTTCGATGCTCTCTCTTCATATTTGTGTGTGTTAAATGTGAAAAGTTCAGGCTCTAGGACCATAGGTCCTGGAGGTTTGGGGCAGATGCCACCCCATCTCTGAGCCTGGGTATGACTGGAAAGTTAAAGGATGCAAGACGGTCGGTGTCGAGGTCCCGCGCCTCAGCTTGCACACAGATGGCCTGTTCAGAAGGGCTGTCCACGGGAGGCTGCTTCTGAAGCTCTTCTTCCCCAAATGATTTTATCTTTTGGCCCTTCCCTCATACGTATTTTATTTTATTTTTAATTTTTTTAATTTTTTGCAGTACTGGGGATGGAACCCAGGGGCATTCCACCTCCAAGCTACATCCACCAGCCTTATTTTTTATTCTTTATTTTGAAACAGGGTGTTACTGAGTTGCAAAGGGCCTCACTAAATAGCTGAGGCTGCTCGCGAACAGCAATCCTCCTGTCTCAGCCTCCCAAATGCTGGGATTACAAACGTGCGCCACCTCGCCCGGCACTCATACGTGTTTTAGGAGGAACAGCTCATAAGAATCATCAGAATCTTTTTCTCACGGAGTGGCACTAGCTCTTTGTGCTGGAGGGAGTCCATCTCTTTCCCCTAGGCACCTGGGACCTCACCCAACCTCAGATTGAGGCACGTGGCAAGTATTCAATAGATAACATTTGGAATCTGGTGGATTCTGCAGACAATTAATGTACTGACTTAATAAACTCCAAACAAGGCCCAGCCTTTACTATAAAATTTCTTTTCCCAAAGGGCTTTGTATTGTTTGCAGTGTTATTATTTTTTTTTTCATTTGCATCCTAATGTTTGAGGACTGGAGACATAAACCAAAGAGCCAGAAGTAGATACTAGGAACTTAAAATACTAGCCAGGTGAGGCGGTGCACACTTGTAGTCCCAGTACATGGGAGGCTGAGATAGGAGAATTGCAGGTTCAAGGCTCGCCTCAGCAACTGAGCGAGACTCTACTTAAAAATAAAAATTAAAAAGGGCTGAGGATGCCGGGCGTGGTGGCGCACGCTTGTAATCCCAGCGCTTGGGAGGCTGAGACAGGAGGATCGCACGGGTTCGAAGACAGCCTCAGCTACTTAGTGAGGCTCTCAGCAACTTAGTGAGACCCTGGTTCCAAATAAAATATAAAAAAGGTCTGGGAGTATAGCCCGGAGGTAGAAAGCCTCTGGGTTCCACCCCTAGTACCACCAAAAATAAATAAATAAATAAAGGGCTGAGGAGGGTGTGGTCGTAGGTAGAAGGCCCCTGGGTTGAATCCCCAGTGCCAAATAAAACAAACTATATGAGTGCCATAAATATGCAAGACAATAAATATCCAAATAGACAGTTTTTTTCCGGCAGTGGCTTTCTTAGCAGGAAGTAGGAAAGGCAAACGTGGTGATATGGATTAAGAAAAGGTGTGCTGTGTGGCACGATGACTTTGACTCCTGTGCCGCTTTCCGGTCTGCAGGGCGCTTTTTCATTATCGTCTCCTTACTTTCTCTCCCTCCAGGGGTGCTAAGACATGCCGCTTCCCACTTACCCATGGGGTGGGGGTTTGAGTTATTTAAGTGCTCAAATTTAAACTTACCTCATAACTTTTACTTATTTTTATTTCAGCGCTGGGGATCAAACCCAGGCCTTGCACATGCTAGGCAAACATTCTACCCCTGAGCCACATCCCCAGCCCTCTAGATTCTTTTTTTTTCTTTTCTTTTTTGCAGGTCTGGGGATGGAATCCGGGGGGATTCGACCTCCAAGCTATACCCCCTGCTCTAGTTTTTATTCTTTAATTTGAAACCGGGTCTCACTAAGTTGCAGAGGGCCTCACTAAGTAGCTGAGGCTGTCCATGAACTGCGATCCTCCGGTCTCAGCCTCCCGAATGCTGGGATTACAAGCGTGCGCACCATGCCCGGCTCTTTTGATTCTTAACACAGAAATAACAACACCTTCTTCCTAGGAGCACAGCACAGATTATATGAGATAAGGTCTAAATAATCCCAGCCACGTGATTACTTTTTTATTTTTTTGCGAGTCTGGGGATGGAACCCAGGGGCATTTGATCTCTGAGCTATACCCCCTGCCCTATTTTTTATTCTTTATTTTGAAACAGGGTCTCACTAGATTGCGGAGGGCCTCACTAAGTAGCTGAGGCTGTCCACGAACCCGCGATCCTCCGGTCTCAGCCTCCCGAATGCTGGGATTACAAGCGTGCGCACCACGCCCAGCGTTCATTACTATTACTATGTTATTAGGAATGATAATCCTTGTTTTACAAAAGAGGAACTCCCAGTTGACATCAGCTGGCCAGTGGCCGCAGCCCTACTAATTAACAGGACAGGATGCAAGTCCAGTCCTACAGCCTCTAACTTTCCTCTTCTTCCTGCCTCTCCAAAGCCAGCGTGTGTGCATTGGGGATTGGCGCTCGCGACGGGAACATGAGCCCTTACGTTGCACGGCCTACGTGGTGTCTCGGGTGCCCTCCCATCTTTAAATGTCTCCTTTTGTATCTGCAGAACATCATCAAGAAGGTGATTGGGCAGAAGTTTGTGTACAAGTTCGTCTCCTTCCCGGAGATCTTGAAAATGGACCCCCACACGGTAGAGATCAGCCGGGAGAGCCTCCTGCTGCAGGACAGCGACTGTAAGGTGTCCCCCGAGGCCCGCGAGGCCCACAAGCACGGCTTGTCCGCGCTCAAAACCACGAGCCGCAACGAATACATCAACTCAGGCCTCTACTCCTCCTTCACCATCAACTCCCTGCAGAATTCCCCCGAGGCCTTCAAGGCCATCAAGACAGAGAAGCTGGAGGAGCTACCTGAAGACAGCGCCCCCGTGGAAGAAGTCAGGACTGTGATCCGGTTTGTGACCAACAAAACCGACAAGCACATCACCCGGCCCGTGGTGTCCCTGCCCTCCACGCCGGAGGCCGCCGCCGCCTCCGCCTTCCTAGCCTCATCCGTCTCAGCCAAGATCTCCTCTCTAATGTTGCCAAACGCCGCCAGCGTGTCGTCCGTCTCGCCCTCCTCGTCCCGGTCCCCATCCCTGTCCCCCAACTCGCCCCTCCCCTCTGAACACAGAAGCCTCTTCCTGGAGACCGCCTGTCATGACTCGGATTCCCTGGAGCCCTTGAACCTGTCATCCGGCTCCAAGACCAAGTCTCCATCTCTCCCCCCAAAGGGCAAAAAACCCAAAGGCTTGGAAATCTCCGCGCCGCCGCTGGTGCTGTCGGGCACCGACATCGGCTCCATTGCCCTCAACAGCCCTGCTCTCCCCTCGGGGTCCCTCACCCCAGCCTTCTTCACAGCGCAGGTAAGAGCTGCTCCAGGGTCCTGGCCGCACCCAGATTCACTGCTTAGCCACTTCCTTCTGTCCTTCCAGAGAGAAGCCCACCACCCTTGTCTCACTGTAGATCCAGGAAGGGAAGTCGCTTGCTTTTCCATCCACAGACTAAGGTCTTCACGGGAGACAAGGCTGGGATGCTGGTGATGGAGGCTGGTGGGCTGGTTTCTTGCTTCTAGTGGCCTAAAGTGACCAAAAGGAGAAAGACGAGGTGCCCACCGGCTGTCAGGGCACATCTGAACAGTGGTGTCCTGTGGAAATCGAGGAGGGCAGATGTCTGCTTTAGGAGGCACTGGGGCCTTAGGAAGTTTCCTGTCAACAAGCGTGGAGATGTTCACAGGTACCAGCATTGGCGTTTTGAGCGTGGGTCTGAGCTCATCATGTTCGCCTCCAATAAGATATGCAAAGGCCACAATGGGCAGGAGATTGGTCGGTAAATACAGTGCTGTTGGGCGTGGTGGCGTGAACCTGTAATCCCTGTGCTTGGGAGGCTGAGACAGCAGGATCACAGATTCAAAACCAGCCTCAGCAACTTTGAGAAACTCTCAGAGACCTAGCAAGACCCTGTTTTAAAGTAAAAAAGGGCTGGGTGTAGCTCGGAGATATACCCTCAGAGGTACCCTAGGTTCAATCCCCAACACCAATAAATGAATGAATGAATAAATAAATAAATAAAAGCGCTATTGTGAGGAAGTGCAAGCCCGCATTGCAGAGGAGAGGAGAGCACATTTGTTAAGCATGGAAGTCTTGGTTGCTGTCGAGCCAGGGAGAAGCAGCCTTTTCCTTAAAATAAAACATCGAGTGGCACTAATCTGGTCCATTTGGCAGCCAGAGTGGATTCTGTTTCTCCTTGAAAGCTGCAAACAGTTTAGTGGCAGAAGTTAAGAGCTTTGGTTTAGGGGTCACCAGCCCTGGGTCCCTTTGGATTCCATTCCTTGCCCCCAGCTTTGTAGGAGTTGTTAAATGTGTGTGTGTGTGTGTGTGTGTGTGTGTGTGTGTGTGTTACTGGAGGATGGAACCCAGGGGCTTTCTACCTCCGGGCTATACTCCCAGACCTATCATATACTTATTTGGAAACAGGGTCTCACTAAGTAGCTGAGGCTGGCTTTGAACCCGTGCCATCCTCCTGTCTCAGCCTCCATAGCTCTGGGATCACAAGAGTGTGCCACCATGACCGGCTTTAGGCAGTTGTTCCCTGAGCAAAGTAGATTAGTGTAGGGAAGAGGGGAGGCGGTGGTCCTGCTACCTGGTGGGTGGGGGCACCTGGAACTTTGTGGCCCCTGGGTGGGCACACGTGCTAGGTTAAATCAGAGCCCGTGCCTCCTGCCTCTGTGGCTGTTCCTGTGAGCAGCCTCTGCACATGAGCTCTTCCTGTGTACCACTCCCTTGTACACTCCACAGGTCTCCCGGTGTGTTCTGTGGACTCTGGGGTCCAGCTGGGGCGAGTGGACTCAGAGGTGAAGTGCCTTATCTGGGGTCACACAACTAGAGGAGAGAAGGAGCGACTTTGGACCCATGGGTCTGCCGTCAGAACCTGTGCTCTGGAGGAAATGCCCTCTCCCGTCCCATGGGGAGAGCGCCCACTGTCTCCTGGGGTGATGGCGACCGTGGGGCCTGCCAGCGGCTGAAAGCAGCTCCTGGTCACTGTCCTCACACTGGCTCCCCGGAGATCACATAGCACCTGGGATAGGCGCTGGCGGTCACCCTCCTGCTGCCACGGGCAGGGGTCATGGCTGACAGGTTGGAGTGAGCTCCTGTGCTCTGACGCCAGGCTCTCTCTAACAGATTGAATGCTGGAGACCAAGGACTGCAGCTGAATGGCTCAGAGGCAGCTTCCCCCAGGAGCCCGGTGGGGGGTGGGGGCAATCTGAGCTTCTCCTCCCCTGGTTTCCGTGTTTGCAACTGTAAGGCTGAGAAGGGGCTAAAGCCTGGCCAAGGCCCACTCTGATTTCAATGCCTGCGCTCTCCTCTGTGAGCCTGTACCGGCTTCTCTGAACACAGCCGGCCCCGTGCCAGGCTGTCTCAGGGGAAATCAGCGCAGCTTTGCCCTGGGGCTCAGCACCTGTGCATCGCAAACATGGGGTTTCCCCGCAGTGGGGCTGAGCCACCGAGAGGAGGGACTTGATCTGAGAGAGGGATCTCCAGGGTGGATGCAAATAAAAGACACTGCAAGGGAGCAGGGGACAGGCCCCATTGGAAAGGCCCCAAAGCTGGGAGGGGGGTGGAGGAAGGGCTGCCGTGAGAGGCCGTGCGGCCTGGTGGTTGGTGGAGTTAGTGCCAGCAAGTCCCAAGCTGGGGCCCACGCTTCCCGCTTCCCGAGGGAGGGAGGCAAAGGCAGGAGCTACGAAAGCAGGCCCAGGCCCAGAGGGTGCCTAAGACCAAGCAGAATGCAGGAGTGGCTGGCAGGAAGGGAGAGAGGAGAGGCAGGTATTCAAAGATGGAGTCTCTCCCCTATTCGGGACTAGGCAGGCCTGCAATGTAGAATGTAAGATGCGCATCTGTAGAGACATCTGCTCCCGAGGTGACCGCAGAGCTCACCCACCTACCCTTGGCTCTGTGTGGGTTGTGTGGGTGGCAGCCAGAGCCCCTGGGAGTCTGATCCAGCTGCACTGAGCCTCCCCGGAGGCTGCGGGAGTGCTCAGTCCCCAGCTCCTCGGCCTTCCTTCCACCGCAGCACTTTCTGTCTGTCTAGAAACCCTCCTCTCCTCTGCGGGGAGTGCCAAACACCTTCTGTGGGCACGTGGCATTGGGTAGCCCATGGGAACCTACAAGCTTATCCTCTGCTTTTTGAAGAGGAAAGGGGTGTGTTGTAATAGCAAGATGCCCTATAGATGAGATTCCCAAGGCTGGCTCTTTCCAGCTATATATGCAGCAGGAAGAAGGGGAAGGATGTCTTGGCATGACTGCACCGTGTGGAGACAGTTCTCTCCAGGGACCTTACAAAACCACCTACTGGTTTAGGCCCAAATTCAGATTTCAAATTTTGATACAACACAACGTGTGTAGAAAACCCTTCAGCCTCATTCTGGCGCTCCCCCCAACCCTGCAGAGCCACTGTTTGCCTCAGAAGTAACTGCGGTGCATCTGCTGGGATGGGGGGCTGTACGAAGTGCAGACTAGATTACCCTTGGTTTTGCGTTTGTGATAAACACAGATCATTAACGAAGACAGGTTGATCATCAGCCAGGGACCCCTTGAGCCTGGGACTCCCAGGAACTGAAACACTTGAACACAAATGCCAGCTGGGTACCAAGGAGTGACGGCCCTGAAGCTTGGCCACCGAGGTCGTATTTGAGTGTCGCTGAGAAGCAAGGTTGCTGTCTCTGTTGGCACAGGTGACTGAAATCGAGACGGGGGAAGATTCAGGACACAAAGCCCTCCTGGTCCATAGCCAGGCACCTTGGCAGCCTGAGAGGTGCCAGCTGGAGCTCCCCATTCTCTCTTCTACCTCGGTCTCATCTGTCCCTCTTCCTTCCACTTAGCTTTTCTGTGTTGTTTTTCCCACCTCCTTTCGTAAGAAGGCCAAGTTTATTCAGAAGCAGAGGCTGGCACACTTCATTTCCCCTCGTATATGCCAAGACCTGTGTTAATCTCACCTGGGCTATGCAAGATGCTGAACTCAGATACGTGCGGGCACCGGGCATGGTTCGCCGTCAGAGTCTGAGTATGCATGCCCCAGGATGTTTTATTAGCAGTAGCCTGGGATTGGCACTAATGGAGCGCAGACAGCCTGCCGTAGTCTGGAACCTCCGTCCTTTGTTACCGGTTGGCAAAACAACTTTGAGCCAAGGTCAGAAAGTGGGAATCTGGAGCGACCTGGATGTGCTTGGTAAAGAGCAGTTAGGGCATAGGCTTTCCTATCCCCAGCTATAGGGCATCCATCCCTCCCTCATAGATCTATGGCTGGTTTTTCATTTTATTGTCTCGTTTTGTTATTATCATCAAAAGGAAGAAGTTTACTTTCCCCCCCTTTCAAGGACAATACAACTTCCTTCTTACTCTATAGCGCTTCCCCAGCTCAGCCTGCAGCTGTCAGCCATCCTTACCAGGCAGAGAATGCCCTGTTGGATCCCTGTGCCATGAAGATGCTCCTCCAGGCAACGGTTCCCCTCTCCCCAGCTGTGGCTTGTCCAGATGGGCTGGGGGACACCCTCCTTCCCACTGGGGACACCCTCCTCTCCCCCTCCTTGTCTGTCTGTCGCTCCTCATGGTTCTGCTGCCTTGGTCCCAGTCCATCTCCCACCACTATCTATATCAGCCCTAGACTCCTCTAAGTTTCCCCTTTTCTTAAGATCAGTGCTACATAAACTCCTGTGGGGTCCTATTCTCTTTTAAGAGCCTGTAAAGCCACATTTTTACTTGTTGAAACAACTGTAGGTGCACCTGGAGGTTCATGGTTACCTTTTGTTTACTTAATCCCAAGGTGGCAGGCATGGGTTCTCTTGGCATTTGTGTAAATTTAAGATTAGAGCTGTTTGTATAGCTTGTCAACAGACATCTCAATTTCTGTTGCCTTTACTTTCCTACACCCTGAATGACTTACCAATATCTCAAACCACCAAATCGAGTCAGTCAACAAATATTTGTTGCTTAGCAGCTCATCCATATTCTGTTTAGTTGGTCAAAGTTAACAAATGCCTACCATTATTTGTTGTTGTTATTATTATTAGTAGTAGTAGTAGTAGTAGTAGTAGTACTGAGGATTGAACCCAGGAGCATTCTACCTCTGAAGCTATACCCCCCATCATCCTGGAGGAGGGTCCTTCCCCTTGCAAATGAATGTCCACTACCCTGTGCATCTCTTTCCCTGGCAGCGTATGGGATCAAGGGTTCCCTATGGCCAGTTATTAAATCAAGCTTTCCTCCATGGAGGAAAAGAAAGCATGGTTTTGCTTGTGACTTTGCTCCTTAGCCCTCCCCCTCAGGAACCTTTCTGTTTGGCTCCAGAAGCACCAGGAGAGATGCTCTAGGAGCTCGCACTGTCCCAGAGATAACCCAGGGCCGACTTCATAGGAACTTTCAGAAGTAACCAGGGCTTTAAGGCCATAAGATTTTTAGAGAGAACAGGAATGGGCGGGAGAGAAGATGAAGTCATTTCAGTGTTTACTTGCATATATTATAGAAGACATTTCAAACATATTAACCAGGAGAAACAGAAGGCCACTGTATTCCGAGTACATCCTGTATCCCTTGGAAACAAATGTGCAAACATCTCAAATTCAGAGATGGGTGAAATATTTTAGACGACGGAAAGCTGCATCCTAAGTCTGACCTATGGCCTAGAGGAGTAGAAGAGACAGGCCTGTACCTGTGGCTCTAGAGGAGAGAAAGGCAGTTGAGTTTTGTGTTTTCTAAGTGGTCTCTTGAGGCTTCGAGAAGCCTTCACGGACCGGTGAACCAGGAGGCTCTGAACACACGATGTTAATGTGATCTACTGAGGTTGGATAGAGCGTAGCTTCTGAAGAACAGGCAAATACTGGTTCCCAGGTCACCGGAGCCTGTGGACTTGAGCCCAACCCACTCGGAAGAACCTATGAGCAAAGCTGACGCAACTGTGTCTGTTTCAGCGTCTTCAGTCCTTTTCTATATACACTTGAGAATTTCTCCCATAAATACATGAAATGCATTAGCAAGTACATCAGGTACACTTTTAATTAGTAACTTGTATATCCATTCAAAAACATTTACTAAACACTTAGCGAGATTATAGTCTTCAATACTTGCTGGCCACTCCCATGTGGGGGGCACATATTAAGAGCTTTAGAGAGATCGTATTTCATCTTCCCAGAAAGCTTGTAGTGTAAGAATTTTTATTCTCTCCATTTCTCAGATTAGGAAATTGGGCCACAGAGTGGTTGGGGTGCTTGCCTGAGGGCCCTGAGCTAGGAAGCGGTGGTTCTGCGATTGGAATCCTGGCAGAGCTCACCCTGTGCCACTAAAAAATTCTTTACAGGCCAGATGGGCCTGGCATCCTTGTGAAATTGGTTGAACTAAAACAAATGGACAGCTTATTCAAAACATGTATTTATCCTAGTAACCTCACAGGTCATTCAATATGCAGGAAATGCCACGGAACCCAAGAGTCAAATAATGCGGTGAAAATCTGTTTACCTTTCAGCACCACGCGGTTCCAAGATCTTTAGATGTTGGTCTCTGTTCCCCTGAACAGAGCAAACCTTTCAATGCACATTTAAGCCCGAATGCTCTTGATAATTAATGGAGCTGCTGAGGCCAATTCTAGGGGGGAAAGTAACACTTTTCGCATCCAGCATGATGCAATGTGAAGTGCTGGCGCCTTCGCTGTGGTTCTTCTTACACAAAGCCCCCTATTGACTTTGCAAACCCGAGGGGTTCCTGCTAGTCAGCAGAGGTGCAAAACCACCCTGTGCTGAGAAGCAAAGCTGTGATATCGTGTGTCTACTGGCTGGGGAGGGTCGTTTCTTCTTCTGTCCTCTGTCTGGCCGGTGGGCCAGGGCTCCTGCTGCGTGTGCGCAAGCAAGAGCCGGCCTTGGCACTCTCCCGGGAAACTCAGTGTTGGCTCCACATCCAATCTGACAAGAAAGAATCCGCCACCCACCCCCACCCCTTACCACTGCCAGGGCAGTGAGTCCTCACCAACCCCACATCCGGAGGAAAATCTGGAAAATCCAGCTCAGAGCCCCTTAAGAAGCCACTACGGGGTGGGTGTTTTAACAGCAGAGTCTCCACTATTAAAGGGCTATTGATAATGGAAAGTGAAACTTGAGAGGCCATTTTAAAATGTGTCTGCATGCCCGTATGTGTTTGTAACCTAAGTAATGGATGTCTATTATAGAAAAGCAATTAGATAAAAAATAAAGCAGCCGGGCATGGGCTTGTAATCCCAGCATTTTGGGAGGCTGAGACAGGAGAATCTAGGTTTGCAGCCAGCCTCAGCTACTTAGTGAGGCCTTTTGCAACTTAGTGAGACCCTGTTTTAAAATAAAAATAGGGCAGAGGGTGTATCTTGGAGGTCAAATGCCCCTGGGTTCCATCCCCAGCACCGCAAAAAAAAAAAAAAGAAAAAGAAAAAAGAAATAATTACCCCTTTGTGGGACCCCATTTTGATTGTTTTGATTGTGCACTAAATTTTATTTAATCTGGGATGGGGAGCAAGTTAAAGAAACCATTTGGGGAAAAGTTGCTACCAATTTGAGTTTTCCATCAGAAGGTTAATGCCTCTTTTCATTATAAGTTGCTCATAAAATTAGCTTTGAAGAAAATTAAACTATTCACAGCCCTGTAGCAGTAAAGCTGCCCAGTTCTCCTGAGCTGGCAAGGCTTGGTGCTTGGTCTGTGGCCAGTGCACCTAACTACTGTTGATCATGGCCGGAGCTGGACGAACCTTTACCAAACTGTCTATTTGCTTTTCTCAGACACCAAATGGATTGCTTCTGACCCCGAGTCCACTGCTGTCTAGCATACATTTCTGGAGCAGCCTTAGCCCCGTGGCTCCGCTGAGTCCTGCCAGACTGCAAGGGCCAAACACGCTGTTCCAGGTAAGTGTCTGGAAATGAACTCTCACGCATACAAATTCTAAGGGATTTCCCTAAATCCTACAAAGGCTTCAGATGGTAGTTTCTGCCACATACTCAGTGCATATGTTAAGTGTCCAGAGGGAGTTTGTGTGGAAGGGTCCGTGAGGCTGCAACACCCTTTTAGAGGCAAGAGATTTTACTGAGGCAGAAATGGAATACTTATGTCAGGTGTCCATCAGTAGAGCAATTAGTCATGAGGGTGTTTTGTATATTTTGATTACGGAACTGGGAATTTACAAAGGAAACATAAAACTTTAAATTTATGAAAGCTCATGAAGACTTTCAAAATATTAAACAAATTAACCAAGTTCAAGTGATTAGCTTGAAATAAATGGGAAAATGAAAATAGTGATCAGTTTCTTCATACTGGGATAGAAAATTACTTGCATAATTCTGTGAATAATAATTAGGTTCTCTTTGCTATATAATAAAACAAAAAAGAATGTCCATGGCATTTGGGTAAAAAACAATGAAGATAGCCAGGCCTGCTGGTACACCCCTGTACTTGGGAAGCTGAAAAGAAATGTGAGGGTCATAGGTTTGAGGCCAGCATCAGCAATTTAACAAGACCCTGTTTTGAAATAAAAACAATGGCCTGGGGGTGTATCACAGACGCAGAATGGCCCTGGGTTGAATTCCCAGCACTCCCTCCCCGCAAAAAAAAATAAAACTAAATACAACGAAGTCTTAGTGGCTTTATCCCTCAGATCTCCTTCATTCATTCACAGGCTAGAATCTTACAGTAGCCTCACTTGCTATCATGGATGGATATCAGTATTTTCTCTTTGATTCTCAAAGGTTGTTACCTGCTGACCCGAGGTGTTACTGCCAAGATATGTGAGTACAGGTAGAAAGGACCGGAGGGACAGGAATGAAGCAAAGCAAAGGAAGATAGTGTGATCTCCTTTACCCTCATCCACCCCGTGTCCCTTGCTCCCAGTGCGGCTCTTCCACTGCACTTAGCACTCAGTACTTTTGTGTTATGACTGCCTGTTGATCTGGCAAATTCTGTTAGACTCTGGGCCCTCAAAGAGACTGAAACTGTATCCTGTTTATTGTGGTATTTCCCAGAATCTAACATGTTGCTTGGTATGCAAATATCAGTAATTATCAGTGGCTGACTAAGTGAAAAGATGCCCCAAAATTTGTAAAGATACATCAACAAAAGGTAGGTGTTAAGAAGATGAAGTATAAACTGGGTGTGGTGACGCACACGCTTGCAATCCCAGTACTTGGGAGGCTGAGGCAGGAGGATTGGAGTTCATGGACAGCCTCAGCTACTTAGTGAGGCCCTTTGCAACTCAGTGGGACCTTGTTTCAGGAAAAAAAAAATAGGGCTAGGGATATAGCTTTGAGGTAGAATGCTCCTGGATTCCATCCCCAGTATTGAAAAAAAAAAAAAAAAAAAAAGATGAAGTCTGTTATCTTCTGAGTTGGCTGTTCTGCTTGCCAAGGCCAATATTTTCTGAGTACCTTCTCTGTACCAGGAGCACATACATGCACATACTGGGATTGAAGGTCTCATTGAAAGCAGTCTTGCTTCTCTGGTTTCCTGGTGGGCTTGGGGTAGAGTATCGTGATGTGACACTATCTTTGGAGTAATTGGGTTTCTTTCTCCTAGCCCTCACTCCTTTCACAAGAAATTGAGCAATAGTGATGTGCAGCCAACAAGTTGACTTTCAACCATTTTAAGTTGAGCAGGGAAGCAAAGACTAGACATTGTGAGCAAAATTAGCAATGAGTGAAAGTAATATTTGGAAAACTTTAGATAAGATATCCTAATCTTTTGGTGGGATGATGAAAGATCTCAAGATTGGAGCAGCAGCACTCTGTGAGTAAGTAGGGCAGAAGGGAGCTGTATGGTCAACTCCTCGGCTAGGGTTACACGACTCCTCTGGATCTTGACACAGTGCTTTAGGAGAGCTCAGCAGATACTTGTGAATAATGAATGGCCTCTCATTTTCCACCTATGGGAATTCTGCCACATGATTGGTGCATGGCTTGGTGACCTAGTAGGAAAACCATGAGAAGTACTGGAACTATGCTAATATTTTCCAGTCCAAATATTCCCAAGTAAGTATTGTCCATGTCCACAGTGGTTCTACATCTTATCAAGATCTCTGGGAGTTGGGAGATATACATACCTAGTGGTTGTCAAAATTAGTACGTAGTAGCATCAACTGGAGGTTGTGCCAGAATAAAGATTGCTGGGCCCCGCCTTCAGAGTTTCTGACTTGCTAGGGCTTGCTTGGACAGGGTCAGATAGTAACATTTCATTCAAGTTCCTAGTGATGCTCTTGGTCTGGAAGCCATACTCTGAAAACCACTAAAGACCAATGGTTCCTAATTTACATTTATAATTCTACAGAACATATTACTGCATTTAAAGGCCACCTGCTGAGAGTTTCAATTTTAATTTCACCATGTAGGCCTGTTCTCTCTCCTGGAACCATTAAAAAATCAACCCTGAAAGAATAAAACAAGATAAAACCCAGTCTGGATAGGTTTCATGGCTTTGGGCCCTTTTTTTGTGTGTGTGTGGTTGGAGCCATGAAACCAAGGGAAAACAATTTTGTACCTTTAAATATGATTACTCTTCTAATTAAAATAATAGTTTTGAGTTTGGTGAAAGTTGAAGGCAGCAGTTTTAAAAATGGTAAACAACAAAATGTGGTAAAAGAAAGACTTTGATTTTTTTTTTTTTTTTTTTTTTTTTTTTTTTTGGTGGTACTGGGGATGGAACCCAGGGGCATTCTACCTCCGGACTACAATCTCAGACCTATTTTATACTTCATTTGGAAACAGGGTCTCTCTCTCTCTTAAGCCAGCTGAGGCTGGCTTCAAACCTGCATGATCCTCCTGTCTCAGCCTCCCAAGCGTGAGGATTACAAGCGTGCACCACCATGCCTGACTAGACTTTGATTTTTAAAACTAGACATTGCAATTGATAGAGTTTCAGAATTCGGATTACTATTGAGTCCTTTCTAAACTAATGAAAATCATTTCCTTTCAAAGTAACAAATATCTTTCGCATATTAAATGTGTTGACTGAAGAAAAAAAAGGACTTGGCCCTACAACAAATTTTAAGTGATGTGATTTTGGCAAGTTTCTTGTTGAGCTTTTTGGTAAATCAGAATCCTTAGGCTACTAGTTGACAGAGCTGAAGTATTTCCACACAGCAGATCAACCCCAGATAATACATTTTTATAGTAGATAGAAAGGAAAATTACAGGAGAGAAAAGAGGTATGCTTTTTAATCGAGAAATGTTTTAGCAGAGAGAGAGAGAGATGTCAAACACATTGTGCCAAGTAGAAACATACAGCCTAGATTTACAAATAATTTTCAACTGGATAGTTGGCATTTGAGTTTATATACTTGATGTTTATTCCACTCCAACTTCGGAAATAGATTTTGACCAAATTTGGAATGCACCTAGTAGGTACAGGTGCATGTTTTAAAAAAGGGGGACTAATTATGTTTTTAGTGGAGAATGTGCTCTGTAATTTTTAGTTCAACAGCTCTAACCCAGCTAATATCTGCAATGCTCAGCAGCAGGGACTGTAGGAAATATACAATATATGAATGGTAGGAGTGTAAACAGAGTGTATACTGAGGTCCTGAGCGGCTCTTTCTAACTAGACATAGGCTCCAAGGAAAAGTGCCTCCTGGGCTGAGCTGGGAAGAAGGGACAGGATTCTGAGAGAGCACCGGACTTGACTTAGGATTTAATAGATCCGCATGGCTTGGATGTGGAAGTCTGTTGAGGGAGAGACCTGGGGATACGTCAGGTCTAAAATGCAGATGTGGGCTTGATGAGATGCTCAAGAGTCTCCACCTCAATCTGTTGTTCAATGTTAAGGCTTTTTGCACTGGAGATAAAAGAATGAGCTTTCTACTTAAAAAAAATTCACTGATGTCCATGCGGAGGAAGAAGGAAGACAGGAGAAGACGATTAAATTCCTTTCACATACTGAAGGGATGATTATCTTTGGACCGGAACAGTGGACACAGGCATATATTTAGAAGACACTTAGGGGCAAGACTGAGAGGAAGACCTTGAGTTGGGTGGGAGGAGTATGCAGGAGTGAAAATCAGGAAACGGCAAGCCATCAAAAGACTGGGAAGGCCATTAATAACCAGAGTTAACATTTATTGTGGCTTCTCATTTAATACTACCAGTAGTTCTACTTTAAAGCTGAGGAAGGAGAGGCACAGAGATCACACACTAGTGAGTGGCAGAGCCCTGGTTCAACTTTAGTTTGTATTCTTAACCACTGTTCGTAGTGACTTCAAGGGAGCGTGAGGGGAGAGCAGGTTTTGTGGGAATGAAGAATACACTGAGGACAAGGAAAATGGAAATAGCTGTCAAGTCCAGGTGTGGTAATGGAGACAAGAAGGCCGAGGGCAAATGTTTGGGGGATGTTGCAACTTAAAAAAAAAAGGACTATGGTGGAAGCAGAGCCAATAAGAAGACTAAGGGTGACGGGAAAGCCAGGCTAGTCAAGAGAACCGTGACAATGGAGTGCGCAGACATGAAGAGTGAGGGCCAGAAGCCAGTAATTTCTTTTAAAACAGAAAAGACTAACACCACCAAAGCCGATTCTTTCAAAAACCAGTAAGATGCACAAAAACAGAGAAGACAAAGCCACTAAGTTCAAGACCTGCTCTTTTTCCAGTGTTCATTCTAAGTCAGTGGCAAGAGTGCTTAGGACCATGAGCCTCAAATACAACAGTATAACTTATATGTGCATAGATCTGAGACACGGTCAGAGCAGATACAACTCTAGAAAATAGTAAATTTCCAAAGCACCAGGAAAGAAATGAAACCTTGAATATACCAGTAACCATCAAAGAAATAGAAACAGGAAAGTCCCCCTAACCCCTGCCAAAGTAAGTTGGACAGTTCAGTACAAAAAAATCTCAGAGTATAAAACTAGGTGTTGCTGCTTATTAGCTGTGACCTTAAGCTAATCAGAACTTATTTAAACTCCATTTTTCATTTGTAAAATGAGGATAACAAACTTAGTTTACAGACTCTAGATATCAAATGAAATGACTACCCTTGATAAGCAATAAGGCACTGAAGGGAAGTTACTAGAATAGTTTGGAAATTGCAGAAATATATTTTCTTGTTCTACAAATATTTACTGTACTTCTTATATATGCCAGGCTCTGTAGCTTGACATTTGGTGCTGAAGTTTAATATTTAACTTACCTAGACCAAATAGCAGTTAAGCTAGAAAACAGCAAAGGGTGATCATTTTTACACAGGTCACACTACGCAATGGAAAGTCTAGTTGCAAGTAGTCATATACTAAAAGGAGGCCTTTTGCCGGGCGTGGTGGCGCACGCTTGTAATCCCCGCGCTTGGGAGGCTGAGACAGGAGGATCGCGCAGGTTCGAAGCCAGCCTCAGCTACTGAGTGAGGCTCTCGGCAACTTAGTGAGACCCTGTTTCCAAACAAAATAGAAAATAGGTCTGGGAGTATAGTCCAGAGGAAGAACGCCTCTGGGTTCCACCCCCAGTACCACCAAATAAAATAAAAATAAATAAATAAAAGGAGGCCTTTAATGAAGGAAACCTTTCCACCGACATCATGGAGTATGTGAGAATACAAACGCTGATCTCAGTATCATGTATGAGAAAGAGGGGCGGGGGGGTGGAGAGCTCCCCAGCTGCTGTGTGCATGCCACGGTCACTATCAACTATATTTCTTTCCCCCAGTACTGGGGATGGAACCCAGGGGCATTCTACCTCCAAACTACACAGCCAGCTCTATTTTTTATTCTATATTTTGAAACAGGGTCTAAGTCGCGGAGGGCCTCACTAGGTAGCCGAGGCTGGCTGTAAACCTGCGATCCTCCTGGCTCAGCCTCCCAAGCGTGTACCACTATGCCTGGCTAAAAACTACATGATGATGTGAAGTGATGATGATGTACCAATAAATGTATTAAAATACAACTGGAAACATGCTAATAAAGGGAAATATAGGAAATGTGAAGTGATAATGTACCAATAAATGTATTAAAATACAACTGGAAACATGCTAATAAAGGGAAATATAGCAAATGTGAAGTGATAATGCACCAATAAATGTATTAAAATACAACTGGAAACATGCTAATAAAGGGAAATATAGGAAATGTGAAGTGATAATGCACCAATAAATGTATTAAAATACAACTGGAAACATGCTAATAAAGGGAAATATAGCAAATGTGAAGTGATAATGTACCAATAAATGTATTAAAATACAACTGGAAACATGCTAATAAAGGGAAATATAGGAAATGTGAAGTGATAATGTACCAATAAATGTATTAAAATACAACTGGAAACATGCTAATAAAGGGAAATATAGCAAATATACAAAAAAGAAACCTTAACTTATTCCTGTTTGATTTTGAGGAGAGCTGATGTCTTTGCTTCAGGCCTGGACGAAGCATGTATCTTGATCCTGCTCTTTTTCACTTTAGTTGCCAACAATACAGAAATTAATTTTAATCTGTAAGGTTTTCACATATGACCTAATGATTTTGATATTATTTGTCAAATAAAGACTATTTTCTCGGGTCCAAAATATTCCTTCTAAATCTTTGAAGATTAAAAAAAAACTCCTCATTTTTAAGTTGCTGAGAAACCTCTTTCTAGCACTCTGGAAAACTGACAACAAATTTCATAATATAGTATTAGAAATTACTGACTCATGTCGAGTCTCATTTTCAAAAAATTTTCTCAATATTTAAAGCAAATTGACATTCTAGATTTAGATAGGAACTTAAAAAAAAAATACTAGAACAGGCTTTACCAACATCTAAAGTACGTATCTTTTCTGGAAGCCTATGCATATAACAATTAGGGACATTTTCCGGGCCTTATCTTCTGCTCACTGTAATCTTCCAATTATTCAGTAACATAGGCTGGTAGCTGGCCTCCATATCACAGGGACAAGGGAGAACTGAACTGGGGTTGGTCTGGGAATGCACGGCACCAAAGTCCTTCCCGATGGATCTGTAATCATAATTTTAAAACCCTTTTGTCCCCTACAGTTCCCCACACTGCTGAATGGCCACATGCCGGTGCCAATACCCAGTCTGGACAGAGCAGCTTCTCCAGTACTGCTTTCCTCAAGCTCTCAGAAGTCCTGATGACGTCTGGCCACCATTAAGGACTCATTAACTGATGAAAGAAATTTGTCCCCATGGGCTAGTTTACCTGTGTCTTGAGAAGGACATTGTGAAACTCTCTGTTAATTTGGTTTGCACTTTTCATAACATGGATAGTCTAGATTTATGTTAGCATTTTAAAAACTTTTTTATATATTCAAGTATATATGAAAATCTGTTTTGCATTAAGTGAATTTTAATGTTTTTGTTTTTATATCCTCTTAGCTCTTAAGTGTTGAACACTGTTGACAGTGGAAAAACTTTTCTTAATGTTTTCAATATAACTAATAAGGATGTGAAGCTTTTCTTCTCTTTAATTCTGCATATGATGAATTGCGCTTATATACACACTATAACCAGCTGTGCCTTCCTTTGCATTTAGTTTTATGTAAATGATTTATATATTTTTTAGTATTAAGAGAAAATGTTTGAAAGACAAAAATTAGTATCAAACAGCTCTCTAGTAGAATTTCATTATTTTTCACAAGTAGGCAAAATATGAAAGCATATTCATATCACTTTTTCTTTTTTGCTTTCAATTGTATAAGAATTGCCTTAGAACCTCTTTTAAACTAAAGCTCAGTACATTATGTCCAAATGTTTTTATAAGAATGAACTAAGCCATATTCAGACAATAAACATGCATAAAAATGTTCCAAAGTGCATTTTTCAAAAAATGAACTTTGAAAGGCTAGTCTCTTAGCTGTTTACAGTTACCTTTGGTCCTCCCTAAAGAAAATCTGAGATGGAAAAAGCTGATTCCACGCCATCCAAAACCCTATACTTACTAGTTATTTTTATTTTAAAAGATTAGCCCATTCCTACCTGATAGATGTTTTGTGTCAGTAAGAGTTAGGGTTTCTCTAAATATTTGGAACTATGGTTAACATTTAAAAATTAGTATTTTAGAAGCAGCAATTGGGTAACACCAGTATCCTTGTACAGGCATTCACAATTTTTGATCAAAAAACGTACTGTAACACAAATAAAGAACTGGATGTATTGAAAGCCTTGCTTGTGGAAATTGAGACAGAGGAGGCACCGCTTTATATTATTAAATTTATGTTGAGAATGAAGGAAATCTAACAAAAAGAAAATTCTTCAGAAACCATATCATTAGGGAACTGATTCCATCACAATTTTAAACACTGGTGTAAATTCTTCTGTGTAGTATTTACCAGTGAAAGTAGAAACATTTTCTGTTCTTTCAAAAAACCAGCAGGCACTAACCATTACAGAGGCACCACACCTGTACACAAAGCAGGAATATATATACTTCCAATATAGATAAGGAACTAGAAAGTGCCCAGTGCTTACAATTCAAGATTAGGTTAATTGAAACGAACCCTTCACTACATGTTACAGAAACCAATTTGAAATGTGACTGAACAACAAACTGATCCAGGCACCAAATGGCAGGGATTATGAAAAAGGATTTAAAAATGAAGTTATGAAGACACATTTCTTGAATTTTCAAAAACTCTAAAATTACATTTAGATCCTTAGAAATGTGGTTTGGCCTTACTGGGGGGTTGGAGGGACACACCAAACCATGCCAATAAACCTCTGACTATAGTCATGGGACTGGCTCCAAATTCCACAAATACACACTACTGTCACTCCCTCGTAAGCTAAGGACAATTCTGTACTAAAATAAAAGGTGCTCATTTATGGATAATTATTGAAAGTAAAATGTTTGAACATGAAGGGGCCTTTGAGAATGCTTCCCTTGCTGTCTCTAGGTCAGGACAGATCCCCAGGAGAAGCTGGGCGTTGTGTAGGGTCAAGCATTGAAGGCAGAACAGTGATGAGTGCTCAGTCCAATTCCGTTTACCCAGCGCCTGACCATAACTACTGCTCCAAAACTACGTTAGGTATGGAAAGAGTATTAAAACAATTTTTTTTGTCAGATAAGAGAATATATCCAGAATGCAAAATTCTTATAGAGAAATTAAGGAAGTTAATGTGTAAGAATTTCAATCAAAAGTATTTTTAGTATAATTTTTAAATGAAGATATTGATTGGAAATATTCAGACGACTCTGAGTCCCCCCACCCCCCAAATACCATAGGTTCCCAAAGCAGGCTCTCCTGGTCCCTGGAACGTGCTGGAATGAAATAGATAAATATAAAAGAATACAAATTTGTCATGACATCTGTTTATTGGCTTAAAGGCAACAGATTTCTAGGGGAATGCTAATTTTTTTTCTGAAAAGGGGGTAGTAAGCCAAATAAATTTGGTAATCTATGCTAGATCCACTTTAAGAAGGAAAAATACCACAATTTTTAATAGATCAAAATAATCGCTTGCAATACAGAGAACTAGAAATATTTAAGAATTAATTCATAGCTCTGCCTCATTCTTTCTGTATGTTTTTAACAAAAGTGTTTTACTCAGAAAATAGGTTCCAAAGAACGTTAACCCCCTCTCCTCCCTTTTTATGTTTGTTTGATCAGTGTTAAACTGCGATGGCTAAAGCTTGTTATCAGCACTATACAACCTCAGCGTTGATCTCTTTGTACGCGTCTTTTCTATGATTGCAAGTCTTCATTCACTTTCATATATGTATCATTTTTACTGTAATATTATTTTTGTTGAATAAATACTTTGTGATAAAAGGTGTTTAGGCAAGTGGGCTGATTTTCTTCCATTTACTTACAATGACCCAAACTTCACTTTTCCATGTGGAAACAAGTTGGGAAAATGTGTCTTTTTTATCTACTCTTAATTATGGCACATCAAAAACTGCTTTGAGTACAGATAAATGAAGTGCATATAATTATGGAGGTTGAATTTGGGGGCTAAGTAGAAGGGTTTGAAAAGTGGTCCCTTGATCTTCTAAATCTTGGGTCCTATTATTTGCTGGGTCACGAGAAGGGGAAGTGAGGAGGAAGGGAAAAACCAAATCACCATTTTTTCTTTTAGCCATTTTGTTGAAAAGGGGGAATGACGACTGCTGGGCTTGGTCCTCCTGGTCTCCTCTGGTTTTCATGGGGGAGTTCAATGCAGTCTCCATTCGCGTCTGCTAGGCCACTGCTGTGTGTGCAGGGGAAGGGAGGCAGGGAGAGACTCACGGAGGATCGCCGTTCTGCCCAACCTAGGTAACTCACAGCCATTACGATACAACATATTCTTGTAAGTGGAGTAGGAAATCCTTTACTTATATAAGAAACATTTGAAAACCAACTGTGTTCCTGGTGCCACTTCAGAAACGTTCCCTGTTCTCAAAAAGGAAATCGATTTGTTTGGTCTTGTTTATACCTAAGAGTTCACCTTACTCAGACTTATAAAATGCCCTTTTATGCTTAGATACCCACAGGCATCTCTCCCTCACACTCCCTTTCATCATGTCACCTGGAATTGCACCACCCTGCCCGCGGGAGTGACACTGAAGAACACTGTGTTCAGCACCCTCTCCCACATGAGTCAGGTTCCTAAGACCTATTTTTATTTCATTAGATGACACAATTCAATTAGTGACAGCAGCTATTTATAAACTACTTATGATGTTCCAGGCATTGTTCTAAGCTTCTTACATGGATTAGTTTATTCAGTCCTCTCAACAATTCTAGGAGGAAAATACTACTATATACGATTTTGTAGCTAAGGCTATGGAGGCCCAGAGTGGTTAAGTAACTGGCTCAAGGTCATTAGGGGCAGAGCTGGCCAGATTACAAGTCCAGCATTTTGATTGGAGGGGCTAAGATAACCTATAGAACTTTTGAGAGAATTTTAAAATTTTTTATTGGTGCATTATATTCAAACATCATCTTGGGGTAAAAAACTTGTGCGTACAAACATGTACGCATCACTGATTTAACCCCTACCCAATTCCCACCCCATTCCCTCCTTCCCTTGCTTGGCTTAGTGATTGACTTCGATATGTTTAAGTACATTGTGTGTTTTAGAGATTTCCCTCTTCCCCTCTCCTTTCTCCTCCTTTAGGTTGTCTTGTTTGTTAAACCAGCAATCTATACCTTCAGAGAGCAGAACCTGGCACATAAAAACCTTGAACACATGTTTGCTATATCACTGCTTTCTGGGAGAGCAAATTCGTAGTCACTGTCTAGCTCCCAAGCGGACTATTCCCTGCCCCACTCTCTCGGGTGGTGGGTGTGTGTTGAGAACAGCTTGATTATGGGTTGGTTCTAAGGTTTCTAAAAAGTCATATACTTTAGCCTGCTAGGAAGGAGTTTATTTTCTACTTCTAACCTATTTTGGACTTCTGCATTTGTCTTTGGTTCATTCAGAGAGAAAAGACATGTCCAAGATAATATTGTATTACTGACAAATTTTACTTAAAACCCAGGATTTCATTTATGTGTTTTCTAGTTCAATAAGTGATGCTGATTCCCTAAAATGTTGTTAGGTACTAGGAATACAAAGGTGAGCAAGACTTAAAATCTTTCCCTTCGGTGGGACATGTTCTTTAAGTGAGGGGAAGTGAAGTGTGATTAGGGCTATTATGGGGTTTAATATGGATGCCTTTGGAAAGGAAGGCAGTAAAGTAGCAAGGCACATGACCCCATCTGTGGTAAAATGGGGTATGGGTCAGGGAAGAACTCTGGGAAAAACAAACGGAGACCTAAAGAATGAGATAGTAGCAAAGAGAAGGGGGATAGGGAAAAAAAAAAAGAGCAAGCAGAGAAAAAGATGTTCCAAGACGAGGTGAGAGGAGAAACATTTGAGGGAGTCAGTGATCAGTACAGCGGGACTGACCCTCACTGCCTATAAACACTATCACGTGAGAGAGTATGTAGACATCCGATTGTTACAATAGAGTCTAGATTCAAAGGAAGGACGGGCCTTCGAGATGACAGGAGCAATGAAGGAGTGACTGCCGAGGAGTCTGTGGAAAAGCAAGGTGGCTGGAATGGGCCCAGAGCAGGACAATGATACGTGATCACCATTCAGAGATGAGCTGCAAGGATGCATGTCATCCACTCACCACTTGACAACCTCAGCTGCAGAGGGGAGAAATAACAAGATGACACTATGGGGATGAAAGTAGAGGCCATCCACGTGGGACGTGGCTAAAGCTGCTGTGGCTTTTTAAACTAGCACTGTCCTAGGAAGGACTCAAGTGTCCTGAGAGAGTCTTACACAAGTCCCAAGCCCATGGTCACTGGAATGCCAGGTCCCAGCCACAGCCAAAGGAGCCATCCTTTCCTAACACAGACTTGCTGGCAGACGCTAGCTTTCCTCTCCTACTGCAAAGTGTCGCATGCATCCAGAGGGTTGCCAGCTACATATTCACTTGTCTTTATGACCCGCCCCAGGCACTTGTGCCTCCCCTGCAGTACGGCTGGGGTTGAAGCAGCAGCCATTGTGTATGCCTGTCCCTCGGCCTCAATCTCACAGGTGTAACCTGTACACCTAGCCCCACATACAGCCTCCAGTGTGCTACACTGCCGGAAATGTTGGGTCTTCCAGTAAGTTAATTTCCCCACTGCTCTTAGGAAGAAGCCACCAATGAAAAGTCTGTCCCGTGATCATTGATAAAAATGGTATTTCTTTAAAGCAGTTTTGTAACCAGTAACTTGGTCATATTCTTCCTGCTGGTTTTTCTAGGTCAGTAATGGAAACTACTGGCCAGCTAAGAATGATGATAAAAATCCTAACTAAACCCAGAATTTGAATCCAATATTAGAAAACAAGTTCCAGTTTTAGACTGAACAAGAGGGGAAAATTCAGAACATTTGTTGGGTCTCAAGTAAGCACTGAAATCTGGGAGATTTCAAGTTTGCAACACAAATACATTTCTTTTTTCAGTAGTCCTCTCATGAGCTTATGTTGCCTCTTAACACTTTGATATGGACAACTCTGTCAATCAAAAGCAATCAATTTGCCGGGCTTGGTGGTATACACTTATAATCCCAGTACTTGGGAGGCTGAGAAAGGAGGATTACAGGTTCAAGGACAGCTTCAGCAAGTAATGAGACTCTCATCAACCTATGAGACAGAAAAATCCCAAGTTTTCACCAGCATCAACTACTTATTGAGGCACTCTGATACTTAGTAAGACCGTTTAAAAATAAAGAATAAAAAATAGGCCTGGGGAATATAGCTCAGAGGAAGAATGCTCTTGGGTTCAATCCTTAGTAACACCCCCCCCCCCACACACACACAAAGATTTAATGCCAGTCCTCAAATTATTTAAAAAAACTGAAAAGGAGGAAACACTTTCTTAACTTATTCTATGATGCTAGCCATACCCTGATACCCAAACTAGATGCACACTACCAGAAAATTACAAGCCAAATCCCTCATATAGACAAAAAGGCCGAACAAATGCTAGCAAACTGAATTTAGCAGCATGCTAAAAGATGATAGGTTCAACATCCCTAACCTAAAAATTTGAAATGCTTTGAAATGTGAACCTTTTTGGACGTTTTAAAAAATGTCTGGATTTCAAAGCATTTCAGTTATCAGATTTTTCAATTAGGGATGCTCAACTAGTGAAGTTTATGCAAATATTCCCAAATCCAAAAAACTCTGAAATCTTTTTTTTTTTTTTTTTTTTGGTGGTACTGGGGGTAGAACCCAGGGGGCTTTTCTACCTCTGGACTCCCAGACCTATTTTGTACTTTATTTGGAAACAGGGTCTCTAAGTTGCTGAGAGCCTCACTAAACAGCGAGGCTGGCTTTGAACCTGTGCGATCCTCCTGGGATCCAAGGGCTGGGATTACAAGCGTGCGCCACCACACCCGGCTTCAACTCTGAAATCTGAAACACCTTTGGTCCCAAGCATTTTGGTAAGGAATACTCAGACTGTATACATTATAACCAAGTGTGAGTTTTCCCAGGAAGCAAGAGTGGTTTAACATATGAAAATCCATAGAGGAAATAAACATGAATACAAGTAAAATAACATGATCATCTCAACGGATGGGAAAAAAAGCATTTGAAAAGTCCAGTACTCTCTGGTGATCACTCAGTAAACTAGAAGGGAACTTTCTCAACATCTCAAAGGCCGTATGAAAAACCACTGCTGACAGCATACTCAATGATGAAATGAAAGCTTTTCCCCAAGATAAAGAGCAAATCAAGCATTTTTTCTCATTTATTATTCCTATTCACGAACATGGGAAGTCCTTGACAGAACAATTAGGCCAGAAAAATATAAGGCATCTACATTAGAAAGGAAGAAGTAAAACTACCTCTCCTTGCAGATGGCACAAATCTTCTATCAACAAAACTAAAGAATCCACATGGTTCAGCAAAATTGGAAGATACTAAGTGAAAACACAAATCATTTTTATTTCAATACTCTAGCAATTAAAAAACAAATCTACCTATCATAGCATCAAAAACAATACTTAGGGATAAATTCAATTATGAAGGCATCATTTGTATACTGAAAACTCCTAAATGTTGCTCAAAAAATTAAAGACAGCCTACATAAATGGAAAGACATCTCATGTTCATGGATGAGAAATCTCAATATTAAGATAACAATATTCTCTAAAGTGATCTACAGATTCAAATTCAATTCAATCCCTGTATCATAATCTCCATGATGTTTCTGTTGTTTTTGTAGAAACAGAAAATCCCATACTAAAATTCATATAAAATTTCAAGAGACTCAGAATAGCCAAAACAATCTTACAAAAGAAGAATAAAGTTGAAAAACTCCCACTTCATGATTTCAAACTTACTAAACAGTTATAGTAATCAAAACATCATGGTTCTCTGTATGGATAGACATACAGACTAATGGGCAGAATTGAGGGCCTAGAAAGAAAACCTCACATCTGTGGTAAACTGATTTTTGATAAGGGTGCCAAGACCATTCAATGAGTAGAGGACAGTCTTTAAAAAACCCATTGCTACTGGGCGTGGTGGCACACGCTTGCAATCCCCGCGCTTGGGAGGCAGAGACAGGAGGATCGCGCAGGTTCGAAGCCAGCCTTGCTGGCTTAAGAGACCCTGTTTCCAAATAAAAATATAAAAAATAGGTGTCTGGGAGTGTAGCCCGGAGGTAGAAGGGTTTCCAGGAACCCCAGTACCACCACCAAAAAAAAAAAACAAACAAAAAACAAAACAAAAAAACCCAAAACACCATTGTCCATCAACAAATGAATGGAAAAAACAAAATGCATATATCTATCTATACATATATATATAGAGAGATATTATTCTACTATTAAAAAAAGTGAAATTTGGATATAGGCTAAACATGGATGAACCATAAAATCATTATTTTAAATAATACAAAAGACCAATGTCGTGTGATTCCACTTACTTGAACTATTTAGAATAAGCAGATTCATAGGCATAGAAAGTAGATTAAAGTTTATCTGAGAATGGAGAGAGGAGAAAATAGAGAATAATTTCTTAATTACTTAAGCGTCTGTTTGGAAAAATGTTTTCTGTTTACACATGGAGAATGTCAGCTGTACAACTTGGGACTATAACTGCTGCCACTAAACTTATTAGTAAAGTGTTGGCATTTTAGCAGCATAAATAAAAAAATATGAATTTTCCTGAGTCCAAAAGATAGATCATTATAACAAGTTAACAAATAGCCTTTCAAACTGAAGCTGACAAAACACTAGAGGGCGGCCATTCTATACATCACGAGTAACACAAAGTGTGTTACTAGTACTTGTTATTGTATTGGAAAGAAACCAAAAGAGGTATCTTCTCTTACCTTTAAGAACCTTGTCAGTTTAAGAGGATTCAAGTATTGAAGTTCAATATTTCTATGTTTGAGTCATCTTCACTGAAAAGTTTTAAAGACTTGAATGATGTTCAAGTATCAATAAAGAAGCAAAAACAATCCACAAACATTTGTTTGCTTGATAAATTCCTTAACAAAATGAAGAAAATCCTTTAAACTTCCTATGAAGACCTGAATGTAACAACTGAATATATTTCTCCACCTTTTATATGCAAGAATCAAACTCATGAAAAACGGAGCCAAATTTACAACAAATCAAATATACATCTCATAAAATAACAAATCAGGATACTTTATAAGTGAGTGCTAAGCCAGGCATGGTGGCTCACGCTTGTAATCCCAGCACTTGGGAGGCTGAGACAAGAGGACCCAGGCTCTTGGCCAGCCTCAGCTACTTAGTGAGGCCCGCCGCAACTAAGTGAGACGCTGTTTCAAAATAAAGGATAAAAATCGGGCTGGGGTGTAGTTTGGATGTAGAATGCCCCAGGGTTCCGTCTCCAGTACAAACAAAACAACAACAAAAAAAAGTGAGCGCGATTTTATAAAATTATAACAGAGATTAATAAATAAACGGTCAGCACTAATATAAAATAGTAATCATTTGACAAGAGACTTCATTACATTACAAAGACACCATAAAAGAAATGACCCCACTCTGCAAAGCCTTCTTCCCCAAGAAAGAACCATGACTCAACAAAAGCACATTTTATACAACATGGAGATTGTTATTATAAATTTCAAAACAAAATGGAAGAATTTCCACATAATATTTATAACCTTCAAAGTACAATATTAATACATGTCTGTCAGTTAGAAATAACAGTAGTTTGTTAGGCTACACGGTTTAACATAAAACCAATTTACAAGTGTGAAAAGCAGTAGTGGTCCAATATTCACTATTACACATGAATCTGTTTCTTCCAGAAATTTTTTTTAAAAAATTAAAATTTCAGTATCATGAAATATTAAAATAACACCCCCAAACATGCCACAATCACTATTCACAAATAAAGTTAAGATGAAATATACAAAAACTCACTTAATACTGTTAAATAACAACAATAAACTACAAGATTTCCTGAACAGAAATGGTAGGACCCCTGAATGTTTTACAGTGAATTTTAGGAAAAAAAAATTAAGTTACTATTTTCATGATATATAAGGCAAAAATTTACATGACCATTGCAAAATATACCAATTAAGATTTAGTTTTTTTTTAAAGATGCATTAAACAATAGTTCTTAAAAGTGAACACAAATGTCTAGAACACTGTTAGCAACATCAAAGTGTTTGTGATGTTCAAGATGCATAATTAAACTGTAATATGCAGTGTCTCTGATGACCAGGTAACACCTGCACTGCGTTAAAGCATCTGCAGCTCACCGTGGCTCATTTCAAAGACATAGTACAGCCTTTAGCTGATTCCAAGTGAATGCTACTGAAATACACAGAGCCCCCAAATGAAATAAACTGCTCCCTAATGAAGTATCATCCTTTCTAGGAAAAGAAATGTATTTAAGACAAATAAAAACAAGACCCTTTACAATTGAATGGACTTATATGGTTAAGTTTTAACTAAGTTAAAGCAAGTGTATTAGTATACAAATATCCAGTAATATGCAGTAGACATTTCTAAAATAAGAAATAGCTAAAAATAAATAATTTGGTGCTTTAATTTATTGGTGTCTGATGAGAGAACCCAAAAATGTTAGATATCCACTTGCTCGAATCAACTTCTGCATCACATGCTCTCTTAAACATAATGTGCTTTTAATCTCTTAGCTACTCTACTTGCCAATATTCAGTAAGAAATTATGCAGCACAAACTTAGAGTGTTCAAGATGGCTCACTTATTTTACTCTTAAGCAAAGCTAAATATACATTCCAGGAAACACTGCAGTTTAATTTTAAAAACAAACAAAAGATGCAGCAATAAAACAATTTGTGAGGAGAAACAGATGCATTCACATATAGTAAAGCCACTGCAACTTCTTCAGGCATTCAACTGTTGTGTTAAATAAACAGACAGTAGTTATTTAGCAGCAATGATTCCGCAATAAATAATGCACTGTGTTTCTCAGTCCTGCACAAAAATTGCAGCTACAGTTACATCAATAGCTGTAACCTACTGGCTCTAATGGCAGAGAAAACCTTAAAACCGACTGTACAAAAAAATTGTCACACTGTGACAACAAATATAAAAACAATCTGTAGGTCTGAAATAAAAAGACTCCACTGTGAAGAGGACAGTGTAGACAAATGGAGATTCCAAGTCCACCAAAAGAAATAATTGCCTTCAGATCTGAGTCCTTGGTTGGTAAGAAAGGCTGGGGGCTGGGCTTGAAACCATGTTATCAGACTTAAAAGAGCATGCTCTGTCTTCTGTTCTTCCCATGTCCTAAAATATAAAGTCATTTTATGAGGCAGTTCAAGGTTCAGTTTTATCCCACATACAGTATTTGGTGACTCTAGGAAGCTAATGTTCCCACCAGCAAAAGCTAACAGTCCACGGTAAGAGTGATCAGCACTGTCTTAAACGACCCTTTTGTTGATGGGGTCAGTCTACAGCTTCTGTGCTTCGAAGTGATGAACCTGATGACTAGGGAAGCACAGATGTGTCTTCTGCCTTAGTGCCAGGGATGGAGCGTGCAGTGATCAAGCCAGGTCACTTGTAAAAGGTCTCTGTGCCATCTGCAGCTTTCAGGATCCCTGGCTTGACTGAGTCAGATTTCTCTCTGAAGATTGACTGAGCTGCCCACATCATATAGAAAAGTGAGTACGTGCAATGCTAAACATACACAGCTGTGGAATGCACTGTACATTGTTTTAACATCAATAATTTTACTGATCAATTTGTAAACCAAAAGCTTGGTTCCGCACATATATTCATGATCGACATGTGAAATGGTTTATGACAAACACACCTGTCTCTGGATAAGAAGAATTTCGAAAACCCGGGTCCTTTTGCAACTGAATCTCTTTCAAACTGAATATTGATATGCCTAAAATGCAGACAAAAATTATCAGGTGAAGGTCTAACATTATTAAAAACAAATACAACTCAAATATAGAAAAATGTTTATGATTCAACATAATACATTTATGCTATACTTACAAGGTTATATCCTTCCTTCCTTCCTTTTTTTTTTCTTTGTGGTACTACTGGGGATGGAACCCAGGGGCATTCTACCTTCGAGCTATATCCCATCCCCATTTTTTATCCTTTATTTTGAAACAGGGTCTCGCTGTGCTGCAGAGGGCCTCACAGAGTAGTAGCTGAGGCTGTCTGTGAGCCACCACCCTCCTGTCTCGGCCTCCCGACTGCTGGGATTACAAGCGTGCGCCACCAGGCCCAGCTAGGTTATATCTTTCCTATAAAAGATTTCCCTTTGTCTGATTTGAGGAGAAACCAAATGAAATAATCTTCCTTGTGAGTTTTATTACCCCATCTCTGCTTTAAAGCATGGTACATGTTTCTCTGAAGAAAATATACAGTGCCAGTCCTAAGACTCACTGGGGTTTGGGAGACCTAACCAAAGTGTATTACTGGGTTTTATTCCCTGTCCTTTATCTCTGTCTCCTTATGATGGCATAATGGTATCACACCTTCACATTATCATCTTCAAATTTTTAGCAAAGAACAGGAAACAGGTTTATATTATCCACCGCAAACTGAAAAAACTTGGTAAAATAATGAAATGTAAATATCCTCTTCTTAAAAAAAACTTGTAATTCATCTTTCATTTCTAATGTCTGCCAAGAAGGTAGTATTTCATTAAAAAAATATCCAGTAAGTGCTAAGTGAAAAGCCTTAAGGATTTTTTATTCCAGTTAGCTTTCTCACCAACTCCTACAAAAACCTCGATGAATCAGTACTGTCTAGTAAATGAGAATGAGAAATTAATGAAAGCTTTTCACAGCTCAGTCCCAAACATTTTCCTAATTCCCCACTCACCTTACTTCATCTGAAAGTAAAAGTCTGGGTAATTTTAAAAAAGAATGTCACGAGCAAAATTAAAGCATGGCTTCAGCCATGGGAGATGTGCTTGTTTTAGAGACTCTAGTAATATGCTCACTCTCGGCATGGGATAGTAAAGTCAAAGCGACCACAAGAAAGGAAGGTCGTCTTTACCTGTCAAGAAGGTAATGAATGTACTGTTACACAAAACGATTTCCGGTTTCCGCTGTGCTTCATCAATCTTTGTAGAAGTCTACTTTTTTAGGGGGGTAGATGGTATACTAGGGATTGAACCCAGGGCATTCTCCCTCTGAGGTACAACCCCAGCCTTTTGTTTGTTTTGAAACAGGGTCTCAGCAAGGTCTTGCTATCTACTGAGGCTGTCCTTGAGCCTGTGACCCTCCTGTTTCAGCCTCCCAAGTACTGGCATTACACGCGTCGGCCACAATGCCTAGTTAAGAAGTCCACTTTTAACAACTGAATTAAAGCTAGATTAGGTCTAAGTATACTATTAGACAGCATTTTCCAACTTAAGTCCAATAAAATTGATGGCCCATACCTAAATATTAATTTCTTATATTATGGTGATGACATGCTCAGTGTTACAATAAATAGATCAAGAGAAACAGATCCCCTTCCTGTGAGAAATTCTGATCTAATTACAAAAAACAACTAAAAATTTAAGCTTAGAAATCAGCAACCATCTCTCTAAACCTCTAATCTGCCCTAGTCTCAACCCTGGACAAATGAAAATAAAGGGGAGGAGGGAGGGACTTTTCTCTTACTTTCTGGCAAAGTATGTATTTTTGGTCCCAGACTTCGAAAGTACACATGCTTCATTGCCTCTTCTGCTGAAACCCTTTTCTTAGATTCATACTGTGAAAAAGTAAAGAAATGCTTTATTAACTTTTTCTGTAAGTACTATAAGTAGTTATAGAGGGGAAAATTATTATTTAGAGCTATTTTTTAAATCTTGATAATTTAATATGACTAATTTTAAACACCAATTTGAAATACTCCAGAAACATTCAAACTTGAGTTGTTAGGATTATGCTGCAAGAATTATATCTTATACATTTCCAAGACAAGGCTGGATCTTAAATAAAAATTTAGATTCCTGTATTTTCTGAAATGATAAAATATTCAACCTTTTGCTATCTCTGTTCATAAACACCAAAGGATCAGTGGAAATATACCTAACATCTCGATGGTGGACATTATTCATTACCTTTCTGATATCCACTGCCCTTTGTTCCTTGACATTACACCTAGGTCTGTTCAAGGTGTCCATGCTTCCAACTCCAACAAATGGGTCAAGAATCATGGCTGTTCTAAGGTAAGATTAGTCATGACAATCCTGTTCCCCAATTCCCAGCCTCTCTTACAATTAATGTTCTGGCCCATGAGACTTGGGAAGAAGCCTTGTAGGAATTTCTGTGAAAGCCTTTGCTTTCAAGATATAAGAGGACTTATGTGGTTGGTACCACCCTTATTCTCCCTCTTCTTCCTGCTTTGGAGGAAAATATGAGTGGTATTTGGAGGTGCAGCATCCTGTAAGGCAGTAAGTATAAGGAGAAAGAGAACATAAGAAACATAAATTGCAGAGAATATGGCCTTGACAGTTGACCAATGCCAGCAGCCGACTACCTCAAGACTGTTCCTGATCAAAATAAAAGCCCAGACACATTAAGAAAACACACACACACACACACACACACACACCCCTTATGATTGTGTTTGAAACATACTGGATACTATCATAACCTTATTTGTCATTAACAATAATTGAGGGAGTATTTTCAATACCATTCTACACTTGAGAAAAGAGGCTTAACTACTTATTTAACAATTACAAAATAAGATGTGACTTACCTGAAGAAATTTTGTTATCAACTCAATTCCTTCAGAGTCTAACCTAGAAACAACAAAAAACAAATGACAATTTTATCTTAGCAGACGAAATTTTTCAGATAAAACCATTTCCTAAGTTTTTTCATTTGTTAAATTAAGTGCCCTAAATAGTCACTCTTGTTGTCTTCAAATAGCTTCAATTCTATCTTAGCCTTAAAAAACTTATCTTGCTACTTGCTTAAGAACAACCATAAATAACTGGGCTTCAACTCAATTTTTCAATATTCAAGAAATCATTAATTATTAAAGCTACAGAACTATTTTAGTCCCTAGTCTATCTCAAACAAAGAAACCTCTATTATAAGGAAAGCTTAAAGGTGTCCAATTTTCAGTGTCGCAAAGAAGGCAACACTCAAGTGTGTCATTTTTTTATATGGAAAAAACACAGAGACAGTAACTCCAAAATATATCACTGTGGTTCAAGATAAACAGAGATAAGCCATTCAACAAATTTTCACAGGATAATCTGCTCAGCAATGGGTACTAGCTCAATTTAAATGTGCCTCAGGAACTTCATGAAATATCATTACTAAGGACTACCAAACCAAGGATATAGCCAGTAGAGATAGCTAATTATGGGGATGAAATTAACATAACTGGGAACAGTGGAGTTAGGATCATTTTAATGAGATAATCTCTTGATCACATCACAGCTCTATCTTGCACTGCCCTTCACTGGCAAAAGTACAATTAAAAATAAAGAAATATTTTCCTGAGTGTGACCAGTGGGTCCTATGTGTGCTGCAGCCCAGCCATTTTCCAGACCCTTCTGGTCCTCTGCAGCTTGCCATTCTGGTGGGCACATACCTAGAGCTTCCTGAGTTCCTAAGAGATAAGCTAGGTGTTATGGCCATGGAAAATCTGCTTCACAGAGCTTCAACCTTCTACACTGGACATTATCAAGAGCAAAGCAATATATAAAGGACAAAAATGGGACTTATGCTACTTTGGAAAGACACAAGTAGAAAAAAAAAAAGCACATATTATTCTTCCTAAAAAAGTCTAGTTCAGAATGATATGAGCTGCTATAGTAACAAGAAAAACATCAATTCACACAAATATTTAAAAAATACTTTTGGTGTCAGAACTGTTTTGCTGTTCCCTCCTAGTCTAAGAGTAAATGGAAGCAAAACAAGTGTGTTTTGTTAGCAATGTGAGTGGCTTTTGATTATAAAAAAAAGTACATATTATAAGACACTTTTCTTTAAAAAAAGTTCTTTTAAATGAAGGATAGAAAAAACAATTAGAGGGGTTAGTTATTCTATGTTCACTTATTACAAATGCAGTTCAATAAAAAGTACTCTGCCTCAGATTTTAACGGGAGTCTTGGATTGCTCTGGAGTAGGTATAAGAAACTTTAATTGAATTGTTGACATTCAGGCCACTACATTTTACTGAGGAGTCAGAAAGAGTTTATGTTCTTTATAAATTTTGTCATCAGCACTGGCTAAAATACTGATGAGTCAAATTTATATTAGAGTCAAAATTTATGTATAGACATATGGCTTCAGCTTAATTCTATTTATACACCTTGATAGTTCTTTATCACTGAATTATAAAAACACAACAAGGAAGAAACTTAATTAAATTATATCCCCAAATAGTTAAGAATTGTGTGCATTATATAATTTGTCCTGAACCTTTACTGTGGCAAATACTTTAAGGGATTGAAGAATCACATGGGTTTTTCCCTTTATAACTTAAGAAAAAAAAAATACCTGGGTGCATGGTTAATTAGAGGCTGTGGTTTATATTTTGGGAAGTTGTAGTTCTTGAATTCATCACTTGAAGAAACACTTGGCCAAGTTTCCTGAGAGGGAGTTCCTGAATTTTAAAAAAAAAGTGTATATATTGTTAAATAAATATATACATATAAATTATATATGCATCTACATGTAAATAGGCAGAACTAAGAAAATGTCTTAGAGAATAACCGACTTCTTTATTTTTGTGGTACTGGAGATTAAACCCAGGCAGTCTAACACTGAGCCTTTTTATTTTTCTTTTAAGACAGAATCTCACTAAGGTTGACCAAACTAGCCTCAAACTTGAGATCTTCCTGCTTCAGCCTCCCAAGTCTTTGAGATTAAATACAGGTGGGAACAATTTACTTTTATTAGACAATTTAACTATTTCAACTGAAGTTAAAATAATAGAAATAACAAATATTTATGGATTTATTTTTGGACTATGCAAAGATGCCAGAAGTATGATTCTAGGTCCTTTTTCTATCCAGATGACACGACATAAGATAAAAGTCTTAATAATACGCTACATGTCAATTTTCAATATTTTTCTTCTCTTTTCATAAAGTCCTTACTATAAACATGAAACTCTATAATTAAAATTACCTAAAAAGATCTTTGTAATAGTTAAGCCAACTGTAATTCCTTAAAAATAACTGCTGTATACATTAGTCTCAGTATCAAATTTTTAAAAATGATTTTTAGACACTTTGCCTTAATCTGACCAGTCAATGGCAGGAGTAAATCACAGGGAAAAGATTTCTTGTTACCTAGTAATCTGAAAATTAAGTGCAGTTCATCTTCCACCGTTGATCCTGGAAACAGAGGTCTTCCAGAAGCCATTTCGAAGAAAATGCAACCAACACCCCTTTAAATACACCATGAAAATAATGAGCAATCCATTTACATACTATCAATCAGACAACTTTCCCTTAAAATTGCCTCTCTAGAGAATTTTGTACTACTCGGCTAGATAACCTCCTGTAGAGATGTGTTTAGATCTAACCAATTTGTTAACATTTACCCTGTCTCAATTTCCATATTGTTAATTCATTTTTCCCCCACTTAAAATGTCTAGTTCTCTTGTGCATGATCCTCAAAGAATGTTCTTTTCACAGTAGCTTATAGTGATTGAATGCTTACTATGTATTTGAAACTATAAGCGATTAAATTATTTGTTCATCAAATCCGCTGTACTGCAGGCTATGACCTGAAAGGGGCAAGACAGGAAGGAAGAAAACCAACTGCAAAGACAATTTCAGTAATCTGGGAGACAAAGTGACCTGAGCTAATGAAGAGGGTAGCAGGGATAGTGAGAAGCAAGTAATTCAAGACTTTCTGGTGCAGGAAGCAGAGACAGAAAATGTAGGTACAGGTTGGTATATGTGTGTAAGAGAAAGAAAAGATGGCAGCTCACTGAATTGTTATCTATAAATTGTGTGAATACACCTAAGCTTAACACGTGGTCCTTCCATTAGAGGGCTCACAATCTAGTAAATACAGTAAAGCTATGTAAAATTAAATTTGACATATTAAAATGTTACTTAGAAGGTATAATAATATGGTTGCTGTGGAATACCACGTAATGGGTCTTCAAAAAGCTAAAACCAGAATTACTGTATGACTCAGAGATTCTTCTCCTTACTATCTACCCAAAAGAACTGAGAGCAGGTATTGCAGAGGTATTTACATACTTCTTCACAGCAGCATTTACAAGATCTGTAACACTGAAGCAACTCAAATGCCCATGGATGGATGACTAGATAAACAAAATGTGGCATCCACATAAAAGTTCAGCTTTAAATTGGGAGGTGCTTGTGACACCTGCAGCAACATGGATGAACCTTCAAACATGAGGTTAAGTAAAATGAGCTGAAATAAACCGGTCACAAAAGGACAGATACTCTATGATTTCACTTGCATGAAGTACTCAATTAAATTCAAGATAAAAAGTAGAATGGTGGTTCCCACGTACTGGAGAAGGGGACAAAATAAGGAGTTGTTTAACAGGTACAGTTTCAGGTTTGCAAAATGAAAAACTCTGAAGATGGATGGCGAAAACAGCTGCACAACAATGTGAATGCACTTGATGTCTCAGAACTGTTTACTTAAAACTTGTTAAAATGGTTAATTATATAAATATTTTACCAAACTCTTAAAAAGAAAAAAAGTTATACAAAACAAGATTTCATAAAACTGTTCTAGACAATAGAAGTATATGGCTTATCAAATACATAAAGAATATAGGAAATAAATATAACTATAGTTCAGAGGAAGGAACTGCCACCATAGGCTAGAGTGTGTTCAGGAAAGGATTTAGAAAAGCTGTTTGAAGGTTACGAGGCACAGACTCCAGTAACCAGTGTAGTGCCAGGTATGAACACCAAAAGCAAAGTGAGAAAGCCCAGGTTACTTTTGAAGTATAGTGGTTGGGCATTTGTCTAAAAGAGAACATCTATGTTGAGAAATTCTCTGAAATACGTTGAAAAGGTAGTTTAAGACATCTTACAGAAATCCCTAAGTAATGAATTGAGAAAGTATATATACTTTATTCTACAGGCAACAAATGCACTGGCAACAAAAATATTCGAGTAGAAGAATATTATTACTAAACTGATGTGGGAGAATAGATACAATATTTTGATTATTATTTTTAGATCAACTTAAAGCAGGTATATGTTCGTGAATATTAACTGATGATAAAAATCATTTTGCATCATATACTCTTTTGAGTGCCTTTATTTATGTATTAATTAGCCCATTTGGTCTTAACATTATCTGCAGAACTTTGAAGCAGTCATTGTTACTATTCCTGTTTACTTTAATGAGAAATCTAAGGTACGGGTCAATAATTCAAATAGGTATACTATATAGTAATAAGTGGTAAAACTGCAATTTCAACTTAAGCAATATTACTCTTATGCTAAATCTCTTAATCACTGCTTCTGCTATAGTTTTTTTTTTTTTTTATCTCCGAGCTACATCCCAGCCCTGTGTTTCATTCCTTATTTTGGAAACAGGGTCTCACTGCGTTGCAAAGGCCTCACTAAGGAGCTGAGGCTGTCCGCAAACTGCGATCCTCCTGTCTCAGCCTCCTAAATGCTGGTATTACAAGTGTGCGCCACCACTCCCGGCTTCTGCTATAGTTCTTTAATACCTCCTTAAAAATCATTATCAGAATGCCCTGTATTAAACACTACACTCTTAACATTATGAATGGCAACAACATCTGTATATTTACCACATGTCAATCTGTGTAGAGTACTCTGAGGAACCAAGAAGCACATCAGGTGGCCGATACCACAGTGTGACAACTTCATTTGAGTAGGTCTTTGTGGGAACTGACTTGGCTCTGGCTAGTCCTTCACAGGGAAAAGAAAACAAAGAATTAAAAAAAATATAATGGTTTTCACAGTTCCTATCCTCACCATGACTCCATTCAAAGGGATGCTTGAAATGTCTACTCCATAGCTTCTTATACCTTCAGGAAAATCAGCTTTACTTATTTTCCTGAGTGCATGTGGGCTTGGGTCACCAAATCCTTGTGTAATTAATTAAATTATAATAAATCCACCACCAGAAAGTAAGCTTCCTTGTATGCGTGTGAATGAACTGGTATGGGGTCTGGATTAATCTAAACTTAAGGTGTTTCTCTTTTGTCCATAAGTCATGCTGCCAAATAAAATTAATCCAAAGTAAACAAATGACAAAGATATACAATTTTACTTGCTACAGTTATAAGCTTTTATTGCCTTATCACCTGATTCCAACATTCATTTGCCATACAACTTTTTGTTAAAAACCCTGAAGTATTGATCTATGATCCAGTTGAATTTTACTGACAATTTTCTTGCAGAAATCCATATAGAAAAGGTTTCCTTGTAATAAACTGCAATGCTTTCTGTACTTTTTTTGTTATATGGATATTTTTAGAATAAGAGATCACTGACTTTAGGTATTACTAACTGCTAAAAATGGTACAAAATATTTGCTATTCCTTTGCCAATTTAATGTGGAATCCACTGATTATACAGAAATAAAAACCAGAGTTCCCAATTTTATCTTTGTCACTGAAAGTTATTATTGCCTCTAACATTGCTAAATTCTGATCATCTGAAGAAGCAAGTTTAAATGGTTATATGAAGAAATATAATTTTTATAATACATTTTATTTTAAAAAACCAAGAGACTGTGTGTGTGTGTGTGTGTGTGTGTGTGTGTGTGTGTGAGAGAGAGAGAGAGAGAGAGAGAGAGAGAGAGAGAGAGCGAGAGAGAGAGAGAGAGAGAAAGAGAAAGGGAGGGGGATTGAACCCAGGGGCATTCTACCTCCGAGCTACACCCCAGCCCTATTTTTTATTCTTTATTTTGAAACAGGGTCTCACTAAAGTCATGGAGGGCCTCACTCAGTAGCTGAGGCTGGCTGAGAACTGAGATTCTCCTGTCTCAGCCCACAATTCCCGGCTGGGAGACTTCATTTTTTAGGTTGAGATTGCTGCTATGTAAAACTCTGTATACTATTTTTTCTACAAATTTTGGTAATTAATAAAATGGAGTTCTGTCCTTGATATTAAGAATGGGTTATACTAAGACAAAGGACAAATTTGCTATAAATTTGCCTAACTTAATACCATCAAGGCAAACTGCCAGCTATAGTTTTCTCAGCATTTTACTTTCCTGCTTCTGAGACAGTTCTGAACTAAGATGGGTGTCCAAACAGGTTCCTGGTTTACAATCAGCATTTTAGTATTAGAATAAAATGAAATAAGCAATCTCTCCCAAACCCAATTAACTAAACATAATATGGTATTATATAAGCCATTTTCTACATTAATGATAAGGTCTATCTCTATATTAGTAGTTCTCTGACCTCTGAATTACATTGATCTTTGGAAAAGGGTAAACTTTTCAAGGAAAACTAAGTACTCAAGAGTTCAGTGATTCCCCCTTGCTTAAAGTCATGTGTATACTTATATGCATTAAAAAAAAACTAAAGCAACAGAAGTGAAGTTGACTGCATTATCTTATGAATAATCAGAATTTCTTATTGCTTGACTTGCTTTGTAGAGGTTAGAAGCAAAATTGAAAGCACTCAGAGTATTCCCAGATGAAAGCAGATTTTTGATGGCCCTTTACATTCCTTTTGCATTTCAAATATCCAAGCATAGTGTCTCCGTCACTGCCATTCATTTTCTGACCAAGCACAAAAAGCAATAAATGTAGCTTGGCAAGAGAGAGAAGGAGAAAGGAGTGGGGTTAAGTAATAAAGGAAATAACATACGCTATGCCCAAGAAAATACTGTATTATCTATGTAAGCATATGCAAATTGCTTGTAATATCTTATGTAAATATATGTGGCACACTCGTTTCTTCTTTAAGGAAGGAAATACAAATAGTAATTCACCTTTCAAACAAATATTGTAAACCATTAAATGAGCACAAGTATAGAAATTGTCAGGAAAAAATTTCACTATTTAACAACAGTAAATTTTTAATCAGTTGTTCCATAATATTTAAAACATTCATGTTTATGAAATTTAATGAAAATAGTACAAAACTAAAACTATAATTTGTGAAAAATTAAAAACACTAATTAGCGCCGGGCGTGGTGGCGCACGCTTGTAATCCCCGCGCTTGGGAGGCAGAGACAGGAGGATCGGGCAGGTTCGAAGCCAGCCGTGTGCGCTGGCTTAGGAGACCCTGTTTCCAAATAAAAATGTAAAAATAGGTCTGGGGGTGTAGCCTGGAGGTGGAAGGGCTTCCAGGAACCCCAGTACCACCAAAAATAATAATAATAATAATAATTATGTGAAAGTACATGGGGTTTTAGAAACTTAAGTTCTATTCAAACTCCTGAGCAAAACAAAAAATTCAAAGTTACTCTACAAAGCTCCTTTGATAAAAAAATTTACTTCCTAGAAACAAAAAGAGCATGTAATTTTTTTTTTTTTTTTTTTTTTTTTGCGGGTCTGGGGGTGGAACCCAGGGGCATTCGACCTCCGAGCTACACCTCCTGCCCTATTTTTTATTCTTTATTTTGAAACCGGGTCTCACTGAGTTGCAGAGGGCCTCACTAAGTAGCTGAGGCTGTCCGCGAACTACGATCCTCTGGTCTCAGCCTCCCTAAGGCTGCATGTAATTTTTCTTTCAAATCCCTCAAGATCATATTAGCTACAGTGCTTTAAGTATACAGCTACCAATTATATTACTGAGTATGTAGTAAGAGTCATGGTGGTAGGCATGTTACGGAACCTCTTTCAGAGGTGGCTTCTAAATTCTTTGCTCTTAGGATTCTTTTCATACTTTTTTATTTCTCTTCTTAAAAATTGTAATGGTGCAACATAATTATACAATGTAATAAGATTCAAAATGATACATTCATATTTGCACAGAACATCTCTAGGTGTTTCCCTTTGCTTCTCACCACATGACCCCTCAAATATTAAGAACCCAAGTGCTTTTATTTATATAGATTACTGATGTTTACCATATTAGAAGACTGAGAAAACTTAAAATACATTTTTTACTAATTAGAAACACCACTCAGTACATGCTATCACAAATGATATTTTTATGAAAAAATATTTTTTTCTGAAGCAAAAAAAAATTAGTAAGAGGAATGGCCCTGCTTTACATGTCTCTAAATCCTTTTAAAGTCTATTTTAATAGAAGTCAGATGGATTCTATATCTGTTGTAATAAATTGCTTTTGATACATATTAAACCATATATATCACAATATACATGTATGAAGTGAATCAAATCTTATACTGATATGAAGTTGGAAAGAAGAGAAACATTTTAATAGCCTTTTCTAATCATTATAAATAGTCTTCTTTGGTACTACATTAGAACTATATGTTACTTTGTTTATGTAGTAACAGAATTATATAAGTAAATTTCTCATCCTTTTGTTAAAGTTCATTGATCTATTTTGCATTTTAAATAGATCTTCTACCCACACATGGGACAATAATATGCACTGGTAATTTGGAAAGGTTCCCTGAGTTATATATTTCTTCAGTATATAAAAAAAAATCCAATTTGCTAACATAACCACTAATCTTGTCAGAGCAATTTCTTTCTTTTTTTTTCGGGGGGGGGGGTGGTGGTACTAGGGTTCCTGGAAACCCTTCTACCTCTGGGATACATTCCCACGGGCTACACTCCCAGACCTATTTTTAAACTTTTTTATGTGGAAATAGGGTCTCTTAAGCCAGCGTGACTGGCTCTGAACCAGTGCGATCCTCCAGTCTCAGCCTCCCAAGCGCGGGGATTACAAGCGTGCGCCACCACACCTGGCCGTCAGAGAAATTTCTATGTACTGGAAAATTGTCAAGTTCAAAGTTAGTGCACCTAAAATTTTCAAAATCTAATTTTTATTTGAAAACTCAAATTTTATTACTGGTAAGAAATAATGCAGTTGTTTTACTTGAAATGATAGGTTTATTCCCTTTGTTTTCAAGAAACACCTGCAAAATGTCCAAGTATGAATAACCATAGTTCGTCTGTTAGTTTTTAAAGTAAAAATGTGTTCCTTGAAAAAAAGGATTACTTAAGTAAGCCTCTACCCAAATAATCAAACATTTTTCCTTGAGGTAAGTAGTATTTCTGTGAATAGCAAACGTGTTTCATGTACAATTCTCATTTCATTACAGACATATAAAAATACTAAAAAAATCCATTTACTCAAGGATGGAGAATTAATAAAATTAAATTTTACTGCTTCAATAGACACTATTAAGGTATAACTGATAATTTTTCCCTAAAAAACGTTTAAAGTGAAGAATACAATGACATATACTTTGGTGACACTGCCCAGACATAGATTAAGGAATCAGTAGCTATATCCCTTATTGCTTTTGTATCATCAGTGCAAATATTAACACAGAGAAAAAAAACAAGCAAACTTATTATAATTTGGATAATATATTTTATCTTGGAGACCTCCCCCCTTAAAAAGCTATCAGGAGCCTGAGGTCTATGGACAATGCCAGAGATCCTATACCTTTTATTGTTTTTTTGCTAATAATCAACATAAACCACCCATCAAAGTTTTCTACAGGCTGCAGAGAAAATTTCCAAATTTACCAAAATGTATTAATACACTGTGACAATGGCTGTTCTATACTTAACCAACTGGGGGTATTTGAAAATATCTCATCATTCCATACCAAAGTCTGCTAGCTTCAGTTCTCCTTTTTCATTAATGAGGAGGTTCTGTGGTTTCAAGTCTCGATGCAATACTTTTCTTCTGTGACAATATGCCAAGCCACGTAGAATTTGGTAAAGAAACAGCTAAAAAAACATGGAAGTGAAAATGAGTCTTAAAGATAATAAAATATATCTTGGTATTAGAGTAAACTATGGTAAGCAGAAAAACAACTGGTCTAAAATAGTAAAAGAAAAAAAGCAAGTAATTATATCCTTGTAAAGGCAGTGCCTCTTCCTTTTAGAGCTGTTTCTAAACTTTATAGTTCCTTATTCAATTTGAAGCATCTATTCTTTTTGTCTAACAATATCACTGAAAATGAATACTGCAAATAAAACTTTGAGTTTTTAGTAGTTCGTTTATTAGAGAAAATGACTTAAATATATCCTCATAAACTTATAGGCCTACTAAAGCTTTTGTTTGATTATAAAATTCTGGCATTACAACCAAATCTTCCTCCACCAAAAACAAACAACAACAGCAACAGCAACAACAAATCCCCCCCAAAAAACAAAGGAGAAACTGATCAGGGACAGTCTTTAAAATATGGCATAAAAACTGGTGGTTTTAGGAAAAGCTCTGAGGGAATGGTGCTGTATAGCTCTGGCAAATTACTTCTATAAAAATAACCTAACCAGGTTTTAGCACCCACCTCCTGGGTACTTTACTTTCAGCACCTCCTACTCAGTCTTCAAAATCTGCTGTGATTCAGAAAGGGGGCTTTAGCACTCTAGTGTTCTGAATGACTCTTAGTAAAAAAGCAATTTCTGTCAAGCTAATGGTAGAATTTTTGTTGTAGATTTTGATGGAGAGGTGGAACACATCTTGATTCTTAGGGTTAGCAAAAAAGGACCTTAAGAACAGAGGATTCAAGAGGTACTTTTGGTTTACTTCTAGGTTACAAAAAATAGGGCATCAACATATTGAAAATAGCCAATGCAACAAGTGAATGATGGCCCGAATGCTGGTTTTGACCCCCCCCCACCCCCCCACCCCCCGGCTGGGAACTGAACACCCAGGGTCACTGTACCACTGAGCTACATCCAGCCCTTTTTATTTTTATTTTTTTGGTGGTACTGGGGTTCCTGGAAACCCTTCTACCTCCATGCTACACTCCCAGACCTAGTTTTTATATTTTTATTTGGAAACAGGGTCTCTTAACCCAGGGAGGCTGGTTTCGAACCTGTGCATCCTCCTGTCTCCGCCTCCCAAGCACAGGGATTACAAGCACGCCAGGCTAGCTCTTTTTATTTTTTGAGATAAGGTTTCTCTAAGTTGTCCAGGCTGGCCTTGAACATTGATCCTTCTGCCTTAGTCCACCCAGTAGCTAGGACCACAAGTGTTACTGTGCTTAGTCTGGGTGAATTCTAAGCAGCAAAGCCTCTAAACTCTATAAGCTTATTTGTGTGTTTTGAAATTTCTAAAATTACTATTTTCATATATTCCTGTGAGGTGGCACTGGTGGTATAGTGCTAAGTACAGCTGCCTTCTAATATATTCCTGCTAGGTTTTAAGTTTGGAAAATATAAATGCAATTTTAGCAAGTTATGAACTTTACTTTCTTTCCAAATTATTGCTAATATAAAAGCAGGAAAAAAAATTTAAAACAAGAAAGATATATAAATGACATTCACAATATCATGCAAAGCAAAACATAAAATAAGATGAAAACAATCCTTAGATTGTATATGAAAATACATTTAGAGTTTTGTTCTAAAATCCTTAGTAGCTGGGCCTGGTGGCGCAGTTTGTAAGTTAGCTTCAGTTATGTAATGAAGCTCTCAGTAGCTTAGTGTTTCCAAATAAAATATAAAACAGGTGTGGGGTGTAGCCTGGAGGTAGAAATCCCCTGGGTTCCATCCCTAGTACCACTAAATAAATAAATAAATAAATAAATAAATAAATAAATAAATAAAATTCTTAGCAATGCATTACCCATATGTTCTGAGTTCCTTTTATAACAGAAAGGGGCTCTTCTTTATATCCACCAAACTTACTATTTAAAAAAAAAAGCAAAGCAAACTTAAAGTTTTTTACCTACAAAATTAAAAATGTCTCCAATACACTGATGGGATAGCTTATTTTGAAAAATTGGTTCTCATAAACTGTTGACTAAATTTGGATAAAAAAAAGTTCTTGGCAAATTGCAGATATACCTGGATATTATGCATTCTACATATAATCAGTTGTAATATGAAAGAAAATGTCAAGAAGAATTTTTTAAAAAACACTTAAAATGAAGCAAAAAAAGTCTAATCCTAAGAAACTTGTGCTGTACTAAACAGACGCCAAACAGAAAATTTGGAAGAGTAGTTATGATGCTGATATATTTCACTCTCTAATATAATTCATCCGTGTTTTCAACAAAATTTAAAATTATACGCTAAAGCATACCTTTACATTGTGCATACTCATGATGTTCCCACAGTCATCCATGTACTGTTTTAGGTCTTTATCCTGAAAAAAATAATCATAGTACTATATATGATACACAATTTTCAAAATACTAGGCTGATTCCATTAATAGTATTTAATTTTTTTAAATAAGTGGGTTTTTACAAGGTACAGAATGCATCACACATAATTTAATTAAATATCAATAACTAAACAATTATATCTCTGTGAGGATATTAAAAGTCCAACTTGTGACTTTCTGAAAGAAAAAATTAAATACTGATTTTTTTTATTAAATGCTTACCAGATATTCAAAAACCAGAGTCAAAGATTTATCTGTGTGAACAATGTCATGTAAGGTTACTATATTTGCATGTTTTAAATCCTTTAATAGTGAAACTGTAAAACAGAAAAGAAAATCAAATGGTTAGTCTGTGTAGCCAATTTTTATAAAAGCCTGAAGTAAGTTTAACACATAAACTGATTGTATTTAAGATTCTCTAAAGTTTAAAACAATTCCCCAAGGGAATTGGTGGTAGAAAAATTGATACTATTAATTTTTATTTTTATGATTTTGGGTTTGATATTATAATACTTAAATTGTCCCCAATATTACAACTGTCCATCTCCTTTTCTTTAAGGTTAAGTTTTTGAGACTCTGGGATTAATTTAGATATAAAGTACAAGATGGCTTTTCTTCTTCCACTTTGCTAATTAGTTGCCTCAAACTATTTTTTAATAGTCCACCTTTTTAAATAACATGGTATCACTATATAAATGCATACTGTTTGTTTTTCCTTATATTTAATTAATGTGTATACTATTTTATAACTACTATGTTCCCATGTACTATATAAGATTTCCCTATATCAAATATAGATGTGGTTTTAATGACTTCACAGTATTTTACTGTAACCTATACAAAAATTTGATTAATTCCTTTCTATAAATATTTTGCTTTAGAAATTAATTTTTAAAATCTAAGTATCTTCTAGTCACCTCTTATTTCTATATCTAGGTTCTTCTTATTTATTAGAATACATTATTACATAGCTTTGGCTATCCTGGGTTACAAAGTGAGCACTAGCAAATTCAATAAATATGACATACTTCCCTGTGTCTTTTCAGACCATAATGGAATGAAATTAGAAATCAACTATAAGAACACCCAGAGAAACCACATAAACATGTGGAGACTGAGCACCACACTTCTGAATGAAGAATGGATCATAGAAGTTTTAAGAGGTGAAATCAAGAAATCTCTATAAACAAATGAAAATAGAGATACAACATATCAAAACCTCTGGGACACTTTGAAGGCAGTATTAGGAGGAAAATTTATAGCACTGAGTGTTCACATAAGAAAAACAGAAAACTTCAAATAAATAACCTAATGACACACCTCAAAGCCCTTGAAAAGCAGGAACAATCTAACACCAAAGCCAGTAGAAGACAGGAAATTATTAAAATCAGAGCAGAAATCAACAAAGTAGAGAATAAAAAAAAAATACAGAAAATCAACAAAACCAAAAGCTGGTTTCTCTTTAAATACTATACCTTCTCTTATAGCTGTACATGGAGCACCTTCTTCATGTTCCAAACGGATCTCTTTTAGTGCCACCAAATTCTCTGTCAATTTACTTCTTCCTTTATATACTGTTGCATATGTACCCTATAAAATAAAATTTTGAAAAATATATCAAAATTATCATGAGCTTATCTAATACCATCTATATACAAAAAGAATCCTAAATGTCTAAGCATGTTAGGTAAGTTCGACTTTGCAAAGCAAACTCCACAATAACCAGCCTTATTTCTTACAGCAAAAAAGAATTTCAGTTTCATATACATAGCCTTCATATCCTTAATATTAGTGTCTCAAAAACAACAAATAAAAAAACATAGGAAGCGGATTTAATTTACTTTTTGTACTTTATTTCAGATTAACTGAATAAATTTTTGTTTTTTTTGTGGTACTGGGGGTGGAACCCAGGGGCATTCTACCTCCAAGCTACACCCACAGCCCTATTTTGGAACAGGGTCTCAATAAGTTGCAAGGGGCCTCACTAAGTAGCTGAGGATGGCTGCAAACCCTGATCCTCCTGTCTCAGCCTCACAAATGCTGGGATTACAAGTGTGTGTCTCCACGCCTGGCTTAGGATACAATTTTAAAAGCAAAGGTGTTTTACCTGCAATGGTATGTGAAGATTGAAGAACACTAAGCATATTAAATGAAAATATAATTGTTAAATTATAAAAATCTATCCATATCATGGACTTTTTAGAATTGTTATACATTAAATATTCTTAAAAACAAAAACAACTCTCTTGAAGTTTCTCTATTATTAAGTCTATTATTTTCTTTGCCCTTTTTTACTGTGAAAGGCAGGACGTTTCTACATTAGTACTACTGCAGGTAGGAGCAAGCTTAAGAATTTCCTTACCCTTCAATGAAATGTGTTTTTATCTCTAAAGTTATTTTTCACAAGTATGAACTCATGCAATTTCCCATGACAGGATAGACAACAGACTGCCAGGAGACTAACATATAAATACCTATTTTGTTACTAAAAAAGCACCATACTTTGTGTTGCAATAAAAGATCACAAATCTTTAAAAAAAATGTATATTTCTTCTCAAACTGTTGAGATAATTTCAAGAATTGAGTGTCTTAATCCTCCTAATTTTCTGTCACCTTTTCAAAACAAGGTATAATCCTTTAAAAAGGTTCCAGGCTGGCAAAACTACAGACTAATAAAGTAGTGTAGGTGATAAACAAGAAAAAAATGTCTTACATTTTTGCAGTATATACTTACCTCTCCAAGCTTTTCCAATTTGATGTAAGTTTCCATTTTCCCAAACCCAATTTCGGACTGAAAATGAACAATTGTAAATTTAGTATTTATACTTAAATTTCAATTAATCTCTGCCTCAACTTCTAAAACCCTCTTAATCTACAGTGTCTAAGAATAGAAAAAAATTGATTAGAATCAAATTGTTGAACATCTGTTGAGATTCAAAATATAATTAATGCTGAAAGGTTCAAAAACATCAATGTTCATAGTTAAAACACCAACCTACCTTATATGTGAATTGGTTAATATCCTGAAAATGCATATTTTGTTTAATCTTAAAATCCTAAATTTTTAAAATACTGCAGTCATTTTAAGATACTGAATCTTGTCAGATGCAGTGGTGCATGCCCATAATATCAGACTTTGGAGGCTGAGACAGAGGATTGCAGGTCTGAGGCCAGTGTAAACAAAGTGGGATGGGGGGAAAGAGTCCTCAATTTAGGGAGATTCTGTTTCAAAATGACACAATGAAAAGAAATCTGAAAATCACATTCTACTGTGAATCAGGAAACAGCAAACAAAAATGCAACAATTTAGGTCCAATTTTGGCAAAAAAAGGTTTAAAAATGAGTTCTCAAACACACTTGAATTTACTTATTTATTTTATTTAACACTTGGATTTAAAACTTGAACTTGATTTCCTATTTTGTACAAAGTCAATAAGTACGGTAGATGAAATAGACCCAAACATGTAATTGAAATTCAGTACAAGCCGGGCGTGGTGGCGCACGCTTGTAATCCCAGCATTAGGGAAGCTGAGACCAGAGGATCGCAGTTCGCGGACAGCCTCAGCTACTTAGTGACGCCCTCTACAACTCAGTGAGACCTGGTTTCAAAACAAAGAATTGAAAAATAGGGCAGGGGGTGTAGCCTGGAGGTTGAATGCCCCTGGGTTCCATCCCCAGATCCGCAAAAAATAAATAAATAAATAAGGTAATAATAATTTAACAAACAATTAACTTTTTGCCTAGATGGTGTTAATGTCTTTAAGAAAGAAGCTAGTGGCCGGGCGTAGTGGCAGACACTTGTAATCCCTGCGTTTGGGAGGCTGACACAGGAGGATCCTGAGCAGGTTCGAAGCCAGCCTCAGCTGGTTTAAGAGACTGTTTCCAAGTAAAATAGGTCTGGGAGTGTAGCCCAGAGGTAGAAGGTCCCGCGTTCCATCCTCAGTACCACAAAAAAAAAAAAAAAAAAAAAAAAGAAAGAAAGAAAGAAAAGAAAAAGCTAATGGAAGAAAATTATGTATAACCTCAGTTTTTAAAGGTTTATAAATTATACTAAATCATTAAATACTACATTACTGGCAACTCTAGAGGATCAAATATGCAATTTTTCTGGAGCTGTCAAATAAAGTAAAAATGATACTTAATAATCACAGGTGGCATCACTTACCACTTTAGATAAAAATATAAGATGACCAAAATTGAATGGCCATAAGTAGCAGAGGCCCCTCAAAAGAATTATTTTTAATCCTTTTGTTACAATGATATATATCATGTTGAAAGTCATATAGACAACTACATGTTCAATACTTAATTTGTAAACTAATATCTTAGTTACAGGTGGTATTACTAAATAACCAAAAAACAGCTTCTTCTGGCACTCTTTATGATATTTTTCCTGCTTGTATATGGTGATTTTCATAAAAGAAATTAAATGAAGTTTTAGAACCATCACATTCTATCTACTCAGGTACTGTCTTGTATATAACTAAGTATCAAGTCCTTGCTTTCTACTACCAATAACCATGTAGCAGCCAAATACATCTGTTGATGTCCATCAACAGATTAATGGATTACAAAATTATGGGATATGTACACAATGAAATTTGACTCAGCCATAAAGAACACAATCACATCATTTACAGGGAAATAGATGAAACTGAAGAATTAGTCTGCCACAAAAAATAAGAAATCAGATGCTCTCCCTAATATGTGGAAGCTAGGAAGAGAATGGGTCATAGGAGGGACTCCAGATGAAGAGGAGAAACTATAGATGAGCAAGTCAGGGGACCTGAGGGGATGGGAGGGGAACAGGGAAATCCCCTAAGGCACATGATGTACTTTCACAAACACATCAAAGTCAATCACTAAGCCAAACACGAGGGAGGGGTAGGGAATGGGGTGGGAAGTGGGTAAGGGCTAACTGGGCGGTGTGTGCATGTATTTCTCTACCATTTTGTACTCCATTAAGATGGACAACTACAATGCACCAATAAAAAAATTTAAAAGAAAGAAAAATGAAATAAAACTACAATAGAAAATACTTTCCAAATACAAAAGAAGTTTTTAACTTCAGCATGAGAAATGTAGCAAACAATGCATTCTCTGGTACATGGCAGCTTGATCTAAATAAGCTTTTAGATTTTTCAAAAAGCTAATTGCCAAGGTTAAGAAACTATGACAGAATGTCTTTATTTCTTTGTACCCATTTCTGGAATTCAGATGTTTAAAAATTCACAAATACAAACTGCTGCACTTTTACTGTGCATTTTAAGTCCTGAGAATAAATAGGAGCCAATATGAACAAAATAACGAGTACCCCTAAAAAATGTAAAATGTTATCATCTATAACAATCTGAAACAGATAGGAAAATGATTGTAAGCTATGACTGTAAGCTAGGAATTTTTTTCTTCAAGAGTACAAAAAAAAATTTATTCATCCTGATGATAAATACAGGCATGCCCTTAAAACATCAAATATGCTTTGGTCCAATGGTAACCATGATAACAATATTGAGTTTTATTTGGGAATTACACAGTGTACTGACTATAAATTAAGGGCTGTAAGAACAAAAATGTCTTAAAGATTACTATAACAGGTAAAGTATAATAAGGAATAAACTCTAAGGGATGCATACAAATTTTAACATAAATAGATCACTCTTCAGAAAATAAAATTTAGTGACATTATCAGAATATGCTGAAAGTCTGCTTTTAAAAAGAAAAGTATATTTTAAAATAGGTAGTAAAGAGGACTTTGAATGTTCCAAATACAGAAATATGATAAATGTTTGAGGTGATAGATAAAGCAATTACTCTAATCTAATCATTATATACTATATACATGCATTAAAATGTCACAATGTACCTTATATATGTTTAGTTAATTAAAAATAAAAATACATAGCAAAAATAAATATCATTCTATAGTTATGAAGTTAAACTTAAATTTTATTTAAAATAGACAGTAATACTGAATTTTACCCATTCAGGCAGGCAGAGAATATAGACACATTAGTGAAATGTCTGTTAGATTCTAATTCAAAGAGAAATGGTAATTTCTCATTGCTAAGTAGTTAATGATTACATCCAAACAGCAATTACTGAATCTTTAAGTGGAATTTTTAGAAAATTTTGCTTGCATTTTTATCTGCTGACCATGACAAGATTAACAACAGATATAATGGCTAGCTTGTTGACATGCTCTCCTACAGAAATTATTCAGAGGACAGAGGACAAAGCTCATTCATTCAGCATTTACCAAGCACAACATTAGGTGCTAAGCATACAGTAAAGATGACATATGTGCTTCCCACTCACAATCTAGGCTAAGTTCCACCTTACTGGGAATATTGTAAAACCTTAAAAGTTGCATAAAATAATTAGAAATAATAGCCAAAGAATTGGTATAATAAGTTTTAAATTTTAATGTTATAAAAACTCCCTTAAATCTGTTATATAGAATTTTGAGCCGGGCGTGGTGGCACATGCTTGTAATCCCCGCGCTTGGGAGGCGGAGACAGGAGGATCGCGCAGGTTCAAAGCCAGCCTTGCTGGCTTATGAGACCCTGTTTCCCAAAAAAAAAAAAAAAAAAAAAGTATAAAAAATAGGTCTGGGAGTGTAACCCGAGGCAGAAGGGTTTCCAGGAACCCCAGTACCACCAAAAAAAAAAAAAAAAAAAAAAAAAGAAAAAAATTGAGACCTATTAAAAGTTAAATGAAAAAAAAAAACGACCTTAATTCTGCTTTCTAAACAAATGAAGATCATTTTTTTCTGATTCTTCATTGATCCAAAAAAAAAAAAAAAATCATTTCACTTTTTGGCAGCCCCAAGCAAACTCCTGTTCAAATGGCTCTTACAGCAAAAGCACATTGATACTAAATATATATGTATATATAAATACATAAATACACACATATACACATGTATTATATAAATATACATACACATATACAGAGAGATATATGCATATCAAGTACATTTACAACAGTTCTTCATATAATTGAGTGTCACTATAGACGGCAAGTGCTATGGGAGCGTACTAGCTTACTTTGGATCTATCAACATAATTAGTGCGTCACGGTCATAAAGGTACATCAACATGCTGGAGATGCAGCTCTTAAAGTTTAGCTTTTAAACAAGAAAAATATATGCCAAGATTCTATAGATGTTATATCCAAAGTGAGGATCTATATGAAAAACCCTGGGGCAGGAGGAGGTCTTCCTCACCCATTTCCTTTCCTGGGAGAATTAATTAGTTTCTGTAATCGAAAGCAATGGGTTTTACCTTTAGACATGTGAGAGCAGAAAAGAGAGTGAGCAGCTCAATCCTACTTGGTCATGCTGTCTTACAAAACTTGCTGTGACCATCACACTTTCTAATCCTGTGCTTAATAGGGCAGAAGTAAACTGTGTGAACTGTGAACCTCACTCCCATACCCCACAGTGTATTTATTATTTTTTATTACTTTTTTTTTATTTTTTGCGGGTCTGGGGATGGAACCCAGGGGCATTTGACCTCCAAGCTACATCCCCTGCCCTATTTTTTAATCTTTATTTTGAAACAGGGTCTCACTAAGTTGCAGAGGGCCTCACTAAGTAGCCTCCCAAATGCTGGGATTACAAGCATGCGCCACCACGCCCAGCTTATTATTTTGAGAAATATGAAGACTTGATACCCTATTTTCTCAGCTACTCTTATACATAAGGAAAGACTATATTGTCTGTATTGGTAAATCTCTAAGAATGAAGAACCCAAACACACACTGTTAGGGAAGGACTAAGAATTTAAGTGTTTGTTATTCTAATTTTAATATAGTGAGACAATTTTCATCAATAGATTTCATTCTACAGATGCCATGCTATCAGTCTCAAAAATCGTCTATTGGGTATTGTTATTATAAGTGCAATAAAGCTCTGATGAGTCCTATCAGCACAGAGGCTTTCCCATTTGTCTAATATTGAATTATGTTAAGCAATTCGACTATTATCAGTCATAAGTGAATATTAAATAAGTACTTCAGCAATTCAATAACCAGTGTCATTAACATGGAATATGGTAACTAAATATAATGTGGTGTCCTGGATGGGATCCTGAGATAGAAATAGAATGTTAGGGAAAAACTTGTGAAACTTGAATAAAATGTGGAATTTAGCTTGTAGTAATGTACCAGTATTGGTTCCTTAGTCATGACAAATGTATTAAAGTAATATAAAATGTTAGTAACAAGAATAACTGGGTATATGGTATAAGAGAAATCCTATACTATTTTTTACAATTTTTCAATGAATCTAAAATTAATTAGTAATTTATTTTAATAGAAAATCAATGAAAAGGGCTAAATTAAGGAAAACTAACAATAAAAGAATATACAGGGATAATAGATATTCTAAGAATCTTGAGAAGATGGGATAGAAAGGATAACTCAACATTAAAAGAATAGAGTAAGTGTAGGTAAATTTGCATGTTTATAACACAGAAAATGCAGGAGGGGTGTGGTTCATTGTTTCTATCTCCTTTACCAAGTAAAAGAATGAAAACAAGAGGGTTATCACAGAAAGACAGTGAGGTAGACAGTTAAATATCAACTTGAAGTTGATAATTAGAAATTCAGAGTAGATACCATCAGCCCTTCCCTATGACTCTCTCAGAAAAATAGATTCTTTGATTACTCTTAAATCCCATTCGACCACAGGCTTTGTGTTATTTTTTATTCTACTTTTTGTATTGATATTGGAAAATATAAAACAAACTGAACTGTTCACTAAGGCTAAAATAAGGCTAACATTTTACATTGAAAAATAGCTTTTTAGATAGTGTATTATCCATGGAAACGTGAATTCTAATAGATGTGAAAAAAAAATTAACTTTTTCCAGCTGCTTTTCATCCACCCCTTTCACCTTTCTTCAAATATAAACCCTAGAGTTCAGATTTCTATAATGAAGAACTGACCTCTTTAAAAAATAATTCACTTTATGTATATATACATATAGATATATAAGAAATACCTTATCTATAGAAACATAAATTCTTTTTTGTGGTACTGGGGATTGAACCCAGAGGCATTCTATCACCAAGCTACATCCCCAGCCCCATTTATGTATGTATGTATGTATGTATGTATGTATGTATGTATGTATGTATTTATTTTTGCATTACTGGGGATGGAACCCAGGGCATCCTACCTCCGAGCTACATCCCAATTTGATTTTTTATTCTTTATTTTGAAACAGGGTCTCACAGAGTTGCAAAGGGAAGTAGTTGAGGCTGGCTGTGAATCTCGATCCTCCCATTTTAGCTTCCCAAATGCTGGGATTACAGGCATGCACCACCACACCTGGCTTTTTTTTTTTTTTTGGTGGTACTGGGGGTAGAACCCAGAGGCTTTCTACCTCCAGGCTATACTCCCAGACTTTTTTTTTTTAATATATTTTATTTGGAAACAGGGTCTTACTAAATTGCTGACAGCCTCACTAAGTAGCTGAGGCTGGCTTTGAAACCGTGCGATCCTCCTGTCTCAGCCTCTGAAGCGCGGGGATTACAAGTGTGCACCACCATGCCTGGCTAACACACCTGGATTTTTTATTCTTTATTTTGAAACAGGATCTCACTAAGTTGCAGAGGGCCTCACTAAGTAACTGAGGCTGGCAGCGAACCTGCAATCCACCTTTCTAAGCCTCCTAAGTACTGGGATTACAAGTGTGCGCCACTATGCCCAGCAAAAACATAAATTCTAACAGGATGAAAAATGATTTTCTTTTTTTTTTTCACCTTTGGTACTGGGGATTGAGCCTTAGGGTACTCTAATTCTGAGGTATGCCCCCAGCTTTTTAAATTACGCGCGTGTGTGTGTGTGTGTGTGTGTGTGTGTGTGTGTGTGTGTGTAGTACTAGGGGTGGAACTCAGGGGCATTCTACCTCTTAGCTATATCCCCAGCCCTATTTTTTATTCTTTATTTTGAAAGTAACCAAGGCTGGCTTCGAATGTACGCAATCTTCCTGTCTCGGCCTCCCAAGTACTGGGATTACAAGCACGTGCCACCACACCAGGCATTACTTGTATTTTTTTAAAACAGGGTCTTAAACTATGCTGAGATTCCATCTAACCCCAATCAGAGTAGCAAGCATAAAGAAATCAAACAACAACAAATGCTGGCAAGGATGTGGGGAAAGAGGAACTCTTTTACACTGTTGGTGGGAGTGTAAAGTAGTTCAGCCGCTATGAAGATCAGTGTGGAGATTCCATAGAAAACTGGGAATAGATCCACCATTTGATCTGGCTATACCACTCCTGGGTATCTTTCCAAAGGGGTTGAAATCAGAGAACTACATTAACATATGCATACCCATGTTCATAGCAGCACATTTTGTAGTAGCCAAAATATGGAACCAAACTAGATCTCCATCAACACATGAATGGATTGCAAAATTACGGGAAACACACACAATGGAATTCTATTCAGCTATAAAGAAGAATAAAAAAAAAATAGCATTTGCAAGAAGATGGAAGGAACTGGAGAACCTTTTTCAATATGTTCCACTTATAAATAAAATAAAATATGGAAAAAAATAAATAAAACAGGGTCTCGCTAGGTTGTTGAGGCTGGTGTCGAACCTATGACCTATGATCCTACTCTGTCTTAGCCTCCAGAGTACTAGGATTATAGCCATTTACCCTGCTAAATGATTTATTTTTCCCACTCCCCTTTCTATCATCCCTAATTTTCATATGTCCCCTTTTACAGCCAACCTTCAAAAATAAAGCTAGGATAAGATTATTCAATTTGAAGAATGATTTTCTAATATATTTCCAAAAATCTGCTTTAATAAGGTAACTGAATAATAAAAGAGATGCATGGATAGACAGCAAAATACAACTGACAGGATTCATCTGAACTCTATAAGCCATATGAGCATCAAAAAGTAGGGGGACTTCCGGGAAGATGGCGACCGAGAAAAGCGGGGCTTAAGAGCCCCAATAACAACCAATCTCCATTACCACAAAATCAGCGCCTTTCATAGCCAGAAAACACCATCACCAGAGAAACAAAAAAATCACCAGGCTCCAGAGAGAAAGCGGACTGAGACCAGAGCTCAGAGCCACAGAGGAGATACACCGAGGACGCGGCAGCAGCGCCATACTGCCGGCGGCAGCGGCAAATTCACCGGACGGCTACAGCAAGCCGAGGTGAGCCACTGCGGAACAGCCAGGCGGGATTTCTCGCCGCAGGTAAAATCTAAAGCTACCAGTGGCTGAGCTCAGCACACGCTGCAGGGATTCAGAGTGGAAATCAAAACCAACAAGAAATACACCAGCCTCACGGCCGAGGGCGTAGCAGCGGTGCCATATTGCCACCGGCGGCAGCAGCAGAGAATTCACTGAATCCAGTACAGCTACATCTGCCTACTCAAGAACAGTGAGTCAAATTGCGGGCCACAGAGGAGAAATCCCAGTACTGTACTCCCTGGGACTTGACCCAGTGGGGGAGTGGCGGTGTCAGAGATATCACACCATAGGAGAACGTGCAACCTGGCACCCCCCACAGTCTAAAGCAGCCTCTATCGACTCTCTGGGTCGGAGACTCTGTGATACAACCCAGTAAAGGAGTAGTGGGGTCAGAGATACTACAGACTCGAGATCCAGAGCACCTTAAGCGAAGTCATAGTGACCTAAGGGAAGAACCCAGAGAAGGCACAAACTTCCGAAATCATGGGAAAGAGGAATAATACTGGAGCAATGAATGCCCACAACCCCACAACATCAGAACCCGATAAAACAGAAAATCAGAGATTTCTAGAGGATCAAATCAGGAAAATAACTGTAGAAATAATAGAGGTGCTTCGAAAAGAACTCAGAGAGAGCCAAAAAGAGATAAAGGATGCAATTAATGAAGTAAAGGCCTCAATTCAAAGCACAAACAACCGATTGACCACATGGAGAACAGAATCTCGCTCTTAGAAGATGATCATTCCAAAAATGAACGCATAGTTCCTAATCTAGGAAAAAATATCCGACTGCAGGAATCTGATATTGAAGAAATATGGGCCCATTTTAAGAGAGCTAACCTAAGAATAATTGGAATAGAGGAGGGAAAAGAAAGTGAAACCAAAGGGATCAACAATCTCTTCAAGGAAGTAATAGCAGAAAATTTTCCAAACATAGAGCAAGAGGTTGATACACAGGTCCAGGAAACTTATAGAACTCCCTTTAGACAGGATCGGAGAAGAGGATCCCCACGCCACATAATTGTCAAAATGACCAATGTGGAAGCCAAGCAGAAAATCTTAAAGGCAACAAAAACAAAGGGCCAAGTGACATTCAGAGGCAAACCAATTAGAATCACTCCAGACTTCCCAAACCAAGTCATGAGAGCCAGAAGGGCTTGGAGTAACATATTCCAAACTCTGAAAGAAAACAACTTCTAGCCAAAAATTTCCTACCCGGCAAAACTTTCTATCAAATTAGATGGAGAAATAAGAAGCTTCCATGAAAAACAGAAACTGAAGGAATTTATGTCTTCAAAACCAGCACTAGAGAAAATACTCAAAGAGATTAACTACAAAGAAGAAATAGGTAACACACACCGGAACCAGAGAAACAAGAGTTTCCATCCAACAGTCAACTAAGATTGGTTATCTGTGGAGATTCATTACTTATGTTAGTCTTTTACCTATCTCTAAATGGTATTGTTTGCCTTTATTGTTGTTAATTTTTAGGATTTCTAGTTGGAATATTAATATACCTTCAGATATAGCATTTGGAAATATTTTATCCCATTCTATTAGTAACTGTTAACTCTGTTTACATTGTCTTTGGATATACAATATATTTTTTTTATTTTTTAGGGAGTTTATATACTCTTCTGTTGCCTGTGCCATTGAAATCATATCCAAGAAATCACTGCCAATTTCAATGTTGTGAGGTTTTATGACCCAGATTTTCTCCTAAAAGTTTATAGTCTTAAGATTTATATTTAGGTCTTTTATCTATTTTGAGTTAATATTTGTATATGGGATTAGGTAAGGGTCCAATTTTATTCTTTTCCATGTAATTATTATGTTTCAACAATATTTAGTTAAAAGATTATTATTTCCTCCACCAAATGTTCGTGGAAACCTTGTCAAAATTAAGTTGACAATATATGGAAGAATTTATCTCTAGGCTTTTATTTAACTCCAATGGTTTATATATCTGCCTTTAGAACAGTACTATACTGTTTCAATTATTGTAGCTTTATATGGTTTGAAATCAGAAAATATATATATTCTAGCTTTGTTCTTTTTCAAGATCATTTTGGGTATCTAGAGTCCATATTCCATATTAGGATAGATTTTTTTTCTGAAAAATAAATATATAAATATATGATAGTTTCACCTAAAAAAATAGAAGAAAAAAAAGTAAAGGAGGTGGGTAGGAACAGGCAACCATAATACAACTCCAATCACTTATCATTCATTAGAGGGTACTCTTTTCCTTAATTTCATGTAAGTGCAAAAGAGAGCACTTAAATTATAGTTTGAAGAATTATGAAATGAGGGCTAAAGGTATAGTTCTGTGGCAGGGCACTTGCTTAAAGATATAGTTCATATAGCAGGCCCTAATTTTAGAGGGAAGAAGGGGAAAGGACTACAAGCGTGTGCCACCACGCCCGGCTCCATACAGGATTTTTAATAAAAAAAAAATAAACAATTATAGACCCATTACTAAGCAGAAACATTTTAAAATATACTACTTAAAAGTTATTTAATCTTAGCCGGGCATGGTGGTGCACACTTGTAATCCCAGTGCTTGGGAGGCTGAGACAGGAGGATCACACAGGTTCGAAGCCAGCCTCAGCTACTTAGTGAGGCTCCCAACAACTTAGTGATACCCTGTTTCCAAATAAAGTATTAAAAAATGGGTCTGGGAGTATAGCCCGGAGGTAGAAAAGCCCCTGGGTTCCACCCCAAGTACCACCAAAAATAAAATAAAATTAAATAATAAAAGTTATTTAATCTTGTAATACCAGCATTTGGGAGGTATTGGCCAGCCTCTGCTACTGAGTGAGGCCCTTTGCAACTCAGTGAAACCCTGTCAAAAAATAGAGAATAAAAGCCGGGCGTGGTGGCGCACGCTTGTAATCCCCGCGCTTGGGAGGCAGAGACAGGAGGATTGCGCAGGTTCAAAGCCAGTCACGCTGGCTTAAGAGACCCTGTTTAAAAAAAATCTCTCTCTCTCTCTCTCTCTCTAGATAGATAGATAGATAGATAGATATAGATATAAAAAATAGGTCTGGGAGTGAAGCCTGGACGTAGAAGGGCTTCCATGAACCACAGTACCACCAAAAAAACCAAACAAAATAATAATAATAATAGTAATTAATAATAATAAAACAACTAAAGAATAAAAAATAGAGCTGGGGTTATAGCTTGGAGGTAGAATTCCCCTGGGTTCCATCCCCAGTATGCACTTAGCAGAAATGTATATATATGTTAATAAAAAAACATATACAGAAATATTGATAAAAGCTCTATTGATAATATTTAAAAATTGAAAACAAGCCAAATACCTATAAACAGAAGAGATAAAGTATAATGCACTAAGAAAGCATAGCACACTTTACAATAAGCCATGCAACAAGAATAAATTACAACAACATGTGAACAATATAGATTGATCTATGAGTACAATTATGTACAGTTATGTACATAATTGAGTACAATTATGGTTTGGTGCTTCACTATGTAATCTAGTATATATTAATATATGTTTATATATCTAGTACCATTCATATATATATATATATATATATCTAATGGATATTACTAGTACATATTCTGTACATTTAACATATATCAACAAAACTTACCAAGCATAAAATATTATAAACTGTGTTCAATACACATGCATCTTATTTATTTATTTTGGTGGTACTGGGGATGCAACCCAGAGGCTTTCTACCTCCGGGCTATACTCTCAGACCTATTTTATACTTTACTTGGAAACAGGGTCTCACTAAGTTGCTGAGCGCCTCACTAAGTAGCTGAGGCTGGCTTTGAACCTGTGAGATCCTCCTGTGTCAGCCTCCCAAGAGCTGGGATTACAAGCGTGCGCCACCACGCCCAGCCTACATGCATCTTAAAAGTTACAATAACTTTTAATTATTCAGTAATAGTGTGCTTGCCTACCCTGTGCAAATTCCTAGGTTTGATCCTCAGAACCACCACTACCAAAAAAAAAGTTTCCATTCATAAAATCAAGTGAGAAGAACACGTAGATCTGATGGTAAAACTTACTAAGGAAGCCCTACGAGACCTTCGGCTCATTGGTTGATCAAATGGTGGGCTGTTGATCTGCAACTTTTCAAGATATCCATCAGGTATTCTAATATCTGCAGGCAGGGATAACCGTTTATTTAAATCCTACAAAAAGAAAAAGAAGTAGGTAGTCAAAAAGAGAAATGACAAAGAAAGGCATTTGACTTTTGAACCCATATACCGTTTTTTTAGTGACAACTAAAGTTCCTTTGCAAAGTTACCTACACTGATTATACAAAATATTTTGAAGGCAAAAATATTTACTACTGTAAACAGAGGTATATAATGCAGTTTTAGAGAAACGATAAGAAAGAGATTCAGTTGTTTGAGTCATTTCATTTATATCTTGGAATTTACTTCCAAATCACTATACCAAAGAGCAGTAATAGGCAGACTACCACAAAATGTAATCAATTTATATAACAAGTAGATATTATGATTTTGTATTTAACATGTTAAAAGAGATATAAATGTGTTTTCGTATTGCTGTCAAAGGAAAGAAGTAAAAGGCACTTGTTTCACTGAATTAGAGAATGTAAGCTAATCATCTTGCCTCTATCATCACATCAAGAAATACAAATACTATAAAAAGAAAACCTTCCTATTCATAACAGTAATCAAATCATGAAATAGAACAGAGATGTACAGGAACTATATATCTGCTGAGAGATATGTAAGACTTAAGTATAGACCATACCATGATACCAAAATGGTAAGACTAAACAATGAAACAATACTAGTTTTCACTATATTACTTTTTACTTTATTTAACAGGAAACAAATTCCAGTAAGATTATTTACAAATTTTAATATCTAAAATTCTTCTAGAAGAATAAATAGAAAATACATTGAATAATTAAGTACAGATACTCTTCAACTTACTATGGGATTGTGTCCTGATAAACCCATTTAGGATGAAAATATCATTAAATAGAAAATGCACATAACATGCCTAACTTACTGAACATCATGGTTTAACAACATAGAACAGTATCAATTGTTTACCCTCACAACTGCATGGCTAGCTGGGAGCTGGGAGGTTGCCACTGTCTAGCAGGACAGTATTGCATTGTATATTGTGAGGTTAAAATTCAAATTTTTAAGTACAGTTTCTACTGGACAAGTATTGATTTTTTACCATTGTAAAGTTGAAAAATCAGCAGTTGAACCACGGTGAGTCAGGGATAATCCTTATATGTGCAAGGGGTAGGGATAAAGAAAAAGGTATTTCTAGATACTAAAATGGTAAAAATAATATAAGCATATTCATCTGTCATAATCATATGTCATGTCTGGTGGAAAAACTCTGAATATAATCCAATAGACGTGGATATATAGAGCTGGGCGTGGTAGCGCACGCTTGCAATCCCAGCGCTTGGGAGGCTGAGACAGGAGGATCACACAGGTTCGAAGCCAGCCTCAGCTACTTAGTGAGGCTCTCAGCAACTTAGTGAGACCCTGTTTCCAAATAAAGTATAAAAATAGGTCTGAGAGTATATCTCAGAAGTAGAAAGCCCATAGGTTTTACCCCCAGTACCACAAAAAAAAAAAAAAGAGAGAGAGAGAGAGAGAGAGAGAGAGAGAGAGAGAGAAGTAGATATATAGCCAAGTACTAACATATTTTAAAGGGAGTCTTTTTTGTCTTTTTGGACTGGGGATCGAACCCAGGGTGATGCATTTGCCAGGCAAACACTTTGCCACTGAGCGATATCCCAGCCCCATATTTTAAAATACATTAAAGAAAGTCATGTTAGGAAAAATAAGGAATATTTTAATATTATTGCTACATATCTATAATTATAAAAGATCAAAATAATCTCAAAGCTGAAAGTATTAATTTATAATTGAAAAAACTAATAGTTTTTGCTGGGCGTGGTGGCGCATGCTTGTAATCCCCACGCTTGGGAGGCGGAGACAGGAGGATCGTGCTGGTTCGAAGCCAGCCATGCTGGCTTAAAAGACCATATTTCTAAATAAAAATATAAAAATAGGTCTGGGAGTGTAGCCCGGAGGTAGAAGGGCTTCCAGGAACCCCAGTATCACAAACAAACAAAAACAAAAAAACTAATAGTTTTTTTAACTCATTCAAAAGTAATTTTTAATAATAAAAAATGTAGGGGGGTGGTGAATTGGCTCGGACCACTCTCCCCACCATGCCATTCTGGCATGGGGCTGTAACTATTTTCTGTATTTCTATTTTTTTAATAAATTTCTTTAAATCTTTAAAAAAAATAATAAATGTAATCTACCCACAGGACAGCTACTTTAATCATTGTTTCAACAGCAAATGAAGAGAAAATAAAGTTAATTTAAAACACTTTTGCAGCCGGGCGTGGTGGCGCACGCTTGTAATCCCTGTGCTTCTGAGGCGGAGACAGGAGGATTGCACAGGTTTGAAGCCAGCCGCGCTGGCTTAAGGGATCCTGTTTCCAAATAAAAAAGTATAAGAAAATAGGTCTGGGAGTGTAGCCCAGAGGTAGAAGGGTTTCCAGTAACCCCAGTACCACCAAATAAATAAATAAGTAAATAAATAAACAAATAAATAAATAATAAAATAAAATAAAACAAATCACTTTTGCAGGAAAGCATTTTAATATACACAATATCAGAGATATGATTAAAATCATATTGCTCTTTTGTGCATTTATTTATACACACAAAGGTGTGTGTGTGTGTGTGTGTGTGTGTGTGTGTGTGTGTATTTTAAAGGTTTACCTCCATTGAGATCCGTCTATGTATACGATTTCTGAGACAAACACCTGTAGGCGACTGGACTTCATCAGATGATGTCCCAGAAGCTTGGTCACTCTCACCATCTGATCCCATTTTTAGATTTTCGTGAACTATATCTATATCAGAAAATAAAACATTATTTACCTTAAAGAAAATGTTGTATGCTGCTATCATATTATTATTACAGGTAAAAAAATAGACAGTCAATATGCAAAGGTCATAGCTTTAAATCTTTTACATCCTCAGTGCATAGATGTGTAGTAAATAGATCAAAAAGACATGTAACTTGAATGTCTTATTAGTATTAAAAACCCTTTTATAGTCTCAGATTATGAAAAATTATAAATAACTAGCATTTAAGTTATAATGAAAAGTTGTAAACTAAAAATAATACTTGAGAATTAGTCATTTCTTTCCATTTCTAGACCTGAGAATTGAGACTTGAAAGGTTAACTTTCAAAATGTCACATAGCTTACAGGCAGAGGTGGAACAGAAATCTGGTCTGCCTCTCACTTCGTTTTGTATTCTTTCCATTAAATAATATATCATTGGATCCACAGACAAGTAGAGGTAGTTCATGGAATACTCTTTTAAAAAAATAATTTAAAAGCTGATAATGTAGCTTGCCCTTTTTCCCAGTGCTAAATAAAACAATTCAAAAATGATTCACTGTATAACTACTTTATGCGAGAAATACAAAAACAAGTTTGTAACTTCTCAAAGCTCAATAGTTTACTGAGAGCCAAAACACACTCATATTACAATACAAGGTAGGTTATATTATATATTTCAATAGAGATAAAAGTAGAGAGGAGGAAAATTAATTCTGTTTGAGAATATTATAAGCAACCTTATATACTTATAGACCTGCTTTTATATTTGCATTTATCATTCATTCTGTATTTCATCTAGCAAGTATAGCCCACTAGAAATAAATGCTAGATCTAGAATATTCCTGGCCACTATTCCCCTCTATGTCCATACTTCAGGACAGCATTATGCCGTTTCATGATGCAGTACCTTAGCTCATTTTTGTCTTCCACTCGCTTGCAAACTAACTTGTTTTTCAAAACTGCTATATGTTACCCACTGAAATCTTTTCTTATCTCAGACATATCTGACTGCTGTACCTGCACCCACAGAGGACTGAAGAGTACTTTTTGATTCATGTGATTTTATTTCACATTATCAGATACTTACTTTTGCATTTTTACAACTTAACAAGTGCCTGGCACTCAGAAAGTACTCAACTTCAATGAACTGAGTATTAACTAAAAACCAAGGAATGAATTAGATAACTGGACCACTGTTTTGTGTGTGTGGTACTGAGGGTGGAACCCAGGGGCTTTTCTACCTCTGGGCTATACTTCCAGACCTATTTTTAATACTTTATTTGGAAACAGGGGGTCTCACTAAGTTGCTGAGAGCCTCACTAAGTAGCTGAGGCTGGCTTCGAACCTGCACAATCCTCCTGTCTCAGCCTCATAAGCGCAGGGATTACAATCCTGTGCCACCACGCCTGGCTTAAGTTTAAGCTTTTAATGAACAACATTTACTTACAACAATAGAGAACTGTTTAAAAATTGAATTCAATAGTCTCCTATCAAATCAATACTTGAATTCATTTTATTTCTTTATTTTTGTCTTGGTAACTCAATGTTGAAAAAATTCCAATACATATTTATAAGCAGTTGCAAATGGTGATGGTATCCATTCCAATCATATAGAAATTTTATCAGAAATTTTATGGTGAAATCTGAACAAAAAATTAGCTTGGCAGCAAAAGTCAATATATTGGTGACTTTGAGTTTCTAATGTAAATTTAGTATCTAATATACCTAAAGTCACATATTGATTTCAGTTACATTTTTAAAATGCTTTTTAAAATTCTAAAAGTGCTGTGTGCATATATGTCTATTTCTCTGAACATCATGATGTATGATTATAATGCACTAATAATAACAACAATAATAATGTATATTAAAGATAACAATGCGTTTCATTTATAGCAAAATCTGAAACCTTTTCGTCAAAAAATTGCATGACTCAGCACTAAGAAAAAAATAACCCAATCAAAAAATGGGAAAGTGAACTAGAGACAAAAGAAAGAAATTCAAAAGGCCAATAAATGTATAAAAAAATGCTCAACATCATTAGCAATCAGAGAGATGCAAATCAAAACTACCCTGAGATTTCATCTAACTCTAACTAGAATGCAATCATTCAAGACACAAACAACAAATACTGGCAAGGATGTGGAGAAGTGGGGAGGCTAATACACTGTTGGTAGGATTGCAAATTAGTGTAACCACCTTGGAAAACAGCATGGAGGATCCTCAGAAGTATGTAAATGAACCTATCATATGATGATATAGCAATACCACTTCTGGACATCTACCCCAAAGAATGAACCAAACTACCAAACTAATGCATGCATATCTATGTTCATAGCTGCACAATTCACAATTGCCAAACAATGGAACCAGCCAAGATATCCATCAACAGATGAATGGATTACAAAACTGTGGGATATGTACACAATGGAATTTTACTCAGCCATAAAGAAGAACAAAATTACATCATTTACAGGGAAATAAATGGAACTGTAGAACACTATGCTAAGTGAGATTAATCAGTCACAAAAAATAAGAAATTGGATGCTTTCCCTAATATGTATAAGCTAGGGAGAAAAGGGGTCATAGGACGAACTCTAGACAAAGGAGGTAAAACCATAGATGAATAAATAAGGAGGCCTAACTGGAGGTAATGGGAGGGGGGAGAAGGGTTATTCCCTAATGCACACGATATACATTCACAAACATATCAAAGTCAATCACTAAGTCAAACATGAGCTGGAGGGGGGGAGGGAGTGAGAGGGGACTGAGGAAGGGCTAAACGAGTGATGTGTTCATGTATGGAGTACCATCTTGTACTCCATTAAGATGTATGACTACAATGCACCAATAAAAAATAGATAAAATTGTAAATGTAAAAAAAAGAAAATAGCAACTAAAATATTTTAAAATGTACAGCTGAATTTGTAAGAACACATGGGCAAGACCCAGAAAGCAAATTTTAACAAAGAAAAATGAAAACCAAAACCTTTTATACATAGATGGACTGTCACTTTCTTGGAAGGGACTGCTGTGGTCAGTAAGAAAGTGCTTGGGTTTAGGTGCCTCACTGGGATAAAAGATGAAGCCTTTAGGTGTCTAAGTTGTAACTGAGATCTTCTCATAGAAAAGCCCAACTCTTAAACGCTAAGCCTTTAGACATAAAGGGCAGACTTAAAAGAATCTGTACTGCTGCACACTGACTAGAGTCAGTCTGGTTACCTCAGATTATGTGTAAATGTTAGAGTATCATCTGACTAAACCAAGAAACTACTCATGTCACTAACAAATAGTTCTGACACAACTAGTGATTGGTATTTTGTTTCCAATCAAGACAAAAGTGAAAGAATGAAGGCTTATGTCAAAACTTTACTCATTTGTCTGTGGAATAAGGGACTTCCTTGCTGAATAAGGTTAAAAGCTTAGAGGAACTAGAAAGAATATTTATTTGCTCGATTTTTATGCCATTTACTATGTTACAGGTATAATACTTTAAAATTTCATCTGCATTACTAACACTTTAAAGATTTTTTTTGCATATCTTTTCTTTTTTGAGTAGAGGGGGATATCAGGGATTAAACCCAGGGTCATTCTACCTCCAAGCTACATCCCCAGTCCTTTTCACTTTTTATTTTGAAACAGTGCCTTGTTGTTGAAGGCCTTGCTAAATTGCTGAGGGAAGCCTGGAACCTACCATCCTATCATGGCCTCCCAAATACTGGGATTATAGGTGTATTACCCTGCCTAGCTCCAGTATCACTTTCTTAAATCTAGATAAGACTCTAAAACAAGAATACATGTTATTGGTCCTTGAACTATAAGATTTTGTTTGTTTTATTTTTTCATTTTTAAAAGGTTAACAAAAAAAAAGAATATAAAACAGGGACTATTTCTTATAAAATTTTTTAAAAAGACTATTAGCCAGCCCAGGTCTAAACAACAAAACTATAAGCCCACAGTCGATCTGTAGTGTTTTCTGGTTTATGGAGTAAATATTCTCTGCATTACATATTTCAAGCTATCATATCCGAACAGGTGACACTGGTAAGAAATGAGCAGTAGCACACCATTACTAGTATCGTTTGTTGGCTGGCTGGTTGATACTGGGAATTGAACCCAGGCATTTTACCTCTGATTTATACCTCTAGCCCCTTTTATTTTTTTATTTTGAAACAGGTTCTCACTAAGTTGCTGGGGGTCCTGCTACATTGCTGAGACTATTTTTGAACTTGTGATCCTCCTGTCTGTTGGGGTCTGCTCAAGCGCCTTACAGAACTTCTGATGAATCGGCTACATGTAGTGCCAAGTGCGTTGAGGTCTGCACAACCTCCTGACAGAACTACGAAAACTTCCGATGAATCGGCAACATGTAGCGCCGAGCGGATATGGAGGGTGTAACTACTTTCCTTGCCCCTGCTAGCCCAATTTGGTAATGTTGAGCCTTACTGGCTCAAATAATGCTTCTGTGCTCGTGAACCCCTTGTACATTGGATAATGATTGGCTGCAAGTTATGTGCTTTGCACATGCAAGAGTGACCTTTAGCTTGATAGGTTAGAATAGTTTCCTGTTGGAAATCCCCCTTGCAGTTTTTTTTTTTGTTTGTTTGTGGTTTTTTTTTGCTTTAAATTGGGTTGCCTGAGAGAAATAAACGAGATCCTGCTTGACACGTCTCCCGGCTCATGTGGTTCTATTCGGGCCGTCGGCACTCTCCTTCCTGCTGAGCCCCACCACTGACCGGCTGGACCCGTCATTGTCTTAGCCTCTCTAGTACTGGAATTACAGAATTACAGATGTGCACCATCATGCCTGGCTTATCTAGTATTTTGACAGAAATAACTCTCAATATATAGCTAATAGTAAAAGGTAAAACAACTAGGAAATAACCATTTTTTGAGTATTCCTAGTCTTTGTTTTTAATTTAGCTTGCTTAACTGTGAGCTTATTTATAGTCATGTTTAACAGTCAGATTATAATATTCCAGAAAATTTAAGAATCAATTCTCAAGAACCAGTGTGAGCTGACTCCAGCACATGATTCTGTAGGGCTGCACCTACGGAGGTAAAGGCTACACACATTACCCACAGATAAAGCCTGCAGAGAAGCTCACATTCTCAAAACTAATGTAACACATCAGGAAACAACCTACTATGGCAAGAAATAAAGCAAGCAGTAGAGTAAATGAAACAAGAGTTATGTTAAAATGATTTAAAAAATTAAAATGCGGTAAAAAGATATCATCAAAAATATCAGAAAAATAAACATAAAATAAGTAGGAACTTTCAGATATATATTTTTCCCAGAATATTTAAAGAACTTAATAATAAAAGAATAGCAATAGGGATTATAACATAATTATTTTACTGGACTACCTCAGAGTGATCATAATTTCAAGACTTACTGAGGTATGACCCTAAATTAAGCATTACCTAAGATGTCATTCATTTTGAAATCTTGCATCCACTTCATACAGGGTTTATTTCCTTCCTAATGGGCAGGTGTTCAAATATTACTTCTGTGTAAAATCAGTAATATTACTTCTCTAGAACCTTCCATCCTTCTGTTAGCCTTCCTACTCTTAGCTTGGTTTTGATCTGACAAAGAGATATCAGGTAACAAAGCTGACTGGTTCTATATGCCTAAAACCTAACTATTTGCATATCATACAGTCAGAAAGTTAAATGTAATAGATAAATAACCAAGTTACCTAGTCTGCTTCCATTTCTGGGCATTGCCATGAAGGAGCCAAGGCTTCCTCCAATAACGCTGTGGGGTCTCCGCAATGGAGGCTTCTTGAAAGACCCTGTGTACTGATGGAGGAAGGAATGCATACTGTGAGATGTGGGAGGCCTGCCATTCTTCACAATAGGCTCTGTGGTTCACAGTGTCCAAAAATCATTCCATCATCAGCCCGAGATTCAGGATCACATGAGGAGGATTGAGAAAGCAAAACAGAAAACAAAACAACACATTGTAATAAGAGATCATTTCGTTTAGCCTCAGTTTTCTGGCTATCTATCAAAACACTAGAGAGAAATAATTTCTATGAAAAAGTATTTATAGAAAATACTTTAGTATCTGAAGGACTAATAACTTGTCTATTTCTTAATACAATCAAAATTATTTAATAGTCACACATTAATATAACCCATCAGTTTTTTAAATCCATGTTGGTTTTATATCTCATAATTGTTTTTATTCTACTTCTCCATCTAAAATATATATATAAGATATAATTCTTCTGACCTAAAGAAACATATCATTATTGCTAACCCTTTAAAAAAGTATGTAAATGTAAATTAGTGAATAAAATAGGAGTATGTAAGTATATATCAATATAAGGACTCTGAAATTATTTCCCCAAATTCAGGACTTTTAATTAAAAGAAACTTTAAACAATCATGAAACCATTCAGATTTTTTTTTTTTTTTTGTGGTACTGGGGGTTCCTGGAAACCCTTCTACCTCCAGGCTACACTCCCAGACCTATTTTTATACTTTTTTATTTGGAAACAGGGTCTCTGGCTTCGAACCTACGCAATCCTCCTGTCTCTGCCTCCCAAGCGTGGGGATTACAATCTTGTGCCACCATGCCCAGCTCCATTCAGGATTTTTAATTAAAAGAAAATTTAAACAATTATAGACCCATTACTAAGCAGAAACATTTTAAAATATACTACTTAAAAGTTATTTAATCTTGTAATACCAGCATTTGGGAGGCTGAGACAGGAGGATCTCGATTCACAGACAGCCTCAGCTACTACTTAGCAAGGTCGTCTGCAACTCAGTGAGACCCTGTTTCAAAATAAAGAATATAAAACAGGGCTGGGGGTGTAGCTTGGAGGTAGAATGTCCCTGGATTCCATCCCCAGTGCCAAAAAAAAAAAAGTTACTTAAAGTGGGAAAGAATCTAAACAAAATTTTGGTTGAAAATCGATTTCAATTCTTTTAAAGTATATCCCTAGGAACAGAACTATTTGGTCCCATGGTAATTAATTCTGCTTAAGCTTTTGAAGAAATGAAATGAATTATTTTGATAGTTTTTTTTTTAAGAGGAAAACAATGTAATAGCTTCTCAATAAAAAGAAATCTGATATATTCAGAATTATTTCTTGTTGCAGGTGCTTCAGAAAAAAACTACATTTCAATTTATAAATTTTTGTGCAAAGATTTTTAGTTATATTTAAGTAAAGTTATATTAAATTAAGACTAGTATGGTTAAGTCAACCAAGTTTACAAACTTTCGGCTTATTTTTAACATACTGACTACAAATTTAGGATTTTGTTTTCCTGGATTCGACCCACCTGTCAATGCGCAAACATCCTAGTTATATAAATACACACAGTAATGTGGATTATATTAACATATTTATAACTGAGTTTAAACCTTCATAGTATGACTTGGGAATCAAAATGACATAATATCTCAAATTCCATTTAGAAGGAAGAATAAGCATGCACAAGAATGTGTGTGTGCATGTATAGCATTATAATGTTTCCAAGCTATTTATAGTATTATCCCTGTAAGTATGTAATTTCCCATTCAATTTGATCTAGAGGATTCATGAGCACCACAAGCCTACATATAATGGAAGACTAGCAGGATGTGATCATGCATGAGCCTCAACAGGAGATAGATCAAAGACTGGTCCAAAGGCAATTTACTAAGGAAAACTATAAATTATTTCCTCCTACTCCCTTAGCTAGATTTTTTTTTAAACTGGGGATGGAACTCAGGGGCATTCTACCTCCGACCTATACCCCTAGCCCTATTTTTTATTCTTTATTTTGAAACAGGGTCTCACTAAGTTGTGGGGGGCCTCACTAAGTAGCTGAGGCTGTCCACGAACCGTGATCCTCTGGTCTCAGCCTCCCAAATGCTGAGATTACAAGCGTGCACCACCACACCTGACTCTAAATTTTTATTTTAAATGTCCTATCAGCTCTCATCTCTTCTCCCTTTATGTTAAAAAAATGAGGGTCTGCCAGGCGTGGTGGCGCACACTTGTAATCCCCACACTTGGGAGGCAGAGACAGGAGGATCACGCAGGTTCGAAGCCAGCTGTGCTGGCTTAAGACACCTTGTTTCCAAATAAAAAGTATAAAATGGGTCTGGGAGTGTAGCCCGGAGGTAGAAGGGTTTCCAGGAACCCCAGTACCAAAAAAAAAAAAAAAAAAAAAAAAAGAGGGTTTAAAAGAAAAGATGTAATATTATAGATGGTTCAAGCCAAGATACCTAAATTGTAAAGTACTGGTTCTGCCAACAATAAGAGAGGACACTGAGAAAATAATTACCCCCCTAAGGAAAGGAAATATGGTATCTGAAGCCTTGGTGGGATAAATGACTTACTCAGAGATACCCAACCAAGGGTTTCAATGTATTAAGGTATCCAAATCCCAGCCCAGGCCTTGTAACTTAAAAGTATCGAGCTCTTTCCATGTCTTTCCCTCCCTCACAACACAGGCATGTACAAGCAATGGGAGGGTTGTGGTGTTCGTGTTTTTATCCACTATCACAAATCTCTAGCTGCAGAGGTCAGACTCAGGCAAGGAAGTCTCCAGGTGCTCTGCCTACCGTGACACCTGGTGGTCATTCATGTCAGCTCCTTCCCGGTAACAACAACATTCCCAAGGGTAATTTTGGTTTTGAATATGAAGCCTTGTTCTAAAATTTTTTGCCCAGTTTGTATTTAGCTAATTCAACTTACTAACATTTATATTAATATTTGTGTACTATTACTATGAATTATAAAAAAAAAACTGTCAAATCCATGCAACATTATGTACCTACCTGCCACAAGTGTTCAATACTATGAATAGACTCTGGTGAACATAAAAAGGTAATAAAATTCACTCGTGTCATGATCCTTAATCTATGTGGATAGTCAATATGCTTATAGAATGTAATAAAACTATGGTGAGGCCATGAGGAATTTCACAAACTTCCTATGGAGCTTTACTAACTTGTTTTAAGACTAACAAAAATACTTCAATGTTAACTTAAAAAGTTAAATTTTATACAACATATTCTTATTAAAAACAGAAAGATATGAGAAACAAAATAATTCATCAATGTTTGAGACCAGGCATAGAAACACTATTGAGTGAAGGGGAAAGGTCCAGTAAGTAAGGAGGCTGGGTGTGGTGGCGCATGCTTGTAATCCACCCGTTTGGGAGGCGGAGACAGGAGGATCGCGCTGGTTCAAAGCCAGCCTTGCTGGCTTAAGAGACCCTGTTTCCAAAAAAAAATATAAAATAGCCCAGAGACAGAAGGGTTTCCAGGGAACCCCAGTACCACCCCCCGCTTAAAAAAATAGGTCTGGGAGTATAGACTAGAGGTAGAAAAGCCCCTGGGTTCCACCCCCAATATCACAACGAGAGAGATAGAGATAGAGAGAGAGAGAGATAGAGAGAGAGAGAGATAGAGAGAGAGAGAGAGAGATAGGGAGGGGGGAAGGGAGGGAGGGAGGGGGCAGACAGACAGACAAGGAAATAAGAAACAAAAACACTATTACAAACTTATAAAGTCAGTAAATTTACATTCGATTTAGAAAGTAATCTAATGAAGGATGTATCTTCCCCCATTCCAAATATTTACCATTATCTTTGCTGCTGTTTTCTTCAATAGTCATTTGTTCAGCCAGTTCAGATAATGATTCATCAATAGTTTGGCTTCCTCGAAGCGTGAGGGAGAGCCTTCTCTTAAACTTTTTCATCCTATCAGTTGGATGTGGCTTGAATAAATCCTGAAAGTAAAAAAATCCATGTAAAATAAAGCTATAAGTATTTTATTGCACGCGCGTGCACACACACACACACACACACACACACACACACACACACACACACGGAATCTTCAAAACAGAAATGTAATAAGAAATTCTCACTTCTGCTAAACATCACAAAATCCAATGCTTTGTTAAAAAAAAAGATGCATCTGTTCTGATTAATACTTTGTTTGGCATCAACAGAGGAGTAAAAATTTTACATAAGTAAAGAGTGTGACTTTTAAGCATAATAAGTTGAGGACTGGAAATTTTCTTAAATGTGCTTTCAAAAAACCAACTGAGAGCTGGGCATGGTGGTACACATCTGTAATCCCCATACTTGGGAGGGCAAGGCAGGAGGATTACAGATGTGAGGCCAGCCTCAGGAACTTAGTGAGGTGCTTAGCAAATTAATGAGACACTGTTTCAAAATAAAAAAATAAATAAAATAAAATAAGGCTGGGAATGTAGTTCAGGAATAAAATGTCCCTGGATTCAATCTCTAGTACCACAAAAACACATAGATACATACATACTTACATACATGCATAAATAGCAACAATAACAATGTCAAAACTATTTGATACTTAGGTTCCATCTGAACCTTCATATAGAAAACAGTCAGTGTCATTGTAAGACATAACCAGGGAGTAGGAGCAGTAAAGAGGAGAAGATAAAGAATTATGTTTGACATTTTACTATCCTGCTTTCATTTATTAGGGAAAATGTAAAGGTGTTCCCAGGTCTAAATCAAACAAATAATAAATAAAAGAACAAAGACTTAAAAAATAAGGCAACCATTTACTTTTTCCTTTATGACATCTCTGAAATTGGGTGTATTTTATAGTTAATAGATGTCAAAATGTAATTGATATTATTTTTTCTTTTACAGAGATACATAAGTAAATGTACAGTTCACCGTGGTGTCTTAGAAATGATAAAACAAGGTACTTGCTGCCAAAACCAATTCTTTAACAATTTACCTATAACTTCTTAAGTTGCTACTTCTGACCTGTGATGAGCAAATTTACCAGATCACCATCAAACTATAAACATTATCCCAAATTAGAGTTAAAGGCCATAGAACTCTGTATGCTAAAATACCCGAGTTTTATCACCAACCTCGATTTATGTACTTTCCATCTGTGTTCTGCTTATTTTCTCATTTAAAGGTTCTATTCTAAGTAGCTGGATTTACAGAACAGGTAACACTTCTACATAAGATAGTAGTTATAATTTTGTTTGTTCACAGGCTAAGGAGAGGGTTATCAAGTACAAGTTTATAAGTGATAATATATAATTGTGCATTTTACTATCTTCAAACATACTATATTTTAAATATAAAAGACAATAAAAAAATATAAAACTACACACATTAAAATAGCAAGAGTTGCAACTATAATATAAACTCTTTTCACTCCTAACCTCTGAAATAAGAGATGTACTTTGTTAGATATTGACAGGCTTCTAGGTTTTAATGTGCTCTGTTTATAACAAAAGAAAAATCTATGCTGTTAAAATGTTTTCTATTAAATTTATCTTCAGTTTACTATTCCTCCTTTCAGCTGTGTCTAACTTGCAATAAAATCTATGTGCTCTTAAATGAGTTACTATATTTTTCAACTGCAGAATTGCCATTCTTTTCTATAGATTTCAGTTCCCAACCTCAGAATCTATTTTCATGAGTGATTGTCATGTTTTAAAGCCTCTTTCTAGCCAGGCTTGGTGGCACACACTTATATACCAGTAATCTGGAAGGTTGAGTCAGGAGGATCACAAGTTCAAGTACAGCCACATCAAATAGTAAGACTCTCATCAACCTAGTGAGACCCTATTTCAAAAATTAAACTAAGGGTGATGTCATTTGAAGCACCCCCTCATATTACCCCTCATGGGTAACATGAGGCTCTAGCTTCCTTTTTTTTTTTTTTTTTTTTTTTTGCGGGCCTGGGGATGGAACCCAAGGGCATTCGACCTCCGAGCTATACCCCCTGCCCTATTTTTTATTCTTTATTTTGAAACTGGGTCTCACTGAGTTGCAGAGGGCCTCACTAAGTAGCTGAGGTTGTCCACGAACCGCGATCCTCCAGTCTCAGCCTCCCGAATGCTGGGATTACAAGCGTGCGCCACCATGCCAAGCTTGTAACTATCTTCTGTATTTCTTTTTAATAAACGCCTTTAAATTTTCAAAATAAATAAATAAATTAAAATAAAATAGCACTGGGGGTAACTCTGGGTAGGATGTCCCTGGGTTCAAACCCTAGTACCACTAAATATAAATTAAAATAAAGCCTCTTTCTGTAACTCCAAAGTCTGTATAATCTGCATAGTCCACAGATCTGTTTCTATTGCTGACTTTCTTTTCTTGAACTTATTTAAAGAAAAATGCTTAGAAAAATGCTTAGCAATTCTTAATTGAATGCCAGGCATTGAGAATGCATGTCTACGTGAAAGTGCCTACAGAAAATATGTAGGAGATCTGGATGCTCTTTGTCTTCCCCCATAGATACCTATCATCCATCTATCCATCTATCTATCTATTTCTTACACAGTCAAGAGGAGATCAACAAATCAACTCAATCAGGGACAGAGATTTCTTGGGACTGAATTTCTGATACTATAATAAATAAAGGCCTACCTCTGGTTTGTCCTTTCTTATAAAAGAGAGGTCCTTAAAGAGATTCCTACTGTACACCTAGTGCAGAACCAACAACAACAATCGAAAGTTCCATGCAACTTTCTCTATTGTTTTGCCCTGCTTAGCTCTTATCCTCTCACTCCAAATAAATTGAGTTAAAAACAAAGAGGAAAACAACACACAAGGTGTTTGTTTCCCTTTTCTCCTCAATCTTGATTCTTCAAGCCCTAACTAGTCTGAAATTCTACAATACCTTCAAAATGGCTTTATTTCCCTAATCCTTCTAGTAGTTTCAGTAGAATTAGTTTTCTATAAATTACTCCAGAATAGACAAAAATAAAGGTTCTGGTATGAACTGGAAAAGACAATATATGCCTTTCACTAAGTAAAAAGGCAGTCAAACTTAAGAGTTGATTCTAACAAAAACCTGTTAACTGTAGGGCTCCTTGACGCTATGTCAGTTCTAACAGTCAACCTCCACAGCTCTACCCTGACAGTGATCCAAGGTATTTGTTTAAACATATTATGGTGAATTGAAATGCTGTCACTCCATCTACCCTTTCTGTTTCTGTAGCCTTCACACTCATGAAGTCATCTTCCATTCTAAAGCCCTAAAATCACCCTGTGCATCAAGGGGTAACTCAGCAGGTTTATGGTGCTTACACCTTGTACATTAAAAAAAAAAAAAAAAACTAATCTGTGAGAGCCTTATGAGGTATAAATATCCCTGAATACCTGAGAATGGATTACAGGGGGTGGGGAGGGACTGAGGATCAATTCGAGGGTCCTGTGCATGCCAGGCAAGTGCTCTATCACTGAGCTATCCTTAGCCCTCATATCAAATAATTTACATTAACAACACAAATTATGGTGAATGCCTGTTTTGATATGCCTGAAGCTTAGGCCACACTATCATTTCAATTGCTGATGGGAGGAAGGATAAGGAAAACCAAAGATGGAGTAGCTAAAATCAGTCATAAGGGCACTGATGTCTAACTTTTCCTTATCATAAATCATAAACATGGGTTTAATAACTGTTCTCTGAATTCTGAGTCCTTCTAGCTAGTCACTAAGCATGATACTTGAATCCTGGGGACCCTAACATACATACATCCTTCAAGAAATCTTTGTACCTCCCCCCAAAAACTCCTAAGAAGTGATAGCTCTTAACAACCAACCTTTCAGACACCAACCTTCTCAAATAAGTCATATGGTCACAAATGTCTAACTTTATATATATCATCACTTTAGAATCTTGGCATACCATTTTTGAAAGTTTGCTGACAATGGGACCTGCCTATTGTTCTATATAACAAATATGGATGAAACTAACCAACCAAGTATAATGAAAATGCTATTCCAGAATTGATTCACATTACCTATTAACATGGATCAGTCATACATGGATTCAGTACATATTACAAAATGGAGTTTAGCTGGTCAGAACACCAGCAAATAGATAAATGCAGCTGAGTACTTAAGTGTCAGTCTAAACTGAGCTGTGCTGTCAATATAAAATATGCAATAAATTTTAAAGACTTCATATGAAAAAGAATGTAGAAATATCTCAATAATTATAGTCAAGATAATAGAAAAAATAGAATGGTAGTTGTCAGGGGCTAGGGAAAGAACAGGAATGGAAAATTTCTGCTTAACAGGTATAGATTCAGTCTTACAAAATGAAACAAATTCTTGAGATGAATAGTAGTGACGGCTGAACAAGTGAATTAAATATTAATAAATTAGACACTTAAAAGTGGTAAATTTTATTATATATGTGTGTGTATATATATACACATACACATACATACATACATACATACATACATACATACATACATACATACTGGGGATGGAACCCTTCTACCACACTCCCAGATCTATATTTTTTTATTTGGAAAGGGGGTCTCTTAAGCAAGCGAGGCTGGCTTCGAACCTGCGGGATCCTCCTGTCTCTGCCTCCCAAGAGTGGGGATTACAAGCGTGCGCCACCACGCCTGGCTATGTGACATATATTTTTAAAAATTAAAAAAAAAACATTAACATTTTAAGATAATAAAAGCATTACTTATATTAAAGGATTTTATATATGTGTGTGTAAAATATATTACTAAACAGAATTACTTCTTTAAATACACTTTTGTAAGCCTTAAAAGTGCTTAAATTATAAGTGGAATGCACCTTACATCTCTACTGAATGAACTTGCTGATACAAAACATCAAGTAGATCTTGGTGGTGTTAAGTGGGTATGAAATTTAAAAAGGAGTGACATAAACTGTAGCCTTTGCTTCACATAGCACATTTGAACAACAGTGTATATCAAGGAATGTTCTACTTGTCTTATCACTTAGAATAGTACACATGCACTCATTTTATCAGAGTATAAAAACTAGTCCATAAAATAACCTTAAATATTTTACCTTGTCAGGAATAAGTAATTTCTAATTCATAAAAGAGAAATCTTTTATTATTATTATCTTTTTTTTTTTTGGTGGTACTGGGGTTCCTGGAAGCCCTTGTACCTCCGGGCTACACTCCCAGACCTATTTTTTACATTTTCATTTTGGAAACAGGGTCTCCTAAACCAGCGTGCACGGCTGGCTTTGAACCTGTGCGATCCTCCTGTCTCTGCCTCCCAAGCGCGGGGATTACAAGCGTGCACCACCACGCCCGGCAGAAATCTTTTATTATAAAGCTAACCCTTACTATAAAATTTTCAAATAAAAGCACATTTTTGAAAGTCCTATTTTTATCTTCCATGATATAACTGTAACATTTAATTAAGTAATAATGATTAATAAACACAGATGGTAAAGAATTTCATTACCACAGCTTAAACCATTATTAATGAAAAAATATTCCCAAATGAAATAGATTCGTTGACTTTTCTAATTATCTTTAAGTAAAATTATCCTTATCTACTTTTTTTATTAGTTGAAAACAAAAGTCTAATGGTTCTAAAATAAAAGCACCTTTTGTGAGGTAAAACTATTTATATTAACTTTAAAAATAACCTATTACATATTATAAAAAGTTAAGCCGGGTATGGTGGCACACACTTGTAATCCCAGCATTTGGGAGGCTGAAACCAGAGGATCGCGGTTCGCGGGCAGCCTCAGCTACTTAGTGAGGCCCCCCTTTATTTTGAAAAAGGATAAAAGAATTGGGCAGGGGGTATAGCTTGGAGGTCAAATGCCTCTAGGTTCCATCCCCAGATCCACAAAAATAAATAAATATAAAATAAAAAATTAAGGCAGTGTTAAATTAATTGATTTCCTAAAATTAAAAACCCTTAAGAGTTTGGTTAAATATTTTTATCTAGTTGAATAAAAATTCTTCTTTGGGATTATTAGACTCTTTATACTATTATTTCTCTTTGTTCTTCCAAAAAGAAACTCTTTGGACACAAATTTATGTTATATTTGAACTCTCATATTAAAGGACTTAAAGTAGTAATCTACTGCTTAAGTCTGAAATTTTTTCAAAAATTTTTGTTCATTATTAAAGAAAAACTTGAAATGTTAAAGATATTTTGTTTCTTAAATGCCTCAATTACTTTCCTTTAAATAAGCAAAATTTACAGGTAGTAGAGATCCAGCAGTTTTAAGTTACTATTAATTAATTAGTTAATTAATTTAATTTATTTATGTTTGGTGGTACTGGGGGTGGCACTCAGGGGCTTTCTACCTCCAGGCTATGCTCCCTGACCTATTTTTATACTTTATTTGGAAACAGGGTCGCACTAAGTTGCTGAGAGCCTCACTAAGTAGCTGAGGCTGGCTTTGAACCTGTGCGATCCTCCTGTCTCAGCCTCCCAAGCGCGGGGATTAAAGCGTGCGCCACCAAGCCCGGCTTAAGTAACTATTTAAATATAAGATTGAAAGGCAAACTAATGTGTTTCTACTTAATCTTATTGTCAAGTCTCTCTGAATAATCAAATAAAGTAATATAATTTCACAAGAAGATAGCTTTACTTATTTCTTTATAACATTTCTGCAGCAACTCTGGCTTTAAATGAAACCTGCTGTGAAAGAGGCAAACTCATTAAATGGCATGCAAATTAATTATCTACTACTTTTCCCACAACAGTTACACCATAATATATGAGTTTGTAAGACAGTTAAACTGTACAGATTAAGAAATAACTGATAAAAACTAAATTAGAGGCACAAGTTTGTTATTTGTATAAAACAAAGTGATGAAACACAACAGTGACAGAGTCCTGAATTAAGATTTCAATCATGCATATAAGTTGTCTAAAATTAGAAACTGCATTCCTTTCTGTGTTTAAATCTGAGGCTGATTCTTTTTCTTGGATAATATGAAGAGTCAAGCAGACAAAACAGAAAAAAGAAACAGAAATGTTTCAGTAGTCATGTATACCACATGAGGAAGACGATATAATACTATTTTAACGAGATTAAGTGTCAGGATGGAAGTGCTAAGGTGCTCTCTCCACCAAAAGCAACCAATAAAGTGGCAAGATGACAAGAATCAACTCTCTTGGAACTCCAGAACCCGAGGACACTTTAAACCACCACGCACTACGGGAGTGAGGGAGCGAGAGGACTCTGATCTGATAGAGAACCAAGCTGCCACCGGCAGCTGCCATTCCCGTCTTCGGCCCTTCAGGCAGAGGGGCCTGGCAGCCTGCATTCCTGGGGCAGCAAGTGCCAGCGCAAGCAATGAAGGCTTTATCATCCAAAAATTCAGTTGCATGTTTTGGTTAGTCTGGCACATCCCTGAAAGACAGGCCCAGATGTAAATGCTTGCCTTTTTAAAGGCCATCTGGGGATGGGAGGGAAGAGGATTGGTTTCCTTGCTCAGGTCTATTCCAAATTTTTAAAAGACCTCACATCCTTTTTTTTTCTTTCTTTTCTTTTTATGGCCAGGTGGTTTGATATCTTTGTCAGGTCACTGGCTAATGGCAAAGATGTGGAATAGAAACTTTAGTGATCAAATACAACAAGAAATAGTTTGTAGAAACAGTCTGACAAAATCACAATTGGACAATAACTCTCAACTAGCAAGAAACACCTAAAGATTGAAAAAAATCCCACAAACTAATATTCACAATATCCTGGTCTCAATAAACAATTACAAAGCACACAAACAAGAAAGACAGAAACCATTCCTGAGGAAGCATAGAATTTAGAATTACTTATTAAAGATATTAAATCAAGTGTTTTAAACATGCTCAAACAGCTAAAGGAAATCATGAACAAAACTGAAGTTCCAGAAGAAAAAAAATGGGTACAAAAACTTTGAAGAAGGCTGGGCGTGGTGGCACATGCTTGTAATCCCAGCACTTTGGAGGCTGAGACAGGAGGATTGCACAGGTTCAAAACCAGCCTCAGCTACTTAGTGAGGCTCACAAAAACTTAGTAAGACCCTGTTTCCAAATAAAATATAAAACTGGTCTGGAATATGAGTATATATTTCCAAAAATCTCAACAAAATCCAGAACTAAACAAAAAAGAGACACTTTGTTTTCCAAAATGTAGAAACACAAGAACAAAGAATCTTGAAACCAGCAAGAGAGAAGCTTAGCATACAAGGGCAGCTCAGTAAGATTAATAGCTCCTGTCTCATCAGAAACTCTGAAGGCTAAGTAGGAATGACGTATTGGAAAGAAAAAAAGAAAAAAGTTTATGAATTCTATCCCCAACAAAATCATCCTTCAAAAATGAAAGAGAAACTAACATTTTCAGAAAAACAAGGGATGAAGAAGTTTGTTACCACTAGATATGCCCTGCAAGAAACAATAAAGGCAGGCTTTCTGGATGAAATGAATAGAAATAAGAAATACCTGAAGTAAATGTAAGTAGGTAGTTATAAAAGTTACATACTTTTATATGGTTTGTAAACTCCTCTCTTTTCTTTTCGTATATGATTTAAAAGGCAAATATGCCTAAAAATTATTTTAATGAGTACACAATATATAAAGAGGGACCTGTAACAGTAACAGTAAGAGTGTTGACATACATAACTAAGCTGGTGTTATTAAAATAGGGTTGCTACAATTTTTTTTGTGTGTGTGGTACTGGGGTTCCTGGAAACCCTTCTACCTCCAGGCTACACTCCCAGACCTATTTTTATATTTTTTATTTGGAAACAGGGTCTCTTAAGCCAGCAAGGCTGGCTTCGAACCAGCGAGATCCTTCTGTCTCCGCCTCCCAAGTGTGGGGATTACAAGCGTTTGCCACCACGCCCCGGCTGGGTTGCTACAATTTTAACACTGTAGTTGTAATCTCCAAGGTAAGGAGTAACAAATCAACTAAAATATCACAGAAAAGGAAAAACGAAGGTAATCCAACTGCTGAAGTACAGGAAGAAAATAAAAGTCAACTAACAGTACAGAAGGGCAATACTGTAAAAGTTGAGTTGTTAGAAATAAAACAGAAAATAGCAGCTACACAGAAGTTTTGTCACCTTAAAAGCAAATGGCTGAAACTCTTTAACTGAAGGAGATGGGCAGATTCAACTTAAAAAAAGCTGACCCGCCTAAATGCAGTGTCTAAGAGATATAGACAGACAGACTGAATGTAAAACTGTAGAAAAAAGTATACCATGAGACTAGTCACCAAGAGAGCTAGGGCAGCTGTGTTTTTATCAGATGAAACAGACTAATTTCATCCAAAAAGATATGACGAAACAAAGGACATTATATGAAGTTCAGTACATTAAGATATAAGAATTATAAAAATATACATACCTAATAACAAAGACTGAAAATGTATTCAGCAAAAACAAACAAAATTAAAAGAATAGAGCTCTCTACAATTATAATTGAAGACTTCAATAACCCATTTCAATAATGGATAGGAGAATCAAACAGAAGATCAATAGATACAGAAAAAAATGTGAACAACAACACTCTCTACCTAGTGTATCAGGGCTAACAGACATACACAGAACACTCTACCTAACAACAGCAGAATACACATTCTTCTCAAGTGCACATAGAACATTTTCCAAGAGAGACAGACCTCAAGTAAGGCCACAAAACAAGTCTTAATAACAAAGTATCTTTTCCAGCCACAGGAATGAAGCTAGAAATTAATAACAGAAAAAAACATGGAGAAATCATAAATAATGTTAAAATTAAACAAAACAATCAGAATCAATGGGCCAAAGAAGAAACCGAAACAGTTAAAATATACCTTGAAGCAAATGAAAGTCAAAACATAATATATCCAAACCTAAAGCACTACTAAGAGGAAATATATAGCCTAGATTAAAGATGATCTCAAATTTACAACCTAATTGTATACTTTATAGAATTAGAAACTGAATATCAAGTTAAACCCAAAGCTAGCAGAAAGAGAGAACAGAGTGGGGAAACAGCACGGTTGTGCACCCCTGTAACCCTAGTGCTTGGAAGGCTGAGACTAGATCACAGGATCAAGGCCAGCCTTAGCAATATAGCGAGACTGAGTAACCTAAGAAAGCCCTGTTTCAAAACAAAAAATAGAAAGGACTCCAAGAAAATGCCATGAACAACTGTTCACCAACAAACTGGATAACCTAAAAAGTAGATAAGTAAACAAGCTCCTGAAAACACATAAACCACCAAAACTAACTCATGAAAAACTAATCTAAATAAACCTATACAAGTGAGGAGAATAAATCAGTAAAACACACATCTAGCAAAGTTCAAAATCATAGGATTTCACTGGTGAAGGCTACCAAACATTCAAGGAATAATTAACACCAATCCTTCTCAAATTATTCCAAAATCTTGAGTAGGAGGGAATCCTTAAGAGGTCAGCATCACATTGACACCAAAGTAAAAGACATTAAAAGAAAACTATTGGCCAGTATCTTTTATAAATACAGATACAAAATTTCTTAAGAAACTATTAAGCCACGCATGATAGTGCACAATCGCAAACCCAGTACTTGGGAGGCTAAGACAGGAGGATCTCAGGTTCAAAGCCAGCCCTGTAAACTTGGAGAAGCTCTCAGCAATCTAGTGAGACTTTGTTTTCAAATAAGAAATATAATGAGGCTGGGGGTGTAGCTTGGAGACAGAATGCCTCTAGGTTCAATCTCCAATACCAAGAAGAAAAAAAAAAAAAAGAAAAAGAGAAAATACAAACAGATCAAACCTGGTAGCATATTATAAGAATCACACTCAATGTGTATGACCAAGTGGGATTTGTCCCAAGAATGCACAGGTGGTCAGCATAAGAAAAGCAGTGAAACATACTATATTCACAAAATGGAGATAACTGCATGAGTATCTCAACAGATGCACAAAAAATAATGAAATTCAACACCATTTCATGATAGAAATCACTCAAAAAACTAGAAATATATGAGAACTTCAATATGATAAGGACCATATATGATATGAAAAACTCATTACTGCCGGGCGTGGTGGCGCACGCCTGTAATCCCCGCGCTTGGGAGGCAGAGACAGGAGGATCGCGCAGGTTCGAAGCCAGCCACGCTGGTTTAGGAGACCCTGTTTCCAAATAAAAAAAATGTAAAAATAGGTCTGGGAGTGTAGCCCGGAGGTAGAAGGGCTTCCAGGAACCCCAGTACCACCAAAAAAAAAAAAAAAAAAAAAAAAGAAAGAAAAACTCATTACTGAACATCATGGTAAAATGATAAAATGGTAAAAAATGAAAGCTTTTCTCCTAAGATCAGTGACAAAATAAAGATGACCACTTTTGCCATTTCTATTCAAATAGTATAGTTTTAGCCAGAAAATTTAGGCAAGCAATAGAAATAAAAGTCACCCAAACTAGAAGATGTGAAACTACCTGTATTCACAGATGAGATAATCTTATGTTGTGAATCCTGGAGAGCTCACAAATAAAAACCTGCTACAGCTAATATACAAACTTGGTATAAAAGTTATAACATATAAAATTGACACCCAAAAGTTGGTTATATTTCTAAAGCTTAGCAATAAATAAATCAAAAAGAGTAAAATTTAAGAAGAATTCATTTACAAAAGCATGAAAACCACACAAAATACCTAGGGATAAATTTGACCGATGAGATGATAGACTTATATGCTAAGAATTATAAATATTTTTAAATGAAGCTAAAGAAGACCCAAATAGGTTTTGCTTTCTGCCTGAGGTTGTGGCCACAGGTCTGGTGTCCTGAAGCCTTTCCTGGAGCTAGCTCGAGTTCGTCTCCTGTGGCCATGACTTTGTTGGGGTACACTGCACCAAGGGCCCCTAAGGTATCCTGCAAGTGGAGTTTAAAGCAATAACAATTGACGGTTGATATTTGTTCCCTGATGAGGTGTTTCCAAGATGGGAATGTTCTTAACCAGCATGTGGCAGGATGTATATGTGTTTTTGTATCCTACAGTGACTATAACATCCAATATCAGGTTTTAAGAAAGAAGACTATTTTTAAGACTGCACTAACATTTATCTCGAGAACATCACCAGCACAAAGATTAATGGCTTTCTCATGTGCCGTTGAACAAAACAAAAACTTGCCACAGCCTGCACTTTTATTCATCCATCCAAAACAGGTTAAATCTATGGCTTCTCCATTTTACCAAGACGACTGCCTAGGCTGGTTGAAAAGGTTATTATTTATTATTACATATAAAGACATGTAATCATGCCTTCATACTCCAATGCTTAAATATAATCCTCTCTATCCAGCAAGATGAATGGAGTCAAGGAAGTGCCTGATACCAGCTCACTGCCCGTCACACACTTCATTCTTTCTTCAATGGGATACTGAAGTGGGTTACAGAATGAGGTACAACTGCAGAGACTTGAGGATGAAGAAGCAAGATGCCTAAGCAACCTTTTCAGATGGCAAGGCTCCTACTGATACCATGTGTTTTTAGATGCCTTTATTAATCTGCAATTTTAATAGATATTTCTATTATGACTCCTTTAGAAAATGAAGTTCTTAAAATTATACTAGAACCAAATGCAATAAATATTTTTCTTAATGAGAAAAAAGAAAAAAAAATAAGACCTAAATAAATGGAAATACAGTCTATGTTTATGGACTAGAATACTGTTAAGATGATAATATCATTCTAAGTGATTTACAGATTTAACACAATTCATACCAAAATTCCATATTTTTTTCAGAAACAAAACATATACTAAAATGTATATGGAATTCCAAAGGACCTTGAAGAGTCTAAACAATCTTGAAACACAATAATAACGTTGGAAGGTTCGTCTAATTAGAAAACTTACTAAAAAAAAAAAAAAAAAGCTGGGCATGGTGGCGTAAGCTTGTAATCCCCACGCTTGGGAGGCAGAGACAGGAGGATCTTGCTGGTTCAGAGCCAGCCTTGCTGGCTTAAGAGACCCTGTTTCCACATTAAAAAGTAAAAAAAAAAAAAAAAAAAAAAAAAAAAAAAAAAAAAAAAACAACGGTCTGGGAGTATAGCCCGTGGGAGTGTATCCCAGAGGTAGAAGGGCTTCCAGGAACCCCAGTACCAGCAAAAAAAAAAAAAAAAAAAAAAAAAGCAAGCAAGCAAGCAAGCTAGCTTACTAAAAAGCTGTAAAAATCAAACATGACACTTGCATAAGAAGTGGCAATTAGGTCAATGAAACAGAACTGAGACACAAAAAAAACCCTCATATTTTATTTGTGACAAGTAAGCCAAGACATTCAGTGGGGAAAGGGGCAGTCTTTTCAACAAATGGTGCTGGGAATATTAAAAATTCTAATACAAAAAAAAAAGTGAAATTAGACTCATACTGTATGCAAGAATTAATTCAAAAGTGATAAAAATCCTAAATTTAAGACTTAAAATTATTACACTTTTAAAAGAAAATGGGGAAATATTCCTGACACTGTACTTGGCAGTGATTTATTAACCATGGCACCAAACATACAGGTGAGGAGGAGGAGGAAAAAGAGACAAAATAGACATCAAGTTTAAAACTTTTGTTCATCTAGAGACAGTAAAAAAAAGTTAAACAACAACCCAAATCTGAGAAAATATTTATGATTCATATATCTGGTAAACAAGCACCCTGTTTAAAAATGGGTCTTCAATCTACATTGCAACAGAGAAGATACACAAGTGGTCTACCAATAAGCACAGGAAATGATGTTAAACACCATTATTATTAAAGAAATGCAAATTGCCAGGCATGGGGGCACATGCTAGTAATCCTAGCATTTGGAAGGCTGAGACAGGAGGATCACTGGGTAGTGAGACCCTGTTTCAAAATAAAGAATAATAATAAAAAGTAGGGCTGGAGGCGTAGCTCAGAGGTAGAATGCCCCTGGGTTCCATCCCCAGTTCCACAATTAATTACTTAATTAAAGAAATGTAAGTCAAAACCACATGAGATACTATTTCTCATCTACTAATATGGCTACTATATTAGAAAAAAACAACAGCTTAAAGATGTAAGTAGACTGGAACACTATTACATTGCTGATGAAAAAAATAAAATAGTGCAACCACTGTACGGCCCCTTAAAGTTAAACACAGGATAACCACATGACCCAATAATTCTACCCTTGGGATATATGCCAAAGAACTGAAAACAGTGATTCCAACAGATAACACTAATCATAACAGCCAAAGAATGGAAACAACCTATCAGTCAACAAATAAATGGAGAAACAAATGGGGCATACACATATAACTGAATACTATTCTGCTAAAAAAAAAAAAAAAAAAAGAATTAAGTTCTGACATTGTTATAGCATGGACAATCTTAAGAACATTAAGCTAAGTGGACAAATATAAATCTACTTATAGGAAATATATATAAATAAAACAAAACAAAGTCATAGAGATAAGAAAGAAAAGAGGTTTACCAAGGTTCTGGGAAAAAGCGGAGAACAGAGAAGTGAATGTTTAACCTGATACAACATTTTTATAGAAATGATGAAAAAGTTCTGGAAATAGTGGCTGACGGTTACAAAATGTTCTGACTGTACTAAATAAATGTCACTGAACTGTATGTTTAAAAATATTTAAAATGGTAAGTTCTGTTATATTTTTCCACGTTTGTGCCAGTAGGTATTTATATCAATTTTTCATCAAGCCTAAAAATGGCCAAGACTTCATTTTAGTAGGACTTTACTGAAAGAATTGGCTAAATAATTTTAAGACAAATAAATTTTATAAAAACTTATACTAATTATTTTGAACACAATGGAATAAATATTAGCACTAACTGCTTAAGATTATGTAGAAATTCACAAGACTGTTGTTGCTCCCAACCGGCTAAGTAATTTCAATGGAAGTCAACCTATACCAATCATACTCAACAAATAAGAGTAAATATTACAACTACCGATAATAATTGTTCCCACCTCAACATAAAGAACAAGCTAACAAAATCTATAATCATAAACTCAGCGGAGGAGGCAAGGAAACATAAATGAGCTAAATTACTCATTTATGAGTAAGGTTAGGGTCTTGGTAAAAGGAGAAATGAGCAATAAAGAAGGAAACCAGCTCCCCTTTTAACAAACCTAAGACTACATGGGAGCCCACAAGACAGATTAAAATCGTGTGCAGGTGCAGCCTCATTCACAAAATAAATCTATACTTTCCGACTAAAGGAATCCTTCCTAAATATTAGGGATGTGTGGGGGCAGAAGTGTAAAGACAGGTCCACAAATGCTGGGGCGGGCTACAGAGCTAAGAGAAATCCTTGTCCAAAGTGCAAAGTCATGGCCACCACAGGAAGGCAGCAGGGTATTGTATTAGGTGCTTTCTCAAAAGGTGAAAAAAACCAGGGCTTTCTTCAGGGATAGGGAGAAAAGAAAATGCCCCAGTTGCTCAAAATGCCAGATGCTACACTATGTGAAAGAGATCACACAACACACTATTGGCTGAGCAACGGACAGAACGATTTCCTGAGTACCACAGGTGCTCAGATAAAGTCCTGGTTCTTCCCTGATACCAGTGGTGAACTTCACACTATAACTCAAGCCACAACAGAATCCCAACCCAAACTGTATCAGCCACTAACAATAATGTCCTGATAGAATACTTCAGTTTGTACCCTTTTTCAAACAAAATTAATTAATTAATTAAAAGAGTGGTGTGTCTGCGCGTGTGCACCACTTTTCCAGCCCTAATTTTAGTCTTTTTTATTTTTTATTTTTTGAAACAGGGTCTCACTGAGCTGCGAAGGGCCTAAGTAGCTCAGACTGTCCAAGAACTGCAATTCTCTGCCTCCCAAATGCTGGGCTTAAAAATGTGACTACCACACCCGGCTTTTTTTTTTTTTTTTTAATCATACATCACTTTGGAATACAAGACTTGAGAGGATATACAAGCACATATCATTCAATAAACCCTCATCCAATCACCATCCCATTCCCTCCCCCTCCCTCGATCCCATGCTTAACTGGTGATTATCTTTGATATAACTGTTTAAGCACCTCATAAGTTTTAAAGAGATTCCATCCTCCCCCATCCCCTCCCCTCTGATTGGTCACCTTCTCAATAGGGCCCTTTCTACTACTCGACCTCCTCCTGTTACCCCTTTCCTCCAAGTTCTTGCTAATTAGGGGAAGCATCTGGATTTTATTTTCTGTGCTATTTCTCTGTGCATGCTGCATTGCAAGTTCCGATCCCACTCTTGATGGCCCCAGTAGTGGCCTGGCCACCCGGAGGACTCTGATCCTGACCTTGCTGGCTCCAGCACTGGCCTTGCCTCATGGGAGGTCCCGATCCTGGCCTCGCTGGCCCCTGCATCGAACTAACCCCTCAGCTGGCTCCTCTCCCAGCCTCAGAGGCCCCAGCACCGGCCTAGCCTCACGACAGGCTCCGATCCTGGTCTCGCTGACCCTGGCACCAGCCTAATCCCTCAGCAGGCTCCTATCCTGGTCTCACAAGTCCCTGCTCCATCCTTGCCTCACAGCAGTTTCCGATCCCGGCCTCGCTGGCCCCGGCACAGGCAGCACCGGCCTTACCCCTCGACAGAGTCCGATCCTGGCCTCGTAGGTCCCAGCACCGGTCTTGCCTCACGGCAGGCTCCAATCCCGACCTTGCTGGCCCAAGCACCGGCCTAACCCCTCGGCTGGCACTGATCCCTGCCTCGGGGGCCTCAGTAGTAGCCTTGCCTCACAGCAGGCTCCGATCCTGGCCTCATTGGCCCCAGTACTGACCTCGGCAGTACCGATACCCCGGTACTCCTCGGCAGGCTCCGATCCCAGCCTCAGAGGCTCCAGCCCTGGCCATACCTCAAGGCAGGCTCCGATCCCGGCCTCGCTGGCCCCAGCACCAGCTTTGCCTCACAACAGGCTCCAATCCAGACTCCAATTCCGGCTTCAGAGGCCTCAGCACCAGCCTTGCCTCATGGCAGGCTCCGATTTTGGCCTTGCTGGCTCTGATCCCGACCTTGGAGGCCCCAGCACTGGCCTTGTCTCACAGCAGGCTCTGATCCTGGCCTCGCTGACCCTGGCACTAGCCTAACCACTTGGCAGGCTCCGATTCCGGCCTCGGAGGACCCAGCACCGGCCTTGCCTCACGGCAGACACTGATCAAGGCCTCATTGGCCCCAGCCCTGGCTTAACCCCTCGGCAGGCTCCAATCCCGGCCCCGGAGGCCCCAGCACTGGCCTTGTCTCACAGCAGGCTCTGATCCCGGCCTCGCTGGCCCTGGCACCGGCCTAAACCCTTGGCAGGCTCCGATCCTGGCCTCAGAGGCCCCAACACCAGCCTTGCCTCACAGCAGGATCTGATCCTTGCCTCTCTGACCCTGGCACTGGCCTAAACTCTTGGCAGGCTCCGATCCCGGCCTCGGAAGCCTCAGTAGTAGCCTTGCTTCACAGCAGGCTCCGATCCTCGCCTTGCTGGCCCCGGTACCGACCTAACCCCTCGGCAGGCTCCGATCCCGGCCTCGGAGGCCCCATCACCTGCCTTGTCTCATGGCAGGCTCTGATCCCAGCCTCACTGGCCCCGGCACCGGCCTCACCCCTCGGCAGGCGCCGATCCGAGCATCCTCTTCACCCAGCAGGTTGTCCCACGTTCCCAAGGGTGCGTGGTGGTAGTATTCTGCCTCTGAGGTAATTTCTTCAAAAGTTCCAGGTGTATTACATCAGATCTCTGCCTCCCATGAGTACTTGCCGCTGCCAATGCGACTGCCTCCACCATTTCAAATCTTTCCCAAGCTCTTTCCCCATACCACATAATGTCCAGTGTTCCTAAGCATGCGCCACAGTAGCATTCAACCTTTGGGGTAATTTCTTCAGAGGATCAGGGTGGGTTGGATCAGATGTCTGCCTCTCCCAAATCCAAGTCTCCACCGCCAACTTGGCTGCTGCTGCCACCACCGCCTTCCTCCTAGGTCTCCGCTAGACTCTCTCCTTACAGGTGATGTCCTGAATTCTTAACGATGTAGAGAAGCAGCAGTCCTCCTTCACGGGGAATTTTTCCAAAAGTTCCAGTTCAGATGGATATGTTTTGTCTGCATCTCCAATATTCTAGCTGCCACCACAACCATCTTAACCTCTCTCAAATATTTTTCTTTTTTTGTTTCCCTTTTTTTTTTTTTTAAATAAGAGAAGAGAGTATGTATGGTTTGGGAAGGATGTGGGATCAGGAACTTGGTAATGATGAAAATTATTTTTTTCTTTCCGGGTGGGGGGGTCGCCTAAGGGTGCCCTGCCTGCGCCCGCCCACCCGCCTGGGGTCAGGGCCATGTGGCCTGGACCTCCTCCGTGCTCTTCCTGGTGAGGTGGGGGTCGCCTAAGGGTGCCCCGGCTGCACCCGCCCACCCATCCAGGGTTGGGGCCATGCAGCCCGGACCTCTGGGCCCTTACCCAGCTATTTTTTATTTTGAAACAGGGTCTCACTAAGTTGCAGGGCGCCTCAATAAGAAGCTGAGGCTGGCCACAAACCAGCGTTCCTCCTGTCTCAGCCTCCCAAGTACTGGATTACAAGTGTACAGCCACCACAGCTGGCTCAAACAAAATTTAAAAATTAGAAACAAAAATGTAACCTACAATCAAAAACAAAGATATAACAAGTTTTAGTCACAATGTATCAATTGATGGCTTTTTTGTTACTCACATGATAATTTCTAAGTATTAGAGATTATGTAGTTTAGTTGGATTAGGCATGAGTTTTTCATAAGAACTACTGTTTGACCTTCCATATAGAAATATTAGAAGAGATGTACAAAACTCATACTACTCGGAAACAAGGAGAAAGCAATGGCACCACCTGGCCCACTACTACTAATAGTTTGGTAAACAAAATACTAGATCTGTCCTTGTGTCAATAACATTCATACAATCATCTGTGGAATATGAGTACCCCTCAAGATACTAAAATACATTATTTGAAAAGAAAGTGTCCTATGGTCAAATACATTTTGGAAAAAAAATAAAGTATAAAATTGTAAAACTTTGCAGAGACTTAATATATTTGGCTACATAGTATCACTGACAATCTTAACACTTTACAAAAGTGTTAGCATTCCATAAAACAGACAAGTACATTTACATAAATTGTATCAGGCCACACATGCTGTTTCATACAACATTTCCCTATCAGGTATTATTTTAGCTTTTCCTTCAACTATGTCACAGAGAACTATTTATATAAATGAAGCATCCTTTTAAACAGATGTTAACTATTACATCACATGGCTGTCCCAGGCAATCAAAATGTTTTGTGCTTCTTGTTTCATCATAGACAATATTAATAAAAACACGGTGAGGTTTTTCTTAGAATTTTAGTGTGAAATGTAATTATACATCATAGTGAAATTCAAAGTGACGCATTCATACATGCACACATCTCTTGATGTATTTCCCTCCCCTTCCTCGTCCATGCTAGTAAGAGTGGCAGTGCTGCCTTCATATATGAATTCATTACGTGCTCTGCTTTCTTCCAAACCAAGGCTTCTTTTCCCTTCTCCTTCCTCGATTCCCGTCTACTATTCTACTGGTCTCCTCAATTGTACGGTCCCTTTTCTTTCCTATCACGTCTCTAGCTTTCACATGAGAGAAAACATGTGGCCCTTTATTTTCTGAAAATAACTGTTCTTACTCAGTATAATATTCTCTAGTTCCATCCATTTTCCTGCAAATGACATGGAGTACAACTCCATTGTGTGTACTTTGTTTGTTCATTCATTTGTTGACAGACACCTGGGTTGGTTCCACAATGTGGCTACTGTAAATCATGCTGCTATAAACATTTTACTTCTTTTGGAAAGATAGTAAGGAAGGGTACTACTGGTCATATAGGAGTTCTAGTTTTAGTCTTCTGAGGAATCTCCAAATTGATCTCATGGTGGCTGTACTAATTTACAATGCCATCGACGGTGTATTAGTTCCTTTTTCCCACATCCTTGCCAGCATTTGTTATTGTTCATATTCTTGATGATGTCATTCTAACTGAAGTTAAATGGAATACCAGTGTAGTTTTGATTTGTACTTCTATTTGTTAGCCACTTGTATTTCTTCTTTGGAGAACTGTCTATTCAGTTTTTTCATTGGGTTTTTGCTTTTTTGTTTGGTTTGATTGTTAAGAGTTCTTTATATAATCTAGATACAAATATTCTAACAGAGGAGTAGCTAGCAAAGATTTTCTCCCATTTTGCAGGCTCTCTACTCACACTCTTATTTCCTTTGCTATGCAGAAGTTTTTAATTTGATGCTATTCCATTTATTGATTCTTGGTTTTATTTCCTGAACTTTAGGGGTCTTATTGAGAAAGTCCCTGCTCATGTCTATTTATGAGAGTTGGTGATGAGTTTTCTTCTAATTGCAAAATCTGTGGTCTAATCTCTAGGTCTTTGACCCATTCTGAGTTGACTTTTGTGGAGGGTAAAAGAATAGGGTCTAGTTTCATTCTTCTACATAAGGATATCCAATTTTCCCAACATCATTTGTTGAAAAGAATGTCTTTTCTCCAATGTATTTTTTGGCACCTTTGTAAAAAATTAGCTGGCTATGTGTGTGTAGCCACATGTCTACATATCTTTTGTATCTGTATCTACATATCTTTTGTATCTGTTGGTTTATGAGTCTTCTTATTTATGCTAACACTATGCTGTTTGTTTCTTAGCTCTGTAATATAACTTGAAATTAGGTATTGTGACCTTGCATGGTGAAATTTGATAAAATAAAATTTATTAAGAAGAGAAGAGGACGAGTGTAGTGGTATATGCTTTTAATTCCAGTACTTGGGAGGCTGAGACAGGAGGATTGCAGGTTCAAAGCCAGCCTCAGCAACTTAGTGAGGCCCTCCACAATTTAGTGAGATCCTGTTTCCAAATAAAATATAAAAGAGGCCTGGGGGTGTAGCTTGGAGGGAGAAGGTCCCTAGGTTCCATCCCAGTGACACACAAAAGAAAAAAGGAGAGGTTTAAACAATCAATAGATTTTATTGCTTTCTCAAGAGAATTCTTAAGCAGACCTATTTGTTTCTCTCCTATAAGAACATGGCCACTCTCATGATCTGAAATAAGAGCCAGCAGTTTTACATACATTGTGAATCCACCATCAGAGCATATGTCAGTACAGTTTTTAAAAAAAAAGTAAGTAATTTTAGTCTTATTAAATTAAGTTAGACTTTTCAAGGTCACTGAAACAGTTTCAGGATCACAGATCACTCTGTGAAATCTACTGGGATAGTTTCCCTAACTTAATTCTAACTAAATTATCTCACCAAACTTAGCATTAAGAATTCAATAAGAAGGTTAATGGTCTAGTAATTATAGTCATCATAATCAAAATTACCAACTGCTCAGAACAAGGAGAAGAGCAAGTTGAGGGTATAGGGTGGACAAAGTTAGAACTGAACCTACTGGAAGAAATTTAAATTAACTTAGAGCTCAGAAAAAAGTAGTCTAAATTTAAAGTCTGGACTTTAGAGTTACACTTATATAACTGACTGAAGCCAGGAAGAATACATGTAAAAAGAGGGAAGGTCAGAAACTTAAGGAATAACTACAATTAACAAATGAATTCAGGCAAAGTTATAAAAGTAGTTAAAAGAAATGGATAGAAATGTTTACTAACTGCAAGGACAACAGAAACAACCTGGGCCAATCAGTTTACTTTTGGGTTATACAAAACCACTGAAGAGGCTAAAAATTGAAGTGTTTTGGCCAGGTATCAAGGATCTGAAAGTGAGAGTCCAGTCTTTTTTTTTTTGGGGGGGTGGTACTGGGTTCCTGGAAACCCTTCTCCAGGCTACACTCCCAGACCTATTTTATATTTTTATTTGAAAACAGGGTCTCTTAAGCCAGCATGGCTGGGTCGAAGCTGCGCGATCCTCCTGTCTCCGCCTCCCAAGTGCGGGGATTACAAGCGTGCGCCACCACGCCCAGCTAAGGTGAGATTTTAAGACTGGCCACTTCCTCCAGTCCTCCCTGTAGCTGTAAACAGCGATTACACTCTGACACTTGCTCTTCCCTTTTTCATACCTCACAAGTGATGCACCACCAAAACTTTCGAAACATCCCCAGAGTCTGACGAAAGCAACTGATAAAACTCTGACTCAAGCCCGCTACCATTTGGTCTAGAATCAAAAGCATCCCAGCTGGACTTGTGGCTCCCACTCCACATTACTACCTCCCCTGCCCCGCTGCCCACAGTGTAGTCCCTGAGTAGCAGCCAGAGAAAAGATGTTAACAATGCCATCTTTCTTCGTCAAAACTCCACAATGTCGGGACTTTGCACAACAGTCAAATCCAAAACCCTTAAGTGGCTTGAGGCCCTCCGTGCCTCGTCTGCTGCTCTCCTTTTTATCTTACTCTTTCTAGCATTCTGCTTCCTCCCACTCCACTCTGGCTGCGGAGCCTCTTGGCTATTTCTGCCTTTGTACTTGTTCTTTTTCTGCTGTAATATACTTCTTCCAGATATATTAATGGGTTACTTTCTCACTTTCTTGTAGAACCTACTCAAACATGACTTCTCTGGCCTCCCTGAACAAAAATAGCAGCCCTACACCTAAGTCACACTCTATCCCCCTTGACTGCTTTAAAGTTCTCCACAGCAGGGGGTGGTGGCACATGCTTGTAATCCCAGTACTTGGGAGGCTGAGACAAGAGGATTGCAGGTTTGAGGCCAGCCTCAACAACTTAGTGAGAGCCTGTTTCAAAATTTAAAAAGTCAAATGGGTCTGGGGGTGTAGCTCAGAAGTAGAACATCCGTAAATTCAATCCCAATAACACATTTCCCCCTCAAAAAATAAAATGTCTCCATAGCCTTCTTGCCTGATTTTTGGTCATCGCCGATTCCTACCCTAAAATGTGACCTAGAAAGCACAGTCTGGGATTTAATATGCTTTGTTTATTGTTGTATCTTCAGTATTTTGAACAAAAACTGTACTCAATAGGCAATCATAAATACCTGCTGAATAAAGGAATCAAAAGAGATTAGTTGTCTTCTGTAACTTTCTACTTATCCAAAGTCAATCTGTTTACTGGCAACATTTCCAATCACTTTCACACTGACAGCGCTGCTTAGGCCTTCGCTCAGCAAACACTTAGAGGCCTACCACGCTTCGGGCTGTACATGAAGCAGTATGGGCAGAAAGATAAACTAGATGTGAATTCTGTCCATAAGAAACCTGACAGGCAGGGCTTGGTGGCACATGCTTATAACCCCAGCATTTGGGAGGCTGAGACAGGAGGATCACAGGTTCATGGCCAGCCTCAGCTACTTAGTGAGGCCCTCTGCAACTTAGTGAGACCCTATTTGAAAAAAGAGACCCTATTAAAAATAGTGCAGGGGACGTAGCTCAGAGGCAGAGTGCCCCTGAGTTCAATCTCCAATACCACACACACACACACACACACACACACACACACACACACACACCACAAAAGAAATTTGACCTGGGAAGATGTTCTGTCATTTTCAGAATAATGAAGTTATACAATTTTGCAAGTGAAAGTAACTCTAGATTAATAGGTTAAATGTTTATATAATCATTACAATGGCCAAAATTCATTCAACAAATGGCTTACTTAAATTGCACTTTTTGTGCAAACTATTTCATCAGTGTGACAAAGTAAATATATGCAATTTAACTGGCTGTCTTTATTAAGGTTGTAGAAATCAACACAGAGTTCACTGTATTAAAACTTATACCAAATGGCATCCTCATCCATCACTCCATGGATTCATTAAGAACTTACAACATCTAAGCTGCTCACAAAAAAGCTTCTAACAAGCTTAGAAGCATTCAATGCAACTACTTGTACAAATTATACCCCAAATCCCCTGGCTTTCAGAAGATAAGTTTTCCACTACAAGTTATCTTAATTATTTGTTAGCATATTTTTGCATTCACTGTCTATTGGGCAATGGTTTAAATAAAAAAAATTAAATCCGATTTTAAAAAATGACACTGTACAAATTTTCACTCTGAATAATTATCAATTGATTTGCAGATTATAAATCTCCAAAGAAACAGCTATTCAGTTTCAACAAATCCAGAAGTCAGCTATTAGAATGCCATCTGATGCTTTTAATAGTAATGGTCTCACTCAGAACAGAACCAAGAGAGAAACTAAAACAACTTAAAATAGTTACATACATATGAAAAAAAGTTTAAAACATTTTCTGAAAACAAAATGGTATCTGAAAAATGCAAGACTTTATTAATGTTTACCTATTTTTAATAAACCAAATTATCAAAAAGCCATTTTAATTTTTTATTATTTATTTATTTATTGGTGGTACTGGAGATGGAACCCTTCTACCCCCGGGCTACACTCCCAGACCTATTTTTTTATATTTTATTTGGAAACAGGATCTCTTAAGCCAGCACGGCTGGCTTCGAACCTGCGCGATCCTCCTGTCTCGCCTCCCAAGCGCGGGGATTACAAGCGTGCGCCACCATGCCCAGCTTATTACTATTATTATTATTTTGGTGGTACTGGGAATGGAACCCAGGGCCTTCTACCTCTGGACTACACCCTCAGACCTATTTTATACTTTATTTGGAAACAGGGTCTCTTAAGCCAGCTGGCTTCAAACCTGTGTGATCCTCCTGTCTCAGCCTCCCAAGAGCAGGGATTACAAACTTGCCCACCTCAAAAAACCATTTTTAAAATACTTGCTTTATTAACTGTTTCCTACACTTGAAAATCAATTATCATCTCTGGTAGCTAATATATACAGCTACTACTGTATAAAAATTTAAAAATTTAAAGTCCTTCATTGTAATTCAAAAATATTTTTTTTCCTTTGGTACTGGGGATTGAACCCAGGGCTTCATGCATGCTGAACGAACATACTCCAACTGAGCATGCCTCAAGTCCCCTAGAATGACAATTTTTATAGAAAGAAAAAAAAATCAACATATTGTTTACACACACACACACACACACACACGTTTTTATAAAATGAAAAAACTAGCGGGCTTGGTGGCACATGCCTGTAATTGGAAGTCTGAAACAGGATGATGAGAGGTTTGAGGACAGCCTAAACAAGTAGTCAGACTCTCATCAACCTAGCAAGACTGACTGTTAAAAAAAAATAGGGTTGGGGTCATAGCTCAGAGGTAGAATGTCCCTGGGTTCAATTCCCGGTACAAAAAAAAAAAAAAAAAAGAAAAGAAAAGAAAAAGAAAAAAAGAAAGAAAGAAAAAAAAGAGCAAACTGAAAGTTCATGCCAATAATTAGTAATTAGAGAGAGGTAAGGAGAACACAAAGGAAGTAAATTACTGGGCAATGTTTAAAAAGTTAGGTTTACAGCCGGGCATGGTGGCGCACGCTTGTAATCCCAGCATTTGGGAGGCTGAGACAGGAGGATTGCAGCTCGAGGACAGTGAGGCCCTCTGCAACTCAGTGAGAGCCTGTTTCAAAATAAAGAATAAAAAATAGGGCTGGGGGTGTAGCTCGGAGGTAGAATGCCCCTGGGTTCCATCCCAAGTACAAAAAAAAAAAAAAAAAAAAAAAAAGATCAACAAGGACAACACGTCATGAGCCAAGAATCGTGATTGACATATTCTCTGCAAATTGGTCAAAAGTATTAATACATTTGGAAAAATTAAAAGGCATAATTAATAATTAAGAGTGGATTAAAATCTTAATGGAATAAGTAAAAATATTTTAATAAAAAGGACACTGGGAAAGAGTCAATATAATTGATTTTTTTTCTCACTCCTGCCTATGGTCAGAGGGATTTTTTTCCCTAAAAAGAATGGCTTTATATATGCCAACAAGTATGAAAGTTGGTCTCTTTTGGGAGACATATCATTACATTCTTTATTGGCCCAATAATATATCTAATACTTGCAAATGTTCTTATGCCCATAAGTAATTTTGTTCTAGACCCCACTCATTTCTTTTGCACACCCGCCCATGAGGTGAATGAGAGTCTTCCACCATGCATTCTACCGTGTTGCACTACTTCACCATAAATCCAAAGCAACAGGAACCAACCATGGACTAAAACCTAAAGTAGGGAATCAAAATAAACCTCTCCTTTTTTTAAGTTGATTATCTCAGGTAGTTATACTAACAGAAAGCTAACACAATAATTACAGATTTGTTTAATTATACTTACAGGAAGGCAGCCTATACTAAAGGATATTAAAACATGAATGACATGGAAACCTATAACATGTACCACAATGAGCAAGAGATGAATCTGGAAGTGAAATATACATGAACCAGGGAGGCTCCAGTAAATACTAGAAAGCAAAGTATATTGCAATCAATATAACGAGAGGGCCTAGAAACCCTCTGTGTGACCATGAATCCAGCACACCCTTAAATAGTAATGATAAAAATATTCAAAGAAAACAAGGGCTCACTGTGTGGGCACAATAGAGATTGAAGGTAAATGGAAGAATGAAGGTTTAATTAAAGTAGGCTTGACAGGCAAGACCTGATCATCTAAAGGGTACCTTGGCAGATGGATTTGGATTCTCTGGAATAGTCTAAGATCTTATAAAGACATGCTAGTAAGTATGAGCACATTCAACTTCAGAAACAACTGAACTAAAAAGGTCCAATCAAGTGTCAGTTGTGATTATTTGAGAATTATCATAATCCTTGATGTCAAACTGAGATTGTGTTTTAACGTCTCATTTTCTGAGGAACTTCTGATGCCAAAAATTATCAAAATAAGATCTCATCTGAAAACTTTTATCAAGACTTCTGCTCTCTACACTTACCTACAAGTGTGTTCATTACTTAAAATTGTCATGAGCACCTAGTATATACAAACCCCATGTTAAGAAATAAAGATAGAGACCAAAGCAAACAAACAAACAAAAAAAAATTATCGATGGACTTGAGATCAGAAATACAGCCAGGTATGGTGGCACATGCGTGTAATCCCACTACTTGGGAGACTGAGACAGGAGAATCACAGATTTGAAGCCAGCCTCAGCAACTTAGTGAGGCTCTCAGCAATTTCAAGAGTCCCTGTTTCAAAATAAAAAAATGAAATAGGTCTGATGGTATAGAGTGGAGGTAGAAGGCCCCTGGGTTTCATCCCCAGTATCACAAAAGGGTGGGGGAGAGAGATATCAGAAATAGAGAAAAGCTGATGTATGCCCAAACCGCTCTGGACCACAGAGGACATCTGAGAGGAGAAAGAGAAGAGAAAAATGCCTGGCACACTTCAGAGAGCCAATAACTGCTACATGAAGATGACCTAATGTTCTATCCAGCCCTTTGGCTAGGGAAGGGCCTATATTTTAACCAGTACATTATGCAGGGTTTAGTCAAAAGATATAAACTATACTCATAATTTTAACAGAAGTAATTTAATATAACTTGCTAAGAGGAACTGGAGAACTGCAAAAGCAAAAAGGAGGACACACATTATCACGGAAGTAGTAATTATAAGTAAATACCTATCAGCCTCAGAGCAAAGGGAAACAATAGGGAGTTTTTAGAATTATTAAAACTCAGAGGCTTGAACAAGGATCCCTACAAAACTGGAATCCAGACCTCTGAAAAGGAGGCACTGTTAAAAGAACACGTGAAGAAGTATCCCTGTAGAGACTAGACCTGATTCCTAAGATGGAGGAAATGATTCGTTGATGCTGGTATCTTTAAAGGGATGAGGATGGTCCTATGAAGCCTAAATTGTTAATACTGTTGATTTAAGTAGTTAATAGCCTTGCCCATCATATGCTTTTTTCCTTGCAGTACTGAGGATGGGCATTCTACTTCCAAGTTACACTCCCAGCCCTATTTAGTTGTGGTCCGTGAGACCCTGTTTCAAAATAAAGAATAAAAACTAGAGCTGGGGGTGTAGCTTGGAGGTAGAATGCCCCTGGGTGCAATCTCTAGTTCTGCAAACAAACAAAAATAATTGATTAGTCTAGGAAGGTTAGGCAACAGAGGTATTTGTTAGAGGCTTTCTGGCTTTCACTGTGCCCGGCTTGACCAATGTATTTTAAATGAATCCAGGTTACTTAAAAATTATTAATGAACTCTTTTTGAGGATAGTACCGGCAAGCATTAGATATTCCACAGAACTAGGTCACACCCATACATTGTATGAGCATAGATGCTATGCTTCCTACATAGCAAGCAATTTTAGTCATTTCTTTTAGATGCATTATGATCCAGTCCTTCACATAAGGGAAAATAAAATAAATATTTATTTGAAAATGTCTCTTAAGCCTGGCATGGTGGTGCACACTTATAATCACAGCACTTGAGAGGCTGAGACAGGAAGAGAGCAGGTTCACAGCCAGTGAGGACAGCTTCAGCTACTTAGTGAGGCCCTCTGCAACTTGGTGAGACCCTATTTTAAAATAAAGACTGGAAAACAGGGTTGGGGATATAGCTCAAAGGTAGAACACCCCTGGGTTCAATCCCTAATACCAAAATAAATAAATAAATTGTACTCCAAAAATAAAATGAATAATTCATATTTGTTTATAATATTTGGCTAGGCTAAGACCTACTATTTGATCATTAGAAAAGTTAATTAGATTTTAAAGCAGGGATATAATGTACTTAAAACTCTGGACAATCAGAATTTTTAAATATATATTAGTGGCTTTATGAATATTTAGCCAAGACTATAGGTTGCTCAATACCATTAATTACTAGGAAGGTACTCAACTCAAACATATGTGGCTTTGGCTATGTAACTGGACCTTTTCTTTTTTTTCTGAGTAGAAAGATATTAACTACATAAAGTCAGCAAATTTTTAATACTAACAAACACCTCCATATATTTTCTGAACCTATTTTGTCATCACATTCTTATTTCTGCTCTTCCTTCATATTTTATTCTAACTCAATATGCATGCCAAGAGTCAGCACAGAGACCTCCAGTGTGACAGAAGTAACAAGAAACACCTGAAAGAGTAAAATAACAGCTCTGGGGGGGAAAAAAAAAAAGTAGCTCTGAACTCGGTGGTTAATTCCTTCAATTAATAATTGGAGTGGGTAACATCAAGATGTCAATACCTGAATTTGTTACTAACAGTTTAAATAAGCAAATGTGCCAGGTGTGGTAGCGCATGCTTGTAATCTCAGCACTTGGGAGACTGAGAAAAGAGGATTATAGGTTCAAAGCCAGCCTCAGCAATTTAATGAGACTCTCAGCAACTTAGACCCTGTTTCCAAATAAAAAGTAAAATAGGTCTGGGGATATATATACCCTGAGGTAGAATATCCCTGAGTTCCCTCTTTGGTACCACAAGAAAAAAAAGGGAAGATGTGAAATATACTTAATGAATTAGAGTAGACTGAGAGTTATTCCATAATTATATCACTCTCAGAATGGGAGGTGGTATGGTTTAGATATAGAATGTCCTCTGGAAAAGCTCCTGTACTGGCTATATATGTTCAGAGGTGAAATAATTGAATCATGACAGCTCTAATATTATCAATAGATAAATCCACTAATGGATTAACGAACTTAGTAGTAGTAAGGTAGGCAGGTAGGATGGGGTTGAGCAGTAGGGCACTAGGGGTGTGGCCTTGAAGATTATTTATGTCCCTCATCTCCTCTCCTTGTTCTCTTCCTAACACCATGCCCTGAGCTCTGCAGATGTCACCTGGACTAACATGGTCTAAAAACCCCTGAAAACTCCAGAACTGTGAGCAAATAGGTCTTCCTTCCTATAAGATGTGGTCATCAGGTATTCTGGGTCACAGCAATGAGAAAACTAAAACAGGAGATAATTTATATATTGGAAACTAATCACGATACTCAGTCCCTCTTATCAATATAGTATCTTCTAGTAATCATTTTGTAAAATTATCTATTCTATCCTGTGAGTCATAGCAGAAAAGCAGTTGAAATGTCTGGAAAATAAAGCTCAATAAAACTTTTTTAGTGGCTAGAGGGATACTCAGAGAATAATGGGAGGGTTAGATTTATCAAAAAAAATAAAGCATGAGTTTAAAAATGCATATATTAAGAAACATTGGTCTGCTATCTAACACAAAAGAACTGTCACACTCTGATATCCATTTTTAGGAAAAGATGAGTTTATAGTCTTGGGTCTATTTTATCTATGCTGCATCTATATAAGGCCTAGAAAGATTACAACTGGAAAAAATTAGTAGAGAAGGAAGGAGATACCTCTCTTCAACATAGAACAGTAGGTTAAGACTAATATTCCTTTTACTCCAAAAGAAAGCTGGGAAGATCCTATTCTAAACCTATCTGTATAAGGAATAAAGCCAAGAGATCACAAACTTTAGATGAGGCAGTGGCAAGAATTTAGGAAGTCACTAGAATTGTTCCTCTTTTATCTTGAGGTCAGGAACTTCTAGTGTGGCTCTTGATTTAACTGTGTTAACTGCTCCGCTCTAGGATGAAAGTAATCATGGCTAGATCAATGTGCTCTGCAGCTGGTTAGTCAGCTGCTCCAGAGTAAGCAGTCAGAAAAACAGCTTTGCATCCCTCTCTGGGCACTGTGCCTCCTACATTTGAGCACAGGCCAAGCCCATCGTCACTCACTCTCAAAAGGTTCAGCTCCCCAACATAATAAGTAAAATAAATATAACTAGGAAATAAGCCTTCTCTTAGTATTCCAATTGTGAAAAGTGTTCTATATTTTAGTCTAATCCTATAAAATGAAATATTCTGACGTCTCTATGAAACCATTAAACTGAATCAAAGGTCTGTTTGAGAAGTATCTGCTGAAGGGAATTTAAAAGGAAGCCTATTTGAAAGGGAGAGAGAAAAAAGAGGCTAAGAATATGGAAATATAAGAGGGTCCCAAATTCTAGTTAAGTGCAAGGTCTTCTTTAAAAAAGCAACATGAATATAAAATTTTATGATGATTGCTAGAAATGACCATGAGGTACAAATTATGAAATCAATGTATTAGTGCAATTATCCTACATAATCCATGTTTGAAAAAGTATGTTAGTCATATTACTAACATTCTTTCAAGTAATAGTTCAATAAAAGTACACTTCAAATACAAGGTATATTCACCACAAATAAGAATTTTTAAAATCAACTAAGGGCCAGACCATTAATCAAGTTGAGAATTACGTGCGCGCGCGCGCGCGCACACACACACACACACACACACACATATATATGCCCTAATCATTTTAACTTAAAACATTCAAATGTAAGCTGGGTGTAGTGGCACATGCATGTAATCCCACCATTCAGGAAGCGAGACAGGAGGATTGCAGGTTTGCAGCAGCCTCAGCTGCTTAGTGAGGCCCTCTGCAACTTAAGTGAGACTCTATTTCAAAAATAAAGAATAAAAAACAGGGCTGGGGATGTACCTCGAAGGTAGAATGCCCCTGGGTTCCATCCCCAATACTACAAAAAAAAAAAAAGATCAAGCTGGTTTCATTTCAAGGACACAAGGATGATCCAATAATATGCCACTCAGAATACCTCATATAAGTAAAAAAAAAAATTAAAGATAAAAGTCATATGATCATTTCAGTGGATATACAAGAAGCCTTAAAATTTAGCATACCTTCATGATAGAAAAAGACCTAAATGAATTAGATATAGAAAGATCATATCGAAACATAATAAGTGCTACATATGACAAACCCATAACAGCATCATACTAAACGGAAAACACTAAAAGGACTTCCTCTAAGATCAAAAACAAAACATCAGTGTCCATTCTTACCATTCGTATTCAATATAGTGCTAGAAAATTTAGCCAGAGCAGTTACGCAAAAGAAATAAATGGGATACAAATAGGAAAGAACTCCCATTTTTCCTGTACTGATGTGACTCTACACTTAGAAAACCCTGAAGACTCCACCAAAAGACTCAACTCAGAACTGATTTTAAAAAAATTCAGCAAAGTGGAATACAAAATCAACATTTAATATCCAACATGTAAATCAACATAGAATATCCTGAGTTAAATTCTCAGTACCACCAAAAATCAGTAGTATGGTGTGTGTGTGTTAGTGTCACTGAGGGTGAAATCAAGGGGCCTTCTACCGATAGCCCATACCCCCGTCTTGTTTTTTAATTTACTTTTTTTATTTGGAAACAGGGTATCACTAAGTTGCTGACGCTAACTCTGAACCTACAATCAACTCTGAGCCTACAATCCTGTCTCAGCCTCCCAAGTGCTGGGATTACAGGTGTGATACCACTACACCTGGATATTAGTATGATTTTAGAGAAAACACATTCTACCTACAAAATAATCTAGTCTTTTTAATCTGTTTTCTCCTCTGTGTGAGTCCAAGTTATAAAATGTGCTTTAAATAACAAAAGAGTGAAAAAAGATAAAGTGAACTTTTCACATTATGTACTTTTTAGGCATTTTAAAATACTGATCTCTGTGGGAATACTAGAAGTTAATATTGTCAAAAATGTCTTTTTCCTTTTTAATGTACTTTATAATAAAGTAGCTAAGCAGCATTACGTGGTGATCTATTCTAGAATGCTAGATATATTCACTTATTTAACCATATAATAACTGGTTACTAAAATGGTCCTACTTTCACAGATTAAGAAATTTAGTTAAGAGTTAAAACCTGAGCTGGACATGGCGGCACAGCTTGTAATCCCAGCATTCAGGAGGCTGAGAGCGGAGGATCGCGGTTCACGGACAGCCTCAGCTACTTAGTGAGGCCCTCTGCAACTCAGTGAGACCCGGTTTCAAAATAAAGAATAAAAAATAGGGCAGGGGTGATTATATCAAGTAAGCGCAGAAGAGCCACTTAGAGCCCAAGTAGTGTAACAGTCTGGTCCAAACTCTCAACTACTACATAATATCACCCAGAATAGAGCTCCACATAGCCTCCTTCAGTAAATATGAATTGGTTGGATGCTTAATAATTTTCCTTCTTCTAAAATCAGTGATTGAGAAGGCACAAACCAAATCTTCCTTTCTTTTTTATATTTCCCTACTTAGAAATGGTATTTCCCATACTGTTATCTTAGTTTTCCTATGCATTTTTATACTTTTATTGGTGCATTAGTCTCACATCATGATGCATTTCACGGTGATAGTGACATGCATGCACACAGCACTTGGTGGGCTTTCCCCTGGCTCCCTCCCTTTACTGCCCTCCCCTTACCCATTGAAGACACTGAGATTGACACTGATATTCTCACATATGTACACAATGTCCATGGAAGTGATTCCTTCATTTATCTCTGCCCCTCCCCTTCCCATAGTCCACCTCCCTGACTCCACTGGAGTTTCTCCTCCATTATCTGAAGTCCCTCTGGTATCCTGATTACTCACTAGCTTCTACATATGACAGAAACATATGACCATTCACTTTCTGTGACCGGCTAATCTTACTTAACATAATGTCCTCCAGGTCCATCCTTTTTCCTGCAAATAACATAATTTTGTCCTCCTTGATGACTGTGTGTAATTTCATTGTGGGTATATTCCATAATTTTGAAATTGATCCATCTGCTGGTGGACACCTAGGCTGGTTCCACAATTTGGTTATTCTGAGTTGCACTGCTATAAACATGGATATGTATACATATTCTGTTTTTAGTCCCTTTGGAAAGATACGCAAGAGTAGTATAGCCAGATCATATGATGGATCTATTCCCAATTTTCTGAGAAATCTCCATAGTGGTTGCATTAGTTTGTAATCCCACCAACAGTATATAATAGTTCCTATTTCCCCACATCTTTGCCAACATTTATTGTTGTTTGACTTCTTGATGATTGCCATTCTGATTAGAGTTAAACAGAATCTTAGGGTAGTTTTGATTTGTATCACCCTGGTTGCTAATGATGTTCAACACTTTCTCATGTATTTACTGACCATTTGTATGTCTTCTTTTGTGTGGTGTCTATTTAGTTTAATTGTCCATTTTCTTTTCTTTTCTTTTTTCTTCTTTTTTTTTTTTCGGTGATACTGGGGTTCCTGGAAGCCCTTCTACCTCCAGGCTACACTCCCAGACCTATTTTATTTTATTTTTTTTATTTGGAAACGGTCTCTTAAGCCAGCACGGCTGGCTTTGAACCTGCGCGATCCTCCAGTTCCCGCCTCCCAAGTGCGGGGATTACAAGCGTGCACCACCACACCTGACTAATTGTCCATTTCTTGAATGAATTTTTTAATTTTTAAGTACTTTCTATATTTGCAATATCAGTCCTCTATCAGAGGAATAGCTGGCAAAGATCTCCCATTCTGTAGGTTCTCTCTTTAGACTCGTGATGGTTTCCTTTGATGGAGAGAAACTTTTTAATTTAATGCCATCCCATTTATTAATTGTTTTAATTCCCAGAGCTCTGGAGGTCTTATTAAGGAAGTTTCTACCTGTGCCTATATGTTACATCTATACCCTATTTCAAAGTCTCTGGTCTAATTTCCAGGTCTTTGATCCCTCTTTAGTAGACTCTTGGGTAAGGTGAAAGATAAGGATTCAACTCATTTTCATACAAATGGATAACCAGTTTTCTCAACACTATTTGTTGACAAGGGTACCTTTTCTCTAACATATGTGTTTGGCACCTTTGATGAAAATCAATCAGGTAGCCAGGTGTGGTGGCGCACGCTTGTAATCCCAGTGCTTGGGAGGCTGAGACAGGAGGATCACACAGGTTTGAAGCCAGCTTCAGCTACTTAGGCTCTCAGCAACTCAGTGAGACCCTGTTTCCAAATAAAGTATAAAATAGGTCTGGGAGTATAGCCTGGAGGTAGAAACACCCCTGGGTTCCACCCCCAGTATCACCAAAAAAATTAAAAACAAAAATAGTAAATTGACTATAAGTGTGTAGATTTGTTTCTGTTATCTTCTGTTCCATTGGTCTGTGTGTCTGTTTTTATGCCAATACCATGCTGTGTTTATTACTATAACTCTGCAGTATAATTTTAAGTCGAGGACTGTGATGTCTCCTGCACGATTCTTATTGCTGAGAATTGCTTTGGCTATTCTGGGTCTTTAGTTTCTCCACTTGAAATTTAGGACTGATATCTCTAAGTCTGTGAGGAATGGCACTGACATTTTGATGAGGACTGCATTAACTTTGTAGATCACCTTTGGTAAAATGGCCATTTTGATAATATTTATTCTGCCCAACCAAGAGCATGCATGGGAGATCTTTCTACTATGCATATTTTATTAAGAATCTTCCTAATTGTTTCTAATTGAATCAAGCACAAGATTATCAACACCTTAGAGAAGGAAGGATACTTTGTGTTTCTAAATATCCATTTTCTCATGAAGAACCTAATTAAGTACTAGACAGGAGGACAGAGAAAGGAGAATTTTTTTAAAAAAATAAGGTAACTCTCTAGAGTAACTTACAAACAAAGAAGACACTAACTGTTCAGTGTATGTTGCAAATGTAATCAAACAGTACAAAACATATGCATTTTGGATGTTTCCTAGTAACACCTATTAGCATTAGATTTGTGGCAACTATAACTGCTTTAATTATCTTATTTGATTTCCAAGAAAGCTTATGAACTGGAATTGCTCTGCCCATTTTACAGGTGAAAAAATAGACTTTGAAATGTTAATGAATATGCTGTAGACCACACAGCAGGACTTGCCATTTCCAAAGTCTTTAGAATCAAGGCTATTTACTCATAATACAGACTGTTTCTTGAGAGTAAATTGGAGAAATGGAATTCGTGCATTACTATGGCTCAACAGAGATAGCCCATAAGAATATCCAATCCAGAGAGTAAAGTCAAGGATAGGATTAGGATTCAATGTCATTCTCCTCTAAAGCAGAAGTTCTTTATGTCCTGGGAACCTTTCCAAAGGGTCCTGAGGTCAAAAGAATTTTTATAATGATACTAAAGATTTTTGCCTTTTTCATACTTCTCTCACAAGTATATAGTATTTTCCAGACTACACCACATAGACTATGTTATAACACTAAGATGCAAAAGCATACACGGAGATGTGAGAATCCAGGTCTTTTCTAGTAAGGCTGACTATTAAGGAGATCTTCAAGTACGTAAAACAATGCCTCTCCTCCCATATTTTTATTTATTTTATTTATTTATTTATTTGGTGTACTGGGGTTCCTGGAAACCCTTCTATCTCCGGGCTACACTCCCAGACCTATTTTTATACTTTTTTATTTGGAAACAGGGTCTCTTAAGCCAGCGCAGCTGGCTTTAAACCAGTGCGATCCTCCTGTCTCTGCCTCCCAAGCACAGGGATTACAAGCGTTTTGCCACCATACCCTGCTCCATACTATTTAAAAAGTGTGTGTGTGTGTGTGTGTGTGTGTGTGTGTGTGTGTGTGTGTTAGTTGTAATGAAACTCAGGGGCCTTCTACCTCCAGGCTACACCCCTAGGCTTATTTTATATTTTATTTTTATATTTTATTTAGAAACAGGGTCTAAGTTGCTGATAGCCTCACTAAGTTGCTGAGGCTGGCTTCAAACATGTGATCCTCTTGTCTCAGCTTCCCAAATACTAAAATCACAAGCATGTGCCACTGATACCTTTTAATTTCTTTAATTAATTATTTACTTTTGGTGCCAGAGATTGGACCCAGAGGCATTCTGCCTCCAAGGTACACCCCAGCCCTATTTTATTTTTTATTTTGAAATGGGTCTCACCAAGTTACTAAAGCTATCCTTGATCCTATGATTCTTCTGTCTGAACCTCCCAAGTACTGGAATTACAGGCATGCACCACCACGCCTGGCTTAAATGTTACTTTTTCATTGAAAAACAGGTTAATTTATAGCATTTGTTATTTTTAAGTAAATTACAATTTTTATAATTTAAATTGTTTTCATATAATAAAATAAATATAAATAGGTATATATAACTCATGTACACAAAAGTTGAGTTTAGTAATGTTTAAGAATTATCTCAAACCAAGAAGGCTGAAAACCCACTGCCCTAAAACTATTCTCAACCAATCTTTTAACCTAAAACCTGGTCTTCTAAATTTATTTACTCACTAGGATTAAGTGGCCTATGTAAAAAACTTCATGGGTTTCACCATGTTACAAACTCCTTGAGGGCAGAAACACTTAAATGAAAATCTCTATGCCACCCTACCCTATCCCATCACAGATATATAAAAAACAAAATTGTTATGTCAAGCTAGATTATTTCTCATTGTGTATTTCTAAGTTAACACCATACTTTATTCTCTAGTTAGCATAAAAATTTCTACAGTATAAAATCACCTCAACCCTAGCTGAAGAGGTATGTCACTCTATAAAACCGAAGAGATAATATTTTGCCTGACATGTGATGACCACACTGATGTAAAGATACCCTATGAAGTCCAACTAACCACTTACCCTTTTAATAATCACCTCCTAACTCCAACAGTAGGGAATAAAACAGCACTTTGGAACTCCATTTTAATAGGAAAAATAAGCAATAATACCCTTTACACATTTAAAAGTCTTACAGTTGCTACAAGAATGAAACTTTAATTCACTTCAAAAATAGTAATTTAAATCCATACTGCAGGACATATTTTTTAATTGTGGCCAAATAATATTACCTATTATCTTTTGTAATTTTTAAAGTACAAGTCTCACAAAATCATATTCATGTAGGCTTCAAGGAGAATATTTTTAGTATATTTAGCACAAGTAAATTTAAATTTTCTCATCATGTTAAAGAGAGAAAAAAAAGATCTAGGCATGGTGGCATATGCTTGCAATCCCAATACTTGGGAGGCTAAGACAGAAGAATCACAGGTTCACAGCCAGACTCAGTACCTTAAGGCCCTCCACAAGTCAGTGAGACCCTATTTCAAAATTAAAAAAAAAAAAAATTAAATAGGGCTGAGTGTGTAACTTAGAGGTAGAATGCTCTTGAGCTCTGTATCTAGAAACACACACAAACACACACAGAATATGTACAGGCAACTTTATAACCTTTGTCTCCAAGAGATAGTTGAACTGGACAACTAAATGTACTGTTTTGTTATTTTGTAACTTATGATGCAATAATGGTTTATTTCATTTAAAAGAATACTTAATTAAAGTCTTTGTATGACAAATTCTACTGGATAGTGTCCAGCTTTCCTCAGCAAAAGTGGAAGACTTGGCAACAGATTAAGAATGTCAGCACTCTTCAACCTTCTGGTAAAGTTTTTCTCTGAGGAAAAAAAAAAAGGCTGCTAAGAGAGATTACTCTTATAGGGTCAATTAAGTCTAAAGATATTGAAATACCTTCAAAGGAGTCTTCCTAAGACTTAATCAGTTGACCTTAAAACTATAAAACTACCACCACCTAGAAAAACTCTTTTGTAGTTTTGTTGGACAAAGGGGGCTGGGGCCACCCTAATCCTCTACCACATTATTTACTAAGTGGAAAATTAGAAATTGTTCACATACCAATCCTAACATAGAGGAAGCATAGCAACAAGCTAATTAACAAAGTATACTTTCTTCATGAGCCCTGGTTATGATTTCAATTAAAAGAGGAGAAAATTTGTACCTGGCTAAACTCCATAGCCACTTTTTTCCAAATGTTTTCCATTTTTATTTGTGGGATTTACTATTGTATTAATGCCATTTATTTAGGAAACCTCGCCATATTACAAATAGAAAAATAAAAAAAATTAGATTAAATTAACAAAATAAGGTGGTAAAATGTGCATATATGCATTATATATGACAGATCTTTTTAATGTTCAAAGACAGGCTTCCCATGAAGCCAAAGAAAAAAGTTTAAAACAACAATGCTTGAATTAACCAGAATTCTAACCAACAGGATTGTCCATTAAGTGGAACTAAATGTGTTCTAGTTCATGAAAGATTGGCTATCTGGGTTAGAATCCCTCTTTGCTTCATTATTGCTCACTACCTGTTCAGTCTTGTTCCTGAAAAGCTGAGAGGTAACATATTCCTCCTACGTTTAATCAACACCTGTGGTGAAATATTACCTCCTTACAACTGTGGCACTAGATGATTAGGGCTACAGGAAGCCTACTTTGTATAACAGACATTGACTCCTCTTGGCCACTGGTTAGAGTGAGAAGTCTATGACACTGGGAAAGCCCTGCTTAGTTTCCTCTTCAGAAAAGGAATTAATTCCCTCAAATGGATATGAGCCTAAATCTGAATGTATATATTGTGGCCAGCACATAGCAAGCATGCAACTGATATTACTTCCTCCATTATACACTATGAAATAATGAACATCAAATATATGCGCTGTATATAAAATTTCAATCCCCCTCCTCTTCCCTCACAACCATAATGAAAGACTAAATAAATTTTGTGGAGCCTGATGTTTTGTGAAATTTTGTGGTACATGCTTGTAATCCCTGTACTTAAGAGGCGGAGACCAGAGGATCTGGGTTCCCAGCCAGGCTCAGCTACTCAGTGAGGCCCTCTGCAACTTAGTGAAATCATGTTCCAAAATAAAGAATAAAAAAATGGGGCCGGGGGTGTAGCTCAGAGGTAGAATGTACCTGGGTTTTATCCTCAAAATTAATTAATTTTGTGAGTAATGTAGAAACCAAGTTGATTAAAAATTATTTCAACAAAAGTATTCTCAATTTTAAATAACTAACCTGAAAACAGAATTTCCCTCTAGGTAATACTTATGTTAAGAAGATCATAACAGACTAAATAATTTTGTGAATAGCCAGCATTTTGTATACACCTAGAAAAACTGCTAAGCTAAAGTTTATCACCAAAGCCAACAGCTCTTTCTCCACCTAGACATAGAAGGCCTATGTGTTGCAGCCCCTCTCCAGAGAGCACATTCTCAGTAAGGGCCTCATCACCTCAGTGAAATTTTTTGTAGCTTCTATGCACTTAAAGTGTTTTGCTCAAGCCTCTCTGCTTTGCACAAATACATTCTTCTACCTGAAACAAGGCCTTCTTCCCCTTCTTTATCCCATGACACTATATATGTACGTGTGTGTGTGTGTGTGTATGTATTTTTTTTTTTTTTTGCAGTACTGGGAATTGAACTCAGGGGCATTCTACATCCAAGCTACACCCTGAGCTCTATTTTTTAATTCTGTATTTGAAACAGGGTCTCACTAAGCTGTGAAAGGTCTCACTAAGTAGCTGAGGCTGGTCACAAACTTGTGATCCTCTTGTCTCAGTCTCCCAAGTATTGGGGTTACAATTATGTGCCGCCATGAACAGCTTACATATTCTTTATATATAATTCTATTCCAAAATCTCTTCTTGCCCAAAACTAACACCAACCTTGTGAAAAGTAGGGAGAGGAAGGGACTAATTTATTCTCCTTAGAAGTAAAAATAAGTTCAGGTGGGCTAAAGACTAGTCTAGTAAGCTTAAAAGCAAGTGGGAAGGACATGGGAGAACACTCATCAGAAAGAAAAGTGGCACAGCAAACCACCTGCTCTTCACTCCCAGAGGCAAAGAGCAGGGGGAAGGCACTAGCTCCTGTACCTACTCCAGGGCACAAACATTCATGCACCTCCATTCTGTCAACAACTGACTACACACACAACGGTGGTCCCATAAGATTCCAACAGAGCTGAAAGTTCCTATCACCTACAGACACCATAACACAACGCATTACTCACGTCTTTGTGTTGTTCCTGGTTTGAACAAATTATAAAAGCAAAGCACATACAACTACATATAATACATAGTATTTAATAATGGTAATAAACAACTATGCTACTGGTTGATGTGTCTACTATACTATACTTTTTGTTAGAGTACTCCTATTGCATTAAAAAAAAATTTACTAGCCAGGCGTGGTGACGCACGCTTGTAATCCCAGCGCTTAGGAGGCTGAGAAAGGAGGATCGCACAGGTTCGAAGCCAGCCTCAGCTACTTAGTGAGGTTCTCAGCAACTTAGTGAGACCCTGTTTCCAAATAAAATATAAAAAAAGGTCTCGGAGTATAGCCCGGAGGTAGAAAGCCTCTGGGTTCCACCCCCAGTACCACCAAAAAAAAAAAAAAAAAAAAAAAGTTACTAACAATATGCCATGGTACACCAGCAGCATCCTCATATATTGTTTGTCGTAAATCTACTGATTGCACCAAAAAGCCATGTAAAAGCCAAGGGTAGTGGCACACATCTGTAATACCAGTCCAGGGGGGGGGGCCTGAAACAAGAAGATCACAGGTTCGAAGCCAGCTTTGGCAACAACAGCAAGACTCTAAGCAACCTAGCAAGACTCTGTTTCAAAAACAAAAAATAAAAAGGGCTTGGAGGCCAGGCGTGGTGGTGCAAGCTTACAATCCCAGTACTTGGGAGGCTGAGACAGGAGGATCACAGTTCACTGCCATCCTCAGTTACTTAGTGAGGCAGGCCCTCTGCAACTTAGTGAGACCCTGTTTCAAAAGAAAGTATAAAAACTAGGGCTGGGATGTGGCTCAGAGGCAGAATGCCCCTGGGTTCCATTCTCAGAACCACAAAAAAACAAACAAAAAGGGCTGAGGGTAGGAGGTGATCTCAGAGGTAGCATGCCCCTGGGTAAAATACTCAGTACCAAAAAGAGAGAGAGCCATGTGAAGTAACTGACCTATACCATCTAGATTGTGTAACTATGCCATCATGTCTGCACAAGGATGAAAGCTCCTAATGATACCTTTCTCAGAATGTGTGCCTGTCATTAACTGAGGCGTGACTGTGTATGCTTATCTGCCCCAACCCAGATCTACCTAAGGTTTTCTCCACATCTGTTCAATGACATCAGCACTGCTGAACAGTTGCCCTGCAGAGCAGTTTTGATCAGCAAACCTAAATGAGCCTCAACACTGATCAACAACCCTACTATACTTCTCGGCTGAGCTTGGTCTTGTTCTCCCCAATGTTCACTTCGCACCATATCCACTCTCATCAATCATATGATAACCTCCCACAACTCGGTAGAAGGAAGTTAAAGACATACCTTCAAGGAGAAATCTCAACTAACCCGCACCAATATCCTCACCTCTCCTCTATTTTATAGGCATCTGACCACTCCCCTCAGTCGCCTTAACAACACTTTCCTTGATTCCCCTGTAACAACATCCTGGCTTTCTTCCATCCTGTCCCCACCGCACCTTTTCAGGTTTACTCCACTTTCTCACGGGACCCCCAGCCACACACACCAGTGTGGACATAAGGACTAGATCTGTGTGTGTGTGTGTGTGTGTGTGTGTGTGTGTGTGTGTGTTACTGAGGGTGGAACCCAGGGTTTTGTTTGTTTGTTTTACCTCCATGCTACACTCCCAGACCTATTTTTATAATTTATTTGGAACCAGGGTCTCACTAACTTACTGAGAGCCTCACTAAGTAGCTGAGGCTGGCTTCAAACCTGTGCAATCCTCCTGTCTCAGCCTCCCAAGCGCTGGGATTACAACATGCGCCACCACGCCTGGTAAGACTAGACCTTTTAAGGCCCACACGCTTCATCACTCTGTTTCCCTCTTAGGCAGACTCATCCAGGCACGTGGCTTCAATGTTCTATCTCCCAAGTTCCTATCTCTGATCCTGACCTCTTTAATAAGCTGCAGACTCATATCCAACTGTCTACTGGGGTATCTTAGACACTTTAACTGTTAAAGTTAGGCCTCGTTTCTCAGTCAAACCATTCACTGACAGAATATATTATCTTTGTGGATGAGCCCAAGAATTAGCCTATCCTATGAATACATCTTCAAATTTATTGCTGGAGGCTGAGAACTGAAACTGCGTACACTGAGTTTACAGTCTACAATAACTATCAATATTCAGCTGTCTTCAACAAATGACTTCAGTATTCCAGGAAATTCTTGCATGGCAGATAAGAATTGAAAATAACTTCATTGTTCACTTCAGGAAACTTCCCCCCCCAAAAAACATATAAACAAACATCAGACTATTCAATTTTTCAATAAACAGCAGTAAGCATCTGTTCAGCTTCCAAGAGTCTTTGAAAACTGTACCTCAAAACCCTAGCCTTGATATGTCTGCCAATCCTCGCCTTCTAAAGTTAGGGTTTGGATCTGTAATGCCCTCCAAAGTCTCATGTGCTCAGAGGCTGGGCTTTGGGGAAATGATTGAAGCATGAAGGGTCTGGCCTTATCAATTCATCAAGGAAATAGGACACTGGGGCATGCTCTGCAAGGGCTTCTCTTCTCTCTGGCCCCTGTCTCAGCTGAGCAGCTTTACTCTGCCTTAAACCATGATGTTCACCTCAGGCCCAAAGCAATGGGTCCAGCAGATCATGGTTTGAAATATGGAAAACCATAAGCTATTTTAAAACAAGCCCTGGGCCGGACGTGGTGGTGCACACTTGTAATCCCCGCGCTTGGGAGGCTGAGACAGGAGGATCCCACAGGTTCGAAGCCAGCCTCAGCTACTTAGTGAGGCTTTCAGCAACTTAGTGAGACTCTGTTTCCAAATAAAATAGAAAAAAGATCTGGGAGTATAGCCTGGAGGTAGAAAGCCTCTGGGTTCCACCCCCAGTACCACCAAAAAAAAAATAAAACTGTAAAACAAGCCAAGGCATTTTGGTCACAATGACAAAAAGCTAACACATTCTGCAAGCTTATACTGAAATACCACCCTTAAGCCAGACTCAACCCTCAAAAATATCCCAATTTTGCTGTCCCTTCCCATTGCCATTCTTTTCACCACCCCTGCCACCACTACCACTACTCCCACTACCCCCTGCAGGCACTCTGGACAGGTGGTATTCTCCTTTACTGCTATAAGCAATAAACTCAACATGTATTTTTGGTGGTATTTTCCAGAAACCAACATTCCACATCACTACTAGATACCATCCCAAATATCTATCAAAAATTCAGTTCTAGCCGGCCATGGTGGCACACGCTTGTAATCCCAGCATTCAGGAGGCTGAGACTAGAGGATTGCGGTTCGCAGACAGCTTCAGCTACCTAGTGAGGCCCTCTGCAACTCAGTGAGACCCGGTTTCAAAATAAAGAATAAAAAATAGGGCAGGGGGATGTAGCTCAGAGGTCGAATGCCCCTGGGTTCCACCACCAGACCCACACACACACACACAAAAATTCAGTTCTAGTCAAGCATGGTGATGCACGCTTGTAACTTGGGAGACTGAGACAAGAGGACTGTAGGTTTTTGGCCAGCCTCAGCTACTTAGTGAGGCTCTCTGCAACTTACTAATACCCTGTTTCAAAATAAAGAATAAAAAATAGGGCTGGGGGTGTAATCTGGAGGTAGAATACCCCTGGGTTCAGTCCTCAGTACCACCAAAAAAAAAAAAAAAAGTGGACTGACTAGTATGGGGAAAATATGAACAACTTCAGAAAGGTTATGGTGAATTACTACTCCACATTAGGTATCATCCACTGACACTGCTGGTACCAGTTTCTTAGTAAAATAGTTAGCTAGCCCACTAGTTAAGATTTCTAAATGCCAAATAAAGAAGTTACCAATATCAGATGCATCATAATATACCTGAGGAGTTCTAAGATGGTGAGAAATAGATCACAAATCATCTAAGCAAGAATTGTATGAGAAATAGGATGAAAAAATTGACTATGGGAATAATTCACAATACTGTGAAATAGACAATGTAACAGTAAAAAGAAACCTCCATCAAGAGCAAATGTATAATAAGCATTTCTTTTACAACACAGCAGTTAAAACACCTGTAAGACCACAGGCATCCTTAGAGTTAATTTGTAAGAAAAGGTTAAGCATTTAAAATGCCTCAAATAAGACAAAAAAAATTAAGTATACAAATTTTAAGATCCAAATCTGAGAAGGAAACTACATGTATTGGAAGAAAATATGGATGAATTCCTTTAAAATCTTATTGTGATGAGCGGGGCCTGGTGGCGCACGCTTGTAATCCCAGCATTTGGGAGGCTGAGAGACCAGAGGATCACAATTCATGGACAGCCTCAGCTACTTAGTGAGGCCCTTTCAAACTCAGTGGGACTCTGTTTCAAAATAAAGAATAAAAAACAGGGCAGGGCGTGTAGCTTGGAGACAGCCTAATGTCCCTGGGTTCTATCCTCAAACCCACAAAAAAAAGTCTTAGTGTGATGAAGATGCTTCTAATAACATTTCAAAAAACAGAAACAGAAAATGAAAAATTACATAACCATATATATGAAAAGCAAAACAAAAACATCCACTTAGAAAAACAAAAAATAAATAGAACAGAAAACTTCCCCACATAAACTTATGACCCACTCCCTCCCCCCCCCAAAAAAACAGATAAAACTAGAAAGTTCAGAGTAGAATTAAAAAGGAGAAAAAATAAGATGAGATGATGAACAATTTAAATCATTTACCTTTAAATTAAATTTATAAATAAATGGATTCTTCAACACTAAACCTTAACAAGTGTTTGTAAAACCCCAGGACCCATCAAGAATTGAACAGAGCATTAGATAGCCAAGCCCAGAGACTTAGAGTCAGTGGTTCTGAGACAGAATTTGAGATTACACACACACACACACACACACACACACACACACACACACACTTTTGAAGTTCAGATTAAGGCCACTGACCTAGGAGAATAAAATATAATAAGCAATAATATAATAAATAGTAAGCATCCAATCCAAGCAGGTTTTAAAACAGAATAAAATGGAAGACCAGACTCTTCACCCCCCCACCCCCGCGGTACCAGGGGCACTCTACCTCTTAGCGACAACCGCAGTCCTATTTCTTTTATTCTTTATTTTGAAACAGGGTCTCACTGACCTAAGTAGCTGAGGCTCTCCGCGAACCGCGATCCTCCTGGCTCAGCCTCCCAAATGCTGGAATTACAAGCATGCATCACCATGCCTGGCTCTAGTGTCTTCTTTTAACGGGTAAGTTTTATGGCCAGTTATTGTTTTATTTAGAAAGCTTGAGAGTCACACCTAAGAGTCATTAACAAAGAAAGCAAATACTATCTAGACTGTGTCAGAGGTCAAGCAGTGGTAAAGCAGGGTCTTAATGAAGGGCAACAGAACAGGGAAAATGGTTAAAAGGGAAAAAATGGTTAGCCCAAAGTGCATACTGAAAGATTAAGGCCTCTTTATTCCTAATGGCCATGAAGTAAGAACAATAAATATCTAGATTATTTTGTTCTACCCACCCACTCCTTGCACCAATATGCATGAGGATCAACTTATATCCAAGAGCAACACTAGCTTAGTACCAGTGATTTAGCAAGTTGGGTGGGAGAGGCCTATTAGAAAGTCCAGGATATAGGAATTGTTTAAAAAGTAAAAGGTGACTGATTCAACTGTCCTTGTGAATCGCTGATTTAGACTTTCATCATCCTGAAGAAATTGATCGGTTACAAACGGAGAAGCAAAGTAATGTCTGAGTGTCCACTATGTGCCATACGCTTTACAAACTGCTGTACATGCACTACCTCATTTAATCAACAGAACACGGGCAAGTAGTTTGGTTATTTCATAATCTTACAGAAGAAAAATGACCCTTATAGAATTTAACTAGCTCATAATCACATCGTTATCAGTTTGTTTGTTTGTTTGTTTGTTTGTTTGTTTTTGCGGGTCTGGGGATGGAACCCAGGGGCATTCGGCCTCCGTGCTACACCTCCTGCCCTATTTTTTTTTGTTTTTTTGGTACTGGGGTTCCTGGAAACCTTTCTACCTCCGGGCTACACTCCCAGACCTATTTTATACTTTTTTATTTTTTGGAAACAGGGTCTCTTAAATTATCAGTTATTGATGTATTTGTTATGAAAACAAATTTATAAACAATTATTATTTTTTAAAAAATGAAGACCAGCCAGGTGTGGTGGTGCACGCTTGTAATCCCAGCATTCGGGAGGCTGAGACCGGAGGATCGCGGTTCCGGACAGCCTCAGCTACTTAGTGAGGCCCTCTGCAACTCAGTGAGACCCGGTTTCTAAATAAAGAATAAAAAATAGGGCAGGGGATGTAGCTCAGAGGTCAAATGCTCCTGGGTTCCATCCCCAGGCCCGCAAAAAAAAAAAAAAAAAAAAAAAAAAGAATAAAAAAAAAACGAAGGCCAGGCATGGTGGTACACCCTTGTAATCCCAGCTTCAGGAGGCAGAGACAAGAGGATCATGGTTCACAGACAGCCTCAGCTATTTAGGGAGGCCTTTCACAACTCAGTAATACCCTTCCAGAAATGAAAAGACTCGGGAAAAAAAAAAAGGGCTGGGGGTGTAGCTTGGAGGTACCTATGTTCCATCCCTGGTACCATCCCTAGGTTCCATCCCTGGTACAAAAGAAGAAGAAGAAGAAGGAGGAGGAGGAGGAGGAGGAGGAGGAGGAGGAGGAGGAGGAGGAGGAGGAGGAGGAGGAGGAGGAGGAGGAGGAGGAGGAGAAGAAGAAGAAGAAAGAAACAAGTTGTAGATTTTTTTCAAAAATATTATACTTAAATGTGTCAAACATTTTATAGCTTCTTGAGAAAAAGACAGGAAAACAAAAATTTAAATGCTAAGACTATATAAAAGTAGTGGGTCAGAAAATATCTATGTTCACAAACTTCTGGACAAAAATTATTATAAAATACAATGCTGACTCCACTAATCCTGAAATTATAAATGGAGGAAAATAAATCATTATCTCAAAAATTCAGCTAATGCCAATCATGGTGGCGCACACTTGTAATCCCAGCATTTGGGAGGCTAAGACAGGAGGATCCAGGTTTGCGGCCAGCCTCAGCTACTTAGATAGGCCCTTTGCAACTCAGTGAGACCCTGTTTCAAAATAAAGAATAAAAAAAATAGGACTGGGGTGTAGCTCGGAGGCATAATGCCCCTGGGTTTCATCCCCAGTACCGCAAAAAAAAAAAAAAATAAAAAAAGCCCATATAATTTGAAAAAGTACAAATTTCATAAACCATGAAAATTCTTTAATTAATCACAAGTACTGAGATACAAGCATGCATCACCACAAGTGGCTTTGAAAATTCATTTTTAAATGCCACATTTCAAACTTAAGTGTTCCAAGTCAAAATCTCTGATTTCTAAAATAAATCTATTAACTATGACACCCCTACTTTAAGCAGAGGAATAATTTAAAACTCCATTTTTAAGTATTTTAATTTAAAATTGTGGTGGTAGCACACACCTGTCTGTAATTTCAGTACTAGGGAGGCTAAGACAAAGGATTTAAGAGTCAAGGCCAGCCTCAGCAACTTAACAAGACCCTCAGCAACTTAGGGAGACCCTGTTTTGGGGGGGGGGGTTTGTTTTGTTTTGTTTTTTTGGTGGTACTGGAGGTGGAACCCAGAGGCTTTCTACCTCCGGGCTATACTCCCAGACCCATTTTATATTTTATTTGGAAACAGGGTCTCACTTAAGTTGCTGAAAGCCTCACTTAAGTAGCTGAGGCTGGCTTCGAACCGTTCGAGATCCTCCTGTCTCAGCCTCCCAAGCGCGGGGATTACAAGCGTGCGCCACCATGCCCGGCTAGGTTGATCCTGTTTTAAAATTTTAAAAGGGTAACGAATACAGCACAGAGGTAGAATGGTCCTGAGTTCAATCTCCGTATTTAAAAAAAAAAAGTATTTTTAATTAAAACTGTATGCTACAAATCAACCTTTGGCTACAATCATTCTATTGAAAAACTCCTAGGTAACTGCATACTATACATACATATACATAAACTACTAGAGTGACAGGAATGATGTTAAATGTAATTTCAGTCTTTGAATCCAATTCCACACTTACTCCACTAAGTGCATTTTAGTACTACAAAAACAACGGGGTTTCAACTGGGCGTGGTGGCACACGCTTGTAATCCCCGCGCTTGGGAGGCTGAGACAGGAGGATCTCGAACGGTTCGAAGCCAGCCTCAGCTACTTAGTGAGGCCCTGTTTACAAATAAAATATAAAATGGGTCTGGGAGTATAACCCAAAAGTAGAAAGCCTCTGGGTTCCACCCCCAGTACCACCAAAACCAAAAAACTGGGTTTCATTTAGGATTAAATTTTTTCAGATAAAGGAAATCTTATTCCTGATATTGACCAATTCTCTTACACTTTTAAAAGACCTTTAGAAGCAGAATATATATATATATATATATATATTCTATAATTTTATATTTTCAATTTGTCTAAAATACAGTGGTTTTTTTTGTGGGTTTTGTGGGGGTTTTTTTGTTTTGTTTTGTTTTTGGTGGTACTGAGGTTCCTGGAAGCCCTTCTACGTCTGGGCTACACTCCCAGACCTATTTTTATACTTTTTAAATTTGGAAACAGGCTCTCTTAAGCCAGCGAGGCTGGCTTCAAACCAGTGCGATCCTCCTGTCTCTGCCTCCTAAGCGCAGGGATTACAAGCGTGTGCCACCACGCCTGGCTTAAAATACAGTTATATCTAAAGACTACATTACTTTTATTTTCTATTTTCACTAACAAGTTGGTACAGCTAACATGTAATTAAAGTCTCAGTACCAAATTACTGTCGAAGCTGGCCTACAAACTGATTTAAATTCCTCCTTTTTGGGGGAGGGGAGTGGGAAGGCTCTTAGGCATTCTACCTCAAAGCTGTACTTGCTATGTGTATGGGGGGGAGGGAGGTGCTAGAAATTAACCTAAGGGCAATCTACCTCCAGGCTGTACCTCTGGCCCATTCGATTTTTTTAAATTTGGAAACAGGGTCTCACTAGAGGCTGGCTTTTAACCTGTGACTCTTGCTTGCTTCAGCCTCTCAAGTACTGGGATTGCAGTCATGTGCCACCATGCCTGGTTCTCCATGACTCTTACCCAAAAAAAAAAAAGTTGCCAAAGTTATATAACTTCTATATTTGAAACCTTTGGAGGCTTTTTATTTTCCATTACATCAAAATTTATTTTTCACTCTTCTAGGCCACAACTACTCTGACCCTAATTTACTCATCCAGTGTTGTTACTAATTCCAGCACTTCACTTAAACAATATGGAATATGAAGGGACTACAGAAAAAAGAATAGTCCTTCTGGCTCACAAAGTGAAAAGGGGGATAGATTTATAAATTATAATGCAGTAAGTATCATTCTAGACTAGATTTAAATGTTATATCACAGAGCCACCACTAACTCTGCCAGTGAAACAAAGATGAATTTAGAGGAAGTGACATTTGACCTAAAAAATGAGAATTGCGAAGTGTCACAGTACCGTAAGAGCAGCACAAGTTTCCTCATCTTTGAATCCCAGCACCTACCACAGTGTCTAGTACACACCTCCATTTTCCTATGACCCCTTATCTTTAGATAATACTGTAAAATTCATCTCAACTAACTTAAAGGAGAATGTCTCAATTTGGAGTAATGAGCATTTCAATTCTGTTCGTTGACAATTTCTCATAATTTATCAATTTTTCCAAACTTTGTTTCTATTATTGAACATAAATACATATTAAAACAATATTAATCAATTAAATAGAGTAGGATTCAATTATATGACCTGAGAAAGACAAAATTAGTAACCTACAATACAGTAAAAAAAATCATCCTTGAGCTCTTTTCTCATTATTTACAAACAAGAAAGCAAACTTAGGAAAATTCTTGAAAGTATTTACACTAATAAGTTCATTAAAAGAATGCTGTTAGTGGTACATATCTGGAATCCTAGTACTTGGGAGGCTGAGACTGGACTATCACAGCAATTTAGCAAAATCCTCAACAACTTAGTGAGACTCTTTTTCAAAAGAGAAAATAAAAAGGGCTGGGGTATAGCTCAGACGTAAAAATGCTCTTGGGTTCAATCCTCAGTACACACGCAAAAAAGGCAGACAAACCCTTTTTATTTTTTTAAATTTACTTCTATGACAAAGAAAGAAAACAAATTTCTTTAAAGGACCACCTTCAGGAAATAACATTTTCTGTTCTTTAAATGTGGGAAAAAGCCGGGCGTGGTGGCAACGCTTGTAATCCCCGTGCTTGGGAGGCAGAGACAGGAGGATCACGCAGGTTCGAAGCCAGCCGCATGCGCTGACTTAGGAGACCCTGTATTAAAAGTTCCGGGCCAAGCCGGGCGTAGCGCTCGCTTATAATCCCCTCCCTTGGGAGGCGGAGACAGGAGGATCACGCAGGTTAGAAGCCAGCCTTGCTGGCTTAAGAGATCCTGTTTCCAAATAAAAATATAAAAAATAGGTCTGGGAGTGTAGCCCGGAGGTAGAAGGGCTTCCAGGAACCCCAGTACCACCAAAAAAAAAAAAAAAAAAAATGTGGGCAAAGGTAAGACATACATTAACAATACTAATTCACAACTTTTGTGTCGTAAGGGTTACTATCACCATAAAATTATTACAAAAATGTATAATTTGATCTCATATTGCAATGTCAGTGGTATATAGTCACATATAAAAAAAAAACATGTTCAAAATTTCTACCTTACACAGAATAAATACCAATACTAAAAGTAAACAAGTGAGTATATAAAACTTCTACTTTATGGAAAAAATTTCACCCACTACTGGAGCAATGTATCATCCACCACACATCTGGACTTTCTGTTGATGGCAAAAGCTGAAATATTAGCTGGGTGTGGTGGCACATGCTTGTAATCCCAGCGCTTGGGAGGCTGAGACAGGAGGATTGCACAGGTTCAAAGCCAGCCTCAGCTACTTAGTGAGGCTCTCAGCAACTTAGTGAGACCCTGTTTCCAAATAAAGTATAAAATAGGTCTGGGAGTATAGCCCGGAGGTAGAAAGGCTCCTGGGTTCCACCCCCAGTAGCCCCCCCCCAAAAAAGGTGAAATATTGAAAGCTAACTTTAACACATGTAAGATCAAAATAAGTAACATATATGTAACAAAAAAAGTAAATGAAGCCCAGCATGGTGGCACAAGCTTGTAATCTCAGTACTTGGAAGACTGAGACAGGATTGCAGGTTCAAAGCCAGCCTTGGCAACTTAGCATGGCTCTCAACAACCTAGAGAAACTATTTTTCAAATAAGAAATAATAAAAATCAGGCTGCAGGGTGTAGCTTGGAGGTAGAATGCCCAAGTTCAATCTCCAGTACCAAAAATAAAGTAACTGTACTTGTACCACAATGGCAAGTATATTTTTTCTTGCTTTTCAGCACCTATATTCATTTCATTTTATATACAAAGAACTCTGATAAGTCCATGATTTTAAATAAATCTACAAGTATTTTTCAACTCTAATTTTGAACTCTTAGCATCCCATCCCAGTGGAGGCATGGTAGCATCATGGTCTCAATGCTTCATATGAAATCTCAGGGCCATTACAGTGGTCAGACCCTAGAGTCAATTACTTCACCGAAAGCCTGTTTCCTCATGTGAAAGTAAGTATGATATCTATATGATGAACGGACTTCCCAAGAGAATGGAACCAAATAACAACACGATGCCTAGCAGAGGAGGTAATTAGTGTTGATTTTTTTTCACATAGTTTATGTTAAGCTATGAATGTGTGAGTGCACCCCAAACTCATATACTGAGGCACTAGCCTCCCAAGTGTGATTGTTATGAAGGTGGGCCTTTGAGAAGTAATTAGGTTACAATTAGGTCCTATAGGTAGGCACTCTTAATGGGATGTGCGTTATTATAAGAGGAAGAGAAAAACAGCTTTCCCCCTCCCTTACTCAATCATTCCTCCCCTCTACCTGCTGGCAACAGAGGAAATTCCTAGAGAACACATAGTAGGAAGGCAGCGCAAAGCAAACCAAGGAGGCCTGCACCAGAACTCAGCCAAGCTGGCACCCAAGAACTTCACAACTGTAAAAAATATATATGCTTTTTAAGCCACGCAGGGTATGGTATTTTATTATGACAGCCTGAGGAGATTAAAATCTACTTATGTAATTTTTTTTTTTTTAAGCCAGGCATGGTGGTGCACACTTGTAATCCCAGTACTTTGGAGATTGAGACAGGAGGATCTGGGTTCTCAGACAGCTTCAGCTACTTACTGAGGCCTCCACAACTTAGTGAGAAAGACCCTGTTTCAAAATAAAGAATAAAAAATAGGGCTGGCGCCAGGCGTGGTGGCACACACTTGTAATCCCAGCATTCCGGAGGCTGAGACTGGAGGTTTGCCGTTCGCGGACAGCCTCAGCTACTTAGTGAGGCCCTCCGCAACTTAGTGAGACCCTGTTTCAAAATAAAAAAGAATAAAAAATAGGGCAGGGGCGTGTAGCTTGGAGGTCAAATGCCCCTGGGTTCCATCCCAAAACCCGCAAGAAAAAAAAAAAAAAATAGGGCTGGGGGTGTAGCTTGGAGATTGAATGCCCTGGGTTCAATCGCCAGTACCACAAACTTAAAAGAAAAATGTTAAAGAAATTTAAAGAGATTCTGGAAGCTGGGCATGGTGGTGCACACTTTCAATTCCGGTACTTGGGAGGCTGAGACAGAAGGAGGCTCAGACAGCTGAAGTTCACAGACAGCCTCAGCTACTAAGTGAGGCCCTCTACAACTTTCTGAGATTTTGTTTTAAAATAAAAAATAAAGCCAGGCATGGTGACACACGCTTGTAATACCCGTGCTTGGGAGGCTGAGACAGGAGAATCACACAGGTTCAAGCCAGCCTCAGCTACTTAGTGCGGCTCTCAGCAACTTAGTGAGACCCTGTTTCAAAATAAAATATAAAAAATAGGTCTGGGAGTATAGCCCAGAGGACAGCCACAGCTGCTTAGCGAGGCCATTCGCAACTCTGTGAGACCCTGTTTCAACAATAAATAGACTATAAAACAGGGTTGAGGGTGTAGCTTGGAGATACCAAAGGAAAAAAAAAAAAGGTTAAAAAAAAAACAAGAAAAAAAGGTTTAAAAAATAGGTAAAAATAATAATAGGGCTGGGGTTATAGTTTGCAGGTAGAGTGCCCCTGGCCTCCATCCCTAGTTACACCAAAAAATAAAAAAGATTTAGAAAGCAAAATAATTTTCATGTCATCAAATATTCTATGATCTATAAATTTATCTCCTCAGATACAGAATGCACTATTGCATGTTACTGAAGACTATAACTACATTATTAGATTTATTAGATGTCTATTGATTTTCCAAGTTGGCCAACAGGAAGAGCAAAATAGAGTAGGAACAGAAAGCTACACTCTATACATATTTTTGGCGCCTGGCAATTCCTCTTTCCAGATCAGTACTTTGCAAACATTAAAAGCAAACACCAACTATATTGTGAGCAAAATAAAGACAAATAATTCACTAATGACAGTAAGAATTCTTAAACACCAGTCAAAATGGTCCTCTCTCTACTAGTTAAAAGAAACTGGCAACATTACAGGTTGAAAGCCAGTTAGCTATACCAAGTTTTCTAATGTAGGCAGTTTTTACTTCAAAATGCTATATATAACACTTTTTAAATGCCATAAGCCTACTGCTTATGCTCAGCATTTAAAATGAAAAATACCATAATCATTTTATAAAATATTTTAAATAGCTATTCCCAATTTATAAGTTCAAGCAAAAATTACCCATTTAAAATTCAAAAGAACCTCGAATTATTCTTCCTTTCCATGTAGGAAGGGAGTGACAATTTGTAAAATAGATAAAATGCCCTAGAGAATATTTCCATAAGCTGGATTTAACATATAATGGCTTCTTTTCAATGCAGCAATAAATTCATTAAGCAATTATCCACCCTGGTAGTATAAAAGCTATACAGAATGCCAGAACATGATGCTGATTCTATGAAGACTAGAGAACAGCACTGACGATTTAAAATGCAACGCCTAATAAATATCTAGCAGAATTAGACAGTAACAAAGAAATGGGCAAAAAAATTCGGTTTGCAAATAATCTTTTTTATTATTAAGAAACATCATTAATTTCACTTTTAAATAGCTTCCTCAGCTGTCATTATAGCTTTGACTATTCACAATAAGATATTTGCACTATGTTTCAGTTACTATTATTTCACCAATGAAGGGAAAGAAAGACAATGTATTACTGAAAATAAAGAGAAAAATAAGCTGGCAGGACAAAGCAAATGATTTTATACCCCATCTCTTGCTACCATAATTGTATGACAAAACTAGTATCTTAAAATTAAACATGCCGGGGAGTGGTGAGTTGGCCTGGGCCACCCTCTCCCCCTCATGCCATTTTGGCATGGGGCTGTAACTATTTTCTGTATTTCTATTTTCTGTATTTCTATCTTTTTAATAAACTTCTTTAAATCTTCAAAAAAATTAAACATACCAACAGATATACATTAAAATCTGTTTAGTCAATAGAGGTATCCCGTTCAACAGGGCAAAGAGAATTTTTTTATTTTTTTGTAACTTACAAGAAATTAGGTATAGATGGGTGCAGTAGTCTGTGCCTGTAATCCCAGTCCTTGGAAAGCTGAGACAGGAGAATCTCAGGTTTGAGGATGGCACACTGATAACTTAGATCCTGTTTCAGTAGTAAAATAGGAAAAAGTTGGAGTATAGCTCAAGGGTAGAGCACCCCTGGATTCACTCTCAAGTACCAGAAGAGAGAGATATTAGGTATACAAAGTTACCAAATACACTGAATTGATTCCTCTAACTTCATCTTTTACTATGTATCCCTCCCCCATTTTTTTTTTCTTTTTGGAAACCAGAGTACATATGACAGGCTACACTATTTATTTACCTAATGGTAAAAGTTACTTTGTTGGGCCTGAATCCAAAGATGAGAATAATTGACACATTTTATAAAAGCTTCATTTAGCCTGCGTGGTGGCACACACTTGTAATCCCCATGCTTGGGAGGCAGAGACAAGAGGATCGCGCTGGCGTAGGAGACCCTGTTTCCAAATAAAAATGTAAAAATAGGTCTGGGAGTGTAGCCCAGAAGTAGAAGGGCTTCCAGGAATCCCAGTAACACCAAAAAAAAAAAAAAAAAGCTTCATTTAGTAATAGTTATATTAGGATATTAACATGACTTTAATTCTATATTTACTTGTTTTTCTAATTGCAATGTGAAAATTTGTAAAATACAAAGGGAAAAAAGTATTTAATTACCAACAAATTCCATCACCAAGAAACCTTTAACTGGGTGATTTCATTCAAAGCACACACCCCCCCCCCCATCATGTTACCCTTGGGTAACTATCTTCTGTATTTCTATCTTTTTAATAAACTCCTTTAAATCTTAAAAAAAAAAAAAAGAAACCGTTAACTTTTGGCTAAATTTCCTTCCAGAGACACACATTTTGATTATTTAATCAGGCACTAATCAGTATGCAGTAAACATGGCTTACTTGGGAGGCTGAGACAGCAGGACCTCAGGTTTGAGGTCAGCCTTCTCAATTTAGCAAGACCCTGTTTCAAAATAAACAAAGGCTGTGGGTATAGCTCAGAAACAGAATGCCCCTGAGTTCAATCTCTGGTATCAAAGGGGGGGGGGGGGCTCAGTATGGCCTTTTGGTAAATATGTTACATAAAAATGATTAATAATATAACCTGTTTATTTTTTTATTTTTATGGTACTGGAGATTGAACCCAGGGGCATTCTACTTCCAAGCTACACCCCAGCCCTATTTTTTTATTCTTTATTTTTGAAAAAGGGTCTCACAAAATTGCAAAGGGCCTCAAGTAATGGAGGCTGGCTGCCAATCTGTGATCCTCCTGTCTCAGCCTCCCAAGTACTGGGATTACAAGTGTGTGCCACCATGCTTGACTACTATGACCTATTAATTTCACAAATGTTTTAAATGGTGGGTGGAGTTGGGAGTCTCATAATTCAGAGATTGATCCCTAAATGGAGATTTCTTAATTTTTATAGTGTCAACACCTTAATGACAGCAAGAAGCTAGATATGAGTGACTGCTGTTACCGTGATACCAACATGAATGTCCCTGTTAAAAAAAAAAAAAAGGCTTTCCATTCTTTCCATTCAGGGTTCAATCATGTTTTTTTCATTGTAAATATAATCAAATAATAAATTATATTTGCATAATCATTTTAAAACAGCTTAAATTCAGACTCAGCAAATTTTCTTAAGCACAACATTCAAACTGTTAGTGCTTCTGGCCTAAATGACGTTTACCAGAGAAAAGAATAACACTCTTTACTTTTTAATGTTCTCTCTTATACGACTAAGAAAATAAAAAGAATATTCCTAAATAGTTACATTTTTTCCTTCTTTCCCAACCTGCTCCTGTCGCAAGTTTGTAGATGTTGGAATTACAAAGACTGAAATGTCTTCGTTAACAAAGCAACATCCTAACCTTTAACAAATAAGCCGATTCCTTAGATTCAAAACAAAACCAATGATAAGACCACTAGCATTTTTTTTTAATTTAGTTCTGCTTTACTTCTAGCTTCAAGGGAGGTTTAGGTCAACTCAAAGGATCAAAGGTTTTAAAATCCCATTCATTTTCTTCTGTTCATCGGTTAACAAAAAATCAGTCTAAAACACAGTAACTCGAATTTGATACTTTGATCCTACACTAGTGCCTTTTAAAAGAAATCCTTCAACAGAAACAAAAAGAAAAATAAAGTTGGAGGCAAGAACTGCCTGTCTTTAAGTCAAGCATTTCCCGTTAAGTGCCAGAAGGTCTGGGTGCCAGGAATACACTTTGCTGGTCCTCGAAATGTCCAAGGCTCAAGCCAAATTTGCCCTTCTTGTGTCTGTGGCCAAAAAAAAAAAAAAAAAAAAAAAAAGACCCAAGACGTGTCTTCGGTGGACCTATAAACATAAAGGGAGAGGCGCTACGGATTTCAACTAAATGCTTTTGCCATTTTTACAGAAGAAAAGCTAATTGTTAATGGCCATGTGACATTATAGATCCCAGAAAGGAAAAGGGTGGGAGGAAGAGAGAGAGAGAGAGTTCAAGGCAGTTCAGGGTCAGAACAAGCTCGGGCATCCTGTCATTAGCAAACGTTCCCCAAGCAGAAGGCAAAACACTGCTTACCCAAAAAGGAGTGGGTGGGGGGAAAAAGTGCGTGGGGGGGGGAGGAAGAAGAGGAGGAAAGCACAGGAGAGCCGCGGGGGCAGCGGGGGTGCCGGCGGGGAGAGACCCCGGAGCGCTCAGCTGAGCTGGGGGCCACACGCGCGGCCACCCTGGCCCGCCCGCGCCCCAGGGCGCCCGGGCTCCCGCGCCCCTCCTCCGCGGGCCCCATCTTTGTCTCCGCGGCCCCCGCGCGGGCGGCCCGGAGGGACCCCCGCGCCCCGCGGTGACAGCGCCCCGGCCCGCGGCCTCCGTCCCGGCCCCGCCAACTCACCGGCGAGCGCGGCGCGGCGTCCGCCGGCCGGATGCAGCGCGTCCGCGGCCTGCGCCTCCGCCTTCCGGCCCGGCCGAGCGCGGGCTCCGCGAGCGGGCTCAGGCGGCGCGGGGCCCCCGGGTCAACATGGCTCCCCGCGCCCGGCCGAGGCCGCGGGCTCCGCGGCGGCGCCTCCCGGAGCGAGCGAGCGGGCGGCCGGCGCTCGGCGGACTGGCGCCCTCTTCGCTCGCGGGCTGCGTGTGCGTCGCCTCCTCGCTCGGCCGCTGCGGCTGGACGCCTCCGCTGTTCCCCCGAGGAGCGCGAGGGAGCGAGCGAGGAGGAAAAAAGAGACTTCTATTGAAACGATCCAACCAGCTGCGGCGGCGGCGGAGGAAAGCGACCGGCCGCGGGAGGCTCCCCACCCCCGCCTGCGCCGCTCGCCGCGGGCAGCGCGACCCCTGCCGGCGGCGGGCGAGGGGCGGGGCCCGGTGGGCGGGGCCCGGTGGGCGGAGTCTTTTGTGGGCGGGGCCTGTCGGCGGGTACCCCGGGCGCCGGCGCCCGCGCTGAGGGCCGCCCGCGCTCCCCAGCCTTTCTTCTAGATCAGCCGCGGTGCCGAGGGGACCCCGCAGGAGCGGGGAGGCTGGGCGACGGGGGAAGAAATTCTCTGAATAATGCGGCCCCTTCCTCTTTCGCCCACCCCCAAACAAAACCCAAACTCTGGCTGAGAGGATCCGGCCGCGCGATGATGGCACCGGGTGTCGCAGCCACCGCGCTCTGCGGGCTTCCTGGAGAGGTCGGCGTCCGAGGAAGGACTCGCGCCGCGGCTCCTGGGTCGCTGCAACTCTTCTCCGGGGTGGCGTGTGGGTGGGCACTCCTGCGGGGGTCACTGGCCTCAGAGATGCTCTGTAAGCATCTCTTGACTTAAATTCGACGTTCTGGGGAGTATTCGATTCTTGGCAATGGGCTCAGTGGTCAAAGGACCGAGGGTCGAGCTGGGATGAGAGGTAATCAGCAATTACAGTAGAGCCCAGAGCGTCGTGAGAGAGGAAATGCAAGGTCCTGGGAGAACACAGGGAGTACTGTTGAAGTCGGTTCGGTTTTGTTTTCCAGAGGGAGGCGGCAGCAAGAGGTTGGCCCAGTTTCTGTAAATGTTTTTACTTTCTTCTTTCCCAGAGGCTAAAAGCTCGTTCCGGAATGAACAGCAGAGTGAAAGTGAAGACAAACTAAAGTAATACTGACCCACTTTTTTTTTTTTTAACACCAATAAGGATAAAAGCATAAAGTAAAAACAAACCCCTAGAGGGAGATCATGAGAATATTGAAAGAAGAGAATAGGGACCGGATATAGACAACCCAAACACGAAAAAAAAAAAAAAGATTTAAAAAAAAAAAACGTGTAAAAGGTCTGTGAAAGTGAGATAGAAATTGTTTTCTTCCATTTTAACACCGGAAAAGTAGACAAGGCACTGTTGAGGCGATTTCAAATGACATTTCCTAAGGACGTCTGATAATGGTCTTCTTGGTTTCCCGGACTGAATTATTTTCCCCTTGAAAAGACTACCCGCTCGCTGACTTCTTTCGCTTATTTTGTTGGGCAAAGTGGAATGTATCTACCTGTAATGTCCAATCATCATAAGTGTCAATCAGGCTTCTCCCAAGCTTCTAAAATTCCCAGGATCCCTAAATTAGCTACAATTATGCCTTGCACATACTTAACACTTGTTTGCCATATGAGAATGCAAATCTATATAATGAGTTTTTCTTTAGAACAACTGTGATTTTTTTTTAAAAAAAGCCTTGTTTAATGATGCTATTTAGATTTGCCCACGTTTTTTTAAAAAAACGTTATAATATAGCAAGAAGTAACATTATCTTGAGAGTTCTTAGAGCAAAAAATGATGTCGACCCAAGACCTACTTTGGCAAGCAGTTACATGTACTTGTCTTATTTTTTTTTTAATTGCATGCTCTTTTGGGTTTCAGTAAGTATTCAAAACCATCAAAAGAAAGAGTAAATAAAATTGCATCCTGAGTGTCAGCATCAATAATTGCCCCTTCAAATCACTAGACTGGAATTACTCTATTATAAATAAAAAGATTATTCAAATCACCACATCAGAAGCTGCTACAGTGCATCTTCCTCCCTTCCTACCATTTTTTGATCATTACAGCCAAGATGAACCTAGATGATCGTTTTAATGATCTGGTTGTTCTTTCTATTTGGTGGTAATTGGAATTGAACCCAAAGGGCATTTTACTTCTGAGCTATACCCCCAGCCCTATCTTATTTTTTTATTTTGAAGCAAAGCCTCGCTAAGTTGATGAGGCTGTCCTCCAACCTGCAAGACATTATTTACTTAGATAATTGCCTAAACTATGGTTAATAGTACTTCCTAGTGTATGGTAGAGGAGAGGGATATAGGAATTCCAAGTTCAGATCCACGTGGGGAATGCCACATACTTCTTCATCTCGCTTCTGGAAAGTCGCATGCACATTTACACACTTAAAGCTTTGAGAAATTCTGAGATTAAAAATAATTTTGAGCCGGGCGTGGTGGCGCAGGCTTGTAATCCCCGCGCTTGGGAGGCAGAGACAGGAGGATCGCGCGGGTTCGAAGCCAGCCGCGCCCGCTGGCTTAGGAGACCCTGTTTCCAAATTTAAAAAAGTATAAAAAATAGGTCTGGGAGTGTAGCCCGGAGGTAGAAAGGCTTCCAGGAACCCCAGTACCACCAAAATAAATAAATAAATAAATAAATAATAATAATTTTGTTAGCCGAGCGTGGTGGCGCACGCTTGTAATCCCCGCGCTTGGGAGGCGGAGACAGGAGGATCGAGCAGGTTCGAAGCCAGCCGCGCTGGCTTAAAAGACCCTGTTTCCAAATAAAAAATATAAAATAGATCTGGGAGTGTAGCTCAGAGGTAGAAGGGCTTCCAGGAACCCCAGTCCCACCAAAATAATAATAATGATTTTCTTAGCTGGGCGTGGTGGTACACACTTGTAATCTCAACGCTTGGGAGGCTGAGACAGGAGTATTGCACAGGTTCGAAGCCAGCTTCAGCTACTGAGGAATTCTCTCAGCAACTTAGTGAGACCCTGTTTCCAAATAAAGTATAAAATAGGTCTGGGAATATAGCCCGGAGGTAGAAAAGCTCCTGATTTCCACCCCTAGCACCACACAATAGCAACAAAAAAATTATTATAATAATTTTCTTTCTATTAAAATCAGTGCATCCCAAAATATTTTGACAGTACTGAAGGATGAACATGAAAATATGGAGGGGAGAATTGGAAGGTATTTGACCTTTGGACAGGGAGAGTGAAGGGGATGGATACAGAAAGTCTTTGCTGGAATTCATACTCTTAAGAGTAACAAAGCCAGGTGTGGTTATAATCCCAGTACTTGGGAGGCTGAGACAGGATGATCATGGTTCTCAGCCAGCCTCAGCTACTTAGTGAGGCGCTTTGCAACTTAGTGAGACCCTGTTTCAAAATAAAGAATAAAAAATCGGGCTGGGGGTATAGTGTGGAGGCAGAATGCCCCTGAGTTCCATTCCCATTACTGCAAAAAAAAGAGAAAGAAGGAAAGAAAGAAAGAAGAAAGAAAGAAAGAAAGAAAGAAAGAAAGAAAGAAAGAAAGAAAGAAAGAAGAGGAAGAACAAAAAAATAGGGCTGGAGGTGAATGCCCTTGGGTTCCATCTCCAGTACTAAAAAAAAAAAAAAAAAAAAAAAAGCAACAATAGCCCATAAACAAATGTGAAAGGTTTCCAGATATACTATGAAAAAGAAGCATGCTGGTTTCCAGCGGCTGTACATGAACAGTTCTCAAAGTGTGCTCCTTGGGCCAATAACAGCAATTTCACCAGGGGATTTCTTAGCACTACAAATTCTCAGACTCCCTACTTCAGACCAAATGAATCAGACACTCAGAGGTGGGGCCTGGGAAACTGTTCTACCAAGTCTGCTGCACCAGAAAGTTTGAGAAACACTGCTTTGTAGAACATCAAGACATAGTATTATCTATTTACAAAATAATTTTCCATATGTCTGAATTGTGGGATCATGTTCAATTATTATTTAAAAATCTTTAAGAAAGCTAATTAAGTGACCAAATTGGGGAAAGTCTTTTTGTCTGGACCCATTCCTTATTTCATTAAGCTGAATCATAAAAATCTTTAGTTTTGCCGGGCATGGTGGCGCACGCTTGTAATCCCCGCGCTTGGGAGGCAGAGACAGGAGGATCTCGCAGGTTCGAAGCCAGCCGCGCGTGCGCTGGTTTAGGAGACCCTGTTTCCAAATAAAAATGTAAAAATGGGTCTGGGAGTGTAGCCCCGAGGTAGAAGGGCTTCCAGGAACCCCAGTATCACCAAAAAAAAAAAAAAAAATCTTTAGTTTTTTCAACAAGAGTGAACAATGGACCATTACCCGCTAATATTACTTGAGCAAAATAATTTTACATTTGGTGAAAATGAAACTAGAAGTGAGAAAAGAGTATTGTCAGAGGCTTTTATTAATCTGCTTTGAAAACAAAACTCCTAGCCCTATGCTAACATTTTGTACACATATTTTGTTCCATCCTAACACCTGAAAAACAGCTGCAGCCATTGCATAACCACACAGATGTTGACTATCCCTTAGGTTAACTATAGAGACTTTACAAAGCCAGGTCTATTTATTTATAGTTATTTTTCTTTTTTCTTTTTTCTTTGTTTTGTTTTGCTTTTTTTGTCCTTTTTTTTTTTTTTTGTACTAAGGATTAAACCCAGGGATATTCTACCTCCAAGCTACACTCCCAGCCCCCACCCTTATTTATTTATTTTTATTTTGTTTTTTTTTATTTTTTTATTTTTTTTATTGGTGCACTGTATTCATACATCATAGTGGGATACAAACTTTTGTAGACATACATGCACACATCGCCCAGTCAGCCCCCACCCGAACCCCACCCCATTCTCTCCCCATCCCTCCCTCCCATGCTTGGCTTAGTGGTTGACATCTAGTATTATAGCAATTTATCCAAAATTAAAAATGATAATCTCACATAACAGTTTCATTTGTCTGATACCAAGCTTTTGATGACTTAAAGATAACATTTCAATATTTCTTTTTACTTTCTTTCTTACCAGAGAATATTTTTTTTCTATTTTTTTAGGTGAAACTATCCTATATTTATATATTTATTTTTCAGAAAAAAAATCTATGTATTTTTATTTATTTATTTATTGGTAGTACTGGGGTTCCTGGAAGCCCTTCTACCTCCGGTATACACTCCCACGGGCTACACTCCCAGGCCTATTATTTTTTATTTGGAAACAGGGTCTCTTAAGCCAGAGAGGCTGGCTCCAAACCAGTGCGATCCTCCTGTCTCTGTCTCCCAAAGCACGGGGATTACAAGCGTGCGCCACCACGCCCGGCTTTATTTATTTATTTATTTATTTTGGTGGTACTGGGGTTCCTGGAAGCCCTTCTCCCTCCGGGCTACACTCCCAGACCTATTTTTATTTTTGGAAACAGGGTCTCTTAAGCCAGAGAGGCTGGCTTCGAACCTGCGCGATCCTCCTGTCTCCGCCTCCCAAGCACGGGGATTACAAGCGTGCGCCACCACGCTCGGCTTGATTTTGTATTTTGAAACAGGATGTCACTTAATTGCTGGCTTGTGACTGATCTCAAATCTGTGATCTTTCTGTCTCAGTTTAACCAAGTACTGGGATTACAGGCCAGTGCCACTGGGCCCAGCTAAACCACACCTGTTTAAAACGGTTATCACTGCTACACACGCCTGTAATCCCTGTACTTTGGAGGCTGAGGCAAGAGGATCTCAGGTTCAAGGACAGCCTCAACATGGAGTAAGACTCTCACCAACCTAGTGAGACCCTGTTTCAAAATAAAAATTTTGAAAATGAGGTTGAGGGTGTAGATCAGAGGTAGAATGCCTCTAGGTTCAATTCTCACCACCAAACAAACAAAAAGTCATTATGGGAATATTTCCACAGACTTGGAAAGTTACAATTTACACACTCGGGCAGGGAGAAGTCTTCCTGATTCACCTGTATAATTTCAAGTTTAAAATACCAGATTTCACTTTCGAGGATTAACCATATCTGAGATATTTGGTCCAGGTCACTGGGCATTATAAAAAGCTTTCACAACAGTAATGTCATGTGTCTTTACAAGGAAAATGAAACCAGGAACCAAACTCAGTCTTGGCAGACAAAAAAACAAAACAAAACAAAATTTTCTAACAGTCTTCAGAAAACAAAATTGTTCTCTAGATTTCTCCAGGCTTTCAGTAAGGCCCCACACCAGACTCTATGAAGCCCTGAGAGGGATTAGGATTGTTGTGTTTTTATCTTTTTTGTTCCCCTCCCTTTCCTTCCCTTCCCTCTCTTCCCCCTCCTTTCTTCTTTTCTTCCTAACTGCTCTTAGATGGATATTCTAAAAGAAAAGAAAAGAAAAGAAAAGAAAAGAAAAGAAAAGAAAAGAACATCATGAAGCCAGCTTTAAGATTCTTTAAGATTTCCCTTAAAAAAAAAAAAAAGGTCAGGCATGGTGATACATGCCTGTAATCCCAGTATTTGGGAGGCTTGAGACAAGAGGATTGCAGGTTCAAGGCCAGCCTTAGCAATTTAATGAGATACTCAGCAACTCAGGCCCTGTCTCAAAATACAATGTAAAACAAGGCCGAGGTAGAGCTCAGAGGTACAATGTTTCTGGGTCCAATCTCCAGTATATATTTACACGTATTGTTGAAAATATGCATGTTAAAAATAAAGAGGTGGCCATTTTCTCAAGGGAAAATTGTTCAAAAAACATTAACTTTTTATCTTTTTTATTTATTTATTTTTGCAGGTTTGGGGATGGAACATGGGGCATTTGACCTCCGAACTACACCTTCTACCCTATTTTTTATTATTTATTTTGAAACAGGGGCTCACTAAGTTGCAGAGGGCCTCACTACGTAGCTGAGGCTGTCCGCGAACCGCAATGTTTTGGTCTCAGCCCCCTGAATGCTGGGATTACAGTGTGAGCCACCACGCCTGCAATTTTTTATCTTTTTAAAGAATGAAAGCCGCGAGAGAGTGGGTAGGAACAGCAGTGGCCTTATGGTTTGCCATTTTTAAAATTTCCCCTGTGATTTGCTTTTCTTCTTTCTTTTTTTCTTTCTTTCTTTCTTTCTTTCTTTCTTTCTTTCTTTCTTTCTTTCTTTCTTTCTTTCTTTCTTTCTTTCTTTCTTTTTTTTTTGTGATACCAGGGATGGAACCCAGGGGTATTCTATCTCCAAACTACACCCCCAACCCTAGTTTTTATTTTTTTTATTTTGAAACAGGGTCTCACTGAGTTGCAAAGGGCCTCACTAAGTAGCTGAGGCTGTCGGGAACCACCATACTATGGTCTCTGCCTCCCGAATGCTGTGTTAGCTGATTTGCTTTTAAGGCAACTGATGAGACTGAGTTGTAGTCTTCTAACTTTAGTTATTAGTCAGAAGGACAAGTTTTCAGTAAACTAACTTTGCCCAAGCCAACAGTGACAGCCTCCCCTGACCAGGAGCAACCAGTGTGCATGTTCATGTGTATGTGTGTGTATGTGTTGATGGAGATTGAATCCATAGGCATTTTGCCTTTGAATTACACCCCCAAGCCTTATTTTATTTTATTTTTTATTTTGAAACAGGGTCTTGTTAAGTTGCAGAGGATCTTGCTAAGTTATTAAGGCTGACCTCAAACCTGTGATCCTCCTGTCTCAGCCTTCCAAGTACTAGAATTACAAGTGTGTACCACCACACATGGCTTCAAAATTGATATGACTTATTAAGATGAGACTAGAGGAAATATCTGATATTTAAACACTGGAAAGTTAAAAAAATAAAGATGAGGCAATAAGACAAGAAAGGTAAAAAAGTTTAAAAGGAGAAGAATTAAGCTTTATAAGTATAATTTTCCTTCCATAAAAAAGAAATTGCAAATGTTAATAGTATTAAACTTCACATAATAGAATAAAAAGACATGAAGTTAAACAGTTCAGGGTTCTAGCCCCAGAGGAATATTACACATTGGTCTTTGCAATCAATTGGAATGGATGGGAATTCTAGCTTTGCCACTGTGAGATGTTGGCAGGCTCCTTCACCAAGAGTGTCCCCATATATAAACTTGGAATAATAATATACCTGCCAGGCTGTAAAGATGAAACGAGGTCGTGGATGCAATTCACTGGATTGCAGCTTTTCCTATTGTAAGTGAACTGAGCAGCAAAAAGAAATAACACACTAAAAGGGTATTTGGCTGTTCCCATAACTGACAAAGCCAGGAACAGTGCAGTCTTCGGGAACCCCTTAGCCAACAGGCCACATGATTTCATCAGGACCTGGTTTTTCTCCTTTCATTTCAGCCTCCGGCGGTCCTCAATCATCCACCCACTATGTCAACATATGGCTGGAGCATTTGTAGCTATATACTTCCAGGATCCAGTCTCAAAGAAAAGAAAGAGGGAGCAGCATCCCCAGTAGCACAAATATCAGTTTTAATTAGGTCAGCCTGAGTCACTGGCTGTCGGCGCGCGCGGGCAAGGCAGTTGACTGATTGTCTAGGGTCTGGACGTACACTTTACCCCCTTTACCTGAATTGCATGTGCTAAGAGTAGGGGAAGAGAATTTAAAAGAAAAGAAAAAAAAAGACGTGAGGGATATCTCAGAGGCAGAATGTCCTTGGGTTCAATCTCCAGTGCCTCCCAAAACTCCCCAAACAAACAAAAATAATAAAAGGAATCAAATTACTGATATATGCAATGGTGTGGCTAAATCCCCAAAATTCCAAAATAATTATATTAAATGAAAGAAGTCAGACATATATATATAATATATATATATATTATATATATTATATATATATATTATATATATATAAAATTACATTTCTGTAAAATCATAGGAAATGCAAATTAATCTGTAGTAACAAAAAGCAGTAGTTGCCTGGGTCTAGGAAGGGAAGGATTGCAAAGAATCATGAGGACACTCATGAGAGAGAGAGAGAGAGAGAGAGAGAGAGAGAGAGAGAGAATGTGTATGTGTGTGTGTGTATGTGTGTGTGTATATATATATACACATATATATAGTGGTGATAAATATGGTGGTATATATGTGGTGATACATTAATGGGTATATATCCAATCTGAAAATTTACCAAATTGAACACTTTAAATTTGTTGGGTTTGCATGTAATCATATCTAAATAATACTGTTGGAAAAGGAAAGTGATCCGAAACACTGTGCTATTCAGTGCCATTTGAAACTATTATCTAACCTATCTGAAGAAGCCTGAGTTTTCCAACAGCGTTAAAAATACAGGTTTTAGTTGGGCGCAATGACACACCATTGTAATCCCTGTATCTGAGAGGCTGAGACAGAAGGATCAAAGATTCCAGGGCAGGCTCAGCAAATAGTGAGACTCTTACCAACCTAACAAAATCCAGTTTCAAAATAAAGATAAAAAAATAGGGCTGGGGATGTAGCTTGGAGGTAGAATGTCCCTGGGTTCAATTCCCAGCACAAGAAGAAAAAGAAAGAAAAAACAAAAGAGGGAAGGAAGGAAGGGAGTAAGTTTTCTCTAATTATAAGAAGTCACATCACTTCACAGGTGGTTTCTCGCCTCAGTCAACAAAGAGGTTAATAAAATTTGCAAATTAAGATTATACTTTTCTTGACAGATTTCTCCCCACAGTGCAAGAGTATAGCAATGGGTACTTATGAGTGAGGCATACCCAAAACCTACTGGACCTAAATAAAATACTGATCTGGTTAATCCAGGACATCATATTAAAACAGGTTATAGTATATTTCCTCTATATCCTCAATGTGGAAATAATCTGAAAAGCTTGAAATATTGTTCATCTTATATATTTATATAACAAACACTTTCTTTTTATACTCCTAATGTGAATGTGGATCATCTGTACAATTAATGGTGCTCTCCCTCTATGTAAGAAGAAATTTGCCATCAGGTAGGACATCTTGTTTCTTTGGGTACTCTGGCACCTAAAACCATTAAATAAAGTACATTTAAAATAGTTTTCTAGAGCTCATAACAATTATTAGATATTTCGTTATTAACCTTTCATATGCCTAGAAATGCAGAGATATTTCACAAAAACTGCCTTTTTGGGGTGTATGTGGTACTGGAGATTGAGCCCAGGACCATTCTACCTCTGAGCTACATCCCCAGCCCTATTTATTTATTTATTTATTTATTTATTTATTTATTTATTTATTGCTGAGGATTGAACCTGGGGCATACTATCTCTGAGCTATAAATTTTTATTTTATTTTATATTTTTAATTTGAAACAGGGCTTCGCTAGGTTTATGAATGTCTCACTACTTGCTGAGGCTGTCTTTGAAATGTGATCAGTTTTCCTGTCTCAGCCTCCCAAGCACTGAGTTAACAGGCATGTGCCACCAAGCCCAGCTCTGTTTTTATTATTATTTTGATAAAGGGTCTCCCTAGGTTGATGAGAGTCTCACTATTTGCTGAGGCTTTCCTTGAACCTGTCATCCTGTCTCAGCCTCCCAAATACTAGGATTATAAGCACGGGCCACCACGCTTGGCTCTGTTTTTACTTAAAAGATAATCTCAGCCAGACCTGGTGGTGGCACATGCCTATAATTCCAATACTAGGAGGCTACACCTATAATCTCCATACTTGGGTGGAACATACCTATAAACCCAGTACTTGGGAGGTTGAGACAGGAGTATTAAAAGTTCCGGGCCAAGCCGGGAGTGGTAGCGCACGGGCGTGGTGGCGCACGCTTGTAATCCCCGCCCTTGGGAGGCGGAGACAGGTTTGAAGCCAGCCGCGCTGGCTTAAGAGACCCTGTTTCCAAAAATAAAATAGGTCTGGGAGTGTAGCCCGGAAGTAGAAGGGCTTCCAGGAACCCCAGTACCACCAAAAAAAAAAAAAAAAGTTCCAGGCCAGCCTCAGCAATTTAACAAGACCCTATTTTCAAATAAAAAAGGCTGGGGATACAGCTTTGTGGTAGAATGCCCTTGGGTTCAATCCATCCTCAGACTCACTCTCACACACACATACACACACACACACACACACATTCAATCCATACACACACACACACACACACACACACACACACACACACACATTCAATCCATCCTCAGACTCATTCTCTCTCTCACACACACAGGTAATCTCCTTATAGTGATAAAAATTTTCACAATATAGTGTCCTTACATGTTTGGATAACTCACATCACTGTATATAGATAGACCCACTGTTCTGGTCATCGGAGCTTCTCCATGCATCATGCCTCATCCCTTTATTACTCTCTTTATTACTTTCTATCCAGCTGTGATGAAGTAAAATACTCCATGCCTTGTTATTTTGCACAAATGTACACAAAAATTTTTCTCCTGTTGCAACAGAGAGCCTAGTGAAATTTCAAAGTGGAATGAACCTTGGATTCAATCTTGGCTCCACTATTTGTTGTAAGATATTGAGAAAGATAGTTATTCTTCTTGAGTTTCAGTGTCTTCATATGTAAAATGGGCATACCTTCTAGGGCTTTTCATGAGGATTCAGTAAGAAACCAAATAATGAATAAATGTTACTGCTCTTCCGTCCACTCTTGCATATCATGACTATAAAAGTCATGGAAAAACACTGTGACGAAAATGAATCTAGGAAGGCAGAGGCCTGTTTATAATGCTCGAGAGGAATCATCTATCTTCTATGGGGAACCACTACAGTATTTAGAAAAAAGAAATAGAGAAAAATAAATGGTTTTTGCTGGACAATTCACACAAAAAGATAGACTTTTATATCTTAGTGGATTATCAATCATAATGTTAGTATTACTTAATGTTCAAAATCTGAAAGGTCCATAGTAAGCATTAGGAACAAAAATCATTCTGTTAGTGATTTCTAAAGATTTTCCTACTAGGGGAACAAATCATATGAACACAATTCTTCTTTATCACAAGCCGGGCGTGGTGGCGCACACTTGTAATCCCCATGCTTGGGAGGCTGAGACAGGAGGATCGCACAGGTTCGAAGCCAGCCTCAGCTACTTGGTGAGGCTGTCAGCAACGTAGTGAGACCCTGCTTCCAAATAAAATAGAAAATAGGTCTGGGAGTGTAGCCCGGAGGTAGAAAGACTCTGGGTTCCACCCCCAGTACCACCAAAACAAAAAACAAAAAACAAATTCTTCTTTATCTGCCTTTTCTACTTTGTATTTTTAAGGATAGCTGTACATTTCTATTTATTTAACAACGATACTCAAGCAATTCTCCAATTCTTGGGTTAGAAACTAGAAGTCATCCAACTCTCTTCTTACCTTTTAACTATCATTTCTTTTTTTATTTTATTTTTTATTTTTTGATACTGAGGCTTGAGCCCAGAGGCATTCTACCTCCAAGCTACACTTCTCGCCAAATTTCTTTTATTCTTTATTTGGAAACAGTGTCTCACTAGGTTGGTTAGAACCTCCCTAAATTGCTGAGGCTGGCTTTGAACATGTGATCCTCCTGCCTCAGCCTCCCAAGTACTGAGATTATAAGCATGTGTCACCACTCCCGGCCTTTTAACTACCATTTCATTCAAGTCTTTCGTCAACCAATTTGAATTTCCTGTCTACAGTGTGAAGAATTGAAAGAAGACATAGGCACTGTCCTCAGGGTCTTATTGTGTATGGGGGAGAAGGCCTGGCTGTGACTCAGGACCAGAGAAGAGCTTGAGATGGAAGTTTGAGGCTGGGGGGTACAGCCCCGTGGCAGAGTGCTTGCCTCCATGCATGACACTCTGGGTTCAATTCCCAGAAACCCCCACCCAAAACACACACAAAGATTAAAGTTTGAATATATTGTTTAGAGGAAGAGGCAAGTTCTTGCTGGGAGAAGTGAAGGGAGTAGGAAATCAAAGCAGGCTACACTGCCTGCTCTGGATTATGTTTGAAATGTCCCCCAACAGCTCATGTGTTGAAAGCATGTCCTCAAGGCAGCAAGGGTCAGAGGTGGGATGTGGCTGGAGGGAAGGGCACAGGGTAGGTAGGAAGTAGCCTTGCGGAACGTCCCAATCTCTCACCTCCCCGCTCCCCCATCTGACCTTCCTCTTCCAGGCCACCATGAGCGGAGCAGCTTTCCCCCGTCACGCCCATCCGCCATGATGTTTCGGCCTCGGATCCTGTTGACCATGAACTGAACTTCTGAAACCATGAGCCAAAATAAATCTCCTCTAGGTTGTTCTTGTCAGGTATTTTGGTCGCGGTGACACGAAGCTGACTAACACAGTGACTAATTAGGAATCCAGCACCGAGAGCTAGAGAATGCAGAAGTACCTTAAGAGGTAAACCCTGGCCTCATGCCGTGCACAACATGTAGTATGACCCAATGGCCTGGCACTGAGCAGAATCTGCAAGGCGGGCGGCCTCTCTCTGTTCCTCCTGTAGCCTATGTATTTCAGATGCCACTGTTTGTGAACAGTAACTCAGTGATGAACAGTAATCCCAGTTTTAGAAAACAATGAATGTGTAGAGACATGAAGCAGGTGCCTCGCTAGATAAGTAGTTTGATAAACAGATAACTTAAAAATAAAAGCAGAATATCTCAAGGCTCTATTCCTTTGCCAGACTGTGCATGGGGAATGCTATTCTTTACGAGTCTTGGCTATGTGGGAGTGCTTTCAAAACTAACATTTAAAATAGTGTTTGATTACTTTCTGTGCCCTTATTTTTAAAGCATTAATGATATATGGCTATAGAGTCACAAAAAAATTGGGGTCTGGTGTTTATAACAAGATTAAGGTAAGTCCTAAACTTTTATTAGGAAGGTTAAGCATTTTATTTTAGGATACAGGCATGTTATAAATTCTTAACTTACTTTATCCTAAAATAATCTTCAGAAATAAGTCTGTAAAGCCATTAAATGTGATATACTCCATTCCTCCCCTTACTGTTGAGTTTCTAACTTTTTTGTTTGTTTGTTTGGGTACTGGGAATTGAACTCAGAGGCATTCTACCTCCAAGCTATACCCCCAAGCCCTTTTATTTTTGTTTTGAGGCAGACTTTTGCTAGGTTGCTCTTACTCAGTAGCTGAGGCTGCCCTCAAACCTGCTATCCTCCTATCTCAGCCTCCCAAGTACTGGGAGTACAGATGTGTGTGACCACATCACACCCAGCAGAATTTCTAACTTCTGTCTAAAAAACAGCCGTACTCTCAAGTACAGCTTCTCAGTTTTTGTTTTGTTTTGTTTTGTTTGTTCACCCGAGAAATTCTGTCTTTCCTTTTATATCTGATTCGTGCCTTCTACTCTTTTACAAACTGGTTGTCTCAGCTTTTTTCGACAGGTCTCATACCTCTAACTCAGATTTAGACAAGTCTGTATAAACTTGTGTTCACACAAGTAACACTAAGCCAGCAGAATACAACAGATTCAAGCGATATAATACTTAAGCCGGGGAAAAGTGATTTACTTTATATAAACTAAAGAATGAATTGGAATGAGAACTTTGAAAAAAAAATTTTTTTTTTTGTAGTACTGGGGATGAAATCCAGAGGCATTCTACCTTCGAGCTAACCCCCAGCCTGATTTTATTTCTTATTTGGAAACAGAATCTTGCTAGGTTGATGGGAGTCTCACTAGTTGCTGAAGCTGTCCTCGAAACTGCAATCCTTCTGTCTCAGCCTCCCTAGTACTGGGATTACAGGCATGCATCACCGTGCATGGCAAGTAAATTGATTTCTGAAGATTATTTTAGGGTAAAGTTGTTAAGTAGTATGTCATAACAATATGTCTATATCATGGAATAAAATGCTTACTCTAATTCTAATAAAAGTTTAGTACTCACCTTAATCTTATTATATGTAAACACTAGACCCAAACTTTATGTGACTCAACAGTCATAACTATATATCATAAGTGCTTTAAGTAACCAAATAACTAAACTACACCCCTAACCTTATTTTATCTATTTACTTACTTATTTATTTTTTGCAGTACTTGGGATGTAACCCAGGGGCATTCTACCTCCGAGATACACTCTCAGCCTTATTTTTTATCCTTTATTTTGAAACAGGGTATCTCACTGAGTTGCAAAGGGCCTCACTAAGTAGCTAAGGCTATCCCTCAAACCACGAACCTCCTATCTCAGTCTCCCAAATGCTGGGATTGCAAGCATGTGCCACCACACCCGGCTCCTACTTTATTTTTTATTTTGAAACAGGGTCTCACTAAATTGCTGAAGCTGGCCTCGAACCTGAGATCCTTTTGTTTCAGCCTCCAAAGTACTGGGATTACAGCCGGGCATGGTGCACACGCTTGTAATCCCCACGCTTGGGAGGCTGAGACAGGAGGATCAAAGCCAGCCTCAGCTACTTAGTGAGGCTCTCAGCAACGTATTGAGACCCTGTTTCCAAATAAAATATAAAAATAGGTCTGGGAGTATAGCCCGGAGGTAGAAAGCCTCTGGGTTCCACCCCCAGTACCACCAAAAACAAAAACAAACAAACAAACAAAAAGTACTGGGATTACAGGTGTGAGCAACCATGCCCAGCTAGACCTCACTTCCTAAAGGTTCTACTACCTCCCAATAATGCCATGGGCTGAGGACCAAGCCTGTTACACACAGCTCCAGAGGGATACTGCAGGTCCAAGCCATAATGTAGGGTCTGCCCACACTGGGGGGGCCTCTGCCTTTCCCCAGGATACTATGCAATTCTTGTGTAGGACTTCTATTTTAGTTTATTTTCCCAAATCATCTGCCTTGATTTCACCCACTGCTGCTCCACCCTCAAAGGTTCCTAATTGTTCATATACCATGTAGCAGGTTTCATTCAAATGGCCTTTACCAATCATTTTCAAAATGGCAGACAGGAAGTATCAACGAGAAGGCAAAATCTCAACTCTGTTTTGTTATTGTAATTAGCAATTTAAGAAAACTTCTTCAACTCAAAAATTGTTTTTAACTTATAAAAAATGTCTAGTGAATTAAATATGAAAGACACACTTGAAAATGCAAACAGCCTTAAATTAGGAGTCTTGTTTTTTTGGTTTTTTTTTTTTTTTGCTTTGTTTTCTTTTTAAGGCCAAGGGTTTGTGTTGGCATATGGTCACAAGAACTTACTAAACTCTAGTATAAGGTATTGCACAGAGAGTTCAGACAATGACAAAATGACACAGCAGGAAACGCCAAGTTTGGGTTTAGAGAACGGCAACATACCCAGGTGAAGGCGAGTTGGTCATTTAAGATGCTTAATCTGCAAGTGGATTTGAAATTAGGACATCTGTCATCAAAGAAGAAAAACAAGCAGGACCAAGAGGGCATGAAGAGGTGGCAGATGGATTTTCCAAGCAGCTGGCAAGCAGCACAGGTCTAGACAGGTGGAAAGTCAAGGTTGGGAAAATCTGATGTAGCCACACATTGGGAACAGAAGACTTAATTTTCAGAGTAATTTTGTGGTTGGTTGGTTGTTTTCTGTTTGTTTTATTCTGATTTAGTTTGGTTCCAGAGAGCTTTCTTACCAGACTGCAGGATGTCCCATTGAGGAAATCTAATGGCTACATGGTATAGTCTCTTTATAGTCCTCTTAGGTCAAGAGAACTGCTTCAAATACAGTTCTAATATTTTTAGCTCTGTAACTTTACGCAAATATTTCGTGTTTCTTTTCTTTTCTTTTCTTTTTTTTTTTTTTTGCGGGTTTGGGGGTGAAACCCAGGGGCATTTGACCTACGAGCTATACCCCCTGCCCTATTTCTTATTCTTTATTTTGAAACCAGGTCTCACTTAGTTGCAGAGGGCCTCACTGAGTAGCTGAGGCCGTCCACGAACCGTGATCCTCCGGTCTCAGCCTCCCGAATGCTGGGATTACAAGCATGCGCCACCACGCCCGGCTTCGTTATCAGTTATTGATGTATTCTTTATGAAAACAAATTTATAAACAATTATTTTTTAAAAACTGAAGGCCAGCCAGGCGTGGTGGCGCAGACTTGTAATCCCAGCATTTGGGAGGCTGAGACCGTGCGCCACCACGCCCGGATTGATATTTCGTGTTTCAGAGACTCTGTTTAGTCACTATAAAATAAAATGGTCATGTTAGGTCAGTGTTGGTAATAACTTTTTTTTTTTTTTAAACAGGGTATAATTGAACACTTTTGATCTAATTAAGTATAAGATCATTTTCCTTTTTTCATTTTTCTTTGGTACTGGTTATTGAACTCAGGGGAGTTCTATGAGCTACACACTCCCCCTGGCCCTATTTTATTTATTTATTATATTATTATTATTATTATTATTATTATTATTATTATTAGGTGGTGGTGGTACTGGGAGTGGAACCCAGGGGCTTTCTACCTCCAGGCTATATTCTCAGACCTACTTTCTATTTTATTTGGAAACAGGGTCTCACTAAGTTGCTGAGAGCCTCACTTAGTAGCTGAGGCTGGCTTCGAACCTGTGCGATCCTCCTGCCTCAGCCTCCAAGCGCGGGGATTACAAGCATGCGCCACCATGCCCGGAGTATTTTTTACTTTGAAACAAGATTTCACTAAATTGTTAAGGGCCTTGCTAAATTATTGAGGTTGGCCTTGAACTGGTGATCTTCCTGTCTCCACGCCCGGCGTATTTTTTACTTTGAAACAGGATTTCACTAAATTGTTAAGGGCCTTGCTAAATTATTGAGGTTGGCCTTGAACTGGTGATCTTCCTGTCTCAGCACTCCCAAACACTGGGATTACAGGTATGCACTGCAACATGTGGCCATAACATCATTTTCTCACAAAAACACACCTGAACATCCCTGCACCCCAATTTTGCACATACCTTATTGTACTGCACTAGAACTTAATTTTTTTTTTTTTTTTGGTGGTACTGGGAATGGAATCCTTCTACCTCAAGGCTACACTCTCAGACCTATTTTATATTTTTATTTGGAAACAGGGTCTCTTAAGCCAGAGAGGCTGGCTTCAAACCTGCACGATCCTCCTGTCTCTGACTCCCAGGCACGGGGATTATAAGCATACGCCACCACACCCGGCAAAATTGATTTTCTTAACATTGAAAAACATCTTAGAAAAAAATTCTTGCCTTCAGTTTTGTTTATCCTCATACATAAACATTTTTAAATGAATCCAATATGTGAAAATACGAAAGAAAAAAATCTAAATTCTTCCCCCAAAGTGAATTTCAATATGAAGACTGTCATTGTTTGATTTTTTGATTTGAGGAGAAGAAATCATGGTGTCATCTTACATGGTAACATCTTAGTCATGTGTAATAATCTATTTTTTTGGCTTTGCATTTTCATAGCGAGAAGTGAGAGAAAGCCCCGATTAACCAAAGTGTGTTGAGGCGTGCGGCCGGGCTAGATCCAGACCTACTGGATTCTTCTCAGACTCCTTATGATTAGACAATTGGACCATTTCTAGTGTCTTCCTGTCTACATCATGGCTGGTCTTCTTTCCAAATTCTGCATCATTAACACTGAACATGTCCATGAGAAACCAGATAAAATGCACATTCCAACTTTAAGGTCAAACTAGTTTAATTAACCTTTAGAGGTGTTTTGCAGTGTTTCCAGGTGTCTGTAGATTTCTGTCTCATGAGAAACTGACATGTTTCATCACTCTTGAATGGAGCCAGGAACGTCTCCTCCAGCGTGGGAAAGGTTTTTCGTATTTGTCTCTCTCCAAACTTCTCTCCCACAGTGAAAACTTAGCCAAATACAAACAGGCTCTTTTATTATTATTATTTTTCATTTCCAAAATGGCAACCTCAGGATCCTATGATGAATAAAATTCTTACCTTATTCATGTGATCCAGGGAATCAAACCACAAATGACTTTTTCCCTGTAGAATTATCTTAGGAGTGAATTCCCATGAATAATTTCATATGTTGCTTTCATTTCTTGACAAAAATCTCTTTAAATGCTATGAGTCAAAGTCTAGGGTCTGTCTGAATCAATAACTTATGCAGCGATAGGCTAATTCCTCTAGGGACAATTGGCAGGGATATTAATGCCCTATGTAGGTAATGTAGAAAGTCATGACTCATGATGACATGTTAAACTTCTTTCTTCATGAAAGTGGAAAAACCAGATGTGTTGCCAAGCACTGCATATGCACCATCGTCTCAAAGTTCTATTTGCAACTGGAGTTATCTTGAATTCTTTATCATTTCAAATAAATCAGGACCTTTGGGGTTCCCAAAAGGGGATCACAAAATAAGATTATTTCGAAAAATTTTAAGCCCCCTTTATTGTGTGGGGTACCGGGGACTGAACCCAGGGACATTATACCTCTGAGATATACCACCAGCTCTGTTTTAATTTTTATTCTGAAGTAGGGTTTCACTAAGTTGCCGAGGGTCTCATTAAGTTGCTGAGGCTGGTCTCAAACCTGTGCTCCTCCTTTCTCAGCCTTCTAGCACTGGGATTACAAGTGTGTACCACCGTGCCCAACTCAACCTCTCTCTTTTTTTTTTTAAATAATGCTGTTATATTATTTTTAGAATAAAAATGAATTATGTATTCAAATGAATCTGAATATTGGGCAAAATTAGATAAGCAGGAGTCAAAAAGAGTATGTACTGTTTGGGTATAAAAGCTATATAATATCAGAACATAATAGTTGCATTACTTATAAGTAATTGAGGTAGCTATTTTACAAATATTGTGCCATTTAATTTTCATAACAATCCTGTGAAACAGATACTGTTACTGCCTTCATTTTGCACACAAAAGATTTGAGGCTTAGAAAGGTTCAGCAACTTGCTCAATGTCAAAATGGCTGAACTGAAATTTAAACCCATGTCTCCTTGACGTGGGTTCAAACCCATGTTCTCCTTGACTCCAAAGCCCACACTCTTAATTATGACATTAATGTAAAGGAATCAAAGATATAGGTTAGAGGATAAGAATAAGCAGAGAAAGCAGAATTCTTAACTGAAGGATAAATATGGAATATTGGGGGTGGGAGGAATTCATTTAGAGAGATGTGAATAAAAGTATATTTGGGGAAGGTATCGTGTTTCAAAAATTCTGGCTGCCTTTGATCTAAATACGAATTCTCAGAGAATCTTGTGATCTGTGACTTAGGCTTCATCATGGGTCCCAATTCACAACCCAAGCTTGGGGTCCCAATTCACAACCCAAGTCCTTCAAATTTGGCATTATAAACTGATTAATCTTTTCATGTCAAGCAGGTTCGTTCTCTCTTCTCTCTCTCTCTCTCTCTCTCTCTCTCTCTCTCTCTCTCTCTATCTATCTATCTATCTCTTTCTCTCCCTCTCATACTGGGGATGAAAACCCCGGGGGCGTTATTCTACCTCTAAACTACACCCCTAGCCCTATTTTTTATCCTTTATTTTGAAACCGGATCTCACTGAGTTGCAAAGGGCCTCACTAAGTAGCTGAGGCTGTCCACGAACCAGGATCCTTCTGTCTCAGCCTCCCGAATGCTGGAATTACAAGCGTGCACCACCACACCCTGCTGGCTCTTTCTTTTATTTATCTTTGTGCCCTCCCAGCCCAGCAGCATCTGGCAGTTTGTGGGCATCTGGTAAGTGCAGGTTGAATGATAAAATAATGAATGAGGTTCTAAAACACCAAGCTGAATGTGAACTCCAGCAGACCCCAAACATCCAGCAAACTTGATGAAAGTGCAAGGCGGGTGAAATATTTAGACAAACTAATCAGTCATTCCTCTGCCTCCCACCAACAACACAGAGTTGGACAATGGGCAGAACCATCTTGTGCTGCCTGTATGGCAAACCTTTGTTTGGACAAGCACATGCCCGAACGGTACATCTTAGCGAAGCTGACTCACGCACATCTTTCGGTTCCCCATGCCTCTTCAGACTGTTTGCAACCGTCTTGCACCATCGTTTTCTTATCTTTAGAAAGCATATTTTTCCCCCACTGCTCTTGACTGTACCAAATGTTCATTTGATTTCTGACCACTTTGATAATATGCTACAGTCAATTTGTACTTCCTGTATGAATTCCTTCCAAAATGAAGAGAAGAGCTGAATTTTCTTATTGATTGCAAACAACTCAGTCCCCACTCTAAGCCCCCAATAATATTATCAGGTAATCTTAGTGGCAGCCAAGCAAAGCATATCATGTTGTATTCTACCTTCCTTCTCAACTGGGCTTTGCAAATTTGGCTTTTGTCACTTGCCAATTATGTGTTGGCTCTTGGCTCTGCAAGGTGACTCTGTAGGTTGTCATTTTTTTCAGAAGGGACACCTGTTCTTGCAAATGAAAAGCTATTGCTCTCACCAAATGAGTGTGAACACCCTGGGAGGATTTCCTTCTGTGGCTTTGTTTGTTCCTGAAACAGGTTCGCCTACTGAGTGTTCTTGCCTCAAGCTTTGGTGAAGGGAAATAAATATTGCTGGGGAAAAAATTCCGTTCTCAATATATTAATAGCTCTGTTTTCTAGCTAGTGTGGGTGGAAACTCTTGCCACTAGTGAGAAAAAGATAGCCTTTGAATACTGCCCCCAAAAGATAGTATTTGCCTTGGGAATATGCACGGATAATTTCCTTCTCTCTACAAATTGTCTCTATGAAAATGTAAAACTAATCTTGGCTGACAGGAAATGCAAAGTTATTTAAGTGTCAAGCCACATAAAATTGTTCCGATGAGCTCAACTTGAGTGTCTAAAGAGCCAAGAATCTATGATCCAATTCCCACTTGGGAGCCAATCTTATATTAAAACATGACATATATTATCTAAGGAATTTTACCGCAATGCTGCTGGGAACTAACTCTCTCTCACTCTCTCTGTCTTTCTGAAATTTATAGCGATGAGCTGAGCCACAAGCTGAACTTAAAAATTCTGGAATTTCTTTTTTATCCCGACTTATATTCTAATGAAGTTCTAAAATAAAATTGCATCTACCCTACATTTGAATGAGTACTAAAATGATATTACCATACTCTGTCCTTTACGTCCCAGTCCTCTGTATTAGATAATTAAAGGGTTGGTGGGCTCTTGGTATATTTCATAATGACCACCAAATATAGTGTTGTATGACATAGGTCATTAGCACCAGCTGTATTTTGTTTTATATTTCAAATCAAATCATTTTATGTAAGCATACATACATTCCTGTAAATATAAGTATATAGTTACATATCTACATGTAAGTATAAGTATGTGCTTTTCTTGTCCCCTCTGAAATTACTTGAAAAGACAACATTTCACATGATAAGATATTAAGATATTGGATAGAGCCGGGCGTGGCGGCGCACGCTTGTAATCCCAGCATTCGGGAGGCTGAGACAGGAGGATCGCATTTCGCGGACAGCCTCAGCTACTTAGTAAGGCCCTCCGCAACTCAGTGAGACACGGTTGCAAAATAAAGAATAAAAAATAGGGCGGGGGTTGTAGCTCGGAGGTTGAATGCCCCTGGGTTCCATCCCCAGACCCGAAAAAAAAAAAAAAAAAAAAAAGATATTGGATAGTGGAGAAGGCGGACTGCTGGGTTCCAGTCTAAGCTGTAGTTCTTAAGTCTCTGTTTGAGATTTCTCTAAGCCTTGGTTTTTTCATCTGTAAAACTCATGATTGTTGTCCAGATTAAATGAGATAACTCCTGTGAAGCACTTGGCACAGAGCCTGGCAAATTGTGATATTAATCATCATGAGGAGAAAAGTCAGGCTCTGGGGCCAGAAAACCACAAATATCATAACCATATGGGTAAACATGTGGCTTTAACAGTTCAAATTAAATAATTGACTCACATTTGAGTTTTCTAACACCCATAACAAGAAGGTGAAACCCAATCCTTTATATAAATCTTGGTTTCAGAAGGGAAGAAACAAACCAGTTCAGAGGCAAGTTATTTACTGGCACTGAGTTTCAAAAGGAACTCATGGAGGATACGTTGATTAATGCATTAAGTAATGTTTTCAATAACATTTTATAGCAAAACTGTAATGAATCCAATATGGCTGATATACCAATCTTTAGGAAAAAACAAACTATACAATTAGACTGTAGAGAAATAAAAATTATATGATAGACTAAGTCAATATAGCCCCAGTTTATAGACACAGAATTAAAAATATAGTTACTGAAGATCTGCTCTGTGCAAAGTACTGTAAAGGAAAACATAGATGAGTTAGACTGAATACCTGCCTTCAAAAACGTACTGATCAGTAAGGTATGGATAAGAAAAAGCAAGTACTGGAGGAGCTACATTCAAATATGTGTATAAGTGCCAGGTGTGGTGGCACACGCTTGTAATCCCCGCGCTTGGGAGGCGGAGACAGGAGGATCGTGCAGGTTCGAAGCCAGCCTCGCTGGCTTAAGAGACCCTGTTTCCAAATAAAAGATATAAAATAGGTCTGGGAGTGTAGCCTGGAGGTAGAAGGGCTTCCAGGAACCCCAATACCACAAAAACAAAAAAACAAAAAAAAACCCAAAAACCAAATATGTGTATAAGTGTGAATTAGCAAGGTCACCCTGGACACTCATTGTTGGGAGAGGGAAAAGGGAAGCAGGGAGTAGGGAGAGGGCACCAAGGACTGTGTGAATGTATGCCAATATGATCCATATAAAAATAAAATAAAATAAGAAAATAGATAAAAAGTACAGATTAGTATAGATAAGTAAAATAAGGCAGACTAGTCTAAATCAAAAAGGAAGATATGAAATGCTCTGAAATTTCTGTTTTCTTTCTTTTTTGCAGTACTAGGGGTTGAACCAGGGGCCTTCTACCTCCAAACTATACCCCACTCATTTTATTTTTTATTTTGTAAAAAGTCTTGCTAAGTTGCTCAAGCTGACCTCAAACCTGAAATCCTCCCCAGTCATAGCTTCTCAAATTCTGGGATTATACAAACGTACACTACCGCACCTGGCTATACAATAGAATTTCAAAGGAAGGAAAAATCTGTTTCCTCAAACTCAGCCCTTCCTCATGGCTTTTGCACATGCGGATCCCTTTGCTTGGAGTGTGCTTCTCTCCTCTGCTTATATAACTCCTCATCTCTTTTCAGGTTTCTGTGTGTGTGTGTGTGTGTGTGTGTGTGTGTGTGTGTGTGTGTGTTACTGAGATATTCTACCTTCAAGTTACATCCCCAGTACCAGCCCAGTTTACTTTCTTTCCTTACCTTCAAACGACATCCCCAGCCCTATTTTTATTTATTTATTTATTTATTTATTTATTTATTTATTTATTTATTTTGGTGGTACTGGGGTTCCTGGGAGCCCTTCTACCTCCGGGCTACACTCCCAGACCTATTTTTTACATTTTTATTTGGAAATGGTCTCCTAAGCCAGCGAGCACGGCTGGCTTCGAACCTGCGCGATCCTCCTGTCTCTGCCTCCCAAGCGCGGGGATTACAAGCCTGCGCCACCACGCCCGGCTATTTTTTATTTTTATTTATTTATTTATTTCTTGCTGTACTGAGGGTGGAACCCAGGGGCATCCTACGTCCGAGCTACACCCCCAGCCCTATTTTTTATTCTTTCTTTTGAAACAGGGTCTCACTGAGTTGCAAAGGGCCTAAGTAGCTGAGGCTGGCTGCAAACTGCAATCCTCCTGTCTCAGCCTCCCAAGCATGTGCCACCACACCCACCTTCAATTTTATTCCTTATTTGGAAACAGGGTCTTGCGGGGTTGATGATAGTCTCACTACTTGCTGAGGATGTCCCCTAATGTGAGATCCTCCTGTCTCAGCCTCCCAAGTACTGGCATTACAGGCCTGTGTTAGCATGTCTGGGTAGTTTTCAGCTTCTGTTTACTTTACTTGTAGAGGTTTCCCTGAGCACAGAGGAGTCATAGAGGAGACTCCTCTCTACAGTTCTCTATCTCAGCATCTTGTTTGTTCCATCACCGCATCCATTACAATTTATAAATATTTTATTCACTGGTTGATTGACTTGCTTAATTCTCTCTACCTATAATGAATATAATCTTCGTGGAGGCAGATTATATGTCTGCCTATATGTCTATCTGTCGATCTGCTATTTTTGCCATTTTATCCTTGACATCTAGAACAGTATCTGATACACAGTAGGCACTCAATATATATTTGTTGAATGGATTGATGAACCAGTGACAGATCGCACTTGGTTGGTAGTATCGACAGAGGTTTCATCAGAGGAACGAATCCTTAAAAACAGGATGGGAGAGCCGGGCGTGGTGGCGCACGCTTGTAATCCCCGCACTTGGGAGGCTGAGACAGGGGGATCGCACAGGTTCGAAACCAGCCTCAGCTACTTAGTGAGACCCTGTTTCCAAATAAAATAGAAAATAGGTCTGGGAGTATAGACCGGAGGTAGAAAGCCCCTGGGTTCCACCCCCAGTACCACCAAACAAACAAAAACAGAATGGCATGTAAGCAGGGGTAGGGAGAAAACAGAAGTCCTAAATGGAAGAAAGACATAGCAAAGGTCTGGAGCCCAAGAAGTACAAAGCATTTTCTGAGAGCAACAAACACAGTGTATCTTTGAAAGTAAGATGCACACTTCGCCCTTGTGTTCCCCCATCTATTTTGACATCTCCAAATTGCCATAATTGGTATGTGTCTTATAATCACTATCCGAATGTACTGTGGTTGTTTCCTTTTTGCCCTGAAATGTTCTTTAATTGACGGTGTGTCTCATAATCATCAGTTTGCATTTTAGAAATAGGAAAATAAAGTAATTTGGTTTTACTGGAACACAGGCTATGTGTAGGGGAACAGAGTGAGCTAGTCCTGGAAAGCTCTGTTGTAAAAGTTATGTTGTAGGCATATAAGGAGACCAGGGGTGGTGAGTTTACATTCTATCCACTATACTCCATTTTTCAACGATGGAAAGGATTTTCTACTGAACTTGTGATGATATATTCTCTCCTTATATAGTTATGTTTTGGTACAGAGGTGTTGTTTTCTTGGCCATTTACATTTTTTAAATTTAACCTCAGCTGGGTTATAGTGGTATATACTTGTAGTCCCAGTATTTGGGAGGCTGAGATGGGAGGATGGTGGTTCGAGGACAGCCTCAGCTACAGTGAGGCCCTTTGCAACTCAGTGAGACACTGTTTCAAAATAAATAGAAAATAGGACTGGGAGTGTAGTTCAGAGGTAGAATGCCCCTGGGTTCCATCCTCAATACTGGAAAAAAAAAAGTAACCTCAAGAGCCAGACATGGCCGGGCGTGGTGGTGCACGCTTGTAATCCCTGCGCTTGGGAGACGGAGACAGGAGGATCACGCCGGTTCAAATCCAGCCGTGCTGGTTTAAGAAACCCTGTTTCCAAATAAAAACATAAAAACTAGGTCTGGGAGTGTAGCCCGGAGGTAGAAGGGCTTCCAGGAACCCCAGTACCACACACACACACACACACACACACACACACACACACAAAAGAGCCAGACATGGTGATACATGCTTGTAATCCCAGTACTTGGTAGGCTGAGATAAGAGAATTGCAGGTTTAAGGACATCTTCAACAAGTAGTGAAACTCTCATCAACCTAGCAAGACCCTGTTTCAAAATAAAGATAAAATAGGGCTAGGGGTATAGCTTGGAGGTAGAATGCTTCTGGGTTTAATCCCCAGTACAAATTAATTAATTAATTAATTAGACCTCAGGACAGAACTTCTCTGTCCAACACCCAGAAGATCATTCTTCCTTGTTGGATTTTGAGCTCTTGAAGCAGGGGCTATATTTCCAGCAATACTATCAGGTATGTAGCAGCTGTTCTATTGCTGCTCATGAAATGTTAAATCCCTTTATGTACCTGTTGAACAAATGACAAATGGCCTTTTACTATTACTTACAAGAAAAAAATATTAGTGGATAGTGGAGGTGAAGAGAGCAGAGAGTAAGAACTTTACAAGCCAAATGGATTGGGTCCAGGTAAAGGAAGGACTTAGTAACTTTTTAGAAGGAGGGAAGCGATTCAGGGTGGCAGGGAAGAAGAATGAGCATTCTACTTGGGGACGCAGAACATGTAAGTCCTGTTAAGCTTTGGATAGGAAATAGTGATATGTGTGTGGGACTCCCAGAAAGAAGCAGGGGGATTTAAAAGCAGCCTAAAGGGTGGGGCAGAAGGAAGATACCAGGCATGAAGCCAGCCTGCATCTGTCATGACTCACTTCTACTGAAAGTCAGTTACAAAGCAGAAAGTACATGTGGATGTTGACACATCAAGATTGAAGTCTCCTAGAATGTACGCAGAGTCCCTCTCATCCTCGCCAATCCCTGACTCTAAACACAAGGGACATCTTCAGTTCTTCCTACACCTGACCGACCATCCAGCTGTATCTGACTCTATTGACCTCTCTACTTTGTTGTTGTTGTGATAAAACACACAACACTGAATTTACCACCTCAATTCCCTTTGCTGGTACAGTTGAGTGGCATTAAGGGCACTCACATGGCCAAACTACTATCCCCGCTGTCCTTCACGGCACTTTCATCTTGCAAAGCCGAAATCCTGGCCCCATGACACAAGAACTCTCTGTTACCTGACCCGTGCCCTGGCAACCACAATGTCTGTCTATTCGTTTAACTATGCCGGGTGCTTCATGTAAGTGGAATCACGTGGTTTTTTGTCCTTTGGTGAGCAGCTAATTTTACTGAGCAATAATATCCTCAAGGTTTGTTCATATTATAGTGTATCTTAGAATTTCCATCCATGCCAGGCGTGGTGGCGCACGCTTGTAATCCCAGTGCTTGGGAGGCTAAGACAGGAGGATCACACAGGCTCGAAGCCAGACTCAGCTACTTACTGAGGCTCTCAGCAACTTAATGGGACCCTGTTTCCAAATAAAATGTTAAAAAATAGGTCTGGGAGTATAGTCTGGAGGTAGAAAGCCCCTTGGTTCCACCCCTAATACCACACACACACACACACACACACACACACACACACACACACGAATTTAGTTCTTTTTTCTTTTTCTTTTTTTTTTTTTGTGGTACTTGGGTAGGACCTCATGCATGCTTAGGCAAGCACTCTACCATCTATCTCTTCAGTCTCTCTAAGTTGTCCCAGCTGGCCCCAAACTTGCAATCCTTATGTTTCAGCCTACAAGGGGAGTAGGTGGGATTACAGGCATGTGCCACACTTGACCATTATTAAAGGCTGAATAATGTGCCTCTGTTTGCACATGTCACATCTTGTTTGTGACGCCTCTCCGCTTTCTGAGCTCCTCCTTACCTCAGCTTCCTGCTTTCCCTTCTACCTCCTTGACATTTGTTTCTCTGGTTCCTGTCAAGATCGCCCTCCACCACTTGGCCAGTGTTCATTTCCCTAATACTTACCCGCAGGCCCTCCCCTCCCCTTACTCTCTAAGCTTCCTTAGACAATCTCTCTGAGGATGATGGCCTCCCTTCCTGCTCACTTACCAGTATTTCCACGTAGGCAGTTTCAGGGGGACCTGGGGGAGGGGAGCCAGGGATCCGTGAGGGAGGAAGGGGGACATCTGCCTCACCAGTCAGATCAGTAGACTCGGGGCTGACGAACAAAGGGACGACAGATGTCTCAGCCAGATTGTTCTCACATCTGGCCCAGGAGCTTAAGTATAATTTGACAGGCATGAGGCCAAAATAATGCTTGAGGAAGCTGACTCGTTCTCTGACTTCACAGGAAGGCGTGGAGCGAGAGCAAGCCATTGGGACACAGGCTGCGGTGGCAGTTCAACCACAAGGTGACTGGCACCCAGGCTGTCTTTGATGATTGGAATGCATTTGAAGGAAAAATATGTATATAAGGAAAAATGGATGTAATTATGCTTTGGGAGTAAAGATGCAGCATGAGTCTTCTTTTGGACAGTAGTTGAGGTCAAAAGAGTGCACCCTGTAATGATTAAACAGAAGACCTCGTTAGACCCTTGAGGTGTTTTCTCATTAATTCCTCCTTTTCTCTTTGACTTCAAGCTCTAGGGCTAAAATCTGGGAAAATTCAGAGAGAAGAGGAGGTAACAGGCTGACAACCAGTCTTTGTGCTTTCCTCCACTGTTTGTCTTTAACATTCCTATTTTTCAGTTAACAGCCTTATTCTCTGCTTTCTCCCACCCTTTAAAAACAGCTTTGTTATGTTCCTTCATAGTTATCATTGACAGACTTTTTATGCTTAAAAAACCCAAGAAAGGTGCACGTGTTTTCTTTCGGGTTGAGCCATAAAGATACAAAGCATCAGAGTTACAAGTGAATTGGTATACAACAACAACAACAACAACAACAACAACAAACTTCAAACTTGACTACTGATGATGATGATGATGATGATGATGATGATGATGATGATGATTGAATTCAGACAGTTGGCTGTAGAGTAGGTAAGACACAATTGTTGTCTTGTAAACATAACAGATGTAGAGGAACCCAAGAGGAACCCAAGTAGTCAGGTTTCTTGTTTTCATTTCATTTCTTCTTTCTTCTGGTGACAATATTCCAGGTTTGCCTTGGGACACTACTAGAGACAATCTGGCTGCTTCAATAACCCAGGTACTTCATCAGCCAAGCAAACGGCCGAACACATGACCCAAAGCAGACCAAGCAAATGCTTGCCCCCAGGAATTTGCATCTTGAGCAGAGGAACAAAAAGACCAAGGAAGATCACTTTCTTCTTGCTATCTGGATTCTAAAACCCATCCTGCTGCTTAATTCTGTGTGTGTGTGTGTGTGTGTGTGTGTGCGCACGCACGTGTGTGTGTGTTCTACTGGGGATGGAGCCCAGGGGCATTCTATCTCTGAGCCACACCCTCAGCCCTTTTTACATTTTTATTTTGAGATAGGGTCTCCCTAGTTTGTTGATAGTCTCAAGACATTGCTAAGGCTGTCCTGGAACCTGCGAGCCTCCTGTTCTGGCCTCCCAAGTGCTGGCATTATAGTCGTGCACCACTGTGCCTAGCTCCTTAACTTTTTTTTTTTTTTGCTTTTGTTTCTTTTTTCCTTCCTTGTGCCTTATTATTATTATTATTATTACTTGGCAGTACTGGGGATGGAACCCAGGGGCATTCTACCTCCAGTCCTATGTTTTTATTATTTATTTTGAAACAGGGTCTCAATGAGTTGCAGAGGGCCTCACTAAGTAGTAGCTGAAGCTGTCCACGAACTGCAATTCTCTTGTCTCAGCTTCTCGAATGCTTATAATCTCACATAATAGTGTAAATCATGTTGGCAGTGACATAAATTTATGCAACACTTGGTGCTGCCCCCTCTCCTGCTATCTCCACATCACCCCCTTTCCCAAACAGGGTACTGAAATTGACATTGGTATTTTCACATATGTACACAAAGTCAATGGTAGTAATTCCTTCATCCCCCCTTCCCTTCCCTTAAACTACCTCTCTGGCTCTACTGAGGTTTCCCCTCCGTTATCCGGAGTTCCTCTGGTATCCCAATTGCTCCCTAGCTTCCACATATTAGAAAAAACAGAGCTGGGAGTAGTGGCGCACGCTTGTAATCCCAGTACTTGGAAGGCTGAGACAGGAGGATCAGAAGTTTAAAGTCCCTTGAGGCTCTCAGCAACTCAGCGAAACCCTGTTTCCAAATAAAAAATAAAAATGGAGAGCCGGGCTTGGTGGCGCACGCTTGTAATCCCAGCATTTGGGAGGCTGAGACGGGAGGATCGTGGTTCACGGACAGCCTCAGCTACTTAGTGAGGTCCTCTGCAACTCAGTGAGACCCTGTCTCAAAATAAAGAATAAAAATAGGGCAGGGGTTGTAGCTCGGAGGTCGATTGCCCCTGGGTTCCATCCCCAGACCCGCAAAAATAAATAAATAAATAAACAAATAAATAAATAAATAGATAGATAGATAGATAGATAGATAGATAGATAGATATGGGGCTGAGAGTGTAGATAACAGAAAACAGAAACTCATATGGTCATTAATAATAATAGTATTTTAATAATAATATTCAAAAAGGTATAGAGTTAGGAATGTTCAAGATGAAATATTATAGAGGTCCCACAATAAAGACCAGGTCCTGTTCATTTTTCCTTTCTGTACTTTGTTGGGTTGTCTTAGTCCTCAGGGAAACCCCCTCATGGTTATAAGGTGACCATAGAAGTTTCAGGTGTCCCCTTTGGACAGAAAAAATGTCCAGAAAAAGTGACTATTTAATCTCTCTCAGGAGGAGGGAATGTTCTAGAAGCAGCCCAGAAGACTTCCTTATTGGCCAGAACGCATCAAATGTCACATGTCCATACCTAAGCCAATCACCACCAAATGTTGCTAAGAGTATCAGGATGCAGCTTTCAGGAATGAGGCTGCAGAGGTTCAATTCCTGAACAAAATCCACGTTCTATCAAGAGAAAAGAGAAATAGAATGAGGATAGGTTAGGCAAACAGCAAAATCTGCTATGTCTATGTCTATACGAAATTCTTTTCTCTCTCTCTCTCTCTCTCTCTCTCTCTCTCTCTCTCTCTCTCTCTTTATTTAGTACTGGGCATTGAACCCAGGGGTATTCTACTTCTGAGGTACCCTCAGCCCTTTTTATTTTTATTCTGAAATAAAGGGTCTCACAAAATTGTTGAGGATGTCAATAAGTTGCTGAGGCTGGCCTTGAACCCACAATCCTCTTGTCTCAGCCTCCCAAGTACTGAGATTACAGGTATGCACCACCATGTCCAGTTTAGTAAGAGATTATTTGAAGGCCATGAATTTTAGAAATAGTAATGACTTTAATACATGCGAGAGTCAAAAAGACTTGAATTCAAATCCATGGCTCCCTGACTTATCAGCTGTGTGGTAGCGGGTACAAGGATCCCGTGAATATAATCCACATAATGAATGTAAAATGCTTGGCACAGTATCTGGTGACATATTAAGTACACAATAATTGGTAATTACTCTCATTATGAGACAGAAATTTTAATCATTTTCTGTTCTCAGCTTAATTAGCTTGCAGATGTCTAGAAAAAGTCCATCACATGGAATGGCCTTGTGTTAGTGGTGCTTGAAGAAATGGAGGAGAGGAGGAGGAGGCTGTGTCCTTAGAAAGAAAAAAAGTCTTTTTTTTTTTTTTTTGGTGGTACTGGAGTGGAACCCGAGGCTTTCTACCTCCGGGCTATACTCCCAGACCTATTTTATATTTTATTTGGAAACAGGGTCTCACTAAGTTGCTGAGAGCCTCACTAAGTAGCTGAGGCTGGCTTCGAACCTGCGTGATCCTCCTGTCTCAGCCTCTCAAGCGCGGGGATTACAAGCGTGCGCCACCACGCCCGGCCTAAAAAAAAGTAATGTTAAGAGACAAAGTAAATGCTGGAAGCAAGACAGTGAAGATGACCAAGAGCTGAGCTTGGTATGAAGTTCTGAAACAGGAGGGGACAGACTTGGTCGTTTTAAGTTCTCTTGTTAGGAGAACAAAGTGATATACATGTCAGAGCTGTGCTTATTCTATTAAATATTAAAGGCAAGAGGAGTTCTGGGAAATATTGGAGTTACAGGTCCATTTAAAAACAAGACTGAGAGTAGGACACAAAGGATGCACGATGATTACACAGACAACAAGCACAAGAGGAATCCCAAAGACAGCGGTGTAACCCACAGTGGGGTACATGGGCCAGGATGGTGTCACATGACACGCGAGACTGAGACTTGGCTTTCTAGAATGTGGAAGAATTCGGTAGGTGATGACAGAACCTTCTGGAGGATGATAAGAGCCAAGTCGTGAACTCAAAAACACGCAGAAGATAGAAAAGTGCCAACTGGGTTATTGCAATGGCCAACGTGTGAAAAGGTAAGGTAATATGCCAGGAATTGGCTCTGTTTATGTCTGTCTGTCTGTCTGTTTTATTTGTTGGTACTGGGGATTGAATCCAGAGGCATTCTACCTCTGAGCTACTTTTCTAGCCCCCCAATCCATTTAAATTTTTTGCTTTGAAAAAAGGTCTCACTAGATTGATGAGAGTTTCACTACTTGCTGAGGCTGTCCTCAAACCTGTGATTCTCCTGTCTCAGCCTCCCAAGTTCTGGCATTACAAGTATGTGCCACCATGTCCGACTTTATGTAGTTTTAAAAAATACAGTTGTAAAATTAGAGTTATAGAGTTAATTAAAAATTATTGTTTCAAAGTCGGGCATGGTGCCGGGGGTGGTGGCGCACACTTGTAATGCCCGCGCTTGGGAGGCAGAGACAGGAGGATTGCGCAGGTTCGAAGCCAGCCGCGTGCGCTGGCTTAGGAGACCCTGTTTCCAAATAAAAATGTAAAAATAGGTCTGGGAGTGTAGCCCGGAGGTAGAAGGGCTTCCAGGAACCCCAGTACCACCAAAAAAAAAAAAAAAAGAAAGAAAAAGAAAAAGTCGGGCATGGTGGTGCATACTTGTAATCTCAGTACTCGGGAGGCCGAGACAAGAGGGTGGAAGGTTCATGGCCAGCCTCAGCTACTTAGTGAGGTCCTCTACAACTTAGTGAGACCCTGTTTCAAAATAAAAAATAAAATAAGTCTGGTAGTGTAGCTAGGAGGTAAAATGCCCCTGGGTTCCATTCCTAGTAACACACACACACACACACACACACACACACACACACACACAATTATTGTTTCAAAAAATAATTATAACACATAGGGATTCAAATTCAAAATGTTGTAGTTATTCAAATTTGTTAATTTACTAAATTCAAAACGCAATGGGCATAATAACCACTTGATGGGAAAAATTTTAATGGGAAATTTTTATTACTAAAATGTCACCATAAATTCACAAGATTATATAAACAATAACTGACTACCATTAAAAACTATTAAGCTAGACATAATATATAAGAATGATGACTACTGAATGTTTAAAATGATTCATTTATATAATTAGTAGATATTGCCATGTCTTCCAGTCATCAGTCAATACTGTTTCTTCTAAAATACATAAAGGCTGGGTGTAGTAGTGCATGCCAGTAATCCCAGTACTTGGGAGGCTGAGACAGGAGGATCACCAGTTCAAGGATAGTCTCAGCAATGTAGTGAGACTCTCAGCAACCTAGTGAGATTCTGTTCAAAACAAAAAAATAAAAATCAGCAGGGTGTGGTGGCGCACGCTTGTAATCCCAGCATTCGGGAGGCTGAAACCGGAGGATCGCGGTTCTTGGACAGCCTCAGCTACTTAGTGAGGCCCTTCGCAACTCAGTGAGACCTTGTTTCAAAATAAAGAATAAGGGTGTATTCATTCGAGTCACCCCTCCATGCTAGTGTGGTATGGAGCTGTACCTATCCTCTGTATTTCTATCTTTTAATAAACTTCTTTAAATCTTCAAAAAAAAAGAATAAAAAATTAGGCAGGGGGGTGTAGCTCGGAGGTCAAATGCCTCTGGGTTCCATCCCCAGATCCGCAAAAAAAAAAAAAAAGAAAAAAGAAAAGAAAAGAAAAGAAAAGAAAAATTAGACTGGGGGTGTAGTTCGGGGTAGAATGCTCCTGAGTTCAATTTCCAGTAAACACACACACACACACACACACACACACACACACACACACACACACAGATAAAATAATATATGTGAGGTAGAAGGTTAAGAAAAAACAAAACAAGATTTAAAAAATCAATGTCTATGACTGAAGGTTAAAAGTTATTGCAGATAGAGTTTTCTTAGCCCTACGAAACAACAAGTTAAGACACAGAATTGTCCTTAAGGTACTACAGTCTACTTACAGATGTTTGTGAGGGATAAGATGGAGAGTTTTAAAAGTAAGACAAAGCTAAAGAAGGTGGACCTTTAAAATGGGGAACCAGCAAAGGTTCCAAAGTGCAGAAGTGCTGCGACTGGTGGCTGATCTGCCTTCCTTGTCCTGAGTGCACCAGAGGGTGGCGAGACCAAAGACAGAGGCCAGCCGGGAAACGTGCGCGACTGTGCAGATGAGGCGACGGGATCTGGGTGCAGTGTGCTCTGTGAGCACAGAAGGGAAGAGTGGATTTGGGAGTGTCTAGTCCCATGCTGAATCTCTCCTTTCTCTTTCTTTGCTTCTTTCTTTCTTTCTTTCTTTCTTTCTTTCTTTCTTTCTTTCTTTCTTTCTTTCTTTCTTTCTTTCTTCCTTCCTTTCTTTCTCCCTTCCTTCCTTCTCCCTCCCTTCTTTTCTTTCTTTCTTTCTTTCTTTCTTTCTTTCTTTCTTTCTTTCTTTCTTTCTTTCTTTCTTTCTTTCTTTCTTTCTTTCTCTTTCCGGGTGAGTGCTCTTGCATTCTTCTTTCTTTCTGTTGGGGATTAAACCCAGGAGCATTTTACCCCTGAGCTACACGTTCAGCCCTTTTCTCTTTTCTTTTCTTTTCTTTTCTTGGCACTGGGGATGGAACCCAGACACTTTCTACCTCTGGAATAAACTGTCAGACCTCTTATATTTATTTGGAAATAGGACCTCACTAAGTTGCTGAGAGCCTCACTAAGTAGCTGAGGCTGGCTTTGAACCTGCCGGATCCTCCTGTCGCATCCTCCCAAGCGTTGGGATTATAAACGTGTACCAACACTCCCTTTTCATTTTTATTGTGAAACAGAGTCTCCCTAAATTTCTGACTAAATTTCTCACTAAATTGCTGAGGTTGGCCTGCAACCTGTGATCCTCCTATCCCAGCCTCCCAAGTACTGGGATTACAGATGTCACAGTCACACTGAATCTTCAAACTGTCAGTATCAACCCATCTCACACATGGCAGGAGGCCTCTCAACTCTACAGAGCATCTTCCAGCCCCAACAGTGCTCCCGCATTCTTATTGGCTGCTCCATCTCACCCTAGGGCTTCACCCCGCCCCTCTCCCCTCTTGCTGATTTAGTTGCTACCATATAGAGGATTTTTTTTCAGCTACTAGAAACAGAAATCCTAACAAACAACTGTCTAAATCCATAAAAATATTTGTTGTTTACTCAACCAGAAGCCTGCCTCGAGGTTGTTTTGGAAACTCAACAATATTACAGAGAAGGCGAGTTCCACCCTGCTTCCTCAGTGAGTCAGCGGTTTTTCCCCTTGTGCATGTCAGACCACTGTCACCTTTCTAGAAACATCCTTCCCACAAAGGCCTGCAAGCTTGGAATCAAGGAAAGGGACGCGGAAGGGTTTCTCTCTCTTTCTTTCTTTCTTTCTTTCTTTCTTTCTTTCTTTCTTTCTTTCTTTCTTTCTTTCTCTCTTTCTTTCTCTCTCTCTCTAGTACCAGAAGCAGAACCCAGGGGCTTTTCTACCTCCAGGCTATACTCCCAGACCTATTTTATATTTTTTATTTGGAAACAGGGTCTCACTAAGTTGCTGAGAGCCTCACTAAGTAGCTGAGGCTGGCTTCGAACCTGTGTCATACTCCTGTCTCAGCCTCCCAAGCACGGGGATTACAAGCCTGCACCACCATGCCTGGATTCCTTTCTTTCTTTTATCAGAGAATTAAATCTTTCCAGCTGGGCATGGTGTTGCCTGCTTGTAATCCCAGTTCTTGGGAGACTGAGACAGGAGGATCACAGGTTCACGGCCAGCCTCAGCTACTTAGTGAGGCCCTCTGCAACTTAGTGAGAACTTGTTTCAAAGTAAAAAATAAAGACAGGCATGGTGGCACACACACTTGTAATCCTAGTCCTTGGGAGGCTAAAACAGGAGGATCTGGGTTCGTGGCCAGCCTCAGCTACTTAGTGAGGCCCTCTGCAACTTAGAGAGACTGTTTCAAAATAAAACATAGGGCTGGAGGTATAGCTTAGAGGTAGAATGTCTCTGGGTTTAGTCCCCAGTACTGAAAAAACAAAGAAAGGAAGAGAGAAAGGAAGAAAGGAATGAATGAATAAATAAATAAATAAATAAAATAGGGCTGAGAATGTGGTTCAGAGGTAGAATGCCTCTGGGTTCAATCCCAGTTACACACAGACAGACAGACAGACAGAGAGACAGACAGACAGACACACACAAACACACACACACACACACACACACACACACACACACACACACACACACACTTTTCCAACAATCCTTCCATCAGCTTCTCCTTTGATGGCACTGGTCACTACTGGGCCCTTGCCCACTCCTGCGCAGATCACCAGCATAGGCAAATCTTTACGGCGATTGGTTTAGAGCCACAGTCAGCATCCTGTGTGCTCCTGAGCACAGACAGGGCTTGGTGAGCTGGCAAGTCAGGGGGTGGCACCCAAGTAGGCAGCTCAGAGTATTTACTGTGGACCTTTGGGTGCAGCACCTCACGATCACCTCTTGACCAGTTCTCGGAACCCCAGCCGGAGTGTATCAATCCCCGACCTCCCCTCCTACTCCACTGGGAAGTTTTTGGCCTCATTTACCCCGAGGCCTGAAGCAAGAAAGATATAGACAGTTATTCCAAAAGAACAATTGGGTCGGGGCGGTCACCCAGCGGTAGAGTGGTTGCGTTGCAAGCTCAGGGCCCAGGGTTTGATCCTCAGCACCACGAAAACACAAAACTCCAGAGCCGTCGCCTGGACAGAGCCCTTGCCTGGTTCCACAGGGCCAGGCTGACCGATGCTGTAGGGTGTTAGTGAGGTCAGCTGAGCCTCTGCGGCGAATTTTACCATATATGTAAAGATTCGAGAATTTAGTTCTTGATTTTAATCCCTGGAGTCTGTCAAGTGTTGGGTTTTAAGGGGGTGGATAATATAAACATCGAGGATTAGGCAAGAACAGTTTGAGGAGGAGCTGAAGGAAGAATAGAGGGTGCCAGCGTCTGCAGATGAGACAGCCCTTGTGAACCTCTCTCATTATCCTTTCTTTTCTGTGGCTCATTTCGCATTAAAATTTCCCTCAGCGTTTTGGCATGGATAAACCTTGGCAATGTCTCTTTGAAAAAATAATTATCGTGTATCTTTTCTTGTTAAAGCCAAGCAGATTTTTTTTAAATGGTAACAGCTCTAGAGTATTCATTAGTCAAATCTACTGGGCGTTTAGAAACCGGGTATCATTAGAGTTCTGTAATGTAGCTAATTTCACTCACTGACCTCTCTTTGCATCATGCTTTTATTGTTCTTTATTCCAGGAGCTCCCATAATTACCATAAATATAAAAGCAATATATATATTTCTTTATTTTTAAGAACGTTTTGCCTCATTCCCACACCACCACCCCATGCATTGCTGCTATATTCTCACAAACCTGTTCATTCATCTCCATACCCTGGGATTTCTTTTACTTTTCTTTTCTTTTTTTTTTTTTTTGTGGGTCTGGGGGTAGAACCCAGGGGCATTCGACCTCCGAACTACACCCCCTGCCCTATTTTTTTATTCTTTATTTTGAAACCAGGAGGTCTCACTGAGTTGCGGGTTTTGGAATGGAACCCAGGGGCATTTGACCTCCGAGCTACACCCCCCTGCCCTATTTTTTATTCTTTTTTATTTTGAAACAGGGTCTCACTAAGTTGCGGAGGGCCTCACTAAGTAGCTGAGGCTGTCCGCGAACCGCGATCCTCCTATCTTAGCCTCCAAATGCTGGGATTACAAGTGTGCGCCACCACGCCCAGCTTGGATTTATTTTTCATTTGTTGAGAGAAACAAGAGGGATTGTGACTAATAGGAACCAGCTCTCTCTCTGACCTGGTGGGTTTCTCCTGCTGTTGTCCCTAAAATAGGTTGTTTATGTATCATCCCAACTCATGTTTATGCCCGGGAGTTTTTCATGTATGCAAAAAAAATATTTACAAGAAAATGTGAGACCAGTTAAGAACTCTACAGAAGAAAAGCTTTATTTATTTATTATTTATTTATTTATTTATTTATTTTGGTCCTGGGGATGGAACCCAGTGGCCTCTACCTCCGGGCTACACCCCGACCTATTTTATATTTCATTTGGAAACAGGGTCTCACTAAGTTGCTGAGAACCTCATTAAGTAACTGAGGCTGGCTTCGAACCTGTGCGATCCTCCTATCTCAGGTTCCCAAGCGCTGGGATTCCAAGCGTGCGCCACCACGCCCGGCTAGGAAAGCCTTTAACTAAAGAGCAACATCATTTCTCATTCTACCCATCTTTCATACCCCTTGCCTATATGCCTACACACACACACACACACACACACACACACACACACACACACTCCCTGTTCTCTGGATAGCCTGGGTCAGTCATCATTCACAGGAGAAAGATCTCACACCTCTTGATGGTTTTTTTTTTATATTTCTTTGCATATTAAGAGCCATCTCTATCTGTTCCTTCCTTCTTATCCTTCAGGGCCTTGTTCAAAGGTCATCTCAAAGTAAAACCTTGCTTTCTGCCTCCTAAGGACTTATTTATTTATGTACTAGGAATTGAACACAGGGATGTTCTACCTCTGAGCTACACCCCTAACCCTTTTTATTTTTGATTTTGAAGCAGGATCTTGGTAGGTTTCTGAGAGTCTCATTAAGTTGCTGAGGTTGGTCTGGAACCTGTGATTCTCCTGTCTCAACTTCCCAAGCACTGGGATTATAGGTGTACACCACCACGCCCAATTCCTAGGGACATTGAAATCCTTCCTCTTCTCTGCATAGTTTTATTCTCAGCTTGTAATGTTGTCCCAGCCCTCCTTACTACTTAAAGTCAGACTGCTCCCAAGGTAATGCTAAGAACCAGGGCTTAGCTATCATCTCCCTACTAGACCCAATGCGATGCCTTTAGGTTGAGCCCTTTGGTACCAACAACGACCCTCATCCTCAAGCGTGTCTTGTTCGTAGGGCATCGTAATCAGGGCAGCTTGTTAGCCTGGTTTGTGCCCTCCTTCCCACTGTCTTTCTTTCCTTACCAGACTGTGATCTTGTTGAATGTGGGGACTAGACTTTGCAACTTGGAGATGTTATAAATTACAGTATTTCAAACAGTGCTAGCGAGACTGGTGTTGAAGTCCTCAATTTAACTTTGAGGCATGCTGCATAAGGTTTTTAAAAATAGAGGCACTGGTGATTGTTCCTGTGGTGAAGATTCCTTCAAAAACAAGCAGTTCACAGAAAGGGAAAAACAAATGGCTCTCGAACACCAGAAATTATATTTAACTTCACTCATAAGAAGGGAAGCACAACTCAAATAGGCCATTTTTCACCAGCCAAAGAGGCAGAAAAGAAAAACCTTTGTTAACAGACCATGTTGCTAAGAAAATGTAATCATAGATAGCCTTCTGCAGACCTAAGCTTTTGCCTAGCAATAGCATTTCTAGAAATTTATCCTATATAGGAATAGGTGTAAAGTTCAATGGTAGAACACTTGCCTAACATAGACAAAGCCCTAGATTTGAACCTCATCTCTGAAAAATTATCTATTTATAAATATATCTATCTATTTATATATGCATAAGCATGCATGTATGAAAATCAACTTACATATAGTTTATCTACATATAATATACGAGAGTGAAACAATCTATAGTTACATCAGAAATGAGATCAGTAAATAAATTATGGTATACAGTGGAACATCAGGCAGCCAAAAATATTGTAGAATTTTTTTTTATATACCAATATGAAACCATTTCCAAGATATATTAATGGGAGGGGAGAAGGATGCAGAAGGCATGGGGTGCCAGGGCCCATGTATGAGAGCGAGGTTTTCACTATATTTGTCCCTTCTGTGCCTTTACTTTTCTGAACCATGTAAAAGAAAACAAAATACAAAAAGAGCACTTGTAACTGTAGAACATGATGTCTTTTCCCTAATGCTAAGCACAGGGGTTGGCATTTGCTAGGAATTTAGATTACACAGAAAATAGATGCTGGGGCTATATAGCCATCATTTCAGGAAGGGGTGCACTCCCAGGGAACTAAGAATGAAGAGGAAAAGGGAGGAAGGAAGGAGAGCATATATAAGGTGGCAAATTATTTTGCTGGTCTTAGTTTCACAACAAAACACAGCTGATTGTTTGGAAAGCCAGGCATTTGGGTCCAGTCCAGGAACGAGAGGAAGGACAATTTGTTAGCTCCTGCTAGTCTCTCATTTCTCCCTGGGTAAAGTCTAGGATACCTTGTCCTTTGGGGAGCTCCAGTTACTCAAGGCAGCTATGGTGAATGAAGGTGGACCCTCCAGGAGTTCACTTCAGCCAATGTATAAGGGTCAGGAGTGTCACTCAGTGGTAGAGAACATGCTTGCCATGCGAGAGTTCCTGGCTTCGATCCACAGCACCGGGATGTACATATATCATGGTCCCTCTTTGTCAAGCAATACTATAAGAGCTTATATTCCCATGTAGCAATGACAGTGGATGTATATAAAGTGGCTGAGAGTCAGTGGTGAGGACCAGACATTGCTGACAGACCTGGTGTGATACATAAACAGGTTCAAATAGTGGGTGCATGGATGCTCAGGCTTTTAATTTGTTGTTGTTTTAACACTTTCTTTCTTTATAGCAGTTTAAATTGAGCAAAAAGCAGAGAGTTCCCACATCCCCTCCCCCCACTGGCATCCTCATCAGAGTGGTACAGCTGATATAGTCAATGAACCTACATCGTTATCACCCAAACTCAGAAGAGGCTTTGTTTACTTTTGTTTGTTTGGTAGGTTGGTTGATGGGTTGTTTAAAATAGTCAAGATATTTCCTACAAAATTACAAATCTGAACCTGTAAGAACCTGACCTGTTTAAATCCTTCAAGCCAATCATATTATAATACTAGATTATTCTACTCTACTTAAGTTTATATATGGTTGTGCTTTTTCCTATTTAGTACCTTGTGTTTTTGATAACAATCTAAAATATGTATTGCTTAATTGACACTATAACACTATTCTGCTTTTTTTTGTTGGTATTGGAGATCAATTGCAGTGCATTCTACCTCTGAACTAGACCCCCAGCCCTGTTTGTTTCTTATTTTGAAATGAGGTCTCCCTAAGTTGCTGAGGGTTTGTCTCACTAGGCTGGCTGAGGCTGGTCTCAAACCTTCTATTCTCTTGTCTCAGCCTCTAAACACTGGGAGAAGAGAGTATCCTGAATGGAGAATGGACAATATACTGTCTTCCTCCTGAATTTACTACAGAAGCATACAAACTTAAATAGGAATGCAATAATTAAGAATCAGTACTGCACAGCAAAACAGCACCAGATGTGCCCCACCAGTCAAGAGATCAGCGATCTAGTAAGAAGAAGAGACATTGAATACTACAAGGCGTGTGCAGTTTCTTGGGGTTATCATGAAAGACTTGATGGAGAACAACTTGAACTGGATTAGAATTATGGACAAAGCTCGGAGAGAAAAGAAGTAGTGAGTACTTTTAGGATAATATCTGATTTAAACCCAAGCTCTTAAGGCCTAGCACACCATGTGTCAACTCTTTGAAAAAAGAAATAATGAGTAGGGTTATTTGACACAAGTCTGGAACATACATAGGAATTGTATTGAGCAAGGCTTTCACATTCTTTGTAAGGAAACTAGAATTTTCTTCTTTAATCAAAAGGAAGTCATTATTTTTTAGAAGAGTTGCTTAATGTGCTATTAGGACTATCTGGGAAACAGAATCTAATAAAATGTTTCCAACATACCCTTAGCCTCCGACTAAATCAAAAGACATTTCCCCCCATGGAAATGTCTGTGATGAGCCAACCAAAGTCTGAAGGAGCTAATTTCCCTGGAAACAGATTTGGTATATTTCTGGAGTTTTATAGATCATCAGAGGGCCGTTTATAAAGAAAATATTTTAACTTTTGGCCCTTCATTTCTTCTTACACAGTACACACATTTTAAAGGTTTAGGTAGTTAAAGGAGTCTGAAGAGGAAGGCTTTAAAGTATGAATGTAGATTTGGTCAGTAGCAAAATGGCAAATCACTAGGGACTGAATGGAAGGTGGAGCCATTTATCAGCTGCATCTTGGAATCAAACCCCAGCACCATAACATCACATCCTCTTCTTTCTGCTATCAGTTGGATGCAACAGGAAACTGACGAAGGTGCTAGGCAGTTTCCTTTCTGCTCAAACCTGCCTGGTTTCCTCTGCAGCTTGCTCCCAGCGTATTGTAAAGGAAAATCATGAAATGCCAGTCAGTTTCCTCCAGTTGGATCCAGCCTAGGATGAGGAAGGAAAAACAAATTTCTAAGATTAGTCAGTTTCCCTTTGTAGCTGAAATGTTGTCCAAAGCCTCTGCTTACCCTTCTCTTTACAAAGTTTCTCCCTTACAGCTCAGCTTTACATCACAGGCAAGATAAGGATTTTTGGCAAATTGAGTAACACATATTATTTAATGTTTACAGGAAATCTTGGTTTGATTAATGGGAAAGCTACCCATATGGAATAGCTTCCTTGATAAGCTTTTAATTCTCCTTTGACCTCCATCAAACTCATTAGTTTAAGGGGGAAAAGAATCCCACTGATAATTCTATTTGATATACCTAGCAGCCAAGTTATTTTGCTCCCGTCTTAGTATGACTAGCAAGGAACTGTTTCCATGGAGAACATTTATGCAAAGTTAATTAGTTTAGGGAAGGAGACAGGGTTGAACTACTTCAAAGAGTAAGAAATTATGTCTGGTGTTTTAACACATAGCCTGCATTTTACAGTGAGAGAGAGAGAGAGGAGAGAGAGGAGAGAGAGAGAGAGAGAGAGAGAGAGAGAGAGAGAGAGAGAGAGAGAAAGAAGAAGAAGAAGAAGAAGAAGAAGAAGAAGAAGAAGAAGGAGGAGGAGGAGGAGGAGAAGGAGGAGGAGGAGGAGGAGGAGGAGGAGGAGGAGGAGGAGGAGAGGAGGAGAGGAGGAGAGGAGGAGAGGAGGAGAGAGAGATTCTTCTCTGGCTGCTGAAAAATATCAGTAAGAGTCTGGCTGGCTTACTCTATAGAATTAATTTAATGTGAGAATGGAGTCACCACTTAAATGATCTCCTCAGTGAACTTAGCAATGTGGAATAACAATACTGCATTGGAATCCACATTGAAAACACATTAATTTAGCAGATGGGCCATTTTTCCTCATCACATTCTATTTCCTGTTATTTTAACTTCCTTGCTTTTATTTCCCTTTGAAATTTTCTGCAATTTCAGTACTTCATCATTACTATTAAAATAATGCTCTCGTCAATTTCCCTTTCACCCATTTGTATGATTTTTAATATTTATGATATAGAAATTTCTCCAGCTAAATAATGATTGTGACTGCTGAAACTGATAACGTGTTAACAACAACAGAAGGGGATGCAGCTTTGGAACGTGAATGGCATAGGAACAGATTGAAGAAATAAATAAGGTAGGAGTCCAAGGTTTCATCTTAAGAGCATTTGCCACAGCCGTTGTAATAGGCATCTGACAAGTAACAGATTTGCGGGGGCCGCAGCATTCTCCCTTCTTTTCCTAGGGACTAATTATCTATTATTTAACAGACTAATATACTGTGGAGCTCTAAAAACAACTGATGGATCAGCCAGCAGCAGCATTATTAAGCTAACACATAAACACAAAGAACTTGCACACAAATAAAGGGCCTACTAATTTTTGTCAGGGGATCTGTAGACTTTTTCTTAATATAAGAACAATGCACCTTTTGTTCTTAAAGATAAATTGTACCTATGAGGAAGTGAATATACCCCTGGTGTTCTTTTTAATGTGATTTATAAATTATTTTACTGAATCAGTAAAATGGTTTTGATTATCCATCATGCATAGACATGATTATGTTTCATTTTATCTATTTTTTTCTTATTTTTATTTAATTTTAGTACTGGGGATTGAATTTAGGGGCATTCCTTCTCCAAATTACACAGCCAGCCCTTGATATTTTTTATTTTGAAACAGGGTCTTACTAAGTCTCTGAGAGCCTCAAACCTTCAACTTCCGGTCTCAGCCCCTCAAGTACTGAGATTATAGTGCTTCACCTGGCTGGTGGTGATCCATTTTAATAGTAGATTCTGGGTGATTTTTTGCCTCAATAAAATTTGGGACCAAAAAATAGGGCATGTGATGTATTTCATGCAGCCAAAATTTAAGCCGATCTGAAATTTTGACATGTTTTACATGGTCAGTGTAACCTATGCATGTCTTATGGTAACGACTTCAATAGGCCTAAAACAAGTGAGAAACTGTCTTAGATCTGCTCTGTCCACCTCCCTTTGCCCTGATTGCCTTTCTCAGGTGTTGACACCAAGGGTGCTCCTTTAGCACCTTGGTGTGAGCACTGCCTCAGAGTTTGCTTCCCGGTGAACTCAATCTGCCCCATGAACTGTTTAAAAGTAGCATGGGCCAACTGGAGTATGAGTCAGATAAAAGGGTAAAGCAAGGATGAGTCATGTCCTATGAGGAGTGGCTGAGGGGGTGAGCATGAGGTAGAGAAGAAAAGTTCGTGTAACACAATGAATGAGTGGACAGACGCAAATTCTAGCTCAAATATCCACTTACTCCAAAAACATGGAGGTTTTCTCATCTGTAAAATGGTGCCAATGAGCTGGGTGCGGTGATACATGCTTATACTCTCAGTACTTGGAAGGCTGATACAGGAGGATCATGGGTTCAAAGCTAGTCTTAGCAACTCAGTGAGGCCATCATCAACTCAGGGAGGCTCTGCTTCAAAATGAAAAATGAAAAAAGGGCTGGGGGTGTAGCTCAGAGATAGAATGACCTTTGGTTCAATCCCCAGTACTACAAATAAATAAATAAATAAATAAATAAATAAAATGGAACCAATGATCATAAAACTTAGACGTGTGGTGAAAGTTACATGAATTGATAAAAATAAACTTTATTTCTTTTTGGTTCTGGGATCTAACCCAGGGACATTCTACCTCTGAGCTGAAACCCCAGTCCTTTTTATTTTTTATTTCATTTATTTTTTATATTTGGGCTGGAGATTGAACCCAGGGGCAGTCTACCTCTGACCTATACCTCCAGCCCAATTTTTAATGCTTTATTTTGAAACATGGTCTCACTAAGTCGTAGAGGGCCTCGCAAGTTGCTGAGGTTGGCCATGAATCTACAATCTCCTGTCTCAGCCTTTATTTTTTACGTTGATAACAGGGTCTCACTAAATCTCTAAGGCTGGCCTCAAACCTTGGAAACACCTGCCTCAGCCTCCCAAGTATGGAGATTTTAGGTGTGTGCTACCACACCTGGTTAAAATAAAGCACTTTGAATAGAACCTGGTAATGGTCACTACTATCTGTAAGTGTTTCCTGTTTTTGTTATTATTATATTTGACTCATCAGATATGCACAAGATTATTATGTAGAGGAAGAATTTGAGCTGATAGGAGAGGCTCCAGAGGGCATTACTAGGACCAGGGAGTGAGACCACAGCATCTTTTATTTTGGCTCAAGATGAGATCTAAGCTGGGCATGATAGTGCACACCTATGATCTTGGTACCTTAGACAGAAGGATCACAGGTTCGTGGCCAGCCTCAGCAACTTAGCAAGACTGTTTCAAAATAAAAGTTAAAAAGGGCTGGGGTTGTAGCTTAGGGGTTGAATGCTTCTGGGTTCAATCCCCAGCATAACACACACACACACACACACACACACACACACACACACACACACGAGATATCTATCCAGGCATGTAGTGAGGCTTTATGTGGCTAGAATGTTAGGGAGTAAAGACAGACAAGGCTGGAAAATGGATGAGAGGAATCCTCTGGCTCTGTTCATCAGGCCCTCCTCCCATCATCAAAGCTCCCCTCCTACCTTCGATCAGCTCCGGGCCTGAAGAAAGGAGGGAACAGAAGTCAGAACTCCCACTCTCTTGGTGATTTGGACAAACTTCTTTCCAAACACAGGCAGAACTTTACTGGCAACCGCTCACCCATCTCCTCGCCTCCCTGTCTCCTCCCTGTCTCTCATCCCAAACCAGATAAAGATAAAGGTGGAAGTATGGGCTTGTGTTGGCTACAATTATGAATTGAGTCAATTTTTTTCATTCTATGTTATTTATCATCTGTTTGGGACATTTTCTCCTCAACTTCTATTTTGTTTCATTTTTATTTTGTTATTGTTCATTTTTATTTTGTTTATTTTGTTTCATTTTTATTTTTATTAACACAGATTAGTTGTATTGGGATTCAGCATAATATTTTAATACATACATACAATGTGTACTGACCAAATCCAAATTCCCTGTATCCATTCTTCTCCCAACCTCTATTAATCATTATTCTATATTCAAGTTGATTTTTCTTAAACTTCCACATTTGAGAGGAAACACATGGTACTTGTTTTTCTGAATATGGATTGTCTTGTTTTTTCTGGGTCTTACCTTATTCAACATGTCTTCCAGCTTTATACATTTTGCTGCAAATGACAGAATTTCATTTTTTATAAATGAGTAATATTTTACTATGTATATGTATATATAATATAATATTTCACTACATCTGTACATATACATATATATGTATAATCACTTTTTAATTCATTCATCCATTGATGGGCACCTAGGTTGATTATATAGTATATTTTTTGTAGTACTGAGGGTGGAACCCAGGGGCTTTTCTACCTCTGGGCTATACTCCCAGACCTATTTTATATTTTATTTGGAAACAGGGTCTCACTAAGTTGCTGAGAGCCTCACTCAGTAGCTGGGGCTGGCTTTGAACCTGTGCGATCCTCCTGTCTCAGCCTCCCAAGCGCTGGGATTACAAGCGTGTACCACCACGCCTGGCTTCTAGGCTGATTATATAGGAAAGAGTGGTTCATAAATATGGTTGTACAGATATCTGTTTAGCGTGCTGATTTAATTTCCTTTGGATATATACCCAGAATTGGGATAGCTGGATCATGTGATAGATTTATTTTTAGATTTTTTTTTTTTTTGCTTTTGTTTTAGTAGTACTGGGGATTAAACCCAGGGGCAGTCTACCTCTGAGCTATATCCCCATTCCTATTTTTTATTCTTTATTTTGAAACAGGGCCTCACTAAGTTGCAGAGGGCCTCACAGAGTTGCTGAGGCTGGCAGTGAACCTGGGATCCTCCTGTCTCAGCCTCCCAAGTACTGGGATTATAAGCATGTGCCACTATACCCAGCTTTTTTTTTCTTCAGTTTTTTAAAGAACCTCCATATACTGTTCTCCATTGGAAGAATATTAATATCATGAATATTGTTAAATGGTTCATATATACCCAAAGTGATTTTCAATGGAATTCCTATCAAAATATTAATGACAGAACAAGGAAGAAAGAAAGAAAAAAAGAAAGTGCTAAAAGTCACATGGAGACACGAAAGATCCTCCATAGACAAAGAAGAATCAAAAGAACACATCTGTAGGCACTTTGAAGACACCAACTGAACCATAGTAACTAAAATAGTATACTATTGGCATAAAAACAGACACATAGACCAAAAGAACAGAACAGATATTCCAGAAATAAACCCTCACATCTGTAGGAACTGATTCTCAACAAAGGCACCAAAGGCATACATTGGAGAAAGAGTAGCGTCTTCAACAATTGGTGCTAGGAAAACTGGCTATTTACAGTTAGAAGATGCTGGGCGTGGTGGCACACGGTTCTAATCCCAGCATTTGGGAGGTTGAGACTGGAGAATCACAGTTCGAGGACAGCCTCAGCTACTTAGTGAGGTCCTCTGTAACTTAGTGAGACCCCATTTCAAATTAAAAAAAGAATAAAAAATAGGGCAGGGGTGTAGCTCGGAGGCTGAATGCCCCTGGGTTCCATCCTCAGACCCCCCCCCACAAAATATAGATAGATAGATAGATAGATAGATAGAGAGATATAGTTAGAAGATTGAAACCTGATCCCTATCTTTCACCCTAAACAAATATTAACTCAAACTGGATCAAAGACCTAAATATAAGATTTGAAACTATGAAACAACTGGAAGAAAACAGGGGAAACACTTTAATATATTATTATGGACAAACATTTTTTGATATGATCTCCCCCACTTGTACTAGAGATGTAAAAGTGGTGTTAGAGATTTAGATTGAACACAGTTAAGACCTTTTATTATGGCTAGATGTAGAATGTTCATCTAAAGAGCTCATGTATCAATGTTCAAAATTAATGAATTTCATTGAGGGGCTATAATTTCATTGTAATCAATTTCATTGGGGGCTATAATCCCATCGATAGATAAACCCATTGTGAAGAATTTACTGGGTGGTAACCCTGGCCCAGTGGGCTGTGGCTGGAGAAGGTGTGTCCCTGGTGTGACCTTAGGGATTGTGCTTTTGTCTTTGTATCCCCTTACCTGTTTGCTCTTTTCTTTCTCTTGCTTCTGGTCTCCATGATGTGAGAGCAGAGCCCTTGTCTCTCCATACTTTCTGCTTCCAATGGTCATGCCCTGAGATCCAAAGATGCTATCCTCATATAGACTGAACCCAGGATCTCCAAAAGCTCCGAGGAAATCTTCCTACCTCCGAGTTGGGTGGTCAGTGATCTTGAATTATAGCAGTGAGGATGTTGATGAGGCACTTATTTACAGGACTCTAGAGAAATGGAGCAATCTTTCTTTGGCAAAGGGTGATTTGGGTGGATGTGATGATGAAGGGGATCTGGAGAGATGATCTACAAAGTTTTCTCAAATTTGAACATTCCATTTTAGGTTGAGATACCAAGTCCACAGGACACACAGCACCTTTTTGGTCCTGTTTCACTGTTTCAGTTTTTTTCTCCTAAGAGTATGTGATTCTCAAAAGATTTTTATATTACCAACCGAAGTATATGTGGCTAGTATCTCATTCCTTTGGGGATCAAGTTTTAATAGCTTGTTATTAAACCGTAGTCTAATTTATTAAATTTAAAATTAATGTATTCTCTCATAGGGGGCAAATTTTATTAATATTGTGGGAAAATGACAACTCAAAAAGTGACATAAGTATCAGTAACTTGTAGAATGTGAAGATGTTTGAGGACAAGTAAACAATTCAACGGCCTTTCATCACACGGGTAATCACCAATTTAATGGCATGGTGTAATCAAACATTTAGTTTATCTGTTCCTGGGACAAGACCCTAAAAGTAAATCTTGTTAGTAGTGGTAAATGGCCTCATAAAATATTCAAAAATATAGACATTAAATTCAGACAACTCTTTAAATATATTTGAAATTTAAAGTCTGTCTTTGTGATCATAGCTAATCTTCAATTTTTAAATTGACAATTTAAGATTTTTGTGAAAATTGCCTTAAGTAATTGAATATACACATGTCCAGCAAATGTTAAGAGCTCAATAAGTAGGGTTTTCTTCTCACAATTACTTGATTTTCCCCCTTTATCTCAAGCTAAAGTTTCTTCCACATATTAAAAACATGTAAGCTGGGCTTGGTGGTACATGCTTGTAATCTTCATACTTAGGAGCTGAGATAGGAGGATCTCAGGTTCAAAGCCAGCTTTAATATTATTGAGGCCCTCAGCAACTTAGTGAGACCCTATTTCAAAATAAAAAATAAAATGGGGCCGGGGGTGTAGTTCAGAGGTAGAATACCTCTGAGTTCAACCCCCAGTGCCATGATGATGATGATGATGATGACGGTGGTAATGTAGCCAGCTCTTATTTCATTTAAATTAATTTACATGATTAATATTTCTAACTTGACTCAAAATACACTCAGGACAACTGGTAAATGGGCTACTTCTTGTGACTTCTCTTATTGAATCTGTCAGAATATTCTCCTTAGCCTGGTTTTCACAAAGTCACGTCCCAGAAACAGCTTGTCTTATCTCTTGTCATTCAAGAGTGACTCAGGTACTAAAGAGCAGGGCTTTATTTCAGAGGCAGAGGTTTATAAGTGGAGATGAAGAGGTGGAAAGATCAGCCTTGAAGACTCTTGACAGATATACTGAGTGGCTTTTAATTGGTTTGGTTTTGCCCAACCTTCCTGATATGATAATCAGTAATGAAGCTGGTTAATAAATATAGATCAGAAAAATCCTTGTCTAAGGATATCATTATCTTAAAGTAGTTATGAATCATAGTCATATGTTTTTTGCAGTTTCTGATGTAAGTATGCATAAATTCAAAAGCAATATACTTTATTTTGCATTTTAACTTTTTAATATTTATTTATTTATTTATTTATTTAGGTACTGGTGAAGGAGCCCAGGGGCATTCTACTACTGAGCTACATTGCCTCCAACCCTTTTTATTTTGAGATAGAGTTTTGCTAAGTTGTCCAAGCTGGTCTCAAATTTGTACATCTACTGTTTCAGCCTACTAAGTACTGGGTTTACAGATGTGTGCCACTGCATACAGCTGCATTTTAAATTTTAAATAAATGATATAATTTTGTACATATTATCGTGTAATGTGTTTCTTTATATATCAATATGATATTTATTCATACTGATAGTTTTCATGTATTTTTGTCCATTTATTGCTGGAAGGAGTCTATTATGCAAATACACTGTTTTGAATGCTAAAGTGACATTTAGCTAACAGTGACCAACACAAACTAAAGTAACATACAAGATCTTAAACAAGTACATTTTCTCCCTCTTCTATATAAATCCAAAGGTAGTTTTGTAAGTATGATATGGGACATTCAGCTTCAGGGGCCCGATCACGCCCCGTCCTGTTGCTGTAGTATGCTTGAGTCTTTAGATAAAAAAATCACCTCAGAATTCAAGATAGTGGCTCCATCATTAGTGAACACATCTCCAGTACTACAGTAAAAGGGAGAGAAAGAAGTTTCATGTTCTCATTTTGCTTATATCCATTGATTAAAACTTAATCATATGATCATAGCTATAAAGATGATCACATACCTGAAACTTGTTCTATTATTGATAAAGAAGGGGAAAATGAATTTTAAGGAAGAAGTACAAATTTCTACCATATTGGACATACAGATTATTTCCAAATTTCTGCTACTACGAACAATGCTGGGGTTAATATTTATAAACATGTCTTCTTGTGCTCATGTGAAATAGTTTTCTAGGGGAGATAGGCTGCTGGTAATTCATTTGTACATGATGGTAATTCAGTTTTACCAGATATCCCTAATTGTACTCCAAAATGGTTTTACCAGTCAAATTTCATTTTTCTTTCTTTCTTTTGTAATAATCTGGTGTATTGTTGGAATGGCAGCCTTGGCAAAGATAATTTTGGTCAAGTGATGGGAATGGAAGCCACAATGCCCGAGTTGAGAGTGGGAGATGGCAAAATAACCCGGAGGGCATAAACTATCCTTTCATTAAGTTCAGCCAGAGAGGAAGTGAGAAGAAGCTAACCATTAGATAGGATGGGTGAAATTTTTGTGTTACAATTGATGAGTCCTGAGCTGTTGGGAAGAAGGCAATAGAGAATATACCAGAGAGGAAAAAGGAGAGTGACACATTTATGGAACAAATTTCTATGGGGTGTAAAATTTCAAAGATGGGACATTTCCAGGTGATGATGAGGCTGATATCAAAGGGCAAGGAAGCTCTTTGATATTTTAGAGCCCCAGATATACCTAGATTTGAGGGGCCAAACAGAACTATTCATTCGTTTCATGTTTTCAAGTACCTCCCGGGTGTCAGACGTTGTTCTAGCCACTGGGGTTGCATGCTAAAGAAAAACAGATAAGCAGGTCCTTACTAACAAAAGATGACAGACAGCAAATATAAAAACAAATGAGATAATTTTTTTAGACTATAAAGAGCTCCTAAGAAAAACAAAACAGGGAAAGGTGTTATTTTAGCTAAGCTTAGTATGATCCTCAGGTGCTCCTGAGGAAGGAGGACTGGAGGCTTCAGTTGCTAGAAGCCTGTGCCCCCCCACATCCCCCAGTGACTGGGAGTGGGGTGAAGCAGGGATTTGCTGATCCCAGGGAAGTAGTTTCCTTGAGTGATGGGCAGGTGCCCTGGAGGCCTGTCAGCTGGAGAAGTAATCGTGTATTTTCCAGCTCTGTTACTCTCTAAATTAGAAACAATCAAGGAGAGAAGATAGAGGTATTAATTAACAAAAAATAACCGCTTTTATCTTGAAATCATGACTTATGAGCAATGGATGTTTCTAGAATTTAATTTCTCTGAATAGAGATTATTGGGTATCAAGCAGCTATTTTTTCATCATAATAAATGTTAAAATTTTATCTGTTTTTTCATACACTTCCTTTTGTTCTTGGACAAGAAGCCCATTTCTTATTTCTTTCTTTTTTTTTTTTTTTTTTTTTTTTGCGGGTCTGGGGATGGAACTCAGGGGCATTCTACCTCCGAGCTACACCCCCTGCCCTATTTTTTATTCTTTATTTTGAAACCGGGTCTCACTGAGTTGCAGAGGGCCTCACTACATAGCTGAGGCTGTCTGCTAACCGTGATCCTCTGGTCTCAGCCTCCCGAATGCTGGGATTACAAGCGTGCGCCATCACGCCTGGCTCTCTTATTTCTTTAGAATGTGAAATAGTTATCTCTGGACAAGTTATAAAGTGCCTCTTCTTTCTTTACTTTACACTGGTTTTTTTTTCCACCTTCTGAATGTTGGAATTTCAAGAATGTATTTGTATCCCAGAAATCAGATTACTATCAGGAAAAACAAGAAAAAGAAAAGCTTTCACTTTGCAAAAATTCATTACCCTTAATGTAGAATAATGCTCATTATTACACCTAGCAGGGGAGTGGTGTGGATTATCTTGGGAGCTGGCCTCTGAAACCTGTTACTCTTGGCAGGTAAAGTGATTGAGATGAAAATGTTAATCTAGCTGAACAGGTAAGAGTCAGTGTTGTTGGGGGTGGGTGTGAAAAGAAGCAGAGTTACTGAGGCCTCTTTCACATCACAGAAAAAAACAAAACCTGGAGAACAGCATAGAGAGCCATGATAGATACAGCAATCACTTTTTAAACTTTCCTCCAAAATTGAAAGTATTTGTCCAAACATATGGGTCCAGAGCATTTAGATCATATTTAGATAAAAAGTCATCTAGAAAACAATAGCACGACTTCAACTTTCTATTCTAAAGCAATGAAACAGAGAGGCGGTGGGACAGAATGAATAGAATGCTGGGCTTGTTAGGACACTGAGTGGTGATTCTGGCCTGATCGCTAATTGCGTTAATTAGCTGTGAGCTGTGAGTAAGTCACTCGATCTCTTTGGAATTTCTTTTTTTTTTTTTTAATTTGAAAAATGATGGGATTGGCCTGGGTTGTTATTGCCTTTTTCTGGCTTAACAGAATATGATTAGGTGTTATATACTGTAAAGAAATGCTCTATTATGAAACTGGAGTGGTCTTTTGGAGGACTACTGGAGGCTGAACCCAGGGGTATTATTCCTCTGAGCTACACCCTCAGCTCTATTTTATTTTTAATTTTGAAACAAGGTCTCACTAAGTTGTTGAGGCTACCCTTGAACCTGCGATCCTCCTGTCTCAGCCTCCCAAGTGTGTGATTATAGATATAGGGCGCTGCACCCAGCTTCTTTCTTGCTCTTATATCAGATGAAAGGTTTCTAGTCTGATAAAGCAGTGAATAGTAGTCCATGAAGGTCTGTGCATATGAACAAGGGTTGGCTAACAGGTTGTGTCTGACCGCCCAGGAGCAAACAGTTGGATCACAACACCCAAGTTTAGGGGAATAAAAGGTTTAATAAGCTTGTGGTTCAAGACAGGTATCTCAGATTTTGGCTCCTTCTTTTCCAAAACTCCCCAGAAATGACTGAAGTAACAAAGATGCTTTAAGCCCCAAGCAGCTCTGGAAAGCTGAGAAAAGAACTGTTGTCTGACACGAAGGATTTAGGTGGTGTTGAGAATGTGAACTCGGGACCCAGATGCGGTGTCCTTGGCAAGCTGCTGGCTCTCTCTGGGTCTTCCAGCTTTTGTGTAAGTTACTTACCCTCTGCCTCAATTTCTATGTCTGGAAAATGGAGATAGTAGAGATCACCTCATGCGTGTCACCGTGGAGATTAATCCAAGCCTAGCGCTTTGAACAGTACCTGATAAATAAGTTTTCACATCTTACCTATAATTATTGTTATTACAGATGGCATTACAGCTGCAATTATGAGCTTAATATTTGAATATTAAAGCGGATAGGGTTAGACATGAATGATAATGCATTCACCAAGGTTTAAGAAAAATATCTCCAATCCTATTTGGGTGAAAGATAATAGCTGTGATGACCCCTTGATAAAGAAACCTAAGCTCTTAGGCAATAGAAGCAGAGGCAGGCAGCCAGGAGGATAATTAATTACAGTGCCGCGCGGTAACCGAATGAGCCTTTTCTTCTCCCAGTGCCTGCTGGAACATTTGCCCCCAGGTTAAAGCTATGAGTCCTGCTCTCTAAATTAACTGGAATATTTGCTGCCAGATCCTGCCAAGGTGGGTCCTGGAAGCAGAGAGAGAAACGAGACAATATTCCAGCTAACTTCCATCTGTCCTAAGAAAGGTGAAAATGTAGCTTAGTTTTTAAACTGGGACACTTCTGAGTAAAAGAAAGCATTTCTAATAATTATGCTGAGTCAAGAGAGGTCACCTGTGACTGCTGCAGCTAACTAGGACATGATCTCCCTGGCCATAGGGGTAGAGAGCCCCAGAGAGGCCCACTTGGGCACACTCTCCCTTGTAGTTCCCTGCCCAGGAACTACAGTAGTTACCAAGAAAATAAAAAATTTCATGAGCTGAAATATTCTAGGTATCAACTAGAAGAATTTATTTATGACATTATAAGTGTGAATAGGTAACCAAGAAGTCACAAACATTTGAAAAAACAAACAACACCAGCATGAAAATGTACTACTGCACCATAGAAACAAGAGAAATTCCCTGTGAAAAAACAAAATTAAAGCAAGAAACAGAGAGATCCATATGGATTTATTATATCCATAAAACAAGAAGAGGCTGCTATTTTTAAAAGAAGCAACCTAAGCTTTGGGAAACTTAAAAAAAAATTGGCTCTACTTTAAGGTTACCAGATTGAATAAATAAAAAATAAAGGACACCCAGTTAAATTAAATTTGGGTGCTTTTTCATCCCTCATGTATCTGTATGCTGAATAAAAAAAAATTAAATAAGACATTATGCTGTTTTGTTCTGAAATGAGTTATAAATATCTAAATTCCATACCTTTTCTTTTAATTATATTTTCATTGGTTTTCTTTAATAATTCTTTGTTAGAATTTGCCTATAAATTTTCTTGCAATAACAGTCTATTTATATAACACAGGTTCTCCAATTGTCTTATACAACTATTTTATTCTTTTGTCCATCAAACCTTCATTTATGAGAACACATACTCAACATTAGCATCATTAGTCTGTATACTGAACATGTTCTGGCCCCAAATTGACAACTTTGATAATTACTTTCCAAATCTGATTTGTTAAAACACACAGTACCAGTGGCATGGTGCCGCACACCTGTAATCCTAGTACAAGGGTGGCTGAGACAGGAGGATTGTAGGTTTGAGGACAGCCTCAGCAAATAGTGAGACTCTATCAGCGTCTAGCAAGATGCTGTATCAAAATAAAATAGGGCTGAGGCTGTAGCTTGGAGCTAGAATGCCCCTGGGTTCAATCCCTAGTACCACAACAAAACAAAAATAGAACTGATATTTCATGGTAAAACTTTCTATTCCGATCCATTGACCTATGTGTCTTTTTTTTTTTTTTGGTACTGGGGGTGGAACCCAGGGGCATTCTACCTCGGAGTTATACCCCCTAGCCCTATGTTTTATTTTTTATTTTAAAACAGGGTCTCATTAAGTTACTCACAAAGTGCCTCAATAAGTAGCTGAGGGTGACCTCGAACTGTGATCCTCTTGTCTCAGTCTTCCAAATGCTAGGATTACAGGTGTGTGCCACCACACCCGGTTAACCTTTTTTATTTTATTTTTGTGGCACTGGGATTGAACCCAGGGCATTCTACCTCTGAGTTACACTCCTATCCAAATATATATATATAGTACTGGAAACCCTTCTACCTCCGGGCTACACTCCCAGACCTATTTTATATATTTTTATTTGGAAACAGGGTCTTCTAAACCAGTGCGGCTGGCTTCGAACCTGCGTGATCCTCCTGTCTCCACCTTTCAAGCACGGGGATTACAAACATGTGCCACCATGTCTGGCTTATATTTTATATTTTTAATTTAATTTTATTTTGTGGTACTGGGGATGGAAACCAGGGGCATTCTACCCCTAAGTTACAACCCCAGCCCTATTTTTTATATTTTATTTTGAAACAGGGCCTCACTAAGTTGCTGATGCTGGCTGCAAATCTGTGATCCTCCTGTCTCAGCTTCCCAAGTACTGGGATTATAGATATGTACCACCATTCCTACATGTGAGAATTCCACTTGTTGCCATGTTGGAAGGGTATGTGGATACATCCATGGAATAAATGGAATTTTTCATGGGATGAACTCCATTTCAAAAGATACTTCTGCCAAGTGCCATACTATCCACTTTAAATTGGAATTACTTTTCTTGTCCTTAAGTACTATTTTTCCTTCTATGAACAGCCTTGGCACTTAGATGAATATTTCATTGGTTCTCTCCTTTTAATAATACATTCAATACTTTGTTTAATGCCGTAGGGTGTTTTGGCTAGAATATATGAGCTGAAAAAACTGATGTGAATATGTGTCATAGAATATCATTGTAACTGCTGTCTCTATTACTATGCCTTACTCGCCTAAATTTCTCCTAGTTAAAAATTATTTTATCACTTGCTTTGGTACTAGTTGAGAAAATGATACATCTATTATCTTTAGGTGCTTGTATATACTGGTTTATATATGACTTGATTGTTTCTTGATATTGAATGAATCATTGTATCCTGAGACTTTCAAAATAACTTTCCCCCTGTTTAAGAATATCCCACTCTTCAAAAAAATTTATCATAGAATTTAAAAATTTGGGTTTTGAAGTTTTAGGTTCAAAGATGTACGAATATAAAGTAGACAACATCAACCATTGCAAGATTGGAAAAGATTAAATTTGATAATCTCATAATACTGCCAATGTGTCTAGCTCTTTGAGTACAGGTCACATAACTAGGGGTTGAGCTGTTCAATAGGTGGAGAATTTATGGGTTAAGGAGAAACTGAACTAGAGATCTAATGCAAAAAAGGGAACTTCCAGTTTGCCTACCAGGGACAATTAAGAATCAGGATCATCTCAAAAATCTTAATAGAATTAAAAACTATGGGGGAAAAACCCCCAGAAGCGCAAAATATTAAGAAATTATAACCATGGTGGAAAACTTTAAACATACTCTCCCAGAAACTGCCAGATAAAGTACCCACAAAGCAAGTAAGTGCTCAGAAAATTAGAGTGGAACAACCTCCAGGCTTAAACATATAGAATGCCTAGTTAGGCAGAGGAGATAAATTATGTTGTTAGGAAACACATCAACTAGGATAGTCAGTGTTTTTCTTTGACCTCTAGATATCATTTTAGGTGAAGCAACTTTAAATTTAAAGCAATGCATCAAAATTTTATTCTGAGCCAGGCGTGGTGGCCACGCTTGTGAGGTGGAGACAAGCTTGGGACAATCCCCGCGCTTGGGAGGTGGAGACAAGAGGATCGCGCTGGTTTGGAGACCCTGTTTCCAAATAAAAAAAATATAAAAGAGGTCTGGGAGTGTAGCCTGGAGGTAGAAGGCTTCCAGGAACCCCAGTACCACCACCACCACACACACACACACACACACACACACACACACACACACACACACACAATTATTCTGAACGAAAAATGGAACATAATTTCTCTTGTACTTCCATATTTTTTGGATAAAAGCTGATTTTTAAATATTTATTTATTTATTTATTTATTTATTTATTTATTTTTGCAATGCTAGGGTGTAAACCCAGGCCTCATGCATGCAAGCCAAGTACTTTGCTTTACCACTGAGCTATATCTCCAGCCTTGAGTTGTTTTTTCTTGTATAGCCCATTCAAATATATAAGCCTTGGTCTATCCTGTTAGGAAAAGGGAGAACAGATTTAGATAAGCAGTGTTCAAATCTGCAAGGACACAAAGCTACGGATTTGAAAAAAACTTTAAAAAATTAAATAGAATATGATGTACAACTTTAAAAAGTTTGAAAAAATAAATTCATCCTTTTCTAGGGGAGTAAAAATGATTTTAAAAATTCAAGGAAAGGTAGAAAATTTGAATAATTCAGCAACTATAGAAAAAGTGGAAAATCAGAAAAGGTCTTTCTTCACTAAAAGACACTTCTCTCAGGTGATTTTATAAGTAGGTTTCTTAATCCTTCAGGGAAGAACTATCATATTTAATTCGATAAAACATGGAAAAAGATGCATTTTTTGAACTTTGATGTATAGGGTGAAATATTTCTGGCAAAAATACTATATAAATGTTGTGTGCATATTGGTGCACACATAACACACCTACGAACCAATGTATCTGTGAAAATAGTCACAAAGATATTAAATAAATGACAACTAAATACTGTTCCACATTAAGGATCAAGAAGAGTTATATAAAATATAAATGTGGCCAGGCGTGGTGGCGCACGCTTGTAATCCCCGCGCTTGGGAGGCGGAGACAGGAGGATCGCGCAGGTTCGAAGCCAGCCACGTGCGCTGGCTTAGGAGACCCTGTTTCCAAAATGAAAAAATGTAAAAATAGGTCTGGGAGTGTAGCCCGGAGGTAGAAGGGCTTCCAGGAACCCCAGTACCACCAATATATATATATATATATATATATATATATATATATATATATATATATATATATATATATGTGTGTTGTACCATTTAGAAATATATCAATATGAATGTACTATATTAAAACAAAAAACCATAAATTATCTAAACAGTAAGAGAAAAGGCATTTATTCAGGTAAAATTCAAGCTCTACTTTTATTAACAACACAAACATACAAGAAAAAACTCACACCTTTATTTAAAGGTGTAATAAAAGGTTTTCAGAATAAGAGGAATTTATTATAAATCATTATGAAATATATTCCTTTATTTAAAAATGGTAATAAAAGATTTTCAGAATAAAGGAATTTATTATAAATCATCATGAAATATATTCAATGGTTAATTTTTTATGAGATGTTATTTAAGTGAAAGGACAGGGAAAAGAAATCTGTCACTGCTATTTTTCAACATTATCTTCATGATCCTCATAGAGGAAAAGAGCAAAGAGTTACCAACACTGGAAAAGAAGAGAAAAAAATTGCCATGATTTGCTATAAATAATGCAAGAAACAAAACCAACGAACCAACGAACCAATGGCACTTATGACATTCCATAAGATGAAAGAAGCCAACCTTATGAAAGCTAATATTTTGCCTAGGTGTGAAAAATAATCAACTAGAAAATGCAGCGGAGAAGAGATTATAGCCATAATAAAGCTAAAGTATAAAACATACAGAAATAAACAAAATAAATGGTTATAACCTAAAGAAAAACAACAAAGCTTTACTGAAGCCAATAAAAAAGTCAGAATAAATGGAAAATGTCATTTCTCCCAGATGTAGAAACTCAGTATTTTAAAAAATATCAGTTCTCCTTAACCTACTCTATAAATATAATGTGATGCCAATTAAGATACTAACTGGATTTTAAAAAATGTTTCTTGGCTATGCACCATTTGTATTTTGTCTAAAGAATAAGATAAATCCCTAGACTTTGTTGCTTAATACAACCAAGGTTTATTTCTCATGGTGCACAACTGCAATCCCAGTAACGGGGAAGCTGAGGCAGGGGGATTGCATGTCAGAGGTCAGCCTTTGCAACTTAGCAAGACTCTGTTTCAAAAAAAAAATTAAAATAAAAAGAGCTGGAGGTGTAGCTCAGTGGCAGAGTACCACTGGGTTGAATCCCTACTATCATTAAAAAAAGAAAATTAAAAGAGTTCCTAGTTGTGACTTCCAAAAATTATTCTGTAAGCCATGCACTATCCATTGTGTGGTTTTGGTATCTTCTTAGGTCTCACCATAATACATGAAAATGGCCTTTTCCTTTATACATTATCTGTGTTTGCGTTTCTTTTTTTTTGGGGGGGGGCTGAAAATGATTATAAAAATATTCTCTATACTACTTTACTATTTTGTCTTTCATGTTTGAAATTTTAGCAGCCTAGATTTTTTTCGATATGATGTAAAGTAGAAATCTTTTTTTCCGGCCGGGCTTGGTGGTGCACGCTTGTAATCCCGAGCTTAGGAGGCTGAGACAGGAGGATTGCATAGGTTCAAAGCCAGCCTCAGCTACTTAGTGAGGCTCTCAGCAACTTAGTGAGACCCTGTTTCCAAATAAAATATAAAATAGGTCTGGGAGTATAGTCTGGAGGTAGAAAGCCCCTGGTTCCACCCTGAGTACCACAAAAAAAAAAAAAAAAAAAAAAGGAAATCTTTTTTTCCCCCACAAAATCTTTTAAAGATAAAACAAAGATAAAACAAATCTCAGCCCTGCACTCTGCCAGCATGCCTTGTTTCTACTAGAAGCATGTTAGACCAGAAGGCTATGTAGCAAAGAGTCTTTAAGAGCATTTGGTTGGGAGAAGTAGATCAAGCAGGTCTCGAGGAAACCTGTGCAAACCCCACAGCAGAGCTCCATCCTGCACACTAGAGCGGCCCTTGTCGTTTCAGGTCCTCGGGGGTCTTATTCACCACATGCCCACTGTACTCTTCCTCAGTGTCAGGCTGCCATCTTTCTGAAGCCTTCTGCAGTTCCAGCTTGGCCCACGAGGAGACAGCGCCTGTGTCATATCAGCAAAGTGGGCAGTATACCAAACCCCTCAAGCCCTGAGTGAGCTTGGCGCCGTCCAGCAAAGTGCCGCTGGGAGGCTTCAGGCCCTCGGTACCTGAGTTTCCCAAAATTTTACAGTGGTAGCTGATATTTAGGCCACGAAGCATATACATCCAGTAGGGAACGTGCTGAAAGAAACCAAATGAGAAACAGTATTAGTTTATGAAGGTCTGCATTTGCTTTCAAAATGGAGAGCGGGGAGGAAACAGTGGAGTGGGACGCATTTTTCTGTCCCAGCCCAGGGGCAGGTTTTTGGGTTGTAAATGATCGCATTCTCTTTATTTTATTTATTATTTATTTATTTATTTATTTATTTGCGGTACCGGGGATTGAACCCAGGGGCATCCTACCTTCGAACCACACCCTCAGCCCTATTTTTTATTATTTATTTTAAAACAGAGTCTCACTAAGTTGCGGAGGGCCTCATTAAGTAGCTGAGGCTGTTTGCGAAGCGCGATCCTCGTGTCTCAGCCTCCGGAATGCTGGGATTGCAAGCGTGCGCCACCACGCCCGGCTTCTCATTCTCTTTATCTTCCCCTTTCACTCCCATCCATTTGTTCCTCTTCTTCCTCTTCTCGCCCCTCCCCTGTCCTCGCTGGCTTTCTGTTGTACATTTTCATGAGTCAGCTGCGGATGTTCCCCAGGAATCTCCACATGTTCATAGATCTGGGCTTCTAGGAAAGCGAGCTCTTTGTTCCTCTTGGTGTTTTACTTAGTGTCCTTTGATTGGGGATTTTTGGCAAGTAGAGAGGTGTCAAGTGACTCCAGGGACTTTCCTTTGGTGCCAGTAGCCTCTGGGCTCGCTCTCCTATTGGTCCTTCTGCACTTCAGGTCTAAGGCCAACAGTGCCAATTTCAACCTGTCCAGACCCAGGGAGGCAGCTCTTCCCAGGAGCAAAATGCAGAGAGGTCAAGATGGGCCCCAGCATGGCTAAGGGTGCTGCTTGTCTCTTCCTTTTTCCCACTTCTTTTCAAATTAAGTCTGAATCTGCCTCAAATGTTCATTCTGATCTTGAAGGGGCTTGGCTCTACCTGTGTAATCCAGAAGGTATTCAAACAGCATCTCTAGGTACCTCTTAAACTCTGCATTTTTCTTTCTTTCTTTTTTTTTTTTTTTAATGTCAACTAACTGGTCAGAGATGGACAGCTATGAGACGTAATCCAGCTTCTCAGATGCCTTCAGGTTAATGTACTTGAGGTAACAGTGTTGGTGATCAAGGTAACGCCCATATCCCTCTTCATTTGTGGAGTCCACCAAGTTTTGTGCCTCTTCGCTTGCCTCCAGGAACTCCTCAGATTCCACCGACATTGGCACACAGATCTCGTTTGGCTGCTTCCGATGGAATTCTGTTATTTGCTTGAGTCTGTTACAGAATGCAGCAAACTCATCGGGTCCAGAGATAGCATTGAGCTCCTCCTTTTATAAACCATCCTTACCATCATGCAAATCTCTCGGGTTCCCACTGACCTCCGTCTACCTATCTTGCATGGCCCGCCTGCGGTGGTCTGAACTGATCTGGTCTCGGAGCGTGGACTTCTTAGTAAGCATCTCTTTGGCCATGACATCCATGAGCTGTTCCTTCTCCTCATGATATGGCCACTGCCGCTTCAGAATTGTCTCCATCTTCCTTTCCTTGTGACACCCCAATTCACACCACCAACCATAAAGTAGAAATCTAACTTTATTTTTTATCAGATGAAGAGCTAATTGTTTCATTACCATTTACCGAGAAGTGCATCCATTCCCAATTTATATGAAATGATACTCTTTTTAGATACTTAATTTCCATGTGTCCATAGTTCAGTTTTACCCATTAGGGTTGAGTCAAGGTGGTGACCTTTAGAGTCCAGACCCTCAAGAACTATGCTATCCTGCCTTGTGTGCAATATATTATCTTTTTTTTTTTTTTCTTCCAGTACTAGGGATAGGACCCAGGGGCATTCTACCTCCAAGCTACACCCCCCAGTCCTGTTTTTAATTTTGAAACAGGGTCTCACTAGGTTGTGGAAGGCCTCACTAAGTAGCTGAGGCTGGCAGTGAACCTGTGATCCTCCTGTCTCAACCTCCCAAGTACTGGGATCACAAGTGTGCGCCACCACGCCCTGCTTGTTTTCGCTTTTAAAAATAAAGGTGTTAGTGTATTTTTGTATGGGTGTATGTTGAGTGTGGAAAGATACTTGGAAATGTAAAGTTGGTTACCCCACCTGGTGGTAGTTATGAAGAGTTTTTCACTCTTTGATTTTGTATAGTTCAATCTTTTTCACAAACATATTCCTTGTTAATACAGTAACATCTTTATAAAAATTTTCCTAGTTTGATGAATGTATTAAAGTGATACAAAAATTAAGAAACCAAATTGAGACACCAACTTAATTAAAAATTAAGATACCAAAGTAAGTACCCATGGAAGAGTCTTTTTATGGTAAAAATGTAATTGATGGCGAATCTCTTTGATTTCTTTCTTTTTTTTTTTTTTTTTTTTTTGAGGTACTGGGGATGGAACCCAGGGGCATTATTTCCCTGAGCTATACCCCCAGCCCTATTTTTATTCTTTATTTTGAAATAGGGTCTGATTAAGTTGCAGGGGCCTCACTAAGTAGTTGAGGCTGGCCGTGAACCTGCCATCCTCTTGTCTTAGCTTCCCAAGTATTGGGATTGCAAGCCTGCAGCACCATGCTCAGCTGTCTAAATTCTTGAGGTATGTGGGTTGTAATTTACGTCCAACTGGTCTCTCTAATTTGATAAATATTTGCTAAATTTTTGAATATATGCTCATTAAATATACATTATTTTACTTATTTTAGTTTCTTTTTTATCATGGTTTTAAACCTTTGTCTAACATTTTATTTATGCTATTGAATTAGAAATCTAAGACCCTCTTAAAATGCATTTCACCAATGGAAATCATAAGAAAAAAAGTAAGGAAATTATAAGGAAAAAAATTGTAAGGGAAAAATGTTTAGTGGCACATCATGATTTTTATCCCCAATGAGAGGAAGATAATAATACAAAACCAAATTATAAATCATCTTTGAATTCCAAATTGTAAAATAATATTGAATTTTAGAGCTTATAAGCTTTCCCTTGCTTTGGGAAATCAGTTTTCAGTTGAACTGCGTGAAATATAATGGCTACTGTTTCTTTGTTTTTAAGAGGAGATTGTGTTTGAAAGACAAGGACTTTGCTGCCAATTAGAAGCACGTCTTTGCATTTGAGAGAAACCCGGAGCCTCTGGAACATACTGTGACAATCCACTGCACTTAGCAACTGCAGGAGCGTGGGCTGGGAGTGTGTGCAGCCTAGTGACATTAAGAAATCAATTTGCAAAGAGGTGGTTTGAAATTTTCAGACTTTTCCAAGGTGTTGTGAGGAGGTGTTGAAGCCATGAAACAATTAGCAGATGACATGCATTTCACTGCTCGTATAATATTCTGTAGCTCAAATTTCCCTGCATATGTTTTTGGCTTCACTTTTTTCGCCCTCGTAACCCAAAAGAATAACTTCACGCCTTGTGGACATACATACAAGAGAAAAGCCCTCTATTGTTTTTGTCTCTGGTGTTCAGGCCCTTCTTAAAGCTCTTTCTTCTTTCAGAATCATTCTTTATAAAGGGATAAATGGGATCATAAGGTGCTCAGAGATTTGGAGAGGTATTAAAAATAAGCCTAAATTGCAATATTAGATATCTTCCAAAAGAACAAGAAGAAAAAGTCCTGGAAATTTATTCAAGACATAATAGAGTATAGGAAACAAAATCAGATTTATTTATTTTTTATTTTATTTGAGGTACAAGGGCTGGAACCCAGGAGCATTCTACCTTTGAACTACACCTTCAGCCCTATTTTTATACTTTAATTTTGAAACAGGGTCTCACTAAATTGCAGAGGGCCTCACTAAGTAGCTGAGGCTGGCTGCAAATCTGTGATTCTCCTGTCTCAGCCTCTCAAGTACTGAGATTACAAGTATGTGCCACCGTGCCTGGTTTAGGCAATCAGATTTAACATGTCCAAAAATATACCAATAATCTTCCTTTCTGTCTAATCAATGTTTTTTGTTTCAGAGCATCAGAAAACAAATTGAGTTACTTGGCATTCTCTCCCCAAAAGTGAATTTCTTATAAGGATGTCCAGAAACAAAGGCAGGAAAGCATCTGAGTATGTGGACAGGATTAGAATCAGGATCTGCAAACTCTTATTGGCATAGGCGATCCTTTCTCCAGTTTCTGCTCTTGCTTTTTGGCGACATCTTCTCCAAAGTTGCTTTCTCTGAATCTCCAGAGAAATTATAAGGAAAAAATTAACTAAAAAACTAACCACCTTTATATTTCACTTCCAATGTGCCTAGAAAAATCTCACTTTCAGATTCCCCCACGAGGAAGGATCTGATTGGCTCATTAAGGTCATGGGTTCATCTCTGGTCCAATCACACAAACAAGACTGCTGGTGAGTGGGGAACTGTTTGTGAAGAAAACAGTTATGTGCATTGCTTGTCCACAGGACAGTTGCGTAGCAGGCTCCCCGAGTCATTTCTTATAGCTCTTATATAGATTAGTAAACACTTGTATTTTTTCAGGCTCTCAGTCATGAAAACAAACTCATTTTCAACTTGAAAATGAAAAATTTCCCCTACCTTTCAGATTTGTCACCCATTTTTATCTATTCACTTCTTCAACCATCCTTTTGTGGAGTAACAAACTAAGTTTCAGCATTCTTCTAAGAATTTGGAATACAGCAATTAACACACAAATAATCCCTGGCCTGTTAAATTTTATTGATTCCTGCTCTTAAATTTATCATTTCTTCCCTTCTATTTACTTGGATATCCCTCCTCTTCTCTTCTTGCTTTTGTTTTGAATAATAAAAACAAGTGGGAATTGTTGTTGTTGTTGTTGTTGTTATTATTATTATTATTATTATTATTATTATTATTATTGGTGGTAATTTTGGTGATACTGGGGGTGGAACCCAGAGGCTTTCTACCTCCAGGCTATAATCCCAGACCTATTTTATATTTTATTTGGAAACAGGGTCTCACTAAGTTGCTGAGAGCCTCACTAAGCAGCTGAGGCTGGCTTCGAACCTGTGCGATCCTCCTGTCTCAGCCTGCCAAGCGCAGGGATTACAAGTGTGCGCCACCACGCCGGGCACTGGGAATTGGTATTATTATTTGGCTACTTTTCATCCTTCGAATGCAAGCATTTAGTGCTCTAAATTTATCAGTACTGCTTTTCCTGAGTCCCACGCTTTCCTATGTTGTGTTTTCACTTTCATTTAGTCAGTGTATATTTGATTTCTTTGGAGACTTTCTCTGTGACCAATGAATTGTTCAGCAGTTTGTTGCTTAGTTTGCAAATATTTGAATCTTTTCTTTTCTTTTTCCACTACATATATTTAGTTTAAGTTCACCGTGGCTGGAGAACACACCATGTAATTTTAATTCTTTTAAATATTTTTCTGTTTGCTTTATGGCTCAGGATATGATCAATCTTGGCATATATGTGTGGATGCTCAAAAAGAATGGTACAAGCCAGGTGTGGTGGCACACGCTTGTAATCCCAGCATTCGGGAGGCTGAGACCCGAGGATAGCGGTTCTCGGACAGCCTCATCTACTTAGTGAGGCCCTCTGCAACTCATTGAGACCCTGTTTCAAAATAAAGAATAAAAAATAGGGCAGGGAGTGTAGGTTGGAAGTTGAATATTCCTGGGTTCCATCCCCACCCCACAAAAAAAAAAAAAAAAAAAAAAAGAATGGTACTTTTTTTTTTTTTTCCGGTACTGGGGATTGAACCCAGAGGCATTCTACCTCTTTATACCCCCAGCCCCCCCCTTCTTATTCTTTAGTATGAATCAGGATCTCACTAAATTGTGGAGGGCCTCACTAAGTAGCTGAGGCTGGCTTCAAACCTGTGATCCTTCTGATCTCAGCCTCCCAAGTACTTGGATTACAAGTGTGCACCGCCACGCCCAGTTTAAGAAGGGTGCATTCTATTCATGTCAAGTAGGTCTTTTTGGTTCATGATGCTGTTGAATTTTTCCATAACTAGATTATTTTCTGTTTAGTTCACCTATCCATTGTAGAGAGAGGGGTATTTTTTATGGATTTTTTTTTAATTGGTGGAGAGAGGGGGTATCGAAATGCTTAACAGTGACTACTGTGGATTTGCCCACTTATCTTTAGTTCCATCAGTTTTTACTTCAGATATTTTGAAGTTCTGTTGCTTGTTGCACACACACTTGGGATTACTATGTCTTCTTGATAGATTGACTTTTTTTTTGTGGTATTAGGAATGGAACCCAGGGGCAATCTACCTCTGAGATACACCCCCAGCACTAGTTTTTTATTCTTTGTTTTGAAAAAGGGTCTCACTGAGTTGCAAAAGGCCTCACTAAGTAGCTGAGGCTGTCTGAGAACCGCAATCCTCCTGTCTCAGCCTCCCGAATGCTGGGATCACAGTGGCGTGTGCCACCACGCCTGACTCTTGTTATGTAATGTTCCTCTCACTGATTTTCTTTGTTCTGAAGTTTGTTTTTTTGAGATGAGGTCTTGCTTTATTTCTCGAGCTGGACTTGAACTTCTGGGTCCAAGTCATTATTTTCCTGCTTACGCCTCTTAAGAAGCTGGGATTATAGAAACATGCCACTCTGCCCAGCTTGAAGTCTATTTTATCTAAAATGAAAATGGCCACTTGTTCTTTTTTATTTTTAATTTTTGCAATAATAGAATGGAACCCAAGGGTATTCTACCTCTAAGCTACACTCCCAGCCCTAATTTTTATTCTTTATTTTGAAACAGGGTCTTCTTACTTACTTGTAGAGGGCCTCACAAGTAGCTGAGACTGGCCATGAACCTGCAATCCTCCTGTCTCAGCCTCCCAAGTACTGGGATTACAAGCGTGGGCCACCAGGCCCAGCTGCTTGTTCTTTCTTTGGATCTATATTTTCATGGCCTATATTATTCACCCTTTTAATTTCAAGCCACCAGCATCACCATATTTGAAGAATTTCTAGTAGACAGTGTATAGTTAGATCATTTTTTTTCTCCCTCTTTTTTTCCCCTCTCTCTGCAAATCTCTACATTCATTTGATGTATTTAAACCATTTATGTTTCATATAATTCTTGACATATTATGGCTTGAGTCTGTCATTTTATTTTTTGTTTTATTTGTTAATTTATTTTGTTTTTTCTCCCCTTGCTTTCCTGGGGATTACGTAAGACCTGTTTTTACATTTTTTAAATTTTAAAACAGGGTTTCCTAAGCCAGCACGAGGGTCTGGCTTCGAACCTGCGCGATCCTCCTGTCTCTGTCTCCCAAGCGCGGGGATTACAAGCATGCGCCACCATGCCCGGCTACTACGTAAATATTTCTAAAAATTCCATTTTGATTTAACAGTAGAGGTTTTGTATCTCATATAGTTTTTTTCAGTGGTTGCCCTAAATGATTGTGCGTGTGTTATTTGCACATGCACATGTGTATATGTAGAGGGGATATATAGTTGATAACAGTCTAATTGTGCTCATGTCCTAGCAGTTCAAGTAAAAATGTGGAAAACTTACCTCTAAATGTCTTTACCCATCCCACTTATAATTACTTTAAATTTTTCCTTTATATATATTAAGGGCCACATCAGACAGTGCTTTAATTTTTGCTTCGGCTGTCAACATATTTTAGAAAATTCAAGAGGAGATGAAAGTAGATTGCATTTATAATATGTTCTCTTTGCCTCTCTCGGCCATTGTTCTTCTTTCTGTAGCACGTAAAGTTTCTTCTTTAGTCATTATTTTCCTGTTTAGAGAGTTTCCTTTGGCCATTATTCTAGGACAGCTTTGCTGGTGACAAATTCTTTTCATTTTTCTGCATCAGAGAATGTCTTGGTTTCTTCTTCATTCCTGAAAGATATATTTTTCACCAGACGTAGAATATTTTCTTTTTGTTGTCAATAGTTTATTTAGCACTTGAAAAATGTTGAGCTACTTCCTTCTGGTGTCCATGGCTTCTGAGGAGAAATATCAAAATTGTTTTTCTCATATATAGAGGGAGTATCATTTCCCTGTTACTTTTTTTTAATGTCTTTCCCCGTTGTCTACTGTTGGCTTCCCTGTCTCCGAAACAGGAGGCTGTTCCTTGGGTTCTATACTCCACTTTCATCTTCTAGAGTTTTTAAATATTTGTTTTATATATAATGTCACTGATTTTTTTTTAGCTCCTTTTTCATGGGGAGAAGAGGGGAAAGTATATCTGTTCTTTATTTCTGGAAGGAGTATTCCCCAATAAGTATATTAAGTAGCAAGAATAGAATTTGGTGGTACCGGGGGTGGAACCCAGAGGCTTTCTACCTCCGGACTATACTCCCAGACCTTTTTTTTTATATTTTATTTGGAAACAGGGTCTCACTAAGTTGCTGAGAGCCTCACTACATAGCTGAGGCTGGCTTCAAACCTGCGCGATCCTCCTGTCAGCCTCCCAAGCGCGGGGATTACAAGCGTGCGCCACCACGCCCGGCTAGTAGCAAGAATAGAATTTGATTGTGTGGAACTGGGGATTGAGTGTAGGGGCATTTACCTCTGAACTATACTCCGAGCCCTTTTTATCTTTAATTTGAAAGCAGTCTTGCTAAGTTACCCCATGCTGTCCTTGAACCTGGGATCATTCTACCTCCGCCTTCCAAGTACTGGGATTATAGTTCTGAGCCATGGAACCAAGCTAGGAATATGTAATGCAGGCAATTAGACAAGAGGGCTGTGAAGCCGAAGAGACGACAGCAAGGCAACCCAGACACCAGTGGAATCAGTGAAGCAACCCAGACACCAATAACATTGGTGAAGCAACCCAGACACTAATAACATTACTAATATGCCAGAAGGACAGGAGCAGCCCAGGAGCTGCTCACCCATGGAGGGCCTGTCCAGTGGGAACCAGAGTCATGAAGGAGGTCTATCCAAGGAAGTGCTACCCAAGGCTGTTGGAATCAGGGAGACAAACACTCTGGCTTCTCTCTTCCTTTCACCTTCAAGTTTTCATAAGCACCTCTCATTGACCAAATCAAACTAGAAGCCAAAGGGAAGGGAAATGGGAAATGAAGTTCCTTGTGACACAGAGTAGCAGAAAAGGCAACCAGAAGCCAGTCATGATGGCGCACGTATTTGGGAGGCTGAGACAGAAGGACCACAGGTTTGAGGCCACTTTCAGTAATTTAGCAAGACCCTGTTTCCAAAAAAATATTCAATAAAATCTGGAGGCGTAGGTTGGAAGTAGAATGCCCCTGGATTCAATCCCCAGCATCAACCCCACCCTTCCAAAATAAGAAACAAAAACGGCAACAGGATGTTAATAAGAGCAGGAAACCCAGGGAGACAGGGAGGGAGGACCTGAGGACAATCAGATAGATGCCTATCACTTTCCACTTCCCTGATGAGTAGACAGAGTTAAGTGACAGGGTCAGAGCCCCACAGTGAGCAAGCGACTATGGGAGGACCTACCGCCATCCATTTTGCCCAGGGCGCCTCGCTGGCATTGTGCTCAGGACATCTGAGGCCCCGAGGAGGCACAAGTATTGGAAATTCTGGGTTTGTAGAGTCTATTGTCAATCCTTATTTACCCATTTAGATAAATATTAGTGGTTAAATACCACTAAGTGTGAATTATTAGCTTAAAAGTATTTAGGGGAGCAAGGGAGATTCTGAAGTCATGAAGGGTTGTGTCAGACACTATGTTTTCTCTGATGCTTTGCTTTCCATTTTTTTCTTATTTCTTCTTTTTTCTTCTTTCTCTCTTTCCCTCCCTTCCTCCCTCCCTTCCCTTCTTTCCTTCCTTCCTTCCTTCCTTCCTTCCTTCCTGGGATTGAACCCAGGGGGCATTTTAACTCTGATCTTTACCTCTAGCCCTTTGTATTTTTATTTTTTTTGGCACTGGGGATTGAATCCAGAGGTATTCTACTCCAAGCTACACTCCCATTATGATTTTATATATTACTTGGAAACAGGGTCTCACTAGGTTTCTGAGAGTCTCACTAAGTTGTCAAGACTGGCTTTGAACCTGTGACCCTCCTTCTCAGCCTCCAAGTACTGGAATTACAGGCTTTGGTTACTATTCTGATTACTCCTATAGATGAGAAAATTGTTGTGCAGAGAAGTTAAATTACTTTTCTGAGGTTGTAGAAAGCCTAGGTGGCCAGCAGGCACTCTGCCTCTGGAGGTCACATCCCCAAGCATTTTCCTCTTTTCCCTGTGACCATTGCCACAGTGACCTGGGCAGTGAATTTAGTGACAGCACATGACAATCACAGTGAAGAATGAACTCGCAGCAGCCGTAAGTGTAAACATGGGATGTGCATATGTTTATTCTATGAGCTTAATTATTAAATCTTTTTTTTTTTTTTTTTTGCGGGTCTGGGGATGGAACCCAGAGGCATTTGACTTCCAAGCTACGCCCCCTGACCTATTTTTTATTCTTTATTTTTGAAACAGGGTTTCACTAAGTTTCAACCTCACTAAGTAGCTGAGGTTGTCCGTGAACCACGATCCTCCAGTCTCAGCCTCCCGAATGCTGGGATTACAAGCGTGCGCCACCACTCCCGGCTAATTATTAAATCTTGGCAAACCTACTTTTTCAGCAACACTTTAAATACTTATGCAAATCTGGGAGGAAAAACAACTCTTGACAACTGAAAGGAGAAAAGTCTTGGCAAAGAGTATTTATTCTCATGATAATGAAGATTGAACAGATAAAAGTTACTTGAATCTTTCTTCAAGATCATTTTATTTTTTAACTCGCTGAGGCTGACCTCGAACCTGAGATCCTCCTGTCTCAGCCCCTTAAGTCCTAGGATTACAGGTGTATGCCACCATGCCTGACTAAAATTTTAGTTTTTCTCTGAGCAACATATTCTCTGACAGACTCGATTCTAAAAACCTTCTTCCCTCAGTGTCTAGCCAATCCACAGCCTGTTCAAACTCCTTCTGGATTTCAGTGTCTTTTTGCATATTTCCCTTTACTTTTTCCTGTGTAATAAACTGAGAGATTTAATCTTTGAATTCGTGTTTCAAGATGAAAGTTGGGGAGAAGAGGGATATCAGGGAGAGAGAGGTAGGATATATTTTGGAAGTCAATGTAGATGCTAACTCTTGGAGTTCAGTTTTAAAAATGAATGCGCCAGCCATGGTGGTGCATACTTGTAATCCCAGTACTTGGGAGGCTGAGACAGGAGGATCACAGGTTCATGGCCAGCCTCAGCTACTTAGTGAGGCCCTCTGCAACTTAGTGAGACCCTGTTTCAAAATAAAGAGTCAAAAAATAGGGTTGGGGTTGTAGCTCAGAGGTAGATGCCCCTGGATTCCATCCCCAATACCACACACAAAAAAAAGATGAATGAGTCAAATTATTTTTGGCCTTTTGGGGATTCATTAAATGAAACACAATGGCACATAGTCCAAGGATGTATTTTTAAATACTTCCACCAAAATGATGAAGTTAGTGTAAATTTTGTCCAGTTAGAAATTTAAGTTTATATTTTTGTTGCCATGTGCCTGTCTTTATGCTTTAGATAAAATATTTTCTAGAATGAGAGTAAGATAGATATGTTCATTGTAGAAAAATTGGAATATAGCTGGGCATGGTGGTACACACCTGTAATCCTAGCACTTGGGAGACTGAGACAGGAGGATCACAGGTTCCAGACCAGCTTCAGCTGGTCGAATTTGCTGAAGCAGAATAAAAGAGGGCTGGGGGTGTAGCTTGGAGGTAGAATGCCTCTGGGTTCAACCTTCAATCTGTGTGTGTGTGTGTGTGTGTGTGTGCGCGCGCGCGCGCGCACGCGTGCGTGTGTGGTACTGGGGATGGAACCCAGGGACATTCTACCTCTGAGCTACATTCCCAGTCTTGTTTTTTATTCTTTATTTTGAAACAGGGTCTCACTAAGTTGCAGAAGTCTCACTAAAGAGCTGAGGCTGGCCACAAAACCGTCATTCTCCTGTCTCGGCCTCCCAAGTACTGGGAATACAAGGGAGTACAAGCGTGCACTACCACACCTGGCTTAACCTTCAATCTTTAGTACCCCCCCTTAATGAATTATACAAAAAGAACACAAAGATTCATTATAATCTCATCTTCCTGGGTTACTAAACTGTTAATAGTTTTATATTAATATTTACATTTAAAATTGACTTTTTTTGTGGTACTGGGTGGGGATTGAACCAGAGGTATTCTACTTTTGAGTAACACCCCAGCAGAGTCTCACTAAGTTATGGAGGGCCTCACAAGTTGCTGAGGCTGGCCACGAACCTGTGTATCGCCTGTCTCAGCCTCCCAAGTACTGGAATTACAAGTATGCACCACCACACCTGGCTTAAAATTGACTTTTAATCTCATATGATCTCTTTTTTCTAATTCTAATTTTTCCCACATGTAGCTACTTTTAATAATTTACTGGGTAGGGTATTCATGTTTATTCCTATTCTCATTCTTAGCCTTTTTGTATTCTCCCCTCTCTCATAATACATATAAGCATACACATAAATAAAATGGTATTTATTCAATGTTATTTTGTAGCACTTTCTTAGAACTAAATATTAGCACATCATTCACAATATCCTGCAATTTTTATTAAGTCTTAAAAAATATTTTCATATCCAGACATAAAGATCCAGTACATTCAAGATGCTAACTAGCATTTAACACCATATGTTGCCGGGCGTGGTGGCGCACGCTTGTAATCCCCGCGCTTGGGAGGCTGAGACAGGAGTATCGCACGGGTTCGAAGCCAGCCCCAGCTACTTAGTGAGGCTTTCAGCAACTTAGTGAGACCCTGTTTCCAAATAAAATATAAAATAGATCTGGGAGAGCGCCGGGCGTGGTAGCGCATGCTTGTAATCCCCACGCTTGGGAGGCGGAGACAGGAGGATCGTGCAGGTTCGAAACCAGCCGCACTGGCTTAAGAGACCCTGTTTCTAAATTAAAAAAAGTATAAAATAGGTCTGGGAGTATAGCCCGGAGGTAGAAGGGCTTCCAGGAACCCCAGTACCACCAAAAAACCCCCAAAAAACCAAACAAAAAACCCACCATGTGTTAACTACAATTTACTACACATTGTCGATTTGCAGCTAGGTTGTTTCAAATGATTTATTGTTTTAAGCAGTTAATGTTAGCAGTGAGCATCTACTACACATTCTTTATACATCTGTATATGCATCTTTGTACATTTGTGTGATTATTTAAATCTGGTTTTAAGAAATGACATTCCAGAGTCATGTGGTCCAGTAGTTAGAATACAGTATTGTCTACTCTTCCAAAGACCTCCAATACTAGTACTTTAAACATGATAGACATTTATTTTTCTGTCACATATAGTTTGGGTGTGAGCGGATCAGGGCTAGTTTTGTGGACTCATGGTGTTAGGAATCCGAGTCCTTCCATTTGCTGCTGTGTTTTTCAAAGGTCATTGCCGGCATTAGTATCCAGAGGGCCTGTTGATCAGACACAGCTTAGACACCACCTTTCTAAGGTGGTGTCTTCTTTTTAGTATTTACTGGACTTTTCAGCACTTGTTGTGTTTGAGTGCTTTCTGTGATAAATGCCTCCCGGCTGGCTTGCTTGCTTCTACCACCTGAGGCTATACTATCTGGAGTTTCTAGCTTGTTATACCACTCTTGAACTGAGTATGGAATTTGGGATTCCCAGCAGCTGCCTAAGGGGTCAGGTGATTCAGCCTGGAAATACAGAGATGATTCTGGATCAGGAGGAAGACCGCAAGTGCATTTTCTCTCTCTCTCTCTCTCTCTCTCTCTCTCTCTCTCTCTCTCTCTCTCTCTTCTCTCTCTCTCTCTCCAATGGATTATTTTAAGATATGACTTGTATAAATTTCTAAAGCCTGGTGGGAATTACCCCACATGGCTGAGCAACTGGCCATGTTTCTTCATGAATCATTGGCTAGCATTGCATTTTCCATTTTCTTTCCATTCATCCCTGCATCATGTCCCCCTTTCCTTATTCTTATTTCATGGGAATTAAAAATTATACTGCCAATAAAATAAAAGCACTTAAACATTTGCCTCAAACTTTTATTTTTTTTAAGGAAACCCAAATTAACATAATGGGAACAAGAAGGTAAAAAGTAGAAAGTTTTTAGAGTTGAATTGTCCACCTATTTGAAAGAAACAGGAGTCCAATTGTCTAAAATTAGTTAATTGACAATTTAAGTTATGCTTCAGAAAGCAGAAGTGCCTATATTATAACCTGGAGCAACTGCAGGGTAGACATTGCTGAAAACCACTCCCAGGATCTGATTATATAGCAGCTATCCAAGAATAGAGCCCAGAGACCTGAAATAGAGACACCTCTGTATACAAGCTTAGGAATTTTGATTTCCTAAATTCCTCTGAGTTTTCCAGGGTGGCAGACATAGTTTCTAACCACTTGCCAAAGCTAAACAGTTTTTGCTTGCCTGAGAGGACATATACAATGACCTAATCGGAAGCAGGTGCCTTTCAAGATGGGGCTTGTTTTCCTCAAAATATGCCCCCAACATACTTCATTGCCTCTTGGCTGAAAAGCAAAGTCGTCATGTTTCAGCACAGCCTGAGCAGGAAATTACAAGCTCTGCTCTCAGAAGAAATAGACCACATGCCAAATGAATTGCAGGATCCAGCTAATAGGCATTAGCCGAAACTAGGGAACTATGTGTACGATTATATCGTCAATATAGTAGTTCCCTGCTGGCCACTGTTTTGTTTGATTGAAGGGGAGACTTAATATCCAGCAGAACTCTTGCGCTGGTTCTTTAGCTTATGGAATGAGAGCTGTTGTGGATGGAGGCCCAAGTGGAAGGGTCTGAAATTGTCCACACCAATGCATCAAGTTTGAAGCAATACTGTGCTCCAGCGGAATTGAAGATATTTGTGCAAGCATAAAAGATTTGAAAGATGCAGAGGTATTACCGTCTATGAGTATACAGCACCACTGAGGACTTTAAGTTCTAGGAACTTATATCTCTATGCCCTGTCTAAATAAGGTCATTGATCTTTTTATTTTCAATCCAGATTACAGACTTCCTTACTATCCTGCAATAAATCAACCCACTAAATTAACCCAAGAAGTATCTTTTACATTTTTTTGGGGGGGTACTGGGGGTTGAACCTAGAGACATTCTAACTCCCAGCTAGACCCCCACCCTGATTTTTTAAATATATTATTTGGAAACAGGGTCTTACCCCGTTGTAGAGAGTCTTGCTAAGTTGCCAAGGCTGGCTTTGAACCTGTGATCCTCCTGTCTCAGCCTCCCAAGTATTGGGATTACAAGTGTGCACTGCCATGCCTGGCTGCACAAGAAGTATCTTTATTTGGTCCTTTCATCATTCAGATGTTGCAGTTGATACTTCTCAATATGGTACAAACACAGTAAGTTATGAATCTCAAATATTTTTTCTTAATGTGTGGTTTGTTTTTTCCGCTTTTGTTTTGGTATTTTTCATTCTTCCAAAGGTTTATCTTAATGTATGGACATCCATCTGTATTTCTCTTTTTGTCTTTTATTTTTGTAGATTTTAAGGAAGCCTCTTCTTCAAGACCATACATACATTTTGCTAGGATTTCTTTTATTATATAACCATGCGTATGTAGCATAATATATATAGCATAGCTCTGATATAAATTACACATTACTCACTAGTTCTTCCTTTGCTTTATTGGTTAGGATTTGGTTTCCTACTGGTTCTGCCTTGTCTACTTATGGTTGTAGTTTAGTTGCTTCTGCTCGTTGATTGCATATAATTATTGTAATGATCTGTGTAGCTAAGATATAATTGTCTTCAGTCCAATCTGCATTTTATTCTGCCATAATAATTTCCTTTCTAATATATATAATATACAGATGAGATCTTGTACTTCTCTGCTTAGGTACTTCCAATGGTTCCCAACTAAATAATTATAATTAATAAGCATTTACATAAAACTTCTTATGTCGGGCACTGTTTTATGGGTCTTGCATGTATTAACTCATTTATTTCTAAACAAAACAAAACTATGAGGTGGCCAATATTATTATTTTGAGGGGCTGCTGGAATTGAACCCAGAAGTATTTTACCTCTGAGCTACATCCCCAGATCTTTTTATTTTTTATTTTGAGACAGAGATTGCTAAGTTGCCAAGGATGGCCTTAAACCTATGGTCCTCCTGTCTCAGCCACCTGAGTACTGGGGTTATAGGCATACACCACCTATGCCTGACTTGCCCCCATTTTATAGATGAAGAAAACAAGGTACAGTCTAATCAGGTAACTTGGAGGAACTAAGGATTCAAACCATGCTTTCTGGCCCCGAATTTGGGCTTTTAATATCTACCTAATACAGATGAGCCTTACATTTGATGGGGTTTCACCTTGATAAATCCATTATGAGTAGAAAATTTCTTAAGTTAAAAATGTGTTAAATACCCCTAACGCACCAAACACTGCAGCTTAGCCTATACTACTATGACACTTACATTAGCTTACATTTGGTCAAAGTCATCCACTTCAAAACCTATTTTATAATGAAGTATTTAGTATCTCAAGTAGTTTATTAAACTGTTTTATTAAACAGTACTAAAATTAAAAAAATAAACAGAATGATTGTATGGTTATGCTTTCCCTCCACTGTAAAGATGAAAAATCATTCCATCAAGCCATCACAGGTTGGGGACTGCTCATTTGTTTTTCTAACCAAGGAGTTCTGCTGAATATAAAACCGAGTCACAGTTCTCAAGTGCACCTCCCAACTACCCACAGAGTCAGATCATGCTTCCTTCCCACCTCGCCTTGGGCCTCTTGATCAGCTGCAGTCAGGGCTCACCACTCAAGACCTGGTTTACTTACATTTGCTAAGTATGTTTATGACTTTGTATCTTACCCAGGCTTTTCTCCCACTCAGGGATATATTTCTGAATGTTCTCCATTTTTTTTTCCATTCATTCATTCTAACAGAGCTTTATTTAGTAGCACCCGGTGCCCGGCCTCAGACTTGGGTACTAGGTTACCACAGTAAACAGGCAAGTCCCTGTTGCAACAGTCTTTCTGTTAATGAGGGGCAGTTACAGTCCAGGGCCGAAAACATTATTTCCTCTACAATCTTTTTTTTTTCTCTCCATTCCCAAGCTTCATCTTGGGGCTCCTTTAACATTTTAAAAGTCATTATCAAAGCACATTCTAAGACATGCCTTTTTTTTTTTTAATTAAATCACAGTTGTTTTAATGTGCCATCTGCCTCTTGTAGGGAATCTGTGGGCTCATCTATGCATGGTATGGACACTCTCAAGAAATGTTGTATTTAATTGAATGAGTGGATGAAGAAGTAAAAAAAAAAGTTAAGCCTACATATTAGGTGGTGAGGTAGAAAAAGGAGATTTTTGTTTTTTTTTTTTCCCTTTAAAGGCTATATATCTATATCTATATCTATTTGGGACGGCCCAAGTAATTAACAACTAAATTACTAATAGAAAGAACACTAACCTTATTATTTCCCTAACAGTAACTTTACATGAAAAAGAATTTTGAATGGGTAAAAAGGATCCCTGCAGCTTGTAAGGGCATTAATTATAAGAAACAGCAATTTACATTATTTATAAGGAGGCTATTTACATTTCTTAGCCCTGTCAGACACAGCACTTGCATGGCTCCATTCTTTCATTACAGTGAGAAGAATAAAGCAAAAGTGACAAGAAAATAGAAAAGGTATTGTAATGGCTGCATCTCATTACAAGGAAGATAACACCTCTAATGTTAAAAATATTTTTTAAATGCTTTGAATATAATTTAAACCGAGCAGAATGGAAACTTCCATCTTACCAAAGAAGATGATTCAGACTCTAACACCCATTTAAATATTCAGGCAAGCTCCCCCAAACTACTGCAAGTTAAGCATTGTTAACTAAAGTATGTGCAAGAAGGCAGATGACTAAGAGGCAGCGTTTCATAATCCTCGTATGTGAATTTAATTAGTCACATTTTCTTGTAGCAGTGACTTTGAAATATAAGTGTCAGCCCTATGAGGAAGGTTGTTTGCAAGAGCAGCCAGGCTGGGAGGCTGGGGGGAGGAGAGGGAGGGCTGGGGAATCTTATTCTGTCGGTTTTATTTTTATTTTCTTTCCTCCTCGGACCACTTTAATTTAATTGAATCCTGCTGTTCCACTTTCATCGATATAATAGACAGTTCTCGGTAGTAAATGACATCAGCTTTTGATCTGAAGTGCACAAGTGTGCTCTGTGCAAAAACAAGGGAAAGATGAAAAATGAGAGAACTTAGAGTTGATTCTTTTTAAACAAAGTCTACTAATATTTAAAAAATAAATGTCCCAATGATGATTCCCCCCATGCTTAAATTCCTTAAATTTTTAAAATTTTAACTGCTCACCTAAGATAAAATCTTTCTCAATCAAAGGATGCTATCTCCACAGTCAGGCATTCTTGCATCTATTCACTGCTTGCCAGCAAGTTTTACTGGCCATAATTACCTGCCCCCCAAAGCAAAAATCCCTGTTATCTTCCTTCAAAGAATATTAGGGTACAGTACACATGACATATTAAGTTAATAAAACAAACAAGCGCAGGCCCACAGATCCTGAAAAAAAAAATTAGGTCAGAGCTGAAAGAAATCAAGCTGGTCTAATAAGCTTCTTAATCTTAAGTGGGAAATTGGGCTCACAGGGTGTTAGGGTCACTGTCTAAGTGTGAAAGAACTGATAACGGTTTTCAGTGTTAAAAGACCTATTTTTCTAAGCTACCAAACGTTTCTTGTCCTCCTTTTAAATAATTAATATAAATTTCATAATTTATAGGGAAAGCATGTTCCCTATTAGTTAAGTTAAAATTTAAATGATCAATTTAATTATTTAATTTAATTATTAAAATAAAAACTGACTTTCATAGTTGTCCATAGTATGCAGGGGAAGAAGAACTTATCAAATCTTCTGAGCCTTGTAAGTTCCCCCATTGGAAGTGAAGTCTCCTAAGATCCCTGTGTAAAATGCAAAATTATTTTGAGAGTTAACACTTTAATCATTAGTATGTATTAATGTCAAATAGTTAAGGTTGCATAAAATAAAACTTAATTTAGAATACAGAGATAATAATGATAAGGCTGAAATGCAAATAAATAAACAAACGTAATTACTGGAGGCACAGATTTCATCCCCACAGTTACAGATCTCAAGGTACAACGAGGGGGAAGGTACTTGATTCTTAAACTGCTTGTCAGAAAGTTTTGTCATTTCAATCGGAATAATAAGCTGCATTTTGGGGAGTCATCAAAACAGCTTGGGCATTCTGAACAGGCACTGGAGTCATCTGGTTAGGACCTGGTCTCTGACACTGGTTTTACTCTGAGTTTGATCAGATGACTTAATCTCCCTAAGCTTTGGTTTCCTAAACAGTGAAATGGAGGAACTTAAAGAGCCCTAAGTTGTGAAGTCGTTATGATCATTAAATGAGACAAATGATATTGTTTCAAATAGTTATGACAATGGCTGGACAATTTAATCATTACCATTATCATTGTTTTTAGTAAGTGATAAAATAAAAAAGAGTGTAGTCTGGATTTGCAATGCAAATATTTGGTTCTAAGATTCACTGGCTCTGTATCAGGAGTGGTGGCACATCATACCAGTACTTGGGAGGCTGAGATAGGAGAATTGCATGTTCAAGGGCAGTCTCAGCAATTTGGTGAGATCTTGTTTCAAAACAAAAAAATAAACAGAGCAGGAGGTATAGTTAGGAGGTAGAATGCCCGTGGGTTCAATAGTTAGGAGGCAGAATTCTCCCTGGATTCAATCCCCAGTACTATAAGCAGCAGCAGCAGCAGCAGCAGCAGCAGCAGCAGCAGCAACAACAACAACAACAACAACAACAACAAAAGCAACCATAATAAAATTAAAAGAGCTGGTAACTCAAAGGTAGAATGCTCCTGGGTTCAACCCCCAGTACCACAAAATAAATAAAAACCTAAAAGGGACATAGGAGGATAGTAACTCAAAGGTAGAATGCTCCTGGGTTCAATCCCCAGTACTAAAAAAAAAAAGAAAAAGAAAAAAAATTCGCTAGCTAGCTCTGTATCCAACACCCTCTCTATTCTCTCACGTGTCCTAAGGCAGTGCCAGTGAGAACACAGGACCAGTGACCAACCGCGCATCACTCCTTTCTGCCCTCCGGTGGCCGCTGTTTCCCGGAAAGCGCGCAGGATGCTTGGTTGCCGCGAGACCGTTGCCAGGCAACGGCAACGGCGTGTACACACTCTCACGGCCGGCCGGGTCCTGACAATATGGCAGCGCTGCGAGCCACCTCCACCTGTTCTTTGGACAGGTCGCCCGCATCCCAGTCTCCGTCAGAAATGCCCCTGACGCCACCCCCGACCTCGGCCGCGGTGTCCAAGTCGCCGGGGGAGCCGAAGGCCAGCATCTCGAGCCGGCTGCTTCCCTCGACCTGTCCCGAGGATGCGGGGCCCATCGCCTTGTTTTATGGGCCACTGGACGCTAAAAACCCGCTCCTAGCCTCTTGCGAGAAGGATATCCGGGAGTTGTTAGGCTTTATGAAGAAAAAGAAGGCTTTAGCGACCACGGAGGAACAGAAATATGAGTTCCACCGACGTTGGTAAGCAGAGGCCGGGCGCTGGGGAGGGCGCCGCCTGGAGCAGGGTCACAGGAGGCGATGGCCTTGAAGATGCAGGTGTGGCCGCAGAGCTGGGGCGGAGCCCGGGACGCCCTAGGGCCCAAGGGCCTTGGAGATAGAAACAAAGTTTGAGAAGTGGAGATTCATCGCTATTACAGTCCGTAATTCTTGGTACATATGATATCTTGGCTTCCTGCTCAGGTCAAAATAAAAATCAATACAGAAATGCTTCATAACTCGCTGTTTGTTCTGTTTCTGTCTCCTAATGACTACTCTAGGCGAATAATTTTGGGGGTCACTTGGGCTTCACAACTTAACATTTTGTGGGTATACCATCTTGTATACAGCGACAAAGGAATAACTTTGAGGTAGATAAGGTTCTTGAAGAAGTTGGTTCTTGGTTCCATGAAGCATGTCAAAGTGTGAATATGTGCATTTTATTCTTTTTATATTGCTATTGCGATTATTGAGACTTTTTTTAGATTTTGTGATTCATTTTGCACATCTTTTTGCCTGCTTTTAAAAAAAATTGTCACCTTGTTATTATTATAAACTGTAAACTACCTGTTTTTGAGATTCCTTCCTGTTTATGTTACCTTTTTTTTTATCAAATACATTGTAAATTGGACACAAATATAGACAGGTGGCAAAGAAAACCAGAAGGGTGAATAATTTTAAGTAACATTTATTTTTTTTTGTGTGTGTGTTTATTGGTTCAAGGCTAACCTCAGCAATTTAGTGAGGCCCTCCACAACTTGACCCTATTTCAAAATAAAATTGGGCCAGGGGTGTAGCTCAGAGGTAGAATGTCTCTGGGTTCAATCCCCAGTAAAACACACACACATACACACACACACACACACACACACACACACACGCACATGTGCACGCATACACACAAACACAAATGGAAGTACAATAATCCTTTCTTATCTGTGATTTTGCTTTCTATAGTTTCAATTCCTGTGGTTAGCCGTTGTCCAAAAGTATTAAATAGAAGATTCCAGAAATAAATAATTCATAAGTTTGAAATTTTATACCTATCTGACTCCTGTGATAAAATCTCCCACAGTCTTTCCCTGTCCCATCTGGGATGTGAATCATCCCTTTATTCAGCATCTCCATAGCACAGACACCAGCTGCCCACTACTTAGTAGCCATTTTGGTTATCAGTGTAGTGTCATGGGTCACAGTGCTTGCATTCAAGAAACCCTTATTTTACTTAATTCTGGTCCCAAAGTGCAAAAGTAATGATGCTGGCAACCCAAATATGTGCAAGAGAAGCCATAAAGTACTTTCTTTAACAGAAAAAGTGAAAGTTTTCAATCAAGAAAGAAAAAAATTTTGACAGTGACGTACTATGTTCATATAACTTTGATACATATATTGAGATAATTGTATTTTATTACTAGGTATTATTGTTGATGTCTTATTGTACCTAATTCTTAAAACTATCATGGCTATGCACACATAGGAAAAAGCATAGAGTATATAGGGTTCAGTACTCTCTGTGGTTTCAGCATTCAATAGGGGTCTTAGAATATATCCACTGAGGATAGGGGAGGATCACTGTAAGTACATTTTACCAAGAGATAAATGCTAGAGAGAAAAACAGAGCAAGAGATGTGACCTGAGGATATGGGGCTGGCCGGGCGCAGGGTCAGGGAGAGTCAGGAAAAGTGCCTTTAAGAAAGCTGAGGAGGTGTGGGAGCAGTTGATAAGGATCTCTTTGCGGAAAGTAGGCCACACAGGGAGAACGGCAAATGTGAAGGGGCTGGGGCTAGGTGGGAGGGAGGCAAGTGAAAGCTTTAAATTGAGGCATATTGCTATGGAACTCAGCATCCAGGCAGAGCTGTTATTATGTAGTTGGACTGTTGAATCTGGAGATCAGAGGAGATTCATATTTGAGATTTATAAAGCTTTGAATGGTATTTACATCCTGACAACCAGTTGGAATAAGAGTGAGTGTAGATGGAGAAGAGGTGGGTAAAGGACAGGGAGGGCCTGGTGGAGGGCCAGCAGGCAGAGAAGGAGCCATCAGCTGTGGCAAATCCTGTGTGTGGGCCAAGTAAGATTAGAACCAGGAATGACCAAGCTGAATGCATGGCACAGCCAGCCTCTGTCTGTCTGTCTGTCTGTCTGTCTATCTATCTATCTATCTATCTATCTATCTATATTTGATGGTATTGGGGTTCCTGGAAGCCCTTCTACCTCCGGGCTACGCTCCCAGACCTATTTTATATTTTTATTTGGAAACAGGGTCTCTTAAGCCAGCACGGCTGGCTTCGAACCTGCGCGATCCTCCTGTCTCTGCCTCCCAAGCACAGGGATTACAAGCGTGCGCCACCATGCCCGGCTTCAGCCTGTCTATATTGATAACAGTTTCTGTGTGAGTACTTTACCTCCCCATCTCCACTGTCCACATTACAGGCCACACCATCCCCATGTCGCCGTCTTCCTTTAGCTACCCTCTCAAATCCAGCCTTTGCATAGCAGTCACGGTGATCTTTATAGATAGACTGTCTAGTCTTTGACTTTGGAAGCCTTTCTATTGCTTGCCTTTGCTTTTAGAACAAAATGGGATGCTGTAGCTATCCTCCACGGTCTAGGGATCTGGCCTTGCCTCCCTTCTTGTCCCTACTTACCACTTCAGTAGGACTCTTCCTCACTCCAGCACCTTTACATTTCGCCTTTATATTTGCCATCTCCTTTGTTTGAAAGATTCTTCCTTTAGCTTTTCAAAGCATCTGGCTCCTTTTCTTTTTCAGGTCTCAGTTCAGTCTTCACCTCTTTAGAGAAGCCTTTCTTATCTCAGGTTATCCTATCAATTTATATGTGTGTGTGTGTGTGTGTGTGTGTGTGTGTGACTGAGGATTGAGCCCAGGGACATTCTACCACTGAGCTGTACCTCCAACCCTTTTTAATTTTTTGTTTTGAAATATGGCCTGATTAGGTTGTCGAGGGTCTCCCTAAATTGCAGAGGCTGTTCTTGAACCTGTGATGCTCCTGTCTCAGCCTTTCAAGTCCCAGGATTACAGGCTTGCACCACCATGCCTAGCTATCAGTTTGTATTTTTAAGTCTGTTTTCTTGTTTATTGTCCATCTCTATTAGAATGTAAGCTCCCTGGTAACTTGGAAGAATATTATGTTTTTTCATTGTCCTACCTCCAGGGCCTCTTTTTGGGGATCGGGTCAGAGTGAACATCCAATAAATATTTCAAGAATTCAAGGTTATTATCCTTGTATTCTCAGTAGTTGTGAACATTATATATAGGGAAGCGGGCCTGGGCCCATCTTTAAGAACATTCTCTGTCCCATCTTTAAACAGAATATAAGATAATCACAAATGTTAAGGACTCACATGGACCTTAACAATCCAACATCTTGCATTATTTAGGGATAATTATTTATTTTTTTTTTATTTTTTGGTGGCACTGGGGTTCCTGGAAGCCCTTCTACCTCCGGGCTACACTCCCAGACCTATTTTATACTTTTTTATCTGGAAACAGGGTCTCTTAAGCCAGCGCGGCTGGATTCAAACCTGTGCGATCCTCCTGTCTCCGCCTCCCAAGTGCGGGGATTACAAGCGTGCACCACCACACCCCGCCTAGGGATAAAAATTAAAAGAAAAAAAATGCTACATCCTCTTTTTCTCTTGAGGGCCTGCTATGTGTCAAGCCCTGTGCTAGTCACTGGTTACACAGTGGTGAACAAAATCGGTATAGGAGTCTGTGATTATGGAGCTTGTAGAGAAGGAGATAGCCTTTCATGAGAAGTCAGCAGGCAAACAAGTGCTATGAAATAAATGGTTGGCATTGTGCGAGGCACTGGGGGGGCAGCGGCGAGCCAGGCAAAAGTCCCTGCTCTTTCGACGTGTATATCAAATAGGTAAACTTTATGGTAGCCTAGAAATGGATGAATCCTAGGGAGAAAAAGAAGAGAAGAGGTTATGGAACCCCAAACGAGAAGTTACAGTTTTGAGTAAGGTGGTCAGAGTAGATGACACTTGGGCAGAGGCTTAAAGACACTACAGGGGTGACCTGCTTTCCAATGAGTGGTAAGAAAGGAGACATTCAGCTGAGATCAGAAGAACACATGGGAGTTGACCAGACCAGGCAAACAGAATTAAAGAGGTGAACAACCATGGAGGAAGAGCCCTGGCAGGAAAGAGCCAGGTAGGTTGAGGAGCAGATAGAATCAATCAATGAATGCAGGCACAGACTAGATTAGAGGGGTGGACAGGGCTTGGAACGGTTTAGAGAGCACTTTAGAGTTCTATTTGCCCTACACGCAGAAGAAAACCATTGGGAGGTTTTTGGTAAGAGGTTAACCTTATGTAATTTTTGTTTAAAATATCATTACAAAATCAGGCTTGGTGGCTCACGCTTGTGATCCCAGCACTTGGGAGGCTGAGATTGTAGGACCATAGGTTCAAAGCCAGCTCTGTCAACTTAGGGAGGCTCTCGGCAACCAAGTGAAATAATTTCAAATAGGAAAATCGAGCTGGGGATGTAGCTTGGAGGTAGACTGTCTCTGGGTTCAATCCCCAGTAACCCCCTCCCCAAAATATTGTTATGGTGAGCATGTCCAAACGGAGTAAGAATGGTAGCAGAGGAACTACGGTAGTTCAGGAGTTAGGAGTTGGTTTTTATAACATATTTGACAGATGGTTGTTTTAAGTCAAAACTTGTTTCTTCTTATAACTTATAAGAATTTCCATAGCATAAAAATTCATAGTACCTAAAATATAAATTTTGATCATACCAGCAGTGTCATTAGATAGGAGTGTTATACATTTTTTAAAAATAGGTTTTGTTATAAGCATACACAATTTAGATATTCTGTTTATGCAGTTAGTTTTCTGTTTTAGAACATTCTAAATATCCAGCAACAGCTATAATCAATCAGCAATACAAAGTACATTAATATTCTATTCTTAAATGATGCACAATCCTATTGTGCATATTATACATTTTTGTTTAACCATTATGTAAGCCATTACTAATGAGCAGCCTTAACCTGAACTTAGGATTCACTAAAAACCATTCTTTTTACTGTTATGTAACCTTTTGATTTAATGAAGCTGGTATTCTTTTTTTTTATGAGTTAAGAAACCTAGTCATTATTATCTCATCTGCAAGGTTTAGAAGAATTAACTACTTACTCCACATAATTTAAGAATCCTAGCAAGACTGGGTGTGTTTCTTGAACTCATTATATTTAGTTGAATCCTGAAGCAGTTGATGAAACAGCAAATGAAAGTATAAAAGGTAAAAAGTGAGCTGGGCGTGGTGGCCTGCTTCTGTAATCCCAGAACTTTGGAGGCTGAGATGGAGACATTGCAGGTTCAAAGCCAGCCTCAGCAACCTTGTGAGGCCCTCTGCATCTTAGCAAGACCCTGTTTTGAGATAAAACGAATAAAGTAGAACTGAAGGTATAGCTCGGAAAGAGAAGAAGTAGAATGCCTCTGGGCTCAATTCCCAGCACACACACACACACACACACACACACACACACACACACACACGAACAAAACACCTTTTCCTTTTTATTTATTGAGGGGTACTAGGGATTGAACCTAGGGGTATTCTATCTCTGAGTTGAGCTATCATTTTATTTTTTATTTTGAAACAGGGTCTTGCTATTTTACTGAGGGTCCTGCTTCATTGCTGAGGCTGGCTTCAAACCTGCAATCTCCTGTCTCAGCCTCCCAAGTGCTGGGATTACAGGCATGTGCCACCACGCCCAACTACCTTTCCATTTAAAATTTCTGTGGTTTATACTTAACACATTATTTGGCACTGTCATTTATTACTGGTAACTCTATGTAATTTTTCTACTCCCAAGTTATTATTAATCAGTCCAAAAAGACAAGAGTGCTTTGTCACCTTGATTAAATCAGTTACTTGATTAATATATTTAATTTTGCAAATAAATTATTGACAGGGTTCTGTAGCGCTTATTTAGTTGATATTCCAACATGCAGATCATAAATATCAGGTCAATTTTCAGTCCTTCAGTTTAGATCCCAGTCTGTATTAGTCTGAACAGGCTGCCTGACAAAATGCCATAGCCTGGTGGCTTAAACCACAGAAATTATTTTCTTGTAGTTCTAGAGGCGAGAAGTCTCAGATTAAGGTCTTATTGGTGTTGGTTTCTTGGATGGCTTGTGGAAGGCTACTTTGACTTCACATTGCCTTACCTCTGAGTAGGGCGGGAGAGAGGGATGGAGAGAGGTGGGGAGGATATGAATGCATGTGCATGAATTCTCTGGTTTCTCTTTCTGTAAGAGAATTAATCTCATTAGCTCAGGATCCTACCCTCATGACCTCATTTAGCTTTAATTACTTCCTAAGAAGCTCCATCTCTAAATAAAGCCACACTGATGGTTAGGGCTTCAACATATGGATTTAGATTGGGAAGACACTAACATTTAAGTCTAGAACACTTTCATTATCTAGAAATTTATAAGATGGGATTGGATGACTGATAAAGAAACTTTTTTTTTGTCATAAAGGCATGTATTTATTTGGGACAGAGGGAAAAGGAAAATGTTAATAGAGGGGAGGGGGGAAAGGAATGAATAAATTAAGCAATGATCTGCTACTCTGATAATTCTGGCTAGAAACCATTTTGAGAATACTGTATGCTTTGTTTTTGTTTTAATGGGTGGAAGGAAGCATGTACCAAAATGGAGTCACTGGATATTTGAGCCCTTGAGCTCTTCCTACCAAAGAATAAAAGAAGAACAAGAAAAAATTTCCCTAATCATTCATTCATTCATTCGTTCTTTCTTTCTTTCAACAAGTATTTATAGATCACCTATATGTACAAGATACTCACTGCTCCTGTGGCTAGGAATGAATACTATATTCTCACTGATATTGTTATTTCTCAGAGTTGTTGTGAAAATTAAATAAAATAGGTTAAAGTTAAAAAAACACATAAATAAAAGACCCAGAATAGCCAACACAGTAGTGAGGGAGCAGAACGAAGTTGGAGGACTGGCACTACTCAATCTCAGTATTTATATAAAGCTTCAGTAATCAAGACAGTAGGATTTTGGTGAAAGAACAACAACAACAACAACAACAACAACAACATCAACTTAACAGAAAACATAGCCCAGAAATAAATATAGTCAGCTGAAGAGTCAAAGCAATACTATGGAGAAAAAATGTCTTTGCAATAAATGCTGTTGGAAAAACTGGACTTCCACATGCAAAACAAAACAAACAAAAACAAAAACCCTAAACAAAGACCTTACACCCTTCAAAAAAGTTGAATAAAATGGATAGTATACCTAATGTTAAATTCAAAACTGTAATATTCATAAAAGATAGCATCAGAAAATACCTAAATGGCCTTGGGTTTGGCAGTTATGTTTTACATAGAACATGAAATGCACAAAACACAATCCACAAGAGGAAGAATTGAAAATAAGATTGTAATTTTATTAAAACTAATTTTCATTTCATTAAAATGAAAAATTTTCTGTTATGTGAAGACACTGTCGAGAGAATGCAAAGGTATGCTGTAAGCTGAGAAAATACATTTGCAAGAGACCTATCTGTTAAAGGGCTGTTATTAACAATACACAACCCTTTTTTTTGTGTGTGTGTATGGTGCTGGTGATTGAACCCAGGGGCATTCTATTTCTGAGCTACATCCCAGCTCTATTTTATTTTTTTATTTTGAAACAGAGTCTCACTAAGTTGCTGACTGAGACAGTGCTCCACATCATATATCAATCAGGGGAATGCAAATTAAAACGAGTTACTCTACATACCTATTGGGCAAAAATCTGGAACACTGACAATATCAAATGCTGACATAGATGTGGAGCAACAGGAACTCTCATTCATTCTTGTTGGGAATGCAAAATGGTGTAGCACGGTGAAAGACAGTTCGGAAGTTTTATAAATCATACTTCTTGGTATTTATGCAAAGGACCTGGAAACGTATGTTCCTATAAAAGCCCGTACATGTATATTTGTACCAGTTTTATTAATTGCTGAAACTTGTAAACAACCAAGATGACTTTCAGAAGATGAGTGGAAAAAGATGCCATGGTGCTTTCGGACAATGTAATATGAATCAGTGATAAAAAGAAATGAGTTATCAAGCCATGAAAAGAAATGGAAGAAACGCCAATGCATATTACTAAGTGAAGCAGCCAACCTGAGAAACCCTACATGCTAGATGACATTCTAGGATATTCGAAGGCAACACTACGGAGGCAGTAAAAAAGATCAGTGGTTAACAGATGAAGAGGGAAGCACAGGATTTTTAGAGCAGTGAAACTATTCTCTCTGCTGTAATAATTTAGTATGTGTTGGAGCCCAACCACCACACATACAACCAAGAGTGAACCTACGGATTTGGGGAAATAACCATCTATCAGTGTTGGTTCCTCATCATACCAAATGTACCACTATGGCTGTGGATGTTGATAACGGGGGAGGCTGTGCATGTGTGGGGTGGGGGGGCAAATGGGAAATATCTGTACTTAACTCTCAATTTTGCTGTAAAACTAAAACTGCTCTAAAAATAAAGTTCATAAAAATGCACATAAAGGGCTTTGATCAGCATTTGGCACATGGAGAACAAGAATTTGAATTATAATTTATTATTAATAAGTAAACATTAACAATAGGGCACATTATGAAGCCTTAGCATGAGATGAGTTTTTAAGGATTGCTTGCTAATTAATTGAGGTTTCCCACTGACTTCGAAGATGTCACTTTATTTTACGATTTTTTTTTTTTCCAGCGCCACCACTTTGTTTAATATCTGGACCAAATACGCCCCCAGGCTGCCAGCTGACTATTACAGCGAAAAGCTTCTGAAGGTTGGAGATAGCCTTTGTCAAATGAAAGTGAGTGCCTCTGAAGGAAAGAAAGCCCAAATGGAACTCATTTAGCTAATTATTACTTGATTCACTACCATTCCTATTTTACGTGTTTTGACTTTTTTTTCCTTAAAGAGGTAAAACAGGAATACCTAAAATTTTTTAATAAGGTACAGTAAACAAAAATAAAAACAAGAAAGTTTGTTTTTAAATTGTGGTGATGAAGCTGTCCCGAGGCAAGAGGTTCCCCAAGGGACTGAGGTTGGCCGGGGTTGGGGAGGTGCTTGGAGGGTTAACAGAGGTGTGGTTGGTGCACAACAGGAAGTGCTGAGTCGTCCTGTTCCCACCTTACACAAAGGAGCCCAGACACCACTTCCTGTTGTTTTTCTCATGTCTGGCCTTGCCGGGCCCTCATGGCTGCTGGCCTTGCTGTAATGTTGCCCAGTGCCCAGTGTCCTTTTTAAATGTCGTTCAGCTTCTCTGGGATGGGCTGCTGTTATGTGATTATTGCAGCCATTCCACGCATGCCCTGTTTCCTGCTCAGTATTATATTCCGAATTGCGTTGGCGCCCTGTTTTTAGTGCCTTATGAATGCCTGGATCTCGGAAAGCTGTGGAGCCGGGGACTTGGTTTGATAAGACCACACCATGGCAGCGTTTTCAGCCAATGATAATGTCAGGTTTGTTCCCCTTCAGCTTTGGCACAGGTCCAAATTATGATATGAATTGTTGGACACATAGTTATTTTGTCTGGAAGGATTTTAGGCCAGACGTGGGTTCAGTCTTTTCTCAATTTTCAGTTTTTCAGCTCCATTCCCCCTCCATTTTTATTATTAGAGCTTCAAGCCTTTTGGTTTGGGAGGCAAATTTACCAAATAGAGGATATGATGTGGAGGAATTTTGATAATAATGAACTAATATTTATTTTCCTCTGCTAAAATTAGCAATAACAATAGCCCCAATATAAATAAATGGAGCATGGCTTTTAGAAACTTGATAGTGCAGTGTTTGAAAAACTACAAAACAAAGCAAAACTACAACAAAAACCCAACTAGGCAAGATCCAACTTGTAAGCATGTGAAATGGAATAACATTGGACAAGAATCGGAAGAGATCCCCCTCTTCATCTTTACGTTCAGTGTGTGAGGAGCTGAGAATTCAAAGCACAGCTGGGGTTGTTTGAGGAGCATCCAGGTGGGTGGAGAGGATTGGAGGGAAGAGGAAAGAACAGGTTCGAAGTTGATAAAGCCAGTTGATGATGAGTAGACGCTAAGGATTCAGCATGTTTCTGACGGAAAGGCCTAGAGAGGGTATTTTAAAATTAAAGGAGTAAAGAAAAGTTTTGTCTACTTTTCACTGATGGGAAAGTTGGCCACTGGAAGTATTCATAATCCTGAAAATGAACTTGAATTGTTACTTCCTTTGACTTTTAAACTATTTTTATGTTAGTTATGCCACATATCATCTTGTAGAATACTCTTATTTGGACCTGTTTGAATTTATTATATGAATCAGACTAGAAGAGAAAGATTCAGAATCTGTGATCAAAGAACAGACAAGTCAATAGAAATATAAGCAAAACAAAGCAAAACAAAACAAAAACACAGTGTTTGACTGCGGATGCTTCCCAAGGGCTAAGTAGCTGGACAGGCAGCTCAGGCCCTTGGCTTTTTCTGGAGACACAATTGAGGGGGAGGAAACAGAGGAAGGGTTGCAACTGACAGGTCTTTAGAGCATGGCTCATATCCCCTGCCTGGAACTCTCCAGTTCAACCATGTCCCATGGGTGACAGATATACATCACAAATGAGTCAACTTATCATAAAGAAAGAGAACAGCTCACTCTCCATCTGCCTCCTCTTTCTTTCCTTTTTCTCCCTTCTCTTTTTTCCTCCCCCTCCCTCTTTCGACCCAAGAGGTAAGAGAAGCAAGGCTCCTTAATCTTCCTCTCTGTGTCCATGGGTTACTACCATCTGGTGACACTGGATTTTGAGTATATGTAGGTCTTACAGCACCAAGGTGAGTATTCTCATCTTTGTGATCATGATGGTCCCAGAATTAAATTGACATTGATACTATTAAGGGAAATATGAATATTAATTTTAGAATAATATTTTGAAACTTAGCTGAGTACAGTAGTGCACGCTTATAATCCTAGTAATTGGGAGGCTGAGACAGGAGGATTATAGGGTCAAGGATAGCCTCAACAAGCAGTGAGACTCTCATCAACCTAGTGAGACTATATTTCAAAATAAAAATAAAATAAGGCTGAGGGTATAGCTCAAAGGTAGAATGCCCCTGGGATCAATCCTTAGTACAACATAATAATAATAAGTAATAATAAATAAATTAAATATTAATTAATTATTAATAATTAATAATAATAATTTCCATTTTGAAACTTTAATCAAATCCTCTTTTTATTTTAGGAATACAAACTGGCCCTTTTGCAGTGCTACGGAAGATATCTTCAGCAGTTCAGTACCAGTTTTGACGAGAATAAAGCTGATGTGAATCAATTCAAAACTATCTTTTTTCCTACAGGCTTTGGACATAAAACTGCTGGACTTACAGTAAGATGAAAGACGCAGCTAAAATAGCTTCATTTTATGATTAGCCATGCAATATATCATTTAGTTGGCAGCCTCTGAATGCCTTTCATTTTGCTTAGCATGGCATGCGGCCATTTGTGCTCTGAGTTGCTTAATACATTCTTTCAGGGCTAGATAAGAAAATGAAGTTATTCAACTTTGTAACGATGCTTGGGAAATTATGTCAATATGATCACCCATCCATCTCTCTGATACTGATTGTTTTTATAGCAACTATCTGTAGAGTGCTTTTAGTTTATGGAGTGCTTTGGAAAACATACTTTGTCCTTACAATAACCATATGAGGCAAATACTATCATTATCCTATTTTACAGAAGAGAAAAAGCTGATTACCCAGTTAGTGTAAAAATAAGTGATTTTTGAGCTCAAATGTAGATGTTTTGGTACAAAATCTTATACTTTATTTCTATTATACCAATACTCTCCTGTTAATTGCTAATATCAGTTTAATGGCTGAACAGTTACAATGTGCCAGATGTGCTGCTAAATGCATTATATGAACTAACATTTTGCAGCCTCATTACAGTCCTGAGAGGTGGAACCATTGTGTGCTTTTTATAGATGAAGAAACTCAAGTTTATTAGCGATCCAGAAATCAGCCAAGCCTCCTCAGAGCAGTGGGAAGGGTTGGTGTTTGAACCTTGATCAGCTGATTCCAAATCTGTATTATTCCAGACTGGATGACTGTTCCAAACCGTGCAAACAGCATGTGGTTGATGAATAAGCAGGAGATCTCAAGACATATTTAGAGACCACAGACTAATTTAGCTGTACCACATAGGCGCATGAATGGGAGCGCTGGGCGCCCCATCAGGAAGAGGATGCGAAGTTGTCCCTAGCCTCCCTGTACGTGGCTCTGACCCCCACCTTCTTCTGCAATTCATTTTCCACACTTTGTCAGAATTAATTTCTAAAGGGCCAGTCATTTTATTCCCCTGCCCTTTGACTTTGCCCTTTTGGCTAAAGCCCAAATTCATGGAATGACATGGATCCTGCTCCAGGTTCTGACTCTGAGCCACCCCTGTAGCCACATCTCTTATCTTAAACCTGTTTGTCCAAACATACCATGGCGGTGGTAGTAGCCATGTTAAGCATCCCTAACGCTGGATGTGCTTGGAACGCTCTCCCTCTGCCCTGAGCAGAGCTGTTTCTTCTCTTGCGCAGTGGGGTGTGGCAAACAGGGTGCCCAATGGACATTTTCTGGATGAATCGTGTGCATGGTAATAATTGTATCTGAATTAACAGGTTAAAATGCCAGTGTGTGTTTACAAAAATTTATTCAACCCTATTTTTCTTTTTTGGTAATAGAATTTTTGGTTTCTTTTGACTAAGAAAAGCAAATATTAACTAAATGGATACTTTAAGCTGGGCGTGGTGGTGCTCTCTGGTAATCCCAGTACTTGGGAGGCTGAGACAGAAGGATTGTGGTTTAAGGACAGATTCAGCTACTTAGTGAGGCCCTCTGCAACTTAGTGAGATCTTGTTTCAAAATAAGCCTGGGAGTGTAGCTCGGAGGTAGAATGACCCTGGGTTCCATCTCCAGTACCGCAAAAAAAAAAAAAAAGGATATTTAAGGAAATCTATCTTATCTGTCATTCGGTACTATTAAGCTAATTAAGCTCATTTGTTTTTATTCTAGTTTTTTACCTTTTAAGAAGTGCTTTCCTAAAGAAAGTAAATAAAAATAAAAAAATAAAAAAGAAATGCTTTCCTGTATTGTATAAACCTTTATTTCTATTCTTATTTAAATTTTTCCATGTGCTTCAGTTTCATGCTTTGAGCGGCAAAAATATTTGCAACTATGAGCTGATCTGTGAAAGTGATGTCAACCTGCAGAATAAAGACTCCGTGAGCCAGTGTCTGCAGATCTTGTCTTCCTTCAGGCTCATCACGCAGGTGGCTCTGCCACAGGAGCACCTTTGCTGGATCATCTTCAATGGTCTGTGCCAACACCTTTTCTCTTCCATTGTGTCTTTCAGAAAGTTATTTAAAGGCCAAGTTTGACAGTAACTTGATTACCTTCTGATTTGAAATATATACCTTTCATAATAGGAGGATTGTGTGTGTTGGTGTTTACAGTGGTATTACATTTTAGTTTGTCCTCACCAACAGGGACTTGTAATAGATGTCTTTAGTGTTTTCACCGAAGGAAGGGTCAGAGCCAGTGGTGTTAATCAGTTTTGGGTGCATAAAAAGCAGTGGCCACAGTTTATAAGTAGGCAAGTGTAAGATGTAAATGGGGACAGATCCAGTGACTGGCTCTAAGCATCATCCACTTGTTGGTCCTCGGAAAGACCTGGGCCAGCTGCTTTGGCTTTCTGCAGGACCACCTTCTCCCTCTGGCTGTTTTTTAATGAGGAGCTCGGAGGATACATATATGTAAATATACTATATATGTGTGTGTACATGTATACTTATGCATGTACATATATGTATATAAAGAGGTGAATCGCTGGGTGTGGTGGCACAAGCTTGTAATCCCAGCATTTGGGAGGCTGAGACAGGAGAATTATGGTTTGTAGACAGCCTCCGCTTCTACTTAGTGAGGACTTTTGCAACTCAGTGAGACCCTGTTTGGAAATAAAAAATAAAAAATAGGGCTGGGGTTGTAGCTCAAAGGTAGAATGCCCCTGGGTTCCATCCCCAGTACTGCAAAAAACAAACAAACAAACAAAAACCACACAAAAACAAAAACCAAAAAAACAAAAAAAATATTGGCTATAAAAATACAACATTTGTTTTTCTTGAAAGCTAATGAGTCCTATATATATTCATATATATATAGTAGATATATAGTATATATACACACACACATATATATATACGTATACTATATATGTATGTTTTTTGTGGTACTGGGTTTAAACGCTGGGGTGTTCTACCTCCGAGCTATACTCCCAGCCCTATTTTTATTCTTATTTTGAAACAGGGTCTCACTAAGTTGTGGAGGGCCTCACTAAATAGCAGAGGCTGGCGGTGAATCTGTGATCCTCCTGTCTCAGCTTCCGAAGTACTGGGATTATGTGTGCGCACTTCTTCTCCCTCTCTTCATGGTGCTGGGGGTGGGTAATAGATCCTTAAACAAGAAATAATAGTGGTAATGTGTTTGCTGTAAGACCAGGGAAAATTAATTACAAAGAAAATATATCATATTTTTACCTCATCCCATGGCAACTGAAAGTACAATTCCTAGCCTCTTTTGTCACTCACCCCACATTATATTTTGACATTTTGATTGAAATGGCAGTTCGTATTTGCTGCTAGAGATGAAGCCAACTTTAATTGGGTTTTTTTCTGCTCCGTGATCGTTCAGATTTGTGCCTCATCCTCAAAAGGCTCTTTGATTCTGTTAGTTGCCACTGAATCTCTCCACCTGTGTTACCCACATGTCTTGGCAGGGACCCTGCGCGGGAGCAGTGGTCCCGGGTACAAGAGGCGGTGAGAGGCCCCAGGGTTGAACCCTAGAGCGAGCCTTCCTTGAGAGGCAGAAACGCAGCATGATTCCCTGTCTTTAATACACACACACACACACACACACACACACACACACACACACACACACATAGAGGTCTTTAAAAAGCAGAAACTATAACTGGGTCTGGTGACACACGCTTGTAATCCCAGTACTTGGAGCCTGAGACAGGAGGATCACAGTTTGCAGCCAGCCTCAGTTACTTAGTAAGGCCCTCTATAACTTAGTGAGACCCTGTTTCAAAATAAAGAATAAAAAATCAGGCTGGGGTGTAGCTCGGAGGTAGAATGTCTCTGGGTTCAATCCCTAGTGCTGCAAAAAAAAAAAAGAGAGAGAAAGAAAATATTAGTTTCTGTCTTCTTTATCCATTTCTTGGTGGATTTTACTTATATATGTGGTTATTTTTTAATTCTGGCTACTGAATTGTATTCCAAGTATTCATATACTACTAGGGATAGACACCTGCCTGCCCTATCTCTGTCATGTACAACTAATTCTACAGTGACTGTCTTGCACATGTCTTTACATACCATGCGAACATTTTTCTGGGATTCATGCCCAGGAATGGGATTTCTGGGTTTGGGGAAATTATTTATATATAATATATATGTAATATATATAATATATGTAATATATAATATATAATATGTAATATATAATATATTATATATAATATATAATCACTTTATCTCTCCAACTATTGTGCTTATTCTAAGAAAGTATTCATCTAAAACTTACAGGGTACCGCCCATAGCCAGGCATTGTCCTTCCTACTAGGGACACAGGAACAGAAAACAAATGAAAACTATTCTCATTCTTCTACCTACTGCAGGGAGATAATAAATTAAAACTAAATAATGTCAGATGGCAATGAGTGATATGGAGAAAAAAAATAAAGGAGGGGAAAGGAGTGAGCGGGCCCTAGGCTGGACTGGAGGTTTTGTTTTTGTTTTTGTTTTTGTTTTTGTTTTGGTACTGGGAATGGAACCCAGGGGTATTCTACCTCCAAGCTATACCTCCAGCCCTATTTTTTATTCTTTATTTTGAAACAGGGTCTTTCTAGGCTGCTTAGAGTCTCACTACTTGTTGAGGCTGTCCTCAAACCTGGGATCTTCCTTTTTCAGCCTCCCAAATACTGAGATTACAAGCTTTGCCACCACGCCCAGTTTGGAATTTTAAATAGAATGGTCCTGAAGGCCTCCCTGAGGTAACAGTAGAGCAAAGACCCGAAGGAATTTGGGGAGTGAACCATCTGATATTTAGGGGAAGGCTGTTCCAACCAGGGGATTAACAAGTGCACAGACCCTGAAGTTTTGACAATTTGGAATTTAAGCAGTCAAACATATATTTAACTGCAAAGGTCAAAAGGTATTTTGATAAACTTTTCACTGAGACAGCTCACTCTCTTTTTCCTTAATTGACTTATACATATATACCTTTGCTTTCTTGGCTATGTAACCAATCTTGATTCTCTATGAAATCTAAGGGGCTCTGTGAATATTGACTAACATCTCCATTTTTAACTAGACGCAGATTATTTTGATGGTGGCATCTTTGTTTTCCTTTCAATTCTTAAAGAAAACTTTATTGATGCTTCAAATTTCAAACCCAAATCACTGACTTCACAGGAAGTCCGCAGAGAAACACTTTTCTGGGCTAGCAACTGTTTTTCCTTAGCTTCCTACCAGAGTTTTATAAAGATGACAATTACTTAATTTCAATCTGTAATCACTACAGCCCCACTCATACATGAGATTATATCGGCCCCCAGCTGGAGTTCTCAGTGTTCTTAGTTATACCCTATTTCTACTAACTGCCAAAGACTTTCTGGGATGATCTCAGTCACTCAAATCTTTGGCTACTTTTTTTTTTTTTTTTTTGGTGTGTGTAATGCCAGGGAACTGAACTAGGGGGCACTCTAACTCCAAGATATTCCCCCCGGGACCCCTTTATTTTGAAATAGCATCTCACTAAGTTGCTGAGCTTGGCCTTGGACCCGCAATCCTCTTGTCTCAATCCTCCCAAATACTAAGATTACAGGTGTGTGCTACCATGCCCAGCTCCTTCCATACTTGTGAAGACTGCCCAAAGAACTCTTAAATGATTCTATTTTTGAAAGACTTCAGACATTGGCAGTAGAGACAGGGTTGTGTTGATCTCATCTGGCACCACTGGGCCATAACCTGTAAAACATGGACACGCAGCTCCCACTTCTCACACTGTAGGCACATGAGACATTCCCCTCTAGGTCCATGTCCAAGTCCAGGTTCATGCAGCTACCATACCATGGCTACTAGAGGATCTGCCATTTACAAAAACATTGCAAAGATATTTAAGCTCAATTTCTTAGGATGACAGAGTTCATGTAACTTTTGTTCAAACTGCACAGCCAACACCTTCAATCATCACCAGAAGCCCAAGGTTGCTCGGCGAGGTCGGAGCTGAAGGGAGTCGCCATGACTTCTAGACACACAGCTGACCTCGAAAAGTGATGGTGGCTATTTTGATGAAAATAAGTTCATAAACTCATATTAGGGATTTGGCTCAAAACAAAACACTACCAACTTTCAGAGATAGCCTGATACGGTAAAGGTTCAGTCTATTTCATCCTATATATTTATTTTCTCCTGGCTCCTGTAAGAATTTGTGTGGCGTGCCACGATCTGAACTGTCAGAGGACTCAGTTATGGTCAGGAGGCCTTCAGGTTGGAAAGGTTAGAGGCACATTTTTAAAATACAGAGGGCCCTTGTCATTCTTGAAGGGCAGTCTCCTGAGGCCTTCTTAGGTTCCCTGGCTCCCTGTTTCTGACAAGTTTATTCCGGCTCCTGGCTTATACCCGAATCACATGTTTTGTAGGGAGGCATGTGTTTTCTGTGCATAGCCTTACTTGGTGACTTTTTTTTTTCTCTGTAGAAAGAAAAACAGCTATACAATGTTATTTTTAAAGATTAAAAGTAGAATGGCTAGCCAGGCATGATGGCGCATGCCTGTAATCCCCGTAGTTGGGAGGCTGAGACAGGAGGATAGCAGGTCCGGCATAGTCTCAGCAATTTAGCAAGGCTCTCAGCTACTTAGACCATGTTTCAAAATAAAAATTAAAAAGGACTGGGGGTGTAGCTTGGATGGAGAATGTCCCTAGGATCTATCTCCAGTAACACACACACACACACACACACACACACACACACACACACACACACACGGCTGCCGTTGACTGGGCTTGGGCTGTTGCCTGGGGATGGAGGGCATGAGGTTCTGAGGGGAGGCGCCCCCTCTCAAATGATTAAAAGAGGTCAACAAAGCCAAGTTGAAATAATTGAATTTGGGCTTGTACTCTTACTGGCTGGGTAGTTTCTTCCCAGGGGATATTAAAAGAAGTAAATTAATATGTAGTAGAGAGAAACATTGCTAACAAGTTTTACAGGAATCGTCACAGTCACAGGGCTGAGGCCGTGCCTGTTAAAGACCAATTGTCCTCTCTAGGAAGGTCGTATAAGTATTTTGGATTTTATTCAATATTTTTGTCACTAATTTGTGTAATGAGTGTTTATTATGCTTACTGGCAGGTTGTAAGCAAGGGTTATGTTTTGGAGCAGATGTTGTTTTCTCAGAAGTTTTTAAAGTTTAAACATGAACATAGGATTCATAATTGTTGAATTTTGATGGTTATGAATTTTAAATCAAATATTTTGTAGGAAATATTTAGACTACTTGTCATTATAATCAAATGCTTTTTAAAACCATATTACCATCATTTGGGCATGTTTATAGCATGATAATGTTTTTTTATTATAGACAGATATATGGTGATGTTCTCAACTCCGCCCTCCAACCTGCCACCAGCCTTCTCTCCTCATTTAATTAATGATCTGGTGCAAAATTATACTTTAATGAAATGCTGTTTTTCACTAGACTGTTTATAAGATATATCTTAGTAATGAGATAAATGTTATATGAGACTGAAAATGAATATAACTTGTTATATGTTATGATTTTTAAATTATTATGAGTTTTCTGTATTGTAATCTTATTAAATATGTATTATAATCTTATTTGGAGATAAATCTTTAGTTTTTCAGCCAGAAAGAAACCATGGGTAATACTAACATTTTATATAAATTAATAGAACCACAGAGTATATAAACTATTCTACTAAAATATTTTTTGGTATATTTCAAGGCTTAAATTGCTTCTAAGATGAGACTAAAAGATTTTGTGTCTACATATTTTTAAATATGACCATATTTGTTATTTTAATGATTTTGTCTACAATTGACAAAAAGAATTATAATGAGTATAACTCTATACCATTGTGAGACTTTTTCATGGGATTGCTTGTTTTGAAAACTACAGACATAAAACCACAGAAATTGTAATATACAGTTTTTATCACTTGACTCTAAAACATGTTAACAATCTTTTTCTCCACTTAGGTACCATTTATATCTATACCATTTGCAGAAAACTGATGATCATAGGTCACTCTTCCAAGGTATGATATATACTGGCAAAGTATTTTCTCCATATTTCCTATTTTTTCTTAAGGCTTTCATTATACTGTACATGAAATGTTAAACAAAGAATATTTAGTGAATTACTTAACAAAATTTGAGGAATACATATTATATAGTTTTATTGGTCTTGGTTTTACTTAAAAAGTAATCATATATAAAATGTGGACAGTAAAGTATTATTGAAAATTAAGGGAATTCCTAAAACTGTCCAGTGTCCCTGTCTATTATATAGTCATCTTTGTCAAACTGAATACTGAATATCCCTCAGGGTGCTGTCTGGACGGTCCTCTTTGTGCTTGTATTCTGGAGTAATTATTAGTAGTGTCCTCTTTCACGTTTTTTAAAAAAGTTTTGTGGTGCTGGGGATTGAACCCAGGAGCATTCCACCTTTGAGTTACGCCAGCCCAATTTTATTTTTTATTTTGAAATAGAGTCTTGCTAAGTTCCTAAGGCTGGCTGTGAACCTGTGATCTTTCTGTCTCAGCCTCCCACGTACTTGGATTACAAGCATGTGCCATCAAACTGTGGTTACTCTATGTTATGAATTTCTTGGACTTCACTTTTAGCCCACCTGTGAATGAAAACCCAAACTAACTTATTCACAAGCCGAGGACAAGAAGACTTTATAAATAATGAGATTCTCACTAGTACTCACAGCCTAGTTTTAGTTGGAAGAACCAGCTGACACTTGTATTGACTTTCCTACTATGTTGGTAGCACTTTTATTGGCAGGAGATATATTTATTTTCTGTATTCATTTTCCAGCCATTGGGATATAGGCCAAAAAGGGTGAATATACATATCCCATCAAGACCCTGTTGGAGCTTTGGTTGGCATCTGAAATATTACTATTACATACTTTTTTATTGCATGGAAAAGCTTGCCTTGAATATTCTAACACCCAGGAGAGATGCTTTTCCCTCAAAACATAGACAAAGATCATAAAAGTTAACTAAAAATGGAAGCAAAGATACTTTCATGCTCAGCGGATAACATTGTGCCCGCCCGCCCGCCCGCCCGCTCGCTCTTTCTCTCCCTCTCTCTCTCTCTCTCCCTCCTTCCCTCCCTCCCCCTCCCTCCCTCCGTGTCTCTCTCTCTCTCTCTCTCTCTCTCTCTCTCTGTTTTGTCCTCAAATTAAAAAGAACTTGGTTACTGACAGTGACTTGATAAGCTCATAGCCAGCATTTTAAGGGCAAATCAACTTGAGAGAAGGCTTCCCATGTATTATATAAATTTGGTCTACAGACTGTTTTTTAGTGATTCTCAATTTCGTTCCAGTTGATTTCCTACAAAGGACTGTACCCTTTTGTTGCACTTGCTGTGACAACAAATACTACTTCACAAAATCATCCTAGTGTGGTGTGCTGGAGTGTTTGCATGCCAAAGCTTTGAAGGGCCAGGATGGCTGCGCCAACATTTGACTGTTAGTGTTTATACTTGTTAACATTGGTAGAACTTTAGTGTGATAGTCATCTGAAAATGACTTCTTATTTAGAGTCTGTGTAAGATGTTTCCTCTCCCACCATGTAGCTTGAGTTTGTTTGTGACAGTGTAAGTGAAGAGAAATTGTCATGTGCTCCTGGCGTGTGGGTTGTGAGTGGCGAAAGCGAGGCGTGGGAGACCTTGGGAGCGGCAAGTGCTTGGGCAGTTCGTACTTGAAGACTGAACTAAAATTCTTTCAGTTTGTTCAATATAATAAGTTTTAAGGAAATTAATAATTTCCGAGTTCAGAACTTTCCCAACCCCATTGGTAAATTGCTTGCTGAGCTGAGTCTGTTAATGGCTTTGATGGATCTAACTAATGGAGACAAGTCCTTGGAGGCCCCACCACATCTGACCCTGAATCTGGAATTCAAGTGGGTTACTCCATAAGACAGGATAAATAGATCTGGGAGCCTCAGGCTGTCCTTTGTGTCATTCCAGAGCAACTTACACTCCCATTTATAGAGGATCTAGGCATTATGGCCACCCTTTCTTATTACTGAATCCCTACTGTGTGCTAGATATTGTGTGAAGGGCTTTGTATACACAGAAATATGCACCACAGTCTTATTAGGTGGGCATCACCACCACCACCACCACCACCACCACCATCATCACCATTTGTTGAACCCGAGCCTACCTTCTGTCAGGTGAGCTGCTCAGCATTTTCATGAGTTATCCCAATCCTCATACAACAACTTTTAGAAAGGCACTGTTATTGCCTCCATCTTATAGATGGAGATGGTGAGGCTGAGAAAACTCAATTTGCTCAAGGTGTCACATCTTGTTAAAGGTGTGCTGAGATCAGCGCCACCGTCAACCTGTACTCCCACTCGGCACTGTTGGAATCATGCAAGTCGACTTAGTAAACGAATCCCTATCACAATCATACTATTTTGGATTGCCTGCTCAAGTGGAGGAGTTGTGTGGGAAAGGCTGATCTTTTTTGCAAAACCCTGTATTCCTATAGAGATCCAGAAGACCTCGGCTAACCAGGGGCCTTTTTCCCATTGGGAAAATTTAGTGCTGAGGCAGTTCACCAGTATAAGCTTAAGGAATACAGGGAAGTCAGATATCTGAAAACTCTTTCTCTAAATACATATGAAAACTTTGCTTTTGTTTATGGAATAATCTAGTTTCTTCTGTGGCATTTAAAACTGTAGCATTCACAAATGTGCATATCCAGTACATGGGTATTGCATGTATACTCAAAAGTTTTTAATGTTGGAATTCACAATATGGTGATTTTGGTGTCTATATTAAAAATCCTATGTTTTAGCTTTAGGCTGAAATTCTTAAACTTATGGGAATAGGGTACAATTATGTATTCTTTTTTTTTTTTTTTTTTTTTTTTGCGGGTCTGGGGATGGAACCCAGGGGCATTCTACCTCCGAGCTACACCCCCTGCCCTATTTTTTATTCTTTATTTTGAAACAAGGTCTCATTGAGTTGCAAAGGGCCTCACTAAGTATCTGAGGCTGTCCATGAACCAGGATCTTCCAGTCTCAGCCTCGCAAATGCTGGGATTACAAGCGTGTGCCACCATGCCTGGCTTGGATTCTTTTAGAAAATAAAAGGTGTGTAACTTAAAAACAAAACAAAACACAACACTGTAGCATTGTCCTTAGCCAGTGTTAAAGAACACTGTAGAATCTATTCATTTAAGAAAACCTTCTTGAATTCTGTTTCAGTTTACTATAAAACTGCAATAGTTTGATAAAGTACTTGGTTTGGACAATTGTCAAATAATTCCACACACCATTGCATAGATTTTCAACTCAAATGTGCTTCTGAAGCTGAGATAAATGAGGCTGCAGTGCCATCCGGTGGCTAAAGTGATTTATTGTGTGTTTTGCCTACCAATGCTTGGAACATGCTTGGGCCTGTATTTTAGATATGGATATAATTTAGTTTCTCAAAGTTATTTTTAAATGTTTGTTATGAAGAGAACATTATTGCTGCTCCCGATCAATTTTTTTATTAATAGAAATAATTATGTCTAGCTTTTAGGGATAAGAAAATATGCTACAAATTGAGTCATTTTTGGAAACGGCTTTTCATCTTCATACTTGAAAGACATATTTTCAGGACTCTGCGTGGTTTTGGGGCGCCTCTCCCCTTTGACAGGACTGCTCTGTGCTGTGAAAAAATGCTGCACGTGGGCATTCAAAATCCTAAATTTCAGCCCCACTTCTGTTGCTTTGAAGCTGTATAGCCTCTTGAAGCCAGATTAGGTCAAATCTAAAGCCCCGTTGGCATAGAAATCTGTGATTTTATTTAACTGTAACCCTAAACCCAAATACAATGTGAACAACTGTTTTCTGAAGCTAATTTTGTTTCCAAATGTGAAATTTATAATGCCAAGAGTCTTGAGGGATTTTGAAAAGACATGTGAATTTATTTTATATATTTTTTGCTACCTGGGAAAGAACTCAAGGGCCTTCTACCTCTGGGCTACACCCCCAGCCCTATTATTATATCATCATTATTATTATTTATTATTATTATTTTTATTATTATTATCATCATTATTTACTTTGAACCAAGGTCTTGCTAAGTCGCTGAGAGCCTCACTAAGTGAGTGGCCAAGGCTGGCTTCGAACCTACGACCCTCTCGTCTCATCTTCCCAAGCAGTGGGATTATAGTTATGCACCACCACGCCTGGCTAAGACTTGTGAATTTAAAGGGAGGAACTCATACACGGCTTCATCCCGTACCCACCCACCCATCTCAGCCACAGTGACCCAAGTGCAAACATCCCAAATGGGGATTGTTAGGGCGCTGCGGATGGGAGGAAAGCTGAGGGGGTTGGAGGACTGTTAACTTCACATCAGTCCACAGTGTGGCAAGGTTAGCAGACGACAACATGACAGCCACATAGCAGAAGAAGCAGCAAGACGCTCCCAGGCTGACTTAGCAGAGGACTGGCGTCCTGAAGCACTGAGAGTGCACACCGTTCTGTGGTCTAGTCACCCCTCAAAAGGGGCTCCAACAACCCAGAATGAAGCTACAGGACGTTAGCCAGGCTGGAGAAGGAAAGGGCATTTCTGTGATGTCTAGATGCACTTGGGAAAATTTATCCTGGGGAGGGATATAGAAGAGAGGACAGGCTGCACAGGTGTATGCAGACCCTAGGAAAATGTCATTTGAAGGTGGGTTTGGGATTGTTTGAGATTGTTCCAGAAGGCATCACTGACACCAATGTGTTGGATGTGTATCAAGGTAGATTTTGTTTTAGATTATGGAAGTCTTTTTCCTGCTAAAAACTGTCTTCTGCTGCAGCATGGTGTGTTCCTTGTTCCTGAAAGTCAACTACTAGGGAAGAAAGTTGTGGGACACCCGGCGGTGGGGCTGGTGATGTTGGTGGGAGGGAAATGTAGACTTTCATCCCTTTGCTTCTATGATTGCTTGAAATGTTCCCATATTTAGCATCAGCAACTGAAACATTTTAATGAAGGTTAGTTGGTCAGCCAACAAATATTTATTGCACGTTTACTATTTTCCAGGTAAAGTTTGAGGTGCTAAAAATACTGTGGTTAACAAGACAGGCAGGGTCCCTTTCCTTCCATTCTGGTGGGGGCAACTAATGTTCCAGAGGATTACAAAGAATATTACAATTTATTGTTAAACCCTGATTTACTCTTAACAGTTTCTTTTCCTCTCTAGTTAAAACTGATAAGATAGTAGTGAATTCTGTCTTTTCAGGCTTTGAGCTGTGTGTGTGTGTGTGTGTGTGTGTGTGTGTGTGTGTGTGTGTTCCATATACACTGTCTCCGAAAGCTCCAAAGATGGTCATGATATCTGAATGTTATCATTGTTTTTTTTTTTTTTTCTTATTTATACCATTAACTACTGGTAGGTTTACTTTAGGTATGTGAAGCTGCTGGATGTTTTTGATGATTTTCCTTTTGAAGGTAGATTATTGACCTACTATGGACATATTTTTAAAAATTATTTCCTCAATTATTGAAGGCCTACTTCCCCCCCCCCAGAGTAGGGACTTTATTCTATTGTCAAAAATTATTATCATTATTTGAGAATCTAGGGTACTTGTCTTTGCTCCCTTGACTCTATTGACTTAGGGGTTGTCTATTCAATTCATTTCATACTACTGGAGAACATCTGCTGTGTACCTGGCCTTGTTCTAGATATAAGAATGAATATGGTACAGTTCCTGTTTTCAAGGAGATCTTGTTTTGGAATCACACATAATGTTAATTCAATTGGATATGACCTGTGAGATTGGTTGAACATTCCTAATCTGAAACTGCAGACTCTAAAATGCTTCACATTATAAAACTTTTTGAGACCCAACATGATGCCACAAGTGGAAAATTCCACATCTGACCTCATGGGACAGGTCAAAGTAAAAGTACAGGTGTACTAAATATGGCACATGAAATTACCTTCAGGCTATGCGTATAAAGTGGATGTGAAGCATAAATGGATTTCATGTTTAGACTTGGGTCTTATCCCTGAGATATCTCATTATTATAATGCATATATTCCAAAATCAGAAAAACTCTAAAACTCAAAACAATTCTGGTCCTAAGCATTTTGGATAAGGGATATACAACCTTATGTATGTATATAAAGACATATACACTCGCCGGGCGTGGTGGCGCACGCTTGTAATCCCCGCGCTTGGGAGGCGGAGACAGGAGGATCGCGCAGGTTCGAAGCCAGCCGTGCTGGCGTAAGAGACCCTGTTTCAAAAATATAAAATAGGTCTGGGAGTGTAGCCTGGAGGAAGGAGGGCTTCCAGGAACCCCAGTACCACCAAAAAAAAAAAAAAAGACATATACACTCATACTCCAATTATAGTACGATGGAAATGAGGCGTTGATCCTTTCTTTTTCTTTTCATTCTTTCTGTTTTCTTTTTCTTTTTTTTTCTGGGGAGGAAGTTACTGGGGATTGAAACCAGAGGTGTCTACTTCCAAGCTACACCCCTGGCCCTTTTAATTTTTTTATTTTGAAACAGGCTCACCCTAAGTTGCCCAGGTTAGCCTTGAACCTATAATCCTCCTGCCTCAGTCTCCAAAGTACTGGAATTATAGCTATTTTCTGAATTATTTATTGTTTTACTTTCATGGTGCTTGTTTTCTCTGGACTCATTGTTTATGGTATGTGGGGAGCCATTAAGGCTTTCCCCTAGATTAATGTTTCTGACTCAGCTGACTGTCCTTTGCCCAGAGTCAACAAGGTTTGGGGAGAAGATCAGATGGTGATGGCACAAGGGTACTGATTAACCTATCTGTAACATATGTGCTTTGGATTGGTCTTTATTGTATTCTAGTGGTGGTAGCACGAGGATGTTGATTGACCTGTGACTGTATAAACACCTCTGGAAAAACAAACCCAGCATCGGCGCAATAGAGAATACTGACCCAGGCATAGTTGTCGACCAGTAGGAAATATTGACCCACGAACAGGGGTCAGCCAGTAGAGATAGTAGGCTGGTGGCTCCCCCACATTAAAATAAATTAAATATTCTGAGAATCAAATTCTTAGAGATAAATTCTTCATCCTCACGCCTCTTTTCAGAACCTGTACTTTTGCCGGCTGGCTCCGGCAATGGTATTTTTGGTTTAAGAAGGCAGCAGTTCATGCTTATAACAGAGTTTGATGATATTGAGAAAAATCATCACTATTACCTTAAAAATGAGAATAAAATCTGTTGCTCCCTGTACACCCCAGGCCTTAGAATACCTGCTGTGGGCCAGCATGTGCATGGAGTCCTCGGTGCCGCTCCTGTCCACCAGGTACTTGACGTGGAGAGCTACTCTGTACACCGCCGTCTGCCAGTGCTGCTACGACTGCCAGATGGCCATCCATGGAGAGGTATGCGGCCTCTTCATTGTATTGTGTCAGCATTTGAACTACAACATATTCACCACTTTCCTCTGTAGATGCTCTCAAGGGAAAAGCAAAACAACAATAACAACAATGAAAGAACCGAAATGAAGCAGAGACAAAAGCCCCAGGCTTTACTTAAGGAAGTTTGCCTGGCTTTCCCATCCAGCGCTGCTTCCTGTCCTCTCCTTTTTTCTCCGTTGACCTCCGCCTCCTCTGCGGCTCTTCTGGATGCCACTGCCGGCACCTTCCCTCATTTTGTTCTCACGTGGAAGCCCTCCCCTGTTTAGTTTTATATTCCATGCCATCTATTATAAATTCATCTTGCTTTTTCTCGACTTCCAGACACCATTTATTACATTTTGCTTCTTTTTTTAATTTTTCCTCCCTGTACAGCATTTAGACAAACTGTGTGAAATGCATCCTAACTTGGCAGGGTCGTCTCTTGGCTTGTACAGTATCTCTGTGTACATTAAAAAGGGGGATGAGTGCTCTTTGTAGGTAGATATGACCCTACAAAATTCCAAAGTTCTGATGAGAGCTGGACCTCAGCTGCCAGAACTTCCTACTTAGACCTCCGCATCAGCTCCACCCTGGCGGTGCATCCAGATAGTCTGTCTTGGCAGAACTCCAGTAGGCAGCACCTCCCATTCCATCCTACCTGGTACTGGTGAGCAGGGAAGCTGAGAGCCCTTTCAGCCAGTTTTGGTTCCAGGCCACTCCAGCAGGCAGCTTGGTAAGCAATGCAAAAGGAGGGAGGGCTTGATAACTTGTAGCTCCTGTGCTGGCTAAGAAGACAGAGCCTAAGAAGAAACCAGAAAGCGAAGTTTGGCATAAGCAGTGATCACCCATCTTTGTCCAAAGTTCAGTGGCTTCAGCTGAAACAGTTACTTCGTTTTTCATTAAGAATTTTTTGGTTCTTGTTATAATTGCCGATTGGTTCGTGTGTGTGTGTGTGTGTGTGTGTGTGTGTGTGTGTGTGCGCGCGCGTGCGTGCATATGCAGGCGGGTACATATTTGTTTCTCTTTTGCTTTGTCATCATTTTTCTTTTAATATCCCTTTGTAATTTAGCTTTATTTTGTTTTGGGGGATTTAGTATTTTTTGCTTTGTCCGTTTGTTTCTCTTTTTACTCTCTTTCTTCTGTTTAGCCCACATTTTGGCTTTCTTCACTTTTTGGGTTTCATAATCCATTAAGTTATCATGTGTGGCAGCTGAATCACTTTAGATCTGTAGAGTTTAGTGGCGTTTCTAGGAAATGATAGATGGGATAGCTACTGTGTTACAAGGAATCAGTAACAGCCCACAGTTTAATTCACAGATTAAATCAAATGTCTAGAACAGCAAAACATATTGTCTTTATGCATTTTAATCATGATATTCTATCTTAATAATTAAATTTATTTGAATTGCCCACAGACATTTGCTCGGCGTGGTTTAGCTAAAATTGATGAGTTAAGGCAGCTGGAACTAATGAGTTCCTCGCAATCACAGGAAGAATCCAGAAGATGTTACAGAGAGGCCACAATAAAGGTAGAAACATTTCATGAACTAAAAGATATTCACTGCACCCCACAGCTGATTAGGTACTTAACATTAGTAGTTGAAAGCAGCGCATTTCATAGTGTTTCATATATACCTTTTCTTTCTGAGGCAGATGGCAGTCATGATCTTCAAAAGAGGAGTCTTTGAATCTAGAAGAAAAAGCAAAGCTGTCTTTAGACCAAAGATCCGAGTTAACCTCAAGGAAGCACAGACTGTAAGTCTGAAAAGTGCTCTGCCTCATGCTGAGTGGAATTAGTCACAAGAAGTCAAAGGTCGGATATTTCCTCTCATCTGTGGAAGTGAGGGAGCAGCTGGGATACAAGAGGGACAGAAGGGGAGAAACCCTAGTGGAGAGGCAGAGGGGGCCTTGGGGAAGGAGACTCCATGAAGGAAACACTTCAGTGGACTTGATGTACCTACACACACTTACCAACACCAATCTCAGTGTCGTGCATGGGGAGGGGGAGAAGGTCGGGGTGGGAGTGGGCGGCGGGGAGGCTCACCATGTGCCAAGTGTGTGTGTCTCTATCCCCCTGAGCTTCATTATGATATATTTATGATATATGATTCCAACGCACCAAAAAAAGTCTTCTCTGTTGCACTTTTTTTTGCAGTGTATTTGTTATTCCTTTGTATCTCTTAAATTTAGTCACTAATGATTAAGTCCTCCCTCTTTTTTTTCTGTACCAATGGGCAAAGAGAAAGCAGAATGAGCTCCCATTTCCAGTATTCTTTCCTTTCTGTAGGCTTCTTGGGCCTTTGCACAATCTCAGTTTTGTAATTTTAAGGGATGAGAAGCTGAGGAAGAGCCTAGGTTTGAATAAACAAATGAAAGGCCTCTGAGCAGGTCCGCCCAGGCCCTTGGCTTTGACCACTCAGTGTTAGCTTAGTGGGCTTTGAGGACCGAGAGAAGGTGGAAGCACCTGTGCTTATTGGCTTTGGGTATAATTCCATCACGCGTGTTCAGGAACTAGGTTATAGCATAGCAACCCAAACCCTCCACTCCTCTGGTAGCTGAAATGGTTTATTTCCCTCTAGAACTCGATGGTAGTTGAGTTGCCAGGGGCTGTGCTTAAGACAGCTGCTGGGGGCCAGGCCGAGGAGCGGGCCCCTTTTAGAAAACATATAGTATTTCTGCTGGAAGGGATATGAGGGAGCACTGGAAGATCTCACACAGGCCAGGCTGCCCTGTGTGGAAGTGGTATCTCTTCTAACAAGTCACAGCCAGTCACACTGCCTCTCCCAGCCACAAGCATATTGGGCAGACAGCAGTGGGGACTGTCCTGGGGGAGGGAGTGAGACAATTCTGTCCAGTGGGGTCCCCCTCCTGCCTTCTTTCTTCTCCCACCCCTCCCTTTTGCCTTTCCCAGATCCGTTTCCCTCAAGGCCCCGGTGTGTATCTCTTTGAAGCTGCCCCTGGCTGCCCTCAAAGGCCACCAGCTGTCTTCTGTGAACTTGTATGTGGGGCCCAAGAGTGAAAGCCACGGGGAAGATGATAACTCTTCTCTCTGACGGAAGAGCTGTAGAACCTCAGATCCCAGAAGGGATTTTGGAAGTCATCTGTTTCAGTTCTTTTCTACTACAGATGATGGAAATGAAGCTTGAAGGTTTGTTGTTGTTGTTGTGCCTTGTTTTTAAGCTTGGAGTTTTAAGGTTACAGGCTCAAGGTCACAAGCCAGCTGCCAGTCGCTGACAGAACTGGAACCAGAACGCGCACCCGAGTCCAGTGATTTTCATGCGCCCATGACTGTGCGCATGTGCTCTCAGTTTGCTTTGTGACATTGAGGAATAAGTCTTTCTCTTCTTTATTTTTCTTTCTTTATTTTTTTGGTGGTACTGGGGATGGAACCCTTCTACCTCCGGGCTATACTCCCAGACCTATTTTTTATATCTTATTTGGAAACAGGGTCTCTTAAGCCAGCAAGGCTGGCTTTGAACCTGCGTGATCCTCCTGTCTCTACCTCCCAAGTACAGGGATTACAAGTGTGCATCATCACGCCCGGCTTCTTTCTTTACTTTAAATTTTTTTTTTTTGTGGTACTAGAACTCAGGGGAATTGTACCTCTGAGCTACACTCCAAGTCCTATTTTTTAGTTTTTTTTTTTAACTTTTGAAGCAGCATTTCACTGAGTTGCCGAGGGTCTCCCTAAGTAGCTGAGGCTGTCCACGAAACACGATCCTCTGGTCTCAGCCTCCCGAATGCTGGGATTACAAGCATGTGTCACCACGCCCGGCTCTTTCTCCTCTTATAAACCATGATATTTCAGCACGTATATCTGGATATGGCACTGGTCCATTGCTACTTAGTATGACTATATAGATTGACTATATAGTATAACTATATAGATTACTCAGTATAGAAGTACGTATTATAAAATATGCCCTTCTTTTTATACTTTTATTGGTGTATTGTAATTATACAAGGTGATACAAATATACCTGCACACATTTCTTGATATATTTCCATTTCATCCCACTCCCTCCTATATATTTCTTTTATATTACATCCCACACTGATCAATGGTGGTATGTAATTGGTCGTGGTGGTGTCTTGGCAAATCCTAGGCTATTCCTTGGATGAGCTACTAAACTACATGCGTGTGGTAGTGTTTAATAATGCTGTTATCTTTGTAGGAAAACGGGGACACTTCTCTCTTTCTCATCAGCCTTTACTTTCTCTTTGTACGCCAAGTTGAAAATCTAAAGCTGCAACACTGTCATGACTTTATTTAGTCTCATCGTTACCCTGGAAGCAAAGTTAAATATACTTTCAAAGGAAAATGTTTAAAGTTTCAGATACAATTATATGAAGGACTCACTTATTTCTGGTTTCCTTCAAGATAATTGTTGTAAGAAAGGTTGTGATGCTATTTTTTTTTCAGAAAAAATATAATTGTTTAGCAGAGAGTATTTTTTTTTACAGAGATTAGGCAACATGCCCCCTTTATAATGTCACATTAAATTATTTTGACATATATTACAGAATGTAATATGTATATGTATGAAATAATTTTATTATGTTTCCATAAAATAAAGTAGTTTCAACATGCATTAAATCTATGTGCGAGGACACTTCTGTGTTTGTAAGTCAGTTCTTAACGTGTGGTAAATTATTTTAGCTTTCTTTTTTTTTTTTTTGTTATACTGGTAATCGAATCCAGAGGCACTCTGCCTTCCAGCTACATCTCCAGCCCAATTTTATTTTTTATTTGGAAACAGGGTCTTAGTAGGTTGATGAAAGTCTCACTATTTGCTGAGGCTGTCATTGAACCTGTGATCCCCTTGTCTCAGCCTCTCAAGTACTGGGATTACAGGTGTGCACCACCATGCCTAGCAAATTATCTTAACTTTCAAAAGTTTTTTTTTTTTTCGGTACTGGGGATGGAACCCCAGGGGCATTCTACCTTCAAGCTACACCCCCAGCCCTAATTTTTATTCTTTATTTGGAAGCAGTGTCTCACTAAATTGTGGAGGGCTTCAATAAGTAGCTGAGGCTGGCCGTGAACCCGGATCCTCTTGTCTCAGCCTCCCAAATGCTGGGATTACAAGTGTGCGCCACCACACCCGGCTTCAAAATATATATATTTTTAAAGGACTACTAACTCAGACTCCTAATGTTCAACCATTTACATCTTGTGAGACATTTTAAGAAATAAATAATGGCTGGATGTGGTGGCGCACGCTTGTAATCACAGCATTGGGGAGGCTGAGACAGGAGGATCGTGGTTTGCAGACAGCCTCAGCTAATTAGTGAGGCTCTCCACGATTTAGTGAGACCCTCCTTCCAAATAAAGAATAAAAAATAGGGCTGGGGGTGTAGCTTGGAGGTACAAGGCCCCTGAATTCCAACCCCAGTACCGCAAAAAAAAAAAAAAAAAAAAAGAAAGAAAAGAAAAGAAAGAATGATGGTAGGGATTAAATGAGTTATACAGAAAGCCCTTAAGTTCCTACATGTAGTAAGTCTTCATGAAATATTATCTACTGTTTATTTTTATTCATTCATTTAGCTATCATGTAGTCAGTAACCAAGTGTATTTTCAAGTATAGTGGAATATTGCACAAATTAAGTCACTAGTGCTGGCTTTTAGAATAGTCTTGGAATAATGGGTCAGATTTGGCTGGACAGGGAGAAGAGGGGAAACATATTTTTTTGTGAAGAACCAGAGCATGGTAACAGTTTGGAAGCCAAAGTAAGCAAGGTTTGTTGGGGACATTGAGAAATGGGACTTGACTGGGGTAGATGTATTAAGTTGGAGAATTAACATAGGAGATCTCATGGAATGGATTCATGGAGATACAGGAAAAGACTGTGTGACTGTGTCATTTAGATTCTCATCCATCCTGATATATTTAAAGTCTGTGTAATATATGCCGTATATGAACGATAATTTGTCTAATATTTTCATTGCTACCATCTTAGTTATTTCTAATTTTTTTTTTGCTATTGTAAATATTAGTATAACCCACATCTTCAAGCATGCTGTTTTTTCTTTTCTTTCTTTCCTGTAGATAAAATTAAAAATGTAGGATTTTGGAATCAAGGGATACAAAAATGAATGCTTTTATTTCTCTTAGCATATATTGCCAAATTGATTTCCAACATGGCCATTCCCATATTCAAGGTGGTAACCTGCATGTACCAATTTATTGTAAGCTATTATTATTTTGATATTATCCATTTAAACACTTTTGGTAATCCAGTTACCAGATTTGTTTAATTTTTTTTGGCTAATTCAATTTTACAAAATTGCTTGGCATATTTATTCTTTGATCCACTGTTCTCTTATATTTGTGTTTACTCTTGTATTTATTTTTTGTGTGAATTATCTTTTCAGTTGTTGGACATTTATCTGCTGGAGATTTTAATTTTTAAAATATATTTGAATGAACTTCTTACTCATTTTTATAGACATTAGCGTCATGTTTGTCATACTTGACAATCCATTTTTTATTGCTTTAGTCTTGATTTCCTTTTATAGGTGTTATATTTTTATAACATTTTACTTAGCATTTGTCTATAGCTCTGATAAATATTCTAATCTTCTTTTGGCTAGATTTTGATATTTTAATTTTATTTTTATTTTTAATTTTAATTTAATTTTATTATTATTTTTTCTTTTAAATTTTTTTATTGGTGCATTATATTCAAACATCATATTGGGGTAAAAAACTTGTGTGTACAAATATGTACTCATCGCTGATTTAATCCCTACCCAGTTCCCACCCCATTCCCTCCCCGTCCCTCCCTCCCTTGCTTGGCTTAGTGATTGACTTCTATATGTTTAAGTACATTGTGTGTTTTAGTGATTTTCCTCTTCCCCCCTCCTTTCTCCTCCTTTAGGTTGTCTTGTTTGCTCCTCTATAGGATTTCCTCTTTCAAGAGTTCCTCCTATGACCCATTTCTCCCTAACTCTCACATATTAGGGAAAGCATCTGATTTCTTACTTTTTGTGACTGACTAATCTCACTTAGCATAATGTCCTTCAGTTCCATCCATTTCCCTGAAAATGATGTGATTGAGTTTTTTTTTGATGGCTGATTAAAATTCCATTGTGTACATATCCCACAGTTTTGTAATCCATTCATCTGTTGATGGACATCTTGGCTGGTTCCATAGTTTGGCTATGGTGAATTGTGCAGCTATGAACATAGATACACATGCACTAGTTTGGTAGTTTGGCTTCCTATCTTTTGGGTAGATACCCAGAAGTGGCCTTGCTGGATCAAATGGTAGATTTGTTCCCATTCTTCTGAGGATTCTCCATACTGTTTTCCAAAGTGGTTGCACTAATTTGCAATCCCACCAACAATGTCTTAGAGTTCCCACTTCTCCACATCCTCGCCAGCATCTGTTGTTGTTTGTGTTTTGAATGATTGCCATTCTAGTTGGAGTTAGGTGAAATCTCAGGGTAGTTTTGATTTGCATCTCTCTGATTGCCAGTGATGTTGAGCATTTTTTCATGCATTTATTGGTTAATTTTTATTTTTTCACGGTAGTAGGGTTCCTGGAAACCCTTCTACCTCCAGGCTATACTCCCAGACCTATTTTATATTTTTATTTGGAAACAGGGTCTCTTAAACCAGCGTGGCTGGCTTTGAACCTGCGCGATCCTCCTGTCTCCGCCTCCCAAGTGCAGGGATTACAAGCGTGCGCCACCATGCCTGGCTATATTTTGATATTTTTATAAACCATTTTACTCTTTTCACCAATTGGTGAAAAGGTACCATTTCATTTTGAATATGTCTAATTATTAGAAAGTTCATTATGCTGTTGAAATATATATTTTTAAAGCCCTGTCTTGACCTACAATGCAAATCTTAGAAGACACCCTTACCTCTGTTTATAAGGTAAGAGAGGGCATTCATGGAGTTTTAAGTTTTATTGAATTTTTAGCATATCAGTTGGCCTGTGCATTGAAAAGGCATAGAAGCTTATAAGTAGGGAAGCTGATGTTTGGGGAGAAGCACTACAAAGTAGCTTTAATCGCAGCTTTGTTTTTTATCTTTCTGACTTTTCCCCAAGGGTTGGCGGTGCGGGGGTGGGGGGGGGGAAGCAAGAGAATAGAATCATGGGAAATAGGGTTGGCATCATTTAGCTGGGTATGGGTTCTAGAAATGCCAACTAGAAGTTCTGTTCTTGCTGGCAATCTAAATGCAGAGACCAGGTCATAAAATAAAGTGTGGAGTTGAGCCATCCCCAGGAGGTGCAGTCATTCTAGGCCATTACATAGCTGATGAACTCTTCCTTAGAGTTATACTCACAGCTATTGTTTCAAATTTAAGTGTGAGGATGTTATGTATTAGAATCTCCTGCAGTGCTATTAACAATACCCTACCCAGACCCAGGGAATCTCTGGAGATTTGAGTTTGAATCTAAAAAGCTCTCCAGAGTGATTATTAGGTAACCAAGTCTCAGTATCAGTCCCTGAAGGCTGTAAGCATATGGAGACAATGTTGGCTTAATAAAAAAAGACCATAACAAACAGCCATTTAATTCTTCTGTGGAAACAAACACAGCAATGGCAAAGTCTTTATCAGTGGCACGACATTAAGTCCAGAGCGACGTCTCTGTCATGAAAACCCTGAAAGCAGGCGTCTCATTGTTACACCAAACACTCGTTTAGCACCAGTTAAGCATGCCTTACTTTTCTTTACCTTGTAATATTCTTTATAAGTGGACTTCATTTTTTATTCCAGTTGCCATGGCCACGCACGGTCACAGAACGGCTACTGGAGGAGATGTTTGACAGCGCTGCATCCCGGTTTCTGGCGGTTTTGGAAGCTCTTTCTGATTCAAGCAGGCGAATCCTGCAGACTGGACCTCTCGTGACTGACGAAGTGGAGCTTCGTGATGTTATCTCAGAACTGTTTATAGCAGGAAAAGAACTGCTAATAAGTAAGATGTTGAAGTAGCATGTTATGGTAGATAATAACAAACATTTTTGTATAGTAATCCATATGTGAGACTGCTATCCTGGCTTTGAATTCAGCAAACTTGCTAATATCGCTTGATAATTCAAATAATCCACCAGTAACTTTTTTTTTTAACGTGTACACACTCATCTGTGAGTAATGATAATTATATCATTTTTTCCAATTCTTTTAACTTCTTTTTTTGTTGACTTAGTATGCTAGTTAGGATCCATGGGCAGGTGTAGTGATAGACAACTTTATCTCATTTTTTAATCTTAGGTAGAAAGCTTTCAACATTTACTATTATATATGATAGTTGTGGGAGAGCACCTACCTAGCATGCATAAGCCCCTGTGTTTGATCCTGAAAACTGGTGGAAACATAGCCGGGCGTGGTGGCGCACGCTTGTAATCCCCGTGCTTGGGAGGCAGACAGGAGGATCGCGCAGGTTTGAAGCCAGCCGTGCTGGCTTAAGAGACCCTGTTTCTAAAAATAAAAATCTATAAAATAGGTCTGGGAGTGTAGCCCAGAGGTAGAAGGGCTTCCAGGAACACAAGTACCAACAACAACAACAAAAAACCCCCCCCAAAAACCCCCAAAACTGGTGGAAACAAAGGTATTTGCTGAAGGATTTTAAAAAAAAATATTCTTCTTTAGGCAAAGACATTTCTTTTATTCTTAGTTTGCTAGATATCTTTTGTTTTTTTATTTTAATTTAATTTTACTTTTTTGTACTGGGGATTGAACCCAGGGGCATTCTACCTCTAAGCTACAACCCCAACCTTCCTCCTCCTCCTCCTCTTCCTCCTCCTCCTCCTTTGTGATCCTGGGAATGGAACCCTTCTACCTCTGGATTATACTCCCAGAACTATTTTATATATATATTTTTATTTGGAAACAGGGTTTCTTAAGCCAGGCTGGCTTTGAACCTGCGCGATCCTCCTGTCTCAGCCTCCCAAGCGCGGGGATTACAAGCGTGTGCCACCATGCCCGGCTTTTTTTTTTTTTTTTTTTTCTTATTTTGAAACAAGGTCTCACTAAATTTCTGAGGCTGGTCTGGAACCTGCGATCCTTCTGTCTCAGCCTTCCAAGTGCTGGGATTACAGACATGTACCACCTTGCCCAGCTAAGTTTGCTTGTTTTTTTTTTTCCCAATCAGAATTTTTATTTATTTATTTATTTATTTATTTATTTTTTATTGGTGCACTGTATTCATCCATCATAGTGGGATACAAACTTTTGTAGACATACATGCACACATCACCCAGTCAGCCCCCACCCGATCCCCACCCCTTCCTCTCCCCATCCCTCCCTCCCATGCTTGGCTTAGTGGTTGATATCTAGTATTATAGCAATTTATCCAAAATTAAAAATGATAATCTCACATAACAGTTTCATTTGTCTGATACCAAGCTTTTGATGACTTAAAGATAACATTTCAATATTTCTTTTTACTTTCTTTCTTACCAGAGAATATTTTTTTTCTATTTTTTTTTAGGTGAAACTATCATATATTTATATATTTATTTTTCAGAAAAAAAATCTATCCTAATATGGAATATGGACTCTAGATACCCAAAACGATCTTGAAAAAGAACAAAGCTAGAAGATATATATTTTCTGATTTCAAACCATATAAAGCTACAATAATTGAAACAGTGTAGTACTATTCTAAAGGCATATATATAAACCATTGGAATTAAATAAAAGCCTAGAGCTAAATTCTTCCCTATATTGTCAAGTTATTTTTGACAAGGTTTCCACGAACATTTGGTGGTGGAAATAATAATCTTTTAACTAAATATTGTTGAAACAATAATTACATGGAAAAAAAATAAAGTTGGACCCTTACCTAATCCCATATACAAATATTAACTCAAAATAGATAAAAGACCTAAATATAAATCTTAAGACTATAAACTTTTAGGAGAAAATCTGGGTCATAAAACCTCACAACATTGAAATTGGCAGTGATTTCTTGGATATGATTTCAATGGCACAGGCAACAGAAGAGTATACAAACTCCCTAAAAAAAAAAAAAAAAAATTTTATATCCAAAGACAATGTAAACAGAGTTAACAGTTACTAATAGAATGGGATAAAATATTTCCAAATGCTATATCTGAAGGTATATTAATATTCCAACTAGAAATCCTAAAAATTAACAACAATAAAGGCAAACAATACCATTTAGAGATAGGTAAAAGACTAACATAAGTAATGAATCTCCACAGATAACCAATCTTAGTTGACTGTTGGGTGGAAACTCTTGTTTCTCTGGTTCCGGTGTGTGTTACCTATTTCTTCTTTGTAGTTAATCTCTTTGAGTATTTTCTCTAGCGCTGGTTTTGAAGACATAAATTCCTTCAGTTTCTGTTTGTCATGGAAGCTTCTTATTTCTCCATCTAATTTGATAGAAAGTTTTGCTGGGTAGGAAATTTTTGGCTAGAAGTTGTTTTCTTTCAGAGTTTGGAATATGTTACTCCAAGCCCTTCTGGCTCTCATGACTTGGTTTGGGAAGTCTGGAGTGATTCTAATTGGTTTGCCTCTGAATGTCAGTTGGCCCTTTGTTTTTGTTGCCTTTAAGATTCTCTGCTTGGCTTCCACATTGGTCATTTTGACAATTATGTGGCGTGGGGATCCTCTTCTCCGATCCTGTCTAAAGGGAGTTCTATAAGTTTCCTGGACCTGTGTATCAACCTCTTGCTCTATGTTTTGAAAATTTTCTGCTATTACTTCTTTGAAGAGATTGTTGATCCCTTTGGTTTCACTTTCTTTTCCCTCCTCTATTCCAATTATTCTTAGGTTAGCTCCCTTAAAATGGGCCCATATTTCTTCAATATCAGATTCCTGTTGTCGGATATTTTTTTCTAGATTAGAAACTATGCGTTCATTTTTGGAATGATCATCTTCTAAGAGCGAGATTCTGTTCTCCATGTGTTCTAATCGGTTGTTTGTGCTTTGAATTGAGGCCTTTACTTCATTAATTGCATCCTTTATCTCTTTTTGGCTGTCTCTGAGTTCTTTTCGAAGCACCTCTATTATTTCTACAGTTATTTTCCTGATTTGATCTTCTAGAAATCTCTGATTTTCTGTTTTATCGGGTTCTGATGTTGTGGGGTTGTGGGCATTCATTGCTCCAGTACTATTCCTCTTTCCCATGATTTCGGAAGTTTGTGCCTTCTCTGGGTTCTTCCCTTGGGTCACTATGACTTCACTTATGGTGTTCTGGATCTCGAGTCAGTAGTATCTCAGACCCCACTACTCCTTTACTGGGTTGTATCACAGAGTCTCCGACCCAGAGAGTCGATAGAGGCTGCTTTAGACTGTGGGGGGTGCCAGGTTGCACGTTCTCCTATGGTGTGATATCTCTGCCACCGCCCCTCCCCCACTGGGTCAAGTCCCAGGGAGTACAGTACTGGAATTTCTCCTCTGTGGCCCGCAATTTGACTCACTGTTCTTGAGTACGCAGATGTAGCTGTACTGGATTCGGTGAATTTTCTGCTGCTGCCGCCGGTGGCAATATGGCGCTGCTGCTACGCCCTCGGCAATGAGGCTGGCATATTTCTTCTTGGTTTTGATTTCCACTCTGAATCCCTGCAGCGTGTGCTGAGCTCAGCCACTGGGAGCTTTAGATTTTACCTGCGGCGAGAAATCCCGCCTGGCTGTTCTGCAGCGGCTCACCTCGGCTTGTTGTAGCCGTCTGGTGAATTTGCCGCTACTGCCGGCAGTATGGCCCTGCTGCCGCGTCCTCGGGCGTGAGGCCGGTGTATCTCCTCTGTGGCTCTGAGCTCTGTTCTCAGTCTGCTTTCTCTCTGGAGCCTGGTGATTTTTTTGTTTCTCTGGTGATGGTGTTTTCTGGCTATGAAAGGTGCTGATTTTGTGGTAATGGAGATTGGTTGTTAGCGGGGCTCTTAAGCCCCGCTTTTCTCGGTCGCCATCTTCCCGGAAGTCCCCTCTTTCCTTTTTCAAGTTTGCTTGTTTTTAATCCTGAATAGTTGTTGAGTTTTATCAAAAGTCTTTTCAGTGGCTTGATCAAGTGGCTTTCTCATTTATGCCTGTTAGTATGGTGAATTACATTGATCATTTCTCTAATTTTTGGCTATTCTATCCTCTATTCTAATTCTATATGTTATTCAATTAGTTTGCTAATATTTACTGTTTCTGCTTCTTTGTTCATAAGGTTTTCCTTCCTCGTAAAGTCCTTTTGCTCCTAAGATCATGCTGATCTCATGAGTTGAGAATTGTACTGTCTTTTACTATTATTTGGAAGAGTTTGTGTTAATATTGGTGTTACTTCTCAAATATCTGGTTGAATTTACTGGGGAAGCCATCTGGACCTGGAGTTGTTTGTGTGTGTGTGTGTGTGTGTGTGTGTGTGTGTGTGTGTAAAGGTTTTTAAAGCATAGATTCAATTTCTTCTATAGATACAAAGTTATTCAGGTTTCCTTTCCATTCTTTCTCTAAGTCTTCTATCATTTTGGTATATAAAATTTTCCTTGAAAATTTTCCATTTTATCTAATATTTAAAAAATTTTGGGCCGAGTGTGGTGGTGCACGCTTGTAATCTCAGCATTTGGGAGCTGAGACCGGAGGATCGCAGTTCACGGACAGCCTCAGCTATTTAGCGAGGCCCTTTACAACTCAGTGAGACCCTGTTTCAAAAAATAGACAAAAAAAAAAAAAAAAAAGGACTGAGGGTGTAGCTCAGAGGTACAATGCCCCTGGGTTCCATCCCCAGTACCACACACACACACACACACACACAAAAAATGTCAAGTAGTTATTTCATTATGATCTCCTTTCTTTATTTAGAGCTATGATGACATCCTCTTTCTCATTCCTAACATTAGTTTTCTTTCTTTTTTATTTCATAAATTTCACCTGGGATCCACCAATTTCATTAGTCTTTTTAAAGAAACAGTATTTAACTCTGTTGATCCTTCCTATGGATGCCTGTCTTCCATATTACTAATTTTCATTTTTTGGTATTTCCTTCATTCTACTTTCTAAAGTTTGTTTTGATGATTTTTAAAACCTTATTGACTTGGCCGGGTGTGGTAGCACACACCTGTAATCCCTGTGCTTGGGAGGCTGAGACAGGAGGATTGCTCAGGTTTGAAGCCTGCCTCAGCTACTGAGTGAGGCTCTCAGCAACTTAGTGAGACCCTGTTTCCAAATAAAGTATAAAATAGGTCTGGGAGTTTAGCCCGGAGGTAGAAAAGCCCCTGGGTTCCACCCCCAAGACCACACACACACACACACACACGCACGCACACACACAACTTATTGACTTGAAAGCTTAAATGACTGATTTTCAGGATTTTTAATACATACAATTAAGATTTATTAAACATTTCTTCATCATTCCCATTTTGTATTGCTTTTTTCTAAATCCATTTCTGCTCAGACACAAACACTTAAGTCTTTGAAATAATTTAGTGGGATGTGATATTTTACTTATAAGTTTGTTTCTTTTAAAATTTCAATGGTATTTCTCCACAATCTATATTACACATAGTATTGAGAAATCTAGTGTCAGTTTAAATCTGTTTACGTATTTAGCTTTTGCAATTTTCTCTTCCCTATGGCATTCTTACATTTCATTATCCTAGGTGACGAGGTGGATTTAGTCATCCAGGAGATACTTTGAGCTCTTATATCATTCTTTAATTTTTCACATTACTTTTTATTTTCTGTTTACATTTTTTTTACTTCCTCAAGCCTTTTACTAGATAGACATTAACACTTCCACATTCATCGTTCATATCTTATTTATTTTCTTCTTTTTATTCCTTTCTATTGTCTTCAGCAAAGCTTTCACAATCCAATTTTCTGGGTCACTGATTTATTCTTGGATTCTTTCTGCTCATTTTCTGTCCCCCCATTGAGCTCTGTCTTTCAGCAGTGGTATACTTTATACCTAGTCTCTGCTTGGTTCTTGCTCACTGCAGCTTAATCTTTATACTTTATCTATACTTTATTTGCTCTCACTTACTCTTGTTTCTAATATCCTCCTTCCTCTGAGCAAACACTCATGGTGCTAAAGTTCTTGTTCAATAACTGTCCCATTTCCCTGCTTCCTGTGGTCAAGGATGATGCTAATTCCTGGTTTCACTTTGAAGATGCTTGCACACTGGATTTTCTCTCCTTGTGAGCTTACCTTCTGTTGCCTTGCAACCGTCAACTGGTTTGGCTAAAACGTCCACGTAGAAGGAAAGGTGAAAAGTGAGACCTCAGTTTGTGTACTTTTAGGTGAGTTTAGTGTGTGTGTGTGCGCGCGCGCGCGCGCGCATACGTTGTATGAATGTGAAGTATGAGGTGTGTGTGTGATCATGTGTTTGCATACATTCACACACACACCTGAAGGTGGGCGTCTGTGGTGCCAAGTTTGGTCTCATTATCCTCACAAGAAAAATAGAAGTTCTTAGGTAAGAATTTCTTGTACTTCACTTAAATCCTGAAACTTCCCTTCATCTGCACCCCTTCTTTCTGCCGTCTCTCACGAAAATGGAAGCGACAATTCTCTTCCTCCTCCTCACGTCTTCAAGCTGAATCCCTCCCGGCAATCTTTGATCTCCTGTCATCTTTAAGCTTCCTCCATACCCCATCTGTCTTCTTAGTACAATCAGATTTATTGAAGGAACTGCCTGTTTTCACGCTTCCAAATTCTTTTCCTCCTCCTTATGTATCAGGAAGTCTTCTGTTCCTACACTCTACAGAGGTTGTCCTGGACGCCCTGCATATTGCTTATTCCAGAGTCACTTCTCAAGCCTTTGCTACTTTTGCTGTCAGTCATATTTGTAGTTGACCACTTTTGTTTTTTTTTTTGCCAACTCTGCTCCTTTGTAGCCTATTCCTGCGGTTGTGTCTTAGGCAGCTATACCATGTCCACGGCTCATCTCACCATTTACTATAGATATTTGTAATGATGACTTTACAAACTATCTGATCTGATTAGAGATCTGATTAGAGATCTTTTTCTTGAGCTTCCAGTCTTTATACATTTGACTAGTTCAACAGTTAACTATGCAAATTCTCTGTGATTGAGATTGCACGCTCCACAGTTCTGGGTAGCCTTCCCTGACTGTCTTCCTCTTCCAAACTTGCACTGGATGCTTTTCCTGTCTGTCCCCAAAGCACCTGGAAATTTCGCTCACTTTGATTCCTTGTTTTCCCTGCTGGACTGTATACTCAGTGAAGGTCGAGATCCTGTTCATTTCATTTCCATCCGTTTCCCTGGTGCTTGGCAGTATCGGATAGCTAATATTTAGTAAATATGTTTTTGCATGAATGATAGTTAGACCTCTTTTTTCCTCCTCTAGTGTCCAATATTGGTGCAAGTGGAATGTTTGATTTTCCAAAAACATGTCTTATGGAACTCATTTTAGAGAGAAAAAATGTTATTTCTATGGATGCTGTTGTGAAATTTATAAAATTAGCTTTTACTTATGAAGAATGGGGCTTATTTGAATCCTCAGCTGGGATGCTCATTTATTTTCTCCAGGTAATATATGTAAAACCATTCATTTGCTTTTGTTTCATTAAAAGCACATTGAATTGCTAACTAACTTGCGGGTTCTACTTCTCTAAGAGACAGGATGATCCAGACTCAACGAAAGCTCAAAAGGATTTAACTCTTCTGCTTGCAATAGAACCACTAATCAATGTAAAGAGAAACAAAGGTTTGATCTTTCCCTTGGAGAACTATAAAGAAGCACAGTCAGCCCAACTTTATTTAAAGCAAATTGTTTGTCATGGCAAGTATTTATTTACTTTCTTGAGAAATATAGCAAGTACACTCTTTCTAGGTGAGATGAGAGAAGCAGTGTTTAAGGCAGAGGGAGCTGAGGTGCAAAGGCCCTGGAGCAAGACTCTGCTTGGGGACTGAAGGAATGGCAAGGGGTCATGTGTGGCTGGGGTGCAATGATGGGTGACAAGGGTGGGGAAATAAGTGGTGCCAGGTGATGTGGATCTGGTGACTTTTTTTTTTTTTCAGTACTGGGGACGGAACCTAAGGGGCATTTTACCTCCAAGCTATACCCCCAACCCTATTTTTTATTCTTTATTTTTTCTTTCTTTCTTTTTTTGCAGTGCAGTACTGGGAATGGAACCCAGGGACACTCTAGTTCTGAGATATACCTCCTGTCCATTTTTTATTTTATATTTTGAAACAGGGTCTCACTGAGTTGCAAAGACCTTTACTAAGTAGCCGAGGTTGTCTGCTGACTGTGATCTTCCTGTCTTAGCTTCCCAAAAGCTGGGATTACAAGTGTGCGCCACCACACCCGGCTCTGGTGACAGTTTTGAAAAGTGGAATGTGACTCTATTTACTTACCAGCTTGTTGAGGTCAGGGAGAGGCCAGCAGAGCTGTGAATGAGAGAGAGCTTCAGTGTTGTAAGGGAAGGGTTGGTAGACACTCTCTCTTTCCAGCATGCAGTGTTTTCCCGTGTAGGACTTAAATATTTTAAAAGTTATTGTTAATGTAGTTGAAAATCTGGCCTAAAATTTAGATAGGTGAGATTTAAGTTCATGCTTTTATTTTTTCTCATGTTCCTAAGGCACTGCATGGCAGCTGAGTCGCAGTCAATAATATGTACCAAGTAGCCAGGGGTGGTGGCACACACTTGCAATCAGGAGGCTGAGACAGGAGGATCATGGTTCGCAGCCAGTCTCAGCTACTTAGTGAGGCTCTTTGCAACTCAATGAAACCCTGTTTCAAAATAAAGAATAATAAAACGCCAGGCAGGGTGGCAAATGCTTGTTATCCCCCCGGGCTTGGGATGTGGAGACAGGAGGATTGCACAGGTTTGAAGCCAGCCTTACTGGCTTAAGAGACCCTGTTCCAAATAAAATATAAAATAGGTCTGGGAGTGTAGCCCGGAGGTAGAAGGGTTCCATACCCAGTACCCCCCCCCACTATATATATATATATATATATATATATATATAATTAAAAATAATAAAAAATAAGGCTGAAGGTGTAGCTCAGAGATCGAATGCCCCTGGGTTCCATCCCCAGTAGTGCCAAGAAAAAAAATGTACCAAGTAAAGAGATAATTTTTCTTCTACTGGTTTCTTATTTTTCTTTTAGCTGGCACATTTTAGATTATTTTAATATTATAAGCCTCTTCAAATTTTGTTTTTTGTTTTTAGTTTTTGCAGTACTGGGGATGATGGAACCCAGGGGCAATCTAGCTCCAAGCTATACCCCAGCCCTATATTTTAGTCCTTTCTTATTTTTGAAACAGTCCTTTCTTATTTTTGCCACTCCCTGAGTGGCAAAGGGCCTCGCTAAGTAGCTGAGCTGTCCACAAACCGTGATCCTATCCTCCTGTCTCCGCCTCCTGAATGCTAGGATTACAAGTGTGCGCCACTATGCCCGGCTCAATTTCTCTTTGGACAGAGTTGGCATACATATTGTAAAATAATAATAACCATAGTTTATTTTAATTGGATTGGGTCTACTTTAGGTGAATTTTGATAGAGAAGCATTTCAATTATCAACATAATATGTGATCAGCTATCAGGTGTGGGTCATTTTTGTGGAATTTCTGTGTCTTTTGGATTTGAAGTTTTATAATGGGCTTTTGTCTCATTTTCTTCTACATTTTGAATGCAGATACTTGCGTGAGAAATTATGGATATTCAGAAGACCTTTTCCACTTGGCAGATATCTTGTATGCTTGTGTCTGTGCCTCTCCCCAGGTGAATTTGATGTTTTGAATCACTTTTAATAGTGTGGAACAAAGTTTTATGCCTAATTAAAGGTCAGGTTTAGATGTGAAAAAAAGTTTTATGCCTAATTTAAGGTCAGGTATAGAATGTCTCAGAAGTTATCCTAAAATTCTACATTAGTTTAACCTTAGACTACATTGTTGGGTCAGAACCTGATTTGTCGACAAATCTTAAGTTTCTTTTTATTATTGTCTTCATTTTGGGGTCCCTCTGTTACTCTTTGGGGAATTCTGAGGCAAGCTATGTTTCTGACAGTGATGGAAAGGAGGCTGCTTATCATAAGGAGGAGTTCACATGCTTGGTGGAATGCTGCTCTTTGGCCTATGACCACAAAGCCTGGTGATTACTGGGAGTCAGTGTTTAGAAATGGCTTATATGTGGGTATCCATGTTGGACATAAGTAACATAGCCCCCTTTAAAAAAATTTGTTCTATTGCTGAGGATGGAACACAAGGGCATCTACCTGTGAGCTACATATCCAACCCTTTTTATTTTTTATTTTAAATCTTGCCTAGTTGCTGAGGGCCTCACTCAATTGCTGAGGCTGGTTTCAAACCTGCAACTCTCCTGTTTCAGCCTCCTAAGTACTGGGATTAAAGGCATGCACCACCATACCTGGCTCAATTCTTTATTTTTTTAATGCAAGATTTTAATTTTAATTTAATTTAATTTTATTTTATTTTTGGTACTGGGAATAGAACCCAGAGTCCTACCTTCAAGCTATACCCCCCAGCCCTTTTAAATTTTTTGATTTTTTTTGAAGATTTAAAGAAGTTCATAAGAAAGATAGAAATACAGAAAATAGAAATATAGCCCCATGCCAAAATGGCATGGGGGGGTAACTCGAAATGAATACACCCCCTTTTTTTGTGTGTGTGTGTGTGGTACTAGGGATGGAATCTATAGGCTTTCTACTTCCTCGCTACATGTCCAGACCTATTTTTATATTTTATTTGGAAACAGAGTCTCCAAATAAACTAAGTTGCTGAGAGGCTCACTGAGTAGCTGAGCCTGGCATCAAACCTGTGCGATCCTCCTGTCTTAGTCTCCTAAGTACTAGGATTACTAGTATGCGTCACCGCACTGGGCTGAATTTTTTGATTTTGAAACAGGATCTCTCTGGGTTACCGAGAGTCTTGCTCCCATTGCTGAGGCTATCTCTGAAGCTACAATTCTCCTATCTCAGCCTTCTAAGTACTGGGATTGCAGGTGTGCACCACCACACCCTTAATGCAAGATTTTTAAGAGAAAAGTATACATTGGATGGGATTTACTGATTCGCCTACTTGCCTGAAAGTATTTGGGATTTTATGTTTAGAAAGACAAACGTAACTTAAACACATTGATTAAGAGTGGGATTTGGGCTAGACTACTTGAGTCTGAATTCCTTCTACTACTTCCTGGTAAGTTTTGTCTTTGGAAAAATCACTTCATCTCAAGCTTCAGTGTGCTCATCTGTAAAGTGGAGGTGTAGTAGCGACAGTCACCGCAGTGGGTTGGTATTAGGATGAAAGGAGTTGGTGCATTTAAAGCGCTTAGAATGTTGCCTCGCGCACGGTGATTTTACCCACACACACCTTGTCGTTCTTATCTAATTGCCTTATCACATTTGTTTTCAGGACATTCTGCCTGATAAAGAAATCGTTGTGGACATGATAATGTTCCTGTGGCAGAAATGCAAATTAGGAATGCAGCGGCTCACGTTGTCCAGAAGTGACTATGCAAAATTCAGCCAGAAAATCAGCACTAACAAAGTATTTCTTTTTGTTTCCTTCCCCATGTGTTTTGGTTATTGTTAACTCAAGTTGTAATATGCAATACTTTTCCTAGATCTGTCTACTTGCAGAACTGCCCTCATTTGCAGATAGATGTATGTGCTAAGAAGATATTTTTTTTTTAAACTGGCATTTTATTTTATTTTTTTTAATTAATTTATTTTTTAAATTGGTGCATTGTAGTCATATATCAATCACATTGGAGTACAAGACTTGAGAGGATATACAAGCACACATCATCCAATTAGCCCTCATCCGGCCCCCATCCCATTCCCTCCCCCTCCCTCCATCCCACGCTTCTTTGGTGATTTACTTTGATACATTTGTTTATGTACCTCCTGCGTTTTAAAGAGGCTCCGTCCTCCAGTATTACATACCCTCTGATTGGTCACATTAGTTGCTTCACTATAGGGCCCTTTCTATAGCTCAACCTCTTCCTGTTGCCCTTTTCCTCCTAGTTATTGCTGATTAAGAGAAGCGTCTGATTTATATTTTCTGCGATATTTCTCTGTGCATGCTGCGTTGCAAGTACCAATCCCACTCTTGATGGTCCCAGTAGTGGCCTGGCTACTCAGTGGACTGATCCAGACCTCGCTGGCTCAAGCAGCGGCCTTGCCTCATGGGAGGCCCCAGTTCTGGTCTCGCTGGCCCCTGAACCGGTCTAACCCCTAAGCTGGCTTTGGTCCCGACCTTGGAGGCCGCAGGAGTGAACTTGCCTCACGCCGGGCTCCGATGCTGGCCATTGGCCCCTGCACCGGTCTAACCCCTTGGCAGGATTCCAATCCCGGCCTCGGAGGCCCCAGCACCGGCCTAGCCTCATGGCAGGCTCCAATGCCGGCCTCGTTGGCCCCAGCACCAGCCTAACCCCTCGGCAGGCTCCGATCCCGGCCTCGGAGGCCCCAGCACTGGTCATGCCTCAAGGCAGGCTCCGATGCCGGCCTCGCTGGCCCCAGCACCGGCCTAACCCCTTGGCAGGCTCCGATCACGGATTTGGAGGCCCCAGTACCGGCCTTGCCTCAAGACAGGCTCCGATGCCGGCCTCACTGGCCCCAGCACCAGCCTAACCCCTCGGCAGGCTCCGATCCTGGCCTCGGAGGCCCCAACACTAGTCATGCCTCACGGCAGGCTCTGATGCCGGCCTCGCTGGCCCCAGCACCGGCCTAACCCCTCGACAGGCTCTTATCCTGGCCTCGGAGGCCCCAACACTAGTCATGCCTCACGGCAGGCTCTGATGCCGGCCTCGCTGGCCCCAGCACCGGCCTAACCCCTTGGCAGGCTCTTATCCTGGCCTCGGAGGCCCCAGTACCGGCCTTGCCTCACGGCAGGCTCCGATGCCGGCCTCACTGGCCCCAGCAGCGGCCTAACCCCTCGGCAGGCTCCGATCCCGGCCTCAGAGGCCCCAGTACCGGCCTTGCCTCAAGGCAGGCTCCGATGCCGGCCTCGCTGGCCAAGAAGATATTTTTTGTAGTGATGAGTGAGCCTTTCTTTTAGTGTGTGGTCCTGCACCCCTGTTTTTGTTTTGGGGAGTGGAGAGGATTTTAGTTTTATTTATTTATTTATTTATTTATTTATTTATTTTTATTTATTTTTGGTGGCACTGGGGATTGAACCTAGGACCTTGCACTTGTTAGGCAAATGCTCTTACATTGAGCTACACCCCAAGTCCCTTGTTTTAAAGGGAAGAATAAATATAGTGTGTCAAAGGTCACATGCACTTGAATAAATAAATTAGGGAGACAAATAATAGAGAATATATGAACAAGTGAGGAATTTTAGTTTTTTTTTTTAACCTGCAATAATATTTTTAGACTATTGAAAAGAGCTCTTAGCTAGGCGTGGTGGTTCATGCTTGTAATCCCAGCATTCGGGAGGCTGAGACAGGAGGAGAGCGGTTCCTGGACAGCCTCAGCTACTTAGTGAGGCCCTTTGCAACTCAGTGAGACCCTGTTTCAAAATATAGAATAAAAAATAGGGCTGGGGGTGTAGCTTGGAGGCAGAATGCCCCTGGCTTCCATCTATAGTACCACAAAAAGAAAAAAAAGAAAAGAGCTCTTTATCTCATAGAAGGGCAGAGTTTAGCATTTGAATATTATAACTTAAAGTCTGAAAAGAATATATTTTAGTAATAAACGTTTTAGCCAGGCATGGTGGCACATGCCTATAATCCCCATACCTGGGAAGCTGAGACAAGGAGGATCATGGGTTCAAGGCCATCCTATACAATTTAGCGAGTGGCGCAGCAACTTAGTGAGATACCCAGTTGCAATAAAAAATAAAATAGGGCCAGAGTGTAGCTCAGAGGTAAAATGTCCCTGTGTTTAGTCACCAGTACCAAACCAACCAACCATCCAAACAAACAAACAAACAAACAAAACCAAAATATTCCAGTTCCTGTGATTTTTTTTGTGTGTGTGACACTGGGATTGAACCCAGGGACATTCTAACTCTAAACTACACCGCCAGAACTATTTTATTTTTATTTTGAAACAGTTTCTCCCTAGGTTAAGGAGAGTCTATTTGTTGAGGCTGCCCTCCAATCTGAAATTCTCCTTTCAGTTTCAGTCTCCCAAGTACTGGAATTATAAGCATGTGCTACAATGCCTGGCTAGCTCCAGTGATTCTGAGCCTTCTGTAATAACTTTGAATGCATAGATGTAGCCAGGCTTAGTGGTGCACACATGTAATCCCTAAACTTGAGAGTCTGAGCCAGGAGGATCACAGGTTCACTGCCAGACTCAGCAACTTAGCAAGGCCCTCCGGAACCTAGTGAGATCCTGTTTCCAAATAAAAAATAAAATAGGGCTGTAGTTATAGCTCAGAGTACAATGTCCCTGGAGTTACAGCTCAGAGTACAATGTCCCCAATACTACCCCCTACTCAAAAGCGAAGTTTTTTTTTTTATCATGTGTCCTATTAAGTAATGATGTGGATGCATATTTTTAAAATTATTTTCAATTCCAAAAAGTGATGGTTGGTTTTATGTGCTATATAGTTGTGAAAGTCAATTTCTAAGGCTCCTATAGTGGAGCCTAAAATACCTGCTTATACCTCACTTATCTGGAGGATTTTGATTGTGATCACACATAACTGCCTTGAAGGGAGAATAAGAACTTTGATGCAGATGATGTTCACTGATATGTGCAAATAGCATCATAAATTTGCCATGAGAGCTATAGGTTTTCAGACTCTAAACAAGTGAATCTTCTTTATGAGTTTATGTAAACAGATTTATTATTAAATATCTTTTTGGATCACTGTATTATTTATGATTAAGATGTATTAATAAAGAGGGCTGTGTAACATATCTTTATGATTAAAAGATAGTGATTTCAAAGAAGTACTGAGTTTTAAAAAATGTTATTTATTCTACAGTGTAATATATATTTAATAGATTTTGCTCTCTGTCTTCTCTCTCTAGTGGGTTTATCTTCTGTGGCAGATAAATGAAGTGATTCACAGCTATAAAATGGAAGACATTGACATTATAGTGGTGGCAGAGGTTGCATTACGATTAAGTGAAATATTAGAGGTTTTAGGAAGCCCAAAGAGAAAATTTAAAAAATATCCAGGTAAAATATTGGAGAAAAATATAAAATTGTTAATATATATTTATTTACGTGCAAATACATATAAACATAAATTGGGTTACGGGATAATTTATGTCAGTGGAAACTAGGTATTTTACAGTATGCTTCATTGATGGTTTGTAATCTGAGATAAACAGTGACATATGTTTAGCTAAGAGGATGTTAAGAAAAGATATGATCTGTGCCTCAATAGCAGACAAAACCCTTTTTGCCTTCTCCTTACTCATATATTTCCCTTGACCATTCCTAATTATCACCTACTTCCTCCTCTTTCTCCCTTCTCTCATCTTTCTTTTCGCCTCCTTTTTGTCCCTTTTGTATTTGCTCATCAAGGGAGCCCATGCTTTTTGGAGGAGGGGAACAAGTCTGGGTTGCTCTGACATATTCTTGGCCTCCCTGCTGCCAATTTGTCTGACTCAGAGAGGGAGTTCAAATAAATATCTGTGGAATGGATTCATTTCCTTCTGTGTGAACGTCCTTTTTCATTCTCTCCTCTCCCGAGTCCCTGTCACTCCATCTCCTCCAGGCTGCCAAGTCACCCCTCAGCTTCTCAGGGCTTCCCTTTAGAATTAACATGAGCCCTCGCTGGGCAAAGTAGCTCTCCTGCTCTTCCACATCCCATGGGCTCCTTCCCAAAGTCTAGGAGATACTCCCCTCCCAAGAGCCTTGCTCTGTGTGTGTTTAATACCTTCTTAGCTTTTATTTTATTATTTTTAAAAATTATCTTTTTTATTTTTATTTTATTTTTTATTTTTTTATTTTTTGGTGGTACTGGGGGTGGAACCCAGAGGCTTTCTACCTCCGGGCTATACTCCTAGACTTTTTTTTTTATATTTTATTTGGAAACAGGGTCTCACTAAGTTGCTGAGAGCCTCACTAAGTAGCTGAGGCTGGCTTCGAACCCATGTGATCCTCCTGTCTCAGCCTCCCAAGCGCAGGGATTACAAGCATGCGCCACCATGCCCGGTGCTTCTTCTTAGCTTTTAAATCAAGGTTTTGTATCTAAAGACCTAATCAATATTGGGATTCATGCAATCATGGATATACTTGGAAATAAATATATCAATATCCTGAGGGTTTGTTCCATTTAAACATAAAATTCTTATAACTTTTCTAAAAATGTTATTCTTACCACCTTGTTGGCACATAAAGTATAAAGTACAAGTAATTCTTCTTGCATTAGTTATGGTAGTCTGCTTCAAAATGTTTATTAGGGTGTTTTATAGAGCAATATATTGTATAGTTTGAATAATTAAATACTTTAAATTAGAAAACTAGCATTTTCATAAAGTATAATTTATATTTCTCTAAATCAAACTAGCCTTTTCTGATATTTTTCTAAATTCATAAGGCTTCTATGCTGTTCTTGTTTGAATGTTTTAAAGTGGACTTCATAGTATATGTAGGAAGATGACTATCATGCATATTACCTTGTTGATAAACAAAATTCTTGATTTGATTTGTTTTGTCGCAGACCTCTTTTTTTTCTTTTTCTTTGAGACTGGGTCTCACTGTGTTGCTCAGGCTGGCTTTGAACTACTGGACTCCCGTGTTTCTCCTGCCTCAGACTCCCGAGTACTGGGATTACAGGTGTTACCACGAAGCCCAGATTTGTAGGATGCTTTTAAGGGCCTTATATATAAAAAAATAACCACATAAAAGAAACAGTCTGTTATTCAGTTGAACTTTAAAGTGTTGAATCATTCATGAGATGATTAATTAATGAAAAAGATAACCGATTTAGCTTAACTTTTTATGATTATTGCTGTATTTCCCTTTTTCTTTTTTCTGCTGTTTTCCCTCACATCCTTTCTTCCATCTCCTTTATTTCTTCCATTCTCTTCCTGTCTCCTTTTCCTTTTCCTCCTTTTCCTCTTTTTCTTGCCTTTCTTTTCTTTCTTTTTTTTCCCCTCCCAGACACACCTATAAGAAAGGAAATTAAGGAATTCCCCGGGACTCCAAAAGGGATTCTGAAAGCTCTTCCAATATTAAAGGTATTACAACAAAATGTAGAAAATATATTGAGAAACATAATTTTGTATGTTTAAATATTGAGTATCAGATTTCTAAATGGATAATGGTTCATTGTAGAAATAATTTTGGTTATTTAAAATGTCAAAAATTCGTGGCTTCTGTATGTATTGAGAACTACAGGAACATTTCTCTACTTTTTGCTTTTATACAAGAAAAAGAATCCAATCAGTTTAAAAAATAAATTAGGTAAAGTATCACAAGAATTATGGCTATATTATCACTGATATTTGGAGTGTGTCATGACTCATAGGTCTGTAGAGCAGGGCTGTCCTACTCAGCATATGTTTCTGACAAATTGAACGAGTTCTCGCCTAATTACAGTGCAGTCACTCAGAACAGTTGTGCACGGGGAATTCTCAGTGAGCATTAACTTAGGAGGGGAGAGGGGGAAGGAGATATAAGTGGCTATTCATCTTTTTTATGCTTTATTTATGATATCTGAATAATTATTTCTGTACATAAGGGAGTGTGTTGTTCTATAAATCTGAATGGGAATTTGGGGGAGTTGGTATATCTATATCTATTATACATACATACATACATACATACATACATACATACACAGATACATATATATGCACAGATGCTTACCAGGGCCTGTATGTTAGAGAGTTGGTCCTATGTTTTCTTGTAGTGATTGCAAATTTTCCAGTCTAATTTCTAGGTCTTTTATCCATCCTGAGTTGACTATTACGCAGGATGAGAGATTGGAGTCTAGTTTCATTCTTCTATATATGATTGATTACTTGGTTTTTCCCAGTACTACTTTTGGAAAAGGCTGTTTTTTTTTCCCAGTATATGTTTTTGGCACCTTTGCCAAAAATCAACTGGCTATAAGTATGAGGATATATCTCTGTTTCTTCTATTCATTCCATTGGTCTTTGTGTCTGTTTTTGTGCCAACACCATACTGTTTTTGTTACTATAGCTCTGTAGTAAAATTTGAAATCAGTTACTGTGATGTCTCCTGTATGGTTCTTATTGCTCAGGATTGTTTTGGCTTTTCTGGGTCTTTTGTTTTTCCGTATGGATTTTGTGACTGTGTTTTCTAATCTATGAAGAATGACATCAGTATTTTGGTAGAGATTTCATTGAATCTATAGATCACTTTGGTATGAGGGCTATTTTGGTAATATTTATTCTGTCTATCCAAGAACATGATGGGAAAATTTTTCCACCTTCTAAAGTCTTCAGTTTTCATTGTAGAGGTCTTTTATTTCTTTGGGTAGATTTCTCTTAAGTATTTTATTTTATCCTTTGAGATTATTGTGAATAGAATTATTTTACAGATTTTTTTTTCAGGGATTCGTGGTTACAGGTGTGTAAAAAAACCTGCTAATTATTGCAAGTTGATTTTGTACTGAGCTACCTTGCTGAATTTGTTTATTAGCTCTAGAAAGGTTCCTAGTTGAGTAATTTTTATTTTATTTTATTTTTTGCAGTACTGGGGATTGAACCCAGGGTCATTCTACCTTGGAGATACACCCCTAGTCTTTTGTTTATTTGTTTGTTTCAAATAATTTATTGGTGCACTGTAGTCATACACCTTAATGTAGTACAAGATGGTAGAGGCATACATGCACATATCACTTGTTTAGCAGCCCTTTTTTTTTTTTTTTTAGTGGTACTGGGGTTCCTGGAAACCCTTCTACCTCTGGGCTACACTCCCAGACCTATTTTATATTTTTATTTGGAAACAGGGTCTCTTAAACCAGCAAGGCTGGCTTTGAAGCTGCACGGTCCTCCTGTCTCCGCCTCCCAAGAGCGGGGATTACAAGCGTGCACCACCACACCCAACAGCCCTTTGTTTTTTATTGATTATTTTGAAACAGTTTCACTAAGTTTAGAGAGCCTTACTAAGTAGTTGAGGCTGGCGGTGAGCCTATGATCCTCCTGTCTCAGCTTCCAAGTACAGGGATTATGAACACATGCCACCATGCCTGGCTGAATTATTTTTATCTGCTAAGTACAGAATTATGTTATCTGCCAACAGGAATAATTTCAGTTTTTTTCCCCATATTTGTATCCTTTTGATTTCCTTCTCTTGCCTTACTGCTCTGGCTAGAATCTCAAATACTATATTAAATATGAGTGGTAACAGAGAGGATCCTTGTCTTGTTCCTGATCTTAAAGGGATACTTTCCGTTTTCTCCATTCACTATGATGTTGGCTTTGGATTTATCATATATTCCTTGTATGATATTGAAGTAAATTCCTCCTAACCCTAATTTCTTCAGTGTTTTTTTTTTTTTGTGTGTGTGTGTGTGTGTGGTACTGGGGATTGAACTCAGGGGTATTTTACCTTCAAGTTACACCTCCAGCCCCATTTTTTATTCTTTTATTTGACATAGGGTCTCACTTAGTTGTAGAGGGCCTCACAAGTAACGGAGGCTGGCCTGGAACCTGCAGTCCTCCTGTCTCAGGCTCCCAAGTACTGGGATTACAAGCATGGGCCATCATGCCTGGCTATCAGTGTTTGTTTGTTTCTTTGTTCATTTAATATGAATGGGTGTTTGATTTTCTCAGATACCTTTTCTGCATCTATTGAGATGATCATGTTATTTTTTTCCTTGGTTCTATTTATGTGATGAATTATGTTTATTGATTTGCCTATGTTGAACCAGCCTTGCCTCCTTGGAATGAAACCAGCTTGATCATGAACAACCAACCAACCATCTTTTAAAATTAAATAACTCTTATGAATTAGGAATAAAAGAAGGCTTTCCTATCCTACAGAGTATCATCCAAAGACGTTCAATGAGTGTTACAACGCTAGTAAAAGATTAAAAGCAGTCATTTTATTCTGATATGATCACATCTGGATATTTATCATTCTTCTGTTTAACATGTCCTGGATATCTTAGACTAATGAACTAGGAAAGGAAACAGAAAAGGACTATTAAAAGGACCTATGAAGACTGTTAAGAAAGTGCTGTGGTTTGGATCTGGAATGTCTCCCATAAAGCTCATATGTTAGGCAATGCAACAGTGTTTGTAGGTGAACTTTTTGGATTGTGATGGCTATAACTTTATCAATGGCTTAATTCATTTTTAAAAAAATTTTTTGGGTCTGGGGATGGAACCCAGGGACATTTGACCTCCTAGCTACACCCCCTTCCTCTATTTTTTTAATTATTTATTTTGAAAAAGGGTCTCACTAAGTTGAGAGGGCCTCACTATGTAGCTGAGGCTGGCCATGAACCACGATCCTCCAGTCTCAGCCTCCTGAATGCTGGGATTATAAACGTGCACCATACACCTGGTGATTAATCTATTTAATGGTTTGATAAATTGGACTCTTGGGTAGTAGCCGTAGGCAGGAAGGGTCCAGCTGGAGGAAGGAGATTGCTGGGGAGCATGGCTTCAGACTTGCGCTGTCCCTTCCCTCTCTTTGCTTTCAGGCTGTCCCCACCATACCTTGCAGCCATGATGTTTCTGCCTTAACAAACCTTTTATCTTCTGAGTTGTTCTTGGGTAGTTTGGTCATGGCAATGAAAAGCTGACTATCACACGCAGCACTAGCTTTGTCTTTATTCAGAGGGGTGTACAGTGCATCGCAGCACGTTTAGTACTAACAGTGTAAATGTGCACCAGCAAAAGAGCGAATGCATAAATTGTGCCATATTCTTCAGACACAAGTTCATCGTAGCTGTGAGGAGGAATGAACTAGAATAGGCTTGAACTGGGTAGGGTCAAGTTGGCATCATTGCCATCTTCCTCTCTAGTAGCCTTTGAATTATAGAGGAGAAGCCTGGAACTGCATTTCCAGCGTCTCATTTCTGTATGGTTCTAGGTGGTTAATCTTCCGGTGAGGGTCATTGGCTTGGATGTGGAAGCAGAAAAGAAGAGATGGCTCTGTTTCTGCAGTGACAGATGAAAGATGTGAATTTACCAGCCATACCAAGCAAGCTCTTGCAATTTGCCTGCTTTGGTGTATTAGATGCTCGAGGTTGTTGTCGGCTATTGCCTGGATTCTTAGACTCACGGAGGCTTCTGAGTAACCTTTGAGAATCACGTGAAGCAAAATTGTCACTGGCAGCTTTCGTGATCCTTCCTCTCCCGTGCCTTTCAATGGTGATGGGCATCTCTAATCAGTCCATTCAGTCCATTTCTGCTTCAGATATCTGGAGTAGCTCTGCGTTCATAGCCAAACCTTGCTTCACCCATTGAGTTACATACGCCAGCCTGAATACGTTTCAACAACACATGGTCCAGTGGAAAAAAAAAAGCAGTCTGCACAAGTTTATGAGGGAGAATTAACACATCACTCAAAGTCATATTGCATATCAAGGACACGTGTACATGTAGTAAAAGTTTTTAAAAGCATGCAAAAGGATGATAAAACCAAATTCAGGGTCACTAGCTTCCTCTCAGGGCAGAGAAGAGAGATGGCTTTATGGACAGTCACGTAGAAGATTGGAAATTTATGCTTGCAGGTGTGTGCTTTGTTCTCTAAAAACATTCTGGGAAAAATATGGAAATTTGAATGTTTGTGCTCTTTATAATCTCTATATTTGTCTCCCTGTAGGAATAACTATATTTGAAAGGTAATTAGTTTTTGAAATCATGTGGTAGACCATTTGGTTTGATGGACTTTAAGTCTAAATTCCCAGATCTGAGATTTAAAAATATTAATTTTTTTCAAATTGAGTGTGTGAAAATGAAAATTTATATAAACTCTACTTTTTTTTTTAACATTCACCCATATATTTGGCACAATCAGATTGAAAACAATAAATGGATGTTATGTACATGCTTTTGAAAAGTTAATTCATATTTGTAAATATGATAAAATGTATTTATTATTTTTCATTGTTAGTACTTGACATTTAGTCAAAGATAAACACATTGAATAAGACACACAGCATTATTGATGCTGGATAGACTAGGTTTGTGTTATTTGGTTTTGAATTATTGTTGAAAGGAATTTGGAAATTTTGCATATTAAATTTCTCTCAGTTTTTCTTCATTTTTTGTTTCTAAAATTACTTTAGAAAGAGCCTGTGGAACAGTTGTTTTTTGCTTATGAACTTCTAAATAAAACAATTCATGGGATGAATTTAAATTATGTGTTAACTACTTTGCCAAATGGATCATCAGTAATTGACCACTGCTATGTCAAGGTAAGAATGGAAAATCTTACATAGATTGAAGTTTCACTTAACTAGGAAGAGAGCTGGCATTGCAAGTTAGATAGGTAAACCATGTGGTAACTTTTTCTCATAAGACAGAAATGTATTTACTCTCTTCCCAGAAGAAATCGTGGAGAGTAAGTAATCTTTGAATTTGCCAGTGATTATTTGCCAATTATTAGCATAATAATAACAATACCAGCATAATAATAACACCAATAATATTCATTTCTAACAATTCTAATAATTATTAACAACTGTCAATATAATCTAGTAATTATTAAATAATTCTAATAACTAATAATTCTACAAACACATGCATTGACATATAGGTCAATTATAAAGGGTTAAGAAGTGAGCAGAATTTAATGCCTATAAGCAAGAAGATAACTTTAATGATAACAGGATACAAGTATTCCTAGTGTGTTTTGATAACTCTAGTTTATTTTTAATTTTTACTTCAACTCTACCGAACCAAAGTCCCATGAGATAGATGGAGAAAGTGACAAACCAATCACAGCAAATAGTTTCATGATGGATTTACATCTTGAACTAATTCGCGCTCACCACCGGATAGCCATTGTGCTTCTGGACCAATTGCAAGGTACTAGTCATCAAAGCAAGTAACTATACTGAATCAATTTTAAGCCAAGTTTAAGCACAGAAGCAATTTAACTTGTAAATATGTTCTTCTTGACTTTTTTAAGATATATTTTCTTCTTCTTATTTCTGATTAATATAGGTATATTCTTTTTATACTTTGCATATCAAACCAGTTAGAAAACTTCTACATAAGCATAATTATGCTTGGTTGAGAATAGTCAGTGATTGGCATTTCATCAGTTCAATCAAGCAAACATTTATTTAGTGCCTTCCAGGATCTCTTTTTTCCTTTTTTTTATGTTTTCATCTTTTATATTTTATTTTAAACATTTATATGGTTTCAAAAATTGTTCCCCATGTGAACTGCTAGATATTAAGGGACACAAGTAATAATTAAATATCTCTATGTCATCGTAAATAAATTGAAAACTTGATACGAGCTTTTATAATACATAAATAATGAGGTTACTTTGAATAATTGACTTGATATTCTTTGGGCTGAAAAATTTGTTTCAGGAATGTATTTCCAAATTTGAGTAGGATTATCATGTCAGGTTTCTTTTAAGAAACTAGCCCATGATTCTCACTTAGTAGCTGCATTATCTTTAGTGGTGTAGTAGGGACTTATTTATTTAGGAGTAGGAGCTACTACTAAGTAGTTTATTCTGTAATTTTTGTCCAAGTTTTTGAAAACCAATTGAATTTTTATCAGAAACCACTAAAAGATATCGATAGTAGATTTGAGTCCAGTTTTAAATGGAATTACTCCTTATTTCTTTACAATATCTCTTGGTCTCCTTAATTTTTCTTTTGATTTATTGAGCTACCACCCTATCACAGATTATATATATATTTTTTTACTTAAGTGTGTTGTGATCAGACTAATATTCCCTTAATACTCTTTTGGTCAATCTTATTCAAGAACTTTACAGTGGTTGCTTATTGATGATCATAGTATGAAATACTAAGTTTTCTTGAAATCTCATCCTTTTTATCTCCAGTGATTATAATCAAAAGAGCTTAAGTAGCATTTACAATACTCTAGATCCTGAAGAATGATACATTATTTTCTGCTTTGCATTGCTATCTCCATCCAGAGAAGTTTCTGTACCCTTGATCACTAAAGACATTTTATATCTTTAAGGCTGTCTTTGTCTTTTTTTCATCAATCAATCACCATCCCATGGTGACTCATGTGTATTGGTACAAATAATTAAAACTCAATAAAAAGAGATTTACTGTAAGGTTAACTGCAGTCAACCTTAATTATCTTCCAAGGATCAAACAAAATCTTGTCAGGTATCTTGAGGAACAGATCTGAAAATAAAGAACCCATGCTACAGTGTTGATCTCTCGGTGACAGCATAGCTTCATCTTTTTCTCCCTCATCCAGTCTCCTTCCTTTTCTGGACCACCATGATGGCCAGTCTCAATTTTATACCAGGATTAATAACTGGCAATTGATTGTGCTTTAGTTGAAAGATCTTGAGTGAGGCTTTGGTTTTTACAGGGATACTCAGAGCTTTTGGAGGGACCATAATAAAACAGTTTATCTAGAAAGGGCTGAGGGTAGTTTTGATAATGGATTGGTAGTAGGTCTTGCCATTTATGCTTTATGAAAAAGAAGAGTGAGCAAAAATTCATATTCCAGATGATTTCATTTAAGATGAAATAGAAAATGAAATAGTTTTGTAATTTGAAAATTCTATGTCCGGAGTTATACGGTGGCAAATTAAAGAGGATTTGACAGTAAAGCTGCATCATGGAAAAGTTATTTGAATTTTTATCTGTTAATGCAAAAGAGATGACATATGATAAAGGAAACAATTTTATAAATAGTTATTCATAATGTTTAAAAAACATTTTTTTGTTTTAGATAAAAACTCAATTGAAATTAATGATGGTTTTCTTCAGTTTTGCAGACTCCAACTGTTAACAAAAATGTTTCTACCAAAGGTTCGGAAAAGTTAAAACAATCTGGAAGTGATGATTGTTTTACAGGTAAATCTGAATATGTGTAAAATTATGAATATGACATGGTTAACCTGGACAACCATTGGTGGGAGGGGGGAAGGGAAAACGGGGGCGGCGGGGAGAGGGCACCAAATATAGTTTAAATGTATACTATTTATGTTCAATAAAAATTGTTTAAAAAATAAAAAAGGAAAATCTAAAAAAAAAAAGATTAGGATAACCTGTATTTCCCAAAAAACTTGACTGATAATCTTATGTTGCCCTTTTGGTAAAATATTTGTTTGCTTTTGCAGAATTAAGTGTCATGAATAAAATAAGGAAGAATAAATTATCCAAAGCAATTTACTTAATGCAGAAAGCTCTTTCAATATTTGAGAAAGATGCAACCTCTACATCTTCACGGAACTTTTTGATGGTAACACTATTTCATCTCCTCTCTTAGTCCTGAAAAACAATTTAGGTCAAAATGAATGATTTATTTCTCTTTATTAAAAATAATGTGTTGCTCTTACATTTGATTATGAGCTTTCAGCTTCTCCATGTGTAGTCCAGTCTGCTGAATGTTCTGGAAATGAGAGATTCTCTCTCTGTAGGCATCTCCATGTGAAGCCAAATAATATCAGAAAGAGTTGCAGTGGGAGAAATTTTAGAGTTGGGATGATACTATGTATTTTACTTTGGAGTTAAAATATCTAAAACATTGGTTAAAGTAACTTCTCTCAGATGGACACTGATAATTCATGGACCAATCCCCTTGTTCCTTGTTGATATCTCTTTTCTCCCTTGATTGAGGAACAGAACCCTGGGCCTTATGCATATTAAACATATTTACTACCATTGAGCTATAGCCCTGGTCCTTGTTGATACCTATTGATACCTTTAATTGGGTTTCGATCTGGCCTGGGAATTGTTCTGTCTTTTTGTTGATTCATTATATGTTGATTTTAGTTTAATTTCTTGATGACAATCACATTTCAAGTTTTGAGATCTTCTTTATTTTTGTCTATATGTGTGACCTATAGAAGTCTGATTGCATTGGCTCTGTTAGTAAGCTTTCTTTTGCCATGACAAAATGCCTGAGATAAACACTTTAAAAGGAGGAAAGGTTTATCTTGGCTCATGGTTTCAGCAGTTTAGTCCATGGTCACTTAGTCCCATTGCTTTTAGGCTGTGGTGAGGCAGTATAGCATGAAAGAGAAAACCTATTTACCTCATGATATCTGGGAAGCAAAAGCCAAGAAAGAGGAGAGTTCAGGGTAACAATAGTCCCTCCAAGGACATGCCCCCACTCAAGGTCCCATCACCTTCCAATAGCACCATAGACTGGGGACCAAGCTACATCGAGCACATGGACCTTTGGGATTCATTCCAGACCCCAAATTTAGTAATGGCAGGGTGAATGACATGCAAGGACAGAGAATACTGCTACAAGTAACTTGGCTGATAAGAGATGGCAAAAAGTCATTCAGTGCTAAAAGGAGGAGGCTATAGAGTACAGAGGGAAAATTCAGTGTATTAGTATGCTAAGGATGAAGAGCCAGGACAGAGAAAAATGAAGATAAAAGAGAGAGAGATGAACACAGAGTAGAGTCCTATAGAAGAGGGAAGAGGATGAGATGGACAGCACAGATAAAGGGATCGTCTTCAGTGGAGGGTGGGCTGTAGGCTAGGTACCTCATACAGAACCGAAGGGACAAGTGACAGGTATAGACATAAAAAGTTTGTTGGCGTGGAGGCAGGGAGTAGAGTTGCTGCCTTCTTACTTCCATAGTTCGGTAAAGTAGGAGACAAGGCTTCTTTCCAGCAGTGGTGGGGTGACAGTTGGAATGGGGTCAGTGATTTGAAACGGGGGAAGAATAGATGCGCTAACTCCAAGTAAAAGGATGAGTCAGCAACATCAAGTGTAAGCTGAGCATGGAGACCATGAATTTTTAGAGGGCTTGTTTTCACAGTGGTATAATGCTATCTTAATGTGGTATTCTTAGCAGCAACAACAGCAGACTATTTGTGACAGCGATGATTAGTGCAGGATTTTTTGTTTTAATGGATGTATGGTTTAAGTGTTCATGGTATGAAAAAACGAGTGTAGATCTAATAAGGAAGAAAATAATGCCATCAAGATGGTTGAATACTTTATGAAATATCGAGCAGCTGGACATCTCTATAAGAACAAATCAGAGACCAGAAAATGAGAGTCTGAGAGAGTCAGAAAGACAGGTGTTTGAAGTTGCTAAGTAGAATATTAGAATTTAAGGTTTCTCATATGTACTATTTCTTGGTCATCTGTCCATTAATTTATACATCCATAATTTTGGGCGCCTGTGATCTATTTAGCAAATATTTATTGAAAGTTACTAGATGTGAGGTAGTATACTAAGTACAGTGGATAAAAACAAAAAAATCCTCTACTTATTCAACAAAAACGGATTAATCTCCTCTTTGTAGTTCCCCTTCTTTTGTGGTCCTTGCATTTATTCATAGATAAATACAGTCTGTGCCAGTGTAGACAAGGAAATCAGCAATCATGGTTCAGTTTCATAGGTGCCAGAAGAATTCAGCAGGGGGGGTCTCCAACTCAGCAGTGGAGAATGTATAAGGACCAGGGGAGCTGTGTGGCATTGAATCCTAAAAGATGGATGACATGAAAGGTCACATTGAAAGACACACAGTGTTAGGCTAAAGTTGAAGAGTGAAAGAACACTGAGTAGCCGGAGAAAGAAGAGGGCAAAGAATAGGAAGCAGAAGCCAGGTGTGGTGGCGCACGCTTGTAATCCCGGCGCTTGGGAGGCTGAGACAGGAGGATCGCACAGGTTCAAAGCCAACCTCAGCTTCTTAGTGAGGCTCTTGGCAACTTAGTGAGACCCTGTTTCCAAATAAAATAGAGAGCCGGGCGTGGTGGCGTGTGCTTGTAATCCCAGCATTTGGGAGGCTGAGATTGGAGGATCGCAGTTCGCAGACAGCCTCATCTACTTAGTGAGGCCCTCTGCAACTCAGTGAGACCCGGTTTCAAAATAAAGAATAAAAAATTGGGCAGGGGGAGTAGCTCGAAGGTCAAATGCCTCTTTGGGGTTCCGTCCCCAAACCCGCAAATTTCTAAATTTTTAAAATTTCTTTTAAAAAACGTTGCTCTAAGGCCTAGTCTTGTGGGCCCTTGGAACCTGATGAGAGTAAAACTTCTCGAGTTTTCTCCTTTGTTTTATTATGAGTCAGTCTTTTTGTTGCCATAATATGCCCCTTCTACTATTACAACTCTACCTCCTCCCCCTGAGGCTGAGGAGCACGGCAAGTCTCGTTTCCAGTCCTCTGTCTTCTGTTTCTTAAATGAAACTATTTTAACTTAAGAAAAATCATGAGCATTCCAAATTCTATTAGGATAGATTGATGAGATGCATTCAGAAGTTCTGCTTTTTGTAAGGGCTCCTCCACAAGGAATTTCACCACGTGGGAACGTGGTGAATATTTGTTTTGAAGTCCTATAATCTTCTACAGCCACCTCTGCTCCACAGTGGTAGTTTTTATCCAAGTGTTAAGGCTTAATGATCTGTCCTCAGGGTGCTCTCCTAAACAATGATGTTATGGCTCAAATAATTGCGAAACTTTCTTTCCTTAAAAAAGACAAATAAACTTCTTTCCCGTGGCAGTCGTTTTCTGCCGGGGCATAGTTACAGAATGTTTTACATTATCATGATCTTGTAATAAAGTTGTCCCCAAATCAGTAATTCATATGTCGCTTGATGCCATAAAAAGGTATGAAAAGCCTTGGGTCTCTTCCGAACTCTTGAATAATTCATATCCCATTTTAGTTCTTCAAAAGTTTTCCACCCTTGTGGATCCGGATAAACTCATCAGGTGCCTAGTTTATTCCAGATCAATTAAAAGTGAACCAACTTGTTGTGAACAATGGAGAAACCTTTGGTAATAACTTGCTGTCCTCCCAAATAATATGATTTTCTTTTTCTAGATTTGGGGATTTATTTTCTTATTTCCCCGTCTTGGTTATTTGATCTCTGGAAGTCCATTTTTTTGGGGGGCCTTTTTCATATTACATCATCTGTTTACTTTAAAGGACTACGCCTAGAACCAGTACTGGATGTCCGTGATCTTCTACTTCTGGTAAAAAAAGAGCAGCCATGATTTGCCAGGCGTGATGGCACATGTTGGTAATCTCAGAATATGGGAGGTTGAGACAGGAGGATCGTGGTTCAAGGACAGCCTCAGTTACTTAGTGAGGCCCTTTGCAACTCAGTGAGACCCTGTTTCAAAATAAAAAAAATTAAAAATAGGTCTGGGGGTGTAGTTCAGAGGTAGAATTTCCCTGGGTTCCATCCCCAGTACCCCCCCCCCCACACACACACAAAGAACAGCTATGCTGTGGCTTATGTCATTGTACTTAATCCACTTAAGGTTCACCTGCTGAACATTTAGCATCTTTGCAGAAGAAATTTCTCATTGGAAAGCAGAAATATCCCTCACTCTAAGCACCAATGGTTTCCAGGGTAGCATTCTCTACTATTGTTTTCTGTACAACATTCACTTCCCCTTCCAAACACCACCCTCTGAGGAATTTCTTCTTTCCCACTTGATATGATCGGGAGGGACCATTCCTCAAGAGGAAGACCAGTGATGCCTAGAGGCCATTGGATTGCTTCCTTCTTAGAATCTGAATCTTTTGTAGAGGAGTAAAAACTCAAATGTTAGTCTGTACATCCCAATAAAAAGGATTGTCAAGGGTAAGAAGCTTATTTGTCTTTGTTAGGGAATGAAAGTTTGGCAGTCGATTCACTTAGATGCCTGTGTCCTGGTCATATTATGATAACCATGTTTCGTAGACTCCCTACCCCTTTGGGGCTGCTTGGGCCAGACCTGATTTTCTACTTGTTTCTGTTACATACAAACAACAACAACAACAACAACAAACAAAAACAAAAAACAAAAACAAAACAAAAAATCCTCATATTTGCACTTGGTTTTCTCCTAAAAATATTTGTTGGAACCTAAATAAATCTGCAGTTGAGATGATTTTAACAATTTCAAGTTCTGTTAATAGTACCTCAACTCTAAGCAAAGAAACGTTATGGTTTAGCAGATTATTTTTATAGTTGATACAAAATATAATTGAATAGTTCTATTTTAGAACCAGAAGTAATGATGAAACTCAGAGCTACTAGATGTTCTAAAAACTCCAGGACTGCTGGGCATGGTGGCACATGCTTGTGATCCAAGTAATTTAGGAGACCGAGACAGAAAGATTGTAGGTTCGTGACCAGCTTCAGCAACTTAGTGAGATCCTGTTTAAAAATAAAAGAATAAATAGGGCTGTGGGTGTCGATTAGAAATAGAATACCCCTGGGTTCCATCTCAAGTACCACACCACACAAAACAAGCAAAAAAACCAAACCAAAACAAAACAAAAAAAACCCCAAAACCCTCCAGTATTGAATATTTCTTGAAATTACATCGTGATGTCTCCTAAATACCACTCTATTAACTATGCTAGTAGTAATTGGAGCTAATTATTTTTCTTATTTTGTAGCATTTCAGTCAAATCAATCTTATTTGCTTTTTGTTGGGGAGTGAGGAGAAGAATATCTCTATATCCACCCCGGCAGAGGTCTTCCCAGCTCTTTTTCATTGTTGCATGTGGGAGTCTTCCTTATGAAACAGCCATGCCTTCCTTATTCTCAGCCCCCTTCTGTGGGGCCATGTTTGGACCCCTAGGTTTAAACTACTGACAGAAGATTTAGCATGCTTACACATTTGGGTTTTGTCTTTTCCATCACAAGTATTTTTTTTTTGTGTGTGTGGTACTGGGGGTGGAACCCAGAGGCTTTCTACCTCTGGGCTATACTCCCAGACCTATTTTATATTTTATTTGGAAACAGGGTCTCACTAAGTTGCTGAGAGCCTCACTAAGTAGCTGAGGCTGGCTTCGAACCTGTGCGATCCTCCTGTCTCAGCCTCCCAAGCGCGGGGATTACAAGCGTGCGCCACCACGCCCGGCTTCATCACAAGTATTTTAAAGGTGCTGCATGGAAAATTTTAGGTTATCTTTCCATGTTTCATTTAATCTAGCTTGGTATTAAGACAAGATAGCAGGATGCTTAGGAGTATAAGGGACTGGGATTAGAGTTCTGGTTCTGTTGATGATTACCTGTATATTCTAAGTTGAATTATCTATGCTCTCAAGTTTTGTTATCTATAAAATTGGGGTTCTTGGGAAGATTCAGTGAAACAATGCATATAAAATGCTTAGCTTTTGGTACAGAATAAGCAGTCAATAAGTGTGAATCCTCCTGCTTATCATCGTCATACTTCCACTTCAAGCATTCTGGAACATTCTATGTGAACAATTTCCTGTTGCTAATTTACATATATTTCTCTTAATAAGACTATATGTTTCTTTCTATGTTTTCTCTTAGATTTCTTTCATGATCGTATATTTTAATCTCAGCAATATTTCTTCCCAAGGTTCTTGGATATGACTTAATCTATTCTTCATCTTCTGCAATCCACACCATCTTGCTGAGAACCCAGACAGCACCTCCGGGAGGTCTGTTAGAGAAATAATAAATGTGGCACTTTATCATTCCAGTCTTGTGGTAGTTGTTTACATGTGTCTTAATCATGCCCTCAAGATCACATTACATCTTTCTATTAGTGTTTTTCTGCTCTGTAGGTGTCAAGCTTCTGTCAAATATATTTAACATCAACTTGGCTTCATAAGCATTGGGTAAATTCTGAAGAGAGGCAGGTCTCATTTTCTCTAATAAGAATTTATATTCAGACAAAAGAATTTTGAACTTCAGTTGTTTTGTGGCACATTTGTAGCATGAACCATCCTTGAAAGACCACTCAGAACTTCTTTCTCTTGTGAGTTGGTGTAGCAGTTCCTTCCCACTGAGGTTCCCTGGCTGAGCCTTTCCCTGTGATAGGTAAAGTATCATTTCTTCTTTCAAGCCCTTCCTTGTGATACATGAAGGATCATTTCTTCCCAAACTAGAGGAAAAAGTGAGGTTACATTATTTTTCATAATATGATACACCAGGAAAACCCGCTTCTTCTTGATCCATGATTAGGGAATGGTTGGCTAGATTTTGCAATTGTCATACTTTGGTGTTCTAAAACATTGTTTTTCTTGACAACATTCATGTCCTTATTGATGATATTTTCTCAAAACTAAGTACAGCTGGTTTCATGAGAATTTTTTTGAAATTTTTCCCCTCAGATGTTATTTGCTCTTTTTAGTTGAAGAATCCTTTTATAAAATCTCCAATCACTTCTCATAAACAAACTATTACTAGCAGCTCAATGATTTGGCTCAGTTTGGATTCTAATTTTTAATGAGTATCAGGGTTTGCCTTGAGTTCTATTATAGATTAACCTGGTTTATCAAAACCCAAGGATTTTGTTTTAAGTTTTTCTTTCATTACCTTTCAATTAAACTTTAGTACTTCCACTAACCCATTTCAAAATGGGCCATGGCATCTGATTTGAGGGTCTAAATTTAAAATTGATCAAGATTAAATCAAAACATTTCAAACATGCTAATTTAAGTGTCTTATAGTAAAGAGAATCCTCCTCTGTCATAATTTAGTATGATTTTAGTTCAGAACATAATACCAGTTGAACTCTAAAGATAAAGCCTTGTCTCCGCTACCAAGACACTTGTTACTTAGAGGATGTGGAAGTCATATACACAGGTAACATATCGTGCAATATGATGAAATAAAAGATATTATTATGTGAAGAGAATGGAATACCTACATACATAGTGCTGAAAGTATCACTGTAGTTGATACTTGAGTGGGCTAATGTTAGATCCTCCAGGAAGAGGAAATTGCCTGGGCAAAGACTTAGGGGCATATAAATTCCACTCATTCCCTGAAAATGATATGCTTTTCATTTTCAGGGAATGAGTGGAATTTATTTTTAATTTATGGTTTCAGAGATTGGGTTAGATAAAACGGTTGGTGCAAGAGAGGGGGAAAAATAGAGAAAGCTAGACAGTATGTTCATGATCAGAATGAAAAGGTCTATGGAGAAGTTTGCACTTTATCTAGTAAGTATTGGAGGAGCCATTGAAGGACAAGAAGACCAGAGGTTGAAGAAATTAGAGACTGAGAGAAAGGTTGATTTACTAATCTGTTTTGGTGGTTCCCAGTCCTCGCCATACTTCAGAAGTCTCCTTGGCATTTGTTAATAATAGATGTTCAAACCCTGCTCCTGGAGATTTTTATTTTGGGCTGGAAACGGGCCACTTTCATTTTTTATACTTTTATTAGTGCATTGTAAGTATACTTCACAGTGAGGTTCAAAGTCATCCAAATGAACATGCGCACAGGTCTTGGTGCCTTTTCCTTGAGACCCCGACCTGCTTTTCAGGTCGAGGTCTCAAGGAAATAATAACGAGGTTGGTATCAATACCCTTGTGTGTGGGCATCGCATAATTTAAGTTGTTCCTTTAATAACTTCTTTTTTTTCCTTTTCCCAGCTCCTTCTCTTAAGCTCCTCCAGTATTCTACTGCTCAGTCCCCTCAATTATCTAACATTCCCTTTGTTTCCTATTTTCTCTCTAGCTTCCACATATGAGGAAAAAAAAAATCCAACATGTGACTTTTTGAAACTGGTTATCTCAGCATATTCTCTAATTCCATCAAATTTCCTGCAAGTGACACACTTTTTAAGATAAACTCTGTAGACAGTACTGATCAACAGCCAGTTTGAGAAATATCTGTGTGATATTCTACAGCAGAGAACAAGAGGTTTTGCTCTCAGTTGGGCTCATAGACATAGGGAGAGAAGATGCTAGAATCAAGTCAGAAGATGCTTATGTCCAGCTAGTTCACTGGAGCAAGAACTACCAAGCCAAAATTTGGAATTGCGTGAGGGGAGCCCAGGATGGTTGGCTGGTCACCTGAGATGGGGTCAAAGGCAGTCGGCACTAATATCAGAGCCAGTGAATTAGTACTGCTGATTTATTTCATAGGCTCCAAACATAGTATAGAAGAAGAAAATGTCTCCAAATTTTCAAAGTCTTAAGTCTCTTTTTCTTATATTGCATACTTTTTCCCTTGGGCTGATTTTTACTGTTTTCATGCAACTTGAAGTATCCTGGTTTTTACAGCTTGTGATGCAAGAAAAGGCATAGTGATACAGTGTTCAAAATTTAACAGCCGTAATGAGTGCTGTGGTACATGCCTGTAATCCTAGTACTTGAAGCCAGCTTCAGCAATTTAACCATTTCAAAATAAAAATTAAAAAGGGCTGGGGGTATCCAGGCATGGTGGCATATGCTTGTAATAAAGAATGAAACATCGGGCTAGGGGTGTAGCTTGGAGGTAGAAGGCCCTGGGTTCCATCTCCAGTAGCACAAAATAAAATAAAATAAATAAAATGAGCTGGGGTGTAGCTTAAGAGGTAGGATGCACCTGGGTTTAATTTCTATTTTCAACAAAAAGAAACAAAACAAAGCAAAACAAAGCTTTTATTTGCCTTCTGCCCAAATAGGAATTTTTTCCCCAAAAGGTCCAACAGTCATTTGGGAAATCTGCTCACCCACTGGGCTCCGATCTCTTGCTCACCAAGGTTCTCATCTGTGCTTGGCCTTCAGGGAGCCCTTTTCTAGGCACATTTATCCTCTCAGGCAGCCAAAGCTTTTCTGTTGTCTGTGGCAAAGGGTAGATAGAGATGAACAGCTCCTCTGCCCATTCTGTGCCGTCCTTTGGGTCTACCTGGCTCCTCATGTCTTGGCTCCTCACAGTCTTTGCTGACATGGATCCCTTAGTATCTAGCCCTGATCTTTTTTCCCCCATCTACTTTTTATATTATTTTTTCTCAGTTTGGCTGAATGAGTGAAATATATATATATATATATATATATGTGTGTGTGTGTGTGTGTGTGTGTACATATATTTACATATATCCATTTATAATATATACATACACATCTATACAGGACACTTTATCTATCTATCTATCTATCTCATCATCTTTGAGTCTAAATCCCTAAAGTCTTTGGCATGTAGGCTCTAGAAACTTAGTTACATTATAAGATGTCTCTTCCCTCATAGAACATAGAAGAATCTTAGCATATGGCTAAGATTCTTGACCTACAAATGCAGAAATATATCCTGCAAAGGCAGAACAAGAAAAAAAACAGGTAGAATTTTAAAAAGTTATCATTGCAGATATATTTTAATCATCTTAGACCTTGATGTCAACCATTTCCAATAGAATGTGAAAGTGAGAAATTAATTCTGGCTATCAATTTAGGCCAAGCTTCGTTGTTTTTTTTTTTTTTGGTGGTACTGGGGTTCCTGGAAGCCCTTTTATCTCTGGGCTACACTCCCAGACCTATTTTATATTTGGAAACAGGGTCTCTTAAACCAGCAAGGCTGGCTCCGAACCAGCGGGATCCTCCTGTCTCCGTCTCCCAAGCACGGGGATTACAAGCGTGCGCCACCATGCCCGGCCACTTCGTTGTTTTTTAAAAAAGTATGAGAGTGTAGTTTTATATCTGCACTCATGTGGGGAGCTGGCGCACTTGCACAGCTTCGAACCTCACTTTGAGGCATAACCAAATCTTATCACAGTTCTTATCCTCTCTTTTGAGCCTGATCTCCAGATTTTCTTTTTTTCCTTCCTTCCTTCCTTCCTTCCTTCCTTCCTTCCTTCCTTCCTTCCTTCCTCCCTCCCTCCCTCCCTCCCTCCCTCCCTCCCTCCCTCCCTCCCTTCTCTTCCCTTTCCTTCCCTTCCCTTCCTTCTTTTTTTTTTTTTTGGTACTGGGGATGGAACCAGGGGCATTCTACCTCTGAGCTACACCTCCAGCCCTATTTTTTTAAAATTTTGAAACAAGGTCTCACTGAGTTGCAGAGGGACTCACTAAGTAGCTAAGGCTGTCCTTGAACTGCGATCCTCCTTTCTCAGCCGCCCAAATGATGGGATTACAAGCATGTGCCACCACGCCCGGTTTGAGGTCCAGATTTTCAAACTGAAACTTTGAACTTCTGAAAGGGAAACAGCACAGGTTTGTGTAGGACAGTGAAATCTGTTTGGAATTTGGTGGGCTTGTCACTTTCTCATTTTCGGGATCTCTTCTTTTGTGCTTGTCTAATTGGGTAGAAATTCTATAATAAAAATGGAGTCGTGGTATTCTGACTCTAGGATTTTATTGATATTTCTTTCGGTTCTTCACTATTAGCCTTAGAAGTGCTATATTTTGTCCATTTTTAGTATTTTGGTAATTAGCTAAAATGCTTTTATTTATTTTTATTTTATATTTTTTTGCGGTAATAGGGATGAAACCCAGGGGCATTCTACCTCTGAGCTACACCCTCAGCCTATTTTATTTTTCTTTCTATTTTATCTTTCTTCCTTCCTTCCTTCCTTCCTTCCTTCCTTCCTTCCTTCCTTCCTTCCTTTCTTTATTTTATTTTTTATTTTTGGTGGTACTTGGGTTCCTGGAAGCCTTTCTACCTCCAGGCTACATTCCCAGACCTATTTTTTTTTAATTTTTGGAAACAGGGTCTCTTAAGCCAGCGCGGCCTGGCTTCGAACCTGTGCAATCCTCCTGTCTCCGCCTCCCAAACGTGGGGATTACAAGCGTGCGCCACCACGCCCGGCTCTATATTTTTTTTGAAACAGGGTCTCACTGAGTTGTTGTAAAGGGCCTTGCTAAGTAGCTGAGGCTGTCCGTGAGCCATTACCCTCTGGTCTCAGGCTCCTGAATGCTGGGATTACAAGTGTGCACCACCACGCCCAGCTAAATGTTCTTAAATTATGCTAAAGAAAGAACTTTCCTAGATTGAGTTTTAAAAAATCAGGAACCAACACTAAAATGTTCAAATATCTCAGAAAAGTAAAGACTAGTAGAAAATTTAAAACTAGTAGAGTTAGTTTATCTGGGACAATCAAGACTAATATACTATTCATTATAAGTTATTTTAACTACCATTAGTTGAGCAGTTCCAATGTACTAAGTATTATTAAGAAATTTACATACCACAGCTGATATATTTAGCATTTACTTTTGAAATTTTACTTAGATTTGATTTTTATGTTCTCTTCTGTTTTATATACTGTCTCTTTGTATAACATTTTAAAAATGCTATGGCTATTCTTTCAGGTTTACAGAATAAGTATTCTTCTCTTTTTTATTTTACCTTTTAAGTACTAAGAAGCTCTTAGTCTTCACTTCACAAACCATATATGCTAATAGTTTCATTACTTGAGAGTCTCAGCTCAAGCTGTGTGAAGGATAGGTATATGGTTCATCATTACAAATACAGATGAGTGTGTTAAGAATTTCTAAAGGATAATGAAATATTATGGTAGATATTCAGGGAGTTTGATTTAAAAATAAAATGTCTCAATAATATACTTAGATGTATAAAGATGCTATCGGTGGTCATACTTAGGTCATATTTAATAGCCTTTTTCTAATTCTGCACAATAACTCATATATGTATGTTTATATGGCTTGACTATCTACATATAGAAAGGTATGTTGTTTAACATAACCAGAATTCTGCAAATATAGAGGTTCAAGCTCTTAAAATGTATTTTTCTATTTCCACACTTCATTATAGGAAGCATATTCTTTAATTGAGAAGGTCGAAGCAGAACAAAATGCTCTATATTCATTTCAAAAATGCTTGGAGAGCTTAAAAAAAAAGAAGAGCCGAATCCCCCCTCCTCCAATCCTGCTTTCCCGAACGCACTGTTCTGTGACACTCAAACCTACTCCATTTATTTCAGATGTTAAGGTATGGTGCCCGTTATGATCTTTGCCTCATGCAGACACATAGATACTCTTATGACTGTAACGATTCATACCTTTATTGCTTTTAGGACATAAATAGTCTTATCAGTATATGAATAGTCTTTATAAGTATTGAACATCAGATTAATATTCTAATTTATCTATAGCTTGTTTACGACATCCCCCACTTCATTTATGCTATTGGCGATCATATTTAGCCTTATTTAGCAGTCATTTTCTAATTCTGAAAAGTCATTGATATGTATACACTATATATACATATATATGGCATATATGCATATGCCTCTTGAGGAATATACGTCCTGTAGAGCCATGCTGTACCTGAACATATGCTAAGTAGAAACAAGAGATAAGTTCTCTCTTGGTATCTTTGTCACCAAGACACGGTTGTGCACTGACATCCTAGTATGCTCGAGATGGAGGCCTCATTTGAAGTGAAATCAGACATTTAAAGAGGGGAGAAGTTAACTCTGAGAGCCAGCGATGGAGATGAGGCCGCAGGGTGTGGAAATTTGGATGTGGTGGATCTAGAGATTGTGCCCAAAGTTCTTCTGAACTTTAAATGCAAACAAAAGACAATCCAACCGTATCTGAAACTGTAAATCCTTGTGTATTTGTTAGGAAGAGCCTTTTCTCCCATCCCTGAGGCCTCGGAACTTGTCCTAAATCTGACTAACCTTGAAACTTAAGTTGTCTTAACAAGAGTTTGTTTCCATCTGATTTCTATTTTAAATATTGTACTTTTCTCTTTTGGATGATCAACAACATGCTCTTTGATGTTGTAAACAAAGATATAATTTTATTTTTGATTCTTTTTAGCATGTTTTGCATGCAAGGACTTTGAAGTCAAGCACATTTAGGTTTAAAATTCTAGCTCCACTTCTTACTAACAGAATGACTTTGGGAAGGTGAAATATGTTTTCTGAGTTTTTTTCCCCCCATTTGTAAAGTGTACTTACTGGTAAATAAAATTAGATATTGTATATAGCATTCTTTGTATACTACCTGATGTCTCTCCACTTTTTGTGTTAAACAACTTATGTAGTAAAGTTTACCAAGCCAACTAGTGGAGATATAGACTGTGATTGCATTATTTTGTGATGTTCGTGGTAAGTGCTGTCTAAGGAGCATCTGTTGAATGTCTATATAATCTTTCAAGTTCTTCTGTGTGATTTAATTGAAGTATAAAATTAAAGATTAATGAAGTACTGCTCCATTCTCTGAGGGACATCAGATTAATTGGAGATGGACATCAGTAGAAATAATATCACCATTATAATATTTTTAAATTATAGGAATAGAAGGAACATTCATCTTATAACAATATGTGCTCTAATGAAGCTTATATCTACTACTAGCAGGTTTTTTTTTTATACTGGAGATTGAATCTAGAGACATTCTACTTCTGAAATATACAACTCCAGCCCAATTTTATTTTTTGTTTTGAAAAAGAATCTCACAAAGTTGCCAAGGGTCTAAGTTGCTGAGACTGGCTTTGAATCTGCGATCATCCTGCCTCAGCTTTCCAAGTAGCGGGACTACAGCTATGTGCCACCATGCCTGGCTTAATGCTTGCAGTTTTAAAGTTCAATTTTGGAATTTTTGTAATCTGTGTAAGAATAAGATTTTACTGATTTTGAAAAATTAATACAGAATGAAGAATGGATGGTTTACTAAGTTGTTGTTTTGGTTTACCTAACAAAAATATTCTTTATATATTCCAGTGTAGTGATTATTTTATTTTATTTTATAATGCTCAGAAGTAGGAAGATACAAGAGTCCCACATTTGTCTTCCAGTTTTAGTCCTTGCCAATTGGCACATTAAATGAAGCTGATGTAAAGCATAGAGTTAGGAGAGTTTTCGGAAAAACCACCCAGTTTCCTACTCATCAGCACTAGATGGTGCCATGGTCTTAACTAAGTTCTCTGGTTTGCACGTTCAGCCATCTTTTGTCTTATCTAAACCTCTTGTTAAGGTATTCGTTCATCAAATCTGTTCTTTTTACAGTGAAGATGCTAATAGTCTTTACATTATTTATGAAATCTTACTTCCAAAGTTAGTGATTTGTTCATGATGTCTCCATTTTTATGTAGATTCTAATTATACACTGCTTCTTAAGAGTTATACAAACGAAGATGCTTTCATCAATGGAACAAAATAAGATATAAAATCTGCTCCTAAAAATTCTTTTTAGAGCGAATTTTACTCTCCAAATCCTGGTTTATATGGTATAAGTTAGAATAATGACAACCTAAGTCATATAACATAATCTTTCTGCCTTTTTTAAAAAACCTTATGAAAACTGCTATTCTTCTTGCATGGGAAATGAAGGGAAGTTTATTCCATTTTTTTTTTTCCCTGAGATTCATCTGATTTCTTGCTGCCAGCCTTTGGCTTTCAGTTTTCTTGAGTGTTCTCTCTGTCCTTAGGGTTCTCCTGCCTCTGACTAGTCTTTTAAATTGGTTTCACATATCACGATTACTTAAGAAATTTTCTTTGGAAACACAAAGGGTCAGACACTTGTATGATAAATCCTAATTCACTGAGGCTAGGTAGGCTTAGGCATCTTTAAGAAAATGGCTGATTTTGTGCAAACTGTATATATATATGTATTTTTAAAAAAGTGACTCTGGTACATAATGCTGAGAAACCCACTTGTGTAGATGAGGCCCCGGCAGGATTTCAGGAAGGAGGAGCAGTAGGCATAAAGTATAAAGGGTACGCTCTTCCTAGAGACACTTACATTACCCCTGCTTGCTGGCTTCTCCTGTAGTCTGGGCCTTACCTCTGGGTAAAAGGGCCTACCGGAGTCATGACTCAGGAGCTCCAACAGTATAGCCCTTTCATCATACCACCCACTTAGGTGTCAATTCCCTCATGGTTCCCCTATAGTGACGACACCATTCATTCCTATCATGTGTCTCCATTATCCTAAGTTTGGTTGTTTCTTTCTGGTTCGCATTTTGCGTTTGGTTCATCTCTAATTTTAAAATTATTTGAGGAACTGAGCATGGTGGCACACGCTTGTAATCCTAGTACTTGGGAGGCTGAGACAGGAGGAGCACAGGTTCGCGGCCAGCCTCAGCTATTTAGCGAGGCCCTCCACAACTTAGTGAGACCCTGTTTCAAAAAAATGTAGGAGAAAAAATAGGGCTGGGGTTGTAACTCAGAGGTAGAATGCCTCTGGGTTCATTTCGCAGTACCACAAAAAGAAAAAAAAAATTATCCAAGGACTGTTACAATTCAGAAAATGATACAACTGAGAAAAACATTCCTTACAGTATTAATGTTTTACCATGTAACCCCACCACTATTCTTATTTAGAGACATTTGCTTCCAGGCTCTTTCATACATATTTTTACATTTTATTTTAAGTACTATAATATTGTATCTTATTTCTCTCTTTATTTTTTGTCAGGTGTTATAAACTGTGAAAATCATTTCAGTGGTGACCTTTTTCTATCAGGTGATAATTTGAGTCCATCAAGATTAAGCCATCTTTGGAGAGTCACCTTCTCCACTGTCTTCTTGGAGGGCAAAGTCATTTAGCATCTCTATATCTCCATCACCATAGCAATAGTAACTCCATCTCCTAGGGATGCTATAAATATTAGAAAGTACATATCAATTTCTTAGTGGTACTTAGCACATAGGAACTGCTCAATTAATGGTAGTTTGAATAATTCATAATGGATTATATTTTAGTTTTTATTGTCCCAGATAAGCTAGCCCAAAGTTTGTCTTTACGTTCATGAGATCAAACTTCAGTACATTTTTAAACTTAGATTTCATATTTTGAGACTTAAGTATTTACATTCTTTTTTAGAAAAGTATTAGGTTTGCTACATTGAGGTTAAAGAAATGATGTGCCGTTTAAAAGGACTACAGGTGATGGCTCATCTCTCTCTCTTTGGCAGGTGGCCTGGTACTGTATCTTGGGTTGTAAAGCAGAAGGAAGCTATGGAAAAGTAAGGCTGAACAATAACCATCTCCCAAATTCAGGAGAAGCGGTATGTTGTACTGAATGTCAGAAAACCTTACTCTGGCAACGGAGTGTGTTTTCTACGAAGTCATTATTTCAGTGAGCTGACTCTAATGTCAAATTAGGTCATAACTAAAATCCAACAGTAATTTTCTTTTTTGCATCTAAGGTTTACTTAATTATATTTGAAAAGTCACATTATTTTAATTTTCCATATGTAATTTGAAATATATTTTTATTAATAGATACCAGCTGATGGTAAAAGCATTTTTGAAGTGAAAGGTTTAGAAACTAATGAAAAATATGTATTTGCAATCGCGGCATATTCTTCTGATGGGAAGCTTATCAGTGACGCCGTTGGGGAAACAACTAAACCAATTCTGATTTATCCACCTCTTTCTGCTGTTACTGCTCGGATGTACCTGACACAGGTAGAAGAGACTTCTTCTAGTGTTTTCTACTACGGTTTCTTGGTTAAGCACTTACTGAATAATTTCTGATAAAAGAAAAAAAATCACAACAGATATGGTAAAGTTCCTGTGATCCATATTTTTCTGTGATTGCAGTTTAGTTTCATAAAATATGAATCATTTCATTCTCCTGTTACTGAGTGGATTTTTTTTTTTACAATAGCATTTCCCCCTCTGGATTATAAATGTAGCACCTAACAATTTTTAGAAATTTTGTAAAATACTGACATGTATAGAGAGGAAAATAAATATTATCTATTATCATCCAGAGTAGCAGTTCATATCCTGGGGCAGTTTTGTCAATGACTGGAGACAGTTTTGGTTGTCACAACCTACCGGGGTGCTTCTGGCATCTTGTGAGTAGAGACCAGGGATGCTCATAAGCAACTCATGATGTCACGTACAACCTCCCGCAACAAAGAATTATCTAGCACAATGTCAATGGCACCAGGGTTGAAAATCAGTGATCCAGAGACATTTTTCATTTTTTTGTGTGTGTCTCTCTCTATGTATCTGCCTATCTAATTGATATCTACACATGTACTTATATATGTATGAATTTATGTATAATTATAATTCTAGTTATAATGTACATATTATTTTACAACCTGCTGTTTTCACTTAATATATAACTGACAGTCTTCCATTTCATTAGGAATTCTTCCAGAATACTTTTTAATGACTTCACAATATTGAATCTTACAGATACAACATAGTTTTATTTTGTAGTTCTCCACTGCTGGACATTTAGGTACTTTCTGGTCTTTTGCTATTATGAAAAAAAAAAAAAACAAACCTCTGCTTCATCTCACTGTACATCAATCTTTATTTGCCTCCATGGTTACTTTCTTAGGATAAATGAATAGAAGGAAACTTTCTAGATCAATAGAGACAGACACACCCGAGTTCAAATTCCAGTTCCTCACAGTGATGATGTGATACTGAACAAGTAATTTTCATCTGTGAAGTTGGAATAATAATATTGTACCCCTAGGGGTACTGTGAGTATTAAATGGAATTTTGCATATCATATGCTTAATCATAGCACTTATCGCAAGTAGATACTAAAGAAAATAGTATTTTTTTTAGTTATGGATAAGCTTACAAATCAACATTTTTGTTAAAAATAACTGCTATCTGACTTAAGACACTAGACTCATTGACCTGGGTCTCAAGCATCTCATTTAAAGCCAGTTGTTGGCTGTGGAGCTGATGGTTATTCTAAATTTTATTTTCTTTCTACTATGCTATTTTTTCTTTTAATGGTTGATTAATATTATAAGCTCAGATCTCAGTGGTGTTTTATATTATCGCATTTTTCATAGAAAATTAAAATGAGGAAATTGCCAAGATTTGTCTAGCATTGGTTTCGCATGTCATCTTGGCTCATGGTTTTTCTGGTATTTTGATTTCTTTGGAATTTAATATATTCTTTAATTTGCAGTGATGGAGTTATTGTGAGGAACAGAATATTTCATCAAGTCCTAATTTTTCTCCAGGGAGTGGTTTGACTCTTGGGCTCCATTTGGCAGAACTCTCATTGAAAGTTAATAAAACTTAAGTCCAAGCTATACTGCTGGGATAATGAGAAGTGTCATGAAGTAATGACCTGTGTTGCTTTATTGATACCATATTTGCAATTCTATAGTTCATGCAGGCACATTATGGGTGACGCGCTCTCATAATGTTAAGTGGCTAAAGCAAAACTTTCTCACTTATTAAGCCTCTTTAATTTATAACTTGAGTTTAAGCTTTTAAACTGTAGCTTAACTTACCTTTCTTTTGAAAGTGCCACTTAGTTTTCATGATAAGGTGTAGCTTTTAGTTTTAGGATGGTCCATTCTTCCTTCCTCCTTCTCTCCTTTCTTTCCTTCCTTGGATTGAACCCAGGGGCATTCTACCTCTGAGCTATACCCTCAGCCCCTTTTATTTTTTGTGTTGAAACAGTCTCACTAGGTTGCATTTAATCTTGCTTAAGTTGCTGAGGCTGGTCTTGAACCTATGATCCACCTTCCCAAGTACTGAGATACGAGGCATGTGCCGCCACACTTGGCAGTATTATTCTTTAAAACATGTCAGCATAAGGCTGAGCATTTGGGAGGCTGAGACAGGAGGATCGTGGTTCACGGACACCCTCAGCTACTTAGTGAGGCCTTTAGCCACTCAGACCCTGTTTCAAAAAAAAGAAAAAGAATAAAAAATAGGGCTGGGGGTGTAGCTCAGAGGTACAATGCCCCTGGGTTTGTTCCAAAGTACTGTAATATATATATCTCTGTCAGTTATATATTAAGTGAAAACAGCAGGTTGTAAAATAATATGTACATTGTAACGAGAATTATATTATTTAGTAAAATACAGAGACATTGCTGGGCGTGGTGGCGCACGCTTATAATCCTCACGCATGGGACTCGGAGACAGGAGGATCATGCAGGTTCGAAGCCAGCTGTGCTGGCTTAAGAGACCTTGTTTCCAAATAAAAATATATAAAAAATTAGGTCTGGGAGTGTAGCCCGGAGGTAGAAGGGTTTCCAGGAACCCAGTACCACACACAAAAAAATACAGAGACATTTCACTAAATACCTATGATTAACTTGGCTTTAGGATTTGAGATTGTACTTTTACTTAACATTATTCTAGAAACATTAATAAAATCAGATGGATCTTTAACAGGCTTTAACAGGTTTTCCGTTAATGCAGAAATCTAGTAATGAAATCTGTGTCTGGAAAAAATTTTTGAATTGCATTATTTTTGTGTTTCCCCTTTCTTTTTGGCCTCGTTTGTTTTTATTCTTATTAAGTAGAGAATAGCTATGTGATATAAAATAGAGAAACCAAAAAATCTGTGGGCAGGATTCTAAGCTTGATTTGAGAGATCATGATTTTTTTTTTTTTTTTTTTTTTTGGTGGCACTGGGGTTCCTGGAAATCCTTCTACCTCCAGGCTACACTCCCAGACATATTTTATATTTTTATTTGGAGACAGGGTCTCTTAAACCAGTGCGGCTGGCTTCAAACCTGCTCGATCCTCCTGTCTCCGCCTCCCAAGCGTGGGGATTACAAGCGTGCGCCACCACGCCCGACCACATACTATATTATTCTAATGGGTTACTGAACTATCAAATCAAATAGTGAGTGGGCACAGTGGATTTTTGAGAAAGGAAAATGGGAAATTCCATTTATTAAAGACTTAACAGGTGTCAGGCATTTTAAGAGGCATTTTTTAAATTCTTTGTTAACGGGTAAGAAAGTTGCTTCTATATCTTGTCACGTGGCTGTTGAACACAGCTGCACTGAACACTGGGCTCCAGTCCTGTGTTCGGCATGCTGATTTCAGTTCCTTTGCTCATCTTCTCAGTAGAAGGATTGCTGAATTAACTCTCTTTATTTTTCTGAGTAAACTCCATATTGTTTTCCCAAATGGCTACTAATTTACAATACCCCGGAGGGTGGTAGAGGGGGCCCTTCTCTCTGCATTTTTTCCCACACTTGCTCCTTTTCATCTTTTTGACACTAGCCAATCCAACAGCCATGAGGTGATATTTTATTGCTGTTTTAATTTGCGTTTTTCTGAAGATATTTACATAGTAGAACACTATTCAGTCTTAGCAAACAGGACATCCTGTGGCTGGACCTAGAGGAAATTAAGTGAAATAAGTTATAAGCAAGTCAGAGGGCCATATATGGTATGATCTCACTTATGTGTGGAATCTAAAAACATGTGGCTCATGGAAGTAGAGTGTGGAATGGTGGTTATCGAGTAGTGGAGGGGAGACCCTGCTCAGTTCGCAAAAAGTTAGATCTGGATAGGAGTGAGTTTTGGTCTTCTGTTGCACTGCACAGTGACTGTAGCTAACAATAATGTATCATATCCTCTAAAAGAGCTTAAAGAAAGGATTTTAAATGTTCTTACCACAAAGAAATGATAAATATTTGAGGTGACGGATATACTTGTTAGCCTGATTTGATCATCTCATAGAATATACATTTGTCAAACAAAATATTACATTTTACTCTTTAAATAGATATAATTTATATTTGTCAATTAGAAATAAAGCTTAAAATATAGCATTCCATGCACTACAATAACTTTATGAGGTGATATGATATGACTGAGATGAATTTAATCCTTATTCTATCAAGTCCAGGGAAATTTTCTATCTCAGGGAGGTTAGGGAATTTCCCCAAGGTTGCTCAGGGAGCAGATGGCCAGCCTGACATTTGGACCAGATCCTGTTTTTTGCTACTCTGTCCAGGTTGCAGGAAGCCAAGTTTTGGACATCCAACATGTGCCACTTTTTTTTTTTAACACTTTTTTTTCCCAGAAACATAATCTCTGCCATCTATGTTTAGGTGACCCTCTTCCTGCTTTTTGCCTTCTTTCTTCTTTTTGGCCTCTTCGTCTTCCTCTTATTTCCCATATCAACTTATTTACTTTCCTCCTCCTCCTTTTCCTCCTCCCTTTTCCTCCTTTTCCTTCTCTTCCTTTTCCTCCTCCTCTTCCTACTTCTCCTTCACTTCTTCTTTCTTCTCTTCCTTCTCCTCCTCTTCGTCCTTCTCTTTCTCTTCTTCCTCTTTATTTTGTGGTATTGGGATTAAACCTAGGGCCATTCTTCCTCTGAGCTACCATTTTATTTATTTTTTATTTTGAAACAGGGTCTTGCTAAGTTGCTGAGGCTGGCCTGGAGCCTGGGTCCTCCTGTCTCAGCCTCCCAAGTCCTGGGATTCCTGGCATGCTCTACCATGCTTGGCTGCACTGTCGACCTTCTTTTGCTCTCTGTCTGGGTTGGTGTCTGGCAGCAGGTCCTCCTGGTCAGTATTAGTGAAAGTTTGATGATGGGACATGAATGCTTTGTCAGCCATCCCAGTAGTGGCAGGAGTAAGGGAAATGGAATTCATAGATTGTTTTTCTCACTTTATAGATGAATTCATTAGAACTATGATTAACAGAGGTTTGCCTTTTATCTATGGCTTCAAATTTGAAAAAATGGAATCATGGATAAAAGACAATCATCCCCTTTTTTCTAGTTTTTAGTTCTTTTTCACTCTTATACTCTAACTGAATATTTTCACCCCTTCTGCTCATCTATTTGTTGGTGACTTATTAACTCCATATCTGTTTCATGCCAGGTTCTATGCTAGGTGTCATCTATTCTTTCTGTGAGATGTCCTTTTAACCCATCTCATTACTCCAACATTAACAAGTAAGTTGTTTAGATAATTTTGACTTATCACTTATCTACACAGTAAATTGTTTAGATAATTTTGGTCGGGAGTCACCCTGGTATGGGGGATGCAGCTAGGCTGTGGGGTCAGACAGTGCTAGGTCTCACACCTTTGATTCTCTGTATGCATCTGCTTTCGTATGCAGTCTCTGAAGATTGGCTCTCTTCTCCATCTTTGAAGATTAAATGGCAGTTCTTGAATTTTTGTATATCCCTCAATATTAACTGTGGAGACCAGCTAGATGGCTTCTGTCATCTTGATTCCAAATTCATGGGAAAGAGTCTAATTGGCTTCTCCCATGTAATGTAGAGTCTGACCTTGTTTTTCATGTTTAACCATTGACTTCTTAAAAGTCTCATCCCTTTTTTCTTTCTTTAGTGCCATATCTGAGCGGGCTGATAAGGCAGCCTTAGAGTTCACGTTTTCTGGTGCCAGCAGATAGTTTAAACCTCCCAGTTAGCACAGTCTTTCCCCAGTCCTACTTCCAATCCCTGTGAAGGCTTAGCCCACTCCTACTTTGCCCAAGCCAGTCAAGACCTGCTAATACTACCTGGCTCTCCTCAGGAGTCCCTTGTGAAAGTGAAACACCTTCTCCCAAATTGCCTGGCTAGTGGATGGAGCATCATCAACCATAAGATCAGAATCGTATTATAAGAAGGGGGGTCCATCTTGATTTTTAGAGGACTAAGGAATGCCCAGTGTGGAGCCAGTCAACCATGGTACAAAACAATCCAGTTTCTGGGTGTCCTCCTCTGTAGGTACAGGGAAATTATCAGGCGAGGGAGATTTTTAAAATTTTATTGTAGATAGAGGGAAATTATCAGGAAAGGAGTATTTTTAAATTTATTGACTACAAAATTTGTTGAGAGCTTACTCTGTGCCAGGCATGATTCTAAGCTAGTGATTCTAAAATTTGAGTGTGGAACTAAAATGACTTGGAGTTCTGGGTGAACAGATTGCTAGGTTTTACCACTAGAGTTCATGATTCACTAGGTCTGGGGCAGGGCTTGACAATTTTCCATTTCTAATGAGTTTCTAGATGATGCTGATGTATAGGGATCATACTTAGAGAACTGTTGTTCTCAAAAAGTGAACAAAAGGTTATAGTAGGTGATAGATAATAAATTTCCAGCACAGTCAATAAGAAAACTGTTTACTGTCAGAAGATGTTAAGTGCTTTGGAAGTAGGGTTTGGTAGGGAGAACCAGAAATGTGAAGTGGAAGAATGGAAGGTAGATTAAAGTATTAAGTGGGTAACCAAGGAGGTGAGATTTGAGCAGAGACTTGAAGGAGGTGAGGGAGTGGCTGTCTGGGGTCAGAGCATTCTGAAAAAGGAACAGTTTGAGCAAAAGTCCTAAGTTTTTCTGAAGTGTATCCATTTTGTTAAATAAATAGAAAGGAAGCTAGTATGGCTGAAACAGAAGGACCCATGTAGTAATCCGATGGGAGTTGATGGCCATCGTGACAGTAGTTGATGATATGAGAAGTGGTCAGATCCTGGACATGTTTTGCAAAAGGAACTAACCAGAGTTCTTGGTGAAAATTACATGAAGATAAAATAAGTAAAAGGTGCTCACAAGGTATTAGCTGACTAATGGGAAGGATAAAGTTTACATGAACAGAATGGGGAAGGTTGAGGGTGGTATAGATTTGGGCTAGGGGGAGATCAGAAGTTCAGTTTGGGTCATACTAAATAAGGTAATGAGGCAAAATATGTGAATCTGGAGTTTGGGAGAGATGTAGGGGCAGAGTAGTTAGGTGATAATTAAAATCATAGGACTGGATGGTATCACTATAGAAACGACTGTGGACAGAAAAGAGAAGTTCAAAGACTAAATGAGGCATGCCAATGTGAAGAGAGTGGGGAAAAAGAGCAGGAGCTAGCCAAAGCAACTGCAAAGAAAGATAGCCTTTAAAGAAAAAGCAACAAACAGACAAACACCCTAGGGTGTCGAGTTCTGGAAGCCATGTGAAAGTTACGTGTGAGAGAGGAGATATCTATTGTATTTAATTATCTCATTTGTCTGTTAATGCTTCTTTCTTGTTTTAATTTTACCCCCTCTTAGAATCTATTGGCATTTCACTACCAGGTTCATCATTCATGAGACATGCTTATATCATGCCACTGTTAAAAACTGCATAAGGTCTCCAGAATTTATAAACCTTAGTGTTTATGATAAAAATCTTCTCTTGTTTTATAATGTTCACTAATTCAACAAGTAATATTACTTAAAAACTATTTTAAAATGGAGGAAGAGCCAATGGTAGGTTCACCAACTACTGGTATTGTTCACGGTAAATCTTAGAATCATAGGGTATTTTAGTTATCACTTAGTCCAACTGTTTTATTTGACAGATGTAACCCAGAGAAGTGACTCACTTACCACTCTAGCACTCAGCTCTGCTCCTTTCACTGTCAGCCTCTCTAAAAATATACAGCTTCTTATTGCCCTTATTTCCTCATTTACAAAATTGGTGTGGTAATGGAGCGCACTTCATAGAGCTGAAACGAGGATTCAGTACACTAATGTATGTACTTAGGCCAGTATTTGACATTTAAAAATGTCTCACTTGATTTTCAAGGCCTTCTGAAAGAAATCATATCCCATTTTACCTCTCCACCATATTGTCTCTTAATTTCAGAGTCTGATCCATGCCTCCAGTTTCTCCTAAATACCCCGTGGTAATTTCTACTACTGGTTCTTCTCAGATTCTACCCTACCTGTCCCAGTCTGAATCCCATCCTTGCCTCCTCCTTGAAATCTCCATTCTCCTAAAGCCTCCACAATAGTTATATTATTCTTTGTAGTTTTTCAGTGATTTTGTGTGGTTTATATTTTTAACTTGATTTCAGTCATACAGAGTATGAGGCCATTCCCCAGCTGTGAGGAATCTACTCCTTCAGTGCTTAGCACAGAGTAGAAACTTCAGAAATGCTTATTGGTTGTTTATTATGAGTAACCATTTGGCAGATTGGAAAAGTTCTTGCTCTCATGTGGAAAATATTCTAGTAACACGTCATTTGCATGTTTACTTAAGTGAACTTATTTATACTTTATCCCTTGCCTATTTCCATAAAGGATTCAAAGCAGCATATAACTCTTTTGGTGAGATTTAATATTGTTATTCATACTGTTATTTATTCTATTTATATATTCAATGTGTTTAAATAATTCATAGCAATATCTTTAAAGAAATATAGTCAAGCAAAAAAAAAATAAAAGGTAAGTTGATGATTTTTTTTCCTAATGAGCGCCTAGTCTTTACCAGTAAAATAATTAATTTGTCTACTGTTAAATTTGTTAAGCTGAAAAGAAACCATGACTTCTTGGAAAGCATTTCTGTTTTATTCTTTACTCTTTTCAGTGGTGGACCCTTTGTTGCACAAAAGCTTTGAAAGTGTCAGTCAGAACCAGAAAAGAATGAAGTCTATTTTTTATACTGGGTTCAGGAAATCTGATTGTTTCTCTTGGAACAGATTGTTCATTATAACAGTATCTATAATAAATGGAGTGCACTGCCGAGATAGATGAAAATGAAATTAATTTGACTCAGATGTGATCTTTGTTTTGCTTATGAGGATTTGAAACATCCTTACAGAGTTTCAAATTTCCATGCACTTTTGAAATAAAAGAGATTTCAAAACGTTTCTGTCTCCTTTACTGGTGCCCATCGGCTCCTCACTATGGTGCTCTTGAAGAGAATGGCAAATGGGAATAGCTGTGTGTGAAATTAGTGTGTGGATAGGACCGTATTAGAGTTCTTGTCTAAAATAGACATTGTACGGAAAAATACATCGCATGTGATAACGTGCTTTTTGTTGCAGACGGCCTACCAGACTGGGAACTACGAGTTAGCTAAGAAAGTTTTCTCACCGGTGTGGGATTATTTTGTTGCTTCACCAACTCAGGATGAACAATCCATTGTTTGTTTAAGCAGTGTAATGACGATTACTCAAAGAAGGTAATTAGAAATATTATTTTAAGATATCAATTTGCTTACTGAAGCCTTGAATTAGTTTGTTTTCAATTTCATGTTAAAATAGTCCATGTAAAACTAGTTCTAATCAGACTTATAACAAGAGTGTTAAATTCTAAGCCCTTGAACCTTTGCTAGAAGCTTCGTTGCTTAAGTCAGAAAAAGCACCGAAGGTATACGGTGAAGATTATAGAATAAAATACCCAATACTAACCAAAGTATTGTCAGTTATGCTAGAAAATACAAATAGTTTCTTAAGACTCTCTTGACAGAGTAAAGTCGGGTTGGGATTCAGGTGAGTGTCTGGTAGATGGACTGATTGACCGTGAAGACTTTTCCTTTGTTTGAAGAGTCCTCCCCCTGATTAGATGATCAGCAGTTGCAAACAGGCTGGTAGAATCCATATAAAATGGCAGACTGTCTTTGACTTTACTGCCATTTTTCCTCGGAGGCTAATGCAGATATGCGTGAAGAGCAGTCTCAGAAATGAGCATTCGTATAATTTCAGGTTTCCTAACAAGTTCAAAGACAAGAATCTCCCTCTCTTATTTGTTAATGCCTTGCCTGGGTTTCCTTTAATAAGAAGACAAAACCTTTCACTTAAAGAGCATAAAAATGCAAATGGTGGTTGAAGCAAGGTATTGGTATTGCTTATTTACATTAAAAATAATTCTATTTTAATTAAGCAAATGTAGACTTAGCATTCAGCATATTCAGGAATGCTAGGTGCTATGGGGAAGGACTTGAGAGACATTTTAGAGGAGAAAGAGACAGGACTTAGATTTTATGTAGCTCCTTGGTTAAAAAAGCAAGAAGTTAAAAGTGACTGGGATTACTAGAATTAATGGATTGGGAAGCCTGTCATGTTTACTAAGGAGATGTGAGAGATGGAACAAGTGTTTGGGGGAACAAAATAAACTTAGTTGGGGGGGTATTTTGAGTTTGGTTTTAGAGCAGCATGCCCTTATAGATACAAGATGCAGCAGATATATTTAGTACTGATACTTGGTAGGTAGTCAAGGCTGGAGATAGAGATTTGAAAATCACTGAAATCCTGACTATGATCAAGTAGCTCTTAAGGAATGATTGAAACGATAAAAGGCTGGGAGCAAACTTCAGGCATTATTTACATTTAAGGAGTAGAAGCAGGAGATGGAACCAGGAAAGGCTATTGAAATGGAGCTGCCAAGAAATGAAAAGTCAGTAAAATGTATTACCAAGGTAAGTGAGAGTATCACGGGGGACTGGCCAGCCATGCCAGATGCTAAGGCGAGGTCAGGCTCAGTAGAACTCTACAGGGTGATTGCGTGGGATGAAAACCAAGAGAAGGCATTTAGAGTTAACAATTAGAAGGGTGTCGATAGCCTGGCATGGCGGTGCACTCTTGTGATCTTAGTACTTAGGAGGCTGAGACAGGAGGATCGGGGTTCTTGGACAGTGTCAGCTACTTAGTGAGGCTCTTTACAACTCAGTAAGACCCTGTTTCAAAATAAAGAATAAAAAATAGGGCTTGGGCCGGGCGTGGTGGCACACGCTTATAATCCCCGCGCTTGGGAGGCAGAGACAGGAGGATCGCGCAGGTTCGAAGCCAGCTGCGTGCGCTGGCTTAGGAGACCGTTTCCAAATTAAAAAAAAATGGAAAAATAGGTCTGGGAGTGTAGCCCGGAGGTAGAAGGGCTTCCAGGAACCCCAGTTCCACCAAAAAAAAAAAAAAAAATAGGGCTTGGGATGTAGTTCACAGATAGAATGCCCCTGGGTTCCATCCCCATTACCAAAAAACAAAATAGAAGGCTGCAGATGAATCGAAGAGAGCCATTTCTGTGGCCTGACACATCAGAAACCAGATTGTTATTGGCTAAGAAATCAGTGAAAATGGAGGGTAACAAAGTGAAGATTACCCATGTGGATGGAGCTGGGTGGTAAAGAGATGAGGGAAGTAGACAGAAGCTTGGGAAGGAAGGTAGCCTTAAGGGAAGAAGTTTGGAGGGTGGAAGGAAAGGAGCCAGTGGAGAGGGAGAGAACCCAGCTGCAAGAAAATGCAGGTGGTGGCGACGTGGTGATAGAGCCAGGAGGATGTACAAACTCATGGGCTAGATAATGGGGGGCTTAGAACATTTCCTATGAGGAATGTATACAAAGAGACATCTGAGATAAATGAAAATGTTGCTGACAAACATTAAGGATAAGTCAAAATCATGTAGCATGAATTTGTAGTGAAGCTGAGCTCCTTAATGGCTATGGGCCCTGTTTGACTCATCTGTAATTCCCAGGGCCCTAAGCAGTATATTGTGTGTAGTAGGCTTTTAGCAAATGCTAATTCAAACGAAAGAAAAAATGAATGAGTGAAATCCATCAATAAATTAGTGATTGTTGTGGCAGGGGTAGAAAAAGTAGGCAGTGGGCTCTCTGCAAGTTCAGGCGAATGGATCATTGCAGGAAGTCAAGAGGTCATAGGTGCTGCAAAGAGCTGCTGAAAAGACCGATGAGTCTGAGCTGGGTAGGAAGGAGATGGAGCTGGAGGAGCTACGTGGACTGATTGCATGTGACGGTTGCTGGAGGTCTTCGTGACGATGAGGAGGAAGTTCGGTTTGAGTAGCAGGAGAGCTAAAATTTTCCAGGAAAAGATGAGTTCAGACTTTAACAAGTTGGTGATCATCTTCAGTTTAAATTACTGATGTTGGATTCTTTCCTTTTTTTGCGGGGAATAGAGAAGAGATGGACCTGAAGCTTGAATGAGGATTTGTCACCAACTGGGCCTAAAGGCAAACATAGAAATACCGGAAACAAAGAAGGAAGGTTTTGTAGATTTCACAGCTTTGCCAATGGTTGGCACTGTTGACTGCAATTTAGAAACGATAATTAGAAGTAATCCCAGAGTTATTAAGACTGTCTGGCTCTTTAACCATAGCTGAGTTTTCTTTAAATGATCTTTATTTTCAGAAAATTTATTACTTAAGATAGTGGGCTTTTTTTTTTTTTAAGCCTTGCTTACAGAAAAAAAGATGAGTAAACATGCCAAATAAGTAATTTTATATTTCTACCTATAACATCATTTCTCTCTTTTGCAGATTACATTCAGATATTTTGGCAGAAACATCTTCAATCCTCTTATATCTTTTTCTTAGAAATATCTTTGTAACAAGTGACATTAAAATTAAAGAAGAAAATCTTTTCTGTGATAATATTAAAGGCAATGAGGTTTACCCTCCTCAACAAGTAAGCGAGTTAAAGTGACTACGAGCACGTTGTTTTTACTGTCTTTGTTCTTTTTGGGTGATGTGTCTTGTATTGCAAATGGACTGAAAGACTATTGTATGAATATGTTGCTATATTTGATATTCCACTGAGTTTGTCTTTTTTCTTCTTTTCAATGTAATTTTCCTCCTGTGCACAAGAGTAGTATACATTTCAGAATTCAAAACTGTATAATGTATAAAGTGAAACTCACTTAATCCTACCACTTCTAAGAATACTCTGATTTTATTTGCATATGTTTCTCTACTTTTAAAAGTATGACATAATATATATATATTATATATAATTTATATATATATAAAGTTATATATATAACTTTTATTATTTATAAAAATGGGATCTTGATCTATTTGTTGTTTTACAGCTTTTAAACACTTTTTATAATATATCTTGAACATATTTTTATGCTGGTATGTTTATCAACCAGTGTTTCAGTCTTTTTAATTATAACATGACATGTCCACACAGAGGCAAGAATTTAACTTATCTTTTATTGTTAAATTCTCAGGGGGCTTATAAACATTGCTTTATGCCCATCTGCAACCCTCTTACTTTTAATAAGGATCTTACATTAGTTTTTCATTCTAGTTTGAAGCTCTCCCTTCCGTTTCTCCCTTTTCTTCTTTATTTACCTTATATCTGTTTGTTGGTTGGTTGTTTTGTTTTCGGTTGATTTTTTGTATCCATCCATTTATTCATCAGTCAGCTAATAAACTGTTAATAAAAGACTGTGTCAGTTTCTAGGGATAAGAAAGAGAAAAACAGACTGTCTGTTGTTGAAGAAAAGTTCACTGTCCAATTACAACCGTCATCTAGCTTCTATTACATCATACTCAGTTTCTTTCAGCATGGCCAGTCTGAAAGTAATGATAATTTTATCATGCTGCAGTGAGTTCCAGAATGCTAAACTACCATTTTAGTAAAAAAACAAAAAAATCAGTTGTATAGAAATTGCTGGTTATCCCTCATATGGTTTCCTTGTACATAATATTGTATATATATATCGAAGTCTTTCACTAGTAAAGGGAAAGGGAAAGTAAAGAAAGGATGCCTATTCTTTTTAAGTGCATTTAATCCTAAAATCTTAACTTTACATTCCTTTATCATTTTTATTTAAGAAGCAAAAACATAAGTAAAAGAAATATGATAGTTGGGAATGGTGGCTCACACTTGTAATCCCAGTACTTGGGAGGCTGAGACAGGAGGATCCAGGTTCACAGCCAACCTCAACTACTTAGTAAAGGCTTTCTGCAACTTAGACCCTGTTTCAAAATAAAGAATGAAAAATCAGGCTGTGGATGTAGCTCAGAGAGGTAGAATGCCCATGGGTTCAATCCCTAGGACCACACATACACAAAAAGAAGTATAATAGATTACCTTGTTTTTCTAAAACTTTACCAGTTTCTTATGAATCAAAAATGGAAATTTGAGTCTGGTAATCAATTGGGGGTAATGATATTTTAATTATTATTTGCTCTAATTTATGTTTTTGGAGGCTACACTCTTCTAACATTAAAATATAGACAATATTTTTTAATCTTGCTGCTGCTAAGGATTGGATCATTTCTGTTTCTAGTGGCACAGGTATTGTTTTACAAAAATTTTAAACATAGAGTGCTGTATACATATAGTGTTACTGGAGAGTTAGAATTTTTTCTCAGTTTAGATTTTTTTTCATGCCAGCATTCATGTTGATAAGTCACAAGGATCACACTTCCTACATTTTATTCTCCTTTCAGACGTATTAAATCAAACACCTGATGTTCAGTTTGCCTGTTTCTTTACAGATTGCTCGACTGATGGAGTGTGAGAGAATATTAGTGGCACTAGAACTCAGCAACTTCTTAAATGATCCCAGTTATGCCCTTCAAGCTGTGACTCAGTGTTATGGACTCCTTGCTCCTATAATATATCACAATATTGTTTTAGTACCTGCTGTGCAGGTAAGGCTATTCCCCACTACTATAGAAGGGTACTGTTATAAATACAGTTCCGTGATTCATTGAGAAAAGCAGTATATCTCTTACAAGTACAAATTGGTCAAGAGCAAATACACAATTTCAGGAGTTAATTTACAAGCATTTTAATAAATTATATATTTAAGAAAACATAAATCCTGGACATAAAATGTGTTTCTCTTGAAAACATTCAACCCTGTTGCTGTATTGTTTTAGTTTTGAATATTTAGTTTTTTTTTTTTTTTTTTTTGGTGGTGGTACTGGGGTTCCTGGAAGCCCTTCTACCTCCAGGCTCCACTCCCAGGACTATTTTATATTTTTGAAACAGGGTCTCTTACGCCAGTGCGGCTGGCTTCGAACCTGCGCGATCCTCCTGTCTCCGCCTCCCAAGCGCGGGGATTACAAGCGTGCGCCACCACGCCCGGCTGAATATTTAGTTTTTATGTTCTTGTAGTTTAAGAAACAGCAGTATATATTCAAAGCATGATATTAAGTATGATATTGGAAAAAGTATAGTGAATAACCTAAGAAAACATAATTGATGATGGAGGAGTTGGGATTTGTGGATAAAGGGTTGAAGAGGTCTGGCTGAAGAAAATGCATTAGAGGTACATGGCTTCTCAACAAATCACCATAAATTTAGTAGTTTAAAAGGACATCCAGGGACTATTTCGGTTTCTGTGGTTCAGGCAAGTGGATCTAGTTGGGGTTATGTTTTTCTGATCTTATCAGTCTAAATCAAAATGTTGGCCAGGACTGATTTTATCTAAGGCTTGAGGTTCTTTTTCAAGTTCACTGGTTGAATGGGTATTCCTATTCAATGGAGTGGGGAGAATGAATGACCATTTTTAATAAATGGTGGTGAAATAACCTGGATATTAATCTGAAAGAAAATGGAGTTTAATATGTATTTGTGTCATATAAAAAAGTCCAGGTGCATTAAAGAATTAAATGTAAAATAAGGCAAAAGAATTAAGGGAAAAAACATCCCAGGAGATGACCTGAACAATCCAGTGTTTGATGGAAACCTTTCTTACTAAGAAAGAACTTCTAGAAACAACAAGAAAGCTATTGTACCAAAAAGGTACAAATATTGTAGAAAACTTATGAATTTGGAAAAAAATATCTTTGAAGCCAATGAAGGGTAAATATATATAACAAATTAACAGTTGCGGTGTGTTTTGCAAACTGACAATAACCTGATAGAAAAATCGGCATAAGATATGAATGAGAACCTTCACAATACAGCAAATCAGAGTGGCTGGAGACATATGAAAAAATGCTCAGACGCTGAGTACTCATAGAAATGCATATTAAATTAACAATGTAATAAGATCTGCAACTTCTCTTGTGCAGAAAAGGTATGACAAAGTCATTCTCATTCATTGATGGGGCGAATGTGAATTATTGGAAGCTTTTTGATTTTTCTAAAGCAATTTTAATTTTAATTAAATTGAATCTAATTTTAAACAGAATTAAAACAAATATATCTGATAGAATAATTCCTCTACTAGTAATTTATCTCATAGCATAAAATTTTAATAAAATTAAAAATGCATTTATCTGACAAAGCATTCCTGCTATGTTATTTATCCCATAGAATAAAATCACTAGTTGATAAAAAGCTACTCCTCATTTCACCCCTGGTGCCGCAGTCCACATGTCCTATTTCCTGGGGACGTGGTACCACAGAGTGGCCATTGATGTAGAGTGTGTGTTGTGTCCTGGAGGAGGGGGCCTCGTCCTCAGTGGAGATCATCTCAAAGCTGGTGTTTCTGTCACTACTTACAGCTGCTACTTGTGTGTGTATAAGGGAGTTTACTGTGGTGATCTTGGTGGTGGCAGGAAAGCTGCTGTCAAAGAAGAATGACAATAGCGTTAGATCATCTATAAAACATGACATCAGCCATAAAAGTATGCAACATAAAATCCTGAAAAGAGCTAAATGAATTGTGTTTGAGCCACAGCAAATGATATGACGCAGTCATTAGCAACAGTGAATTAGAGCTACGCCTGTAGGTTTGGAAGCACTTTTCACAAGACAGGGTTTAAAAGAAAGATGAAAAGTTAGAAAAGTGTGTATAAATCCATTTCATTAAAAAAAAACAACTTTTCTTCTCTGTATGTCCACACACACACACACACACACATACACACACACACAAATGACTATAAGAGCTTTGAGGAAACTAATAGGGTGTTAGCAGGTTTGGGGAATATGTGGTGTGGTGGCAGAGGGTGATCATAGGGGAGAGAAATTAAAAGGGCATTAAAATACTTGCCATTGTATTGTAATAATAATAATAATAATAATAATAATAATAATTAATAAAATGGTAGCTTGAAGCGATTAATGTGTCTCAAGCAAATGAACATCCATATATAACTTGTCCTTTGGGATAATCTGGTTGACAAATGGATTGCTACAATCTCAAATCTACTTTGGACAGTAATATTGTACAGAATTGTTTAGCAAGTCTAAAAGGTAAGCTAAAACATCTAGCTTTTGGTCAAATTTCATGACTGTATAATGTGAAGCAAAGTCAGTAGGATGTAAACCCCAATATTAAATGATTTTGGAAAATATAAATGTTTGGTTTTAATTTGAAAAGAAACTGCTAGTTCTAGTACTTGGAATCATTGTATAATATTTAATATGCTGTATAATCCTATATATAGTTATTCAAGAGCCTCCTAAGCCTACATGTGATAGCTTTTTAATACTTGAAATATCCTTCCTATATCTTTTCTGATACTTGTCAAAACATGTTTTTATAATTATTTGCATACTTATTTTATTCTTTTTTTTGTGGTACTGAGGATGGAACCAAGGGGCATTCTACCTACAACCTACACCACCAGCCCTATTTTTTATTCTTTATTTTGAAACAGGGACTCACTGAGTTGCAAAGGGCCTCACTAAGTAGTTGAGGCTGGCTTTGAACTGTGATCCTCCTGTCTCAGCCTCCCAAATGCTGGGATTACAAGTGTGTGCCACCACGCCAGGCTTATTTTGTTATTATTTTTTTTGGTGGCACTGGGGTTCCTGGAAACCCTTATACCTCCGGGCTATACTCCCAGACACCTACTTTTTATATTTTTATTTGGAAACAGGGTTGTCTCTTAAGCCAGTGAGGCTGGCTTCGAACCTGTGCGATCCTCCTGTCTCTGCCTCCCAAGCGTGGGGATTACAAGCGTGCGCCACCATGCTTATTTTATTCTTTTAACTAGTTTTCAAGTTATTTCCGATAAACGACTCATCTGAAAATTAAATATATCAATTTTATTTATATATATTAATTTTTACATAATTATCAATAATTACTTATAACAAATTTTATGGCTTAAGACACATGATTTTGAATATAATATTTTATGAATAAGGATATTTTAATACAAAAATCATTGTGCTTCTATTTTTCAGATCTTGATAAAGTGTATAGTGGTTTTGCAAGGATTGCCAAGTGTTGTCCACTCAAAGAAACATATTTTCAGTTTTGAAAGTGTACAGCACATGATAGCTTGTTGTATCTTCTATATAACAAAGGTATTTAATTTTTTCTTCTTTGTCTAGTGTCATAAAGTTTAGAAGCAGTAATGATTTAGAGAGGCAAATGACTTTTAATCAAAATAATTAAGAGCATTAAAAAACAATACCTCAAAGTATTTTAACTTTGTATTTAAGTAAAGAATGTAAAGTCTAAACATTATAGAAGAGTAGTCTGTTGTTTAAAATTTTTTTGTGTGTGGTACTGGGGTTCCTGGAAGCCATTCTACCTCCGGGCTACACTCCCAGACCTATTTTTACATTTTTATTTGGAAACAAGGTCTCCTAAGCCAGCACGCGCGGCTGGCTTCGAACCTGCGCGATCCTCCTGTCTCTGCCTCCCAAGCGCGGGGATTACAAACGTGCGCCACCACGCCCGGCCTGTTGTTTAAAATTTTGATAAAATTGTGGTGCTTCACAAACCAAATCTCGATATTACTGACATATCAGGGTATACTTTCTAGGCATCACATATGATTACATAGAACATATATTTTAAAACCCTGAAACATTAATTACATCCTATTATAGTACCGTCTATCTGCATACCAGCTTGTCAGGTTGTAATTTCAGTGGAACCTGCAGGTAGACTTGAAGTTTCTTAGCCTAGGAGTTGACTTAGCATAGTAGGGCTCGAAGATATCCAGAAACTGGATATCTTCAACTTGCTCAATTACAGGCAGTTGTGATGAAAGGGTCAGTAGAGAAATGAGTAGTATGATAATCTCCTCAGCTAGACCTGAAGAAAAGGAAAGACTAGGTAGAGTCCAAGAATGATTCTAAGGTTGATGTGCTGGATCCTGAGCTCAACAGAGGACAAACTGTAGAGGTGGGTTCAGACTGTATCAATTTACAGTTATATATTGAAGATCTAAGCAGGGGGAGGGAGACATAGGCAAAAGTCTGGTGAGAATATAGACGGATTTTTCATTTTATCTCCTTCATTCCACAAATATTTGTTGATTCTCTATTGTATCAGGTACTGTTTGGGGCATTTGGCATATGCCCAAATAACCAGAGAGAACTTCATAGTGGCTGTAGGAAAAGAAGAATAAATCATGGACAACACCAGCTTCCTAGCTTGCGTAATGAGTGGTTGGTGGCAACACTAACAGGGACGCAGAAAGTCATCAAGGAAGGGCTTCACCAACTGGGGAAGGCGTCACCCTAGGAGACGAGACTTAGATGTGCTTTAAGTAAGAGTTGCAAACCCAAATGCCTATTGAAACCAAGCAGGTTAAATAGTCTGTGAACTGGTTGGATGTTAGGCAAGGTTTGTTGGATCCTGAGGCAAACTCACCTGTAGGCATTAAAATTCATTCACAAAATAAACAGAAACAACAGTACTCTGACTGAGCTTGTGGGTTATGGGAGACAGAAAACACATACACATATAAAAGATAATTCCATGAAGGAAACAAAAAAGCAGTTAAGCGAGAGAAGTCTATGAGTTGGGCCTACTTTAGGATAACCCTACACACGAGGAAAAGTAGACCTCAGACTAGTAGAGCTCCATAGTGGCAGAGGAACTGCTTTGTAGGCAGGGCATGCGGAATCATGTGGGCAAACATACCTAGAGGCTCACGGCCAATTTCAGCCTACAGTTGATCAGGCTAGTTTAGATGGGGTGGAACATTCACAAGGAGCAATAGATTTCCGACCTACCGACTTGAGAGCTATTGTAAGAGGTCTGAACACCCATAGGAGTGTAGGGTATTGTTTATAAACTGAATTCACACATATGCGTTTGGCTTTATTTTTGCAAATGTGTGAAAACAGTTGAAATAGATAGGTACATTTATTGTAGCTTTTAGTTAATGAGAAAAATTACTAGAGAAATGGTATTGTTGCTCAAAGGCTTCTGGGAAGACTGTTTATTGACAAGTAAAGAGGTAGAGGAATTCTGAGTAGATGACACACATACCTGGCTTCTTCTTCTCAGTTCCTATTTTAGTCCCGAGCAGGACTGTTGGTAAAGCCTGGATTGGTATCTTAGGCCAGGAAATCTGGGAGAAGGGCATGTTATGGGACCTCATTTACCTGGGAAAAAAGAACGAGCCAAGAAACTCATGGCAGAGAGGTGGGCTTCTTTATTCTAAATGCATGGCTCAAAGACCAGCATTATGTGGTCCTTCAAAGGCTTTAGTGTTAGAACTTAGTGAATATCCTCAAAGAAGGGCCATCCACATCCGCCTGCCTATTTTATGTGGTTCTCATAGGGCCTTCCTGACTTGTTCAGAGGTCCAAAAGAATACTGCATAGGTGGGCTGCTTTGGCCCAGCACTTTACGTAGGACTAAAGCTTACCTCAGTGGAGGTCTAGCGACAGAGACACTTCTGCCCTCAGCAGCAGAGAGGTCACTATGTACTGGCTATTCATAGCCTGACTTTAAGAGCAGAAAATACTATTTCTTCCTTTGCCCACTGGTTTACCACCATTGGAGGACATCTGTGACTTGCTATTTAAAGATGTTGAGGGGATACAGTTATTACCAGGGAGATAAAAGTAGTAGTTTCCTGAAGAGCACTTAGTGTCCCAAGGGAGGAAAATCAGGGTCCAAACCAAAATAATTGTGTTATTTATTCTCATCATGTTGGAAAAGACCAAAGAAGACTTGGTACAGGGCAAGGAGAACAAAACTTTCAGAGCAATCTGATGATCCCAAGTCAACAAAACAAACAAAAATTAAAAGAAAGAAATCTCTGTAACTGAAAAAAATAGCCAAAGGTTATAGTTATGGTATTTTCTGAATCCAATCAGGAAGCTCAATAAATACCATACGATGCTGAGCAGAATCATCTAGAGATGGTAAATGAATTTGAAAGGCAAATCCAGAAGTCTTAATATGAAAATAACAAGACTTTAGGGGTAGGAGAAGAAACAAATGGAGAAATGACAGGCTCAATGACTACCAGGCAAGATGAATGGAAGAACACGTGTGTAGAGAGATACTGGTAAAATTCCTGAAGTCAGAAAAAAAAATAAGAGCAAGCTTTAAAGTTTTGAGACTCAAAGAACAAGTTATTTGCAATGAAAAGGGAATCAATTAACTTCAGAGTTTTTATCAGCAACACTAGAAGTTAAAACACCAAAATAACGTTTATGGAGTCCTGAGGGATACAGACCAAGGTCCAAAAATTAATAACCAGGAAAAGATAACATTCATTTGTCGGGGAAAAAAAATAAACATTTTTCAGAAGCATTCGAAAAGTATTCTGTTCTGGTACTTATCTGAGGAAAACACTTGGGGAAATACAGTCTCAAATGACAATGGATTCAGAATAGAAACCCCAAGATAGAGAAAGACAAAAAAGGGAGGAATACGGAGCGCAGTGACTCTTGCAATATACATATTGTTGAAATTAAATGGATAATAATGACATGACTAGAACTCTGTCATCGCAATGCTAAGTGGGGATTTCTGAAAGAGAAGAGTTATCCTTGAAAGACAAACTTGAGAGTAGCCTAGAACTTCCACCCTGTTTGGGATAGGGCAAATGTGAGGAGGTAGATTCTTGTATCATGCTTATGTGGAATTATTATTTTCACGTAAAAATATATGCCATATAAAATTAGTATTCTCTCTCTCTCTCTCTCTCTCTATATATATATATATATATATATATATATATACTGTATAAATAAAATATATTAGTAGATATATACTCTCAGGAACATGTCACCATGATCAGAGTGTAAAGCCTGGAGGGACTTCAAAATCGACAGACAGGAAAGATGAACAGGGAGGAATGGAGAGAGGTATCAGGAACCAGAGAAAGCTGTGGGGAGGAAAGGCGGTTAATTCAGCAAAAGTAAGAAGAGGGGGAAAGATGGTATAGAAGATAGAGAATCAAGAAAAGTAAGTCTACTAATCATTTCATCAGACGGGGATGATCTGGAGCTGAGTGTGGGTCCACACTGGTAATTCTAGTACCTGGGAGATGGAGATGGGAGAATTGCAGGTTTGAGGACAGCCTAAGCCACATAGGGAGACTCTCAAGCAACCTAATGAGACTGTTTAAAAACAAAAAGCAGGCTGGGAGTGTAGCTTAACAATAGAATGTCTCTGAGTTCAATCCTTAGTACCTCTCTTCCCCAACACATATATACAATGTGGATGATATTAGAAGACAGGGACTGTCAGATGGGCTAAATATTCAGATCATAGTATATATTACTTTAAGAAGGAACATGACTAAGACAAGTGACAAACAATGGTTTAAAAATAAGTGGATAGACAAAGCTACTTGGCAAATCCAAACAAAAATCAAGGAGGAAAGTGGCAATTTTTCTATCAGAAAAAGCACCCATTAAGATGTATGACCACAGTGCACCAATAAAAAAAAAAAAAAAAAAAAAAAGGAAGAAAAATCAGAGTGCAGGGCCCAGATCATTAATCAGGACAAAGAGGCATTAGGTAGTATCCTTCACATCTGTCTGTCAGGTGACCCATCCCAGCATCTCTGGGGCATCTTGTCACTCGGCAGTCAGGATAGGCTCATTGTCAAGTTTTAAAGCCCAAGTCTGGCCCTCCTTTTGGTTTCTAGCATTGTTCCTTACTCCCCCCAAAAATCAAATCTGAATCAAAACACAATTTAAAATTTTTAACAGCAAATAAAAGGAAAATAATAAGATTATATGAAAAATGCCACAAAGGCATTTGATAACTCTTAGCAACCTTTCCTAATAAAATTTCTAATAAGTTAGGAATAGAAGGAAGCTGTTGAATAATGATGAAGACATTTACTCAAATTTTACAGCAAATATCATACTAAATGGCAAATTTCTGAAGTCATTTCCTTAAAAAAAGCAGGCATAGAAAAGAGATGCTAGCTCTTAACTGTGAAATTCAGATATCAGAAGCTCTTTCTCATGCAATAAAAATATATTTGAAAAGCATAATCTCTTTGTAATTGTAGCGGTGTCAAGAATCCATGAGAACCTGGTAAAGATTATTTGAATTATAAAGAGAATATATAAAATGATTGTATGTCAGACTTTTATAAACTGATAAGGTTTTTTTTTTCTATACCAGCAATAATTAGTTAGAAATTGAGAGGGTAGACTATATCATTTATAGTACACAATATTTAAAACTTTTAACAAAGTGTCAATGAACCTAAGTAAAGAAACTGTGAAATCTTATCAAGGGATATAAAATAAGATTTGAGCATATGGCAGGCAGTACCAAGTTCTCAAACAGGAAGATTTACTGTCAGAGAATGTAAATCCTTCCTAAAATAACATTTAAATTTAATGCAATTCTAATGAGAATTCCAATAGGGCTTCTCTGAAACTAATTGGAATAATTAAAAAGTTCTCAATAGATATTAAAATTTGCCATAAGGCCACTTTAATAAAAAATGGCATTAACAGAATAGTGGGCAAATAGTTCAGTGGAATCCAATAGAGTTCAGGAATAGCCCCAAGTCTACAGGAGAAGTTAATATATTACAAAGGTAGCAATTTAGTTCTTTGAGAAAATGATAGTTTATTACAATAATTTATTTAACAAAAGATACTAATGTAACTATTTTTCTCTTTGGTGGTACTGAACCCAGGGACATTCTACCTCTGAGCTATACCCTACTCTTTTTTTAATCTTTTATTTTGAAACAGAATTTCATTGGGTTGCTGAGAGCCTCAGCACTTGCTGAGGTGTCTTCAAACTGTGGTACTTTGATCCTTTTATCTAGTCCTTCCAAGTACTGGGATTACAGGTGTTCTCCACTACATCTGGCTTGACTACAAATAAACAAACACCCTGTCTCACACCACAAATAAAGTACAGGTGGATTCAAGAATGTCTGTAGGACCTTGGAGTCAGGGAATATCTTACTCTACAAGGCACAGAATACACAAAAAATATAGGTCATGAGATTACATTATACTTAAAATGTTTTTATGGTAAGACATCATAAGTAAAGCTTAAGGGCAAATTTTAGGCTGGGAAAAATCTGTGACATATACAGGATTATTACTACTTTTTTTTTCATTGGTACTGGGGATTGAACCTGGGCCATTGTTCCGCTAAGTTACAACCACAGCTCTTATAACTTTTTATTTTGAAAAACAGAGTCTCACTAAGTTGCTAAGTCTGGTCTTGAACCTGTGATCCTCCCATTTCAGCTTCCCAAGTACTGGTATGTGTTATGAATACTTGAGCTGAATTTTCTCCAAGCTGATATGTTGAACATTGCCATTCTAGAAGCTTCCTTTAGATTGGCCTACAATTTCAGAATCTTGAACTAATCCAGATTCAAATAGTATTAGATTTTCTCTTAAAATATGTGAAGATCAGTTAGTCAAACAGCAATGTTTACTTTATCTGCTCTGTTAAAAAATTGGTAATATTTTCAGATGGCTCAATTGTTTTTCTTAAGAAGCACCAAATTTCTTCCTAAAAGTCATTGAAATTCCAAATAAAGTACTACTTCTGAGAGTCGTCATGTTAAATGTTTCATCCTTTTTGCCTTGTTTTACATTTGCTGTGCTAAACACCTGGCACACTCTTTGCTTCGATTCATTATTTGGTATGGTGAATAGAATTATTTATTGTTCTGATGATTAGAAAACTCCTCATTTACTCTTTTATACTAGCATATGGAAACAAAAGGAAAAGGTTGTACAGTTCTCTTAAGCCTAGGACCTAAGTATATCAGAAAGCAAGATCAGTAGAGTGGAAAGCATATATTCTTAGCTCATTTCTGTTTTCTAGTAACAAAACTTTCTTCCTCTCATATACACTTTATAAGATTGGACTGTTGTGCTGATCATTCAAGGCCCTACCAGGCCAACTCCATCTGCCTTATACAAATTTTATGTCACCATTTCTGTCTGAGAGTCTCTTCTACATTTGGCATTAGTTGAGCACATTGCTCTGGTCCCATAAAAATATTTCTACTTCTCAGCATTAGGTGGGTCTTATTAGATCTAGATAACCACTCACTTTTTTTTTAGCCCCTTTATGTATTCCCTCCCTGCATAGGCAAAAACAGTTACTTACCATAAACACTGACTTATGCAACTTATCAAATATTCCTACACATAAGAAGTTCATATAGACTACTCTTCGTATCCCACAGAGCTCACAATTACTGTGTTTCCTTCCTCTGGTCCACCATTACAGCACAACATGAGTAAATCAGATATCTGACCAGGGAAGCCTTCTTGGAGTTGATCCTAACACCATGGTTTTAATAAGCTGTATAAATAAGGTGAGGTTAGGTGTTCTGAGAAGGCATAAAGTCCTGAAACAGGATAGTGTCAGAAGTATCCTGGGATAAGTATTTAGTAAGATGAAACTGAAAGAAAATGATTGGTGGAAGATTACTCTAAAAAGTGAGCGCCGGGCTAGAGGAGGCAGAGGAATAACCGCTGGCAGGAAGGAATGTGAATGAGGACAGTAGAGTGGACCTTTCTTTCTGTGATTACAGTGTGCTTCCCCCAGGGTTCTGGAAGAATCTGCCCAAACCAGCTCAACTTCAGCCAGGCCCTCTACCAGAGTGTCTTGTAAATCATCGATTGATGATTTACAATGATTTCATCAATTGATGAAGACGTTCTTAGGGGACATTGATGTCCCCTAAGATACCGGGAGGTCAGTTATTGTGCCACTTCCAATAGAAATCAACTCAAAAAAGAGGTGGTTAAATGGCCTTTGTAACAAAACAAAGAATCAACTTGGTTTTAATATGATTTTGTAAAAATGGAAATACTTTCTTAGTACTTAAATTTCTATTGCCAAAAGGCATATGGCTATGTGGCCCAGGGAGATGAGATATTCATTATTGATGAGATTATGAGATCATGTTATTAGTCCTTTATTTTTTAATTTTTTTATTGGTGCAGTGTAGTCATATAATTTAATGGGGTACAGGATGGTAGAGGCATACATGTATACATCACTCATTTAGCCCTTCCCCAATTTCCACCCCATTCCTTCCCTCCTCCGTGTTTGGCTTAGTGATTGACTTTGATATATTTTTTTTATTCTGTCGGCTCTCTGTTGAGGTTCTTGATCATTTCCTTTGCTTTACAGAAGTTCTTCAGTTTAATTCAGTTACATGTATTGATACGCCTTTTAGTTTCTTATGCCTTTGGGGTCTTTTTGAAAATTGTTTTTACCCGTGTCTATGTGTTGGAGTGTTGGACCTATGACCCCTTCAAGGAGTTGCAATGTCTCTGGTCTGATTTTCAAGTCTTTGATCCATCTTTTTTTTTTTTTTTTTTTATAGAAAAAACTGCTTTATTTATTTATTTATTTTTTTGCTGATTCTTATATATTCTTTTTTTTAAATTGGTGCACTGTATTCATACATCATAGTAGGATACATACTTTTGTAGACATACTTGCACACTTTTCCCAGTCAGCCCCCACCCGATCCCCACCCCGTTCTCTCCCCATCCCTCCCTCCCATGCTTGGCTTAGTAGTTGACATCTAGTATTATGGCAATTTATCTAAAATTAAAAATGGTAATCTCACATAACAATTTAATTTGTCTGATACCAAGCTTTTGATGACTTAAAGATGACATTTCAATATTTCTTTTTGCTTTCTTTCTTACCAGAGAATATTTTTTTTCTATTTTTTAGGTGAAACTATCATATATTTACATATTTATTTTTCAGAAAAAAATCTATCCTAATATGGAATATGGACTCTAGGTACCCAAAACGATCATGAAAAAGAACAAAGCTAGAAGATATATATTTTCTGATTTCAAACCATATAAAGCTACAATAATTGAAACAGTGTAGTACTATTCTAAAGGCAGATATATAAACCATTGGAGTTAAATAAAAGCCTAGAGCTAAATTCTTCCCTATATTGTCAAGTTATTTTTGACAAGGTTTCCACGAATATTTGGTGGTGGAAATGATAATCTTTTAACTAAATATTGTTAAAAAATAATAATTACATGGAAAAGAATAAAATTGGACCCTTACCTAATCCCATATACAAATATTAACTCAAAATAGATAAAAGACCTAAATATAAATCTTAAGACTATAAGCTTTTAGGAGAAAATCTGGGTCATTAAACCTCACAACATTGAAATTGGCAGTGATTTCTTGGTTATGATTTCAATGGCACAGGCAACAGAAGCGTATACAAACTCCCTAAAAAATAAAAAAAAAATATTGTATATCCAAAGACAATGTAAACAGAGTTAACAGTTACTAATAGAATGGGATAAAATATTTCCAAATGCTATATTTGAAGGTATATTAATATTCCAACTAGAGATCCTAAAAATTAACAACAATAAAGGCAAACAATACCCTTTAGAGATAGGTAAAAGACTAACATAAATAATGAATCTCCACAGATAACCAATCTTAGTTGTCTGTTGGATGGAAAATCTTGTTTCTGTAGTTCTGGTGTGTGTTACCTATTTCTTCTTTGTAGTTAATCTCTTTGAGTATTTTCTCTAGCGCTGGTTTTGAAGACATAAATTCCTTCAGTTTCTGTTTGTCATGGAAGCTTCTTATTTCTCCATCTAATTTGATAGAAAGTTTTGCTGGGTAGGATATTTTTGGCTGGAAGTTGTTTTCTTTCAGAATTGGGAATATGTTACTCCAAGCCCTTCTGGCTCTCATAACTTGGTTTGGGAAGTCTGGAGTGATTCTAATTGGTTTGCCTCTGAATGTCACTTGGCCCTTTGCTTTTGTTGCCTTTAAGATTCTCTGCTTGGCTTCCACATTGGTCATTTTGACAATTATGTGGCGTGGGGATCCTCTTCTCCCATCCTGTCTAAAGGGAGTTCTATAAGTTTCCTGGACCTGTGTATCAGCCTCTTGCTTGATGTCTGGAAAATTTTCTGCTATTACTTCCTTGAAGAGATTGTTGATCCCTTTGGTTTCACTTTCTTTTCCCTCCTCTATTCCAATTATTCTTAGATTAGCTCTCTTAAAATGGGCCCATATTTCTTCAATATCAGATTCCTGCTGTCGGATATTTTTTTCTAGATTAGAAACTATGCGTTCATTTTTGGAATGATCATCTTCTAAGAGCGAGATTCTGTTCTCCATGTGGTCAATCGGTTGTTTGTGCTTTGAATTGAGGCCTTTACTTCATTAATTGCATCCTTTATCTCTTTTTGGCTCTCTCTGAGTTCTTTTCGAAGCACCTCTATTATTTCTACAATTATTTTCCTGATTTGATCTTCTAGAAATCTCTGATTTTCTGTTTTATCGGGTTCTGATGTTGTGGGGTTGTGGGCATTCATTGCTCCAGTATTATTCCTCTTTCCCATGATTTTGGAAGTTTGTGCCTTCTCTGGGTTCTTCCCTTGGGTCACTATGACTTCACTTAAGGTGCTCTGGATCTCGAGTCAGTAGTATCTCAGACCCCACTACCCCTTTACTGGGTTGTATCACAGAGTCTCCGACCCAGAGAGTCGATAGAGGCTGCTTTAGACTGTGGGTGGTGCCAGGTTGGGTGTTCTCCTATGGTGTGATATCTCTGCCACCGCCCCTCCCCCACTGGGTCAAGTCCCAGCGAGTACAGTACTGGGATTTCTCCTCTGTGGCCCGCAATTTGACTCACTGTTCTTGAGTGCGCAGATATAGCTGTACTGGCCTCGCTGAATTTGCTGCTGCTGCCGCCGGTGGCAATATGGCGCCGCTGCTACACCCTCGGCTATGGGGCTGGCTTTTTCTTCTTGGTTTTGATTTCTACTCTGAATCCCTGCAGCGTGTGCTGAGCTCAGCCACTGGGAGCTTTAGACGCTCTCTGCTTGGAGAAATCCTGCCTGGCTGTTCCGCAGTGGCTCACCTCGGCTTGCTGTAGCTGTCCCGTGAATTCGCCGGTGCCGGCAATATGGCGCTGCTGCCGCTTCTGCCGCGTCCTCGGGCGCAAGGCCGGTTATCTCCTCTGTGGCTCTGTTCTCAGTCCGCTTTCTCTCTGGAGCCTGGTGATTTTTTGTTTCACTGGTGATGGTGTTTTCTGGCTATGAAAGGCGCTGATTTTGTGGTAATGGAGATTTGTTGTTAGCGGGGCTCTTAAGCCCCGCTTTTCTCGGTCGCCATCTTCCCGGAAGTCTTGATCCATCTTGAACTGACTTTTGTGTAGGGTGAGAAAGTGGGGTTTATGCCCATTTTTTGCATATGGTTAACCAGTTTTGCCAATTCCATTTGTTGAAGAGACTTTCTTTTTTTCAGTGTATTTTTTGGCCCCTTTGTCAAAATCAATTGGCCATAAGTGTGTGAATTTTTTTCTGAGTCTTCTACTCTCTTCCTCCATTGGTCTTTCTGTTTTGTGCCAGTATCATGCTGTTTTTTTTTTTTGTTTGTTTGTTTTGTTTTGTTTTTTTTTTTTTTTTACTATGCCTTTGTAGTAGAGTTTGAAGTCAGGTATTGTGATGCCTCCTGCATAGTTTTTCTTGCTGAGAATGACTTTGGCTATTCTGGTTTTTTGTTGTTCCAAATGAATTTAAAGGCTGATTTTTCTGTCTGTGAGGAAGGACCTTCATAATTTAATGGGTATTGCATTTAATCTGTAGATCACTTTTGAAAGTATGGCCATTTTGATGATATTTATTCTGCCTCTTTAAGAACATAAAAGACTTTTTCATCTTCTAAGGTCTTCTTTGATTTTTTTCAATGTTTTATAATTTTCTTTGTAGAGGTCTTTTATCTCCTTGGTTAGATTTATTTCTAAGTATTTTATTTTTTGTGGGATATCCTTAGTAGAAGTATTTTCTGGCTTTCTTTTTCAGTGAATTTATGGTTGGCATACAGGGAAGCTTCTGATTTTTTAAGGTTGATTTTTGTATCCAAACACTTTGCTGAATTTGTTGATCAGTTCTACAAGCCTTTTGGTTGAGTTTGTTGAGTCTTCTAAGTATAGTATAATGTCTTCTACAAATAGTAAAAGTTTTAGTTCTTTTCCTATTTGTATTCTTTTGATTTCCTTTTCTTTCCTTATTGGCATCTATTGGCCATTTGAATTTCTTCTTCAGTGAAGTGTGTATTTAGTTAGCTTGCCCATTTTTTAATTGGATTTTTTTTAGTGTTGAGTTTCTTGAGTTTTCTATATATTCTAGATATTAGTCCTCTATTGGAGGAGTAGGTGGCAAACATCTCCCATTCTGTTGGCTCTTGATTGAGGTTCTTGACAGTTTCCTTTACTGTATGGAAGCTCTTCAGTTTCATGCAATCCCATGTATTGATTTGCCTTTCAGTTTGTTGTGCCTTTGGGGTATTGTTGAGAAAGTTTTTATTTGTGCCTATGTGTTTATCTGTGCCTGCAGTGTTGGACCTATGCCCTCTTAAGGGAGCCTCAAAGTCTCTGGTCTAATTTCCAAGTCTTTGTGTAGGGTGAGAAAGTGGGATTAATTTCCAATTTTCTGTATATGGTTAACCAGTTTTTCCAACACCATTTGTTGAACAAGCTATCTTTTTTCCAGTGTATGTTTTTGGCTCCTTTGTCAAAAATCAATTGGCTGTAAGTGTGTGGACTTATTTCTGGGTCTTTTATTCTGCTCCATTGGTCTATGTATATATTTTTGTGCCAGTACCATGCTGTTTTTATTACAATGTCTTTGTAGTATAGTTTGAAGTCAGGTATTGTGCATGGCTTTTGCTGCTGAGAACTACTTTGGCTATTCTGGGCTTTTTTTTTTGTTCCAAATAAATTTAAGGACTGATTTTTCTATGTCTGTGAGGAATGATCTTGGTAATTTAATGGGCATTGCATTGAATCTGTAGATCACTTTTGGAAGAATGGCCATTTTGATGATATTTATTCTGCTTATCCATGAACATGGCAGAACTTTCCATCTTCTAAGATTTGATTTCTTTTTTTCAATGTTTTATAGTTTTCTTTGTAAAGCTCTTTTACCTCCTTGGTTAAGTTTATTCCTAAGTATTTTTTTTTTTTGTGGGAGATCCTGAGTGGAAGTGTTTTCTGAATTTCCTTTTCAGTGGATTTATGGTTGGTGTACAGAAAAGCTTCTGATTTTTTAAGATGGATTTTGTATCCAGAAACTTTGCTGAATTTGTTGATCAGTTCTATAAGCCTTTTGGTTGAGTTTGTTGGGTTTTCTAAGTATAGTATCATGTCATCTGCAAGTAGTGAAAGCTTGAGTTCTTCTTTCTCGATTTTTATGCCTTTGATTTCCTTTTCTTGTCTTATTGCTGTGGCAAGAGTTTCAAGTACTATATTGGAGAGAAATGGTAATAATGGACATCTTTGTCTTGTTCCTGTTTGTAGGGAGATTTCTTGAAGTTTTTCCCCATTTAGCATGATGTTGGCTGTGGGCTTATTGTACATTGCCTTTATGATGTTGAGATATGTTCCTTCTATTCCAATTCTCTGTAGTGCTCTTATCATAAATGGATGTTGAATTTTATCAAATGCTTTTTCAGTGTCTATTGAAATGATCATGTGATTTTTGTCTTTGGTTCTGTTTATATAAGGAATTACATGGATTGATTTTTGAATGTTGAACCAGCTTGCATCCCTGGGATGAACACTACCTGGTCATGATGTATGATTTTCTTGATGTGGTTTTGAATGTGTCCAGCTAGTGTTTTGTTTAGCAGTTTTCCATCCAAATTTATCAAAGATATAGGCCTGTAGATCTCCTTCCTTGAACTGTCTTTATTTGGTTTTGGTATTAATGTGATATTGGTTTCATAGAATGTATTTGGAACAGTCCCTTTTTTTTTCTATTTCATGAAAGAGATTGAGGAATATTGGTATTAGCTCTTCTATAAAGGTTTTATAGAATTTATTTGGCAAACCATCTGCTCCTGGGCTTTTCTTTGATGGTAGGCTCCTTATTGCTGTTTCAATCTCTTTGATTATTATTGGTTTAAATTTTCTATGTCTTCTTGACTCAATTTAGGAAGGTTGTATTTATTTAGAAATTTGTCAATTTTAGCCGGGCGTGGTGGTGCACGCTTGTAATCCCTGCGCTTGGGAGACAGAGACAGGAGGATTGCGTAGGTTCGAAGCCAGCTGCATGCGCTGGCTTAGGAGACCCTGTTTCCAAATATAAAATGTAAAAATAGGTCTGGGAGTGTAGCCCAGAGGTAGAAGGGCTTCCAGGAACCCCAGTACCACCAAAAAAAAAAAAAGAAATTTGTCAATTTCTTCCAGATTTTCCATTTTGTTGGAGTATAGTTTTTCAAAGCAGTTTCTGATAATACTCTGGATTTCTATACTGTCAGTAATAATATTTCCTTTTTCATCTCTTATCTTCATAATTTGGGTTGTTTTTCTCTCTTTTTCTTTTAGTTAGGTTGGTTAGTGGTTTATCTATCTTGTTAATTTTTTTGAGAAACCAGCTTTTGGTTTTGTTGATTTTATTTTTAAATTCTCTACTTCATTAATTTCTGCTCTGATTTAAATAATTTCCTGTCTTCTGCTGGCTTTGGGGTTAGATTGTTCCTGTTTTTCAAGGACTTTGAGGTGTGTCATTAGGTTATTTGATGATTTTCTGTTTTTCTTATGTGAGCACTCAGTGCTATAAATTTTCCTCTTAATACTGCCTTCAAAGTGTCCCAGAGGTTTTGATATGTTGTATCTTTATTTTTGTTTGTTTCTAGAAATTTCTTGATTTCACCTTTGACATCTTCTATGACCCATTCTTCATTCAGAAGTGTGGTGTTCAGCCTCCACATGTTTATGTGGTTTCTCTGGGTGTTCTTATAGTTGATTTCTAATTTCATTCCATATGGTCTAAAAAGACACAGGGAAGTATGTCACATATTTTGAATTTGCAGTGCTCACTTTGTGGTCCAGGATGTGATCTATTTTGGAGAAGGTTCCATGAGCAGCTGAGAAGAATGTGAACTCTGCTGTAGTTGGGTGAAAGAGTCTATATGTGTCCAACAGGTCCATTTGATTAATGGTGTTCTTTAGTTCTGAGGCATCTTTACTGACCTTTTGTCTAGAAGATCGGTCTAATGGTGTGAGAGGGTGTTGAAGTCTCCCAGTATTATTGTATTGGGATTTTTATTTGACTTCATGTCACAGAGCGTTTGTTTTATGAAAGTTGCTGCACCTATGTTTGGGGCAGAGATGTTGATTATTGTTATTTCCTCTTGCTGGATTGTTCCTTTTACTAGTAAAAAGTTACCTTTACCTTCTTTGTCTCTTCTAATAAGCTTGGGCTTAAAGTCTAACTTGTCTGATATCATAGTTGCTACTCCTGCTTGCCTTCATGTTCTGTTGGCATGGATTACTTTGGTCTAGACTTTTACCTTAAATTTGTTATTATCTTTCCTGCAACCAGCAGATATATGGGTTATGTTTTTAAATCCATTTTGCCACTTTATGTCTTTTTATTGGGGAGTTGAGGTTATTTACATTCAGTGTGATTATTGAGAGATGATTTTTAATTCCTAAAATGTTAAGATTTTATTTCAGTTTGAAATACTATTTGTTCTTTTTTGCTTAGTTGTCTGCTGGATGGAAATTCTTGTTTTTCTGGTTGTTATGTATTACTTATTTCTTCTTTGCAGTCAATCTCTTTGAGTATTTTCTCTTGCGCTGGTTTTGAAGACATAAATTCCTTCAGTTTCTCTTTTTCATGGAAGCTGCATTTCTGTGTTATCAGGTTCTGTTATTGTGAGGTTGTGAGAGCTCATTGCTCCATTGTTGTTCTTCTTTCCCATGGTTTCAGAAGTTTGTACCTGTTACTTTTGGTGGATTTCTCTCAGTCTCTATGTGTCAGCTAGTATATTCAAGGGCAAGTTGTATTTTATTCAACAGTGAAGGTTGAGTAAAGAGGGAAGTGAAGGAGTAAATGGAAGAGTAGGGTAAGGTCTTAGAGAGGGCTGAATAGTATGAGTATATGAGTTTGGTAAGGTAGTATATACTAGAAATTAGAGATAGTAAAAATGTAGTTGTATTCTAGTAAGCAATGTACAGTTTCTGGTATAGTGATATGAAGTGGATTTAATATAAGACAAGGGACTGATAAAAAGGAGAAAAGATACAAAGGTATAGAGAAGAGAGAGTAGGTATGTACAAGGGAAAAAGCTTGGGAGTGGCCTTGGGAAGAGGGTTAAAAAACCAAAAAAAGCTGGGCGTGGTGGTGCACGCTTGTAATCCCTGTGCTTGGGAGGCGCAGACAGGAGAATCGCGCAGGTTTGAAGCCAGCTGTGCTGGCTTAAGAGACCCTATTTCCAAATAAAAAAAGTATACAAATGGGTACTGGGAGTGTAGCCCAGAGGTAGAAGTGTTTCCAGGAACCCCAGTACCACCAAAAACAAAACAAAACCCACAAAAAACCCTACAACCCCCCCCCCAAGAAAAAAATTAGGTAAACACTCTTACACACACAAAAAGAATGAAAAACCCAAACAATCCCAATAACGAATTACTGCAATTCAACAAATAAATGACTATTCAGCAGTCTCTCTCTTTGTAGATACTGAGTGCCACTGGCACCTTTCCCTTTGTGAGTCTGGTTCTGAGTCTTCTCAGTCTATGCAGATGGTCGGTATCAATGGGGCTGAATTTAATATTGAGTGAAGGGCACCCTCCACACTTACCACTGATTTAGAGTCTAGGTTTCTCTCTGCCTCTATTGGGAGCATATGCCTCTCAGACAAAACTCAATGTAGGAGTCTCTGTTCTCCACAGCTATGGCTGGGCTAGTCTGACTTCTCCCTGTTTACCACAATTGGGATGTCTGTGGTGTTCCTGTAGATCCTACTCATTGGGTTTAGTGTTAAGTGTAAGACTCCCCCCACACTTTCCACTGATCAGAGCCTGTGTCTCTCTAAGCTTCTGATATGATCAACAGCAGATCCCACTCCCTTCTCTTGGTTCTTCTCTGTATTACCATGACTTCACTTATTGTGCTCTGGATCTCTGGAGAGTATGGTGATCTCAGTCATTACCACTCCTTCCCTGGGTTGTATCGTAAACTCATGGAGTTAGTCAAGGCTGTGCAAGACCCTGAGGGTGCAGGGTAGGTGTTTTCCCTTGAGGAACTGTGACTAGGGTGTGGTAATCTCTGCCACCAGTACTCCTTCACTGGGTATATCTCAGACCCAGGGAGTTTATCAAAGCTGTGTGAGTCCCTGAGGATCCAGCACTGGGATTTCTCCTGTAAGGGCTACTATTTCACTTATGATTGTGATGAGCGCTGGGCTGGAGCTCTCACAGGCATAGTGAACTCACCGCAGCTGCTGGCAGTATGGCATTGCTGCTATGCCCTCAGCCATGAGACTGGCCTATTTTTTTTCTGGTTTTGAGCTCTGTTCTGAATCCCTGGAGGGCATGATGGCCTGGCTGCTGGGAATTCTAGCCGGTCTTTGCACTGAAAGAACTGCTGAATTACAACTGACTGGATTACAACTGGTCACTTTAGCTCCTTATTTTCATCCCTAGAATCTGGTTCTGTGAGGCAAGGTGGTGTTGGTGTGGCGGCTGCTACATGCATGATGGGCAGGTTTCTTTTCTGCTCTCTGGTTGTTCTTCTAGTCTTATTTTTCTCTGTCTCTTGTATTTATAGCTTTTATTTCTCTATTGATAGTATTTTCTGGCTCTGTAAAGCATTATTTTTGAAGCTACGGAGATCGAGTGTCAGCAGTAATTGTAGATGCTGCTTTACTCGGTCTCCATCTTCCCTATCTCTCTTATTTCTTTATATTTCAATAAATATATTGAGGAGTATTGGGATTAGCTCTTCTCTAAAGGTTTTATAAAATTTACTTGGGAAACCATCTGGTCATGGGCTTTTGTTTGATGGTAGGCTCTTTATTGCTGAAATCTCTTTTATTGCTATTGGTTGGTTTAAATTTTCTATATTTACTCAGTTTTGGAAGGTTGTATTTATCTAGAAAGTTGTCAAAATTTTTTCGGATTTTCCATTTTGTTGGAGTATAGTTTTCAAAGCAGTTTCTGATAATCTTCTATATTTCTACACTGTTGGTGGTAATATCTACTTTTTCATTTTTTATTTGTTGTAATTTGGATTGGTTCTTTCTTTTGGTTAGGTTGGCTGGTGGTTTATCTATTTTGTTTATTTTTTCAAGAAACCAGCTTTTGGTTTTGTTGATTTTTTTTTTATTTCTTTTTTTTTTTTTTTGTGGTACTGGGGTTCCTGGAAACCCGTCTACCTCCAGGCTACACTCCCAGTACCTATTTTTATACTTTTTTATTTGGAAACAGGGTCTCTTAAGTCAGCGCAGCTGGCTTCGAACCTGTGTGATCCTCCTGTCTTCGCCTCCCAAGCACGGGGATTACAAGTGTGCAGCACCACGCCTGGCTACATATATTTTTTTTTTTTTTTCTGGATGAAAATTGTTTCTCTGGTTCTGGCATGTATTACTTATTTCTTATTTGCAGTTAATCTCTTTAAGTATTTTCTCTAGTGCTAGTTTGGAAGACATAAATTTTTTTCAGTTTCTGTTTGTTGTGAAAGATTTTTATTTTCCTATATTATTAGAGAGATAATTTTGCCGGGTAGGAAATTTTAGGCTGCAAGTTGTTTTCTTTCAGACTTTGGAATATGTTACATCATGCCCTTCTGGCTTTTGTGACTTGGTTGGGAAGTCTAGAGTGATTCTAATTGGTGTGCCTCTAAATGTCACTTGGTCTTTTGTTTTTGTTGCCTTTAAGATTCTCTCCTTAGCTTCTACATTGGTCAGTTTGACTATTATGTTTCATTTTGAACCTTTTCTCTGATCTTGTCTAATAAGGGTTCTATAAGTTTCCTGTACTTGTGTATCAATCTCTTTTTACTATGTTTGGATAATTTTCTGATATTCTTTGAAAAGATTGTTGATCCTTTGGTTTCACCTTCTTTTCCCTCTTCTATGCCTATTATTCCTAGATTAGCTCTTTTAAGATGGGCATTTATCTTTTCAATGTCCAATTCATGCTGTTGAATTTTTTTTTCAAAATTATATGCTATGTGTTCATTTTTGGAGTGATCATCTTCTAAGAGTGAGATTCTATTCTCCATGTGGTCTAATCTATCATTTATAGTTTGTATTGATGCCTTCACTTTAGTGATTGCATCCTTTATTTTTTTCATGCTTTCTCTAATTTTTTTTTGAAATCCTGTGTAATTCCTACTGTTAAATTTCTTATTTCTCCTTCTTGAAATCTCTGCAATTCTATGTTGTTGAGTTTTGTTATTGTGGGGTTGTGGGAATTTATTATTTCCTTGTTATTTCTCCTTTTCATGATTTTAAAAGTTTGTATCTTTGTTTTGTTTGATATATTTCTTTCAGTTTGTAGGTGTCAGATAATATGTACAAAGCAAGTTGTGTTATATACAGTGGTGATGTTTGAGTGAGGAGGAAAGTGATGAAGTCATAAATGCAAGAATAGGGTCAAGTCACAGACAGGATCATACAGAATGAGAGTATGAGTTTGGTAAGGTAGTATATAGTAGAGGTGGTGAATATGTAGTAGGATTCTAGTAATCAATGTAGAATATTTAGTTTAGTGATATGAAGTGGATTTCAAGATAAAGAAGGAAAAAGAAAAAAAGAAAAAGAATAGAGAGAAGAGAGTAGATATGTACAAGAGAATAGGTTTATGAAAGGGGTAGGGAAGAGAGCAAACAAAGAAGCATGCACACAAAACAACCAATAAAACACAAAACAAAATGACAAGAAAATAATGCAACCCTACAGATATATGAATATTGAGCAGACAGCCTCTTCAGTTTCTCTCTGTGCAGGCACCAAGTGCCACTAGCACCTTTCTTGCTATAAGCCTCATTCTCTTGAGACTCTCCCAGTCTACGCAGGCAGCCTGTATCAGTGGGGCTGGATCTAGTGTTAGGTGTAGGTCTCCCTCTATGCTTTCAACTGATGCTGAGCCTGAGTCTTTTTCTGCTTGCCTAAGCAGCAGCAGATGCCACTGGGACCAGACCCAGTGTATATGTAGGAGTCCTTTTTCTCCATAGCTAGGGCTGGGTTGGTCTGACTTTTCCCCAGTCATCACAACTGGGTGGTTTGTTGTGATCTCCACGGGTCCTACTAGGGCTCTGAACCCTGGGGACTGTAGGTATATTTTCCTAATTGTCCCTGAGGACTATCTGCTAATCATTGCCTATGCTATGTCCAACAGGAGACTATACCCTCACCTTTGTCAGGGTGAATCCCAGAGTCTCAGCCCCTGGGACTCTATTGCTTGCTATGCGGGTCCCTGCGGCTGCACTGGGTGGTCTCCCACAGTGTGGGATAGTTCACTTACAGTGTTGTTGAGTGATGCTCTGGATTTCTGGAGGGAGTGGTGAGCTCAGCTCCCACTGCTGCAAGTTGTAGCTGGTGTCTGTACAAGAGGAGCTGACTGCTTATAATTCCAATGAGCTGCAGTATCTTTCTTCATTTCAAGTTGTTGGCTTTTTTTTTGCTGGTGGTCTCTGGAAGTCCTGGCATGATGTGGCAAGATGATGCCACCATGGAGCCTTAGACTGAATTCACTGGAGGTAGTCAGGGTACTTTCCTGCTCTCTGATCTGCTTTTTAGCATTTTACCTGTCAACTTTCACTTGTGGTGCTCTGTTCAAATTTATGCTGGTTTCTTTCTTTTGTCAGAATGCTGTTTTCACAGTGATAGAGATTGTCAGCAGGACTTATATGTGCTTTTTCCTCAGTTGCCATCTTCCTGGAAGTCTAGTAATTTATTTAAAATGGTGAAATTATATGCATTTTGAATTCTAGGGAAATAAATTCTGGAGGTTAACTTCCAGTTTTCTTAACAAAAGTGGGGAGGTTCATAGGCCACAAACATATACAAGACTTTGAATTCAGGAAAGAAGATGCATTATACTTAAAAGTAGATTAAGAATAGCCAACAGAGATAATTAACACTTACTCTTAATTAGATTCTACGCTCATGGAAGGAATATGATTTGGCAGTAATGATTATAAATTATGGAAAAAAGATGTTGGATGTCACCTCAGAATGCAAATCTTTATTTGGTAAGAATGAACAAGAAGAAACACCAGAGGAGGTAATTGTTTCTTGTTTCTTATATATTTAGTTAAGGCTTTTAAGACTCATTTAGCATTATTAATAATTTAGAAAATTATTAAATTATAATATTAAATTTAATATTAAATAATTATTAAATTAATTTGCAATGTTTTCATATAAAAGAAAAGTAATATAGTTAAGACCTTCTCTCTTTTTTTGAGTTGTGGTCAAGAAAAGGCAGAGCAAATCTGTACTACTCTGCTGAATGGTTGCAGTTACAGTTCCATCAGGTGATGATAAGGAGCTTCCTACACCCAGTTGGACATTGGACTAAACGCCCTCTAAAGTGTCTTTTGAATCTAAGATTTTGTTCTTCTGTGTGGATCACTGAATGGACTAAATACATGGCAGAGCTTTTTTTTTTTTTTTTTCTTTGTGGTACTGGGGGATGGAGCCCAGGGACCTTCTACCTCTGGGCTACTCTCCCAGACCTATTTTATACTTTATTTTGAAACAGGGTCTCACTAAGTTGCTGAGAGCAACTAAGTAGCTGAGGCTGGCTTTGAACTTGCGTGATCCTCCTGTCTCAGCCTCCCAAGTGCGGGCATTACAAGCGTGAGCCACCATGCCTGGCTCATGGCAGAGCTTTTTATCTTGTGTTCAAAGTAAGTTTCTGAAACTCATTGGCTGCCTCACTTCTATAAGAGATGGTTCCTTGTTGAGCAGTCTAAGCATGAGTCTTATAACAGCTTATGCTTTATTGCCTTTTCTTGAAACTACATGAGCTAAATGCTTTTGTAGGTCAAGTTTTGAAATGTTGCTTGGTGTAGTGGGCTTCTGAGGCACCCTAGGAATTACTTGAAGCCCCTTCAGTGGCTCGGGTGGAGATAGAAACTCTTGCCTCTGACACTGTTTCAGTTAAACGAGTCCCATTTCTAGCTCTAGTACATGTTGAAAGAGAAAGCAAGAAAGCACTTCTTGCATTGTTAACTTATTCCAAATCGGCATCCCCAAACCTCACAAGTTACCACTCCATTACTGGATGATTCTGTAAGCTACAATACTTTTTTTTTTCTTTCTGGTGGGGAAGTTGTTTTTTCTAGAGGGAGTTTTAACTAGGCTGGAGGCAATTTGAGTTTTTCATTAAGTGTTCATTTTGAAAGTCCATCAACCCCTTTATATCATCTGGGCTTTGGCTCAAAACTCTCACTGTACCTCTCGCCTTAGAACTCTCGGTCCAGCAGGAGGTGGTGATAATTTCCTTCAACTAAGGGTGTAGGGACTGTTAATATGTGAGTCAGGAATCATTGGAGTCACTCAGTGTTCTTTTAAGCCTAAAAAGGCTTAGAAGGTTTTGTTTTGTTTTGAGAACAGGAGATAGTGACAGGTAAGTTTTTAGACTCAGGCAGAGAAAACATGGTGGGGAGCATGAGGGCAGAGAGGCCAATACTTAATCCAGTAATTACTGATCCTTTTATGTTTTAACAAATGACAACCTCGTAAAGGCAATTAGGTTGAAAAAAAAAACTGTTCCTTGAGGGAGGAGGGAGAAGGGTAAAAAAGAATAAAGGAATGCATTTGTGAGGGTGGCCTGGGGATTTTTTTTCCTGAAGAATTTTAAAGATATAACATTAGCAGATTTTTTTTTTAAGTGTATGTTTGGGAAGCTTGGAAAGGAGAATCCCCATGTTGAAGGACAGCCTCAGCAGTATGGGAGACTTTCAGCAACCTAGCAAGATCCTCTTTTAAAAAGAAAAGTGCATGTATCAAAGGGGTCTTGTTAGAGGCAGGGATGTTTCTTGGTTACTCTCCATGAAACACTAGTATAGTGTCTGGCTTTTAGTTAGAGCACAAATATGTTATTATTGATATTGTTTAGCCATGCTATCATAGTTTTTGTCTACCATAGAAAGGTATGAAAATTAATTTCAAGAAAGTTACTTGAAAACAGTAGTTTTCATAACATGTGAAAATATATTCTGAAATTTAACCAATGTTTCTAGGGTTCTTCTAAGAAATCTTCAAAAACTAAGAAGCCCCCACAGATACTGTTGCCTGAAAAAATAAATGAGCAGCTGACCTTGATGGAGACACACCTACTCAAACTGACAAAGCAATGTAATTTTTTTTCTGAATACATCTATTCAGCATTATATGTCTTAAAATGAGAAAATATTTTGTTAAAGAGATTAATATGAGATTAGTATTTAGTAAACCCTTTAAGGTTTACACAGTGGTTTTACTTTATGTCATTAATCCTAACAGTGCTTGCTAATAAGGGATTGCTAACTACATTTTACAGATGTGGCTCATAAAGATTAAGTGATTTATTTAGGATTACATAGCTGGACTTGAGCTTACGTCTTCTGACTAAAGCCGTTGTTTATTTTTTTTAACCTTGATGTTGTCATCACTTTGGGCCACTTAGTTCTTTAGTGGGGGACTGTCCTAAGCATTGTAGAATGTTGGATGGTGTCCTTTGCCTCTACTCCTGGAAGCCTACATCCTCTCCCAGCTGTGACCAGCAACTTGGAGGCAAATGTCAGATGTATTGGTGTTGAGTTGGGGATAGGATAGGTGGGGTGACGCAAAACTGAGAATCTCTGAAGGTGAAGTAACAGGGTAGGATGAGGGTGTTAATGCGTAAGTGGTTTGAATCATGACCTACTAGAGTAGAAAGCATAAAAACTAATTTGGGATCATGGCAAGTAAGTTCATGATCAATTAATGTGTTAGTGCAATGATTAGTATTTGGGAGTTTGTAGCTTGATAAATTGATTTAGTTTCTGATGATGCTTAGTGCTGTTAGATTTTTTAAAAAATCTTCTAAAAGAATAGAGGTACCCAGATTTCTTCCCAGGAATGAAGATTCACTTTGGGCCTCGTGGTCTTTTGGGGACCGAATGTACCTGCAGGACTTCATGTCCCAGACATTCCTCTCTTAGTGGGCACCTTAGCTATATTTAGGTCGTCGGACTATTTCAACATACCCTGCCCTGGCTCACTCTCTCTTTTACCGTGATCTGTGCCTTTTTTGAGCTGAATTTATAAATTAAACGAAATGTTCTATTATTCTCATAATTGGTAAACCTACTTTGAAGAATGCCATGATTATCTTGTTATATATATGAAGCATATTTCCTTAAAAATGAAATGTTTTAGAAATATGAACTGCTTATTTTTATAATCTCAACAACAGCATTTGAATAAGAAGCACAATGTAATATTACTAGGTAAACAATAACTACAACAATAATAAAATACTAGTTTTGTACAATGTTTGCTGTGTTCCAGGTACTATTTAAAGTATTTTATATACATTAAAATTTAGCCTAACCTATGCGTGACAACCAGATAAGAGAGGCATTGTTATTATCTGTATTTTAAACACAAAGAAACTGAGGCAAAAGAATCCAAGTAGTTTCTCAAGGTTTCTCAACTAAAAAGTGACAGGGCCAGAATTAGCACCTGCCCAATCTGACTGTAGTAACTATACCATATTTTTTCTCTTTTAAAGATAGTTTTATTACATGGAATTAACACAATTGGTTAGGTTTCAGTGGTGGAAACTTCAGCATTTAGGGAAAATAATGAAAAGAAATAATTGAGATTACTGAATTCTTCTTATCTCCAAAGTGCAATGATATAATCACTATTATTTACTTTTTTTGGTGGTACTGGGGTTCCTGGAAACCCTTCTACCTCCGGGTTACACTCCCAGACCTATTTTTTTATATTTTTATTTGGAAACAGGGTCTCTTAAGCCAGCGAGGCAGGCTTTGACCCTGCGCGATCCTCCTGTCTCCGCCTCCCAAGCGCGGGGATTACAAGTGTGTGCCACCATGCCTGGTGATATAATCACTATTTTAAGGCATATAGCTTAGAACAAATATTTGATTATTCTTCTATTTTTAATCCCCTCCAAAGATTTTTTTTTAATGTTTGGTTGTTCATGTTGAACAGAACCTACAACTTACTCATGTTTTTTAACCTTAGATATTGTATCTGAACTCTCAGGAGCAGAGGACCCTATATTTCTTTACCCTGTGGTTTTAAACTGGACAGTGAAAGGGGCTGTAAAAGAAGGTAGGTCTGTATATGTATTTATGTGTATATGTTGCTAATTAAAATTACACTGAAGACTGTTTGCTCTGTGGACTTTGTTTCTGTTATTGACTTATTGATTTCACTTGCTCTAGGTGGAATATTTTAGATCTTACTCCTTGAGAATAATACAGAATTTTGACTGCCAAATCATGAAAGAGACATAAATAGATACCTGTTTGAAACTCTAGAAATAGAAACTTCATGGTGGCTTATTTTGGTAGTGACCTGTGTTATTTTAAAGCTTACAAGAATGAGGGTATTAAAGAATGCCCAGTTTTGTTAAGTTCACCTAATGAAGAGGTAGAAGCATTATTGCTTAAACTCAGAGAGTGAAATATAATTAAAATTAGGGTAACTAGTGGTGACAGTTACATGCAGTTTTTTCCTCCAATTAGTTACATCTTAGAACTTTAATGAAAATCTTCCTCAACACAGATTTGGGGAAATGAATGGAATGTAGACTGTAAAGGATTTGTTGGTCTTAGAAATTACAATAGTTCACACAACTAACTTTTACACTTGCATTTTTTAAAAGTGTAAAATCTAAAAGGCAGGTCAGTCAACTCTCCTGTTGAAACAAAATGACTATTAGTAATGGTTTCAGTGCTAGTAACTAAGTGTGTTGGTAACTGTATGTGAACTTCTTGCTTTTACAGTTATGAAATTTAAGCAAAGGCCTAGATTCCTGGAATTCTTTACACAAGTTATGCTTAAATGCATGAATGAAGAAAAATTTCACCTTGTGGTGGAGATAACTGCTCCTGTCCATGAGTTCATAAGAAGGTACTTGTAATATTAGCTTTATGCATGTTAATGGCTTTAGAAAATGAGCAGCAGTGTTGCTTTTAAGATACATAAAGCAGATGAAAATGAGGATGGGGTTTGTGCATTGACCACATGGGAGACAGTGAAGATTTATGGATTTGCATGTGAAATATCTAAATGTAAAAATATTTATACAAGCCAGGAGTAGTGGAGCATACCTATAATCCCACTACTCGAAAGACTGAGATAGAGGATTGCAGATTCAATGCCAGCCTCAGCAACTTAGTGAGACCTTATTTCTAAATTAAAAAAAAAATAGGGCTCGGGGTATAGCTCAAATGTAGAATGCCCCTGGGTTCAATATATATATGAACTAAGAAATGAGACTATAGCATGTTCGTATTTCTAGTAAGAAATAGATTAAATGCCTTGTTATTGGGTCCGGATGGACAATCACATCTTGCTAGCCATCAGCTCGCTGCCTCTCTCTCTCTCCCTCTCTCCCTCTCTCCCTCTCTCCCTCTCATAAGGTTTAGAGTGCAGTTTTGATGATTTATCATGCACATCTAATTTGTATATCACAAGGAGCAGAGCCACCCCTTGGGGTTTCCATTTGTATATGTGAACGAGAAGCTTCTTAGATGGCAGTGGTAAGCTTCAAAGCTGTGCGTCTCATTTTCTAAGCCTGAATGATTCTCTTTGCTCCCAGAGAAAATGTTAATATCTCATGCCGGTTATGAGAAATGCCAGATAAATCCAACTTATCTTCTAGCAGTTGACAGTGGTCTTTTCTTTCACCACTGGAAAAATAGGTCTATCCATCCTATTTTAATAAATGTGAACACATTGCCGGGGATATAGATCAGGGGTAAGAGTGCTTGCTTAGTATGTGCATGGCCCCAAATAAAAATAAATAAATGAACATCAGTAACAAGAGCTCTATTTTGAAAATGGTAGCAAAAGAGAATCATTTCTTTAAAAACACACAGGAATATATTCTTCTAAAAATAGGCACTTTATTTATTAGAGCAAATGCTTAGTACATATGTGCCTCACATTTTAATTATTTATTTATTCATTTATTTATTTATTCATTTATTTTTTTGTGGCACTGGGGTTCTGGAAGCCCTTCTACCTCTGGGCTACACTCCCAGACCTATTTTATGCCTTTTTTTAATTTTTGGAAACAGGGTCTCTTAAGCCAGCGAGGCTGGCTTCGTACCAGCGTGATCCTCCTGTCTCCACCTCCCAAGTGCGGGGATTACAAGCGTGGGCCACCACGCCCGGCTGTGCCTCACATTTTAAAAAGATAAAGTAGAATTGCTTCTGTGAAGTGAAGCAGGCTGTGATAATCAGATAATTGGTTAGAATTAGAGAGTTTCATTCAATTAAAAATAACATAGTTAAAATCAAGTGCTTAGAAGTTTCAAGTGATAGTCTTTTTTTTTTTTTTTTTTTTTTTTTTTTTTTTGGTGGTACTGGGGTTCCTGGAAGCCCATCTACCTCCGGGCTACACTCCCAGACCTATTTTTTAAATTTTCATTTTGGAAACAGGGTCTCCTAAACCAGCGCGCGCGACTGGCTTCGAACCTGCGCGATCCTCCTGTCTCTGCCTCCCAAGCGCGGGGATTACAAGCGTGCGCCACCACGCCCGGCCAAGTGATAGTCTTAATATTAAAGGAAATCAGAAGACATTTTCACTGTGCAGGGAAATTTGGAAGGCTGAATATGGAAGTCCATCTAAAAGTAATATTCTGAAAGGAGAAACAGACTAAGTGGCTTAGACACATTTAAAAAATGTTACAGTAGCCGGGCGTGGTGGCGCACGCTTGTAATCTCCATGCTTGGGAGGCGGAGACAGGAGGATCGCGCAGGTTTGAAGCCAGCCGCGCTGGTTTAAGAGACCCTGTTTCCAAATAAAACATATAAAATGGGTCTGGGAGTGTAGCCTGGGGGTAGAAGAGTTCCATCCCCAGTATCACCAAAAACAAAATCAAAACAAAAACAAAAACAAAAGAAACAAACAAAACCCAAAAAGTGTTACAGTAAAAGATCTGAGATTGGAGACGGAGTAGTATAACTAAGTTCAAAACAAAGGTAACAATTTTGCTTGGCAAAGCTGAGCAGATATTTTAAGATGTGCCTCACTAAGTCAGGGAATATAGGAAGAGGTGCAGGCACAACACCTTAACTTCTAGGTGGATAGTGGTATCTATTTTCTGCTTATCATATTTCTAACATGATTTTTGTGTAGACATTTTTCTAATATTGCAATAAAATATATCTGTATTTTTTCAATTTCATGGTTTTGTGATTTAGAATCAGTATTTTAATGCATAGAGAATTTTTTGGCATGGGGACTTGAATTGACTTCAGTTTCTTCCAGTTTATGGGCTTTCCTGGTAATATTGTAAGAACAACCACTCTCAGCTTTTTTTGTGTGTGTGTGATTTTAAGGATTAAACCCAGGACCTTGATCATGCTAGGCAAGCACTCTATCACCAAAACACTTCCCCAGCTTTTAAATTTTTCTTTATTTTGCTTATTTGGTATTAGGGATTGAACCTGGGGTATTCTACCTCCAAGCTACACCCAAGTTGTTTTTCTTTACTTATTTTTATTTTTATTTTTTTGGTGGTACTAGGGGTGAAACCTTTCTACGTCTGGGCTATTCTCCCAGACCTTTTCTTATATTTTATTTGGAAACAGGGTCTCACTAAGTTGCTGAGAGCCTCACTAAGTAGCTGAGGCTGGCTTCGAACCTGTGCGATCCTCCTGTCTCAGCCTCCCAAGCGCGGGGATTACAAGTGTGCGCCACCACGCCCGGTTTACTTATTTTTATTTTAAAACAGGTTCTTGATACGGACTCAAACCTGCAAATCCTCTTGTTTCAGTTTCTCAGGTACTGGGATTACAGACACCACACCTGGTGCCTTTTTTATTTTTATTTTGGAAAAGTCTCTCACTAAGTTACCCAGGCAGGTCTTGAACTTGTGATCCTGGTGCTTCAGCCTTCTGCATGTTTGGGATTATAGGCACGTGCCACCGTACCTGGTTCCTCAGCCATCTTTAAATGCAGCCTTTTCATGTACACTAGTAATGCTTATGAATCATAATGCAGATATTTCATGAACTTTTATGTTCTGCTTAACAAAAAGTATACATGGAAATATTGAAAGGTATTTTGAATGTTCTAAAAAGACCAAAATATAAAGGATATAGAAGATGTACATAATATAATAAGATTAATATGTTTACTTAACAGGGACTAAACACTATTAAAAGCACCTGTGAAATGAACAATTATTAGAAACCCTACAGATCAAATTCACTCAAAGAGGCAGAGGCATATTCTTAACTTTGGAAATTTGTATTCTAAAGCAAGAAAACAAAATTAAATAAACTTGTATCAAAGACAGGACATTAAAAGGGCTCAGGATGTAGCTCAGTGGTAGTATTTGCATGGCCATTGCTTTGATCCACAAACAAAACAAAGACAAATAAAAAAACTAAATTAGAGAAATAATGAAAAAAATTTAAGGAAACAAAAGGAAGAAAATAAAAATAAAAGTTGAAATTAATGAACTGTAAGTTGCTTTTAAGATACTCAAATTGATAGCTGTTATAGTTGGTACTTTAAGAAAATGAATAAATTAACTAAATTTCTGGACAATAAATAAGAAAAAGATAAAGGCAAATAATCAAAAAAGAAAATATTTGTAAATTTGAAAATAATTAAACAAACAGATAATAGTGTGCACAATTTGTCATTAATTACTTTGAAATTCTAGTTGAAAGTGATTATTATCTGGGAAAATTTATAAAAGATGAGTGAAGAAGTAAAATATCTTGAGTAGCTCAACCATTTTTAAGGTAATTTATTTAATTCTTTAAAGAAATGAATAATTTTGTTTCATACAAAACTATTTAAAAACATGAATATTAGGTTTCCTAGTAAGTTAAGTACAGTAGACTCTAATAACGGAGCCTTATAAAAAGAGACTAAAAATAGAAAATGATAGAACAATCTCACTTAGCAATATAGAGAAAGGAAAAATTCAAAATAAAATACTACCATGGAAGTTCAAATGTAACATGTAAATTTTATTCTCAATGCAAATATATTAGGAAATTTGCAAATTTAATTATCACAAGTAGTTAAAATCGCTTGTAAGAGATTCTTCAAAGTCATGTGATAAATTCAACAACCATTTTTGGCAAATTAGGATTATAAGACTATTTTCTGTTAAAACAAGCTCAACAATAAGAAAATGTTTTATTGTTTCTGTCATTTAGCATCATTCTGAAAATTCTTACCAGTACATTAAGAAATTGTAGTTAGAATCAAATTTTATGATTATCACAAATTAAATTTCATAGTACTCTGAAAATTGGGAAATTTACAAATACTTCTTAACTTAAAAAATAATCAACTAAAACCATTAGAACTAATAATAGAATTTTATGGGGTGGTTAGATGTAAAATCAGTAGCTTTCCTACATTAACCAGAAAGTGTAATTCATCACATAAACTGAACCAAAGACACATGATTATTTCAATAGATGCTGAAAAGCATTCAACAAAATCCAATGTTGATTTATGCACTGCAGAAAATCAGAGGGAATATACCTCATAAAGGCAATATGTAATAGGCCCACAGCCAACATCATAGTAAATGGGGAAAACCCAAGAATTTCCCCTATAAACAGAAACAAGACAAAGGTGTCCATTATCACCACTTATTTTCAATATAGTACTTGAGAGACCAATGAGGCAAGAAAAAGAAATCAAAAGAGTACAAATAGGAAAAGAACTAAAACTTTCACTATTTGTAGAACACATTATACTAAGAAGACTCAACAAACTAAACCAAAAGGCTTATAGAACTGGTCAATAAATTCAGCAAAGTGTCTGGATACAAAATTTATCTTAAAATCAGAAGCTTCTCTGTATGCCAACCATAAATCCACTGAAAAAGAAATCCAGAAAAGTCTCACTCAGTATATCCCACAAAAAATAAAATACTTAGAAATAAACCTAACTAAGGAGGTAAAAGACCTCTAGAAAGAAAATGATAAAACACTGAAAAAAGAAATGAAAGAAGTAGAAGATGGAAAAGGTCAGCCGGGCGTGGTGGTGCATGCTTGTATCCCCGCCCTTGGGAGGCAGAGACAGGAGGATCGTGCTGGTTGGAAGCCAGCCCTGCTAGCTTAAGAGACCCTGTTTCCAAAAATAAAAAAAGTATAAAATTAGGTCTGGGAGTGTAGCCCGGAGGAGGTAGAAGGGCTTCCAGGAACCCCAGTACCACCAAAAATAAAAATAAAAATAAAAAAAATAAAAGAAGATGGAAAGGTCTTTTATGTTTTTGGATAAGCAGAGTAAATATCATCAAATGGCCATACTTCCAAAAATGATCTACAGATCTAATACAATACCCATTAGATTACCAAGGTCCTTTCTCATAGAAAAATCAGTCCTTAAATTCATTTTGAGCAACGTAAAACCCAGAATAGCCAAAGTAGTTCTCAGCAACAAAAACCATGCAGGAGAAATCACAATACCTGACTTTAAACTATATTACAAATCCATAGTAATAAAAACAGCATGTACTGGTACAAAAACAGAAACATAGACCAATGGAGCAGAATAGAAGACTCAGAAAAAAATCCGCACACTTATAGCCAATTGATTTTTAACAAATGGGCCAAAACATACACTGGAAAAAAGATAGTCTGTTCAACAGATGTTGTTAGAAAAACGATCCAATTTCTATGGAGTACATGTTTTTTACTACGAATGATGAGGAAATATAGACCAAAGAAGACCAAATATTTTTACAAAGAGATATTAAAAATACTTGAATAAACGAAGAGACTGTATATTACTTGATTAGCAGACAGAATATTGTAAAGATTTATCTTCAAAGTTATTTGTTGGTTTGATTCAAAGCCAATAAAAATTCTGATTAATTCTAGAATGAGCTAGAATACTGAAAATTATTTGTAAACTAAAAAAACAAAAAAGAAGGATTTGTACTGTCAGATAAAGTATAAGAAAATTGTGCTTATGAAGTAATAGGGAAAAAGCCATTGGGATTCAATTGTCAGAAACAGGTATCAACATAAATAATTGAGGTTTTTTTAACTTCTGGAAGTGGAAGATCCTTTTTCTGGAATGTAATCCCTTTGTCATGATTTTATCTTAAACTATACCCCCATTTTTCTAAATAAACCTCTTATATATCCCTAAAAAAAGAAATTGAGATGGGTGAGGTGGCACATACTTGTATTTCCAATACTTGGGAGGCCAAGACAAGAACTGCAGGGCTGTGGCCGGCCTCAGCTACGTTTGAGGCCCTCTGCAACTTAGTGAGACCTTTTTTCAAAATAAATAATACAAAATAGGGCTGAGGGGTTTGGCTTGGAGGAAGAATGCTACTGGTTTCAACCCCTAGTATCCACCCTACACACACATCAAAAGTGATAAAAACTAGCCGGGCATGGTGGCGCACGCTTGTAATCCCCCTGCTTCGGAGGCGGAGACAGGAGGATCACACAGGTTCGAAGCTAGCCTTGCTGGCTTAAGAGACCCTGTTTTCAAATAAAATAAAAAATATAAAATAGGTCTGGGAGTGTAGCCCGGGGGTAGAAGGGTTTCCAGGAAACCCAGTACCACCAAAAAAAAAAAAAAAAAAAAAGTGATAAAAACAATGAATAGGCCATGAGATAAAAGGTCACTAATTTTGATTACCTAAAAATTTGAAAATGCTATTTATCAAAACACACCATAAACAATATAAAAAGCTGTCGATCAGAGCTTCACAGAGCTATGAATAGGCCAAAGAATAGAGTTTGACGCTATCAGTAAATGAAGGTTTTGCAGTGCACAGAGGAAACTGTTGAGATGGTTGGGCAGATGGTAGCCTAGGTATATATACCTTTAATATCCTCTCCATCCCATCTCTTCCTGGGGTAACATAACAATCATCAAGCATTCTGTGGTGTGGAAGAGAGAGAAAATAAAGAAGAGACCAGTCATATTAGAAAATGGCAGGCAACCCATCTCAAGATGCAAGTTGTAGGAGATAGGTTCCTAAGTCCCCAGAAGCAATTGGTCCAGGCTTCCTAAAATATTTGCTAACATGAATTTCATCTAACTGGGAGAGTCTTGGAATGCCTGCTGTTGGCTAGGGTTCAAATCAACCACAGGATCAAGGAGCTTGCATAGGATGAAGCCAAAAATACTGAAATCTGTTGGAAGCAGGATAGTTTGGAAGCACTCTGATCCAGTTCTTGTCTCAATTGTTAAGTGAAGTGTCCACAGTTACTTTATTTTCAGCCCAGTTTTGTTTCACCTCCACCATGCCTTCAACTCCACCATGCCTTCTATAGATATATCAGTCATTATCAAATGCATGATTTACATTGGCAGCTATTCTTTGAGGAACAGAGGTCATTGATTTATGCTCAGGACACAAGCATTTTCTAACAGCCTTCTTGCATAATTTCAGCGACAACATTTGCTATTGGTTTATTACTTTGGGGGTAGTTTTGCAAATTTCTTTTAGTTTTTGACTATCTCTTTTTTTTAATTAGGAGGAATGAATCCCTAGTTGGAGTAAAGAAAGTAAAATATAAGGACAATATTGCCTCTAAGAAACCAAGTGTACCTCCAAAGAAGTATAAAGCTGTAATGTTAGAGATTAGAGTAAGTTTTCTATAGGTTTTGAATTTTAAATTGATAAAATTAATTAAGATCATGTGTCTAAAGATCATTTTAATTTATCATAATATAAGATGGAAATACCAATAAGCATAATTTTATGATTCTATAATTCATGGCAAATTCTTGTTATCAACAGATATTTTTATAACCAGATTTTATAAGTGTACTTCTGTTAACTTTGATAGTAATTTTACTTGAAGGTGGTATATAGGATCTACTGTGTTTTAATATCAAGAATTAGGGCATGAATAAGTCATAAATTTGTGTTCAAAGTTTAAATTCAATTTTTAACATTTTTGTTTTTTTTTATTAAGAGTTCAGAAATGTTACCAAGGAGAAAGAAAAAGAAAAAGGAAACTCTAAGAGATTTTTATTCCAGAAATCCATCTATTTTTGAATTGCCAGAACAAGAAAGGTATTAACTAATAAATTAATTCAAAAGGTTTACTTGAGGGTTGACATGTGTTGAGAATGACGTTGGGAATGATTTTGGGTACTAAGAATATACTGGTGAACTAGACAGAACCAAAAAGAGGCTTTGAATGAAATGAAGATGTCAATAAATGAATTAAAGCCCATAGTAGAAGAAACCAACTCTAGTAGACTAGATCACATGGAAAATAGAGTATCACTCTTGGAAGACAGTTTTTTTCAAAATTGAAAACACAGTCACCAAGACACAGAAGACATTACAAGAGCACAACCTAAACATTCAAGGAATATGGCATGATATGAAACATCCCAACTGGCAGATAAAACATACTGAAAAGGGTATAGATACTCAAACCAAGGGTTTCAGAAACCTCTTTATAGAAAGAATTTTAGAGAATTTTTTAAACATAGACTTGGAAATGCATTTACAGGAGACATTCAGAACACTGTTAGGACAAGATGAAAGAAAGAAAGACCTCTCCAAGCCACATAATCATTAAAATGATTAGCATAGAGCCAAGGAATGAATCATAAAATAATTGAAAACAAAAGAATGGGTGACATTCAGGGTAAAAACAATAAAAATCATGGCAGACTTCACAACCCAAGTCATGAATGCTAGGAAGACTAGTATGAAGTACTTCAGACCCTGAAAGAAAACAACTTCTAACCAAGACTGCTATATCCAGCAAAGTTATCATTGAAAATGGTGGAAATGGAAAGATATTCTAAGACAAGCAAAAACTTAAACAATTCATGACTACCAAGTCAGCACTAGAGAAAATACTTAAATAAAAAACAAGAACAAAGAAGCAAATTCCAGAACCAGAGAAGAGGCAAACTTTACCAGTTGGGCACCTAAACAAAGGAGAAATAATTCTACATCAAACAGAAAATATAACTCAAAATGACAGAAAATGAAAATCATACAATTACACTGAATGCCAAAGTTTTTAACTTTCTAATTAAAAGACATAGACTTACAATGCGGACTAAAAAGCAACTAGATAGTGCTTGCAAGAAACTCACCATATAGCCAATATATCCATATGTTAAAGGTTAAAAAATGGAAAAAGATATACCATGCAAATGGATACCAAAAACAAGTAGGAGTAGCAATACTCATATTTAACAAAATAGACTTTAAACCAAAACATACCAAAAGAGGCGAAGTTGGTCACTTTTTATTAATAAAAGAATAATACAATAAGATATAATGATAGTAAACATTTATGACCCAAATATAGGTGCACCCACTTTTGTAAAACAAAGTCTTAGGACATCAGGCCTCAAATTGGTCTAAATACAATAATATTGGGAGACTTCAACACACCATTCTCACCATTAGGTCAAATTCCAGACAAAAGATGAGTAAAGACTCTTCAGACATAAAGAATACTATTAGCCAAATGGACCAAATAGAAATATACAGAATATTTCAACTAGCAACAGCTGGATACACATTCTTCTCAGCTGCCCTTGGAACCTTCTTCAAAATAGACCACATCCTGGAACACAAAGCAAGCACAAGCAGATTTTATAAACGTAATATAATTTCCTGCATATTCTCAGATCACAATGGAATGAGAGTAGAATAAAAAACAGGAAGATCAAAAGCTATAATAAAGCAGCATGGTATTGGCATAAAAACACACAAACCAATAGAACAGAGTGGAATATACACACTTGTAGCCAATTGATTTTTTTAATGAAGGTACCAGATACATATGTTGGAGAAAAGACACTTTTTCAACAAATGGTGTTGGGAAAACTGGTTATCCTGCTGTAGACATATGGAAGTAAATCCTTACCTTTCACCTGACACAGGAGTCAAGTTGAGATGGATCAAAGACCTGAACATTAGACCAGAGGCTGTGAAGCTACTAGAGAAGGGCATAGGTTCAACACTCCAACATATAGGCAGGTAGAAACTTCCTAAGCAAGAACCCCAAAGCTCAGAAAATTAAAACCAGAATGAATAAGTGGGATGACATCAAATTAGCTTCTGCACATCAAAGGAAATCATCAAGAATCCAAAAAAGAAAGCCTATGGAATGGGGGAAGATCTTTACCAGCTCTCTCTAATAGAAGACTGATATCTAGAATATTCAAAAAATTTAAAAGACATTGCACTAAAAAAAAAATCAAGAAATGGGAAACTGAATTGAATAGGCACTTCACAAAAGAAGAGATACAAATAGCCAAAAGATACATGAAAAAATGTCCAACATCATTAGCAACCAGAGAGTTGCAAATCAAAACTATACTGAGATTCCATCTAACTCCAATCAGAATGGCAATCATCAAGAGGTAAAATAACAGTGTTGGTGAGGATGTGGTGCAATAGCAACTCTTCTACACAGCTAGTGGGATTGCAAAGTAGATCAGCCACTGTGGAGACCAATGTGATGATTCCTCAGAAAGCTGAGAATGGATCCACCATATGGTTTGGCTATACAACTTCTAAATGTCTTTCCAAAGGGGCTGAAATCAAAGAACTACAGTAATATATGCATACCATGTTCATAGCAGCACAAATTATGGAAACAACCTGGTTTCTATCAACAGATGAGTGGGTTACAAAATTATGGGAAAAACAATGGAATTCTTACTCAGTGATAAAGAAGAACAAATTGATGCCATTTACAAGAAAATGGAAGGACCCAGAGAACATTATGTTAAGTGAAATTATCCAGTCACAGAAAGTGAAGGGTCATAAATTTTCTCTAATATGCACAAGCTAGGAAGTAATTGGCTTACCAGAGGGAGTCCATGTAGTGGAGGAGAAGCCTCAGTGGAGCCAGGGAGGAGGTCTAAGGGAAGGGATGGGGGAGATTAAGGTTCATTAATGGAAATACTACCATTGACTATGTGTGCATATGTGAATATATTTATGTTAGTTTCAATAGTCTTAAACTATTGATTGTGTAACCAAGTTTTTAAAAATTTTCAGAGAACAAAATTTATCATTTCAACAGTAATGAATCTTCAATATTCCACTGATAAATCTTTATTACATATAGCAGCATAACTGTAGTAGTCAGATAACAGAGATGTGTTTAGAAGGGAATTGACTTCAGAGATTCCAGTGACATCTTTGCAGAAATGTTGCTAAATTCTAGAACTTTTAAAATCAGTTGGGGAGTTGAACATATTTATCTACAGTAAAGAGTTCAACTTATTTGATATTTTCCACATATACGAGAATAACAATGAAAGCAATATAATGTGCTGTTTTTTGACCCATGGTCGTTTCAAGATTATTCTGATAAAAGAGAATGATAAGGGAATAGTTCTTGGCTAGAAGGTTGTCATATCCTTACACTGACCATTGAGAATGATTTTATGATATATAGACCTATACATTTTAAATTATGATAACAATGTTCTAGAGAAAGTATCTTTGATTCATGTCGAATTAGCTAAGATTTGTTGAGTACTTAGTATATGCCAGACTCTATTTTGGACACTTTACGTGTATGAACTCATTTAACCCTTACAACAGTGTATGGAGAAGTAATAAAATATTTCAACATTGAAGAAAAGGAACAGAAACCAGAATTTCAACCATTATCGTATGCTCTGATAATTAGCTAAGTAGCTAGATTCTTTACAGTTTGATGCTTAAACATATTCAGTTATTTTAATTAAAATTTTTATTAAATTAAAAAAATAAAATTACATTTTTGCCAGGCGTGGTGGCGCACGCTTGTAATCCCCATGCTTGGGAGGCGGAGACATGAGGATCGCGCAGGATCGAAGCCAGCCGCGCTGGCTTAAGAGACCCTGTTTCCAAATAAAAGTATAAAAAATAGGTCTGAGAGTGTAGCCCAGAGGTAGAAGGGCTTCCAGGAACCCCAGTACCACACAAAAATAAATAAAATTACATTTTTGAATTCCATTCTTTGCATGGTAACATAATAAGATTTTTATACACATCTTCCATACAACGTGATTATTTATAGATACAAGGTTTTTATGTGAATAGCCATACTCTGATGAGATGATAGTTTTGCTTATTCCTTTCTAGTGATTAAGCCTCTTATATATTTTTCTTGTTTAGATTATAGACTAGGACTTCAAGTTTAATCTTAGATAGTTTGTGATAGTGGACTTGTAGCATGCATTAAAATACTTTTATTTGTAGGTAATTATAGATTTACATGTAGTTAGAAGAAATTGACTTCATATTCTCTGCAACTACTTTCTAAGAATAACTATATAACTACTGATTTTCCTGTATAACCAGGAAATCAACATTGATGTAACCCAGTGACCTTATTGAGATTACATAGCTTAACATCACACACCTATGTACATGTAAAATTGTGTGGATTTAGTTCTACATGTGTATTTAGATGAACCTGTTTTAATTTAATTTTAATTTAATTCTATCAAATTTTAGAACTCATGTGACCACCAATAGTGTTGGAGTACCTTCAGTGTTAAGGCCTGTTCAGGTTGAGCCAGCGAGGTCTGGATCAGTCCACCGGGTAGCCAGGCCACTACTGGGGCCGTCAAGAGTGGGATCGGTACTTGCAACGTGGCATGCACAGAGAAATATCGCAGAAAATAAAAATCAGATGCTTCCCCTAATCAGCAAAAACTAGGAGGAAAGGGGCAACAGGAAGAGGTCGAGCTATAGAAAGGGCCCTATAGTGAAGCAACTAAGGTGACCAATCAGAGGGTATGGAATAGGGGAGGATGGAGGCTCTTTAAAACACAGGAGGTACATAAACAAATGTATCAAAGTTAATCACCAAACAAGCATGGGGTGGAGGGAGGGGGAGGAAATGGGATGGGGGCTGGATGAGGGCTAATTGGATGATGTGTGCTTGTATATCCTCTCAAGTCTTGTATTCCAATGTGATATATGATTACAATGCACCAATAAAAATAAATAAAAAAAAAAAAGACCTGTTCAGGTAATAGAAGGAGGAGCATTCTCCACCTTCTGTGGACTGGCTGTTAGTGCCTTCGCAGGCCACCTGGAATCCTTCAGCACCATGCCAAGATCCCCGAGGAATCCTATTCTCTCCCTTCCTCCCCAAACCATCTCATCCTCAGTTGCTGGGAGGATGCAGCTAATACTGTTGGCTTTCCTTGGATTTCAATCAGAATTGGCCTCACACAGGATGAGATTAATTCTTATTTTGGAAATAACATTTTTAGTTTTCACTTTTTTTAATCAAAAGAGTCATCTTTATTGGAAACCTAATGAACATAGAGCATATCAGTAAAAACAACCAAACAATAAGAAAAAGCCCCAGAAGCCTGGAATTAAAAGGAAATAATTAACAAAGCATTTAGAACGAAAGGGTAATGTTAAAAAGAACGCATGTCAAAAGGAAGCTTCCCTTCTTTCAGCAGGGGTGCACCTCTGTGACCAGGTCTGTCTCCCTTTCTCTCCTCCCTCTCTCCTTTTTATCTTCTTTAAGTGTGTATCAATTCAAATTTAGAACAATAGCTATATAAGTGAGAAGGCTGGTTCCACCTCCCTGCTGGGTCTGTTTTTTCCTCCCTTCTCCAGTATAAATCTGAATGGTCCTGGCCAGTGGGGCAACAACCTAGCTTGCAGTACAAAATAAATAGATAAAGTGCTTTGAAGAAATGCTTATGTTTTAAAAACAACTATCTAACTTTACACATGGCTGGATTACTTGGAGTTTTGATAATATACATTATAATTAAAATCTCAACTGTTGGCTAAAATTTGAATATTATTTTTTTCCTGTAGCATATTGAATATGCATTCATGAAGGTTTTCAATCTATATTTGATATTTTATTTCCTCCAAAGTCTAATGCTAGACAAAATTTTGTTCCATTGTTTTTCTCCTTAAAGACCAATACAGAGAAATGATTTTCTTGGTTAATATTGAAGTTAGTTGATGAATGTGAGCATTCTATCGTAATTTATTCATCTAATCCCAGTGGCCTTTTGGTTATAGAAAAGAAAAGCTCTGGGTTGAGAGATTTGAAACAGTATGTGGCGTCATTGTCCCTGGGGCTTATTCTGGTGTTTTTTTCTTCCTAATCTGCTTCCCATTTTTAGCACCAAGAAAATGATAAATAAGCCAGAAACAATTTGCATAAGGGCAGTCAAGTGATTTCTTGATGTGGTTTTGTACAAATTGGAATCATTCTTCTTTATTAAATGTTTGGAAGTTTTTGTGCAATTTCAAAACTTCTTTTTCCCTCGGCAGAAATAAGAGAGCCGATGTTAGAAAAGTCGCATATCGAAGCCTGGTAAACCGCTTGAATCCTCTGATATTAGATTATGCTAAAAGAAAGCGGTTTCATGAGATATATCTTGAGGAGATGCCCTGGAGAGCGCAGATGAACCTGTATCTGGCAAGCACGCACTTCAACCTGCTTTTACAAAAGCTAGGGGAGCGAGCGAAGATGAGATTCGGCATTTCACATACAATGGTCAGGTACAGTGTGTCACCAGTGAATCGTACTTTTTAATATCATGAACACGAATTGTATTTAATGTTTCAGGCTCCAGTGTTGTTAACGATAAGGTTTACTGAATGTCTATATCTTAATATTGGCAACTGGTGTATTTCTCATTCCTTCCTTCCTTCCTTCCTTCCTTCCTTCCTTCCTTCCTTCCTTCCTTCCTTCCTTCCTTCCGTGGTACTGGGATTCCTGGAAACCTTCAACCTCTGGGATACACTCCCAAACCTATTTTTTATATTTTTATTTGGAAACAGGGTCTCTTAAGCCAGCGCGTCTGGCTTCGAACCTACACAATCCTGTCTCCGCCTCCCAAGCACAGGGATTACAAGCGTGCGCCACCATGCCCGGCTGTAATTTTTTTTAATCTTAGAAAAGCTTTTCTGGTAAACAAATACTAGCTGTAAACTCTTATCATGTGCTAATTTGCATATACCTTGAATGCGTGTGTTGTTATAGCTTGCAGCACAAGAGTAATTCTATGAGAAATGTAATATGAATTCTATAATAACTATAAATATTAGTAGGCCTGTGGCAAATCTTGGTTTTATTTAGAGGTATATTTGAAGCTTCTATAAACAGAGATCATAATTTCTTATACAATATACATTTTTTATTATTAAATATTTCAAACTTCTATTGAGTGTCTTTGGTTAAGTGCTATGGGAGATAAAAATAGAAGATAAGTATATATATATATATATACACACACACATATATATGTATGGAATGCTATGTGAGCTATTAAAAGGTGATAAAGAGTCATTCATTTAAAAAATAATTCTTGTTGATTACCTGATAGATACAAGGTACTGCATTAGGTACAAGAAATTTACAAAGATGAATAGGTCAGTAGGTTATATTACAAATAACTATAATGGTAGAAAGTCCAGGACATACAAAGTCATTTTTGTAATTAGAAGAGGCTTTTCTCTGGCTGTGTCTAATAGGAAAGGTTGCATGAGGAGAAGCACACAGGCCTGGGTTTGACAGATAGGCAAGGTTTAGAAATGTGCAGATGGGGAGACATTTTTTTTTTATTGGGGGGATTGGGATGGAACCCAGGGGCATTCTACCTCTGAGCTACACCCAAGTCCTATTTTTTTTTTTAAATTCTTTAGTTTGAAACAGCATCTCACTGAACTGCAAAGGGCCTCTCTAAGTAGTAGCTGAGGCTGTCCATGAACAGCAATTCTCCTGTCTCAGTCTCCCAAATTCTGGGATTATAAGCATGTGCCACCACGCCTCACTTGAGACAGGCATTCTTGAGAGTTGGAAGAGGCTTGTAAATCAGACCCCCAGGCAAAAAACAGAATGACAACCTTGGATAGTCTGATTAGAATCTTGAGCATATGAAAGGAACAGGTGTGCCGGGTGTGGTGGCTTGTAATCCCCATGCTTGGGAGGTGGAGACAGGAGGATCACAGATTCGAAGCCAGCCATACTGGTTTAAGAGACCCTGTTTAAAAAAAAAGAGTATAAAAATAGGTCTGGAAGTGTAGCCCCGAGGTAGAAGGGTTTCCAGGAACCCCAGTACCACCAAAAAAAAAAAAAAAAAAAAAAAAAAAAAGAAAGGAACAGGTGTGAAGTAATTAGGAAGGTAAATCAGTAAATCAGTACCAGATCATGGAGGGTCTCCAGTTTTTTTGACATCTGAGTTTTATTTTAATTTTCTTATGGTACTGGGTATTTACTCCATGGGAATTCTTCTGAGCTATACTCTGAGCCCAATTTTATTTATTTATTTTTATTTTAAAACAAAGTCTTGCTAAGTTACCATGGGCTGCTGGCCTTGAACCCATGATCTTCCTGTCTTAGCCTCCCCAGTACTGGGATTATGGGTGTGAACCACCATGCTCCACTAAATCAAAGCTTTATTTTATATATTCTAGGAGATTAAGGGTTTTTTTTTACAGGGCCACAATAAGAAATTTCTCTGCCAGCAAGGTATCAAATGGATTAGGGAAACACTGGAAACAGGATATGGATTAAGAGGATGTTTATTTCAGTTATCTAGTGAAGACAAAACACAGGTTTCTTTAGAACTTTGTTTCTTTAGAACTTTGGTTGAAATCACTGGCAGACTAACTTCACCAAAACATCTGCAGTTAATTCCCTTTCCTAGTGTGTTAGGCCAGATCTGCATTCAGGAAGTCATGAGCCTGCCATTGACCCACTCCTGGGGCTGGGACCAGGATAATATGGGCTAACTGTCCTCTGGATACTGAGAGATCTTCTTTGAGTTTCTAGTCATGCACCACCATTTACTCACTGTCATTTGACAGCACAATAAGACAGTGATCAAATTTTTATCAGGGTAATTTTTGGCTAACTTTGATTTTACTTTTTATTTTTAAATTTTTTTTATTGGTGCATTGTAGTCATACATCTTAATGGGATACAAGATGGTGGAGACATACATGCACACATCACCCAATTAGCCCTTAATTCCCGACCCACTTCCTCCCACTCCCTTCTTCTCATGTTTGGCTTAGTGATTGATGTTTGTTAAAGTACATCATGTGCATTAGATAATTCCCCTCTTCCCCCCTCCAATCCCCTCAAGTCTCCTTATTTGCTCATCTATAGAATCTCCAAAAATGGGCAAATGAAGTAAGTAGACAATGAAGGAAGAAATTCAAATGGCCAATAAATGCATGAAAAATGCTCTAAAACATTGATTTTATTAAAACTGTTCATGCATACTCAGTATTTAATTAGAATTATTTTCATGGAAGATGTTTATTGCTTAGGCTATATTTTTAAAAAGAAATAACTGATATGGACACATTGCTGTGTATAGTCGGTATCTTCACTGAGCTGTGTTTGAGTCAGGTGATTCTAAGGTAACATAAGTTATTGTTTCAGAACTCAGAGTGAGTCTGTGTATTTCATTCCCATTTTCAAGGGTACTTTTAGGGAAATAGATATTGATGTTAAAATTCCTAAAAGCAAGATTACATCTTCCAATTTTAAAAGTGAAATGGTAAAGAGTTTGGCTTTTCTTAAGTATCAAGATACCTTATGATATAATATTCAAGAGCACTCACAAATATTTTAAAAATAAAAATAGATTGTATTTGACAAATTAATTCAATTTTGATTATATTGTTTTTTAATGTGATTTTTTTCTCCCTTGCAGTTTCCGGTCATGTGATCCTAATATATTCTCACTGTATAATTCAGGAACAGTATTACCAACAGCGAAACTGACTGTAGAAAATTACAAAGCAATACTTGACTTTCTTCTTTCAGCTAAAAAAAGAAGGGCCAACTTACCATCAGGTAAAATAAATATGTTAATTTACCATCAAATTTCTTTAGATTTTTATTCACTAATATAACACACACATATACATCATGTCCACATACTTACAAAGATACACACATCATTTTCCAAGATCCAGATATTTAGCTAAACTTTCGACTTTTGTTATTTGATAGAAGATTATTTGCTCTATTTTTTAAAAATTACATATTATATGGCATCACCACATACATTTGGAAATATCTATTTTGTGTTCCAACCTAAACGAGTCTGGATATTCAGCAAATGTAATGTTCTTTTGCTAAGTATTGGAATCCTCTAGTGGTTCTAGATCAGTGAAGAGTGCTAGCAAGTGTAATATTTGGTAGAAGTAACTTTCCGAACAAATCTCATCAGACATTTTGATATAAGAAGGCTCAAAATAGTCACAACATATGATTTTCCATTGGGGAAGGGAGTCCACTCTTGTCCTTGAGTCTCCAACTAGCCCCTTCTGTGAAGGCTCATCTTAAGATGAATGCCATAATGTCCTCTTAGCAGGACCGTGAAGTGTGGCTATCTGGTCACATGTCACGGTGGACCGAAAGGTAGTGACATTGCGTGAACAGATTTCTAGATCTCAGTGCTGCACCAGTGATAATTGTCTACCAAACGTGGCTGATTTGACGCCAACCTTCCCTTCCTATAGAGATGATAGAGCCTGGGCACTATCCCTAGCCTAGTCATCTGTCTTGAATGTCACCTGTTTTACAAATAAAAAAGATTATTTCTTATACTTTATTAAAATTTATATCCATTGTCTTTATACTACACACCCACTTAAATAGAGTTTTAATAATGGCATTTTATGTCCTATATAAGTTACTGCTGGCCAGGGATTTTGACATGCCTACCTTTCCCAGCAGTGTCAGCTCATGTTGAGGTAATAGGCATGCTCTTTAATTTTTTTCTAGGTTAGAGATTAATTTTAACGGGGACCCACACATTATACTGTATATTCTGAAGTATTTAAAAGTAAATTCTATAGACATAGAATTTGTTTTTTGTGTGTATAGATTATAATATATTAGCTTCCTAAGTTTTTTTCTTTTTTCTTTTTAAACTGGCTTCCTACCTGCAACCCACCATAAAATTGGCAAAAGGATACTCGGCTTTTGGGATATTATCTAGTGCAGAGTTGGGAGAGAAGGTTTGTGGCCTGGAAAATGCTCTTTTTTGATGCCATAGCATAGGGAAATGAGTGAGCTGTGTGTGCTGTCCCGTTGAACTCAGGTTTCTGTATATGTGTCTTGGAAATGTCCTACTTTGGTGAAATTAAGAGACAGTGGGTTCTGTCATTGTTTCCCCGTAAACAGTGGTCATTCATTCTTACCTCTATATTACTCCTTTTGCCCTTGCCTATGATGAATTGTTCTACTCTACATTTTCTCAGGTGGCTAGCTTATACCCAGCCTTGAAGACCTAACAGCCTCCTTGCCTAGGTACTTCCCCTGGCTCCTGGTGTCTCTGGTAGTCACATTCTTTCCCCAGGTTTATGTAGCATTTGTTACCTGAATTACCCATTTGATGCCAATTGCCTACTGTGTTTTCTAGCACTTAATTTTATATTTTAAATCATGTTATACTTTATTTGTTTCTTGTAGATGCTGAAGAATTTTCTATGTTTATGAGTTCCAAAGGTAGTGAAGATGTTACGTCTAAAACGCCAACAGTGTATGACTCAGACTCACTCTCAGGTCTCAGTGCCAAAGATAAAGATCGAGGAGCCAATTTGGGACTGGAAAATTTTATGAAAATCTTTTTGTATTGCAGGAGAGCAATGGTAATGTGATATTTTTCATTTGCTCATGTGGTAGATATAAATCTCAGCCCATATACTTGGGCAAGTAAGATGTTCTATATCTATTGACTTGCTAGACATACCTTTAGCTTCGATGAGGCCTCGTCTTGCTGGGCCTAGCCTCAGCCTCACCTGAGGTTTGCCTTCCATGGCACTGAAGTCTTATGTGTTGCCAAGTCATCAGGGCAGAAGGGTATATGCCTTCAGCTATCTTTCATCCATCCGCCCATGGCCTAAATAACCTTTGTCCCTGTCTGAATTTTTTTAACTATGCACGCACTTCTCCACTGCTTTGGTACCACACCTGGGAAATGGGGCTCTCTTGTGGCGCTAGAAGTTGCTCTCTGTGGACTTCATAGTCCTCTTTCTTTTTTTCTAGCATAGGAGAAACTATTTTCAGGCCATAGGAAGCCCTGTCTCTGCTCTAACCTCTTCCTTTTACCTCCTTTTCCTATGTCCTCTCTTCAGTGATCCCCCCTGACTTCTCCTTTTAAAACATTTTGTGAAGCCGGGCGTGGTGGCGCACTCTTGTATTCCCGGCGCTTGGGAGGCTGAGACAGGAGGATCGCACGGGTTCAAAGCCAGCCTCAGCTACTTAGGCTTTCAGCAACTTAGTGAGACCCTGTTTCCAAATAAAATATAAAAAAGGCCTGGGAGTATAGCCCGGAGGTAGAAAGCCTCTGGGTTCCACCCCCAGTACCACCAAACAAACAAACAAAAACCATTTTTTGATAGACTATTAAACTCTGAATTGAAATAATTAGTTGTAAAACATGAGTTTCCTTTTCCCTGTAACAGGAAAGGCATATACTTCAAACTTCTCAAGAGGCGAGGGAAACTCTATCCTCTCTAAACAAGAAAAGAGTACTTCAGTTTCTTTATTCTCCAAGGAGTGAACAGGGTGCTTTTCCACAGTGTAAAGTACACCCAGGTTATCCCCCTTCGGCCTGCGCATTGGATCCTGTCCTCCTTTCCACCAGCATCAGGGGCTTGGGCGAGCTGAGCCCCACTGCCCTGTGAAACTCAACTCTTCTCCTGGTTCTTTAGCCCACTCCTGCCTCGGTGCCTTGAACAATGACATTAAACTCATGCCTTCCCCAGCCCTTAGTTTTGCCTTCTGTTGTCTGTCCTTGCTGTCTCCGCCGCCACCGCCCTCATGTGACTTGTTCAGCTCGCCATGCACATTCCTGCTCAGATGCCGCCTCCTCAGGGAGCTTATTTCCCGCCCACCCTGTCTAAAATAGCATCTTCTCTTGCACCTTGTCAGGGTCCTACTTCCTTCCGCTTTCTTTTTCTTTATACAATATATTACTCTCTGAAGTAATTTTCTTCTGCTTTTCAACTATTGGTCTTCTGTAATAATTTGTGTGTGTGTGTGTGTGTGTGTGTGTGTGTGTGTGTACTAGGGATGGAACCCAGGGGCATCCTACCTCTGAGCTACACCCTCACCCCTATTTTTTATTCTTTATTTTGAAACAGAGTCTCACTTAGTTGTGAAGGGCCTCACTAAGTAGCTGAGGCTGGCTGCGAAACTGTGATCCTCCCATCTCAGCCTCCCAAGTACTGGGATTACAAGCGTGTGCCACCACATCCAGCTTTTGTTCTTTTTTTTTTTTTTTTTTTTTTTTTTGAAGCAAGGTCTCACTAAGTTGCAGAGAGCCTCACTAAGTAGCCGAGGCTGGCGGCACACCTGCAGTCCTCCCGTCTCAGCCTCCCAAGTACTGGGATTACAAGCGTGTGCTACTACATTCGGCAGTCTTTTCTAATACATTCAAACACTCAAAGCAGACCCAGTTGCCCCTTTACACTGCTTTATTTCTAAGCACCTAGAACAATAGATTTTTGGTTCAGACCACTGGTATGCAAATCCTGCTTCAAGGCTTAGTAGACTCATGACCACAAACTTCCATTTCTTCTCTGAGTAGAGTACTAGTACACACCTGTTTTGTCTAGCATATATGGATGGCACATAGAGGTTGTTAGTTATTTTTATTAAGATTTGAAGAAAGGTTTTGAGAGATTTACAACCTTTGCACCTTTGGCGTCTTTTGAACATCACATTAGGTTCTTGCTCATCGTGGAGGTTACTGGACTCTGCTTCAGAACTGTTGTCGGGCCTTTTGGAACTTCACTCAGGAGCTGCAAATACTTCTTAAACAGGCAGTGGATCTTTATAAAACATTTCCTATTAGCCAAGATGGTTTCCTCTGTACCTCTGTTTTACCATTCTATTTGGGAGCAGAGTTACTTATTGACATGTTACTACAACTACAAGATATCAATTCTATTAAGGTAAGAGTATTTTGGTAATTATTTTTATCGTGTTAACTTAAAAAAATATATTTTACTATGTACCTTGTAATAAGTAGAATTGATGTTTTTCTTGAATTTCCCTTGAGTTTTTTTATATTTATTTACTTCTCAGTATTATTTTATCATATATAACTGACATTAATACCAATTAAAAAATGCCAGCCTAAAAGTTTATCTTGTTTGGAGGGAAGAGAAAGTAACATTTAAATGAGGTCTAACTGCTATATAAAGCATGATCTTGGCATTTAATCCATATAACAATCTTTTTTATTTTTTGGTGGTACTGGGGATGGAATCCAGGAGCATTCTACCACTGAACTACATCCCCAGCCCATTTTTATTTTTTATTTTGAAACAAGGTCTTACTGAGTTGCAAAGGGCCGCACTAAGTAGCTGAGGCTGTCCGTGAACCATGACCCTCCTGTCTTAGCCTCCCAAATACTGGGATTACACAGATTTAAAAAATAAGTGAATTCGTTGAGAGCTGACATAGTTTGGTGGTTGATTTTTATTCTACTGTTTATCTGCTCTTGTTCTGTCAGTCCAGGTCTGCTAGAATTTGCAGTTATTTAAAATCTACCTCACTGTGGTTTAAATTTTGGAAATAAAACAAAAACAATGCAAATATAAAAATAATCCAAACTCTTTATTTTTTTTGGTGGTACTGGGGGTTCCTGGAAGCCCTTCTACTTCTGGGATACACTTCCAGACCTATTTTCTTATATTTTTACTTGGAAACAGGGTTTCTTAATCCAGCAAGGCTGGCTTTGAACCTGCACGATCCTCCTGTCTCCGCCTCCCAAGCGCGGGGATTACAAGCGTGAGCCACCATGCCCCGCGCTAATCCATACATTTTGAAAGTTAGCGAACACATAAACATATTGGGTCATGATGTTTATAATATTTCTGGAGGAAAAGTACAGAAGCCAGATACTGTAAATAAAATTAAACTGTTGTTAGATTTTATATCTTTCATATAGAGTGGAATGTGATCAGTTAAGGATGCATGTAATAATCCTGAGCGTAACTACCATAAAAAAGATATAGCTAAAAAGTCAATGAAGTAAAAGGAAAGGCTACGTAATAGTTAATTCACTTAAAAGAAGGCAGAAAAAAGGAGCCGGGGGATGAAAAATACATGGGACAAATAGAAAGTATTAAAACTAATAACTATTTTAAATATAAGTTGGCTAAGCACCTCAGTAAAAAGCAGAGATCAGCTGCATAAAAAGAAATTCATGTATGCAGTCCATAGGAGGAGCACTCTGAATATCAAAAAATAGATTGAAAACAAAAATATGGAGAGTGATATACTGTGAAAACATCAAACATATAAAGGTAGAATAAATAAAAAACAAGGGAAACTTTTTGCCTTTGGAGTAGGCAGAATTTTAAAAAAAAACCCTCAAATTGCAGGAAATAGAAGCAAAAGTAGAAAAATGGCATTATATTAAATGAAAAAGTTGTTGCACAGCAAAGAAAACAATTAGCAGAATTAAGAGACAACCTACAAAGTGTGAGAAAATACTTTCAAATTATATGTCTGATTTGGAGTTCGTATCCAGAATATGCATGGAACTCAACTTACTAGTAAAAAAATTTCTGATTTAAAATGGGCAATACACGCCAGGCGTGGTGGCGCACACTTGTAATCTCAGTACTTGGGAGGCTGAGACAGAAGGATCTCTGTTTAGGAGAGCCTTAGCTACTTAGTGAGGCCCTCTGAAACTTACTGTTTCAAAATAGAGAATAAAAAATCAGATTGTGGGTGTAGTTCAGAAGTAGAATGTCCTAGGTTCCATCCCTGGTACCTAAAAAAAAAAAAAAAAAAAGGGCAATAGACCTAAGTAGTCACTTCTCAAACTCAAAAGATATGTGAAACGGCCAAAAGATTTATAAAAAGTGCTCAATATTAGCAATCATAATGGAAATGAAAAACATACCACTTCAGTCCAGTTAGAATGGTTATTATAAAAAAGACAAAAAAATAACAAGTTCTGGTGAGGGTATGGAGAAAGGGAAACTCTTACTCATTGTTGATTGTCACTATGAAAATAGTTTGGATTTCCTGAAAATTAATCATGTGATCCAACAATTTTATTACTAGGTATATATCAAGATAAAAAATAAGTAAACCAAAGAGCTACCTACACTCAAGTTTACTGCAGCATCATTGACAATAGACAAGAAATTGAAACAAAAGGAAATGTGGTAGATATAAGACAATAGAATAGTGTTCAGCCATTAAATGATGAAAGCTTGTCATCTGTGACAACATGATTAGAACTGGTAGATATTATATTCAGTGAAGTAAGTCAGACACAGCAAGACAAAAAATCCACATATTCTCATTTATATATATATATAATCTACCAAGTAGATCTCATAGAAATTGAAAATAGAATGATAGTTACCAGATGCTGAGGAAAGGAAGGGAAAGAAAGAGATGGGGTAAAATTAATCAATGGGTGGTTAGAGTTAAGAGCAATAATTTCTGAAGTTGTACTGCATGGTATGGTGATTATAGATAATAGTAATATAGTATATATTTTACAAAAGCTAAAAGAAAGGAGTTTTAATGTTTTCACCACAAAAAATTGTTTGAGGAGAGAAATATGTTTACCCTGATTTGAATGTTTTACTATGCATCTATATATTCAAGCATCATATCGTATCCCATAAATATATATAATTTTTTATATGTGTTAAAAATGCTAGTGAGATTATATTAGCATTAGGTAAAATAGCTTTAATATCAAGGAGTAGTATGAGAAATAAAGAGGGCTATTTCCTAATAAGAAGAGGCTCAATAATTAGAAAAGTATATTAATCATAAATATATATGTATCTAATAAAAACTTATTTGCTAAGATAATTTTATAGATTTTATTCAGTATTTCAAAAGCTATGTAAAATCGGTCTTAATTCCAGGAAATTCAAAGGGAAACATTATTTTTTTGATTTTTATTTGGCAATAATCTCAACTCACTATGGCGATTGCTAGGTATGTCATGGTGCCTAGTCTTATTGGAGCGCCTCTACTGTTCAATTCTTTATCACTTAGTTTTCATCAGAGGGACATTCTTTCAAATAGGATGTTTTTGTTTACCGTGGAATTACTATCCATACACCAAGAAATCCTTTGTGACTCAGTTGAGAGTCAACTGTAGGGCACTGTCCACGTTTCCATAGAACCCAGCAGCTCCTCACACAGTTCCAGGGTCAATCCTGGGGAAAAAGGCTCCCTGCTCATGAGTATCTCTCCTGCATGTTCCAAGTAACATGATTATTTATATAGCTTTTCTACTTTATTATGGAGCTCTGACATTCACATTAGCGTATCCTCTCAAATCACTCAATACTTCAAGGATGTTTTAGATTTCAAATTATTTTATGTATTTCAGTCATAGAGATAACATTAATTAATGCTTCATAGCAAGGTAGTAAATGATCTATAATGGGAAAATCTGTAGTGCAAAGTCCCAGTTGTTGGGCTGTCTTAATAAAACTTAAGAGACTAAAACATTAGAGTTTATATTCTTTAACTACTATGGAATTAAATTGTAAACAGATTACTACAATATAGAAGGAAAAAAATTCTCCCTTATTTTTCTCTTAATATTCATAGGATCTGTAGTCATATTTCTCTTTCACTAATTTGTGCAAATCACTAATTTGTGCTTTTCTTATTTATATTCTTTATAAGTATTCCTAAGAATATTCTAGTTTATAAACCTTTTAAAAGTTATTAAAGATTTTTCACCTTCTTGATTTTCTCTGGAGTCCTTTCTGTTGTGTTTTATATCTATCTAACTGATTTCTCATCTTATCATTTTCTGCTTTTCTTCTTTCTTTTTTCTTTTTTCTTTTGTGGTACTAGCAATTGAACCCAGAGGCATTGTACCTCTGAACTACATGCCCAGATCAATGTAGAGATGGGTGCTAAATAAGACAGCTGGGTATAAAATGCCAGATTTGTTTGGGATGAACTCTGTCTTGGAAGATACCATAGCTGCTAAGGGCTTTCTTATACTTCATCCCAGAAATAAATTTACTACATAAGCACTGGTATGACTGACTGACAACAGCAACCCCTCTTCTTTGAGAGTAGAGCCCAAAGCAGGAAATGTAGTCATGTGATTCTTTAGTCAGGCAGAATCTGACAGCACAGTCAACCAGGAAGGGTTGAGGGGGACAGGTTTAAGTTCTTTTACAGTCAGCAAGAGCCAGCAGTGCCTCCACTTGGAAACCTGAAGTCAAGGAAATAGAGATAGCTCCCATACCCACCCCAAGCAGATCTGTGCTATTGGAGGTCTTAAGAGTCAGTGGAGGAGGAATTGAGCCCATAAATGATAAAATTTACCATAAATGATAAAATGCCAACTCCCTTTTATTGAGCACATCCCAAGGACTAGGCTATACTGAAGAGGCAAACAGACACAAGTGACAAGTGCTCCGTCAGTTATTTATACCTACATGGCCTGACCTCAGGTATGCAGATTGCATTTCATTGCCAGGTGACTTCCAAGGTCTGGTAGCTTCAAGGATTATGAATCTTGCTTATACTCTACTTTGGTGAAGACCTTCTCTCTTCTATGCATGTGTTCATTTTATTGCTATTGATGGGATAGAAGAGGCTGGACTTTTCCTCTAGTGTTTTGGGTTTTTGCTTGGTCTTTAGATGGATCTAAGAAGCTGTGTTTTCTTTGCCTCAGGTATTTCCAGAAGAACACACACATGCATCAGGGACTCATGGGAAACAAACACAGTATTGTAGTTAAAATAGTAATTACTTAATTTTTACAAAAAGAAGCCCTTCTAGAAGACTTTCCTCTTCATAAGTTTGACCTTTGCAATAAAAAAATTGGACATAATATTCTGCAAATTAACGAATGTAATAAATATATTAAGGAACTTTAATATTTGCATATACTAAAATAGTTTTTACTAAAAGCTTTACCATATTGGTTTAATATTCTTACTTAAATGAATAGCAACTATAGACTAAGAAGTATCGATCTCAATCTGTGCTAATATGTAAACACCAGCCATGTGCAACTACTTAAATATAAGCTAGAAATATTTAAAATCAGGTAAAATTTAAAATTCAGCTGTACTAACCACATTTCAAAATTTCAGTACCTGCAAGTGTTTAGTGGCTGTGTTGAACTATCTTGAATAGCAAAAATAGGGCACATTTTCATCAGCATAGAAAATCCTGTTTGGTAACACCAATGATCCAAACTACCAAGCTTTATTTTCACAATAAAAAAATTAAAATCCCCTTTCAGTTTTTTTCATGTTATATTATCACATTCATTTTTTCTGAAAAAAGTAATAAAATCTGAAATTACACAATTATTTTCACGTTTTTTATTTGCAGCCCATTGATGACAAAGGGGAGTTCAGTGTTCCAAGCTGTTATGGGAATATTAAACATGATAATGGTGGTTCCAGCCTTTCTTTTGAACATCCTTTGGATGATGTAAATGTGGTTGATTTGAAATGGATTCATGACTTTGTATTGAAATCTCTGGAAGTTTTATATCAAGTGGAAAAATGGGAAAGCCTTGTATCACTTGCCATCCAATTCAACATAATCTCACAGTGAGTCCTGCTGCAGGGGGCAATGAAAAAACAACAGATGCTATTGGAAAAACAAGTCTTTACTAATATTTGCTTTGTAATGTATTCTTTACCCTGTGCAGCGAGAGGTACACAGAACAAGTAACACCACTCTTGGTGTATGCACAGCGCCAGCTTCTTCTGAGAATACAGAAGTTTAATGGTCCAGATATTACCCAGCAACCTTGCGCAAAGTATGAGGCTGAACACGGAGAGAAGGTAAGTTCAGCTCTGTGGTTCACAGTTGTGCTTTCTTATTAGTACCCACATAAAAGACAAAGACTTAGGCATCATATACGTATTATTTTTACTTTGGAATTTATTATTATTCAGATCAACAAACTTTATTGAGAGCCTGCTAGGTGTAATATTTTTCATATACAGGGAAAATAGCAATAAAGTTTTTGTCCATAAGACAGTTTTATTTAGGTGAGGGCTGACTTACCCATAAGGCCCCATGGGCATAGTGTCTAGAACCGATTATACTATTAGGGACCTACTGTATGTTTGAATTTAAAAAAAACAATAAGAAAAAAGTAACATTAAAATAAAGGGAGATTTTAATTTTGAGTGGCATGGTGGTGCATGCCTATAATCTCATTACTTGGGAGGCTGAGACAGGAAGATCTCAGGGTTGATGCTAGACTGGGCCACTCAGAGAAACCCTGCTTCAAAATGAAAAAAATTTTAAAAAGTACAGGGCTGTAACTCAGTGGCAGAAACCTCTGCCCCATATTCAATCCCTACTAACACACACACACACACACACACACAACACACACACACACACACACAGATAATGTTTTAAACTTTATTATTAGTATTTTGTGCTTATACCAATATAATCAAGAAATGTAATTTTGTTTTGGTGGTACTGGGGTTCCTGGAAGCCCTTCTACCTCCAGGCTACACTCCCAGACCTATTTTCATATTTTTATTTGGAAACAGGGTCTCCTAAGCCAGCGCGCGCGGCTGGCTTCGAACCTGCATGATCCTCCTGTCTCCGCCTCCCAAGTGCGGGGATTACAAGCATGCGCCACCATGCCTGGCAAGAAATGTAATTTTAAATAATTTTTAAATTGAGGAATGAGCTCGTGAAGGCAAAAGTACCCAGGGTTCATAAAAATCAGTACAGTTTGAATCAGATGGAGGAAAGACATACGTCAGTTGTCTCACTTATCTACCTGGCATGTGTTGACCACCTCCACAACCACTGGGTATAGTTGTGCAGTTAGTGTCTCGCCCAAAGCCCCCTGGCATCTCTGAGGGCCAGAATCCAGTCCTTGTTGTCCGGTCTATGGCGTGTGGTACCAGTCACCAGTGAGACCTCTCTCTTCTGCTTCTCTTGCAGGTTCCTTATGTGGAGCCTTGACTCCTGCTTACTCTATGTGGTAGTATACAGTCAGAATTCCTGCTTTATGCAGCTTAGTATCAGAGAGGTAGAGATAGTGCTGGTTAAACACATAAGCAGACAGATTTGTGATCATCAGAAGTTCTCTGAAGAAAATAAAATAGGTCAGAGAGATGAAGCCCAGTTGGGGTAGGAGGTGGGACCTTAGCAGGGACAACCAACCAGACCTCTTTAAACAGTGGCATTTAATGAGAAGGAGCCAGCCATACAATGATCTGGAAGAAGAACATTCCTACCCCAGGGAAGGGACAGAAAGATGGCACAGAAAGAAGGCCTGGTAGCTGAGATGAGCAGACAAGGGGCAGAGACAAAAGAGGGTTGCCCTCTCTGAATCTTCTTTGTTATGTCTTCCTCTTTTCTTCAATGTCTTAACAGAGCCCAAGCCTCTGTTCTTAGACCTTCCATTGTCTCTAGCCATACATTCTCCCTCAGGAAGTTAATTCTGGGGGCAAATCAAATACAGTTTTATGGTGATGACAACCAAAATTCCATAAGCATTCTAGATCTTCCTCCTGAATTTTGTGGTGATCTCAGTGCCTCCATCAGTCAGGGTTCAATCAGAGAAGCAGAATTGGTAAGATAACTCTCCTTCCCTCCCTCTCCCTCTCCCTCTCCCTCTCTCTGGGTTTATTATAAGGAATTGGTTAATATGATTGTGGGGTCTATCTAAGCAGGTTCACAGTTTCTAGGATGGGCTGTCAGAATCATGAGGCAGAGGAGCCTCCCAGGCTGAGACAGAAGCTCTTATCCACAGTCAGTCTGTGAGGAGAAAACAACTTAGTCCTGGCAGCCGGTTGGTGTTTGGAGTCCTGAATGACAGCTGGCATGTCCAGGACCCTTCTGATAAGGTCAGGCCTACCAAGGATGATCTCCCTAGCTTACAGCCAATTACTTAGGGACTTTGGCATCTGCAAAATCCCTTTGTTGCAGGACTAAGGTTAGTGTTTGGAGAACTGGGATGAAGTGTGGAAATGCTACAAAAGATGCTTTCCTCCTCAGGTTAGCCTAACCAGTTTATTGATATAGAACTACCACACTTCCTAATCAACAGCATCTCTTAGACATTTAATACGTTTTTTACATTTAGCACATTCAAACAAAACTGTTCTTTTCAAGTCTTCCTACACTGAAGACAGCTATCCTAGCTGCTCAGGCCAGATGTTTTGGAGACATTCCTAATTCTTCCCTTGGTGTCATACCCCACTTCAAACTGGCTTCCAAGCCTTCTACCCTCAAAATACAGCCAGCATTGGACCACTCCTTGCTACTACCCTGCATTCCCACCACTAGCTTACAGTCTGTCCTTAGTACAGTAGGCAAACAAACACTTCAGACACCTATCAGACTACTCCAAAAATCTGCTTAAATTTCTTTGTTTTTAAATTTTTTTTATTGGTGTATTGTAGTCATCCATCTTAATGAGGTACAAGATGGTGAAGGCATACATGCGCACATCACCCAATTAGCCCTTACCCAGTTCCCGCCCCATTCTGCTTCAATTTCTACGGTGGCTTCCCATTTGATTCAGAATAAGTGAATATCGTGTGTGTGTGTGTGTGTGTGTGTGTGTGTGTGTGTGTGTGTGTGTGTGAATCCAGGGAACTCAGCTTCTGAACTACACCCCCAAACCTGTTTTTTACTTTTTGTTTTAAAACAGAGTCTCACTCCATTGCTAAGGGCCTTGCTAAGTTGCTGAGGCTGGCCATAAACCTGAGATTCTCCTGTCTCAGCCTCCCAAGTGCTGGGATTACAGGTGTGTAACACCAGGCCCAGATCCTTTAGTGAATGTCTTTATCATGGCCTTACTGTACCTTGTTCTACCTCGCTCATCCCTCTGTGATCACTAGTAGCTCCTCTCTGATCATTCCTTTGTGAGTTTTAGCTTATACTGTTCCTTCTATTTGCCATTGCCCTTACCAGGAATACTCCTTTCCCTGGTGGCCACATTGATTTTCCCCTCACCTTTTATCAGTCTTTGCTAAATATTCCCTTTTGTGTGAAGCTTTTTTTAAACCACCCTATTAAAAATTATATGCCTCTTTTCTTCATTTCTCTCAATAGTACCTATAACTTTTTAATATGCTGTATATATAATATACTTCACTCTTTATTATCTCTCTTTTTTCACTAGAATAAGTTCTTTAAGAATTGGTATTTGTTGTTGTTGTTCTCTGCTATATCATCCCTTCAGTTTGGAACAGTGTTTGGCATATAATAGGTGTTCAATCAAGGCTGGTTTAATGGAACTGGAAAGTCAGGGAGGACCAGGTTCTTCCTTAGCAGATCGTTGGAAGGAACTAGCATGTTATTGAACTGTGTTTGTGTTTCATTAGGGAAGTACCCACAAGGGACAATAAAGGAGAAGCATCTACATTAGTCTGGTGTTCATGGAGGGCTGCATTTTGAGTGATAGGTTAGATCAAGAAATGGGGATTGAGAAATGGAGAGAAGAGAAGAGGATCTCAGGCTCATTAAAGGAATTTCCTTCTGTCTAAAAGTTGCCAGTTTTTAGATATTTGAGGACTCAAATATCTGTTAGAAAATAAGTTGTAAAAATACTGCAGAAAAAATTGGTTTTGCCAGGCATGGTGGCGCACGCTTGTAATCCCTGCACTTGGGAGGTGGAGACAGGAGGACTGCGCTGGTTCGAAGCCAGCCTTGCTGGCTTAGGAGACCCTGTTTCCAATTAAAAATATGAAAATGGGTCTGGGAGTGTAGCCCGGAGGTAGGAGGGTTTCCAGGAACCCCAGTACCACTCCCTAAAAAAAAAAGAAAAAGAAAAAGAAAAAGAAAAAATTGGTTTTGAAAAACTTTATCTGGGAGGTTAAAATTACATTAATTATGAGTAGTTGGAAAAATCTGCCATTGAAAAAACAGTTGATATTTTAAAATATTTCAACTTAACATAATGAAAGATATATTTAGACCAGTGAATTTATAGCATTTTAGAACATCATATTCTAATTGTTTTACATAATTTACCTAATGCTTTTACAGCTGTGCTAAACAAAAGAAATAAGAAAAATTATGTAGCCACATTTTCCCCCCTAAAAGTTCTCATTATTGAATGTTATTCTGTCAACTTTTGTTTGTAGCATTATTTTATATTTCTTTATTTTGACACATGAAAAATGAGATAAACACTGGAAGTAAGCCAAATTTTCTACTATAAATACCTAAATAAACTTGTTTTCATCTTTCTTCTTAAAGATAACCTGCCGAAATTTCATTGGAAAGCAGCTCAAGATTATTTCTTCAACCAAAGACCAAATAAGTTCAGAAGAGTCTACGGACTTCCTAAAAGCAATTATCTATTCAGGTTAGAATCAATTTAGTTTGAATCTTTACTTTCTTTAAGTCAGGGTTTGCCATTGTGTTGTTTTTCATGCCAAATCTTTCATAATTAAGATGTTTTAAAAATAGTTTTTGCCAGTTTATTAGAAAAGTTTAATATTTACCATATTATGTTGCTATAAAAGTCACTGAAGGGGGATTAAAGGCATGTTTTTAAAAACATTTAAGTGTGTTAAGTTAAAAAAGAAGAAAAGCAAAAGGAAAGGAGAACTTATGGGGAAAAAGACATAGAATAAGATTATTTTATACATTTCCCCTATTTTTGTCTCACTTGGGAACTCTTGATATTTGACCTCTATTTTCTTTGTTTTGTCTTGGTTTTCATAACTTCTTTTCCATAATCAACATTGATTGTTGTATTGGATTAAATCTGTTAAGTTGCTGCTCTTTAACTAGAGCAGAGGAGATTTATGAAAGTCGTGATTTGTTTGCTTTTAGCTGATAATCCCTTCATAATGTTTTTGGCAAGTCCGACTTGTGGGAAAGAGACAATAGAGTAAGACAAAAATGTAAATAATGCCTGCTAATAATGCCTGCTGTTCCAATGTCCTTGTGTGTGGCTTAGAAAGAAAATATAATGTTTAAATTGTCAGGATTTTTTATAGATTGCATTACTTTACTAATTTATTTTTTACTTTCTTTTTTGAGTATTTCACTTTTTTTTATTTGTACACTATTGTCTCACATCATAATGTGAATCATGTTGACAGTGGCATATATCCACATAGCCCTTCCCCCACCCGTTTCCCTTTTTTCCTCCCTCTCAATACTGAGCATCCAGGTTAACAATGTTAAATTCACACATATACGCATATTTGAATGTAGCTTTTCCAAATTGTCCCATAGTTGTTGGGTGTTCAGGTCCTGTTGTTGTAGTATCTTCTGTATACTGTTGACTGTGCTTTTGGTTTTGAATGAGCTGTCTTGATATTCTGTTTTCCATTTCATTTAATATTCCAGAATTTATTTCTATTGTTGTCTTCATTTCATTTATTGAAGCTTTCATTTCATTCCAGCCTTCTTTTTGATTCTTTCTTAACATCTCAATTTTCTCTTTCATTTCCTGTACACTTACTGTGAGGCCTTTCATTATATTGAAGATCAGATTCAGAATTCTCCTTCTTGAATTTTGTGTAGGTCATTGTTTGTGATTTCCCTTATTACTCATTCTCATATTTTCAGAATCCTTGAGTTTTTGTTTCTCTTGTCTTGGCATCTTATTTCTCTTTGTGTATGAGTCATTATTGATAGGTGCTGATCCAGATCACTATTGGGAGAGATAGTTCCAGCTATTTCTCACTGTTTGATATTAACCATAAAGAATATGTCTACTATCACTCCAATGTTGTTCTAACTGTAGATCATCAAAAACTGAGTTGTTCTGGGGTACTTTCTGTTTACTATTATGGTGGCATTGATGGGTTTCAGGTGTTAAGGTCAGGTGTTCTGTGTGCCACTGCACTTATAGACAGCTCAGTGGTAGCTGAGTGTGGTGGTGCACGCTTGTAATCCCCATGCTTGGGAGGAGGAGACAGGAGGATTGTGCTGGTTCGAAGCTAACCTCACTGGCTTAAGAAACCCTGTTTCCAAATAAAAATATAAAATAGGTCTGGGAGTGTATCCTGGAGGTAGAAGGGTTTCCAGGAACCCCAGTACCACCAAAAACAAACAAACAAAAAACAACAACAACAACAACAAAAAAAAAACTCAGTGGTGTAGGCAGAATAGTTTGTGACCTATGCATTTTTTAAACCTTGATGTGCATTCTGTTGAATGTTTCCTTCTATTGGCTGTGTTTCGTTTATCTTTATTGTCTTGTTGTCCTTTCCTATAGATCACCTGTTTGATGCAATCTTGGCTGTAGGGATTTAGAGACAGCAGATTCATGCATGCATAAATAGTATTGTTTTCAATAGTGAGGGTTAGGTGAGGGGGGAAGAGCTGGGGTGACGGGTACAGAAGTAGGGCAAAGTAGAGGGTATGATTAAGTTGGGTAAATTTAAGTATAATAAGGTAATGTCTGGTTGATATGAGAGATAGTGATATAGTAGGATTCTTTTAGTATAGAGTATTTAGGCATGGAGATATGAAATAGCTTCAATATAAAACAAGGAGATACAGTAAGGGAAAAATGTTTTGGAAGAAGAGAGTAGATCGGATACAGGGAGGAAGCTTGTAAAAAGAATGAGGGAGGGAGCAAACAAACATGCATAAAATAGCAAAACAAGCACCAATAACTCACAGTAATAAGAATAAACAAAGACAAAAAAACAAAAAAAAATTGGTGACAGTGAAAAGGGAAAAAAAGCCAGTTTACACATATAGGGTCCATATAATGTGTATTCACTGTAGTAGATTCTGGAGCATGTTCCATTATCTCTCATTTGGTCTGTAACCTACTGTCAGCTTTTGGACCCTTGTTATGTGTGTCTTGGCGCTCCTCTCTTGCCTCTGACTGCTTTATGTTCAGGTGTCAAGGCGGCAGGTATCACTGTAAATGAGTTCCCTGGAAGTGCAGGTTCTGCATTTTCTGGCCCTGGGCTCTGCCCTTTGCAGCTCTGGGCTCTGTACTCTCCAGTCCTGCGATCTTTGCTCTCTCACCCTGTGCTCTGCACCTTCTGGCCCTGGGCCATGTGGCTTGCTACTTGCACCAGCAGAAGGTATCCAGTTTAATTTCTGAGTAACCCCGTGTGACCCTGTGCTGGTATTGCACCCTGGGCACTATGGTCCTTTCCTCTCTATATTTTAACCTGACCACCTAGAAGGGGGCTGCCAGATCTTAGTCCACCAGGGTTCCTGTGGCTGTGTTGGGCAGCAGTTACCTTATTGTCCTGTGGGCCCAAGTCTCTGGAGGGCACAGGGCATCACTGAGGGTATGGCTTCTTGTTTTTGGATCTTTTTCCCTGTCCCTGAAGTGTGGTGCTGGTCGCTTAAGATGTTGGAGCTCTGCCACCGCTACCACTTCAACTCCTTGGTTTACTTGCTGGAATTTCTTGGGGCTGTAGAGCCGGCAGTTCTAGTTCAGGCCAGCAACCAGAGACGGTGCTGGCTGTCACACCAGGCCAGTTGTACTCTTGGGCTGTTTGCTATTGATCTCATGTTCTGACTAGGATTTTCTTCTGCCATGATTCCTTTTTTTGTTTTGTTTTTTAGTTTGTGTGTATCTTCACTACTTTGTTTTTCCTGTAGTTTGTTTTTCTCAGTAGTTGATTTTTGTTTGTTACAGCAACTGAGATGTGTGGTGTCCCACAGTTGCCATTGTCTTCCTCCCTCAGGATTCTTTTTATTTATCTATATTATGTATGTACATGTGTATTCATTCACTCGTTTATTTTTTCATTCATTCATCTGCTGAGTTAGCTAGCTATCAACCATTCAGCAGACATTTACTGAATATCTACTATGTGTTAAGTGCCGTACTAGATACTGAGAACACAAAGATGAATGACACTGAAGATTTGTTACCTAGGAGTTTTTAGTCCATTAAAACATAGACCAATAAATAAAAGATTACAGTATAAGTGATAAGAATTTTCATACTGTTATTCCTTCTGCTGCTATAAACAATAATAAAACTGCTTTTGAGAGATTGCAAAAGGCAGCAGTTAGAAATATTGGCAAGAATTAGATGATGAAGTGGCTTGAGAGTAGGATAAAGAGATCGGGCTTTATTTGGAGAGTTGAGGTGGGTTAGTAAAAAGGATTTATAGAAGGAAAGCAAAACATTCAAATTCACATTCTTGAAAGGGCCGTTGGCAGCAACATGGGAAAGTGACTGAAAAGAGCCCAAGGAGACTGGCTAGTACTAACTTATGCATTGATGTATTTATGATGAAGAACTGGAATTGGGCAGGTAGAAGAGAGGTGGGAAGAAAGAGATGAAGGGAAACAGGAAGGCCACAGGTTTGTGTTCTGCATGGACTGGGTGTGGAGCATGGACAAGCAAGGGAGGAGTTCAAGTTGTCTTGGCCTCTGGCTCAAGGGATGATGGTGCCTTTATCATACAGGGATACTGAAACCAACTGCAGACAGGTTAGAGAATAGGCTACCTCGGATTTCCTGGGTTTACCTGGATGATATCTCAGCAGAACTATCTAGCCTACAGTTGGGTATTCTTTCTTCTTCTTCTTCTTTTTTTTTTTTTTGGTGGTACTGGGGTTCCTAGAATCCCTTCTACCTCTGGGCCATGTTCCCAGACCTATTTTTATACTTTTTTATTTGGAAACAGGGTCTCTTAAGCCAGCGCGGCTGGCTTCGAACCTGTGCGATCCTCCTGTCTCCGCCTCCCAAGCGTGGGGATTACAAGCGTGCGCCACCCTGTTTTTACAGTTGGGTATTCTAATGAAGCCCTCAGGAGAGAGCTGCATTAGAGATCTGTATTTAAGTCATTGATATGTTCTTGGCAGTGGAAGTCAGAGGCTTTGATGAGCTCACACAGGGAGGGTTATATGGAGTGTAGACATGAGTCATGCTAACATTTAGGAATCTGTGTCAGTCAAAACCAGCTGGAGCTATAGAGCAGTAAATAACAACGCCCAAGTCTCATAGCCTTACCACAGGGAAAAGCCATTTTTTCTCATGCTGCTGTATTCAGTGAGGTTAAGAACTGGGATGCTGCTCAAAATGATGGATGTTTACCTTGACACAGCCTCCATGATGGTTTTCAAGTTAGTAAACAGAGCTCCAGTGCTACCCTCTGAGGAGCTCTACTGAGAGCTGGCGTGAATGGTTCTGGGCACAGCCTTGCCCGGCTATATGTGTAGTACTGTATATTTTATGCCAAGCGCCTCACATGGATTCTCTTAATGATTATAAAACCCAGTAAAAAATTACAATTAAGCGTTGCACATCAGGCACTCTCAGAGATGCTGCATGATTATTAGCTTACAGACTCCTCATGAGACAGGTTATTGTTTCCATTCCTCAGGCAAGAAGAAGAAGACGTAGGAAATCATGCAGCGGCCCTTTAAGCTGCTGCTAGAATGTGATCTGCGCCACATCTGCTGACATTTCATTGCCCAAGGTCGCATGGCCGCGTCCGACTTCTGAGGGGCAGGGGAGCATGCTCCCACTCTGTACTTAAAGAGGCGCTGAGTACGTGCAGCACACTAGTGACTGTTGTGAGAGTGAACAAGCTTATTGTTAAGCATTATTATTCGTAATCACAGAAGGATGTGAGAGCGTGGGACCATAGCCCAGAAGGTGGGATGCGAAACAGATGAGAGCCGTGTGAGCAAGGCCACGCGGGCAGAGCCGTGAGGCGTGGGCAGGCAGCAAGGCTGTGTTAGAATCAGACTGGCCGTTTACTGTGTCAGGGGAATGGGGCTCATTGTCACTGGCCTTTCAGTCATGACAGCCCCACCTTGCTCCTGCTCACTCCCTTTTCTGAAATGTTCTTCCCACCACCTAGGTGTTTGACCATAAGCCCCTCCCTTCCTTTGAGTCCCTGTGTCCATCTCATCTTTTCAACAGGGTTCACCTTGACCATTCGGTTTAAAATCACACCCTGTTCACTTCCTCTCCAATTCTCTTTACCCTGCTTCAAACTTTTTTTTTTGGTAGTACTGGGGTTCCTGGAAGCCCTTCTACGTCCGGGCTACAGTCCCAGACCCGTTTTTATATTTTTATTTGGAAACAGGGTCTTTTAAGCCAGTGAGGCTGGCTCTGAACCAGCGCCATCCTCCTGTCTCCGCCTCCCAAGTGCGGGTATTACAAGCGTGTGCCACCACGCCCGGCTTGCTTCAAACTTATTAAAATTTCCTAGAGTACTTTTCATGCTTTGCAATTTCGAATTTCTTTGTTGTATTTATTCATTATTAGTCTTTTCCAAACCCTGGTAACATGTAAGCTCTTTGAGGGCAGGGAATCATTATTTTAGTCACTGATGGAATCCTAATGACTTTGTTGGTGTGTGATGCAGAGCAGGGACTCAGTATCTGTTGAATGAATGACTTTGTGACTTCTGAAACGATGGAGCAGAGAGTGGGAGTATTTGTGTGGCGGCTGCAGCAGGGGTAGGTTGTACCAGCAGAGATTCATTGGGTAGGGAGTTGCTGTCCAGGGAACTCAGCAGCAGAAAGAAAGGGAGGGAGGAGGAAGGAAAGGAGGGAAGGAGAAGGAGGAGGAGAAAAGAAAAGAGAAACAGAGAGGGAGGGAGGAAAGGAGGAAGAAAAGAAGGAAGAGGAGGAGGAAGAGGAAGAAGAGGAGAAGGAAGAGGAAAAAGAAGAGGAAGAGGAAAAAGAAGAGAAAGAGGACAAGGAAGAAGAAGAGGAGGAGGAAGATAAGGAGGAGAAGGAGGGAGAGAGAGAAACAGAGGGAGGGAGGTAGAAACTAGAAGGAAATACAGAGTTCAGGGGACTCGGGCACTGTGTGTGTGTGTGTGTGTGTGTGTGTGTGTGTGTGTGTGTGTGTGTGTTATTGATTTTTTTTGGTTGAACTAAGGGCATTCTACATCATGCAAGCTCCACCTCATCCCTATTTTAGTTTTTGAAATAAGGTCTGGCTCAAGTGTTAAGGATCTAGCTGAGTTGCTGAGGCTGGCCTCCAACCTGCCACTGTCTTGTCTCAGCCTCCCAAGTATTAGGATTGCACGTGTGCACTGCTACTCATGTTTGTGTGTCTTGTTAATGGAAGAAAAGGAGCACATGATATTAAATAGAAAGATCCAGTAGAGAGGGAGAACTTAGAAGACTTTTGATAGAGCAAGCACCTTAAGGAGAAAAAAAGGTGAGGGCTAGGATGTGGGCAGAAAGGTGGGACACTCCTGTTATGGCAGAAAGGAAGGAAAGAGTAGTGAACCTGATGCAGACAGGTTTGTATGCCATAAGAGCAGAGATTGAAGGCATTTTCATTGGGCACAGGAGGGTTTACTAATGAAGTCAGGGACTGAGAGTATAACCACAGTTTCCAGGGTGGGAGGTTTCAGAAGGAATGTGAAAGAGCAGACTGGCCACTGAGAACAGAAGGGAGGGAGAAGGGTTTCCCAGTGTTGGTAGATGGTCCAGTTGAGTGCAGTTGGTGATCATAACTTTGTAGGTGTTACTGCCAGTGACCAATCACGTTATGACCTCATATTCACTCAGCAGTGTGTGGGGGCACCGCTTTCTTGGGATCGGTCCTCTGTCATCACAGAATGTGATGTGGGCTGTGTTCTTTTTGTCTTGATATATGTGAAACTTCAGGGGTGCCCTTGTTTTAGGATCCTTACTCAAACATAATATTATCTCTCCTGGTGTTTTTTTTTTTTTTTTTTTTTTGCTGGTACTGGGGTTCCTGGAAACCCTTCTACCTCTGGGCTACACTCCCAGACCTAATTTTATATTTTTATTTGGAAACAGGGTCTCTTAAGCCAGCAAGGCTGGCTTTGAACCTGAGCTATCCTCCTGTCTCCGCCTCCCGAGAAGGGGGGATTACAAGCGTGCGCCGCCGCGCCTGGTTCTCCTGTATTAAAGAGTTCCTACAAATCAAATGTGAAAAAAAATGTGCCCCAAATGATTGTTATGAAAATGATGAGTAGCATCAAAGAGATAAGAGAAACATACGTAGCAGAATTCCAGACTTGTGTTTGCTGACAGTGGATGCAGTATGTCAGCAAAATACCTTGCCTGCCTCTTGCTGGAGTATATTTGGTCAGGCAGGATGGGACAGGGGGACAGATGGAAAAGTAGGTGCATTTGATTCTCCACTGTTGGAGAAATATAAGCCATAGTGAGTTATGACTAGAGCAGGATTATTTGGAGAGATCAAAAATTAGAAATATTGTAATGGCCATAATATTGAGCTGGAACTACATTTAGATTCTTTAATTTTTACAGTCTTAGGTGGTAGAATTTGTTATGTTCATATTACAGATGAGAAACCCAACATTGCTAGTAAGTACCTGGCTGTGACGTAAGCCCCATCTGTCTAACTGTCCTCCTGTGTGTGCCCCACTAAGCTACCAGGGCTCCTTTCTAAATTTATAGCATCCAGGAAATAATTTGCTATATTTCAGTAGTCAAAGGAGACAGACACTTTATTCTGACTTACTGTGATAGTATGGTAATTTTTAGATTACCCTCCATGCTAATTGTGTTTTACATTGAACTATTTAAAAATTGGCTTCCAGCTCATGGCTCTTCATAAGACTCTAGAATCTCTGTAACTGAGATTGCCTTTTGGCCAGTGTTTTTGAGTTTCTTTGGCAAATTATTAGAATGCTGAATTTTTCTCAGGGTACTAAACTCAGATCATTAACATGTTTACAAGTGTGTTGGGGCTTATGTATGTCACCGTGATGTGTTTGTGGTACTTTTAAAAGGCTGAGTATACTCACGATTCCCATGCTACATTTCTGCTTTAGAACTTCGTAAATTTTCTTTCTTTCTTTCTTTTCTTTTTTTTTTTTTTTGCCTAACAGCATTTGGCAGTAATGTTTGATGCATTTAATTCTTCACAACAGATCCTGTGACGCCCCAGCGCCTAGGAACATTTGGTATCCTCATTATTTAACAACATCCTATTCTCCATTCAACTATTTAATAATGCATATGTAATTTGGTATTGTCTCTGTAGGATTTGGAGAAGTGAGAACACCTCACTTTACAGATTATTCTTGTACGGATGAGTAACTTGCCTGTTTTCTAAACTCTGTAGGGGAGATAACCCTGGCTATGCCTTTTATTGTGACTGTTTTTGCATCGTGTCTGGGGTCTCTTTTATAAGTTCTGACCGCACCGCGGTTTCAGTTCTCTGACAGGGCTATTCAGTCCTCAGGTGTGTCGGAATTTTCAACTCTTTGGCAGATGTGTTTTGTTAGTGCCTCTGGGCATTTAGATGGATGTGACCAAGTAAATAGAAAGCAGCCTCACATTTCAAATGACTCCCTGGGTTCTTTCTCAGTAAAACCTAACCCTCAGGAGTCATTAGCACTTCAGCTCTCATCTTTACATTGGTAGAGTGGAAAAAAAAGATTCTCTCCTTCTTCTGTGTTTTTTACTCACCCTTATCTATTTCAAACTGTTCAGGTACTATATACATGCCTTTGGAATAGCTGCTTGAAAGATCTACCCATGGAATTTTTTTTTTTCCAGTACTGAAGATTGAACCCATGGGCATATTACCTCTGAGCTACATTCCCGGCCCAATTTTATTCTTTATTGTGAAACAAGGTCTCACTGAGCTGCAGAGGGCCTAAGTAACTGAGACTGGCCAAGAACCTGGGTCCTTCTATCTCAGTTTCCCAAGTACTGTACTTACAAGCGTGTGCCACCATGCCCAGCTGCCCATGGGAGTTTTCAGAGAGAAGCTCCCTTGGGACACAGAGCTCCCAGGTTAAGGGCTCTGAAGCTAATGATATTTTTTTATGGCTTTATGCCATTGATCTCATATAGACAGCACAACATCATTGACGGAACCCTCATCAGACTACAAGGGGAAAGGTATGCTAGGCTTGAAATGGGGGGTGTGAAATACAGTTTGGGTAAAAACACAGGGAGGAGTTATTTATTAGCAGATTATCAGCATCAGGATGATTTTTATTAAGACTATTTTTTCTCTAAGTAACATTTTGTGGCTTTATTTTAGAATGTAAGCTTTCTGAGAGCAGGGACTTTGTGTGTTTTGTTCACTTGTATTTCCTCTGTGCCTGGTACTTGTAAGTGCTCAATACAGGCAGTCCTGCATTGCTTAGTGACGGAAGAAATGCTGAGAAATCCATGCTTAGGCAATTTCATTGTTGTGTGTCCATCAAAGAGTGTATTTCCACAAACTAAGCCGGTTGATATCATCTGTGGGACCTCCATCCCATGTGTGGTTCACCATTGACTAAAATGTTGTTTGTGGCACACGAATGTATTTAAAATACACAACTAGCAGCCACGACATGAGCATTTATCTAGTGAATGCTTATTCCATGGCAGGCACTCTGCCAGACACTTCATGTGGAGGTTAAAACGATGACACTGTGAGGTAAACAATAATATTCCAGTTTTGGTGCATATTTAAAAAGTTAAGGCCTGGAGAAAGTGTCTCATGTTATTGGTATATGTGGGGGACTCCAGGCTTCCTTGCCTTTTGCTCATTGCTGTGGGTCGAATATTTGTGGCTCCTCAAAATTCCCATGTTGACATTTGAATCTACTGTGATATATTAGGAGGTGCAGACCTTTAGAGGTGATTAGATCGCCAAGGTGGGGTGCTCATGGATGGGACTAATGCCCTTTTATAAAGGCAAACAAGAGCTCCCTAGGCCCCTTTCTGCCATGTAAAAGGGACACCATAACCACGTGCAAGAAGGGGAGTGAAGTGAGGGTGCTCACAAGAACTTGGCCACGCTGGCACCTTGAGCTGTGACTGCCAGCCTACATATACGCAAGAAACACATTTCTGTTGATGGTAAACCACACAGTCTATGGTAAAGTGTTATAAGAGCCTGCACTATCTTTTTTCACTAATCTCACTCTGGAAGGAAAGATTAAAAATCCAATCTTGTGAATTCTTGCAAAAAAAAAAAACCAGAAAAGCAGAGCAGGATCTTTACTCTTCCAGTGTTGCATGTAGGCTAGGGCGTGAGGAGCGGGAGGTGGGCCTTGTCTGGGAGTCCACGGAACCACACAGGGCTTAGAAGGAGACAGGGACTGAAGGAGGACCAGTTGATATTAATGTACAGATGAGAGTATTAATAAAGTTTACACCAGCCACTTAGCTTTGAAAGCCTATAGTCATTCATTTATTTATCAAATATTTATGAGTACATACTGCGTAGTGGGTACTGTTGTAGGTGGGGTAAAGCAGTGGACAAGATGAACACAGATCCCCATATATGGAATTTGCAGTCTGCTGGAGGGAAGCAGCCAATAAACCAGTAAAACACTGCATGTCAGAAGATAGCCAGTGCTTTGGAGATGAGAGGTCAGGAAGAAGGGGCACTATAATTTTACGTAGAGTAATCGGAGAATTTAGCACTTAAGCAATGAGGAGTTGAGGATGCAAGACATAGGAGGAGGGAAAGAATGTTCTAGACTAAATTGAGGCACTAGTATCAAGACTGGGGAGTGGAATGGGGAGAAGAGTTGGTGAGAGGTGTTGGGACTACTTATTTTCTGAAGGAAGATTCTATAGGATTTGATTTGATTTGGGCATGAGAGGAGAAGTCAAAGATGATTCTAGCTTTTGGCCTGATCAACTGGAAAGTTGGAGTCACCCTTTAATGAGCTGGGGAAAGTGTATGGTAGGAGCATGTTTGATATGTGTGTGTGTGTGTGTGTGTGTGTCAGTGGGGGGGGTTAGGAAATCATTTGAGGGCACTTTAAGTTTGAGCTGTCTGTCTATTGGAAATATATTAGACCACTGAATAGGTGAGTCTGGATATCAGCAGAGTTGGGGCTAGCTAGAGTTTGGAAACTACCAACACATGAATGATATCTAAAACCATGAGACTAGATCATTAAAGGGATGAATGTAAATTAAAAAGGAAAGAAAGGTAGTCTTAAGAACGGAGCCCTGGGCCCCAGTGCTAAGAGGTTAAGTTGATGAGGATAAACTTGTAAAGAGCACCAAGAAAGAAGGATCAGGGAGGTTGGAGAAGAACCTCGGAGCCAGAGGGGGAGAAACCCGGCTTACATGGGTTCAAGAGAGGCTGGGGACCATTGAGTGTAGAAGCTGGTTGAGGGAGTTTTTGTGTCAAGTGGAGAAGAGAAACATTATGTTAGCCTAGTGGGAAACTAGAGTCAAGAGAGAGATTTTTGTTTTTGTTTTTTAAAGATTGGAGAAATAATAGCAAGATTTGCTTTTGATAATTCGGCAGAAGGGAAAACCAGTGATCTGAAATGGGGGATGAGCATTGCTAGAGAGACACCCGAGAGGTGCAGATGGGTGTAAGAGCTGGGGGATCGGGGTGGGTTGTGCTGGTGGGAACTGCACAAAATCTTGGACTCCTTCAACCTTTTGTATTTTCCTTCAGTGGGGTGAGGAGCATGTTGTTGGTCCTGAAAGGATGGGGAAGGGGGTGGCTTTCTTTTCTTTACTACAAAGCCAATTCTCCATTCCTTTGCTCCAGGTGTTGGATTGCTGTGTACCTCCTCCATTTCCCTCACTGTCATCCTTGCCCAGTGAAATCACACAATATCTGTGTTGTAGCCCAACAGTGTCTCAGCCACCAGCCTTTTCCTGTGGTGGTCAGATGTTGCTATGCAAGTCTGACTTTTCCTAAAATACCCATCTCTTTGTGTCAAGGCTCATTCAGAACACAGAGCTCTCCATTGAGGAGGATCAAGCATAGTCATGAGGGCTTCCAGACTGACCACCATTTCTACTAGTTCTGTGTCCTCCGGGAGGCGCCTTAATTAGCTTATTCTTAATTAAGATGTGGATCTGCCAGGCCACTCTCTGCCTTGTTTTTCTCATCTGTAGACTGAGCTTAATAATGAAATGTGCCTCTTTTGTTTGTTTTAAGGATGCAATCAATCAGAGTAAATTATGTCAATAAACTATTTACTTCCTGACATAGTGTAAGTCCTCAATAAACTCTAGCCACGCCTATTTATATCTATCTGAAACTCATTGTCTTTTTCTTCCTCCTCATTTTTTCTGTATCCTCTAAGATATGCCAGGCATACCTTCTCTCTCACAAAGTCTTCCTTCTTTACTCCTATGTTGGTTTCTCTTTTCTATCTTTTCCTCTTTACCAAGTAGCCCATCAGTCCTACAAAACTGACTTTCATTTTCCAGGGTTAGAATGCCCCAGTTCTTCAACTAGACTGTGAACTTCTTGAGGGCAAAGGTCATGCCCCTTCACCTTCTACAGCTCTCTTACCTATTAAGTTGATACTCTGTCAGACCCTAGATTTTGCAGGGGAGCATACTGCTCTTTCAGTTTTTTTTTTTTGTTTTTTTTTTTGGTGGTGGTACTGGGGTTCCTGGAAGCCCTTCTACCTCCAGGCTACACTCCCAGACCTATTTTTACATTTTTTATATTTGGAAACAGGGTCTCCTAAGCCAGCGCGCGCGGCTGGCTTCGAACCTGCGCGATCCTCCTGTCTCTGCCTCCCAAGCGCGGGGATTACAAGCGTGCACCACCACGCCCGGCTTCTTCCAGCTTTTTGAAGAAGTAAATTCCTCTGCTTTCAATTCTGAGACCAGTGATTCCTTGTTCTTTGGCTTCAGGGTGTATGTGGCAACCCTGTAGCCTAACCCCCAAGGCCATCACTCACTCTCCAGAGACCCCCACAGTGTCTCTCTCCCATCATCTCCTCTTGTGGCCACTTTCCAGGACAGCTGGTGACCCTGGCTCACTCACAGCCCCATCCGCCTTTCCTCCACACCCTCCTGTCTCAAGAACCTGTCTTTTCCTTCCCTGCAGAGACCAGTTGCTGGTCGCCAGATTCTTTGTTTCCTCCTTTGGTCTTTTTCCCAAGGCACCTTTGGCTTTGAAGAGGCTGCTGGAAAGGAGTAGATTATTTCATTTTTTATGATCAGCAAAAGCAGAAGTAGAAGGCTTCATAAGGAAAATTGGCAAGATCTGAAGTTATTTGCATTTCATAAGAATCAGAACTTTCCTAAGTTTCTTTTTTAAAAAGAACTTTCAAATATACCAAAAGGAAAAAAAATTGATCTGAACATTGAAACACCTGCTACAGATGTGGGCGCTTTGGATTTAGCAGCTTCAGATTGGGACCAAGAAATTCTCTGAATTAGAGCCACATTTGCTACTTGTTGGCTCGGCACAACATCTCATCCCCAGCGCTCCCCTTTTCTTCCCTTTCAGAATACCACCGGGCCAAACAGCTTCTCTGTGTACCTGTGGATGTGATGGACACTTTGAGGTGCTTTAGAGAGACCTTGGAAAAATCTAAATACCATAACAGATCAATCCGACACAGCAGAAAGTTGCTTTCATTATTTCTTGCCCAGACGCAAGGTAAATGGGTGTTGTATTCCTTTGATCTTTGTTCATGCCCGGCTCCTGTCCCACGGATGGACCACAGTCTGCCTCATGTTGCCCCATCCCCATCGATGTGCCCGCCCTGGCTGGCACCATCTCCCTCTCATCTGCTGAACCTTTTCACCCGACTCCTACACTTGATTCCAACCAATGCACTTCTGCACTCCCCTGCTTTTTATTCTTACGTGAAGCTAACAAGCTCCCTTGAGCACACTAGACATGAAAACATTAAGTTATTTTATTTTATTTTGTTCTATACATTGGTGTTCTTACAGCTTTCTTTGTACATGTGGGGCTGTGGTCCTGTTTTGCTTTGTTTTTTTTTTAATTCTTTCATTTTAAACAGGGTCTCACTAAGTTTCAGAGGGCCTCACTAAGTCGCTGAGGCTGTCCTTGAACCCCAATCCTCCGCTTCCGAATGCTGGGATTACAAGCGTGCTGCAGCACACCCGGCTCTGTTTTGCTTTCTTTAGTAGACCACTGAGTCTTACTGAGTTTACTAGAGCCTTTTACCAAATACCCCTTTATCAACCTCAAAGAAATGGATGTGTTTTAAGATAAGCATCAATGAAATTTCTTACTAATATCACAAAGTTTGATCTTAGAGATTTCTTTTTGCTTACAACTAGACACGCTTGTTGGCTATATTACATTTATGTTTTCTCTTACTCAACATCTACTAATTTGTGACCTCAGTCAATGCAAGGCTTTGAGTGGCTAAGTGGTAAACTCAAAGAATACTCCCAAATTTAAGTGGAGGAAAAAATACTGCATTACTTATATTTAGGTTACTTAAAAATTTCAAAACTCAGTATTTATTCCCCCTTGCTGTTCAAGTTTACCAAATCAATAATAATAAACTTAATAGGCTTTAGTAAACTTAAAATAATTATAAAGTAATTAGCATATAAATAAGATGCTAATTTCTACTGAACTTATCCTTTAGAAATTTAACTAAGCTGGGTGTGGTGGCACATGTCTATAATCCTAGTACTTGGGAGGCTGAAACAGAAAGATCACAGGTTTGAAACCAGCCTCTGCAATTTATCAAGGCCCTCGGTAACTTAGTGCAATCTTGTTTCAAAATAAAAATTAGAGCCAGGGATGTAGCTCAGACGTAGAATACTTCTGGGTTCAATCCCCAGTACCACCACTAACAACAACAACAACAACAAGAAAAGAAATTTGAGCAGTTATTTTTTATAACTACTTACAGCATTTTATGTATTTACCTTCTTATTTACTTGTTATGTTGTTGGCCTCCCCCAGAAGCATTTTCTGTAAGCATCCAAAGATTTTAGTTATATTGTCTGCAGACTCACATTACATTAAGTATCCTGTTTATCTTCTTTCAGTTACTTAATACATTAATGAGAGGTAAAGGCATGAAGTAAACAAGAAAATACTTTCCTAAGAATGTTTTATACTAATCACATTATACTAATCATCACATTTATACTAATCATCTGAATCGCATCTGGTACCAAAATATTCACGGTAGTTTACTCCTCATCCTCGGGCTGTAGGCTTCAAATTCCATATTAACTTATTTCTCTGCTCTTTACTACTTCCGTGGAATATTTATTTTTTATTTTCTTAAGAGATGGGTTCTTTTCTACTTTTTCTTGGTCTTAGGCCAGAACTAGATCTGTGTTGCCTTTGCCCTAGAGGTAAACTCACATCTTACAGTTGGAGGCTACTTACAAAAGGGAAACTCAAGCTCTTCAACTTCCACCAATGCCTAGGAGAAGCACAGCATTATCTCAGCATAAGCTTTCGGACTGACTCTCACTTTGTAGTGGTCTTTATGAAACAACAAGGGTGGAGAGTCCATCCATAGCCACCTGGGGTGTTCAGATGTCACCCTGAGTCCAAATGTAAGGAAATGGTGTCCCTCAAATGGCAACTAAGTTCCAGCTAGATCCAAAATCTTTCTTTCCTTTTCTGTCTCTTCTGCCTTTTTCCTTCTCGCCCACTTCCATTTGCTTCCCATTTAAAAAGTTTGTGTCCACAAATTTAGGAGATAAAGGATCCATCAACAATGCAAAATTCAATGCTGGGAAGGTGGAATTTTGTCTGGGGACAGAAGAGATGCACATGTCAACACCCCCTGACCTTTCTCAGGAGCACTTCAGAGTTTTTAGCTCGGTGGAAAAAAGCAAACTTCCCTACTCACAACTAGGACTGGTAATTTCTTCTTATCATCAAACTATTGGTAAGGCTAATGCATTATGTATTCATGTTCATTAGGAACTTCTGTGTTCATGTTGAGATTTCATCTGGTCCTAAAATATAATGATAACAACAAAAATAATATCAAAATATAACAATATAATATAAATGTGTTGATATTTCATCTGCTCCATCTGCTCCTATTCTTGATTAGTCTCCTTCTCCCTGTCCTTATTTCTTTTACACCGCCTCATAAATATAGAGGCTAAATTAGACAAAATTACTTTATAATAAAATAGTCTGCACCTTCGTATGTAACTGTGCAAACATTAGAAGATATGAAGAAGGGGTGAGACGCTTCTGTCTCTGGAATCACGTACGGATGCGGACAGACACAGGTGTGTTGCGTTGGCGACTGAAGTGAGTTATTGGCATTGTTAAGTGAGGGGACATGCTTTTCGAGAATGGCAAATCATTCTTGGAACACTTGGAAACAAAACAAAGTATCACAATTACTGCATTTGTGGGAAATTTAGGGCATTTAGAAATCATGAAAAAAATCATTTCTTATGTATAAAATGAAGCTAGATACTAGACTCAGAAAGTTATAAACAGATTACTCACATATTCCTCACTATCGGGGAGGTTTCTCTTCATTGGAGATCAATTTTGGATTTCTACTCTTTATCTACAAAACACCACGCAGCCAGGCATGGTGGCACACGCTTGTAATCTCAGCATTTAGGAAGCTGAGACAGGAGGATCACGGTTCGAGGACGGTTTCAGCTACTTAATGAGGCCCTATCCAACTCAGTGAGACCCTGTCTCAAAATAAAGAAGAAGAAATAAAGGCCGGGCGTGGTGGCGCACACTTGTAATCCCCGCGCTTGGGAAGGTGGAGACAGGAGGATCGCGCAGGTTCGAAGCCAGCCGCACTGGCTTAAGAGACCCTGTTTCCAAAAATAAAATAGGTCTGGGAGTGTAGCCCGGAGGTAGAAGGGCTTCCAGGAACCCCAGTACCACCAAAAAAAAAAAAAAAAAAAAAAAAAAAAAGGAGCTAGGGGTGTACCTTGGAGGTAAAATGCCCCTGGGTTCCTTCCCCAGTACCACAAAAAATAATAAAAAAATAAAAAAAATAAAAACTAGGCATTGTGACCACTATCAAAGCCTTTCCTTAGATTACTAAAATATTCCCTAGGAGCCAGTATTGCCCTTATTAGGAACCACTACCATGTTGGTTGGGTTTTTGGCTACATAACCCTGAATGCATTCATTTATAAGAACCCCCCAAAATTATTTTACATTATATTAAAGATACATTTGCTGCCTTTAGGTAAAAGGAAAAATCTGATGTGATATATTGTTACATATCTGGGAAAAGCAAACTCTTTGGGCCTTCTCATTTGCTAGGATAGACTCCATCTTCCTTCCCTCTCTCCATTCTTTCCTTCCTTATTTTGGTACTGGGAATTGAACCCAGAAGCATTCTTCCTTTAAGCCATACCCCCAGCCCTATTTTATTTTTTATTTTGAAATGGGTCTCACAAGGTTTTTTTTTCTCTTTGTGCATACATATGCATATATATTATGTTTAGGTAATTTTTTTTAACTTTTTATTGGTGCATTGTAGTTGTGCATCTTAATGGAGTACAAGATGGTAGAGGCATGCATGCCCATATCACCCAGTTAGCCCTTACCCAGTTCCTGCCCCATTCCCTCCTTCTCATGTTTGACTTAGTGATTGACTTTGATATACTTATGTACATCATGAACATTAGAAAATTTCCCTCTTTCCCCCTACCATCCCCTCAGGTCACCTTATTTGCTTGTCTATAGTATCTCCTTCTTTGTTCAGAGTTCCTCCTCTGACCCATTTCTCCTTAGCTTTCACATATTAGGGAGAGCATCCGATTTCTTATTTTTTGTGACTGACTAATCTCAGCCTAATGTTCTCTAGTTTCATCCATTTCCCTGTAAATGATTTAATTAATTTTTACTTTATGGATGAGTAAAATTTCACTGTGTACATATCCCATAAAGTTTCTGAACCTGCGATCCATGTGTCTCAGCCTCCCAACTACTGGGATTACAGGCGTGCACCTTCTCAGGCTCCATAATATGCAATTCAAGAGCCTCCAAAATCTGAGCAGGCATCCAATCCAATCTTTTACAAAAACCATACTCCAGTCAGCCCCATCATGCCCATGTACACACCCTCTCTCCCTCACGTGTTCTTTTTAACATCTTTACCCACCGGACTCCATTCCGCTTTCTCTATGGAGCTTACTTATTTCCTACATGTTAGACTCAATCTCCCATTCCTCTGTGTTCAAATAGAACATTGTTTGCTCTCTCTCTGAGTGTATATATTGTTTGACATTTGAAAGCATGATTAACTTGCAGTTTTCTTATTACAATCTACACAGTTAAGAAATAATGCAGTTTAAAATATTCTTGCAAATATGGAGGAAATATTTTTCTTGGAACTGACATTTGTTTTTTCACTTGATTAAAAACACAGATGTTCTCCAAGCCAGCAATCAAAGAAGTCTTAAAGTTCAGGCATTGCATTCACTTGGAAGCCTTCTCATCTTTGCAGAAAAGAAAAGGTAGATTTTTAGGAGCCAGTAGAACAAGGGCAACCTTTTTGTTTGTCTTTAAGAAAAATATATTCAATAATTAGAAAAATCTTGTCTTTGAAAAATTTTATTTCTATAATAATATTGCATTGTTTCATTTTATTCATCATACACTACTTGAGAGAAACTATTATGAGCAATGAATGGTGTAGATTTATTCCCTAACGTGTTAATTGAATGTTTCTTCAGCATATTGCTTTTCCTTCTGGCAGGTAGATTTAATAACAGGTCTTGGGAAACACACTGTTTGATGCTGTTTCTGTTTCAGGGCTGCTTTTAAGTGCTGGTGTCAAGCTCTTGATTACATCTTTAGAAAGACAAATGTGCTGCATACGTGGAAAGAATTTGGCACCCCCATCACCACTGCCACCGGTGGCTCTTCACGTGCAGCCTCTAAAGACTACAGCGAAGAATTCCTGTCAAAAGTTGGCATTTGGGGGTGCTTGCAAGGCGCAATCATATCAGCAAAGATAGCACAGTGAGTGTGGGGATGGGATGACACTGCCATGCCTCCCGTGCACTGGAATCTTGGACAGTTATGTCCATTTTGTGTAGAGTGATAGAATTATTTGTGATGTCTATTGTTTCTCTTCTTTTCCTGTGACTCCTCCCACCCACCCTCAGTCTACGAACAACACATGAACAGAGGTCTTTGCTCTATTCACTGACTTATACCACGTGCCAGGCAGGGAGCTGGCATTTAACGACTACTTGTTGGACAAACGAATGAAGGAGTAGTTGCTTTGGGGGCAACGGCAATGGCATGGAGGCTGGCCAACTTGGGCTGAATGGAGAGCATCCTAGTAACCTCGTACTCTTGGCACATTACTCATTTCCTCTGAGCCTCACTGCCTTTGACTCTGAGCCTCACTGCCTTTGACTCAGCTGTGGTGGTGAAAATTACATGACACACTCTATTCGTTTTCTTGGTTTGTTAATCATCTTTGCATCGCCATGACCAGAATATCTGATAAGAACAACTCAGAGGAAGAAAGGTTTATTTGGGCTCAGTTTCAGAAGTTCAGTCCACGGTTGGCTGGCTCCAAGGCAGAAATACTATGGTGGCAGAGTGTGGTGGAAGAAAGCCGTGGAGCTCCTGGCACCCAGGAAGCAAAGGGGGTGGGTGGGACCAAGGAGATATGTACTCCACACGGTCGTGCCCTCAGTTATCACACCCCATCGGCCTAAGGTACCACTAGTAAATCCATTCAAATTATTAATCCTTCAATGTGTCCATGGATGAGATCGGAACTCTCATCGTTTCACCTCGGAACACTTTTGTATTGTAAATATATGAGCTTTTCTAAGGGATATCTTATATTCAAGCCAGAATGAGATCTTTGGGGGGATTTAACATATATGAATGTCTATCATAGCGCTTTGTGCACAGTTAGCACTCACAAATTTCTTGAATATATTTGGAAATTTAAAAGTATAGAAGTAGTAGAAGTATCTTTTATTCCTCCAGTTACTTCTTTAGCTCTCTTAGAGGGTGTAGTGGGCAAAAGCCTGCACTATATTTTGAGCCATAGAGCAAATTAAAACAATAATATTTTCAAATGAGTTTTTTATTGTCTTCAGAAAATTAATTTCCCTTTGAGCGAGGGAAGTAAGAAATTACCACATTAAACGTATTAAATGTGAAAGTTTTTTTAAACTTCTGTCAAGTTTGATTTTGTACACCTGAGAATGTACTCATCCTTAGACACACACACACACACACACACACACACACACACACACACATTCTCCCCACTTGTGACTTAGTAGAGTTTGGGGGTTGGGACTAGAAAAGGCAAAGGAGAAGGTCACAGCTTAGAAAGGGTCAGCTCTTGCATTCTTTCCAGAGAGCCTCTCCGTTCGGAACCTCTGAAGCTACTACCTAGTGATTTCAGCAAAAATAAAATCATTTCCTGGTTACCCAGCTGGCAGTCTGACTTCAGTAGGAGATGTGAATCTCTAGGGGCTTTGGCTGTTCTCTTTGGCTCTCTGAGTAGTTAGAACTCTTCTTACTGTAAAAAAAAAACCATATGCAGATCTTTACATGGAGAAGCTGAAACTCAGATGGACGATTTTATTAATAGTGAAGCTGACTGGTTTTATCTAAATGAGATTCAAGAAAAGGTAATATGGTTTACAGTTGCAAGCGCAAATTTTAGGACACATATAAAGGCAACTCAGATATAAGGAGACAATAGTTAATGGAGATATTATCTTAACCTTTAATGGAGAGAATTAATGTTGTGAGCAGCTCCATAATGTATGACTGGTGAGAAAATACATAATTTCAATCTTTGGGAGGAGTTATTTAACTGTACTCACCAAAAATCTGAGTATTTTTTATACCAAAAATTTTCCATGTTGGATTTGTTCAGTGGAATTAGTAGGATAAGTGCTCAGGAATGTAGTTACAACAATGTTATTTCAGCAACAAAAATAAAACAAATTAGAGATTAATATTTTGTATTATGGTACATCCATGCAATACAATATTAAAGTTCTTTGAAATTGTGTAGTTTATTATGTCTGTGGATAGAAAATTATAAAATAATTGTATTATGTAATTATGGTATTAGTGTTCAGGTGTCTGTGTTTCTCTGTGTATAATTACACAGAGGGAAAAAATCTAGAAATAAATCATTTTATAGGGTAGTGTTATAGCTGATTTTTAAAATATTCATCTTAAATTTTCTTGGATATATTTTTCTTATATTTTCTGTGTCTTAAATATGTCTGAAGACATGTATTTATATAAAAATATCTTGGAAAATTGTCAACTAATCAATGTTTCTCATTTCCTTAGATTTATTAAGACACAGAGTGTTAACAAGAGAATCAACTGTTGCATTTTGTCTGCGCTGCTCTTTCAGGTAACACTCTATTATGGGTTTCTACAGTAAGATGACGTTCACTTACTTGTTAGAAAATGTGCAATAGTTTATCATATTCATAGAACTCACAGGTAGAAAAATAGCACAAACCTAGATTAAATATCACAATCCCATCTTGCCTTTACCGGCTGGACCCTGGTGCACTTTCCCCTTTAATATTCACCAGCATCAGTTTTTTCCTTTAACAGAAGGAGTTTTACAGGTTGGGAAATTGAGTCTCCTGCCCATAGCAAGATCATGTTACCCATGATCGATGTGAGGCTGGTCTGTTTGATATCAGACCGTTGCCTTAGGTTAGTTACCTCATCGCTAAATCAAATTTTTTTCTTGGTTAGATGATGTACAATATGTTAATGAACCAAGAAAGAAGTTGAAGACTACAGGACTGTTTGCGTTTCTCAGGATTTTGGTTTGACTTCCCTGAAGAAGAAAGGAAGCTTTTATTTGAAATACAGGCATTCAGAGATTTGGGGATATAGTCAGGCTCCTTTGCACTTTACTAAATGTTCTGTTTACCGTGACAGATGGACAGATACCCTTGTCCTGTGTATCAGAAAGGGTTGATAGATTCTGAAGTCTGAATAGATAAATTATTTGGGAAAGCCTTCTTTAAATGTAAGGAAAAACATTGCAATTTTCTCCTATTGCAAATACCTCTGGCTTATGCTTCAAAGGGAAGAGAGAATGTGGCAAGTGCAGAGGGGCTGAGGATTTGATCTGGGCTCCTTTTATCGCATGTTTTGACTTTGTTTTTAAATTATTTTTTATTGGTGCATTGTAGTCATACATCTTAATGGGATAAAAGACTTGGGGAGACATACATGGACATATCACCCAATTAGCCCATACCTGATTTTATTGTATTATTTTCTGTCTGATATTCCTTGTTCTTGAAAATATGTGATTTTAGGAAATTACTTTTTGTTTAATGTGGACATTAAGTATTACTACATTATCAATGTTTTAAAATTAGCTGGTGGGATTTATTTTAAAAGCCTGCTAATTCTTTTTATGAGTTTGGTTTTTTTTTGGTGGTACTGGAGATGGAACCCAAGAATATTCTACCTCCAAGTTATACTTCCAGGCCTATTTTATTATTTTATTTGGAAATAGGTTCTTACTAAGTTGCAGGGCTCTTAAGTGAGGGCCTTACTAAGTTGCTGAGGCTGACTTTGAACCTAAGATTTTCTTGTCTTTGCCTCGGGAGTACTGAGATTACAAGTGTGCACCACTATACCCAGTTATATTGATGATTTTTAAAAGCAAATTTGTGAATTTAAAAATTTTAAAACGACTTAATCTTTCAGAATAGATTGCTTTATAACCTTAATAAACTATCTGATTAAAATTCTTTTTTGACATATATTAAAATAATTTTAAGCCGGGCGTGGTGGCGCACGCTTGTAATCCCCGCGCTTGGGAGGCAGAGACAGGAGGATCGCGCAGGTTCCAAGCCAGCCGCGCGCGTTGGCTTAGGAGACCCTGTTTCCAAATATAAAAATGTAAAAATAGGTCTGGGAGTGTAGCCCGGAGGTAGAAGGGCTTCCAGGAACCCCAGTACCACCAAAAAAAATAATAATAATTTTAATACATTTAAAAATAATGTATTTGTCATTAAGAAAAGATAATTATTTAAGATAATCAAAGAAACACTTATAAATGTAAATTTGGTTTATGTATTTATTTTGTTTCCCTGGAACCTAGTACAATGTTGGTTATATAAATTACTAAAGAAATATTGGTCATATTAATCAGATCATCTTTTTAATTAACACAAAGGTTTGGAATCATTTCTGCCTGATTTAGACTTTAAGTTTTCATTTCCTCCCCTTACAATTTGGTATATTGAAATATCACAGGTTTTTGAGTTAAGTAGACATAACTGGGTTTTTTTGGGGGGGCAGTATTATCCGTGTAACCTCAGATTTATTGCTTGAGCTACAATTAAGCTAGATAATGCTTATAGAAATTGATCAGCAGTGCCCAACATACACACTCATCTTCCCCAAATGACAACTTTATGTAATGATTACTGCTTTGTAAATAACAAGTATACAACAGCCATGGAATTAAAAAAAGTCCACTCTGAGTGATAAAAGCCATGGGAACTTATAATAATAACACTATTAATTACTGTTTTATTATGGAGTACAGCATACTAAGCACGCACTACTTATTTTTAGGAAGTGATACATGTACTTCTCTTTCATTTCATCTTTGCAGCTGCAGTTTATAGCTCTCTATTTCACTGTTACTCATTTTCAGGGTTTGCTTCGAACCACACTTCCGCATCCCAAAGCTGAACGGAGCTATGCTCAGTATGAAATCACTCAGCTTCTCCCAGGCATCGAACTCTTCTCTGACAGATACAGGGCCAACATCTGCTCTGTAGTTGCGAGCCTGTATTATGTCATACGTGAACTGCACTTTGCTAAGCACAATCTAATAGTGAGTAATTTAATTATCAACAACTCTGAATTCACTTTGGTATTTTTTGCCATACGTTTTAAATTTTGCTAATGTTCTTTGGGTCAGTTCTTACTTTTCAGTTAGTATGCTAAGGGCTTTTATAATTACTTCAAAATAAAATGTATGGATGGTCTTTCTTTAACATCTTTGTTTGCCTTATATTTTTGATATAAAATTAGTGGTATTTGGTTTGATTTTGTTCTCTTTTTTTTACCCTATAATTTTACTTTTTTTTTTTTTTTTGGTGGTACTGGGGTTCCTGGAAGCCCTTCTACCTCCGGGCTACACTCCCAGACCTATTTTATATTTTTGAAACAGGGTCTCTTACGCCAGCGCGGCTGGCTTCGAACCTGCGCGATCCTCCTGTCTCCGCCTCCCAAGCGCGGGGATTACAAGCATGCGCCACCACGCCCGGCTTATAATTTTACTTTTTTATTAAGACATTTGATTAAAATGGACTAGAAGGTGTCACTGATATATTAAGCATAGGTATTTAATGTACTTGTAATATGGAGAGACTAAGTTGTTAATTTCTTATAATTATGCAAACTCTCAAAGTATTTTCCTATTGAGATAAGTTGGTCTTTGGGTCTCTTGTCTTCTCTCTGTCAAGGGTATTTCCAAAAAACAAGAGATTCTGTGACATAAAAGGCAGACATTTCTTAATGTCCTAGGAGGCCTCAAGGTTCGATTATAACTCACCTTTCCAGTGGGGAAAGAAATCACAGTATATCATAAGTTTGAATTTGGTTGCATTTAAAAAGGAATACTAGAGTGTTAACATACTCTAGTAATTGATCATGTGATATTTTTCTCCTTGTATCAATTTTTTTCCTTTATGGTCTTTCCTCTATTACTCTTTATGTTTTTTTTTTTTTTTTTTTTTTTTTTTTTTTAGTACTGGAGATGGAATCCAGGAGCATTCTACCTCCGAGCTACACTCCCAGCCCTATTTTTTATTCTTTATTTTGAAACAGGGTCTCACTGAGTTGCAATTTTACATTCTTTACTCTGTTTTTTGTCTCTTTTTTCCACTTCATTTGCTTCTTGATATCCATTATTTTGCCTTTTTGGCTTTTTTTTAACTTCATAACTTTCATACCTACACTCCTGTTTTTCATATATTGTTTTCTATTTTTTTAGCATATTTGTTCTTCTAAATTCAGCCCTCTTTTTATATTAAAAATATTTATTTCCACAATATGAGCTGTTAAATTATAAAGCCATGTATTAAAGTGAAGAGGTTGATAAATGCTTTTAACACTAGGCAGATTTGGCAAGAAATTGTTTATTAAAAATAATAAAAGGTGCTCTTTATTTCTGTAAAAGGGATTCATTTCTCAAATGAGAAAATGATTCTATCCCCTGGGTTACCTTTAGCTGCCTACTTATATTCATATATAATACATATCACTGCACTGGAAAAGAATTGAGACTTTTTTCCCCTCTAAAGCCTAAGAATTTGAGAAGTTTTTTTTTTTCAGAATAATTGAGCAATAAAATGGTGTGTTTTTATTTCTCACTAAAGAAAAGAATTAAACCTCAAAGGTAATCTCTAACTCTTAATGTTTTGTGCTGCATTAATTGTAGAAAAAAGGTTTTGTGTTATGTTTGTAATGCATAATTGTAGGAAAGTATTTTGTGTTTGAAGCCATTGAAGACTAGTTCTAATCCTTTTAAAAAGTTGTTGCTGTTCCCAGCTGCCCTATTTGCCCTGCCATTGGAGGTTCCCAGATGAACTTGCAAGAAGTAAACCCTTTCCACTTTGAATCACACTAACTTCCTTGAGAAGAAGCTGAGCAGCTAAGGGGACTTCTGTCAAATTCAGAATTAGCTAGGGGACCCAGAGCTGTGGAACTTGGGGAAATGATTTTGCTAAATATTGGGGTTCTCAATCGTTCCGACTTCATCTCCCTTTGGCAGGGAAGGGTACAGCTTCAGGGTAAAAGCTTCAGGTCTGAGTTGAGATCGGGGGCTATCCCAAAGTTCAGGCAAAACCTTCCCCTCTCTGGATGAGCAGCAGTGAGGCCCACTGAGATGCTGAGTTACACGTATGAGACTTCAAGAAAAACCGAAGTCTAGGAAGATAAAGACATTATGCTTTGCTTTAAGCAGTAGAATGCATGCCATGGAAAAGCTGGGACTTGTTAGATTTTGTTCCCATTCAACATATAATGGGCATATTACGTTTTTTGCCAATGGGAAAAAGCCCAACTGAAGACACATGGCAGTGGACATGGAGATGAATTGGTAAGACCTAGTTAGGGGACATGGTTATGAACCCCTTGGCTTTAAAACCTGCACTTACTTGATAGCTCATTGCTAGAAGTTTTCAACAGGCCTCATTTATGTTTAGTTTTTTTTTTTCTCAATGAAGATAATTAATTGGATTTTAACTTTCCCGTGGCTTAAAAAAGATGTAAAACCTAGGTTTGGGGTCCCAAATGGCATGTGCTTAGAATGGAAATCTGATAAAATTATAAAGCCTACACTATATTCTTTCACTTATACCGAACAGTTTAGTCTGCTCGCATGGAAGCTCAATCAATGCTTTACACAACATACTTATTCTTGACTTTTGGCTATTTTGAATACTAGGTGATTGACTTGATAGAGTATATCTTAAAATATTTTTCTCTTGATAGGTTCTTCCTCTTCTTGCACTGTACCAATATTTTGTTTCTATAATTTGCCAAGACCTAATCAGAAATTTAGAAGCAAGAATTCTCAAGGTATGTTATATAAACATTTAAGACATTTTATATTAACTGTTAAAGGAGATTATGGTATATTACTTTAATTCAAACACTCATAAGAATAATATGATAATAATGTGATATATTGATATAAAATAGCTTATCCATCATCATAACAAACTAAAAGAAACATCCTGTAGAAAGATTTTGAGCCACAAAAGAGTTAGGAACAGCTTAGCTTCACCTAGAAACAAGCCTCACCCAACACCAGACATCCCGGAAATCACGACTTCTGAGAGACTGGCTCTCTGGGGGAGACAGCATTCTGTTTTTTGTGAATTTATTCCTAAGGGCCTATATGTATATTACAGTAAGCAAGAATTTTTCAATGCACAGGAAGTTGAATTAATAAGACCAGATAATGAATTCTGCAACCCAGATGTCAGCTAAGGTTCTCACATACTATTGACTTCACCCCATGGGAAGTGGGGACCTCATGGATCTCCTTCTCTCCATTTACTTTCCTAGTAATGCAGGTTGCAAGTTTCCACTTTTGTTGAGTTTGTTTTGTACATGGATCTCACTCAGCATTCAGCAAATTTGCTCCCAGTTCTGTACCCTCGCGTCTCTAATATGAAACTCGTCTCTATTTCTTATTTTACATTTGCACTTAGTACACTCTCCTACTTACACATAAACACACACAACATAATCACCAATACCTTTCGTTTCTACTGTGCATATTATTGAACTTTGGGGAAACAGAAAAATTTAAGTGGAGGCAAAACAAGCAATTTAAAATAGAATAATTGTCATTCCTGGGCCTAATGTGTTACTTGGTTATCATTTCATGCTTTTGCCTCTCCTCCCATGGCATAATGAGCTGCCTGCTGGTAAATCTTCACAATGGACTCTTAAACAAAAACAAAAGCAACTGATGGGTAGGTTTGCAGTTTTCTTGTGTGCCACAAATATGCCCAATATGGCTGACTTTCAGCTCCCACAAGGTGTTAGGGAAGATCCATGGTCGACGAGAAGTGCATAGTCAGCTCCTGCAATAAGGAGTGAGCGGGTGCCAGCACACCTCTTCTCCCTGGGTTCTTTTTTGAAATATGCTCTTCCTTCTTTCCCAAATCCCTCCGTTTTCTTTTTCTTTTCTGCCTTACTTTTTGTGATACTGGAGATTGAACCCAGGGGCATCCTACCTCTGAGCTATACCCCCAGCCTTATTTTATTTTTTATTTAGAAACAGGGTATCACTAAGTTGCAGAGGGCCTCACAACTTGCTGAGGCTTGCTTTTATACAGGCATTGATCCTCCTGTCTCGGCCTCCCAAGTATTGAGATTACAGGCATGCACCACAAACACCCACTTTCTTCCTGTCTTCAAATGAAGGACTTCCTTCTGAAATGCAGACCATCCAGACCCTTTGGCCCTATGTAAAATGTTCATTATCCTCTATTTCTAAATAAAGAAATTCCCAAAAGGACTTCTGGTGTTACTAACATATTTTAACCCAAGAATAAATAATTCATTATTGACCTTAAAAATTTCTGGATTATCCTCTCTGGGTTACTCTCTACTTTTGAATTTCCACAACACTTTTTCTTAAAACTGTATATATCTTTCTTTCTTTCCTAACAGAGGTCTTCTCAAGATTACAAAATCCTTGAGGCTATGGCCTATGTCTTATTCATCTTTTAATTCCCTGTACTGTCTTGAGTAATAAATTCTCATACTTGAGATTCCCTAATTAGTTATTGGATCAAATTTAAAACTTGCAGGAATTTTTTCAGTGTCTACTGCACACAAGGGCGCTACCTCCAAATACCATATGTGAATTTCGGGATTACGTTTTTAACCCATGAACTCTGGGGGGACACATTCAAGTCACAGTGGCTTGTTAGCAAGTGACAGCTACTTTTGTCCTAGAATAGCTTAAAAGCAACAGAGAACTGTTGACTCTATTCTGGAGCCTTGGGCTGGATGCAGGGATTAATTATAAGGTTTTGATTAGGAGAATGACACAATCAGATCTGGTACCAGTGCTGGGAGCAGAGCGAGACAGAAGTGGGACCTCACCGGCTTAGTAGGTTTGGAAAACTGGGTTAGGGTTTTGACAGAGGCACTGTAAAAGGGCAACTGATATATCATACAGAGGAAGAAATAACAGCCTGCATGAGTATAGTTTGCCTGACCTTTCCAAAGTAAACTGGGGTCAGTGAGTGGGGAGAGAGAAAAGTCAGTGAGAAAACAGTAAACAATGATGCTTCCTGACAAAGCACAGCACGGTCGATCCTGCTGTTAAGTTTCTGTGTGCGCTGGTGAGCATGTTGCAAGGAACTCTGCGAGACCTCTTGATGCTCAGCTGGTCTGGCTTTACTCTGGAACTGCCAGCACCTTCAAAGATTTATTATGCTCCACATGTCAAACGTTGCTAGGAAGGTTCTGCATTTGTGTGAGTAAAGGGTTGGTTTATGGCTCATTCTTTTTGTCATCTGGTCTGTTTGTGTTCACAGCACTGATTATTTTGAAAGTATGTCTATGATAAACACTCCTGATTATTTTTCTAAATAGTCAAATTGGCATGATAAACTGAAATCAGAGATAGCTTTTAATTTAGAGGGAGTTCATATATAGCAGTCTTACAGAGGCTAACCCCACATAGGACCAGAGGAGACTAACCCTACGTAGATCTTGGGAGGTGTTTCCTTATAAGGATAGTGAGGAAAATGGTATCTAGAAACCTAACAGAGTCCCTATGTCTCCCTGAGTGCTTATGTCGATGCCCTATGGCACGAGGGAGCTTAGAGATTAGGATACCTTAGGCAGGAACCACAGTCTACAGTTCAGTAGACAAGAAACTTTCTTTTTCCCATTACAATGTTCTTCTGACTTTTTGTGTTTTATTTACATCGCCAATTTCCCCTAATTTACCTTCTTTTTATTTCCTTAAAGTTTATTCACTCTTGAGATTCCAGAGCTAGGGTGGAGAGTAAGATATATAGACATGCCAAGGATACATTTCTATTTCTTTTTCTGGGTTATATGCTCATATATGTATCTCCACCCAATTTTGCATTTTATTTCATGTCCACATTTACCATTTCATTCTCTGTCCAATACAAAGTCACTTAGATGTTTAGAAAACATAGGTCCCAGCTGAAAACTCCCTAAAATTTTTTTATCACATAGAAAATAAAAGGTAGTGCTCCTACTGTGAGCTGCAGGCTCTGTGTGGGCCTCTCTGGCCACCATTTGTTCCTCCTTCCTAAACCTCCTGCTCTGGATTCCTGAGCTCCAGCCACACAGGCTGCTCCGGGAACAGGCTAGAACAGGAAAACAGCTCCCACCACATGACCCTTGTGCTCAGGGTCCCCTCAGCAGATACTCACACGTCTCTCTCCCTCAAGCCATCCCCAACCCTTATCTTGAAGGGCTCTGCTCACCAATGCTCTTCCTGATTCTAGTCTCATTTGTCAATACCACCACCATGCCCTCTCACATGGTGTATATCTTCATGTATCACTTTCATTTAATTAAATATATATCCCAAAGGAATGCAACCTCCAGGAGGGCTTAGTATATAAGAAGGTGCTCAATAAACATGTTGAGTTAATGAGTTCAAACAGGATCTTTTCTTTTCATCATTTCCTGACTGGTAGTCTTGCTGGATTATATTCAAAATAAGCCACGCAAAATGTATAGCAATCAAATTACTGGGCGTGGTGGTGCACGCTTGTAATTCCCGCGCTTGGGAGGTGGAGACAGGAGGATTGCGCAGGTTCGAAGCTAGCCTTGCTGGCTTAGGAGATCCTGTTTCCAAATAAAAAAATATATAAAAAAATAGGTCTGGGAGTGTAGCCCGGAGATAGAAGAATTCCTTCCTCGGTACCACCAAAAAAAAAAAAAAAAAAAATGTATAGTGATCAGTGAATGCTGGTTTGTGTATACCTTTAAATTTGATAGTGTTTATTAATTTTGTATGAGAATGTATCACCTCAATAATGGTGATACATTGTGGAGTTAGTCTTTCTTCAGTGTTCAAGAACATCAGGAGTGTTTTTCTGTTTTTCTTTTAAGCCACCGTTTGCCATGGGAACAGAGATAAATTCAATTATTTTTTTTAAAAAAAAACTTTCCCCTGGCAATTATATTTTTAATGTGTTTGCCTCTGATGAAGTAAGCAACATCTGATAAGTGCTCATTGTTCTGAACAGCTTCCTGCTGTTGCTTGTTAGATTCTTGGTCTATTGCACATGGAGACCCTCATGCACCCAAATGCAGGTCACTCCATCCACGCCTCAACGAGCAAACATCAATTCATAGCCCAGTACCATCACTGCACAGAAATTTTGGATCTCAGGGGTTGATTACTTTTCTTTAAAATGTTTACGTTATAAGTGAAAAAAAAAAACTAACTTAAAATTTTATTTTCTTTCCTTTCTAGATAGAAGTTCTTATAGATTTGGGCTTCTTTACTGAAGCCTTTTATGAGCTATCCCAGATTTTTTATGGAAAAAACATGCCTTGCTCAGTACCTGCTGGTGTTAAAGCAACTGGAAAAATTAAGGTGATCTACCAATTTGATTCAAAAACCATTTCTTTCTTTGAATGCTACATTCCTAAAACACAGGGAACATTTTCACAAATGTGTATTTATAAGTCTCTGGCATTGCACACCTCTGTTAAGCCTGTATATAGCTAGCATCAAGTTTTATGAGGTTTCATTTATTTGGAATGGAAAGGCATTGAGAGGGAGGGAGCATGATTCTGCAGTAAGGACTGGAATTTACTCTAAGCCAGGTGGGAAACCTTAAAGAGTTTTGAGCATAGACCCAACATTATAGGCATCAAAGGTAAAAGAACCACTTTGCTCTTTGGGGAATAAACCATGGGTTGGCAGTGAAGTCTGCTGCAAAGAATCTGGTTGACACATGATAATAGTTGGGATAGTGGTGGTGGAGGGTGTGAGCAGTGCTCCATATCTGAGTGATTTGGAAGGTAGAGCTGACAGCATTTGCGGATGATGGCTTGAATGCGCAATGTGAGAGAAGAAGTCAAGGGTGACTGCAGAGGGTTCACCTGGAGCAACCGGTCAGAGAATGTTCTCATATACTGATCAGGGGAATATTGCTCCTGGTAGGAGTTGAACGTAGTATGAGTTTGAACACGGTAGACAACCAGGTGGAGAAGTAGCAGAGATGGGTGCAGAGATGGGTGGTCTGGAATTCAGGAGAGAGAGGAGGGGCTTCAGGTGTACATTTGGGAACATTTACATAGAGAGTTAAAAGCATAGGTCTAGATAAAATTAGTTGGCATCTCAGGCAACCAGAGAAAGATAGAAATGAAAGAACAGAACCTTAGGGTCATCCACATTTAGACTGCAGGAACAGGAGAAGGAAAGAGATAGCAGTCGGGTAGAATGAGAAATAAGAGAGTTTCCAATGGCCCCCGCTTTCACCAAAACAAACAACAAAAAGTCTGAAACTAATTTTTTACATGTAAAATTTGAGCTTCATTTATATCCATTAGCTTTCATAAGATAAATGTGTGGGTGAATTATCTCCCAATGGATTCTGACTTCAAATTTTGTATTCTCAAAGTTAATTTGCAGCTTTCCAGCTTCAATTGGGAATCTAAAAAGTGTAATTAAAAGAGGAAATGCTTTCAGGGTTTATAATTAAAATAGGTGCCAATGTTATTAGGCTGCAGGCCAGTTATTTAAAGAAGGGATTAATGAATTAAGTTTCATTTGTAAAGGAAGTAAATGAAAAAGTCTTAAAGATTACTATTGGATTTTTCATTTTTACATTACATTCATCTTGAGATTCTGTTCTTATCAATAAATCAAATGTCTCACTATCAACTCTTAAATTTATAGCACTAAAGACCAAACCCTTATTCAATGACTAGCTTTTCTATATATTATAGACAACAAAGAATGTCTTCAAAACAAAAGGAATTTATAGAAACACTTACCATTGCTTTGCTCCAACAAAAGCTGTACATGATGTATTGGTTTGGGGATCCCTCAAAATCCAATCCTGAGCTGGGCGTGGTGGCGCACACTTGTAATCCCCGTGCTTGGGAGGCAGAGACAGGACAGGAGGATCGCGCAGGTTCGAAGCCAGCCACGCACGCTGGTTTAGGAGACCCTATTTCCAAATAAAAATGTAAAAAATAGGTCTGGGAGTATAGCCCGGAGGTAGAAGGGCTTCCAGGAACCCCAGTACCACCAAAAAAAAAAAAAAAAAATCTAATCCTGAGATACAGATATGGGAACAAGTAGTGAATTTGGGAAGTAATTCCAGGAAGTATGGATGTATTCATGTCAGTGAGTGACAGTGTTATAAAGGGAAGGGAGGAAAGGCAATCCAGAGAGCATTACTGAGATGGTCACCACTGTGGGCAACTGGAACCTTCACAGAGTCTGGGTAGAGCATACTCTTACCATGTGTGTGTGTATGTGTGTGTGTGTGTGTGTGTGTGTGTGTGTGTGTGTGTGTGTGTATGTGTGTTATTGGGGATTAGGATTTATCCCAGCGCCATTCTACCTCTGAACTATACCCCCAGGCCTTTTTATTTTGAAACAGGGTCTCAGTAAGTTGCTGAGGCTGGCTGTAAACCTGTGAATCCTCCTCCCAAGTACTCAGCCTCCCAAGTACTGGGATTACTGGCATGTGCCACTGTGCCCAGCTTTTATCTCACAGTGGTAAGGGTTGTTCCCTGCATTTTTAGCCTCTCCTGAACATCTTTTTAAAAACACTTCCTATACCCAAGAGGGATGCACACAACTCGACAAGGCCACAGTCTCCTATGGCAAATAAATTGTTTTCTCGTGGACCATTACATTTATAGCTAAGCATGTTAACAGATAATTCACAAAACAAGGAAAGGAACCACAAGAATAATTAATCTGAATAGTAGGGACTTCTGGGAAGATGGCAACCAAAGAAAGCAACATATACCCGATCTCCATTGCCTTGGAAACAGCGTTCTACAAAGCCAGAAAATACCACCAGTAGAGGAATAACATGATAGGTACAAGGCTGGAGAAAAAGAAATGTTAGAAGACTGAGCAGAGAGCAAAAAGGAAACCCGACCACCTTGCGGCAGTAGGCGCTGCAGCGGCACCATCTTGCTTCGCAGCTTCCAGTGGTGGCAGTTGAGCTCGCTGTGCCCTCCAGGGATCCAGAGCACCAGAAGGGAAACCTGCTCACCTTAGGGTCGCGGGCACCACACAAGTGCCATCTTCCCTCCATGAACCTGACTCCAGAGATAAACAGGAGGGCAATCAGGGACCTGAAGTGAGCAGCTATGGATCATTGGAATTGTAGGCCATCCGTTCTTCCTGTGTAAATATCTGCTACAACTTGCAGCAGTGGTGGCCGAGCTCACAACACCCTCCAGAGATCTAGACTGGCACACAAAAATACTGTAAGTGAAGCCACGGTCCCCAGGGAAGAACGCCCAGAGCAGCGCCCCCAGGGACTTGTGCAGCCATGATAAATGCCCTGGGTCTGAGATTTTGCAGTTCAACCCTGCAATGGTAGGGGTTAGAGTCTACAACTTACAGCAGTGATGGTCAAGCTTACTACGTCTGCCAGAGAACCAGACCAGTGCATAGCAACACCTTAAGTGAAGTCACTGTCCCTGCGGGAGAACACTCAGCACGGCGCCCCCAGGGACTTATGTGGCCACGATAAATTTCCTGGGTCTGAGATTTTGTGGTTTAATCCAGAGAAGGTGGGGATAGAGTCTGCTGTTGGACATAGCAGAAGCTCAGACAGACTCAGGCTCTGATCAGTGGAAAGTGTGGGTGGGGGAGACCTATGCTTAACACTAGGTCCAACTAGTAGAATCTCCACAATCACCACAGACCACCCAATTGTGAATGGAGAGAAGTCAGACCAGTCCACCCCTCTGTGGAGAACAGAAACTCTTACATTGAGTTTGGTCTTAGAGGCATATGTCACCCACGGAGGAAGGGAGAAACCGAGACTCCAAATCTGTGGAAAACATGGAGGGTCAACGGCCAATAAATGCATGAAAAAGTGTTTAACATAATTAGCAATCAGAGAGATGCAAATCAGAACTACCCTGAGATTCCACCTAATTCCAACTATAATGGGAATCATTCAAGACACAAACAACAACAAATGCTGGCGAGGATGTGGAGAAGTGGGAACTCTAATTCATTGTTGGTAGGATTGTAAATTGGTGCAACCACTTTGGAAAACAGTATAGAGGATTCTCAGAAGAATGAGAATGGACTTACCATATCATCCAGCAATACCACTCCTGGGTATCTACCCCAAAGAAAGGAAACTAAAGTACCAAACTAATGCATGCGTTAGAATCTATGTTCATAGCTGCACAATTCACCATAGCCAAACTATGACCAAGATGTCCATCAACAGATGAATGGATTACAAAACTGTGGGATATGTACACAATGGAATTTTACTAAGCCATAAAGAAAAATACAATTACATCATTTACAGGGAAATGGATGGATCTGGAGGACATTATGCTAAGTGAGATTAGACAGTCACAAAAAAATAAGAAATCGGATGTTCTCCCTAATATGCGAAAGCTAGGGAGAAAATGGCTCATATGGGGAACTCTAGACGAAGCAGGAGATTCTATAGCTGAGCAAATAAAGTGACCTAACTGAGGAATGGGAGGGGGGAAGAGGGAAATTCTCTAATGCACATGATATACTTTAACAAACATATCAATGTCAATCACTAAGCCAAACATGAGAAGGAGGGAATGGGATGGAAACTGGGTAAGGGCTAATTGGGTGATGTGTGCATATATGTCTCCACCATCATGCATCCCATGAAGATGTATGAATACAATGAACCAATTAAAATTTTTTAAAAATCTGAATAGTAATATAAATTTTACTTCACATGGGCAAAAAATATTCAAAGTTACACTATGCAGTCCTGTTAAAAATGTCATCATCCTGGTATTTTCACATGTGTGGAAGGGTGTGTAATGTGAGCCAGCCTCTTTATAATTTTTCAATATATTCTTATTTTTTGGACCAGAAAGCTTCCTTCTAGCAATGTGCATGGAAGCAATAATCAGAAATACAGATGAAATAGTCATCAATGTTTTAACTCAGCCTGATTTGTGGGGTGATGGTAGGAAATGTCTCCTTTAGAAGTCAAATGGTGGAAAAGAAATGGCTACATTCACAGGGTAGAGTATTTTCTCACTTTTAGACTGGTTTTTACAAATAACTTATTGATATAGAAAGAAAAGTATGATGTAATATTTATTTATTTATTTATTGTCATCTTGTGGATAGAACTCAGGGGCCTCAACCTCCGGGCTACACCCCGACCTATTTTTTTTAATATATTTTATTTGGAAACAGGGTCTCACTAAGTTGCTGAGAGCCTCACTAAGTAGCTGAGGCTGGCTTTGAACCTGTGCGATCCTCCTGTCTCAGCCTCCCAAGCGTGGGGATTACAAGCGTGCGCCACCACGCCCGGCTGACGTAGTATTTAATGAAAATAAAATACAAATATCTGAATAAATGTTCAAAATGCATAAAATAAATTTGTAGGAGAGACATCAAAATAATAACACTGACAAAATAAGGGAAACTGACTTATGCATGATTTTTACTTCTTTATAATCTTTTCTGACTAGTGCATTCATTACACTTACAATAACAGTGGTACTTAAAATAATTTTAGAATACATTAATAGTTCTATTGAAAAGAGCTCTCAATTAATCTGGTCCCTACTGTTAATATTTTATGTTTTCACAGGCATTTCAATTATTTGATTCAGAAAAACCTCTTGACAACAGAGAAAACAGACAGGTAAGGATGACAATATTTTATAAACATTGGCTATTTTGTGGGGATCATTTTTGAGTAGTTTCAGCTGTTTGGTATATGTAATCTTTGGTTTGGAAAATTTTATATGTAATATGCTCTTTTGTTTTTAATAGTGGGGTTTTATCTCAAAATTCTGAGGGCAGAGGAAGAAGAATATGGATCACATTGATCTAGCAAAGAGTGGTTACCGCTTCCATTTACCAATCACAGATATGGATTCAATTTGTTTATCTTGCTATGGCAGTTATCTCTAACTTTAGTATTTATCTTGATTACCTAGAAGGTACCAGCTGCATCTTATAGTAAAAAAGGCTTTTGGACATTGTCCTACAGTGCACATGTTCAGTATGGCTTTGACTCCCCTCCCCTCTTCCCAGTTTTCAGACCATCTTCCAGTGGTTGGGAGTGTTTTCATGTGACATTTTCATAAGCTCCTCTGGCTTCTCCAGTATTTTTCACAAAAAGAGAGTGAACTGCCCATCTAAATATGTTTGGCTAGGTCAACAAATGAGTGTTTGAGAGTTAAGCATTTCATGTTCTAGTAGCATTTAAATATCTTAAAAATAATCACTTAAAAATTCTAGGTGTATTGGCAGTATGCCCCCTAGAAAAAACTCGGACAGAAGCATATATCACAATCATGGTTGTGGGTTAATGGACAAGGGAGAAGTCTGCCTAACCCAGGACAGTTAACGTGGACAGATACACATGGGTTTTAGTTATTTTTGAAATACTAGGAAACAGTATTCTCTTTTAAGTAAGTATTTGTTTTTATTAAATAACTTGAGAAGCATTTCCTCAAAATTGCTTTAATTTTGTCTTCCATAATTTTGATAGGATCTTACCTACCTTTTATTAAATGTAATCCTTAATACTTTTCTATTATTGTGCATTTTATTTCACAGAGTTCACTTTTAATTATGTTTCGTATGACTCAATGTTTTTTTCCTAAAATTTTATTAATTTATAAGCAAGTTGCCTGAAATGAAAGGACTGGTATTTGCAAGGTATAAATACATATTCATATTTTATTTTAACATTCTAAGACCTTGAGGAATTGAAGAATATTTATTTCTTTCCAGTTCTAAATGCCAGGCCATCCTAAAAGACACTTCCTTAAGGAACAGTTTTTAGCATAAAAAGAATGTCTGTCTAATCATTTCTTTTATACAAAAAGAGATTGACAGTATACTAGAAACCTGATTTCTATTAGCTAATTAATTAAAACAGTACTGTTGGCCTGCTTAAGACTCTTCACATTACACTTTGTGTTTCCTGCGTAGAGAGAGAGGAGTACTAAATAGCATTACTAATTAATCTTCCTTTGATCCTCAAGTGTGTGTGTGTAATTGTCAAGGCTCATTAAATCACTGTTGGCTGCACAGGGAAAGAGAAGAGAAATGTCCTCTCTTCTTACCCCCCAATCAATCTGAAGTTTCTTCTCCAGACAGGAAGGGTCAGCCATTTTCCCAGAGTGACAGCCTGGCAGCAGGTCAGACCTAGTGGCTGTTCAATGTATGGCTCTTCTGATAAACATATTGATTTCAACCCCTTATAAGAGATTAACAAAAGCAAACAAACAAGAACATGTCTCCACTGCCACCATTGCCTCAAACTTTCCCAAACATTGGAATCTTCTGATTTACATAAGGCAAATAGTTTTCTTCTTTTATAGAATAGATAGCTCCTCCCTTTTAGATAAATACAAAAAATATCTATTAATATAAGCAAGGTGCTGTTCTGATGCTGTCAATCAAATACATCAATCAGCGCTACAGTCGCTAGCTCCCGTGGTGCTTATATCTGAATTGGCAAGACTAGTAATAAACATGATATATAAGTAAACGTCATAAACAATCATACAGGATCCAAGGAAGAGAACCATGTTGTGGGAGAAAATAGACCCAGCAGTTGGTCAAGGAGATTGGGGGCATGGGATGCAGGTTGTAATTTAAAATGGGGTGATCAGATTAGTTTTCACTAAATGACTTCTGTGAACAGACTTGACGCAGGTAAAAAGGTAAATTCTATGTATTCTGGGGAAAGAATAATCTAGAAAGGCGAGAACAGCAAGTTCAAAGGCCCTGAAGCAAGATTATCTCGCTTGGTGAGGGGCAGGTTGCCCAGAGTGACTGGAGCTATGTGAGTAATGGGGGAGCTGTAGGAGATCAGCTTGAAAAGGGCTGTATAGGGCCAGTGAACTTGAGCTCTTATCCGGGCCAAATGGATCGCCACTGGAACGCTTTGAGCAGAGCTATGGCTTCATCTACTTATGTTTTAAAGGATGGTGTTACATAATGTCTGGCACCCACTGTGTCGTTGGTGTTGTCAATCAGACTTATCAGCCAATCAACAACACAGGCACATTCCCAGCCCTTGTGGCACTCGTGGAGCTCCTTCTTGTGTGTAGTGGTAGGGGAGAGTAGGACTTTAGTTTTAAAAATATTATTAAGTTTGAGCCGGGTGTGGTGGCGCACACTTGTAATCCCCACGCTTGGGAGGCTGAGACAGGAGGATCGCACAGATTGGAAGTCCGCCTCAGCTGGCTTAAGAGACCCTGTTTCCAAATAAAAAATATAAAATAGGTCTGGGAGTGTAGCCCAGACGTAGAAGGCCCCTGGGTCCCATATTCAGTACCACCAAAAAAAAAAAAAAAATTAAGATTGAGATATCTCTTAGATGTCCAAGTGGGAGACTTAAGTCAGAAATTGATTCAATGTGTCTTGAGTTCAGAAGAGAGATGGGAATTAGAGAGAAAAAGGTGATTGCATCAGCTTCTAGATGAAATTAAAACCAAGATCCCCATTAAAATCCTCTTAGAGGGAGAGAGGGAGTGAAGAAAAGAGGGCTGAGTTCCAGAATACGCCAAGTGTTAGGAAGTACAGAAGAGCAGAAACCAGCAAAGAAGAATGAAGAGAAGTGGCCAGTAGGATAGAAATGAAACCGAGAGACTGTGGTGGACTGAAGCTAAGAGAAGATTTTTTAGAATGAGGGCAAATCAATAGTATAAAATTTTTCTCACAAACCGGACGTGGTGGCACATGCTTGTAATCCAGCATTCGTGAGGCCGAGACTGGAGGATCGCGGTTCATGGACAATCTCAGCTACTTAGTGAGGCTCTCTGCAACTTAGTGAGACTCTGTTTCAAAATGAAAATATAGGGCAGGGATGTAGCTTAGAGGTCAAATGCCTTTGGGTTCCATTCCCAGACCCGCAAATAAATAAATAAATAAATAAATAAATAGACTAAAAATTAAGGCTGGGGCTGTGGCTCAGAGGTAGAATGACCCTGGGTTCCATCCCAGTACCAAAAAATATATAATATAAAATGAATTTTGCTGACAAAGCAAGTTTAAAAATTCACTGAGTCTTAAGTATGAGGGTTTTTTTTCACATTTAATATATCTGAAATCAAAATATGTTTTATGCTGGGTGTGGTGGCGCATGCTTGTAACCCCAGCACTTGGGAGGCTGAGATAGGAGGATCGCACAGGTTCGAAGCCATCCTCGCTTAGTGAGTCTCTCAGCAACTTGGTGAGACCCTGTTTCCAAATAAAGTATAAAATAGGTCTGGGAGTATAACCTGGAGGTAGAAAAGCCCCTGGGTTCTACCCTCACTACCAAAAAAAGTGTCTTACATTTGAAGACATATAGCAGTCTAATTTACATATAAATAATGGTTAGACAAGAAGTGGCAAGATATTTGAAGACTGAGAATTGAACTTTTGATTTAGCCAAGTGTAGGCCATTGGTGATTTCAATCAAAGGGTTTTGAGATAAAGATGGGTTGGGTTCATGGGGATGGTGGTGCATGCTTATAATCTTAGTACCAGGGAGGCTGAGACAGAAGGATTGAAAGTTCAAAGCTGGTCTCACCAATTTAGTGAGACCTTGTTTCTAAATTAACAAAAAAAAATAGGGCTGGGGGTGTGACCTTGAGATAGACTATCCCCAGTACCACAAACAGAATGAAAGGATAGAAATGAGAATATTGACAACTCTTTAGAGTGTTATAGTAAAAGGAAGCAGGAACTAGGGCAGTAACACGAGAGGGTAGTTAGGTTTAGAGCTCTTGTGTTTCTAAGATGGAGGAGATGATAGCGTGATTATGTACTGATAGGGGAGGTCTCTGAGGGAGGAAAACATTTATGATATAGGAGAGAAGAACTGAGAAACGGTAGAGACAAAATTGGTGCCCTAGGTGGCAGTGACAGCCTTAGGTAGCAGGAGGGGGAGGGACTCTGGGCAGCAGATGCTCAGGCAGGTGAAGTAGACGGAGCGAGCATTGTGGTCTGTGGATGCTCTGAGTGCTTCAGTTTTCTCAAGTGGAGGAAGCAGAGGTTGTTAGCGTGGAGGGAAGAACTAGAATTTAGAGAAGGGGATGCAATGGTTGTGTAGGAGAGTGAATAAATTGGAGAAACACAGGGTGATGATTAGGCAGCACTGAGGTTTTGGGCAGGTACTTAAAGTAGGACCCCTTGCCCATTGGCCTGATTTTCTCTAGACCACTTTGACTTCAGTAAGAAGACTAAGAGTTGAATTTCAGAGTTGTGGCTATGATTTCTTTCAAGGAAGTGTGTGGGGAGGGAGAGCCTTCAGTTTTTAAAGTGAACACAGGAGAAAGATAGATGACCATGGACTCTAAGCTGGTTAAGGAGACTGCTTGTCTATTCATTCTTTTCCCGTTCTTTCCCTAATTTACTCATGCTAAAAAAGGGCGGCGGGGAGGGAGGGGGGGACAAAAGAGTGGCCTATGTGCATGGATATGGGTGATGAACTCTCACAGTTTCTTTGTTTTGATATGGTATCTCCTCACTCTGAGCACCAGGTTCACTTTTGTTTTGTGGCAGGTCTGGCCTCATGAAGCACAGGTCAGAAATTGGTGGGGAATGACAGAAGTATTGTTGAAATACTGGCATGGTTCTGACATTTCTGACATTAAATGTCTCTCTTGATAGACATGCTATGTTAGTTAGCTTTCTGTTCCTCTGAGAAAATATCTAAGATAGATCAACTGAAAGGAGGAAAAGTTTATTTTGGCTAGCTCACAGTTTCAGAAGTTTTGACCCATGGTCACTTGGCCCCATCACTTTAGGCCTGTGGTGGGGCAGAATATCATGGTAGGAAACATGTGGTAGAGAAGAAATGCATTCATTCATGATATTGGAAGTTCAGAGGCTTGGGGAGGACTTGGAAATTTTGGTTATTGCAGTCTGATGAAACAGGAGAGAAATTGTTTACCTGGAACCAGTACCTGTACCATTAGGGCATGTTTGGCATCAAAGGTAACAAAAGGTGAAAGAGAAAGATGATACTGACAAGCTTATTTTGGAAATAATGGAAGAAGAGAAAGTCAGACCAAGTTAAGCTGGGACAGGAACTGAAAAAGGAAATAGAAGACGTTAGGAGATGGAAGACCTCTAGTGTTCATGGATAGACAGAATTCATTTTGTTAAAATAGATGTATTACCAAAACCAATCTATGGATTTAATCAAATCTCCATCAAAATACCAGTGATATTCTTTCTTCACAGAACTAGAAAAAATAGTTCTAAAATTCATATGGTGATGCATGCTTGTAATTCCAGTATGTGAGAGGCTGAGACGGGAGTACTGCAGGTTCATAGACAGCCTCAGATACTTAGTGAGGCTCTTTGCAAATCAATGAGACCCTGTTTCAAAATAAAAAATAAAAAATAGGGCTGGGAGTATAGCTCGGAGGTTGAATGCCCCTGTATTCTATTCCCAGTACTGTATAAATAAATAAATAAATAAATAAATAAATAAATAAATAAATTCATATGGAAGAATATGAGAACTGAAATAGAACAAAATAATTTTGAGCAAGAACAACAATAATGGAGGTGTCTTAATCACTCACTTCAAACTATAGAACTAGTAGTCCCCCCAAAATAGCATAGTACTGACATAAAAACAGATACATAGAACAATGGAATTTAATAAAAGGCACAGGGACAATCCTACAAAGATATATTCATCTGATCCTTGACAAATATCCCCAAAACATTCATTGAGAAAAAGACAGACATTTTAATAATTAGTGCTGGGGAAAGTAGATATCCATTTGTAGAATAATGAAACTAGATAACTACATTCCTATCTTTCTTCTTTCACAAACTTCAACTCAAGATGGTTCAAAGATCTAGGAATTAGACCAAAATCTTTGCAGCCACTTGAAGAAAATATAAGGAAATTGTTCTAGTTAGCATTCTTATAGCTACAATCTAAAAGATTGACCACATAACTGAGAGGAAAGATTTGATTTGTTTTCTTATGGTCCTGGATTCAGTCCATGTGACTACTGGGATGTTGGATCTCAGAGCATGGCAGCAGAAGGCAGAGGAGGTAGAGCACATGCGCTGTGCTCCTCACATCATGAAGGCCAGAAACGAAAGAGAGAACAGAGGGCAGAGGAACCATATATAATCTCTAAAGCTGAACCCCCAGGGGTCCACCCTCTCTAGCCACCACCCAGATAAATTTACTGATAAATAATGGATTTATAGCCTTCAAGACTCAATTATATCAACTCCAAACACCAATTTATGAGCTCTTCAAGGGGCCATTCTGTATCTAACCAGAACATTCCACCCCTCACCTCTGAAGAGCTCATGCCCAGCTCAGAATGCAAAATGCTTTTAGTCCTCTCCAAGAGTTCCCAAAGTCTTAACAGTTCCAGCATCACTGAGAAGTCCCAAAGTCCAGAGTCTCCTATAAGACTCCAGGTGAACTCTCGTGAACCCATGTAAATGCCAATGAAGATTAAAAATAAAGAGCAAGTTACATGCATCCAGTATACAATGGCAAAGAGTAAACATTTTCATTCCAAAAAGGAGGACTAAGGCCATAGAAAGAAGGGATGGACCAAAACAGTAACGGAATCTGGCAGGGCAAGCACTGGATCTTGCAGTTCAATTTCTGGCATTTGAGGCAGATGGTAGTAAGAAGTGTTCTTACCTTGGCAGCCTTGGCAGCCTCGCCCTGCAGCCTGGCTGATTGCAATGGGTAGTTTACTGGCTCCTTCAGCCTGTGTTCGTGGCTCACAGCCAGCAGCGTTTCCTTGTTGTCATTCTACATTTCTTGTGTTTCTAAATCTCGGATGTTTTTCTTGTAACCTCGACTTCACCCTCAGAGTTTCACAAAGTACCCCAAATGGACCTGATTGCAGGAATTCCAACCTTACCACATATTGTCTGGCTTCCCAGGCCTTCCTTTGAAATCTTGGGGAAAACTTTCATAGCCCCCTGTTTTTTTCTAGAAAAGCCCGCATTATGTGAGCTCCAAGAGGGCCTGCCAACAGAGAAGGTACTCATGTACTTCTTAATCATTGCTGCTGGGACCTTCTAAAGCACAGCCTCTGAGCTGAGCCTGCTCCATTCACGTGGCCACTGTCCTCGAGTCCATCTGGGCCACCCTGGCCCCGACTCCATCATAGCCATTGCTGGCCCTGACTCCATCATGGCCACCATTTCCTGCTTCCTTTCAGCCATCTTACTTCCTTCTGTGATGCTGTCCCTTTGAGTCTTAGCCTTTCTGTTTAATGTGCAAATCTATAAAGTCTCTCTGCTTCACTTTCTGCTCCTGAAATTCAGTGTACAGTTCACTGATCACAGACACAAATATCCACAATGCGGTTTGGATATTTTGCCATTTTAATATTTCCCTTGCTAGTTTGTTGAGCTTATCATCTTTAAATTTGGCCTCATCCAAAGTTTCAGGATGTGGGCAAAATGTGGATAAGCTCTTTGCCAAAGGGTAACACATGTGGCCTTTACTACATTTTTCTATGAAGTCCTCTTGGCCATTTCACATCTCCTGAGCACAGTCTCTACTATTCGTCTGTATAGTCACATTCTGTCCTTTTCAATTTCCTCTCACAAACCAGTTTCAAGGAGTTACAAGCCACATGGTCAGACTTAGATATAGCAGCAATCCCACTTCCCTACTACCATTTTCTGTTCTGGTCAGCATTCTCACAGCTATGATCTAAAGAAGTGAACATATAACTTAGAGGAAAGAAGATTTGTTTTCTTACGGTTTGGGGGTTCAGTCCATGTGAGGCTGGGAGTGGCAGACGTCAGGGCATGGTGGTAGGAGGTGGAGAGAGGGAGAGCCCATGGGCTGTGCTCCTCACACCATGGAGGCCAGAAGCAAGCCAGAGAACACAGGGAGGAGGAGCCTACATAATCTCTAAGGCTGCACCCCTGGGGATCCACACACTGGCCACATGATAAATCCATTCCAATGGATAAATCCATTCCAATGGATTCATCAACTGTTGGGATTACAACCTTCAAGAATCAATTATACCAACTCCAAACACCAATCTGTGAGCTCTTCAAGGGACCATACTCTATCTAACCATAACAGGAATACCCCAACCTACAGGCCCAAGTAATGACTTCCCCAAAATGTCTCCTAAAGCTCAGGAATTAATACTAAGAATTCACAAAAAGAGTGGCGTTAAATTAAAAAAGCTTCTGCACACAAGACAAGAGTGTAAAAACAGAGCCTATAGTGTGGGGAATAAAATCTTTGCCAGCTGCTCTTCAAACAGGATTGATATCCAGACTATATAACAAACAAAAACCAACAATAAATAAACCAAATGACCTATTCAAGAAATGGGCAAATGAACTATCCAGATACTTCACAAAAAAAAAAGAAGAACAAATAGTTGACAAATGAATGAGTAAATGTTTAACTTCTTTGGGCACCAGGTAAATATAAATAACAAATAACAATAAATGCTGGCTAGGGTGTAGGGGAGAAGAAATTCTTATATATTGTTGGTAGTAATTTAAATTAGTATAGCAGTATTGAAATCATTATGGTGGTTCCTCAAAAAAAATAAAAATTGAACTATAATATGATTCAGCTATGCCATTCCTTTGTATCTATCCAAAAGATTTAAAATCAGCAGTTTTTATATATGCATACCCATATTTTTCACAGCATAATTCACAATATCCAGATGATAGAACCAGCATAGGTGTTCTTCAACAGATGAATGGATAAAGAAAACATGGTATATTGACACAATGAAGTTTTATTTAGCCATAAGGAAAAACAAAATTATTTCAATTTTAGGGAGATAGAACTGGAAAGCATCAAGTTAAGTGAAATAAGCCATACTCAAAATGTCAAGAGTTGTATATTTCCTCTCATATGTGGAAGCCAGAGAGAAAACAAGAGATCTTATGAAAATAGAAGGGAGAGTAAAGGGAACAGGGCTAGGGGGGGTAGGAGAGAACGAGGTACTGGGGAATGCAGTGTATCAAAGTGTGCTACTTGCACATAAGAATATAGCACAGTGCCGGGCGTGGTGGCGCACACTCGTAATCCCCGCGCTTGGTAGGCAGAGACAGGAGGATCGCGCAGGTTCGAAGCCAGCTGTGCTCGCTGGCTTAGGAGACCCTGTTTCCAAATAAAAATGTAAAAAATAGGTCTGGGAGTGTAGCCCGGAGGTAGAAGGGCTCCCAGGAACCCCAGTACCACCAAAAAATAAAAAAAAAAAAGAATATAGCACAATGAATCCACTATTCTGCATATTTTTTATGAACCAGTAAAGAATTTTTTGGGTGGTACTGGAGATGGAACCCTTCTACTTCTGGGTTACACTCTCAGACCTACCTGTTTTATATTTTATTTGGAAGCAGGGTCTCTTAAGCCAGCGTGGCTGGCTTCGAACCTGCGCGATCCTCCTGTCTCCACCTCCCAAGCACTGAGATTACAAGTGTGCGCCACCACGCCCAGCGTAAAGAAATTTTTAAAAATCAGAAAAGATCCAAAGCACAATATATGCCAGTATGGAGTCTCTTGCTTTTTTTTTCCCCCTGTATTTTTTAAATACAGCAGCAAATGAGGAAAGCAACAGTTGAATAAAGCTAATAATACTGGAAAAGTATTTTACTGATTTGTTCTCCTTCTCCTTATTTTCTAGGCCCTTGATGAATTAATAAATAAAGGCTTGCCTGCAATCCTGGTTACAATTGGCCAACAACACCTCTTAAATAAATTTTGTTTTGTCAAGGCATACTTTTTCATACGTTTGGCTGGGACCATAAATTGTGTTCCAGAAATTTCACCAAAAGCACTCTACCATGGAGTGATTACCGATAAGAACAAACCAAATATCTCAGTCTTCAGAGGTAATTGTTTTATTTTTTCTTATTTCCCTTTCTCCTCCCTTTCCCCCAACTACTCCTAACTCAATTTCCTCTAATCTATATGCATAAACTAGTACATATGTTATAGTTCATCTTTTCCTTCTTGTCTTATGATTTTTTATATATTTATTGGTGCATTATTCTCGCATCATGATGTAGTTGATGGTGAGGTTGACATGCACACACAGCCTTGGTGGGCTTTTCCCCAACTCCCTGCCCCCTGCCCAGGGTATTGAGATTGACACTGGTATTCTTTGTACATATGTCAGTGGAAGTGTTTTCTTCACTGATCCTCTCCCCCTCCCCTAGTCCACCTCCTCCGCTGCACTCTAGTTTCTGCTCCATTTTCTGAAGTCCCTCTGGCACCCCAATCACTTCCTAGCTTCCACTTATGAGAGGACACATATGACCCTTCACTTTTTGTGACTGGCTAATCATACTGAACATTCCCCAGGTCCATCCATTTTCCTGCAAATGATATAATTTTGTTCTTTTTTATTGCTGAGTAGAATTCCACTGTGTGTATAGGCCATAATTTTGTAATCCATTCATCTGCAGATGGGCACCTAGGTCAGTTTCACAATTTGCCTATTATGAATTATGCTGTTATCAAGTTGTATATACATGTATTACTAGAATATTCTGATTTTAGTCCCTTTGGAAAGATACCCAGGAGTGGTATAGCTGGATCATATGATAGATCCAGTCCAAGTTGTCTGCAGAATCTCAACACTGATCTCCATAGCAGCTGGGTTAGTTTCCAATCACACCAACACTGTATAAGAGTTCCTATTTCCCCACATCCTCGCCAGCACTTATTGTTGTTTGACTTCTTGATAATTGCCATTCTGATTTGGGTTAGATAGAATCTCAGTGTAGTTTTGATTTGTATCTCCCTGATTGCTAATGATTTGAACTGTTTATTTTTGTTTTTTTAAAAAATACTTTTAGTCAGGCATGGTGGCGCACACTTGTAATCCCCATGCTTGGGAGGCTTAGACAGGAGGATCGTGCAGGTTCGAAGCCAGCCTCAGCTGACTTAGGAGACCCTGTTTCCAAATAAAAAATTATATAAAATAGGTCTGTGAGTGTAGCCCGGAGGAAGAAAGCTCCAGGGTTCCATCCCCAGTACCACCACACATACACACACAAATTATATATATATATATATATATAATCAGTACATTATAACTACACATCATAGTGAGATTCAAAGTGATACAAACATACATGTATATATCACTTGGTATATTCTCCTATATTTCTTATTTCCTCTAATCTCATAGAATGACTCATATATGTACTTATGTCTAGGTATATGCATAGATGTAATAGATGTATTATATCCACATCTATATTTATCCATATTCATACACTTTTAAATATATAAACATATATAGCTTATACATTTTCATTTAATTACAGGATAGTATACATGTGTTTTTCTGCATCTCATATTCCTCATGCAGAGAAACTCCAATGAAACCTCTCCAAGAATACTCCTTTGGCTTTGGTCCATTATAGTGGCTGTTTAGTATTTTGTGCTGTGAATATTATATGATTTAGTTAATTATTACACTATTTGTGTGTGTGTGTGTGGGGGGGGGGTACTGGGGATGAACCCAGAGGCATTCTACCTCTAAGCTACACATCCAGCCCTATTTTTTATTCTTTATTTTGAAACAGTGTTTCACTAAGTTGCAGGGGGCCTCACTAAGCAGCTGAGGCTTGCCTCAAACCTGCTATCCTCCTGTCTCAGCCTTCCAAATACCAGGATTACAAGCATATACCACCACTCTTGCTAACCATTGTACTATTAATGTTTATGTATTTTATTTCTAAGGAACAGTGTTGTATACTCGTATGACATAGTGTATGTACATGATATATAGCCATAGATAAAATGTATGGGTCATGGAATATGTGTATTTCTCAAGTATATTAGATGTTGCCTTAAAAATAGATGTTTTTTTAACAATTTAGTATTATGTTTAATATGGCTTTTAAAATATACTTTATTAATCTGAGGAATTTTCTTTTACTTTTAGTTTGTTGAATGATTTTATCATGAAAGAATATCATATTTTATTAAGTGCTTTTTTGATCTGTTGGGATAATTATGTTTTTGCTTTATTGTATTGATATGGCACGATACATTAATTGATTTTGTATGTTCAGCCATCTTTTCATTCTTGGAATAAATTCCACTCAAGATTTAATTATTCTTATAGACCTTAAATAGCCAAAGTTTTGGTCTCTTTGCTTAAAATTTCTTTGGCTACTTGGGGTCTTTTGTCATTCCATATAACTTTTAGCATTTTTTTTCCTGTGAATAATGCCATTGAAATTTTGGTAGGAATTGTTTCAAATCTTCAGATCACTTAGTATAACATGAACAATTTTTTTGGTGGTACTGGGGATGGAACCTAGGGGCCCTCTACCTCTGGGCTACACTCCCAGACCTATTTTATATTTTATTTGGAGACAGGGTCTCTTAAGCTGGCTGAGGCTGGCTTCGAAACTGCACGATCCTCCTGCCTCAGCCTCCCAAACGCAGGGATTACAAGCGTGCGCCACCATGCCCGGCTTAACATGAACATTTTGACAATATTTTTTTTTCCAGGCAATGAGCATGAGATATCTTTGCATTTATTTATGCATTCTTAAGTGTCTTTCATCAATATTTTATAGTGTTCAGTATATAGATTCTTGGTTAAATTATTCCTAAGTATTTTTTAAGCTATTGTAAATAGTGTTGTTTTTGTTTTCTTGATTCTTTTCAGAAAGTTCATTATTAGTGCATAAAAATACTATTGATTTTTGTGTGTTAATTTTGTGTCCTGACACTTTACTGAATTCATGTATTAGTTCTAAAAGATTGCTTTTTTTAGTGGTACTGGGGTTCCTGGAAACCCTTGTACCTCCAGTAGTCATCCAAGCCAGGCGTGGTTGCCCATTCTTGTAATCTTAGTACTAAGGGAGCCTGACATAGGAGGATCACACGTGTGAGGCTAGCCTCAGCATCTAGTGAGATCCCGTCTCAAAATAAAAAATAAATTTAGAGGATTGTGAGGTGTGAAGTGCATGGTTATAATTATAGTAATTGTAATCCATGCTTGTAACCCTAGTACTTGGGAGGCTGAGGCAGGAGGATCTCAGGCCAGTTTTAGCAATTTAGTTAAATTAGCTAGACCCTCAGCAATATAGCACAGTCCTGTTTCAAAATAAAAAGGGCTGGAGGTATAGTTCCGAGATAGAATGCCCCTGGTTCAATCCCTAGGGGAAAAAAATTCAGCCACAATTCAGTCTATATATGTAATGAATATGATCAGTCTCTTCCCAACCTTTTACCAAAACATCCATTGTTTTTGAGACCACTGTTAGACTGAATTTTTACAAGCTCTTTTGCAGGTTAAATAGTTAATTTAATAATTTGCTCTATAGCTGAAGGTAGTGGCATAAGCTTGTAATCCCAGTATTTGAGAGACTGAGACAGGAAGATTGCCGGTTTGAGGCCAGCCTCAAACGTAGTGAAGCCTCTGCAACTTAGTGAGACCCTGTTTCCAAATAAAATAAAAAGATAGGGCTTGGGGTGTATCTTAGAGGTAGAATACCCCTGGATTAAACCCCCAATACTGCAATAGAAAATAATAATTTGCTCTATGCCTCAAGAATATGTCCAGATATTTTAAGCATTTTTTTTCTCTGTGCATGTATGTATGCGTGGTGCTGGGAATGAAAGTTGCCGAGGGTCTAAGTTGCTGAGGCTGGTGTTAAACCTGTGATCCTCCTGTCAGCTTCCAAGCTAAGATTACAGGCATGTGCCAGCACTCTCAGCTGCATTTTTCTCTAAATAATTTTTACCTGCTCCATTTTGGAGTAGGTTCTTAGAGCTCATGTTCTCATACCAGAAGATGATTTCCCTGAAACAGTTGATGTTTTTGAGTAAAAGCCTGAGCTTTTCCTCATACTCAGTTGACTCCTCAATTCAGAACCTCCTAACTTAACAGAATAGCCAGAAAATTGGGACAGGAAGAGGAGAGGAAATCAGTATGCCAAATTCTAGGTTATTATTCTAGAATCCTTCTTCCCATTTGACAAATTTCATATCTTTAGGCAGCCATTTTCCTGAAGAAATTTCTAGTCAGGTGATTTGTGGTTCTGCGTTTTCTCCTTTAGAAGTTAGCACAGCCTGTGACCCCAATTCTTTTACTTCTGCCTTGTTTGGAGAAAGGACTGGGTTTGTTCGGTGTGTGGGCATCTTGAGGGGCACTGTTGATCATGCCGTTCCGCACACCCTCACTCTGCATTCACAGTGAGGAATTTGTGCACAGGACCAATGCTTCCAACAACATCTTTTTAAAAAGCTAGAAATATCTAGAAGTCTCAAAACACAGCAAGGTCCTTACATGGTCTTGGGACCCCAGAAGAGGAGCCACTACTTTATATCACGAGTTAATAACTCAATTCGCATCCTGAGTCGTGCCAGAGATCCTTTGGTAATAGCAAATTTGCTTTAAAAGTCAACCTCAGCCTTCTAATGTATTATATTTAAGGAACTATTGGATAAAAGAACATAATGAGTTTCTGTGGTTAATTTTTATTAAATTTATGGATAATTTCCCATGAGTGACAGATTCTCAAATTACAATTAATATTTCGACTAATCATAGATATCCTTGGTTTTTCCAAAATATTATGTGTTTGTAGAGATGGGTTTTAAGGAGGACCGAAGCTCATTTTCTCAGGGGATGAAAATTAAGGAGGAGTTAACTCTTAGCAACCTCAAGGTAAGTCTGAAAAAAAATTTTTTTTTTGAATCACAGTAAATTAGTTACCAAAGTGCACACTTTCAGGGTGCTGCTACCAAGGGTAGAAAAGGTAGCTTTTCTTGCATAATCATGGCTTAGGGGTAGATGCCCAGAGGTATAAGGCTTTGGCTTTCCAGCCTGATTCCAGTATTGCAGAAGAGAGGGCATATTGCTTGACGTATCTGAGTATTCCAGGCTACGTTCCTCATTCTCTAGGCAGAGTGGGAATGGCGGTAGCCACGACCACTTCCTCAGGGCTTTCTACATGACAAGAGCTTTTGCATGCCCCTTTAATTTTCACAACTCTATAATGAAGGTATTAAATCACTTTGAACTTGGCTCTGCTTAATTCTGAAAAAGCTGAGAGCTTAGACAGTTTATGAAATTCACTAGTGTCACACAAGTCACAGAATATGGGTCTGGGAATAGGAAGAAGCCATGTTCTTAACCCTTTACTAAGTTGAGTGGTATATATGAAATTCACTGCTCTGTATAAACAGATTTTTAGAAACCAGCTGCTTGAAAGATTGGTTGGGCTTTATCTCCTCTTCAGTGTCGGATTGCTATTTCCTATTGATTACATACTATGAAATCTCAGTATCTTCAGATTGCCCACGAGGTAATCAGAGTTTAACTTGAAATATAATCCATCCTCATCATTCCTTGATTATGTTTGCTAATTTACATATCTGCTGAAATGTACTCATAATCTTAAGATCAGTAGTACCCTCAGCACTTCTGTTTTTCTCATTTGTTGACACGCCCAGAGCATAGAGGAATTTTCGTTGCCCTGTGCACACCTTCCCAAGGCCACAAACACTCCTCTTGTTTCATCTCTCTGTTCACTTGCTGCCAACAAGTGTCCATTTCTACACTATTCTGGTCTGCAGGCTGAGTAACCCATATTTGAAAGTCACAACAGAAGAGTTTCAGATTTGGGAGTTTGTCAGATTTTGTCCTATTTGTCTTATTTGTCTAATCTGAAAGTCCAAATACCTACGTGCTGCAGTATCTGAAAACTTTTGAATGTCATGTTGGTCTTTTGGATTTTAGAGCGTTTTAGATTTCAGAATTTTTCGTTATGGATGCTCAATTCATACTTGTGTTTTTCTTGCTTTGTTTCTTTTTTTTTGAGGGGGGGGATTTATTTCAGTATTTAAAATGTTTCCAAGTCCGGTGTGGTGGCACATGCCTATAATTACAGTACTTGGGATGCTTAATAGGAGAATTACAGGTTTGAGATCTGCCTCAGCAATTTAGCAAGACTCTCAGCAACCTAGTGAGATCCTGTTCAAAACGAAAAAATATTAAAGGGCTGGGGGTGGAGTTCGAAGGTAGAATGCCCCTGAATTTAATCCCCAATACCACAGCCAATCAATCAATCAATCAATCAATCAAACAGTCAACCAATATAAAATGTCCCTAAGCAGAATGTTAAGCCTCTAAGTACAAGAACGCTGTGAGGTGCCTCACAGAGAAGACACATGTGTAAAATTTCATTCAGACCTGAGTTATAGTGCTATTGGGCATTCAGGGTTATCGAATTAAAACTCTCTTTCTGCATATGTTATATATATATATATATATATATATATATATATATATATATCATATGTTTATATTTAAATATGAATTTAAACTTAGTATATATTTAATACATGTTAAATAATATGTCCTTAAATATAAACACACATCAAAGTAAGGTATTATTCAGTTGATGAAAATGTTCTGACTGGAGGCTTATGGGAGCCTTTCCTTGTATTCTCCCTAATGTCAGTGGCTTAGTATTTGGTAGTTAATGTTTAGGGCAACTTTTGAGAACTTTCTAGGACTCCTGCAAGTGATGAGCTGCCCATACAGTAAGTAACTGTTGTTCCTGTTTGCACTTGCTATGTCTTTGTAATTTTTGTTGTCTTTTTTTCTGTTCACTGAGCTCTCTCCTCTGGTGACTAGGTATAGATTTCTTTCTTTCTTTTTTCTCTTTTTTTGTTTTTTCCATCCACTGTTCCCTTTCAGTACATGGAACAGTACTTGGTAAGAATGGGACATTATTTCTGAACTCATGCGATTGTGTGGTGTTCTTTCTGTAGTCAATCTTACTGATAGAAGCTGAAGACAGGCTAAACCTCCTCACATCTGAGATGGAGCATTCAGGCCACAAGAACCTGTCCCAGTGTTCCGCGGGAGAGTTGGAGATTGTGGTGGAGGCCAGGCTTCAGCTGGCGGCAATTGCCCTCCAGAGACACCTGGCAGCATACAGGTGAGTCTTCTGTTGCATGGAAAAGGCACACATTTCATGAGTTTCTTCCTCATCCAGGAATCCCAGTTCCTTCTTCTTTGGTGCTGGTGGGAAGTTGCTCATCTTTTTTTTTTTTTTTTTTTTTGGTGGTACTGGGGTTCCTGGAAACCCTCTACCTCCGGGCTACACTCTCAGACCATATATATATTTATTTATTATAAATATATATTTTTATTATAAATATATATATTTATATTTATTATAAATATATATTTTTATTATATATATATATATATATTTTTTTTTAATTTGAAAACAGGGTCTCTTAAGCCAGCCTGGCTGTCTTCGAACCTGTGCGATCCTCCTGTCTCTGCCTCCCAAGCGCGGGGATTACAAGCGTGCGCTACCACGCCCAGCAAAGTTGCTCATCTTAATTTGTTAAATACATGCAAATTTTATGTAAGTTTTAGAAATTTCCCACTCCATAGGGCATATTTGCTTTTATTATTCTGGGGAGTTTTCATATATTATTACACCTAAAATTGCAGTTCCCAACAAAGTAATGGTTTTATTAAAGCACACTAACAAGGATGTTTAACATCACAGATAGAATTTACAAATTAACAGTAGTTTGGTTTTTAATTAATTAGTTTGTTAAAGACTGAATTTAAATTCCATACAGCTTTTTACAAGTAAAGCCGTTGGGGCCTTTTATTTTTTCTTCTTAAGCACCAAATAAATATATTCAAAAGAAGCTCTGATTTGAGAAAAAAAAAATGCCATCTTCTGAGGTATATTGTGCTGAACTATTTAAGAAATTGTTGTAGGAGGTATAGGGGCCCAGAGAAAATACAGGCCGGTGGTGAGGACAAAACCGCTCACCCCACGCTGCCACAGCTGTGCACTCGGTTGTGTGAGCATACGGGGAGAATGCAGCACGCCTGCCCACGTCCACGCTGGTGTGATGTGCTCCATTTTGCCCACATCCCAAACGGGGGTCGAGTCTATAAAATGAAGCTGTCGTTTATTCTTTCCCTGATGGTAATTACGTCCTTTCTTTCTGCTCATCTCACCACCAAAACCTTTCCTGAGCCCTTAGCCGGCCCCTGATCAGACTCCTGACAGGTGGCTCATTATTTAAATGCCGGAGTTGGTAGTGTCAGAGCTTCCAGGTAAGTTGGTCATTGTATACCTTTCATTTACCCATCAATTATATCACTGCTCTGCACTGATCCAGGCACCAAGGAAGTGAAAATGAATGGAATATCCATGCAGCGATATGTTTGTACACATATAAACAATTAAGTAGAATAGTAAAATAATAATATTATGGAGACTTTTTATAACTAACATATATATATATATATATATGTATATATCCACACACACTTGCAAGAATTGTCCTTGCCATATGAGATAATACTATCACGATTTACTTATGTGTGTGTGGTTCAGAGAATTGTATCCAGGGGCATTGTGCCTCTGAGCTGCATCCTTAGCCTGTTTTACTTTATAGTTTGAAACAGGGTCTTGCTAGGCTGCTGAGAGTCTTGCTACTGCTGAGGCTGCAATCCTTTTGTCTAGCCTCTCAAATAGTGAAATTATAGGCATGCGCCACTGTGCCCGGCTATCACGTGATCTAACATGCCCAGTGATGATTTATGTATAACTCAGAAGTTTCTTATCACTCATTGATTCACTTAATTACTTTATTTATTTTTATTTTATTTTTTTGTGGGTCTGGGGGTGGGACCCAGGGGCATTCGACCTCCAAGCTACATCCCCTGCCCTATTTTTTATTCTTTATTTTGAAACCGGGCCTCACTAAGTTGCGGAGGGCCTCACTTAGTAGATGAGGCTGTCCGCGAACTGCGATCCTCTAGTCTCAGCCTCCCGAATGCTGGGATTATAATTGTGAGCCACCACGCCCGGCTTTCACTTAATTTATTTTGAGCACTCACCGTTGCAAGGCACTATTCAAGCTCTTGGAAAATAACAGTGTCATGATGCTTATACATACAATGTAGACAAAATCTATAATAATACAAAAAATCTAGTCTTCATGAAGATTTTATGCTAACGGGTAATATGCTGGCTAATAAGGAAGCATAAATATAATATGTAAAACAGTTACATGGTGGAGCCAAAAGCAATAAGTGCTATGGACTGTGGACTGTCAGGAGTAGAGGTGGAGGGAGAAGGGAGAGGAGATTTTATTTTAAAACGGTGTGGTTGTAACAAAGAGTGTGACTATTTTCATGTTCCTTGGCTGACAGCTTTCGGGTTCCCCCACTCCCCTTCTCCTGCCCCATATATAGGCAAGCAGATAAGAAAGCCCAGGTATTTCTCTTACGTGCTGGTGGGTCATGCAGACCATGCAAATCTTGGCTCATATGTGGGAACCCCTTACCCCAGTACAGCCATTCAGTAACCCCCACAAGGCCCCAAGCCAGTGTCCTTTTCTTGTTCTTGGAAGATATTTTAAGCCTTTCTGAGGAATTAGCCTGCTCTTCCTGCAAAGCCTCATGATGTGATCAGAAAACCTTCTTATCTCCTTTTGATGTGTGTGGTATAAATGTGCCTGAAGGCGGCTCCAGGACCAACTTCATCAAAGGCTGATTTTGCACTAGTGACAGTGTATGCTTTTGGGGATTTATAATTTTGTATTTTTCAAGCAGTAGTGAAGTTCCATGTAACCAGTGATTCTCAACACATGGTCTACAGATCTCTGGGGATGTCTGTGAGATCCTTTTGGGTAGGGAGATGGTGGGGTCAGAAGTATTTTTATAAAAACAAAATTAAGATTATTTGCCTTCTTCCATGTGCAGTTTGCATTGCCGCTGCAAAAGGCAGCCACGGTACCTCATCATGAATCAAAGTAATGACCACGAACTATGCAGGCAGCCATTATGCTCATGAATCCTGCACACCCGCAACTGAAAAAAACCCATTTGCATTTAAGAATGTCCTTTAGGAGGCAGTGGAAACGGCCGCATTTGTGAATCCCTATCCTTGGATGTATTTTTTCTGTATTTGGTGGGGATCCTGAGTGAGAAGCATGCCTAGGAATTTCTGCTGCATATCAGAGCTGACGGCTGTCTTGAGAAAGAACACATGGTGATGGAACTGAGAGTTGAACAAGATGCTCTTTTTGTGGGACACCGTCTTTATTTGACAAAATGACTGACAGACTGTGGTTACTCAGATTGGGTATTTGGCAGACATTTCCTTGAAAATGAGCGACACGAGGATGCCACTTCTCAAACAGAACTGAGAGCATTTGTTGCTAGTGATAAAACGTGAACTTTAATGGGAAAATTAGAATTTTGGACAGTTCGTATTTGCCATTATAAACTTTATTGTACCCGTTTGCTAGTGTTTGGATTTTTATCTAGCAAGATTAATGGTAATATTAACAAAGAGAATTTTAATTGTGTAGTGAAATACTTCAATGTTTGTATCTCTATAAACTCAGAGAACTGATATTTTCCAAGTGACCATTATGTAATGTTACAAAATCCCAGTTAACAAGATAGATAGACTGAATGGTTTTTATTGAAATGTAGGAAAAGTTCATCAATATGTAGTATGAGGTTCTACATGGCAACAAACTTTGAAGGAACTAGCACTTGTCATATTTTGGAATAGTATCAAATAAAAATATTCATAGGTATTTGAAGAGGTTATTAAAATTCTCCTATTTCCAACAACTATCTGTTTGAGGTCTAATCTTCACATGATTGAACCAAAACAAGATGTCACAATGGACTGAAATGTACAAGCAGATATGAAAGTAGGTTGTTTCTTATTGATTCAGACATTAAAGAGAACACATTCTTCTCACTAATATTTTAATGGAATATATAGTTTTTTGTATAAAAATATTTATGTTAATATATGATGGGTTCATTATTTTTCTTTAAAATGAATTAAATATTTAAAAAGTAAGATTTTTTAGTTAAATTTCTTCTATGGTAAATAATTATGAAACTCTTGGGAATTTTGCAATAATTTTAGGGGTGATAAAGCTTAAGATATGTTGGCTTAGAATATTGTCACTCTGATAACTATGTTTAAGGGTACAAAAGTAGTTTATTGATGGTAAATTAGGCTCAGAGTACTATAGTAATAAAATAATAACTTTCTGTCAGGTGTGGTGGCGCATGCTTGTAATCCCCGTGCTTGGGAGGCGGAGACAGGAGGATCGCGCAGGTTCGAAGTCAGCTGCGCTGGCTTAAGAGACCCTGTTTCAAAAATATAAAATAGGTCTGGGAGTGTAGCCCGGAGGTAGAAGGGCTTCCAGGAACCCCAGTACCACCAAAAAACAAAACAAAACAAAACAAAAATAAAATATTTTCCCCATTGAAGTTTGAAGGGAAAGGGTACTTTTAATGTAGGATTTCTTATAAAACTATCTTTCTCCCAACCATGTGTTAGACACCAACACTGGCCCTAGAAAATATTTTTTGTCATTTGCCTTCCTCCCTTCCTCAGCCCTCTATGTATCTCACCCCCTTTTAGTATGTGGGGTATATGTAGCTTTTTCTTAGGGAGTAAGAAGACAAGAAGAAACTAAAAATCACAAAATGGCCAAAGAAAGGATTGTCATAATAGGACTTTAATTCGAAGACTGCATAGACATATGCAAATGTGCAATTATATCAGAATTGTCCTCATTTTAAATATATGGACCTAGGAGACAAAACCTGCGAACACGCAGATGTTACTGCTTTTTTGGAGCAGAGTTGTCGTGTGAGCGAAGCCTACTGTCAGGATGAATGAGTTTTTCTTGTGTGAACTTTACCCCCTATGAGCTTTTGTTTGGGCACTGCTGAGAGTGTTGGACAGTCCCTTTTCCAAATGATGGTTAGCTTGACATTTCCTGATACTTCTAATAAAATTATGTGTCAAAGAAATTGAAAGGCACATTCCCTGGGGTGACAGGTAGAGTGAGCTACATGGATTTTATGAGAACAAACTGACCATTTTTGTCATGAATGTTAATAAGAAATAAATGGGATCAAAGTTATTCACACTGTATTTCTCCTTCTTCTGGACTGCCTCTCTCTTGTAGAATATCATCATTTTTTTTATTAAGTGTTTCTTTCTACTCTCCCTGTACTTAATTTATTGCCTAAATGGGAAAACATTTAAGCCTTTTAATTTTGTGTTAGAATGAAACTTTCTCCCTTTGGGATTTGAGACTGTTGGTAGTAGGTGCTCCTTCTATACTTTCTGTCGAGTGGCATGAAGAAGCTAGAAGTATTTGGCCCACAAAGTTTAAGGGCTGAAAACTTATTCTTCAAAGGCATATGCTAATAATATTTGGAGGTGGGGCCTTTAGAAAGTAATTAGGATTAGATGAAGTACTAAGGGCGAGGCCCTAACAATGAGTTTTATCAAGAGAGAAAAAGAGACCTGAGCAACACGATTCTGCACAAAGGACCCCACCAGCTACTGGTGCCATGCTCTTGGACTTCCCAGGCTTCAGAACTATGAGCTAAATATACCTCTAACCTTTGTAAGTTGTCCAGTCTCAGGTATTTTGTTATAGTAGCAGAAAACAGACTGAGACAGGAACTAAGTAATATTGAGGTAGATTACAACATTACAAGTATGTTCTATATTGTGTTCATCAAGATCACACAGCTAATACAGGGCAAAGGTGGGATGTGAACTCTCTACCTTCAGTGTCAACTTCTTAAAATTTTTGGTTATACCATATGAATTAAAGTTTTTTTTTCTTAAAAGCAGAAGAAAATATAGTCAAATAGTTTAATCTCTAGAAGTATGACCCCTTCTAAAATAAGAACTGACTACAAAGAAAAGTGTCAATTTGATCTGTAAAATAATTTTTCTAAGTATAACAAAAAATTTACAACTATGATACATAGGAAAATAAACCTTGCGGTAGATAGGGTGAATAGTTCATATAATTTTTATGTATAGTTTCTGGTAAAAATAGATATAAGTCAGTATTGATAAATAGTCAAATATAAATTCATCTAAATGAGGAAATTGTGACTAGTACATAAACACATATTGGATTAGGATCCTAATGGCTTTATTTTACTTGATTTCTCATATAAAGAACCTGTTTCCAAATAAATTCACATTTTGGGGCACTGAAGTTAGGATTTTAATATACCTTCTCCAGAAGGAAGATGACAAAATTCAACTCTTAACCCTTGCTGTATGTGCCTGCCCATTAACATTCAGGTGAGGCTGCTATGTGGAGTGTCAGAAGGATCTGTGTCCATCTGGCTTTCACCCAGTCTTTCTGTGTTGTAAAGAACACTGAGCTGAGCATCTTTAAGTAGACAGATTGTTCTGAATTTCAAAACAGATTTTCAAAAGAGGGTAACTTTATATATGTGCTATTAAGGTATCTTGAAAAAGTGTGATGTCAGTTATAAACTTACCATTGTACAGGGGAGGGGAACAAAATGGTTTAAGGCACATTTATATCTACAACAATAGGAAGTAAAAATTTCCTATCTTTTGGCTTCTGTTTTCTTAATTTAGTCCATTTACCTTCTCTATGACACTGATTAAGCAAAAACTTAGCTTAAGAATTTCCAAGTGCACAGAATTAAGTCAGTTTGGAGAATCACATTGTAATGTGTATAAAATACATGTGTTCATTTTATTACTGGGGATATCAATAGCTTTTGTTCTAGATCTTGGAAACATCCATTTGTATATTTTTTCTATTTGCTCATTTTTATTTAAACAATTTTTTTAGTTTCTATCATGCTCCATCCAGTCTTTGTACTAGATGGTGGATTTTAATAGGGAACTTGACAAATTAGCTTTAGAGCAATGTATGGGCAATTATGTGCTGTGGTAAATAATAACATATGGGGAAGACCAAAGTGCGCTTCAGCATAGAGAAGGAACCCCTAGACCCTAGTTGGGGTGGGGAGGATTCTTAGAGGACATGAATTAGGAAATAACACATAAATGTGACAAAAAATACTAACTTACATTCAAAATATATTCTCTGTTTTAGTGCTGCAATAGTGTATTCCACACTTAAACTTCTTCAAGATTCAAAACTTTTCAGGAAGAAGGTGGCGCAAGATGACACAGAGAATTACGCTTCTCTAGGAACTTCTGTACGTATGAATTTAACATTTATCCTTTTAAAACTCACTACGTAATAACGAACTCGGCATGGTAGGAAATGGTCTACTTAATTATCTTGATGAAGTCATGAGGTAAAGTAGAAAAGGAATATTGAAATCAGAATAAAAAGATCTGCACTGAAGTCTCAATTATGCTATTTATTAATTGGAATACCTTGAGAAAGTTCCTTACATTTTAAAAAAAAATTTGAAATCTTATCTGTGAATTGATAGAATGGCATATAATAGTCACTGCAGTTCCATCAAGACTGTATCATTGTAATAAATTTAGATTTGATATCATTAACAAATAAAGTTGTCTTATAAGACTTGCTCTTTTTTCTACCTTTGCGTTTATTACCTGGGCATCACTAGTAAGACACCTGTGAGGTCTTCTACTTTTAATATGCCTCAGAGTTAGAGTCATTCACATTTAAGCTTCCAAATGTATTTGACAAGTGGTCACAGATCCCATGATTAGACTTTGATGAAACCATATAATTTAACAATATAGGGTTGATTAGAACTAAAACATAGAGATTCATCACATAAAATTCTTGCTCATTACTTCAAGCCCTACTAATAAAATTGCTTATATACAGCATCATTAGAAATTAGCAAAACTAATTTTCTTAAATAGAGACTCATTTCTAAGTATATTAAAAGCAATAACTACTAAAAAGCAATCTTGTTCTAACAATCGTCTTAGAACAATGGTTGTCAACTGGAGGTGATTTTACCTCCCAGGGGATATTTGGCGATGTTTGGAGATGTTTTGGTTGTTACAACTTGAGGAGATGCTACTGGCATTTACTAGGCAGAGGCCAGGGATAGTGCTAAATATTCTTTAATGTGTGGGAGAGCCCCCCACCCTTTTCCAGCAATTATTAGGGAACTCCAGATAATCACCACCCCTTTGTAAAGTGTAAATGGCAAATATATTGTAGTACACATCTGGAAAGGAGCAGTTTACAGCAGTGTAACACACTGAATTAAGACTGTGGACTTGAAATTAAGAAAGACACAAGGTTGAGTCCCATATCTGTCAAAGAATGGAGTTAAGCAAGATTGGTTATTTCTCTAGGTCTCAGTTTTCCCAACTCTAAGATGGAAATAACAATCTCTCTCTGTTAGAAAGATTAAATAAGATAATGTGTGTAAGGTCTGTACATAGAACAGTCCATGACACATAAGTACTATATAAATATTAGTGAATAATAGCCAGGTATTGTAATCTGAGTATTTGGGAGGCTGAGGCAGGAGGATTGCTGGTTTGTGACCAGCCTCAGCAACTTAGTGAGGCCCTGTGCAACTTAGTGGGACTTTTCAGAATAAAAATAATAAAGTAAAATAGGGCTGGGGCTGTAGCTTAGAGGTAGAATGTCCCTGGGTCCCACCATCCCCAGTAACACATGCACGCGTGCGTGAATATTATTTTCATCCCCTAGAATGGTGTTTACAAAAACTCAATGACATGGAAACTGCCGATAATAAAATTTGCGATGAAAAAGTCAGGCTATAGAACTGTTTTCAACAATGGATATAAAGAGAAAAGGGAAGCTAAAAATCAACATAAAAATGCTAATACAGGACTGTGGGATTGCGGGTGACTTTCTTTGTTTTATTTATTTATTTTTTTTACATTTTATGGACCATACAAGAATAATTTCTAAATTTAAAAACTTTAATGCTGTGAAATTATATTAGATACTTTTCTTAGCTCACATTTAGCCTTAGGCTAGAACTTCGACTTTATTAAATGGGAAGATAACCATTACTTTAATTTTGTTTAGGCCACAGAAAATAAAGATGATAATGAGTTTTTAGACCCTGTTTCCCTAAATGCCCGAGAATATTTCAACATTCATCTGTGGTTGAGGTGTCGCCTGGCCCTGGTGACTGCGTTTGTCTCCCAGATTCGTGGCATTGGAATCGTAAAAGGTAAAAATGTTTCCTAATTGATGTTCCCATAAAAATTAATTTTATACAGGTGAAGCAGTTTATTGGGATATATTTCATTGTAATGTTCACATTCTCTTTCTAGCTTGATCTGTTTCCAGAACTTAAAATTCAGGTTATTAAATGAAGATAATCATTGATGCTAGTCCTTTGTGCTACTAGAAAATAGCACCTGAATTACTGATATATGCAAAACAGCAGGGAGACTTCAAAATACTTTGTCCTGCATCTTCTTATCATATAGGAAGGTGGCTGAGCTTTGGGTGCAAAGAGTTCTGATCTTGGAGCTGCCCAACCGAGGCTCAAAGGCCTGACCCACCAATTACTCACCAAGTGTCTTGACCACATCTTTCAATCGACTGTGCCTCAGTGTCCTGCTGTGTGACATGGAGATAATCCTGCTCCATAGGATTATTGTCAGAATGAAATTGGTTAAATTTATAGTCTGAGATAATAGCCTGACAGATATAAGTGATAGTTCTTGCAGTGATTAATAATTATCTACTTAAAGGCCTAGAACTCACTGCATTTGCTTCAGAATTAGGTTATTTCATGTACTATTATTATTACTTTTACAGCACTGGAATATCTTAAAGCCTTACCACCCCCCATTATAGAAAATTTCTTGTCTGTGTTTCATATTGAGTCTATTTTGTTGTCCATCTCGCTATCTTCTTGTTCTTTGGCCTTTTGTGGTGTTCTGGTGATGAACACTGGCAATGTCATAAGTATATGTCTTTTTACTTTCTCGATGCATTTTAAATATACCCTTGTTAATCTTAGAGAATGACATGACAGATTGTCTGAGCCTCATCCGGGAAGTGTGTGAGGAGGCAAAAAGTGCAGAAGACACAGAGCTACAGGCTGAATTTCTGATGCAAGCTGTGATCCTTGGCCTGCAAGAAAAACACTTAAAGGCCAACATCATCACAAACCTTCAGGTAGGAAGGAAGCCTTGCTCATATTTATATTTAGGAAGGATTCCAGTCAATGTAAAAAGAGAGTTTTAAATTTCGTTATGTACTGAATATGTAATAACATGGCCAGCTCTTGTTTCATTGAATTGGAAAAGGTATTGACAAATTAAATACTTTTATTTTAAAAGGATATAGTATGCTTGCTTGAAGGAAATGAGCTTATATCTCCCCGATCCTGGTTAACCCTGGTGAAAAGCCTTGTTCTGCTGGATGACTTAACAAAAGCTGAGACATTCAAAGAATATCTCACTTCAAAAATAGAAACATTAAAGTTTTTGACTCAGGCTCACAACATTCTTATTGAACAGGTAAGAATGCTTTTGTATCCAAAAACTTAGAATTTATTTTTCTGTCTTCTTTCATATTTTAAACTGCATTGAATATTTGTTCATTACAGTGTTTTTTTTTTTATAGATGCTAACTTTTGGAGAAACAATTGAATTTCCTTTAACAGACACTGAATATGCAAATCCATTACAGCCTTTGAAAAACATCTATCTTCCTCATGTTATGCTATTGGCCAAAATAAAAATGAGAATCGGTAAGAACATTTAAACATTGGTCGTACTAAAGTAACTGCTATACAATTTTAAGTTATTTTTCCAGCAGGCTATCATATGAGTACATTTAAAAGGGGCACTATTTGCTGGGAATGGTGGCACACACCTATAATCCCAGTACTTGGGAGGCCGTGACAGGAGGGTTGCTGGTTTGCAGTCAGCCTCAGTGACTTGGTGAGACCCCTGTCTCAAAATAAAAACTGAAAAGGGCTAGAGTATAGCTCAGAGGTAGAATGGCTTCAGGGTTCAACCTCCAGTGCAAAAAAGGGGTGGGGATATTTATGAAGACTTAGGCTCCATTTATTAAACAGTTTTTGATTATTTACCATGAATCACTTTATGATGAATGGATGGTCTTCGTGTCGGAATAAAGTATAAAGGTGATTACAGTAATTATTAATGTGTAACTACTTGCTTTGGACTACTGCATTTTTCCAGTTAATCATTTCAATTGATATTTTATCCATATAGTTTACTTTAAAATTATTATATGTGTTAACATGTGTTTTTAAAAAAACAAACTAATCCAAAATACAAGTATATTTCTTTAAATAATACTATTTTTGTCTACTCAATTACATCTAGTTTCTTTAAATTTATGATAAATTGATAAAGAAGATTTGAGGGAGGAACATGAAAAATGCATGATGTCTTTTAGGTTATAATTAATGCCACTAAATACCATTATCTTTAAAAATACTTAATATTAGCAAACAAAGAATAATTTTAAATGCATTAGCCCATTTTGTCCCATCATTTCAGATGTGAAACATCTTTCCATTTCTTTTATTTTTTTGATACTTGGAATGGCAACCAGGGACATTGCATCTTTTAGCTACTCTCCTAGCCCTATTTTGTCTTTTATCTTTTCTTGCTAAGTGGCTGAGGGTCTCACTAAATCGCTGGGGCTGACCTCAAACCCATGATCCTCCCATCTCACCCTTCTAAGTACTGAGATCACAAGCATATGCCACCATGCCCAGCTCTAGTTGTAGAGCATTTTAAAAATCTTAAATATAGTATGTGGATATGAATATAATTATGTCAAAAAATAATAATAATTATATGTTATCAATTGTGACTTCTAACCTATTGTATTGTGCTTATGTCATTTTCATGAAAATATTCGCAGAATTAAAACCATGGGACTTAATGGGTTAACAAAGGTAGTATTCTTTAAGCTCTAATAACTTGTTTATAAAATTTTATGACATGAACCATATCTTATGAATCTGGGAATTGTTTGAAGTGCATGTATTTTTATGAAAGAAGGTGCCTTGAAGATACAGCATCTGTGTTTCTTCATATTACACTGGTTAGCACCTTAAGTAGTAGATTTGCTGATGATGGTATTCTCAATGCCAGGTGGATGGCAAAGTCTTGGAACAGTAGGCCGACTGAGGGCAGGTGGCGGTGCCCTCTCTGTGGCGAGTGCTCCCTAATCACCTGGGCAGAACTCCAGCCCCCCCCTCGCACTCCTGAGGTGTTCCTCCTCTTCAAAGCCCAGCCTCTGGGCCTCGTTGTCCTTCCCAGGGACCGTGCTTCAGCACTTTAACCCTCTCACATTCCTCCCATCCGCCTCATGTCTTTTACCTCCTTCTCTTAGTTTGTGAATACGTTCAAATCTTTGTCAATAAAAAACTTAAAACAATGAGGAGCATCCCTTCTGACTGCTCACACCCAGCACCAAGTTTCACAGGTGGACTCTGCTTCCTCCTCCCCTTTCCTCTCCTCTTACTCACTACTTATCCTGCTCCATTCTCGATGAGGAGACCAGAGAAACTGCTCTTGATGATGATTAATTGCAATTCCATTGTATACATTTCTGACCTCACCCCTATGGACTGCACGGCATTTGACATCACCAACATCAATCACAACTTTCTGAAGCTCTGCTCTCTTGACCTTCAGATTTCTAGGCATTCCTTCTCCTGATTTTCTTCCTCCCTCTCTGGGTCTCTTGATTATCTCTCTGTGTTCTCGCTCCAGAGTCTCTTCTTTAAGTCAGTGTTCTCCACTTATTTTTGCCCACAAGGTTTCTTATGACATGGTTCAGGCCTTCCCGTCCACTTTCCCTAGTCACACTGAGGACTCCAGGTGGTGGCTTGCTTTAGACCTTTGCACATGCTCTTTTCATTGTTGAGAACAATCTGCCCCAGAGAGTCCCTTCTCCCCATACCCTCTCATTGCCCCTCCTCCTACACACATACACACACGCACACACACACTCAGACACACACACTCACTCACACACTCACACACTCCCTTCAACTCTGTATCTTTCAGACCTCAGCCACATATTATGGCCTCTCGGAAGCTTTTCCTACCCTCAAGACTGGGCTCAGTGCCCCACTCTTCCACGATTGACTTTTCTTATTGTAACAGTCATCAGATTGGTTGTTAAAGACAGTTTTACTTATTTGAGGCCTTCATTATATTATGAACTTCTTAAGGTAACAGTTCTGTTTTGTCTACATTATCTCCCGGGCACCTGGCACAGTGACTGATATTGGTCAACCAATCATGGTGCTTTCAGGGAGTTCATTCATCTAGTAGCTACTATGCCACCACTAAGAAAGATGCTGTAGAATGATTTTTATACAATGAAGAGATGTCCATATTATATTGGGCAAATGTACCAAATACTCATTATGTGCATCAAGACGCCAAGAGAAAATAAAGGAAGAAGAATTTATACCAGATGCTTACAGAGCTTCTCCTTGCCTGGGTGATTAGAGATGATACTACTTTTCTTCTTTTTCCTTAGCTTAGCTTTCTTTTTTAAGTCTTCCATAATGAACACACATAACTTCTGAAATAGAAATGATTTGCTCAGGAAATACGCTTTCATCAAGGTACAAACCTTAGGAAAATCAAGCAGTTCGCACCTAGCACCATTTCTGGCTGAGTAATTTATAAATAATTGAAGTTTATTGCTCATAGTTCTGGAGGTGGAGGGCCAACATCAAGCTTTGGTGTCTAGTGAGTGCTTTCTCTGCTTCATAAATGATGATTTCTTCTACAGGAGATAGTAGAAGCCTTGCTCAAGCCTCTTATATAAGGACACGAATTCTATTCCCAGTGACTCCACTTCCATAACCTAATCACCTGCCAAAGTCCTCACCTCTTAATACCATCACGGTGAGGGTTTTGTTTCAACATATGAGTGAGGGACACAAACATTTAGATAATAGCATGGAATAATAATGACACTTGCCTTGTAAAAGATAAAATGAGAAAAAATGCCTGTGTCAGTGTGTAGACTATAGTTACTAGTAAGTGTTCTTATTTGTTAGTCTGCTTTTTTAAAAAAAAAAATCAGTGCAACTAAACATAACTTAGAAGAAGAAAGGTTTATTTTAGGGCTCATAATTTCAGAGGTCAGCCCATGATCGGCCAGCTTTCAGCAGGAATAGCTGGGGACAGGACGTTAGGGGATAGGAAAGAAGGAAAAGCTGCCCTTAGCCCATGGTGTTGGGAAGCAGAGGAGGGGGAAAAGTGACCAGGGACAGGGGGAAGGGTCCAGGCCACACCCCCAGTACCCATCCCTTCCATCCAAGTCCTACCTTGGAACTTAGCTGTATCTGCTAACATTTGAGCTTCTCTGGGGAACATTTTAAATCCAAACTATAACACTATTTGGGTGTATATGTGTGATACTGAGGTTAAACTTAGACATGATTTACCTCTGACCTATACCCTTTGGTGGTACTGGGGATAGAACCCTTTTATATTTTTTTATATATTATTTGGAAACCGGGGCTCTTAAGCCAGCAAAGCTGGCTTCGAAGCTGCACGATCCTCCTGTCTCCACCTCCCAAGCACAGGGATTATAAGTGTACGCCACCACAGCTGGCCCCCAGCCCCTTTTTATTTTATTATTTTGAGTCAAAATTCACTAGGTTGCTGAGACTTCAAACCTGCAATCCTTCTGACTCAGCCTCCCAATTACTGAGATTACAGACATGTGTCACCAGACCTGGCTCAAATCATAACACCATTAATATTTGTATGTCAAGTTTGGATCTGTCTTGCATGTCCATTATTTTTCCCTTAGAATTTCCTCTGGGGAAGCAAGGTGGCAGTCACTGAAGCTGCCCTTTCCCTGGAGCTCACAAACATTACTTCCAGCTCTCTCCAAGCTGCTATCTCTGATGTTTGACCCAAGAATTCCTGCCTCTGTTTCTCAGTCCTTTGTTTAGTCCAGGGTGCAGAGAAGTGGGCACCAGCTCTGCGTGTTCACACCCACTCTTCCTAGGACCTGCCGCCTCCTGTTCTAGCAGCTGCGGTCAAGAGAGGTCAAGGTTAGATTGTATTATGAAAGGGAGACCAATAAGGGCACACCCAAGCAGTCCTCTGTCCACAACATTCCCTTTATCTTCCTTCAGCTCATCCCTTTCATTATTAATACTAATCATTGTTATTATAAGATTGTTATCATATATGAATTCCATTACTTTACATAAATTCTTTCACCTCTGTATTGTTAAAGTTCCTCCTTCACAGAGCTAGCCTGGTGTGGCTGGCCTCTCGAGCTCCTTCCAGCTCGCTGATTTCACGAGAGTTATTCTTCTGCATTTTAATCTATGATTTGTTATATTATTAGGACATTTGATTTGTACATGAGCTTCAAGTACAGACTGTGTAAAAGTAAATGCAGGCTCTGCTTTTCTGACTTGCTAATCTCGAAGATGTGTCGCCACTCAATGACAATTCTGTTGCTGCTTTTTAGACTCATTTGAAGCTGAACAGCTTGCTTTCTGGGGTATTATATTAAATACAGACTTTAAAAACAAAACCAAAAGCAGCCTTTCTGTCAAAACAATGTCAGTTTCACAACTCTTTCACAGAGTGGATGTTTACTGAAAAAAGGAACACTTCAATATTATGAAGCCCAAAGTCATCTGTGACTTGCTTTCCTGACATTTTTTCTTTATAGTATAGAATATATCACAAGAATAAAGGCACTAAAACTTTTTTCTTTGTGAAGACCTCCAATAGAAAGGCATTTTGAGGTTATTTTCATGAAATAAAATAAACATTATAATTCCTTAAGAGCATTTTCTCATTAAAAAGCTTCCTTATTAGATAAAAGTTCTGGATTACTGATTATAAATAGTGAATAAACATTACTTAAATTTTCTATATTCTTTCAATCAGCAAATGTTTGTTGAGGGTCATTTGTGTGCAAAAATAACACTGGGGAGCCGGGCGTGGTGGGGCACGCTTGTAATCCCAGCATTCGGGAGGCTGAGACCGGAGGATCGTGGTTTGTGGACAACCTCAGCTACTTAATGAGGCCCTCTGCAACTCAGTGAGACCCGGTTTCAAAATAAAGAATAAAAAGTAGGGCAGGGGGTGTAGCTTGGAGGTCAAATGCCCCTGGGTTTCATCCCCAGACCCGCAAAAAAATAAAAATAAAAAATAAAATAACACTGGGGAGTAGAGATGTAATTGGGAACCAGTTGCCATCTCTGTCCTCCAAGAACCTATCATCTAGTGATGAGGGGAGAGAAAATAATCACGAATTTCTGCAGCAATTCTAATCTTAACGAAAATTGAGACAATAATTCAAATACTATTATTATATATTGATATTATATAGTAGTTGTATATATTATATATTACATAGGTCTATATATATTAGTATACATATAATGTCTATATATGCTAATTGTATAGTGTCTAAGTATATTTACTAGTGTATATAGACATATACAATATATTATACTACTACTATATAACATATACTAGTATATATACACTATACTATTAGTATATAGAGACACATATAACAGTAGTATAATATATGCTACTACTAGTATGTATGTGTATATGTATGCATATATAAGTATACCATAATGATCTCTGTCTTATTTTAGTGAACAGCGGTGGTATAATTTGAAGCAATAAGTAAAACATAAAAGTGGGAGATATATTGAACCATGAAGTCTTAATGAACAAATGGCACTAGCATATCTTCCATTTTCCTTCTTGCCTGGGATCTAATCACAATGGGAAATTGTTGGGGTTAAGATTATAGACTTAAGTAGCAATGTTCTGGTGCCTGGCGTGGGCAAGGTGTTGGGAAGGGTCTGGGCTGGTGGTCCGTTTTGGAGGTGTTAGGTGACTTGCATGATGGCCCTCCACACTCTCCTGTGCCTTTTGGAAGCAAGTAGGCAGTGACTTTATTTCCATCCTGCTACCATCCTGCCTGGTCCAGGGTTAGGGTTCAGTAACCTCTCCCTGGGGCTGTGAGGAAATATTTTTTTCTCCATCTTGCTATCTATATAGCATATTCCTAAACTAAAAATTTACAAAAAATACCAGGTTAAAAAAACAACAACAACCTTTTGATATCTTTTGGCATCTTGGAATTAAAACATTCCAGAACTCAAAGGGACCTCAGGCATTGTATAGTTCTTCTGTCTCATTGTTTCAGAGGAAGACACTTAAGACCCCAAGCTCAGTGGGGGAGGTTTAAAGACTCAGGTGACACGGATGCTCCAGTGACTGGCTGGGACTCAATACTTCAGCTAGAACCAAGGATCTGTATTCTGCTATCCTATCGTGCCTTTGTTTCTATTCCTTTCTTGTATTTATTCAACTGTCCCATCAATATGGTATTTTACCCACTTTTTTTCTAAGTCTTTATTTCAACCTTTTTCTTCCTTAAAATGATTAAAGACAAGGTGATTATCACCTATTGTCCTAGACAGCCACACTCTCTGGAAAGCCTTCCCTGACCTTTCCTGATTTGGCCAGGGCTCCTGTAACCTGCTACCACAGTATTCTGTATTTTCCCTGCCCACAAACAGCCACACATTATTTTGACTTATGTGCCTGGCTATTCCTATTTTCCATTCATCACTAAGTCCCAGGACTTTGCTCTGAAAAGGCGAGTCTGTGCTGTAGTGTAGGGTTTGGGCCCCGAGGCCAGACTGCATAGGTTAGATTATGGCCCTGTTGTCTCCTGGCCATGTGACTTGGGCAGGTTACATCAATCTTTCTCAGCCACTGCTTCATCCTCTGTCAGCTGAGGATACCAGTGGTACCTACTCAGCTCTGCGTCTCACATGAGTGATGCAGGCTAGGTACACGAGAGGGACCTGGCATGTGGGAAGCATTGAATACATCTTAACTCTTATTCTCTTTTCTCATTTTTATCTAGTGTGTGAGAACCTAGAAAATATTTGCTGAATAGACATCTGTTTATCTATCTTTGAGGTTACATAATTAAGAAAAAGAATGCTTCCTCCAGCCAGCAATCCTGTGTTACATTAAGTGAGGATGGGGCCATATAAGGATAGCATACATCCCTTGTTCATAATGGGTTTGCTCTCTCCTTGGGATGACAAAAAATAAATAAATAAAAGCAAACAACTATGGTAGTAAGAAATAGAAATAAAATTACTGCTTATTAATCAAATTTTATTGAGAGTGACATAATCCTCCCAGATTTTTGCCTATTAATAACTTCATCTTAGGAGCATGGAACCTGTTTTGTAGAAAATCATAAAATGTTAGGACTGAAGACGGCTTAGAATATTATTTTTTATTTTAAAAACAAGAAAACAAGTTGAAGCCATGAAGATAAAGTCATTGTAATTCATCAAAGTATTGTGTATTATGTTTTCTTAAAATATTTCTTGGAGGCTAAAAAAATGAGAAGACCACCCAGAGTTCTTTTTCTTGGTAATGGAGGTTAAACCCAGGGGCATTCTACTTCTGAGCTATACCCCTAGCCCTTTCCATTTTCTTTTTTGAAACAGGGCCTCCCTAGGTCTTGCTGCATTGCTGAGGCTGCCCTCAAGCCTGTGATCCTCTTGTCTCAGCCCCCTGGTACTGAGATTCCAGGCATGTGTCACCATGCCCAAAGGTCTGAATAGATGCTATTAGATGAGTGAAGAATGGTAACTTGGAAGTTTGCTGTGAACGCCGTATATTTTATTGTTTTCCTCCAACCCAACTGTTTTTGTTTTAGGACATACATTAGCCAAACAAGTATATTACAACAATAAAAAGAAGGAGTCCTCAAAGTGGTTACCTGCTCTTCATCTTTTTGAGATAGCTTTGAGGCTCTGTAAGATAACAGCTACAGAGGAAAATGAGGTGGAAGCTGAAATCCTTTTTCAGAAAGGTAAGATACATTTTTGGTCAGAGCTATGAAAAGTTTATAGGTTTTTTCCCCATTAACAATAGGCTTCATAACTATAAAAAATACAGATTTTACAAAAAGCTTGATAATGACAAGACACAAAGAAACCTCTGCCAAATTCAGCTTTAGATAAAAAGAATGCTGACTTTAAGTTCATGTCTAGAAAGAGAGAAAGTATTACTACTCAGCTTCTTTTATAATTATAGTTGGACGTCCCAATAGAAAGTTTCATGTTTGACCAAAAAAAAAAAAAAATGTCAGCATCAGCCAGTCTGTTCTAGATGACATTACTTAAATGATAGCTTGGAAGATATTTTTTCTGCATCATTTCATAGCCTAGCTAAACATTTTGGTTAAAAATAGCCATAGCAGGCCGGGCGTGGTGGCGCATGCTTGTAATCCCCGCGCTTGGGAGGCAGAGACAGGAGGATCACGCAGGTTCGAAGCCAGCCGCGCGCGCTGGCTTAGGAGACCCTGTTTCCAAATAAAAAATGTAAAAATAGGTCTGGGAGTGTAGCCCGGAGGTAGAAGGGCTTCCAGGAACCCCAGTACCACCAAAAAAAAAAAAAATAGCCGTAGCACACCCCTACTCACAACGTATATGCAATGCTTATTTACATAGTGCATTCATATGATTTTCTTGTGGCCACTGTAGCCATGAGAAAAAAAACAACAACCCAAGAGCTAAGCTATTAGAAAATCAATGAGGTCCTATAGTTATAAAACTAATGTCAGTTCAGTAGTGCTGGGCACAGTAGAGCAGGTCTGTTATCCCAGTACTTGGGAGGCTGAGACAGGAGGATTGCGGGTTGGAAACCAGCCTCAGCAACTTATCGAGGCTCTCAGCAATTTAGTGAGACCACATTCTCTTTATCCATCGTCCATTTGATGAAACTCAGATTTATTTTGTACATTGGCTATTATGAATAATGCTTATAATAAACATAAGAATGCAGACTTTTTCTGTGATACCTGTGACAAAGGGGAAAAAGGAAAATAGTTGTAGAAAAATGGGATGAAAGATACAGGTGGAAGGAGAAACACAAAGTAAGGAAGTAGAGAGGAAAGTGTGATAGTAAGACCAGTTGTGTTGGGGGAACTGAAAGTGTCTTGACTCACGTTGCCTGAGATTCGTGGAGAAATGAGCAGCCGGTCTTTTCACATTGGCTCATCGTTCAGCAAGAGGCAACACACAGGGCAAAAGGACAGGATATCCATTTTTGTGAATATCCAGCATGAAATATTTGTTCTTAAGCCCAAAATGAGAGAAAAAGGAAAAATGTCTTTGTTATCTATTGTTTTTCTCTCAGGCAAAATAGAACGTCAGATACTGATGGAAGAGAAATCCCCAATCCTGCAACTGGAGAGTTTGTTTGAAGCTATACAACTAAGCTTGAAAAATGATCAAAACTCAGGGTAAAAACATGTCTTTCCATTGTTGTGGCCGCAGGAGTGAGCGGGGGTTCTTGAAGGCCGGGCTAGTGCCCGGGATCCATCTGTCCACAGAGTTTGCTGACTTGCTATTCAAGCATTCCGCTCTTGGCTGTGGCCCAAGATCTGGTAACAGTGGATAATGCCCCCGGTCACAGTGGAACGGTGACTGGGAATCCTTTCTGGCCTGTACCCAGTTCTTCTGTCAGTCTCAGGATTGTGGGGGCCTCCCCTGGACTGTTTATTATCTTCCAGCCAAAAGGTCCTCCCTTAGATGTAAAATTGTTTTTAGGAGGAATTTCTGTGAATATTCATTTTGGTTCTCAGCACCAGGGCTGGCCATCTTTATAACAATCACTTCAACACTGAGGGTAAGCCACTGTTATTGTGAAGGTACTAATCCAAGAGACCCCAGCTGCCAGGTTTGATAGTAAATGAACACACTTGGCCCATACCATATTACTGCATAACTCTGTGTGCCTTTTTTGACTTTAATTAGTGTAGAAAGGAAGGAGGGAGAGAGGAAGGCAAAAAGGGAGAGAGAGAGAGAGAGAGAGAGAGAGAGAGAGAGAGAGAGAGAGAGAGAGAGAGAGGTGTGTTTTTTAAGGCAGGTACCTCTTGTCCCTGACCCTTTTCTTTTAATGCCATGTGTGCTGGGATATTCCAGGTTTTGATGTGGGATGCTACCAGCACAGGACAAGGTAGAATGATGCTCAGCTCTATTAAAAAGCTTCCATTTTAGAGGAGGAAAATTCTAGTATCTGTGGCCAAAAGTGCTATGAGAAGAAAAGTATGAGTTTGGGACAGATGCTGGTTTTGCCTGTTTATATCTGTTACTGTCTCAGATAATTTTAGCAAATGATGTAAGAGATTGGGTGGTAAAGCTGTTTAAGAAGTGTGATGTTGTATCATTTTAGATTGATAAGAGATTCCTACCTAGAGATGGCCTTGCTGTATTTTCATATGAAGAAGCCAAAGAAAAAAGCTTCAGCAACACCATTAGCACCTAAGGTAATAGCCAAATATATGTGAAATTATAAGTTAATTATCTTCGATCTTGCTATTTTAGTAACACTGTGCTGTTGAAATAATCCAACATTTTCCCGTGTGACTTGGAGAAATTCATTACTTCATAGTCACACTTGTCTGTCTCATTGGACATTTTACATAGGGCTCTGGAAATTAATTTATTTAGATGTTTTTGCTTGTTAAAATTCTATAAGGTTGTGTAAATACCTTAAAGCCACAAGTTATTACTAATGATCAAGAAATCTCAGAATCCAGTCTTGGTGGTGCATACCACCAAGCGTGTAATTCCACTACTTGAGAGGCTAAGACAGGAGGATCACAGGTTCAAGGACAGTTTCAGCAGTGCAGCAAGACTCTCAGCAACCTAGCGAGAGACCCTATTTCAAAACAAAACAAAAAATAAAAAAATAAAAAGGCCGGGCATAGTGGCGCACGCTTGTAATCCCAGCATTCGGGAGGCTGAGACTGGAGGATCGCGGTTGGCAGACAGCCTCAGCTACTTAGTGAGGCCCTCTGCAACTCAGTGAGACCTGGTTTCAAAAGAAAGAATAAAAAAATAGGGCAGGGGGTGTAGCTCGGAGGTTGAATGCCCCTGGGTTCCACCCCCAGCCCCACCAAAAAAAAAAAAAAATTAAATAAATAAATAAATAAATAAATAAATAAATAAATAGGGCCGGGACATAGCTTGGGAGTAGAATGTCCCTAGGTACAATCTCCACTAACACACCACACCACACACACACACACACACACACACACACACACACACACACACACATGACATCGCAGAATAAAACAACATAGTGAAACAGATGGACAGGTAAGATGTTCAATCCTGACGTGGCCTACAGACAGCTGACTTCTAGAATCATTCCTCTATTCCTCATGCATCTACTGAGCATTTACCATGACCCAGGCATTATCTAGAGGAGGGTGATTAAGCCATGTCCAAGATGAGTCTGGTCCCTACTCTCATGGACTTTACCTTCAGTAGAGTAAAATAGACTAAGCAGGCAAAAGAAGAAAGTCAGAGGAAGAAAGGTGGGAGGGGCAAGCAGGGAAGAGGAGAAGGGAAGCGACTGGGTAGTGAAATTTACTATACAAAAAATGTGTGGGTGGGTAGGATTGTAAGTGAATGTGGCAGATGTTTTACTCTAAGTGGGGTCTGAAGGATAAGGAGGGAGCCATGCAGAATTTCAGGGGAGTAATGGTCTAGGGCAGTGCTCTTGCACATCTCCAACTAGGGGTCTGGACTTTGGTCTTTTGTTTTTAATCTCAGGATTGAAGCCAGGGACATGCTACCTCTACACCCCCATCTCTATTATTTTATTTATTTATTTATTTATTTATTTATTTATTTATTTATTTATTTATTTGAAACAGCATCTCACTAAGTTGCAGAGGGCCTCACTAAGTAGAGGAGGCTGGCCGCAAACCTGCGATCCTTCCTGTCTCAGCCTCCCAAGTACTGGGATTACAAGCGTGTGCCACCACGCCTGGCTGGAAGTTTGGTCTTTCTAACCAGCTCCCAGGTAATGTGGAGGCTGGTGGTCTTGGGCCACGCTTGAACACCATGTGTCTAGGTGGAGGGAGGTCATTGGAGTAAGAATAAATCAGATGTTTTAGATGCCAATAATATTATTTTAAAAATTCTGGTATATGTTTAGGTTTCATCCTTACTGAATAATCATTTGACTCCCTGAGAGATATTTTCAGAGAATGTTGGTATCCAATCTCTTAATTTTTGAGACAGCATAAACATGATTTAAAACCTTTAGGCAAATAGGCTCTCAGTCAATTGAATTATTTATATGACTATTGCCTTAGGTGGATAGCACCTTTTTTAAAAAATCAAAATAATTACAAACTAGAAAAAGTTTCTTTCTGTGGTATGATAAACACATTTATTTGCAGAAAGAGAAAAATACTTTTCTTCCATAGCAAGTGGAAACATAATACAATGGTACAACAATAAAATATCAATTTTTTTGGCCCCTATAGAGAAGTGTTTATAATTAAGAGCATCAATGAATTAGGATTCAAACAAAAAGAATAGTATAATTCCATGCAATGGAGTCATTATTTTTTATATATCTAGGTTTGTTATCTAGTAAAATACACATACACTCACATACATATACCACACATACAACCCACCCCCCCCCACACACACGACCACCCCGTTGTTTCACCTTTATGTACTGTCCATCTCTCCATATAGTAGTGGTTTGGGTTTGAATCCGGCTTTCTGACATCCCAGCTGCGTGATGGGGGCCTTTTCATGCCTCGTCTTCTCACCTCTGAAATAGAGCTGATCATGCTCGCCTTTTAGAGTGATCAGGAGAATAAACAAGGTTAATGGACTTGCCGCTGGGAAGTACTAAAAAGCAGAAACTATTATCCATCATTATATAACTTTAGCCAAATATCTACGTTCTTTCTAAAGTATTTTGTATATAGTAAGTAACCAGTAATTCCTTACTGGTCAAGTTGAATTGACTATTTTTTGCGGTACTGGGGATGGAACCCGGGGGCATTCTACCTCTGAGCTATACCCCTAGCCCTATTTTTTATTCTTTATTTTGAAACAAGGTCTCACCAAGTTGCAAAGGGCCTCACTAAGTAGCTGAGGCTGGCTGTCTCAGCCTCCCGAATGCTGAGATTACAAGTGTGCGCCACCACGCCCGGCTTGAATTGACTATTTTTTTTAACCATTTATTTATTTGCTCACTAATCACACGCTTTTCCCAGGCCTAGTGTGCTGGGAACATTACTCTTTCCTGAGGAGCACAGATCCTGGCAAGGAAGAGGCATAATTGCCGTGCGATGTGATATGGAGCATAAACACAGGGTGTCAGGGTGGAGAAGTGGGGCAGAGTGATTCAGCTTTGAGGGATTGCTCCAGGCTCCACAGATGACATGAATTTTTCAAGACTGAGTGGGATTGTTCAAATTAAGTGGGAGGAAAAATAGTCCAAAGAGACAGAGAGAGGCAGATGAGCATACATTCATTGTAGAAAGACTTATAGAGGTATAATTGCCATCTATGAAAGGAAACTATTTTACAACCACAGTTTACAGTCATCTGCTATCATCACCATCCAGTTTTAGAACACACCATCGTCTGAAAAAAGATCCCTTAGGACCATTTGCGGTCATTCTTGTCCCCCTTTCTCGCTCCCTAAAACCACTAGACCATTTTCTTTCTTTATAGATTTGCCTTCCTCAAACATTTTCCATAAATGGACTCCTATAATATATACTGTTTCGTGCCAGCTTCTTTTAGCTCATATAATGTTTTTGAGGTTCACCATGCTGTAACATCCAACAATAGTTTATTCCATTTCATTGCTGAATACTGTTCTATTATATAGACATACTATGGGTTTTTTTTTCTATCTATTTAACAGTTGATGGACATTTCAGTGATTTCTTCTTTTTGGGTTATGCTTAATGCCAATTGATGTTGTCCTCAAGTTTTGGTGTGGATGTGTGTTTTCAGTTCTCTTGGGTATATCTCTAAGAGTGGAATCGCTGGGTCATAGGGCAAGTCTAGGTTTTGCCTTCTCATGATCCATCAGAATGTTTTCCAAAACAGCTGTTGAGGCTCACATTCCTACCAGCAGAGTATAAGTGTTCCAATTTCTCCACACTCATGGTGACCCTTTTTAACTACCTTTGTGAAGGTTGCCATCTTAGTTGGTATAAATTAATATCGGCGTGGTTTTGATTTGCACTTCTCGGATGGCTAATGATGCTGAGATCCTTTTATGTGCTTATTGTCTATTTGTATATGTTTTGGGAAATATCAGATATATGATTTGCAAATATTTTCTCCCAGTTGTTTTTTTTTTTTTTTCAGTACTGGGGATGGAACCCAGGGGCATTCTACCTCTGAGCTACAGTCTCAGCCCTATTTTTTTTTTTTTAATCATTTACTTTGAAACAGGGTCTCACTGAGTTACCAGGGACCTCACTAAATAGCTGAGGCTGTCAGCAAACTGCGATCCTCATGTCTCAGCCTCCTGAATGGTGGGATTACAAGTGTGTACCACCGTGCCTGGCTCTGGCTTGTTTCTTCATATTATTAATAGTGTCTTTGGAGAAACAAAATAAAAGAATAAAAGTTCTTTTAATTTGAATAACATTCAACTTATTATTTTTCTCTTATAGACTGTACTTTGGGTGGCATATCTAAGATTTCAAAGTGTACCTGATGGTGTCATTTTTCTCTAAATCTCCCTTTGTGGGTGTATTTGTTGTCTTGGTTACTATGGCTTTCAATAAGTTTTGGAATTGGACAGTGTCTGTCCTCTAATTGTGTTCTTCCTTTGCAAAATTATCTTTTTTTTTTTTTTGAGTACTAAGGATGGAACCCAGGGGCATTCTACCTCTGAGCTACACCCCCAGTCCTATTTTTTATTCTTTATTTTGTAACAGGGTCTCACTGAGTTGCAGAGGGCCTCATTAAGTAGCCGAGGCTGTCCGCGAACCAGACCCTCCTATCTCAGCCTCCCAAATGCTGGGATTACAAACGTACACCACCACGCTCGGCTTATGTCTTGGCTACTTTGAATGCTCTATATTTTCATATACATTTTAGGACCTGCTTGTCAATTTCTGAAAAAAAATAAGATTTTCGTGGAATTGTGTTGATTCTTTAGAAAACTTTGGGGACAATTGCTGTCTTAACAATTTTTTTTTTAAGTTTTACAGTTTCCAAGTGGGAATTATTTCTTCTTTCGTATAGCTCTCAGTTAATTTCTCTGAATGATGTTTGTCTTTTCACTTTTCAGTGAAAATCTTCTGTATGTCTAAGTTTATTGCTATTGTGGATAGAACTTATTTTCATTTTCACATTGTTTATTGCTAGTATATAGAAATATAGTTGGCTTGTGGGTATTTTTGAGTTTTGTATTTTGTGGTCTTGATAAACACATTTATGGATTCTAATTGTGTTTGTGTATGTGTGTGTGTTTCTTAGAATTTTATACATAGAGTAGCATATCTTCCATAAAAGCACTTTTACTTTTTCATTTCCAATCTATTTGCACTTTCTTTTTTTTCTTTCCTGTTAGTGTAGGTTATTCAATATTGGCATCTGCCACTGTATTCTTTCCTTAGCCCAGATATTTTTTTTTTTTTTATTCTGAGCTAAACCTCCTCAGTAAAGCTTTCCTCTCAATTAAAAATTGCACCTTACCTGGCACAATGGTACACATTTGTCTGTAATTCCAGAACTCGGGAGGCTGACAGAGGAAGATTGCAGGTTCGAGGCCAGCCTCAGCAACGTAGGCCCCCAGCAACTTAGCAGGACCTTGTTTCAAAATAAAAATAAAATAAAATAGGGTTGGGGGTGTAGCCAAGAGTTAGAACACCCCTGAGTTCACTCCCTAGTACTGTAAGTAAATTAAGTAAGTAAGTAAGTAAGTAATATAATGGCTTCTTTCTCTTTTGAATGTCTTGGTCACTAATTGTCCTCACATGGCAGTTATTTAATGTTATTTTGCATTCTTTATTCCTGGAAATAAACATTAGTTTTATTTCCAGGATTTAAGTATGTTAATTACTCAAGCTTCCTCAACCAGTAAACGGGCAAACACTACCCCAGAGCCAAGTATTCCTGTTACAGCTAATGACTAGGGGGCCTTCAGGAAGCAGGGCTGCCTGCTTAGCTCCAGCCCCACCCGCAGCTCTCAGGCTCAGGAAGGTCCTGTTGCTCTCACACTTTCTGCCTCAGTATCCCTGGACTCTCTGAGACAGAGGCAAAAGAAAGATATGAGTTTTGTTATTATTTGTCTTGCTTTGCAGTTTTCTGACTATTAAGGCTCTAATAGTTATTTCTATTCACATTATTTAAATCCTAATAAAATATTTTATTTTATTAAAAAAAATTTTTTTTTTGCAGGTCTGGGGATGGAACTCAGGGGCATTCAACCTCCGAGCTATAGCCCCTGCCCTTATTTTTATTCTTCTTGTTTTTTGAAACACAGTCTCTGTAAGTTACGGAGGGCCTCACTAAGTAGCTGAGGCCGTCTGCAAATCACAATCCTCTGGTCTCAGCCTCCCAAATTCTGGGATTACAAGCGTGTACCACCATGCCCGGCTCTAATAAGTTATTTTAAATACTTATTTTGGTTATCTTTAAAAACAGAAAGCAAGTCGGGCGTGGTGGTGTATGATTATAATCCCTGTGCTTGGGAGGCGGAGACAGGAGGATTGAGCAGATTCGAAGCCAGCCGAGCTAGTTTAAGAGACCCTGTTTCCAAATAAAAATATAAAAAAATAGGTGTCTGGGAGTGTAGCCCAGAGGTAGAAGGGTTTCCAGGAACAAAACAACCCCCCCCAAAAAAAAACAACAGAAAGCAAATCCCAGGTTGTTACTGGCAAAGTTTCTGTTCACTTCTGTAACACTGACTTATGTTTAGAAACTCAGTGTGTGTGTGTGTGTGTGTGTGTGTGTGTGTGTGTGTGTGTGTCCCTATGGATAGATACACAGATATATACTAATGGGAAAAATGTCTTCATTCATTGTTTCTTTTTGTTATTCTATGGAACTTTATAATAATATCGCCCCTTTAATGTTTTCCTGCTTAGAGAAATGATAGAAAATACTTATAGCCGGCGTGGTGGCGCACACTTGTAATCCTAGCATTCGGGAGGCTGAGACCGGAGGATCGCGGTTCGCGGACAGCCTCAGCTACTTAGTGAGGCCCTCTGCAACTTAGTGAGACCCTGTTTCAAAATAAAGAATAAAAAAAAGGGCAGGAGGTGTAGCTCGGAGGTCAGATTCCCCTGGGTTACATCCCCAAACCCGCAAAAAAAAAAAAAAGACTTATGAAAAACCTTTGTATAATATTATTATTTCTGACATTTTTACCCATAGTATGGTCAGTCTGTAGATCCTCCATTGAAATAGCACTTGACTCTACCTAAAGGGACATTTTTATTCATTTGTTACACAAACCATATAAGCTTATTATAGAAAATGAAAAAATTATAAAGATAATTCAGTCATCTTTAAGATGGGATACTTGCTGCTAGCAATGTTACTGCTTGCATGTACAGGGAGACAAATATATGTATGTACATATGTATATAATATATACGTGTATACATATTTTTTGAAAAGTGAAATCATACTTTGTAAACAATTTTATAACTTATATTTATCTTTTCTTAATATATTTGCAATATCTTATAGATAAATTATTATTTATAATGGCTATATAGTATTCTAACAAAATGCCACCTTCAGAAGATGAGGATATATATCAAGGGACTTTTTGATGTCTTTATCATAAAACATTTTAAAAATATTTTTAGCCCCTTCTCAGGAGGCAGAGTTCCATTAAAGAATCGGCAATAGATAAATTTGAAATGTACAATTTATTGGCCTGGATTGCAATAAGAGCTGCCGCACAGGTTGGTGTGATTTTTGTTTCATCTTTCTTTTTACTGCCATATCTGCACTTTTCTATCAGCTGTTTAGGCAACATAATCTATTTGCATAAGAGAAAGGAAAATTTCCCAACATTTGGATTTGTGTTGATTATATTTGTTTGGAAATATTAGAAATGACCTACATAGAGTTTTTAATCTGTATTAACCAGACCTAGCTGTGTGCTTGTTTTAGCTTTTCTTTATTGAAACTAGTGGTCTATGCAGATATCTATATATTTGCCAACTCTCTGTCACAGTTAGGTGAGGTAGCTCATTTAAAGTGACTAATAGCCGGGCGTGGTGGCGCACGCTTGTAATCCCTGCGCTTGGGAGGCAGAGACAGGAGGATCGCACAGGTTCAAAGCCAGCCATGCGCGCTGGCTTAGGAGACCCTGTTTCCAAATTAAAATGTAAAAATGGGTCTGGGAATGTAGCCCGGAGGTAGAAGGGCTTCCAGGAACCCCAGTACCACCAAAAATAAATAAATAAATAAAGTGAATTATATGTTACTTAAATTGTCAAAACTAAGTGATTTGTTTGATTGTGGTATATTTGACATGTTAGGGATCATACACCACTTTTTCAGATTGTCTCTATTTTTTTTATTCCAATGCCTACTGAATGTTATTTTATGAATTCAGTCTTTCACATTATTTACTATTTTAGTCTACTTTGTGCTGCTGTAACAGAATGGCACAGACTGGGTAGTTTAGAATGGACAAAGGTTTCCTGTCCCACGATTCTGGAGCCTGGGCAGTCCAAGACCAAGGGGCCGGCACGCGGCAAGAACCTTTGGAGCCTTATCTCATGGGGGAAGGTTGGAGGCGAGAGTGTGGGGACCAAAGGGCTGACTCGCCTTATACAGAGGACCCACACGCACGATGATTTCTGCGTCCATCCACTCATGAGGGCCAGGCTCTCTTTTCCCGACCTAATCACCCCTAGAGGTTTACACCCCAACCCTGCCCCCTTGGGGATCAAGTTCCCCACACATGGAACACTGGAGGAGTCTTTACCGAGTGGATGATCTCTGAATCAGAAGGTTGGCCTTTGTGATGTCTAATTTCTGCATTAATTGTAGGTCAGCGAAGCTGTACTGGAAGTTAACCTACTTATTGGAAAGAAGAATGCTAGAACTGATAAAGTTAATCAAATGGCATTACCTAATATCCCAGAATTTGCCACTGTGGATCTTTTATTTTCGTATACAGATTATCTGCTGGGTAAGTTTGTCTGTCTATGAATTTTACAAATATCCGATCTATGTGATATGTAATCCAGCTCTAAAGGTTTAATTGTGCTTAGTTGGCTTTTAATTTCTAGGGGATAATGGTTTGGGGGGCCTGCATGGGGGACAGGGGTCCTAGGGTCAGCTGCCAAAACCCAGGGTCCTCCGCTCACGGCACACAGGAGCATGCTACTTATCTGGCTGTTCTATTTCAGGTGCAGGGCTTTGTGAAAAGTGGTATTTCTTAATGTTTATTTATTGGATAGTTTAGACATGTCACCTGGAACCTTTCAGAATGCTCACCTGAGGGACCGTCTCTGATCCCCTCTGATTTAAACTGTGTCTCGCTCTCACACTCCCATAAGGCTCCTTGTTCTTTTTTTCTGGGTTATTTTTCCGTTTCTGTTCCCATTTGAATGTTCGATTAAGCTCTGTTGTTGATTAAATTATCATCAGCTTCCCGAGGACAGGTTCTTCGAATGTGCAGTTACCATCTATAACACATCACACAGTTGCTCGCACAAGGCAGGCATTCAATAGAAATATCTATTAAGCTGGGCGTGGTGGCGCACGCTTGTAATCCCAGCATTTGGAGGCTGAGACAGGAGGCTCACAGTTCACGGACAGCCTCAGCTACTACCTAGTGAGGCCCTCTGCAATTCAGTGAGACCCGGTTTCAAAATAAAGAATAAAAAATAGGGCTGGGGGTGTAGCTTGGAGGTAGAATGCCCCTGGGTTCCAAAAAATAAATAAATAGATAAATAAGTACATTTTTGTTAAGTGAATTAATGAGTGAGAGATTAGTGGAACTTAAACTTGACCTCACTAAGTATGTGTTTGTTTAACTTGTGGCTTACTGATTAGTAAACTGTAATATAAGTCAGATCAGGTAGTAGCAAGTATTTAACATTCATTTATATGTTTGTTTATTAATTCAATTAAAAAACTTATTGAGGGTTTCTTGTGTTCTGAGCACTTGGTTAGGTGCTAAAAAGTAAGGTGGTAAAATATGGCTTTGAGACTGACATCTCAGTAACTTTGAGGCCTTGATTTTGTTTGGCACAAGCTGAGCACTGAACCAAAAGAGGTGATTTTCTCCGCTAACCCAATGGGACAGCAGTGGGGTCCCCAATGCCCCTGGAGTCACATCTGTAGGCAGCAGCTCACTGGGCTGGAGGGTCAGCCTTCCCTCGGTGCTCAGGTCTGAAATTGACCCCTTCCTAAGCTCTTTCCTGGAGAACAGATGACCCAGACTATTATTGTCCCACCTAAAAACTGCCTGACATCAAACCATGAGGTAGACTTTTTACATGGATGCTTTGTTTTCTTGTTTTTATTGCCTTTATGCCTGGGAGAACTTAGTTTCATCAGGTGTTGGGGCCATGGCCCAACTTTGGAGGAGGTGCTAACTCTTCATGGGAGTATCTGTAGATGGCTTCTCCAGGGACAAAGCTGTGGCGCCCACACAGGGCGGCCCAGCAGCCAGGAGGAGCTGGTCACCACTTCCCTGGCCTGGCACTGCTCAGCCACTCATTTCTCCCTGTTCCACAACACAGCCCTTAGAATTACACATTATACTGCCCAGCATGGTGGCGCACGCTTGTAATCCCAGCGCTTGGGAAGCAGAGACAGGAGGATCGTGCTGGTTCGAAGCCAGCCGCGCTGGCTTAAGAGACCTTGTTTCCAAATAAAAATATAAAATAGGTCTGGGAGTGTAGCCCAGAGGTAGAAGGGCTTCCAGGAACCCCAGTACCACCCCCCAAAAAATTACACATTATGGTATTATAACAAAAGTAGTACTCTAATCGAGAGATCTTGACTGCAGTATTTGTTCTGTTGAACCATTTAATTTCTTAAAGTTTCATTTTCCTAACCTGGAGAGAGGGAGATTTAGTCAAAAATCTAAAAAGTTGCTGGTTGTGGTGGTGCCCACCTGTAATCCCAGTTCTTGGGAGGCTGAGACAGAAGGATCACAGGTTCAAAGGCAGCCTCAGCAACTTAGCAAGACCCTGTTTCCAAATAAAGAGGAAAATAGGACTGGGAGTATAGCTCAGAGGTAGAATGCTCTGACTTCTAATCTCAGCACCAAAAAATAAAAATAAAAAAATAAAAAAATAAAAATCTCTCTCATATATATATACATATATATATATACACACACACACACACACACATATACATGCATATACATTTATATAGATTTATATATTTACATAAATGTTTATAGACATTATGTATATATTATGTATATATAAAAATTTTAAGACTATGACTCAAACTTCCTTTATGGCCATTTTTATAATGGTTCCTTATTAATTTTTTGAAGATTGTCTCCTGTAACTTAGTTAATTTCTTGTGCTCTCCCATCTGAGATGGACCCCAAAGCTCAGCGGCTTCTGTCTACAAGGGTTTATCCTCACACTCATCTCCTGTGTTCTGCTGCGGGCTGCACGTTGGGCTCAGGTGTGCTCCTCGGTCATCTGTTGGGAAGCACTGGCTACCTGGGGCATGCTACCAGGGGCAGATACCAGGTGAAAGAGCCAGATCACACAGGCACATTGGGGCCTCTCTTCCTATCCCATCCCACTGGTCACAGCAAGTCCTGTAGCCCAGGCCAGTATAGGGGAGGTAGGAAAATATACTGTACTTGTGGAGGGAGGGAGAGGGATGTGAATACATGCTGAATGATAACTCAGACTATTGCCTATGGCAATTCAGTCGATGGCCAGGGGATGCCTGAGCAGAGTTCTGAGCCTCTGTATGGAAAGACAGGAATAAGGTGCTGCTGTGACCAACTAATGGTGCCAGCCAGAGGCACACAGTAGAGAATGGCATCCCCCAAACCAAAGGATTTGTTTTATTCAGCTGAATAATGTTCCTCTCAATATTAAGGCACATGTTTTCCTGTTCTATTTCAGTGACTTTCCTAGCATATTCCATTTTTTCCAATTTAAATTTTATAACATTAGTACTTCTTAACTATTTTAACTATAAAATTACTAAATTTTAATGTCTGGTCTATTTTGTATTTTGCCTCACTGAAAGAATGATAATTTTGCCTTCCAGTCTTTTCCCGGCAGGCTGGTAATTAATGCATGGTAACAGCTTCCCTTACTTCAGTGTTGGGGTTGGAAGGAGGCTCTGAATTCCCACCTGATGGCCCACAAATGCACAAATAGCAATGGAATTAATATCATGATGACTTGCTAGAGGGAACATCGCTTCATGACGACAAATAAATTTTGATTTTCTTTACATTAGCATAAATTAACATCCAGAAGAAAACCTCCTCACTAATCTTAGCTTTAAACAATACGAGCATTGGGCTATACATGAGGTAGTTAATAATATTCATTATTACGGAGTACAGAGAAGTGCACCAAATATTTCTTTGCTTGCTTGCTTGACTTTTTCTTCCCCTTTGCATTTCCTTCCTTCTTTCCTCCCTCCCTCCCTCCCTCCCTTCCTTCCTTCCTTCTCCTCTTCCTTCCTTCCTTATTTTGATCAAACCTAAGGCCTTGTGCATGCTAGGTCTGGCTCTACCACTGAGCTATACCCCCAGCCTTGTTGCAAATGTTTCTGTCTAGAGGGAAAAAGTCAAATAATACATTAAGGCAGCAACTCTTATCTTCTGTGGGATTCTGTCATAGATAATCAGAACAGGGTTACACATTGAAATATTTTAAATTCACCTTTTAGGAGGACTATGTTATTGAAGACAGCATTAATATGCCAGAAGCCCAGTATACACCTTCCAAACAGAGCTGGGTACAGGCAGGATGATATAAGAGTTCTTCAGAGCATTTTCTTTCTGGGAGAAGTATAGTTTAGAACAGATGAAAATTGACTCAGAGACATGGAGTACCTGGCAGAAGGAGAGGAAGCAAATGTTCTAAAGAGATCAATTTGTCAGAAGCATGATGACAGACCAGTTACATGATATCTGTAGAACAATGGGAGAACCCAATGATGTACCTGGTCCAATTAATTGAGCTGTTCTCTACCTTGTATTCTAGGAGCAGAGACCTTGAAATGATGGTCCTGGTAGTGTAGGACCATCCTTAGATTTAATGCAAAAAATATTTGTTTAATGTCTATTTTGCACTTATATTAAAATATATACAATATTCCTGCCTTGATTTTCTTGTAGCCTTCATAAAACATTCAGCTAGGATAATAAATATTACATTCTGCAAGACACTTTGAATTAAAAGTGACATTTAGGATTAATGGTCCCAGATGCAGCCTCTTACAGGTAAATACACATGACACACAGGAAACATAAATCCATGTCATTCTGAAATCTAATGTTGGTCAACTTGTTGTCAGAATACAAACAAATCTATGGAGCAGAACTGAGAATCACTATTGACCCTTAATATATGTTCTGCTTCTTGAAACAGCAAGTCTTCCAGCTTTGAGAATATGATTTGTTTCTCCCTTACCACCTTGTCTGTGGTTCAGAGATGCAAGGTCAATATCAACTAATAACTGGGAAGCTATTCTACCACTATCTTTCATTCTTCTCCTTTTCTGAGGCACAATTTTCCATAATAACTGGGAACTAGAGTGATATACTACATTCTCAAATTCCAAATAATTACACCACTTATATGTGGGAATGGAAAGAAATCGCCTCTACTAGCAATAGTGATGGTGTGTGTGTGTGAGTATCTGTGTACTACATTATTTCAGAGTTTTCTAGGTGAGACTGTTGAGGCCTGTCGAGAATCAACCTTAGCAAAGCAGATCTGATCAGGTCCAGTGCCTGAAAAAGGCAAGAAATTCCATGTAGAGATACCAACATTGATCCCCTAAATCTGATAAGAGACAGTACCATGAACAAGAGCAAGAGCACACACTCACAGCAAGTGCCTGCCACTAAGGATGAAGAGGCTTTCTTAATTCCATACAGTCAACAATAGAAAACTAGAAGTAACAGTGGCACTGGGGAGAAACATTTCCAAATGGGCACCATGGAGAGCCATCCTGAAGACAGAGAGTAAGATCTGCCTTCCAGGGAAACAGAGGAAACATAATGGGATTATTTGGTCCCCTCAGTAAAGCCCTAGCAGCCAAAGACTGACACACTGCAATAAGCCAGAGGGCAGGAAGTAGACAATGATCAGAATGGCACCCGGTGCTCTGCGGGTGCTCTTACTTCTTTCTTGACTTTATTTCTCCTTTAGTAAAGTCCTATTTAGAGTGTCATGCATATTGATAAAAGAGGCAAGGTGCACAGATGCTTTTGCTTTTTCTAATCTAAACAGATAACCATGCTAGATAAAAGAGAACAAAAATTATTTTAATGTGTAGCTGAGCCTCCAGGAAAGAGAAGCCCCAAGTTACAAAATGGGGGATTTGTAAGCAGGTGTTGAAACTGAGGCCCCCACTGAAGAAGGATTAGAATTAGACTCTTACAGTTGTTACTGGGACTTTGATACCTGTTCATGGAGGGGGCCTAGAAAGACAGCCCTGCTGGTAGGGAAAGTCAGAACCTAGTAATGGCATAAAATTAGGACTCAGAATGGGAATACCTTGCCCACTAACCTGAGTAGATGCAGGGAAACCTACCAAGTGTCTCTACCATTGTGGTTGATAAGAAGCTGCCACGCCCTGCCTCCCTTGGAAGTCTGTGTGACCCTGCACACATGACGTGGCACACTTCAAGGAAAGCAGCCCTGAGGGATGGTTCCTGGTCAGACTACTCCTTGTTCTTGAATGTTATTCTGTAGCTATTGTCTTTTGATAATGAGTCTATTAACTTTTCACACACATGGTTCCAGTGATGCAGGACGAGGTCCTGGAATCAAGACTATAGGAACAGGTAAAACTGATTCCGTGGAAGATAAATTTTCTGGTAATATGTTTGAGCTCTCAGACGCCCCCTGCCTTGCTCCAAGCTATAATAAAATTGGCTAGAAGAAAAAGGGAATTTCATCCCATTAATGGATATATTACAACAGCAAGAAATACTTTAGGAAAGCCCAAAAGAGAACTTAGTCATACAAAAAGCTTAAGCAGTTGAAAGGACTGCTTAAGAACATTATTGGGAATAGGCGGTGGCAACCCTCTAGGGAGAAAAAAGCTAATTGGTACCATTTACTGGAGATAGGGGATAGATGAGGTAAATGAATTTAGAGAAGTTCTTCGATGGATAGGAAATCAATTGGTAAAAACACAGTATGTAGGTTTTTAGTCTTAGTTAACTCCCCTTTCCCATCCTGATTGGCAAATAGTTGTTCTTTTACCAGTTACTATGGCAGGCAAACCCGCCAATCGTTTTTGCTTCTTGTTTTAGATTAATTATACGAATATTGTACTTGGTTAGCAAGATCAGGGAGGTTTGAAGTAGCTTATCTTCAGCTGTTCTTTAACTTCAGAGACCACCCAGATTTCTTTATTAGACCTATATGAGATGATTAAATACAATATACATTGTTTTTAAAGTTCTTTTTTCTTTGACAAAATTAATGTTTTAAGACACTTGTGATGCTTATGATGGTGTGGATTTCTGTAGTAATCTATTATACATTTATTAAGTTGTGATCAAATGTGATATGCATTGTCTTTTAAATTTTATTCCTTTTGCATAACTAAGGTTTTAAGGTGCTAGTGATATTTACCTAATGTCTTATAACTCAGTTATTAAGTTGGGGAAATGCAGAATGCAGTACTTTAAGTGCTCTTAACTTCATAAGGTTTAGAGTAACACTTAAGTCTTTTTAAATGGGTTTTTTAATTGCTGGTACTAGGCAGAGGAGGACATGGACAAAGCCTAAGGAACGGAAGGTTCCGAAAGAGTTAAAGGAAATTCTATGAAAGGTCGAATTCTCCAAAACTCTGGGTGTGACTTCTGTCCTTTCTGGAATTTGCCCTCTAAGACTGCCCACCTGCAAGGCCAAGGGGCTGACCTTGATCACAAGGTCTGGGGCTGATCTTAATCACAAGACCAGTGATGTCACAGGTCCTCCTTTTGTCTTGTTTACGATTGGTGATTTACATGTCCTTCACTTAATATCTCACTATTGTCCTTTGGTGTTTACATTTTTCTACTGGGAATTTCACTGGAGAAGGGTATAAGAATCTTGGTTTTGGAAAATAAACTTTGTCAGTTTGCATGAGAGGAGGCAATTGTCTGGGTCAGTCATTTCAGGTTTCTCCCTCCCAAGTCCCGGAGAGGAATCTCCACTTTTAGCGCCATGAACAGGGACCTGAAGGAGTTTATTTGATAAGAGGGAGAAATCGCTACAGAAAAATCCGCTGCAGAAAAAAGCCGAATCCTTCCAAGAACCCTGTCCCAAAGTTCCCAATGCTTCGGCCAAGCTGGTCCGTCGCAAGAAGCCACTTGGGAGAAGTTAGAAACCCACTTTAGTTTGTAAGGCCACTCAGTGATGCAGGGAAGTTAGCAGAAATAACTAGCTCATTTTCCACAAACAACCAAAACCAAACTGGTCTTAAATTTTCTCTGTGACATTAAAGACCAGGAACATTGGCCACCTACCTATAGAAGTTTTCTTCCTTTTAATTAAGTTATTTGAAAAGGCAACTTATTCTCAAGAGTCAAAACTCAAATGGGATAAAAGGATGTGGAGAGAAGTTTCCCCTTGCATCTTCTTCTCAAGTGACTTGGTTCTCAGTTTTTCTCAGAAGCAGTCAATATTACCTGTGTATTAGTTTCCTATTCCCACTATAACGATCACAGATTCACTAGCTTACAATGACACAAATTTATTATCTTGTAGTTTTGGAGTTCAAATATCCAAAATGAGTCTTACTGGCCTAAAATGTTCACAGGGTCACTTTCCCTGGAGGCTTGAGAGTAGAATTGGATTCCTTATCTCTTCTGAGATCCTTGACTCTTGGGCTCTTCCTCTATCCTTCAAGCCAGCAGTGTAGCATCTTCAAATTCCTCTGATTTTAACATTCTCACATTTCAACCTCTAGCTGCCACGTATAAGAAACCTGTGACGACATGGGCCCCATCTAGGTCTCCCGGATGGGTACCCATATACTCATGTCAAGGATAGTTTATAGGCAACTGTAATTTGTCCTGTAACCTAACACGTTATATTCAGTATAGATAACAGGGATGAGACCATCTTTAAGGGGAAGATCTTTTGCCTTCCACAGTCAGCTTCTTGTGTTCCCCACCAGGTATATTCTGGGCCTTAAGGGTTCCATTGTAGAGGTCAGAGTCTACTCCAATTCATTCAAACAGAAAAAAGGCTGTCTTTATAGCTTTTTCGTTTGTGACCAAAGTACCTGACAAGAATACTTTAGAGTAGGAAAAGTTTATTTGACTCAGTGTTTCAGAGGTTCAATTCATGGTTGGCCAGTTCTAAGCCAGAAGCATCATGGCAGTAGGGTATGGGGAAAAACAACTGCTCGTGGCAGCTGGGAAGAAAGCAAAGAAAGAGAGGAAGGGGCCAGGGACAGATGTTCTCAAGGCCACACCCCATTGACTTACCTCCTCCAGCCAGCCCCCCTCCCAAGCTTGCTGCATTGCCAACACATGAGCTTTAGGGGACTTTCCATAGCCAAGACATAATAAAGACATATTAAGGAACTTTCAGAAGTGACTAAGCCATCAAGGGAGCTGATATTTTTTTATTTTTAATAAAAGAAGCTACAGAAGGAGGAATTTGCCTGCTAAATAGGAAGACTCTGCTCTACCTGTGAGCTTAAGAATGATACTATCTTTCAAAAATCCTCACAGGTGAGAAATCCTTGAATCTTGTCTCTCTGAACTGTTTCAAATTTGTATTGTGTGTGAATACACTAAATTTGTGAAATCTAGGAAAGGTGATTTTTTTAATCTTTATGATTTTTTAAGTAAAGGAAAGTGTGTTTGGAAATTAGATATTAAGTAAATAAACATACACTGATGTAATTTTTTTCCCCTTAAGAGTACAAAGAGTACTATAACTGCACAAAACAATGCCCCTTGGTTCTTTTTTATAACTTAATATAAATGTATATTGGTAGGTTTTTTCAAATCAATGCATAAAGTTAATTTATAGCTGTATAATATTTCTTTATATAGATACAGCATGACTAATTTAATTGGTTTCCTTCTTATCGATATTTGGGCTATTTTCATTTTATTGCATGCGTGTGTGCGTATGTGTGTGCATGTGTGTGTGTGTACTCATATATAATTTTGAACATAGACTAGTATCTATAGTGGGTTAATTACCATAAATGAAATTTCTAGATCAAAGGATAATTTGACAGGCACATTTCACAAATTTTACCAAAAACCTTCTAAAAAGATGATTCCAATTTGTACTTCTGTCAACAATTGGTGGAAAATGTTGTTCCCCAAATCTATCTTTGCAAACACAGGTACATTATAAACATTTTTAAAACTTTTGTTGATATGGTGAAAGAAAAAAGGTTTCGTTTTAATTATTGCCTCTCTTAATAGGACTAAGGATGAACATTTCTTTTATGATCTCTGCTTATAATCTTTGATCATCTTTAAGTATTTATAAGGTCTCTTTATTATGGGAACCAACACTTTAACCTGGTATTCTTCATGAATACATTTTTTTCTGATTTATCAGTTGTTATTTAACCTTTTTAATGGTACTTATACCCCATGGAGAGGCTTTTTTATTTCTGTGTTGCAGAAAATTATTAGCATGTTTGTTAATATTCTGGATTTCTATCATAGTTTAAAGGTCCTCCCTACTCAGACTCTTTTAATAATTTATGAAAGTCTATTTGGAATATGTAAAGTGTGTCACATGAATACAAATTTAGTTTCTCCAGATGGATAATGCCCCATTTCTGTACTTTTACTTCCTATTAATCTGTCTTTTCAGGTTTCAACACCAAATCCTTTAAATTTTTAAAATATTTTAGTCTTAAAATAATAAATATAATATTGTTTAGCTTTTTTGGTCACCACTGAGGGAGTAGAAAAAAAGTAGGCAGATAGGGCCAAGGGCCAGAGTGGAAAAATGACATTTTCTGAGAGGCATCCGTTGCTAACTTACTTCAAAAACTTTTGAAAAAAAATCAGACCTCCCAAATATCAAATGATCATGAGGTCAAAAGACTCCTGAGAGTGACCAGAGCTTCACAAAACTCCAGTTGCTCCTGCTAAGCAGTTCCAGGAGAGTCCAGAAACAGCTTTTGGGACCCCAACCAAGGCAAGGAGACTATGGAAATACACTATGAAACACACTTTGCAAATATACAAGCAAATCTCAAAGAACTGCTTCTGAGACTCCAATTGCAAAAGGGGGCTTAGAGAAGTATATAAACCCCGAGACCAGCCACTCTCAATGGTTATGTACTCTGGGAACTCCTCCCTTTGGGAGCTCCTCTCTCTCTCGCAGGTCATGTTGGCTTTGAGAGAAAGCATGTATAATTGACGGCACTTGGCTGGGCAACTCCTGGTAGTTACCAAAAGACACCCACGGGATGTCGAGGCCAAACAGGGCCCCTAGGGTGGGTGGCCTGCACCTCTTAAGGGTAGATCACATGGACTTTGGGAGAAAGCAGTTTGGAATTAATGATGTGTGGCTTGGGCTACTCCCTGGTAGTGTCCAGAAGGCAACTGCCGACTCGGGGTCCCCACGGCCTGCAAGGGTGCCCTGCCTCTTACTCCCTTCTCCATTCTCCTTATAACAAGCTCCCAGCCCACCTTTCCGTTGCCTGCGAATATCATTCTTCACACTTTGTAGACAAAAACCCTGGTAAGGAAAACATCTGTTTCACTCTGACCCAAATGTCCGACAAGGACAACTTAGAGGGAGAAAGGTTTATTTTAGGGTTAATATTTTCAGAGCCGCGGCCATGTTCAGCCAGCTCACCACAGGTATAGTTTGGGTGGCAGGGCTTTAGGATTTGGTGGAGAAAGAAAAGTCTCTCTTAACTCACGGGATCATGTTGAAGAGAAAGAGGGAAGAAGAGTCTAGGGACGATACAGTCCCCAAGGCTTCACCCCCAGGGATCCACCCCTTCCAGCCATATTGCATTTCTAGGTCTGGCTGTACTGCCCACACATGAGGTTTTGGGGAAAAAAAACCTGCTAAAGTGATACTCAACTTTTACAAAAGAATTAATTATAGCACAAAACCCCTCTAAAATGATAAATGTTACAAAGAAAGTAATCTCTGAGATTGAGAAATTAAATTGTTAGACTTTTTGTTCAACTCCACGCAAATAAATTAGAAAAGCTCTACAAAATTTATAACCTTCTGGAAAAATGTAATTTATTCAAATTTACTTAAGTAATGGTTAAAAAAAAGTTAGACAAGTCTATTACTATAGAAGGGATGAAGTTAGGTTAGAAATTAAAACTGAAAATGAAAGTTTAGTAATTTCAAAAGGATAGTAATAGATCTATTACAAGTTAGCTTAAATAACACATTACAGATCTCTTTAAAGTCTGGATAAATAAAAGACAGTTGAACTCATACCTACTTCTGTAGTCAGTCTATTGAAATACAATATTTTGGTTGAAATTGGTAAAGGAAATCCAGCCTCATCTACATGAGTTAGAAAATTAGAAGCATTTTAAGATCATTTTCAGATAATTATGGATATTCTTCTTTGATACCAAACCCAGGTTGTTTCTTAAATGTTAATTGCAGGGAAGACTCTGAAACTATATCATTGGAAGTATTGTAATCTGTTACACTAAAATTCACTAGCTTATCTAGTAATTCCAGTGGATGTTTAGCTCATACATATAATTATACATTTGGAAATTCTTGGTTCCTCAAATTATGCAGAACTTCTGAACACTGGCACATTTCTTTGGACGATATTGAAAAATCAAAAATTGAAAATATCTTCCCTATTCCTAGCAGACAAGTCTAAGTATTGACAAATCTGTGTTGCTAAATGCCAATTTTTCAAAACTCAGACTTTTCCACCTGGAAACTTATATTTTATCATCAACAGCAAATACTGTCAGTTCTTTGCTTTGAATCGAGGCTCAATTCTTTTAATTTTTTTTTTTTGAGAAAATGTTTGCCACCCGCCTAACTCTTAAAACACTTAGTTTATCTTGTCACTTGTTCTTTCAAATAAAAATGACATTTGGGGGGGTGGCAGGGGGAAGGGTAGCACGTTCTGATTTCAACTCCAACTGTGGCCTCAGCACTCTCCCTGGACACGGCCTTTCTCCTTGATTCTGCGGGTCTTCCCACTTCACCACAGAGAACATGGAAAGGGCGGACGGTAATAAGATGAGCAACCTCTGCTGCTTCCTCAAGGATATTCTTAAGTGAAGCTGGCATTTTAGCTAATTTATTCATTTTCCTGAAGAAGGTGAGGACCACCAGCACATTTCCGCACCCTTGCCTCCCTGGGTTCCTGCTGAGGCTCCCCTGTGGCTGACTGTGGCCCTTGTGCCATCCCTGGGGATGGCAGCGGGGTCCTCCTTGGGTAAGCCATGAGATTCAAAGGAGCCCTTCCATACTTTGAGTGTTTTCCTTGCACTATCGCCAGTCATGCCCATAAAAAGAACTCTGCTTTGAATATAGTCAGTGCTAATCCATCAACCAAACATAAGGAAAACCATCAGGTCCAGCTACCTCTATACATTTGAGCCCTTTACAATGCAATTCTGTAGAATTCTGTAGATGAATTATGAACCAAGTCTTCATGTTTGTAGCTATATCTTTAATCCACATTATTCTGTCATTGGCAAGTCCTGTGATTTTGTTGACTGGTCACTCTGTACACGGGTGATTACTGCAAACAGAACTCATAGGTCTTAGACCTTACCTTAAGACATGTGGTCAGCAAGGCCACCTGTACAAAGCTTTAGTGGTAGATAGATTTTTGTGTGCATTTCTCTAGCCGGTGTTATATAATCACTTACTCTGTATGATGCTTTTACATTTTTAGTATGAAAAACCGTAACAAGAATTTTTTTTGGCTCATCCCATGTTACATTTACAAATTTTAATTAATTAATCTATTTATTAATTAATTTTGCGGGTCTGGGGATGGAACCCAGGGGCATTGTACCTCTGAGCTACACCCCCAGCCCTATTTTTCAGTTTTTTTTTTTTAAATTTTTAAACAGGATCTCACTAAGTTGCAAACGGCCTCGCTAAGTAGCTGAGGCTGTCCGTGAATGCAATCCTCTAGTCTCTGCCTCCCGAATGCTGGGATTACAAGTGTGTGCCACCACACACTTTAATTTTAAATTTTAAATTTTTAACTTTTAATTCTTTTTTTTTCTTTAAATTATGAACAATTGGTCTCAAAATGACCCTTGACTTGATGGTCACTGCTACTGTTAAAAAAAAAAAATTGCAGCTAGCCACTAAGAAACTTTGCTGTTTCTCCCTGAGATTTGCCACTACCTGCCTCTCTGTCTCTCTCTGTACTTGATGACAACTGCTGTGGTCATGATCCCACACATTTTGTGGTTTGGGGTTTTAGCTTTTCCATGATTTATTGAAAATAGAATGTGTGCCCTGGTTACTTGTTTTCTTTGTTGTTTGGGGATGATTTATAGGAAGGAAAGAGGACATGCCAATATTACATGAACATTTTAAACTGGAAGGCACCACAAAATTGTTCTCCAGAATAAATGTTTTACTGTGTAATAACAAAAATACAGAAGGAGTAAAAATCATGAGAATAGAGCTTGATTAATGATCACAAAGGAAAACACCTACATAAACATTGCTGGGTCAAGAAATAGATCAAGACCAACATCCCAAAAGTCTATACTGTGCCCCTTTCTGGCCTCCCTTCCTTGTGGTTTCTTAACAGATTAGTTTAGCCAGCTTTTGAATTTTATATAAGTGAAGTAATATAACCTGTATTCTTTTGTTCAACATTTTGTTTGTGAGATTCATCCTTTTGAATATTAAATAACACAATTTATTGCTCATTCTACTATTGATAATAATTTGGGGCTGTCATGAATAATGCAGCTATGAATATACGTGGACGTGACATTTTTATACACAGAGGTATGCAGTTTTATTGATATGGGAAAAAGTGGAATTCATGGATCATAGGGCATATATGTTTTCAGCTTTAGCAGACACTGCCAAGAAGTTCTCTAAAGTGGGTTTAATTTAAAATTTGTCTTGATTACTAAAGACGTAGAACACTATTTCATGTAGTGAGCTAGCTACTGCATCTTTAAAAAAAAAAACAAGGGAGGAACCCCTTATTCAAGAAGCATGCCCATTTTTCTTGGGCGTTTTCTATCCTTGTAAGAAGCATGCCCATTTTTCTTGGGCGTTTTCTATCTTTGTCTTTGAGACATTGAGGTATTCTTTATATATCCTGGATATGATCTTTTTGTAGATGTTATGCATTTCAAATGCCTTTTTCCACTGTGTATTTTGCCTTTTTATTCTGTTAAAGGTATCATTCAATTATGCAAAGTTCATAATTTTCATGTTGCATTAATTTTACATAATGTTTATCTTTTCTTCTTTAGTTTTTTCTCTTGGTGTTCAGCTTTATAAATCTTTTTCTACACACAAAATATGAATGTGTCCTACTTATGTTCTTATTTTTGCTTGACCTCTCACATTTAGATCTATAGTTCACCTTGAAAGCTGTTCTTGTATATAATATGAAACTGCAGACAGGATCAATTTTTTGTATGGATGTACAACTTATCCCAGAACCATGTACTGAAGTGACCATTCTTTTTCACAACACCACAGCCTTACAACTGTCATAAATCAAGTTCCCACTCAGATGAGGAAGTTGGGGGCTGGGAAGGGAAAAAGAGAAATAGAGAGTGACACTCAATAATGAAGTTTCAACAAGCAGCTAATAAACATCAAGATATAGACAAGAGAGATAATAGACAGGAGGCAGCCATTACAGAAATAAATATGAAATGCTTTGCAGGGCTGAAGGGACAGATTAATATTTAATTTGAAAAGTCCTACCATTTTCTGAGTAGCATGTGTGAAAAAAGACTTATGCCTGGACCCCAAATAAAATTTTAAATCACCACAGATAATGAGGAGCCAATGGAAAACATTCCAGAGGGGGAAATGCAGGTCAACTAGAAACTAGCATCAGGATTCTCACCAGACATGGTCGATGCTAGAAATCAATAGAGCAGGGCTTTTGAAGTTTTAAGTTTCTACTAAAATCATATACTTAATTAAATGATGATTCAAGTATGGGGACCCTATAAGGATTCAAATGGTTTGCTTTTGGTGAGCTTTATAAAGGATATTTCTTGAGAATACACCCAGCATGCAAGATTGCACATGAAGGAAGAAAGAAATGTAAGAAGGGAGAAAGGGAGGGGAGGGAGGGAGGAAGAGAGGGAGGAAAAGAGGGAGGGAGGGAGGGACAGGTCATCAATGTTGCTAACTTTTCAACAGTCTAGAAATTCATCAATACAAAACAGAATGGCAAGTTTGTGGTATCAAGAATGTATTCAAGAAGCATGAATGGATTCTAGGCAGCAGACAGAATGCTTGCAAAACTAGAAGATATTAGAAAAAATACAATATTACTTTCCTCAGCAGAAAAAAAAAGGCATTCAGAAATTGAAGCCTAATTAAGGTTCAAGAATTCATAGTCCAAATATGAAGTAACTTAGAATATGACATGATTTAGAGACTGGTATTAGTAAAGACTGTCCATATCATCTTTGTGCTAAGAAGTTTATTCTTGGTGGGTCACAAGATTGAGATATTTGATTGACCTTTGTGAAAGAAATTTGTTCTTAATAAAGTGAACAGTTATTATGCAGTCATATTTTAATTATTATTTATTGATTTTCATCTTAGAGACAAAACAAAGACAGTTTATTGTGGAGATAGGACAGAATGAAAATGTTATCAACTTTGAAAATAAAAAGCCTGAAAGGAGAAGTATGTAAAGGGGTAGACGCTTGTAGGTTACAATGTAAGACATCAAGAGATTGTCTCACTGGATATGGTGGTGCACACCTGTAATCCTAGTACTTGGGAGGCTGAAACAGGAGGATTTCAGGTTGAAAGCTAGCCTCAGCAACCCAGTGAGACCCTGTTTTAAAAAAATAAGAAGACTTGGGGATATAGCTCTGAGATAGGATGTCTCTGAATTTAAACCCCAGTATAAGAAAGAGAGAAATGGAGAGGGAGAGGAAGAGGAAGAGAGAAGGGGGGGAGAGAGAGAGGGAGAGAGGGAGAGAGAGAGAGAGAGAGAAAGAGAGAGAGGGGGAGAGAGAGAGAGAAAGAGAGAGAGAGAGAGAGAGAGAGAGAGAGAGAGAGAGAGAGAGAGAGGTGGGGAGAGAGACACTATTTTCTATTTCTATATTTGGTGGAACTAGAAAAAATAGCTTTTTAGAACATTGTTGATATGTAAAAAGGGAACTGAATGTTACATAACTCTAAAAAGTTTGAAGTACAAAGAAATGGTTGTGTAACATCTCATCCATCAGTCAATGAAGAAAGTCATAAATATGTTTTCTAAAACTGATAACTTAGGAAAAGTGCTATGAGGAAATTATTTTAAGAGCGAAAACACTAACCATTAGAAGACCTGAAGTACAAATGACTAAAAATGCTTTCCTTTGGGGAGAATTTTATTTTTGATCATGGAAATGTATGATGAATATAAGCAACACATTGAAAGATGCTTCATGTCAAGTTGGATTGCTTCCAGGAATGCAAATGTAATTCAGTATTAGAAAACCTATTAAACTAAAGCCGGGCGTGGTGGCGCACGCTTGTAATCCCCGCGCTTGGGAGGCGGAGACAGGAGGATCGCACTGGTTCGGAGCCAGCCTCGCTGGCTTAAGAGACCCTGTTTCCAAATAAAAATATAAAAAAATAGGTCTGGGAGTGTAGCCCAGAGGTATAAGGGCTTCCAGGAACCCCAGTACCACAAATAATAAAAAAAAAAAACTATTAAAGTATATCTCTATATTAACTGGTTAAGAGAGAAAATATTTATCATCTCATATAGGTGCAGAAAAATTCAAATGTTTATGAACTTAAAACTAGAAATTATAGGAAATTTTCTTAATTTGAAAAAGTTACAGGTGGGAGAAAAGCCTACTGCAGTTATACACAATATGCAAATGCTAGACACTATTCCCTTTAAAAGCAGAAGCAAAAAAGCTTATTCACAATTGTTCTGTAAGTCCTACCCTGAACAATGATATAAGGATAAGAAATAAGGAGCGCAAGACTGGGAAATAAGATAAAAGCCATCATTAGCTAAGGCTTACTTATGCAAATAACTCTCCCCAAATTATAGAAAATAAGAACATTTAGAAAGGCTGAGAGATATAATACAATATATTTTTAAAATGTTACAGAAGATATAAAATATATAAACCATCTAGGGACTAATCTAACAAAAGTTATAAAACAAAAAATTATAAGATTTGAGTGACAAAGGTAAAGCATACCATGTTTACAATATGGAAGTCTCAATATTGGTAAGATACCACGTCTAAAAATGACTTACATATTTGATGTTGTTTCAGTAATAATTTAAGAAAGTTTTACTTAAACAGATACTAAATTTTACAGGGAAAAGCAAAAGACAAAATCGAACAAAAATAGGTGAAAAGGTGCTACCTCGTAATTCTACTTTCAGGCAATTTGTGCACTTATGAGCCTGATAATATGTACTCAACATTTCATAGCATCCTAGCTGGGCGCAGTTGCGCACGCTTGTAATCCCAGCGCTTGAGAGGCTGAGACAGGAGGATCGCGCAGGTTCAAAGTCAGCCTCAGCTTCTTAGTGAGGCTCTCAGCAACTTAGTGAGACCCTGTTTCCAAATAAAGTATAAAATAGGTCTGGGAATATAGCCCGGTGGTAGAAAAGCCCCTGGGTTCCACCCTCAGTACTACCACAAAAAAACAATAAAAAATCACAGCATCCTTATTCATCATAGCAAAGACAAAAACAAAGCAAAACTAGAAAACATGAACATATCCATCAACAGTAGAATTGATAAATAAATTGTAATATACTTATTTAATAGAATGCTATATTGTGATGAAAATTCAATGAATTAGAGCTATATTCATGAACCTGGATAAATTTTAAAAACATAATCATTAATAAAAAAGATACATATACTTGTAATTTCTTTACCTCCACAGTTCTCAAAAGATAAAGTTAACAATATATTATTAATTATATGATATGTACTATACATATCTAAAGGCTGAAGAACAGCTATGGGATTATTAAGACAAAATTTAAAATAGTGCTTATTTCTGAGAGATGGGTTTAGACACAGAGAGGGAAATAGGATTAGAGAAGGTTTACAAGGTAGTTGAAAAGTATTGGGAAAAATTCTATCGGGTGGTAGGTACATGGAAATTCATTTTATTATTCAAGAAACATGCATAGGCCATTACTCAAAGAACATTCTATTAGTCTACATTTCTCTCTTTATCAGAGACAACTATTATTGTAATAAAATATTATATGTATTTTTTGTCTGTATACATAACACAAAGAATTGTTTTGAGCTAGTGCCTTCAAATTTATATAAATGGAGAGATCAGACAGGCACGGTGGCACATGCCTTTAATTGCAGTACTTGGTTAGGCTGGGTCAGAAGGATTGCAGGTTCAAGACCAGCCTTAGCAATTAAGTGAGGCACTCTGCAAATTGGTGAGACCCTGTTTCAAAAAAAAAAAAAAAAATAGGGCTGGAGTGTAGCTCCATTCCATCCTCAGAAACACACACACACACACACACACACACACACACACACACACACCTTATATGAATGGTATCACACTTCTCATGTCATCTGGAACCTGCCTTTTGTTTTATGTTTTTGAGATCTCTCTAAGGCCATTCTTAGCATGCCCATTTAAGAAGAGAAAAGTAATACTTAGGGGCCAAAGCACAGAAAGATTCAAGGTCACACACTGGTGAACAGTACTGCTGGGCTGTAAAATGAGAATCCACATTGTATTTTCTTTCTTGTAGATTCATTCCTTATAAATGACCTCAAATGGATAGACTTCTGCTCACTTTTCTTTTTTTTTATTAATTTATTTTTTAAATTGGTGCATTGTAGTCATATATCAATCACATTGGAGTACAAGACTTGAGAGGATATACAAGCACACATCATCCAATTAGCCCTCCTCCAGCCCCCATCCCATTCCCTCCCCCTCCCTCCATCCCACGCTTCTTTGGTGATTTACTTTGATACATTTGTTTATGTACCTCCTGCGTTTTAAAGAAGCTCCGTCCTCCAGTATTACATACCCTCTGATTGGTCACATTAGTTGCTTCAATATAGGGCCCTTTCTATAGCTCAACCTCTTCCTGTTGCCCTTTTCCTCCTAGTTATTGCTGATTAAGAGAAGCATCTGATTTATATTTTCTGTGATATTTTTCTGTGCATGCTGCGTTGCAAGTACCGATCCCACTCTTGATGGTCCCAGTAGTGGCCTGGCTACTCAGTGGACTGATCCAGACCTCGCTGGCTCAAGCAGCAGCCTTGCCTCATGGGAGGCCCCAGTTCTGGTCTCGCTGGCCCCTGCACCGGTCTAACCCCTAAACTGGCTTTGGTCCCGGCCTTGGAGGCCGCAGGAGTGAACTTGCCTCACGCCAGGCTCCGATGCTCGCCATTGGCCCCTGCACCGGCCTAACCCCTTGGCATGATTCCAATCCCGGCCTCGGAGGCCCCGGCACTGGCCTAGCCTCACGGCAGGCTCCAATGCCGGCCTCGTTGGCCCCAGCACCGGCCTAACCCCTTGGCAGGTTCCGTTCCGGGTTAGGAGGCCCCAGCACTGGCCATGTCTCACAGCAGGCTCCGATGCTGGCCTCACCTCACGGCAGGCTCCGATGCCAGCCTTGCTGGCCCCAGCACCGGTCTAGCCCTTCGTTCTGCTCACTTTTCAAAATTTTCCTCTTTCAAAACTACAAAACTTCCATGAACCTCTTTTAGCAGGACTTTGCATACACAGAAGAATGGCTATATTTTTAGCTGTCTTGGATCCAGCCAAGCTGCTGCCCCAAGAAGCTGCCCTCGCAAGTACTGTGTGGCTATTCCAGTGTGTTCAAATTATAAATAATGCTTATTATTTTCATATTTTAGTGTCTGTCAATTCCTGAGGGATGTACAGTGGTATTTATCTTAATTGACACTTCCCTGATTTTTAGTGCTAAGAGTTTCCACTATTTGGGTTTTACTTTTGTACCTTTCCTTTTCTATAAATTGCTTGTTGAAATTGGGTTGATGCAAGGTGTCTAGACATATTAGAGGCAAATGATGCATATGTGTTCTAAATGTCTGCCCCCTATCTATAGTTAGTCTTTTAACATTATGTTTGAAATCTCTGTGATCAAAAAACATAAATTGAGTACATGCTCCTATATTAGTCTTTGCTTTATACACTGTGCTTTTTTTCTCTACATAATTGTTTGTAAGAAAAGCATGACATTGCATTATAAAAAATGATTTTTTTTTTTACTTTTAGATAACTACCAAGTTGCCTTCCAGACTTACTCTGCATCATTGTCCTTAAATGATGAAATATATGAAAGCATAGATGGTAGAAAAAAGACTCAGACTAAAGGGGATCTCACATGGATCCTTCTCCTGCGCTACTATATACACCTGCAAAGAATAAACAACATGAGTAAACTACTCGGTAGGTTTTGCTGTGATAAGATGGAACAGATTGCTTTCAGATTTTGTCTTAAGTCATGTTTCTTAATTAGAATTATAAAATACTTTTCTGGGGTGGGGGAGATGGGACCTTGCTGTGTTGCCCAGGGTGGGCTTGAACTTGCGCTCCCCTACCCCCAGCCTCCTCAGTAGCCAGCCCATCTCTATATTTTTGACATCTTTCTGCGTGAACTCACATTAGAAGATGGAAATTTCAGTGGTTCTTTGCCTGGAATACATAGAATTTTAGATAGAAAGCATTGAAATGTAATTGATTTCTTTAGAAATTCTATATATTTTATTTTATATATTTGAGAATGTTACGATATGAAGGAATTTGGAAGCTTCTTAAGAATGCCAAAGTGGTCCATAGCTCAAGATATTATGAGTCAGTGACCACAATGTGACAGTTTATAAAATGAATAGGATGGAATTTTGGCTTTAGGGAGAGAGCGTTCCAGTACGCAGTCTGTGAAAGAGAACAGACGCATGACGAGGAGGGGGATATTTAATCATATGCAGCCTTGCTGCTATTGTTGATTTTCCTTTTCTTTGAAAATCACTATTTACAGAATATCTAGAAAAATTGGTAAAATCCATTTTACATCAGTCCGTCTCATGATTTTGTGACAGTGTATATTACTGCGTCTTATCTGTGTCCATGAAGTCAGCGGTCCAGTGTCTCTCATCAGTAAAAACAACAACAAAAAAACCAGTTTGACCCAAGGTCTTTGCTGGGGAAGTCAGCAGAGCAAATGGGCTGTCACTGAGGGAGCACAGCTCTCAGGAGTCACCAGTGGGATAAAGGAGTACGCAGAAGTGTGCTAGGGCTAAGAGGTTCATCACGCTGGGGGGTAGGGCAAGGCCAGGTCAGGGGGGAAGGTCATGGACATGGGCCAGTGCAGCCAGTCCCCATTACACCCTGCCCTCTGAGCCACGCTCACCTCCCATCTCACCTGTGGGTATTTAACACATCAAACACCCATGCTTTGCTCATTTTCTCCTCTGGCCTCTCTTAGAAGCTCCAGGACAGCTCGTAGGAAGCAGGAATTCCACGTACTCAGGAGTTACTTGCAACTAGTGAGGTTAAGGAACTGATAGACAAGCATCTGTCCTCCCTCCTCCCTCCCATGGGGCCTCTTCTCCGTGGCTGTGCAGAACGTCCCCAGCAGGAGTGGACCCTCACCGCCAGTGGCTGTGGCCCGTTCATTTACTCACCCTTATTGCCTCTTTGCTTTTTCCCTGTCTCACATTTCTCATTTCTTCATTTGTGCTCCTTGAAACCATTTCTCAATTAAGCTACCTGCATCCACGTTCTTGCTTTAGGTTCTGTTTTGGAGGCATTCCCCACCAAAAGATGGTAGACAGAATAACTAACTGGTCATTACTTAAAACTGGAAACAGTGTCCACAAGTCTCTCTGAAACTGTTTTTTTCCCCGTGTCTAGAAGCAATTCCATTAGTATGTAAGCTGTACGAATGGAGGAAGGTGATTGGCAGCCCCTAGTGGGCACGGGGATGGTGTCAGAGCCCGGAACTTCTCACTCCTTGACAGTAGAAATGAAACCAAGCAAGTGTGAACCCCCAGGCAAGGGTGGGGGCGTCACCTGGAGAAGAAAGAGAGCACTGCTAGAAAGAGAAATGAGCCCAGCCCCCCAAACAAAGCAAGAGACAAGCTTTTATTCATGTGTAGGTGTTGCAAGGGTGGCCTGTAATCTGGGAATTTTTCTACTGTTTCTGGAAATGGTTTCAAAAGACCTTTTCTGTGCAAATATCTTGTCCTATTGGGCTGTTAGAGCTGCTGAGAGAGCATAGGGGTGGAGGTGGATGAAAACACATATCATGATTTTAAGAGTTAATAGGTTAAGGAGCTGGGCATGGTGGTGCACACCTGCAGTCTCAGTACTTGGGAGGGGAGTGTGAGACAGGAAGATGGCAAGTTAGAGGCCAGCCTTGGTGACTTGGGGAGACCCTGTTTCAAGATAAAAAATAAAATTTGGCTGGGGGTATAGTTCAGAGGTAGACTGTCTTTGGGTTCAATCTCCCATACCTCAAAAAAAAGGGCTAGGAGTTTGTGGTAACCCCAGCAGTTTCATCTAGTTTATTCTTGGAGATATTATGGCAAAGGCACCCTGGCTTTTACAATGCACCTGGTTCCTGTGGTGGATAGAATTGTCTGCGGAGGTGGGTAAGGAAATACGCAGACCATCCTTTTAATAGGTTATGATTTAAGACCTTTAAAGTGCCTTTATTCCTGACCGTATCAGGGGTAAATAGGATAGTGGGTAGTATGCAAATATCAAAAATACTGAGAGCATTCTGTTTTCTAACAGCCTAAATAAAAGTCTTTTTCTTTTGTAAGCATCTGCAACACCAGTATCTGGAATCTCCTTGCCAGATGATACACTTCTCACGTCCCTTTACAACATGGAACTGATTTTGCGCCAAAAAGAAATGCATTTTTTTCTTAAAAAGTTTCTACAGCTCTATTCTTCTTCTTGTATTGATGAATTTCCAAAAGAACTTCTTCAGGGGCTGGAGAAACCACCTCTTTCAGAAAAAAACGTATGTGAATCATCAGCCAAGGTAAGATTGTAAAACATTATTTCTCTATTTAAAACTTAAAATCACCCTCATATTTCTAAAGGAAGCACTCCAATCTCTGTGCTGACACAATGATTTCTAGTTCCCCAGAGTTCTTGGGAAAGCTCATTTTGCCAATCATGTAGCCCGGTTTTCAGGACAGTTCACACATCAAATGTACTTCTTGTTCTCATAAATCTTCAAATTATCTTGTTCTCATAAATCTTCAAATTAACTTTTCTATATTGCATACACACACACACACACACACACACACACACACACACACACACACAGGAATATGTGCCTGAAATGAGTATTCAACAAACATATGACTGTGTGTGTGTGTGTGTGTGTGTGTGTGTGTGTGTGTGTGTGTGTGTGTGTCTGTGTGTGTTGTAGTCTGGGAATTTAATCTAGAGACATTCTACCTCCAAGCTACACTCCCAGCCCTTTTTAATTTTTGTTTTGAAACAGGGTCTCACTAGGTTGCTGAGGCTGCCCTCATACTTGCAAATGTCCTTCCTCAGTCTTCCAAGTACTGGGATTGTGCCTGGCTCAATAAACATTTGTTGACTGTGATTTTCCAGAGCAACCCTTCAGTTGTAGTGGTAGAAAAACTAGATAAGGCATAGTCCCTCGCATAGTCTTGTTAAGGGAATAGAGAAACAGACCGAAAGTGAGACCAAAAAATGTTTCATTATTTCCAAGATACTACTTCTTTTTTTTCTTTTGGTGGTACTGGGGTTACTGGAAACCCTTCTACCTCTGAGTTATACTCCCAGACCTATTTTTATATTTTTTATTTGGAAACAGGGTCTCTTAAGCCAGCAAGACTGGCTTCGAACCTGTGCGGTCCTCCTGTCTCCGCCTCCCAAGCACGAGGATTACAAACGTGTGCCACCACGTCCAGCTCCAAGATACTTCTAAAGAGAAAACGACAGGGAGAATGTGAAAACTCACATATATTAGTTTTACTTTCAAGAGTATGTAAGACTGATTGGCAAATGATAGATGAAAAGGAATTATCAAGAGAGAGATGATGGGGTGACAAGGCTTATCACCACAAGAATGGCGAGGAAGAGATGGCTGTAAAAGATATTGCTTAAGTAAAATAAAGACACCAACAAAACAATGTGATGGCTCTTTGGAGATGGAAAGATGGGAAGAGGGGTTGACCGGAGTGAGTTCTTTCATTCAGATATCTGTGGTCATTGGAACCTATGATACCGGCAGTGGATTCAGGGTAGAAGAGGGAGCGCCTCTATGGAGGAAGCTGGTATGTTCTGCCTTCTAGACAGAGTCAGATTCCAGTAGATACTTCAAGTGGACAAAGTACACTGTCAACTTCCAATGAATGTTTGTGAAATGAACAAATTGATTTATTTGTACAGAATTCTTTCAAACTTGCAACAAGTTACTCATTTATTTTGAATGATCTCTACTTTGCCCTTCTCCATCTAGCTCTTTAATTTTTATAATTATAGACTTACCCTTTGCAAGCATGTCCCTGTTTCTGTTAGCAACTCTCCCAGAGGAGTGATCTGAAAATATGGCTTGTTCCAGAGTAGGACCTCATGAGTCTTATCCTACAAGAATATAGCAACTTTATGCTCGGTGTAGGTATTTTTTAAAAAAAATCACTCTTTTGGACATTCTCATGCTTCTACTCTAGAGAGTCAAATGATTGTTGATAAATTGAGGTGAGAAAGTTGTGTCTGAAGGATTGTTAAGAATTGAGTTAAAAGAAACCATTGCCCACTGGGTTTATGGAGTTGGCCCCAGGGCAATGGATCACTTGAGAAGATTTTTCGAGTGATTTTCCTTCCTTTTCTGGACACTGGGGTATTGTGGCAAGTGTTATACTCAACACCTCATGTTTCCTACCCAGATTATAAATCATTTGAGAAATAAGAGTCAAGAGTAAGATAGATTGGGATTTAAAAATGAGTAATGAAGCTTGTATTGTAGGATATGGCTTATAGCTAGTGGTGAATGGTCTCCCTAGTAATAAACACCAAAATAGAAAGATTCGTCAATCTTGTCATATATTATTGGGTCATTACAGGCCTCTCCATGTGAAACTGGCTCCTTAAAAATCTGTTTCACGAAGAAACAGAGATTGTTCATCCCCAGAAAATGTTCACTTGTTCCAAATTTAACAGTCATAAATAAGTCTGCCTTTGAAGAAGGAAGGGGTGAGTGGGGAAGTGGACAAGCCAGGAATCTAACATTAATGTCTGGCTGCCCACATGGAAGGAGACAGTCGATGTGGAGTAAAATTATTCCCCATCTAGCACCAGATTATGATCCATCCCTTCTAGGAATGGGAATGAGATTTCAGCTTCAGTCAGCATTTTCACTGCTGTAACCGAGAGAGAGAGAGAGAGAGAGAGAGAGAGAGAGAGAGAGAGAGAGAGAGAGAGAGACACAGACAGACAGACAGACAGACATGCACATACACACAAACAGAAACACAGCACACACATTTCCAAGGCCACACCCCCAGTTACCTACCTCTTCCAACCACACCCTACCTGCCTACCTCATTCTTCATCCATCTATTAATATGTCAGTGGATTTATCCACTAAGCTAATGAGATTGGAACCCTCGTGATTAAAGTGCTTCGTCTTGGGATATTTTTGCATTGTTAGTAATGAACTCTTCCAAGGGGACATTTTACATTCAAACCCACAGTACGTCCTTTGAGGATTGCTGCCATGTGCTGCAGACATCTCTGCTGTTTTGAAGTAGGGAGCAGGCATGAGAAGGCCGAGAAAGTAGTTTTAGTGAATCTATTCTTGTGGTTACTGAACAAGACTTTGGAAGCTAATTTGTGTGACTTCTTAAAAACTGTTCTGAAAGGAGCCCTGAAGATGTTTTCGTATTAAGGGCAGCCTCTTATTACCCAGTTCCCAAGGGTGAAGCTCCAAAGGCGCAGCTTTGAATACACCGTAAATACACGTGACGTTTCTAATGGCGGCAGCGAGTTGTTTCGCCCCGTTTGCTCTTTTTTGATATAATTAGTGTAACACTCTCCCAGGATAATCAGCTCTGGAGATCCCTGTCACTTGCCTGACAGGTGCAAGCTACCTAATCATGTGTTCGTTTCACTGGGGTAGACAGCTAACGAGCATAAAGCCTTTTTAAATTTTTTTTATATAAACGCCAAGCTTGGCTGATTTCTATAATAACATTTTTGAGCCTTTAATCACTCAGGAGGCTATTTCAATCAAACTCTTTCCATAATTTAATACTGCAGCCTACTGTTCCCCCCTCAAAGAAGTAGATGCTTTTCCAGAACAATCACCGTTACATTGTTAGGTGATGTGCTCCTCGGTTGTATGAATTTGCACGGCCTCAAGTTTATTGGAGCTTTGTGATGGAAAAACAAAGGTGCCACGCAAATTACACGAAGAATTGCCCCCCCCTATAGGCGATGATTACATTGGAACACAGAGGTGAGCCACTTGTGCTCTTAGACTCTGCCTCGGACAGTCTGTACAAGGTCAGATATCTGACTAGTGTGAATCGGTTTGTTGTTCATCGGACTGTGGCAGCCTCGGGTTCACTGAGCAAGTAGGTCTGTTGCTTTATTCCTTTCAAAGAATAAAGAAAGCATATCAAAGATACTTAGTGTATAACATGTCAATTAGCATATGCAATTAATCACATCGGCAACTAGATATTATAGTATTTTTAAGATAACTAAAAGCTAAATACATATTTTGATTTTTATTTATGTTAACAATTATCATTAGACCACCATGTTATTTAACATATATTGAAATAAAAAATGTTTTTTTTATTTTCCTAAGCTTACATAAGTATTAAACATAAATTATTTGCTCAAATCATTATTAGAATCTCAAAAAGTTACTCGGATATAAAAATAATGAGAAATTGTTGTTTTGAATCAGTTATTTACCTCATCTTTTTATGAAATACTTGACATGGAATTATTCTGAATTAAGCACTTTTAAATGTCTGTTTAACCCTAACAGCCTTGCTTATTTTTAATTTTGGCCATCCTTTAAGTATCATTCATGGTATCAATAAATGAAGATTCTAGTGTATAATATTCTCTTATCATAGTCTCTAGACATTTTTGAAAAGCTTTCACACCTACTATTCCTTGTAGTCAAAACATCTTTCTTTTTTTTTATCAGTAGACAACTCAAAAGGTCAGTGTCTTTCTCTTTTTATTTTACAGACTTGCATTCACAGTCATATTCTATCTTGAATAGGTTCAGAAATAATGGAAGAGACAAAGCCTTATAGAAACACCTACCATCTCTTTCTGACACTGGCATGTTCCCCTTGGTCAGCAAACTTTCAGATGCCTTTGTTGCCAGGAAGAGGGTAATAGAGAAAATTCTTCCCTGCTACCTTGTTGTGGTCTTGGGAATAACAGGTTGATTTTGAAAATTGTTTGCACTCCATTGTAGGCCCTTCTTAGACTTCAGATATTGTTATCACTATCATTTCTCTGCTAGTCTGTTGTTCTGTTGATGCTTAAAAACCATACTTTGCTTTCTAAGATAAAAAAGCAAACTTAGAAAGCAAAGATATATAATTATATAATTAGAGATATCTAATTAAATTATGAAATTGATTACATTCTATATATTTATGTTTTTTGAAGACTTCAGTCTCTGTAACAAAGTTCCATGAAAGAAGTTGGACCCATAGTCAATGAAGACTTTAACTTACAAATCAAACACATTTAGATAATGAAGGAATGAAAGTAATAGATTTTAACCTCTCAGAGCAAAAACCTTATTTTGCGTGTGATTACTGAAAAAGAGACAATAAATTACTACTGTATACTCGGTATATTTACAAATGAATAAACAAAAAACAAACAGAAGATGTTTACTGGAAATAGAGGTGACCTTTAGATTAAAATGGTTGTATGGGCATTATTCCCTCCAGATTTCCCCCTGAAGATTCGCCAAAGTAGAAGAAATTTGCCAGGACCATTGGGATTAAAAGCACGTTTGTCTTGTAGGGGAATCTATTTCATGGCAATCTAGGCTGCTTCAAGATCTACCTTCATAAAACAAGCTAAACCTTCTCAGAGCTTTTCAGTGTAGACAATTCATTCACTTAAAATATGCCATGACTTCATTATCAGATATTGAACTAACACAAGCATTTTTGCTGCTGTTCCCTAGTTATGCCGTGATGGATCCCTCCAGTCCATTTATTCTTTGAAGCTCATTCCCAGTGTATCTTCTGTGGAAATGACATCATCAGAAATGGCAATACAAGCTTTAAACAAAGAACTTTGTTTTCAGTGGTACATTCCTCCCCTGGACAGACCCCCAGTGGACACAGAACCTGTGGTATGTAGGATATTGATAAGAGCTAAGCCTGCCCCTTTGGTATAAAGTTTAACTTGGCCCTTACAACCTAAACAGTAGAATGTATCCATCGCTGAGCTATTAGAAATTGAACAGTGATTATGATTCTAGGAGAGCCTTGAAAGTGGGTCAAGATTTTAAAAATGGAATAGTTGGTCAATATAATCTCTGCAGAGGATCTTTCATATAGAATCCCTTTGATTGCTGCTTTCTTTAAGGAGCGCCCCAGGCTTTCCCCCAGAAGATGTTTGCCACATAAATTTTCTCTGTTCAGCATTTTTGCTTGCTTCTTGTCTTCCATACTGGTCCACTCTTGCACTTCCCAGAGCCTGAGCGTCGTCCCCTCCAGCTGTGCCTCTGGTAGCTTCTGCAGCTCCTTGACTCACGTGGCCCCTGTCAAATCATGAAACCTCCTGGGCTTGCCTCTCTGTTCTCACTCTGCCCCTTCCTCCTGCTTCCTCAGGCTGGAAAACTGCTCCTAACTCTTGGCCAATTATACACCTCTTCCTATTCAGATAAAAGGAGAAACTTCAGCATATCATTTCTCAGGTATACTTAAAGCTATTTTCTCCCTTTTAAAATAGAGCCACCTCTCCGTAGCTGCAAGGAATTGGTTCTAGGACTCCCCAAGGATATCAAAATCCACAGACTCTCAAGTTTCTTTTATAAAATGATGTATTTGCATATAACCTATGTACATTCTCCCACATACATTATATCACCTATATTACTTATAATACTGAATGTAATGTAAATGTTATGTAATTAGTTGCTATACATATTGTTTAGAAAATAAAAACAAGAAAGAGGTGTATAGACAATATCAGTGCCAAGACAAAAATTTTTTCAAGTATTTTCAACCCATATTTGGTTGAATCTTCAAATGTAGAACCTGCGGATGTGGAGAATCACTATATTCTCCTCCCTATTCTTAACTAGTCAAATCCTTGACAAATATTTCTTTCTTTCTTTTTTTTTTTTTTTTTTTTTTTTTGGTGGTACTGGGGTTCCTGGAAGCCCTTCTACTTCCGGGCTACACTCCCAGACACCCATGTTTTATATTTTTATTTGGAAGCAGGGTCTCTTAAGCCAGTGAGGCTGGCTTCGAACCTACATGATCCTCCTGTCTCCGCCTCCCAAGCGCAGGGATTATAAGCATGTGCCACCATGACTGGCACTCACTTATTTTTTTCTTAAATAGTAAATTTATAATATCACTTAGGGAAATTTACTACAGTAATTTTCAAGTTGTGGTTCCCCAAATACTAAGTCAGGGAACCACTATAGGTTATATGTAGCATTTTTTCTGACATTCTTATTGGTAAATTATAGTTACATATGCAACAGTGGTATGCATTGTTACATATATGGACAGTGCCTCCCCTTTTCCTCACTCCTCTCTTCCCCAGTTCCCTTCTTTTACTCTACTTATATTCATGCCCCTCTTTTATTTTTATGTTTTGGATATGTTCTCTCTAGAGTCCACATATGAGAAAAAACATATGACCTTTGGCTTTCTGAGTCTGGCTTATTTTGTTTAACTGAATGCTCTACAGTTCCATCCATTTTTCTGAAAATGACATATTTTGTTCTTTTTTTTTTTTTTTGGCCGAGGTACTGGGGATTGAACCTAGAGGCTATACCTCCAGCCCTCTTTATATTTTATTTTTTTGTTTTGAAACAGAGTCTCTCTAGGTTTCTAAGGTTGTTTTTGAACCCGTAATCTTCTTGTCTCAGCCTCCCAAGGGCTGGGGTTACAGGAGTGTGCCACCACACCCAATCATTTCATTCTTCTATATGACTGAATAAAATACCAGTATGTAAATATACCACATTTTCTTTATTCATTTATCTGTTAATGGATACCTAAGCTGGCTCCATAGCATGACTACGGTGAATTGTGCTGCTATAAATGTGGGTATGTTAAGGCCATTATAGTATTCTGACTTTAATTCTTTGAGGAGAGGTATAGCTGGGTCCCATGGTAGTTTCATTTAGAGTCTTTTTTTTTCCAATTGTGCACTATAGTCTCACATCATGATGTGGATCATGTTGACAATGGCATATATTACCACAGTACTTAGTGCCCCCCACTCCTCCCCTTCCCCTTTTCCCTCCCTCCCAACACTGAGGGTCCAGGTTAACGATGTCATATTCATATGTATACACATAGTCGACTGTAGCTTTTCTATCAATAAACCTCAGCCTTCTTCCTCCCCTCCCCTTCCTTCTGGCTTTGCTGAGATTTTCCCTCCATCATCTGGAGTCCCTCTGGTATCCCAGAAGGACTAGCTTGAGCATATTAGAGAAAACATATGTGCCTTCTCTTTTTGTGCTTGGCTGATCTCACTTAACATAATGTTCTCCAGGTCTTTCCATCTTCTTACAAATGACATGATTTGTTCTTCTTTATTGCCGAGTAGAATTCCATGGTGCGTATTTCCCATAATTTTGCAATCCAGGCATCTGTTGTTGGAAACCTAGGTTGGTTCCATATTTTGGCTATTACAAATTGTGCTGCTATGAACATGGGTATACATATGTTATTGTAGTTCTCTGGTTTCAACCCCTTTGGAAGGAGACCCAGGAGTGGTATAGCTGGATCATATGGTGGATCTATTCCCAATTTTCTAAGGAATCTCCACACTGATCTCCATAGCAGCTGAACTAGTTTGCACTCCCACCAACAGCATAAAAGAGTTTCTCTTTTCCCACATCCTCACCAGCATTTGTTGTTATTTGACTTCTTTATGCTTGCCACTCTGATTGGGGTATCTGGAATCTCAGCATAGTTTTGATTTGCATCCTCCTGATGGCTAATGAAGTTGAACATCTTTTCATGTATCTATTGGCCATTTGTATCTCTTCCTTTGTGAAGTGTCTATTCAATTCAGCTGTCCATTTCTTAATTGGTTTATTTGTTTTGCTAGTGTAGTCTTTTGAGCTCTTTGTATGTTCTGGATATTAGCCCTGTATCAGAAAGATTGCTGGTAAAGATCTTATCCCATTCTGTAGGCTTTCTCTTTAGATTCTTGATAATTTCCTTTGATGAGAAGAAACTTTTTAGTCTGATACCATCCCACTTGTTAATTCTTGTTTTAATTTCCTGCACTTTGGAGGTCTTGTTGATAAAGTTACTACCTGTTACCTGTGCCTATATGTTGTAGTGTTGAGCCTATGCCCTCCTCTAATATCTTCACAGCCTCTGGTCTGATTTCCAAGTCTTTGATCCATCTTGAGTTTATTCCTGGGCCTGGTGAGAGGTAAGGATTTAGCTTCATCTTTCAACAAATGGATAGCCAGTTCTCCTAGCACCATTTGTTGAAAAGGCTGTCTTTTCTCCAGCATATGAATTTGTTCCCTTTATCAAAGATCAATTGACTGTAAGTGTGTGGGTTTGTTTCAGTATCTTCTGTTCTGTTTCACTGGTTGGTGTGCCTATTACTGGGCCAATAGTATCCTGTTTTAACTATAATTGTTCTCTAATATAAAGTCTGGGATTGTGATGTCTCCTACATGATTCTTGTTGCTGAGAATTGCTTTGGCTATTCTGGTCTTTTCTTTCTCCATATGAAATTCATGACTGATTTTTCTAGGTTTATGAAGAATGTCATTGGTATTTTGATAGAAATTTTATTGGTTCTGTAGATCACTTTTGGCAGAATGGCCATTTTGATGATATTTAATGTTTTATAGTTTTCATTGTAGAGGTTTTTTATATCTTTGGTTAGGTTATTCCTAGGTATTTTATTGGTTTTGAGGTTATTATGAATGGAATTGTTTTATTTCTTTTTTTCTATGTGAATTCATTGTTGGAAACTGATTTCTTTAGGTTGATTTTGTATCCTGCCACTTTGCTGAATTTGTTAATCAGCTCCAGTAGTCTTTTGGTTGAGTTTTTTGGGTCTTCTAGTTATAGGATCATGTCATCTGCAAACAGGGAGAGTTTTAATTCCTCTTTTCCAATTTGAATTCCTTTGATTTCTTTTTCTTGTCTTATTGCTATGGCAAGAGTCTCAACTATATTGCAAAGGAGTGGTGATAGTGGACATCTTTGTCTTGTTCCTGATTTTAGAGGGAATTCTTGCAGTTTTTCCTCAGTCAATATGATGTTGGGTTTGGGTTTATTGTATATTGCCTTAATGATGTTAAGATAAATTTTTATTCCAATTTTCTGCAGTGTTTTTCATGAATGGATATTGGATTTTGTCAACTTCTTTTTCAGCATCTGCTGATATGATCATGTGATTTTTGTTCTCAATTCTATTCAGGTGGTGAATAATGTATTGATTTGCATATGTTGAACCAGCCTTGATTCCTGGGATGAAACCAACTTGGTCCTGGTGTAAAATTCTCTTGATACGGTTTTGACTGCTTATAGCGAGTATTTTGTTTAGAATTTTTGCCTCTATGGTCATCAAAGATATTGGTCTGTAATTTTCTTTTCTTGAGGTATCTTTACTTGGTTTCTGTATTAATGTGATACCGGCCTCATAGAAGGAATTTGGAAGAATTTCATCTCCTTCAATCTCCTAGAGTAAGATTTGGAGTACTGAGATCAGTTCTTCTCTGAAAGTTTTGTAGAATTCAGCTGGAAACCCATTTGGCATTCTTCTGCCTCCGATTAGCTCTGTTTCTTCTGGAGTATTGAACCTATTAGACAGAGTGTTTACTTTTCTCACATATTATCTATTATTTTAAATTTAGATTGTATTTTTAATCTACTTTTATTGATGCATTGCGATTATGCATCCTGATGAGGTTCAAAGGGATAGAAACACACCTGCACACAGCACTTAGTGTGTTTCCCTGTGGGTCCCATCCCACTCTCTTCTCCTTCCTGCACATATTATCGAGGTTGATATTGATTACTTTGTTGATGTACACAGCATTGTTTTAAATGTTTCCTTTATCAAATCTCCTTTCCTCCCTCCCCGCACTGTTCCCCTTCCACAGTTCTACTCATATTTGTCCTCTTTTTTCCCCAAAATCCCTTTTGTTTTCCAATTTGAGGAAACCAGATTTAAGTTTATGTTTCAGATCTTCCAGGCTTGAAGCCCTTTTGGAGTTTAGATCATGTTTCTTGTTGGCGACCTCTCTGAAGGATCTTGGAACACAGCCTTTGTTCTCTACTGAATTTTCCGAGTGCTTGCTGTCCTTCGGAGTGTTTTTAACTTTTTTAGAAGAGTTTCATCTCCCCTCTTGTTTCTGTCTTTGTGGATCTATACCTTTAAAATTTCCCTCTACTCTTATTTTGGTTTGATGTACAAGGAAGCAGAGATAAGTGCATTTTGCCTAATTAGTGAGTTTTGGTGGCCAGCTCCAGGCCTTATATATAAAATGAAGGAATTCAACCAGATCATATCTAAGGTTCTGTGGACCTCAAATTCTATGAATCTGCAACTTTAAATATGTGCTGTATTGTCAGAATCCAAACAATAGAGAAATAGAGCATGAGTCACCAAGTGAAGTTTCACCTTAGAGGTGGGGGCTGGAAGATTACCTGTGGGTTGACTTGGAGAGGAAGGGGACAACAGGTAGGTTTGCTGTCAAGAAAGTTTGAGAAATAACAAGACCTAAAGTTGGATCTTCACTGGGTGTTTATTTGATACTTCCTACAGAGGGCCTTCAAATGCTGAAAGCTAGACTCCATTATAATATAAAATGCCACTTTTCAAAAATAGTTTATTCTTACCAAATAGCATTTATTCCTACCTTACTACCTTTGCGCAATTCTTCTTCATCTAATGTCTCTTTCAAGAAATTAAGGGTGGGGAAAAATCCTCATTTTTCTTTTCTACCTAAAGAAAAAAATATGGCACAGTAATATTATCTTGAGGACCAATGCTGAACTTTTTTGAGGTAAAGTGTAATGTTGATGTCCCATTAATATATGCTTTATTTATTTTACAGGTTTTATTATTGTATGCATATAATACAAAGCCCATAAAGATTTTAGATGTCAAACATTCCCCACTTAACGTCGTATGTGCTGGCTCTCTCTGGCTTCCACTAAACAGGCAAGTAAAAATGGATCATTCTCAGCTCTAATGCTCTTTGCAATTATTTCTCTTAAGAATAGACTGTTTCAGTAATGTACAGTGCAAAGCAGAGGTGGTCTTTTACATTAAATTTTTAGAAAGGTCTTCCTTTTATTTAGAAGAGCACTATATTATTGTGGTTAAGAGCGTAAACTCTGGATCCAGTGTGCTTTGGTTCAAATACCCGTTGTTTCCCTTACTGTCTTTATGACCCTAAACAGTTACTTAACCTCTCTGTGCCTCAGTCTCCTCATTGTCAAAATTGAAATAATAATAATAATAATAATAATAATAATAATAATAATAATAATATAACACAACAACCTTAAGTTGTGGGAGGAAGAATACATGACAATTCATAGAGGCTATAGAGTACAAAAATATTGTTTGTATCATATTTTGCCCACAAATTTGGTGTCTTTAAAAAGTAATATGCTTCCATATTGCATTGCAAAATTCAGCCCCAACCCCACGAGCAACCTTGTCTCACCTTTCCCTCTGTACTCAGTTCTCTTTTCTATTCTTCCGAGAGTCAAAAATCTTCTCTTCCGCCTGACATGTCCCTCCCTCTCCATCAAATGGACTGCTCTCTAATTTTTTACATACTGGGTTTCTCTCTCTCTCTCTCTCTCTCTCTCTCTCTCTCTCTGATTCTTTTTTAATGCAATTTAAAAACAACTCTTTGTTTTTCATTAATTCTTTCAAAGTTTCTTCATGACTTAGCTAATCTGTTTTGTTATGCCATTATTCATTGCCCTCTTGACCTTTAGCCTCTGCTTCTCCACTCCAAGCCGGCAAGGATGCTACCTGGTCTGCTTAGCTCTCAGATTATTGATAGGATCAGGCCAGGTGATGGATGAACATGCTTTGGAAAGCTGAAAACGTTATCGTGGTGTTTGCCAGTGTCAGCTCTTGGCCCCGCCAGGCTCCCCATGAAAGCTCAGTGAGTGGAGAACTGTGGCCTCTCTGTCCTTCCCTGGAGAGTCCTGTTCATGCTCCATGATTTTCATTTTGAAGGACTTTTTGGCCTCACTATGAAAGAGAATAAAACAAGAGGTGTTTCAGTAGCTGGCAGACTTTTAATTATTCAGTTTTCTTGCATTCTTTTTATTGTTAAAGCAGAATGGCAGAAAACCTAGGCACAGGTACTATACCATCATAGCTAAGCAACAGAATTAAGAAATTTTGTACCAACATTGCAGGTGTGTTGTTTTTCAGAACCATATAATGAAAATAATTTTAACTCCTATAGAGGAGAAAGTCCTCAAATAAATAGGCTTCATTTTCATTGTTCCAATAAGTTCTACATTTCAATGTTTGTGAGCAACAGTAGAGTTACTAAAATCGGGACAAGCCCCTGCCACTGAGGTCATCACACAGAATGGCGCCTGACAATCTTTCATCAAGCCTGTTCTTTGGTGGCACCATGAAAATGGACCGTTTTTTTTTTTTTTTTTTTCACTCTGGCTGACATTCCTTCTGTTCTTCTTCTGGGGGTCAACACAGGATTTGTTCATCCTTTAAGGGAAAGTAGGAGTAAAATGGGCTAGGAAAAAAATGGGCTAGGAAAAAAAAAAGAGAAGATTCTCCTTGTATTGGTCACTTCCCCATCTCCTATTTAAGTTCTCATAAAAATATTTTTTTACAATTCTTGGTGTTTTTCTTACAACAACAAAGAAAAAGATAGTATTCTCAATAAGCTCACATAAAGGCTTCTACACACTTCTGTCTTAAGTGGTAGTTATGCTGTTGGAGGTCTCTGAATACTTCTCTTGCCTATAAAATTTCTGTCATCCATGTTTCTACTTCCAGCTGTGTTCTGTCCTCCTGGCCAAGGCTGACTGGGTGAGGGAGTGCCCAAGAAGGGCACAGGCCATAGGTACCAGCCAGGGTAGTGGGTTCCAAGGTGGAAGGTCAAAAAGCTGGACCAAATCCTTGGTCTGGAGGGGAGAAGTGAAGGGTCCAAGGTGGACAGAGGGTATGAGGAGCAAGGGCAGACCACAGAAGAGAGGAAGGGGTGGGACATCCGGCAACCAAGGTCACATCATGAGGATTGGGTCTAAGCTGAGACAAAGGGGCACCTGAGGGTCATTGTGTTTTCTTTTTACTTTTTAACCAAATGGCAAAAAACCTAGGCAGAGGTCATAGGCCAGCATCGCTAATCAACAAAATTAGGAAATTTTGCTGAGGCCCAGCCTTTGCCCAGTCATGAACTGCTCTTTACAGAGCTAGACTGACTTTTTTTTTTTTTTTACTTTGAAATAGACACTAACAGTTCTGGATATTCATGAACAATCTGCAGCCCACACTTCAAGGAATAGTTTATCCTTACAATCTCAATTTTTTTTTTAAAAAAAAGCAGTTTTGATTTGACTTGATTTGCAGCGCTGGGGGTTGAACTCAGGGCCTTGCTCATGCCACGCAAGCACACTACCTCTGAGCTATACTCCCAGTCCTGTGCTACTTTTGGAAGAGAGATCAGAGTTCTTTGTCTAGGTATTAGAATGAAGAATGGTGTTTTAAAATGCCATCTTTCCTTTGTGTGGTTTTTCATGGTTAAGAATATATAGTTACGCTATTTTCTTCTTATGAAAACCCTGTAAATAGATGGAGGGGTTCTGTCTTATAGAAGAAGGAATCTCAGGGTCAGGAGGTTAAGTGCCTTGCCTGAGGTCCTGTGGCTGATGTGCAATGGAACCAGTGTGACTCCAGTTCCCTGAAGTCCTAATTCTCTTCTCTCTCCAATGCATCAGGCAGCTTTCCTAGCATTATTGGAGATAACCCCCTTTTTTTTTTTGGTGGTACTAGGGTACCTAAAAACCCTTCTACCTGCAGGCTACCCTCCCAGATCTATTTTATATTTATTTTATATTTATTTGGAAACAGGGTCTCTTAAGCCAGCGAGGTTGGCTTCAAACTAGCGTGATCCTCCTGTTTCCACCTCCGAAGCGCGGGGATTACAAGTGTGCGCCACCACACCTGCGAGATGACCCATTTTTTTGTGGGCAAATTTTCTAACAACAGATCTTTACATTTTTATTACTGTTGTCTTTCTAACAGAAAAGTTCCCTTAAAATACTACATGAATTAGTCAGGCACGGTGGTGCACACTGGTAATCCCAGTACTTGGGAGGCTGAGACAGGAGGATCACAGGTTCGTGGCCAGCCTCAGCTGCTTAATGAGGCCCTCTGCAACTTAGTGAGACCCTGTTTCAAAATAAGAATGAAAAAATAGGGCTGGAGGTATAGCTTGGAGGCAGAATGTGCCAGGGTTCAATCTCTGGTATCTCACACACACACACACACACACACACACACACACAAAAAAAAAAAAAAAAAAACCAACAACACTACATGAGTTAAAATCTTTTTGTATATAAAGGTACTTTTTAAAAGAAAGCTTTTTATTGTCAAGAAGAATTGTTAGGATAATCAAGAATTAAACTATACAGATGAGGATGTTGCAGAAAACTAGAAAATCAACATTCTTGTGTGTATTTCTTGCTTTTTAAATCATTTACTTATTTTGCATAGCAATTTACCTCCTCCCTAGGCTGGAGGCATGCACACATGTGTGAATACACACACATACATGTATGCACACGTGCACATCATGCTGTACCCCAGCATCCCTCATTATTGCCACTGCATCTTCTACTTCCATTTTGGCTCTTGTTTTTTTTTTCTTTTCTTTTTTTCCCTAGATTCTTTACCCTACCTCCCTACCCAGACTCTCCTTCCCTATCCCACCCCAACAGACACACACACACACACTTAAGTGTGACAGGCTCACCCATTGGCTTCTTCATACTTCTTACCTTTAGATCAACCAAACCTACATTACATTAAGATTTACATAGGAGTAAATCTTTTGTTTTTGCCTAGAGTTTCCTTGCCGGTGTAGATATTTATTTTTATCTTCAAGAATCATTTGGGCATGTACCTGTCTTTCATTATGCCCTTGCAAGCTTCTTCTGTCCTTCATCTGAGTGTATAAGTGGACAATGAACATGATGAGAAAGAAGTGTCTCTGCTCATGTTTCTTAAGTGAAGGAATGATTGGATGGGTGATGGTTGGAAAAGTCAGAAATCTATTGTTAAGGAAATAAGGGCTTCCTTTATATGTCTTATGGGCTCGAAAAATAAATAAATGCCTTTCTTAGCTTTTCAAATTAAAAGACATATATGTGTATTTGCTATTTTTAGAGTTATTTCAATTCACGAGAAACTATCCAATCTTGCACAAATCGCTGAACTCTCATTGCCAGCGATTCCTGAAGTCACTTCAAATGAAAATGTACATAAAATGGAAGAAGTGGAAAAGAAATCAATTGACACAGATGTGGAAGTAAGTTATTAAATAATGGAAAATGATGTCTTTATTGTAAGATGGAGATCATTAAACTTAATTATTAAAATTATTTTTTACTTCATCAAGGCAAAGCTGCATAACTAAACTTGAACTTTGTGATTTTTCTGCCCTCTATTTTCTTTCTTTACTGATAGTACTAGATAGGATTCAAATGTTTCCTTCAAAATTCTTTGAAGCATACTGATTACAAGAATCTGCCAATCAAGAGACTGTTCAAATATAACTGTGACTCCCAAGAGACAATGCTTTGCAACCTCATATTACTGTTTTTGCCTTTCATTCTATTATTTAAATATTTTAGTATCCAATTGTGTAAAAAAAAAACGAAGTAAAAAATACAGATAAGCTATAGTCTTTCAGAAAAAATTTTATGCAGATGTGTTTTTCTCACCAAAAATGGGAAATGGGTGATAATCCTTATAGTATGTTATTAACCAGATCACAGTGATGTGCAGTTTTGGGGCCGACTGATATTCGTGTTTTAGATAGGGCTGACCATTTCTTTTCTATGGCTCTGGAGTTCTGAACCCATTGAAAAATGGGCCACAGGAGACAGATAGAGATCACCATTACATTATCATCATAGACAAAGTTGATTAGCAGCCACAGTTTTCTATCTGTAGTCCAATGAGCTTATTAATATTTTACTGCTGAATTAGCTATGCTTGCCCACCTAGGCACATAATCATCTAGCACACATGTGTACCCACAGGGTTTCCCCATTTCCCTTCTGCTCCCTGCTGAGCTTACTGCATGGAAAAGGAGAATAATAGTCCCGCAAGTAGAGTGCCTTCAAAACCTGTAAACAAAGGTTTCCCATGAGGAGCTGCATCTGTGTTTTCTCATAACTCACTCAGCAGTTAGGTCTCTCCTCTCACCTGGGGTAAATTAGCAATGGGTCCAAAAGCTGTGGAAGTGTCCCTCCTCCTTGGGGAGTAGAGTGGAAATTCCTTACCCGCTAGGGTAAAGGTAGGGAACACATTTCTCTTCTGATCATTGGTTCTTTAGATTTCCATTCTTCATTAATCCAATTTCTCCAGATTTATATTCTGTAGTTATCATAATTATAGATCCAGAAGGTGTAAAATGAAAGGGAATGGTCTGCCCAACCTCTCCTGACCCAACAGTTCTGCTCTACAGAGGCAGCCAGTTTCAGTTCTCCCCGTGGTCTCTTTTGTTACTTGCTTCCAAGTCTATAAATAATAAGCAGCATCACTTATGCAAGGCAAGGTAGCAGACGACCTCCAAGTCTGAGTGGGTCAACCAGAGACATGCCCTGCATCTCCTCATACCAGCCTGTGGGCTGGTGACAACTTCCTCATAGGGAACATCTCAGTCATTGTAGTAGGAGGAAAGAAAGGGATCAACTCACAGGCTCTTAAAGTTTCCATGATATTGCTTCCACTAATGCCTCATTGGCCAAAGAATCCTCCTATAAGCATGGAATTACAAAAGCCAGAAATATTGCTGAATAGTGCTAATGACAGCCACAAATCATTGTTTTTTTTTTTAAAGTACCACTTTTAGATATGCTCTTAATTTTCTGTAACAGTATGCAAGATTTATCTAACTTACAATATACTCCCAACTTGATTTCCCTTCCCTTCTAAATATTATTATATCACAGGATCTAGTTAAATCAATATTTAGTGTTTATGTTATAATGACCCTGTGACAGTATTCATCGCCAAGTTAGGTAGTGTCCTATAGTTATTTTCCTTTCTTATGTTTAGTTTTCTTGACTTGTCTTTTATCCTTATCTTTTCCTCCATTCATTACATCAAATCTCCTATGTTCACCCATAGATGTTTACTCAAAGGTTTATACTGATCATGTGGTATCTCAATTCTGTTTTTAATTCTGGAATCTTCCATCATCCTTCTCCAGTTAAAACCTGACTACTCTTAATGCTTACTGTGTGGCTCTGATTCTGGGGCTCCCTTCATTGCTTTCCTGGTTGAGTTCCAAGCTACTTAGGTCCATCTCTGCTTTTCTTCTTCTCTGAAAGTTTTTAGGATCATCTATTTTTGGTGTAGTAGATATTTTTTATTTTTAAATATATATTTATTGGTATATTATAATTATGAATTATAGTGAGGTTCAAAGTGATACAAACATACATACACACAGCACTTGATAGGATCACCCCCATACTTCCCCTACTCTAGTCCACACATGTTAGTAAGATTGGTCATCATATCTTCATATATGAACCAAGAAATAGATATTTTTTCTCAAGTGTTTTCTGCTACATTTATATCTAATTGGTTACCAGTACCAAAACATTTTTAATTCTTAAGGAATATTATTGAAGCCAGCTGTGGTGGCACATACCTGTAATCCCAGTACTTGGGAATCTGAGACAGGAGAATGACAGGTTTGAGGCCATCCTCAGCAACCTAACAAGATCCTTGGCAAATTAGCAAGACCCTGTTTCATAATAAAAAAATAAAATTGGGTTGGGGATATAGTTTGGTGATAGAGCGTCTCGGGGGTAAATCCCCAGTACTACACACACAAATAAAGAATGTTTTTGATAAGTCTTAAGAAAGTGCAAAAGTTGGCAACTTGCCTGATTTTCAGAGTATAGCTTGTTGGCATTTTACGTCTCAATTTACAAATGAGTGAATACATTTTTTATTAGCATGAACGCAACCAGCCCAGATGTAAGAGAATCTACCAGGCGAGCATAGTTAGCCTTTGCAAAATGCCACCTAGTAGCATTTACGTCTTCTGCGTTCTGTGCTTGGATTTATCATAGAACAGCTGTCTTAGAATTTGGGTTGCACGTTATTTTTGATGTCCTCAGATGTTGCAATATGAATTGTGATTCTTACTGATAAACTGAATCCTTAAATCCTCCAAAAGATTATATAGCTCAAACTATCTCAAACTCAGAATATTTTATATAGAGATGAAGTTTTTAAAAAAAAAAAAAAACGAAAGTGCCTCTTGCCTTTCATGTCTATTTTCAAGAAGAATTCGGCTCTCTTAATTTTCACTCTTCTTTTGAAGAGCACATACAATCACAGTTTATCAGATTGCTATCTTTGAGCCATGGTCCAGAATATTCTTGCTGAAAATGTCCCTAAATCCACTCTTATATAGTTTGTATATGGAAAGTGATTCTTTTCTCCCCAATCCATCTGTCCTTTTAGCTTAGATTGAACCAGGAGATCGATATTTATAAGAGTAAGAATTCTAGAATGTGCTTTCTACTTTACTACCTAGGATTAGCCAGATATCCTTTCCTGGGACTCATTTTCCTCTCATCTCTTAAATAAGTAATGTTTTCACTCAAAAACTGCTATGAGATGGGAAGATGAGTCTTTCTGTGGAGCAAAGCACCAGGACATACGCGGTTGTCAGACGTAGATATCAAATTCAATGAAATGAGCCATTTACCGGAGTGAAGAGGTCCACTGCAAATTTAAATAAAGCCATTTTAAGTGGGGATGCCTGGGGTGGTGGTGTTTGGCTGTAAGTCGAGGAAGGGACCCAGAGGGCCTACCTTGCCTTAGTGAAAGTTGGCAGTTTGCTCTTACGTCCAGGCTTGAGTGGTATGTGGCAGTGGGTCAGCCCTTGGGGAGAATCAGTTTCTTCCAATCTTGATTTTCTCTTCTGTATTTTTTAATTTTGTACATTGTAATTTTACATCATACTGGGGTAGAGTGTGTCAGAAAAACACGTGCACACAGCCCTTGGAGCCCTCCCCACCGCATCCCTCACCCCTCCATCACACTCCCATGCACGACTTTGAGACTGGAATTGGTAGTCAGTATAAATTTATAGCATTATTTCAACTCTTAGATTATTTATGACTCTTCTGTGTTTTTAGTTGGTTTATCCAGTTAGAAAGTGTTTCTTTAGCTTTAAAGCAGCAGGGCATTTTGGGCATGTTCCAGGTCAATCTAGTTCTATAAATGAAAGAAAACCCAACACTAGATGGAAAAAATACTGATGTTTAGTGAGATGAATTGGCAAGCAAACTAGCTTACAGCATTGAAAATCGATAAATGGAAATAACATATACATTTTTCTTTTTTCCAAACTCTAACCATCACTGAGGGGGAAAAAAAAGCTAGTTTCTGGGTTATATCAAATAAATCTCATTGACTAAATTTGCTAGTTCATTGTCATGACAACCTCCACTCGGAGCTAATTAGAAGTTAACTAGGACACTTGAAGAGATCAATTCTGGTCGGGAATTGGACAGGATTTCACAACTTCTATAATCTGATGTATTTATTTCTATACAGTATATATTGTTGGAGGGTGATTGAGTATAAGGGTCCAAAAATGTGCCTTTGGTTGCTATGTGAGCTAATGAATCTCATTCTTTTTTGTCCCCCTCCTATTTTTCTTTCACAAAACCTCTAGGGTCCAGAATAAGCCAAGAACTTTAGAGCACGGATACTAATTTAAGATTAATTAGGAAGGCTGTAGAACAGGTGTTCTAGTCACTTCTGGCTTGAAAACCTGTGCATCCTGAATGAACAATGCTGGCTCAGAATGACTGGGTTATTTCAGTCTGTCATTCAGAGCTTAAGGATATGGTCAGAGCGTATAGGTGCTTTAAAGCATAAGAAAGATGCAAACCATCTTTTAAGAGGCATACACTCACTGATTTGAAATGATAGTATACTCAGATAAGGAATCTTAGGCAACTTTCCAGGTTGCCTAAGATTGGCTCAGCAAATATATATGGGATGCCTGGATGGTACAAGGCAATTAAAATTAGTATCTAGCCAATAAGTCCCCAATATCAAAATACTGAAAGCATAGAGAAAACCACTAGGTCTCTGTCTTGAAGGAGCTTAATCATTTTATGAGTGTGACCATTTATTGTATCCAGAGTTCATTCATCATGACCCCAGACACCTGGTAGCCTTCTCTTAGCAAACTCTGGCATTCAAAATCTGATGTAAGAAGCGACTGAAAATAATTTAAATCTTTACAGTCTTTCATAGGAACATTCAAAGGTAACTTCCTTAATAACACACAATAAAATCTTTTCCTCAAGTGTAGCAGCTAGCTTTCTGTAACTATACAAAATACCTGACATAAGATGCTTAAGAAGAAAAGACATTTATTTAGCTTACTCTTTTGGACATTCAGACAGCACGGTACAGAGTCTGGCCTTGGGGAGGGGCCCATGATGGATGGCAAATGGTGTGGCCCAGTTGAATAAGGACCACAGCTTGAGTCAGGAAACAGAGCTGGGTGGGGCTAACTTGCCCTTGCTATATAACAACTCTCTCAAGAGAATTCAAGGGGTTGTGGAAGAACTTCTACTGAGAGCACACAGAACACACCCTCAGTAACGTAAGGACATTTCTCTAAGCCCCAGTTATTGACCACCCATAGCATCTCCCAGTGCTACCATTCTGGGGACCAGCCTTTGAATCACACAAATCTTTGGGGCACATAAGCCATATCCGGACTATAGCATCAATTGGCTAGCTCTTGCATCTCTCTGACATCCAAACCAGCCCTCCAACATCAGTGTCATTTGGCTCCAACTCCGTAATACTGTCCCTCCAGCTCAGCCTGTACAGTGCTTCATTTCTTCTCTTACCTTCTGTCAGTCAGCTTTGTATTATGTTCAACTTAGTTTATCTGACTTCCTGTTTTCTAATTTTCCTATTATGTATATTCTATGACACATAGAAGAGTAAAGTCTGAAATCCTACCTTCTTGATTATAAACCTATTCTAATTTGTTATTTTTAAAATCTCATTTACATAGAACTGTGTGTGTGTGTGTGTGTGTGTGTGTGTGTGTGTGTACTGAGAAATCTGAGCTAGATTTTTTTTTACCTTTTATATAGTTCAGATAGTATTTTATAGCCTCTATAGATTAAAGTAACATTTTCTTGCAACCCCCCAAATCCTATACCCTTAGCCATTTATCTGTCTCTTTCTCTCTCCTGACTATGAATTCCTTTGCTCATGGGTCTTATTCATCTTTAAGTCTCCAATATCTAGTGCTTTCTCATCAGTTATTTGTGGAACTTCTAGTTGGAGACCTGTGGAGAAAACTCATTCCAGACCAAAGATAGAGCAAGAGATGAGACAGGAAGTCATGGAACCGAATCTTACAGTCTGGGGACAATACGAGATCTGTTGTGGCAGAAGCACCTGGAACGCAGTGGTGGGAGGAGCTGGAGAGATGGTGGAGATAAGTGCTCCTCCCACTCTGATCAGCCACACAGTGCTGGAGGAGAATCTTCCTCTCATTCCTCTCTCTAGACCAAGAGCTCCTCAAGGCTCTCTTGGTGTCTTGTGTTCATCTCCTGTCACCAGTCCGTGGCATGTGGGAGGTAGCCCGCAGATGGTGAATGAATAAACGGTGGATAAACCTTGTTCTGCAGGAAATGTCAGTGGGAAAGTGGGACTGGGATTTGGGTATAGGAGGAGACTGGGAGCATTATCTCACCTTCCAGGTCATATCACCGTGCACCCTACAATTTGATAAGACAAGCATGCTAGTATGTGAAGGAGAGAATGAAGGAAGACCCTGAAAGCTAGAAAACAACTTAGGAAGGTTTTTTCCCCTCCCATATTATAGAAGATAGATGATGAGGATTTCCACTAAGTCCAAGGATTGGTTTTAATAGGTTGAAGTCACCTTTAATAGGTTGATGGCCATCCCTCATAGAATCCTCAGGTATTTTTATTGAGGGAGAAATGACTGTGTTCAATAGATTTCCATCACTGCACTGTGATAAAATATCTGACATAAATCAAATTAAAAACAAGAAAGATTTATTTTAGCAGAAATGAATGATAGAGCAAAACTGCTCACTATTTGTTAGTAAGGAGAGAAGGGGGACATATGTAAGGGAGACACATACGTAAGAGACTAGAGACAAAGATAATTCCTTCAAAGGGTGTCCCAATGACCCACCTCCTTCAAGTAAGCCCCACCTCCTCTAGTTCCCACCATCTCCCAGCAGCCACCATGGGACCAAGTCTTCAACACATGAGCCTTAGGGGGACATTTTACATCCAAACTATTACAGTTTCAAAGACTGAGCACGGTTCAGTGCGCCCCCTCCCCGCCCTGCACCAGCAAGAGCAAGCCTTCAGCCGCTTTCTGACAGGGAGTAAGAAGTTGTGTACTTTTCCCGTCTTCATTTCTTTGGTAGCAAAGATACCTGGCTGTTCACAGTCCCAACCCCAAATCGGCCAGTTTCACCATGTGCGTAGGCAGTTTACTGCAAATGATGCCAGGGTAATCAAAGGTTGATGAGACAAAATCTCTGCATGATAAACGAGACAGGCAGCAGCTGGCACTTATTGGGTGACACTGCTCTTTTCATCCGTTACGTGAAATGATTAATGATATAGACAGTGTCATTTTGCTTGGTAGCTTTTGACAAAATCCTGACAATAAACCATCATGACCATTACTGAAGCCTTTTATGTAGAGAGAAGACATACTTTGGTCCTAAGAACTCAATTAGAAATATAGAAATAGAGACCAGTTAGAGGATTACCGGTGAATGAATAAATGGTGGATAAACCATTTATTTGCTAAAACGGGAGTGGATGTGTTTTCCCCTTGGGGAAAGTGGCCCGGCAGTTGGGATGGCTCATCCTGAGAGTGGACCATGATGGGTGTGGAGTCTCCTACTCCATCTTTTTAGTCCTGGGAAGCTGGCTGACTTCTAGCCACAGTCTCTTCCTGCCCAGATGGCTTCAGTAGCCTTGTATCTGACTTCTCTTCCTCTTGTCTCTTTGTAGGCCACTACCCTTGAAACTGTGGTCCAATCACATTTCTTAGGCAACCTCCATTCTGATTCCCCCAGTCTACTTTCTCCCAATTGCCCATACCATAAAATCCAAATTCCTTACTTTCAAATGACCTATTATAAATTTTGTCTGTTTTTCACCATGTTCACAGCCATGCTTTCGGTACCCATCTGCAGAGAAGACCAAATTCCTCATGTTCCTTGAATGCCCCCTGCTCCTTCCCAACAGGGCTCCCTACCCCTGGAATGTTTTTGTCCTCAGGAGAAAGCCTGCCACTCTTTTAAGACTCAGCTTGAATGAACTTCTTCCAGAACATCTTTCTTGTTCATCATACTAGAAATTATTCTCTCCCACCTTTAGGATACTTATGAATTGTCATAATTTCCTATGTTCTGACCTTATTTTCTTTGGAATTCAATTTGGTTATATGGGAATCTGTTTTCCTTGGAGATTGTAATTTTATAATTTTAACTTTTGCGAGGACAGGGTCTGTTTCTTCATCTATGTGCCCCACAGTACCTAAAATAATAGCTTGAATACATGTGTTCAACTGAACTGAATTGGCTGTAGTTTTGAAACCCTAAAACTGGGTCTTTACCATGTGTATGCATTTGTTAAAACTTAGATATAGCATGGTATAGAGCTGTAAGGTCTATTGTTGTTTTCTTATTTTTAAGGTTTTAACCAACGTTGCTCAGTCATCATTTTAAAATTACTATTCTGTATCCTTTTAATATTCTGAATTTTAGGATATTTATATACACATACATTTATATAGACACATACAAAATATACGTTTACCCTTAGGGCTGGTTGCTAGTAAAATTGTAAGGTAGGCATAGGTTATCTCTAACAATCTTATAACCATGACTCTTTTAGATGTACATGAAGAATACATGCTATCTCAAGTAAAGTAGGTTTTAAGGGCAAAGGCACAAATATGTAAGCACACAGTCTGCTACCAAGAACTGTAAGCAAAGCAGAGGGCCCAAGGGAGAATGGAACCAGAGGGGTAGACACCAAAGCGGCCCTCAGGCCCAGGGGGACTGGGACAAAAGTGCCCTCTCCTCTCAGTTTCCTCCTCTTCCTACCTTCCTCCTCTTCACATCTGTTGTGTTCCTGCAGTGGGGGATGAGGCTTAGTCATCATAGACAGGTGTGCATGCTGCTGACCCTGTTCCCTCCCTCTTGCTTGCTCCTGCCACAAAATTCCCTCGCCAGTCACTCTTATCTTCTCTGCCTCAACTTTTTTCTGGAATCTGAGTGTCTTCAGTCCTGGCTTCTCTCCTTAGAAGAAAACTAATTTCCTAAAATCTTACTTTTTAATTTTTTTTTTGCAAGTACTGGGGATGGAACCCAGGGGTATTCTACCTCCAAACTTGTTTCTAGAACACCCTCAGCCTATTTTTAATTCTTTATTTTGAAACAAGTTCTCACTGAGTTGCAAAGGGCCTCACTAAGTAGCTGAGGCTGTCTGCAAACCGTGATCCTCCTGTCTCAGCCTCTCAAATGCTGGGATTACAAGTGTGCGCCACCACGCCGGGCTCCTAATATCTTATTTTGATGTGGATCATTTTGCTGGTTGCAAGAGGGAGGGGAGAGGGTCAGCAGCATGCATGCCTGTCTGCTGATGACATAGCCACATCCCCCACAACAGCAGGGGCTGGACCAGATGTGAAGTGGGTAGGAGGAGGAAACAGTGAAATGAATTTTAACAAGGAAAGAATCCTAAAATAATGTGTTATTCACGATTAGTTGCAGATCTCAGTATTTTGTGGCCATCTTGTATTCTGTCGAATGACCCTGATTACTTAAGGAATCGTGAATTCTGTTCCTCTCTTCCTCATCTTTGGAATTAGGGTTGGACGGTGCAAAACAAGACAGATAGATAGTTTAGAATTAAATATGCAGTATTTTGCCAATGTCATCAACCTTACTGTATTTCCTTCTTCTTGTTTCTAGAACATGATTATTGCATGCTGCTCTGAAATAATGGAACTGCTTATGAATGACCGAGAGCTATCACCACTAAGTGAGGTATGTACCTCTCCTTTAAAACTAACTGATTCATTTGCAAGTGTTATTTTTGCTGTGGAAATGGAAGCACAGAAAACATCTGATTGCAAATATCAAGGATCTTGCCCTCCTTAATTAATGTGGAAAAGTGATAAATATGAGTCCACAATAACAGAGTACTTTGGTTAAAAAATACCTTTGTAAAGAAAAATATTCAGCTAGCACAGAAAATTATGTATAGGGTCATTTTAGAATCACAAATCTTTCACTCAGAGAATAATACCTACTAACACTTGGAGACTATCTAGAATTTTCTACTTGTGTAAACTTTGGAATTTTTATATAAAAGGATCATATATTCTGTAACCAGCTTTTGTCATCGAACAATAATTTCATGGATTTTTTTTATGTGAAAAGTCTACCTTGTCCTGTTCAATGCCTTTTGATATTCTCTTTTATGTATCTGTTATGCCAAGTACTATTTATATATATTTAGATATTACTGATAGATATTGAGACTGATGACTTCTGATACATATTTAAACCTTATTTATGCATTATCTTCTCAGGGGTAACTTTCAAGAATTGAATTTTGGAATAAAAAAGCATATATACATGTTTATTGTAAAGTATACAGAGGATAAAATATATAATTTTAGTTTTAAAGTATAAAGTCATTGGTACTAAGTATATTTGCAATGCTCTGTAAGCATTACAATACATCTCCAAAGATCTTTCATCATCCCAAACAGAAACTTTATACTCATTTGACATTAACTCTCCATTCTTTATCACTGCCCTTCCCAGCATCTTAACCTCTTTCCTACTTTCTGTCTCTCTGAATTTGCTTTTGTCTGGATTATTTCATTTAGCATAATATTTGCAGGGTTGCCCATTTTGTAACATGTATCAGTATTTTATTCCTTTATTAGGCTAAATGATATTCCAGTGTATCTATATACTCCATTTATTTATTCATGTATTAATGAACATTTTGGTTTTTATCATCTTTTGGCTCTTGTCAATAATTTTTGTACAAACATGGATGGGTGTATAAGTATCTGTCTGAGCCCTGGTTTTCAATACTTTGGGGTATATACCTAGGAGTCAAACTGCTGGATCACATGGTAATTCTATATTTAATTTGTTGTGGAACTCCTAAACTGTTTCCCTCAGCAGAGATACAATTTTATACCTCTACCAACAGTGAACAAGGGTTCTGATTTCTCTGTATCTTCACCGTCAGTTGTTGTTTTCCCCTCCTATTTTTCATTATAGCTATCCTAATCGTGTGAAGTAGTATCTTATTGTGATTTTGATTCACATTCCTTTAGAGACTAATGATGTTGGGTGCCTTTTCATGTGTTTATTAGTCACTTGCTTGTTGTTTCTACAGAAATACCCATTCAAACCTTTGCCCATTTTTGAATTGGTATGTACATTTTAACTCGTGATTATAAATGTTCCTCCATAAATGTTGCCCTCCTTTTCTCTACCATCAGTGGTAGCGGAGAGGACCAGTTAACCTTCAAATTCATCTATGCTAGACCTTCACCTCCTTCCTCTCTTCCTCATCCAGGTGGTTGGTTATAAGTCTGACAAATAAAAAAAACCCCAGTATGTCATTATTTTCTTTTTAATAATAAGGCCATATATATTTCATATGTTTGTTGGCAAACCGTGTTTCTCAGTTGTGAAATGATATTCATTCACCGACTTAGTAAAAAAATATGTAGAGACACCGAGACACCATCTTGGTGTCAGGAAATCCTTTGCTGCCACTGGAAAGCTAGTGGTGACAATGAGTAAGGTGCCTGCTCTCATGGAGCTGCGATTTTAATGTAGAGAAATAGACAGTAAGCAGGTAAGTAAGGTCATTCCAGATTTTGGTTAGGAATAAAAGGAAAAAGAATAAAACAATATATTCATAGAGACTGCAAAGCTCTCTACTGTGAACTATATCTGAGCCACTGCCTGGTTTTTTAAATAATGCTGTATTGGAACACAGTCTTTCTGTGTGTTCCTTATGGTCTTTAGCTAGTTTCTCCCTAAAAGAGCAGAGATGGGTAGTTTTGACAGAAACAGTAGAGCCCACAGAGCCTAAGTTACTCAGTTTTTCCTGTGTCTTTGTAGAAAGACTTTGTTGGCCTCTCTGATGGGGAGTAACAGGAAATGAGGGGTCAGGGCTTATATGGGTTCAGGGAAGACTCCTCTGAAAAGGTGACATTTGAAGTAGGACTTAAAATACTGAATGGCATCCTGTTCACGGTTAGATCATGAGCTCTGTGGGACGGTGATGCTGCCGCCTTCATCCTAGAATACACTCGGTGCCTTATCTACCACATCACTCTAAATTGAATCCCTTTCATTTCAAACTCCTGCAATTTAATCTTTGCCTTTAAAACAATCACCTGAATCATCATGTTATTTTCCCATTTTTAAAATGGGTCACTTAATTTTTATTATGGAAATATATAGATTTGCTGAGGCAGACATTGACTGTAAAACCAAGCCCCAAGCTAATTTTGAACGTACCAGGGTGGCAATAGGTCACACACAAAAATTGTGTTTTCATAAGATACTCGATGACTAATTTCAGTGGATTTGGCTTCTGATAAGCCTGGGTTGGAATCCCAGACTGGAGTCCTGTTAGTTGTACAGTCTTAGGCAAGCGATTTGATTTCCCTTAAGCTTCATATGTTTCCTCAGATGTAAGATGAGGTAAAAATGTCAAGCTCTCACAGTTGCCATGAGAGGATTAAAGTAAATACTACGTGTTCAGTACTTGTTACAGGGCTTAGTGCATACAATTATGTAGTAAATATTAGCAATTTAGTGATCACCAACATTGTCATCACCAGCCCCAGCATGACTTTCTCTGCAAATGAGTGCTTCATCCCCTAATCAAGTTCCAATCAAATTGTTAGTATCCGAATTTATTTTTTAAAGTGTAAAAGATAGAAGAGAAACAGAAATAAATTTCTTTGCTCATAATATAAACTATTATTGAATATTATTAGGTCAGTGTGCAGAATCCCAACATGAGATCCCAGTACTGAAGGATTTACCCATCCAAGAGGTACCATCCCACCCGAATCTCATCCTCTGTTTCTACTGAGAACAAGACTTACCTGACAGTACTGGGATGGGAGGTGGGCATTAAGGAGTTCATCCTAAGAAGTAAATTATTAGACAAACAAAATTACATGCTTTGGTGGAAACATTTTTCTCACCAGTATGAGATCTTGCTGTGTAATTTGGCTCCTTACTGAACATACCTATTACAAATTACCTTTGCTTGTATTACTTCTCCCTAATTAAAATAAATATTGCTGTACGCAGCTTGTGACAAAGAGAGACTAGGAACAGCAAGGAGACGAAGGGACCAATTGGATATCCCACGCTGATCATCTTAGTGATTAATCATGGAACATCAATGTCCATTAGCTATGATTTCCAGTCAGGCAGCAATAAAAAGCATTCCTTTAATTGCCCGTGTAGGTCTGAATTATTAGTTTCCAAGTTGGTCAGGTAGGATTCAAGCAGATGCTAAAAATATCCTCTCTGTTCTTGCTGTGACTGACCAGTGGAAGAACTAAGTCCTCTTACACAACTACGAGTCCTTGAGTAATTATTGAGTGGTTGCTACATATGGGACATGGATATAGATACTTTTGTAGCTGCAAAAACAACACAGATTAAATTTCCATTGTCAGCCATCTTAAAAAAATTTTTTTACTAGTTTACACCATACAAATAAATTTGCCTAATCAGTTACACAAACGTTTGTGTGAGAGAGCATATATGAATTGAACAGGTTAGTGTATGGGTGCATATAATTTGAACAGACTAGAATCATACAGAATCAGTATGGATGGGATCCTTTAAAGATAAAAATAAATAAGTAAAATAAAGATAAAGATAAATCAGTATGGATGGGATCCTTTAAAGATAAAAAGACATTATCTTAGACCAAGAGATCATTCTCTATGTATATTATACATGGAAAATGCAGAGTAGTTTTTCTTGGATGTACAAGTTTAGAAAAATTTTTTATAAGTTCAGGATTTTTAGCATAGTACCTGGCAATTATAATGATATTAGCCATTAAAATGCAACTACTTGTACTAGTGGTAATAATAATAGTTAATATTTATTGAACACATGACATTTGCAGATATTAAGTATTTTATGTATGCATTATCTCATTTGATATTGCATGCACCCCTTTGAAGTGGTACCACTACAGTCCCCATTTTGGAGGTGAGGAAACTGATGCTCAGGAAAATTAAACCACATGCTAAAGGTCTTAAAACTTAGATGTGGAAGAGGCAGGAGTCAAATAGAGGTCTATTTAAATCCAAGATCTGCATTTCTCTTTCTCTTTATCTCTATCTCTATCTCTATCTATCTATCTATCTCTCTGTGGTGTGTGTGTGTGTGTGTGTGTGTGTGTGTGTGTGTGTGTGTGTGTGTGTTTGCAGGGATCAAACTCAGGGCCTGATCCATGCTAGGCAAGCACTCTACCACTGGATCTGAATTTTTTACTAACCTACATCCAGGAAGTGTCTTACTAGAATAGTGCAAGCATATGCTACAGGGAGCTGAGGGGTGACAGGTAGAAAACAACAGTTGCTCATGTTGATTAATTTTAAGAAGGCTTGGGAGTGTAGGGAAACAACTGGTATGAGGCCTGGAGTTGAAGGAGTGTGTGTGGGGAGGAGTGGCCATAAGACAGAAGAATTAGGAGGGAGCAGTGCTGTGAGAAGACTGCAGGAACAGAGATGTCTTCACATTCCAAGTAAAGTAGTGCTGGAAGCCAGGAAAACCACCTCTTCCTCTAGGACTTTGGGTAGCAGATCACAGTGAAGAGGGATGCAAGTAAGTCTAATAGAAAAGAATGGGAGAAGTTGGGGTGGGTCCACCCAGTGGGTTTTAATTTTTCCAATGAAATTAGGGCAAGTTGGACTACAACTGAATTGGGGACGAAGGACTGAAGTCATGGTCTTAGAAGAGAGAAGAGAAGGTCTTAAATTTCATCATCGATGAGTACGATGGGAGAGGACACTGACACAGGACAAAGGAAAGGATTGAGGACCTTTGCGATTTAGAAGTCAGACATTTGTTAGGGCACTAGGCTTCCTGGCTTGTGATTTTTCTCCTGCAGTACTTGACTTCTTGGATACAGAAATGAAAAAGCAATGCCAGTAGAAACAGAATATTTTACTAGGCAAATGCAAGAAGTAAACAGAGACACACAGGAGGTGAGAGTACTAGGGAGATAGCCAGCAGTGTGCAGGAAGTGGAGGTGTGTTGGAACAGATGTGAATTCATCTCACAATTGACAGATCAACAAAAATGCCTCTTCTTTACTTTGAGCAAGCTCTGCTACAGCCTGATATTTGCTATTATATTACTAGCTCCTATTGGGCATAAATTAATCTGAGTAAGATGTTTTCTTAAAAACTATTTTTACCTTTAACATAAAAATCCTTAATGACAGTTAAATCCTAGAGTCTTACATATGTTATTCCGTGTATTGCCAATGCACATTTCTATTTACATGGCTGATTTTAGTATAACCATGCCTATTGCTTTTTTATTTTTAAAATTAACGTTTTTAAGCCAGGTGTGGTGGCACACATCTGTAATACCAATACTTGGGAGGCTGAGACAGGAAGATTGTGCAGGTTCAAAGCCAGCCTTAGCTACTTAGTGAGGCTCTCAGCAACTTAGTGAGACCCTGTTTCCAAATAATATAAAATGGGGCTGGGAGTGTAGTCCAGAGGTAGAAGGCCCCTGGGTTCCATACTCAGTGCAAAAATAATAAATAAAAATAAAATAAAATATCATTTTTGGCATGCCTATAATAAGATACTGACATGAACCAGTGAGTATATTATTGTTAAACCATGTCAATGCTCCTCAGTTTAGTTAGTGATTTGCATCTTTAACTACACGTCTAACATATTGATTTCCTCATGTGACCACCTATACCTTGTTACCCCTTATGACCTCTTATACTCCTGTACGTTCACTGAAATCATTGCTCTACAATGCTAGAATTTTATATTGTGCTGGTTACCATGTAAAAATGGGTAGTAATGCATTCAAGCTATGTCAGCATGACTCATACCACAACCTTTTCATCATTTTCCTCTTAAGCCCTTGGCTTATATCTCTATACTTTATAGTTAATAATCAGAGTGTTATTATAATGATGTGCTTCCATAGTTTTTTTTCCCCTTCCTATTGCTGATTGGACCTTATATAACAAGGTTGGGGTAAACTATGTCTGTTTTTTTTTTTTTTTTTGGTGGTACTGGGGTTCCTGGAAGCCCTTCTATCTCCGGGCTACACTCCCAGACCTATTTTTACATTTTTTTTATTTGGAAACAGGGTCTCCTAAGCCAGTGCGTGCGGCTAGCTTCGAACCTGCGTGATCCTCCTGTCTCTGCCTCCCAAGCGCGGGGATTACAAGCGTGCGCCACCACGCCCGGCCAATAAATGCATATTAAAAAATAAAATAAGCCGGGCGTGGTGGCGCATGCTTGTAATCCCCGCACTTGGGAGGCAGAGACAGGAGGATCGCGCTGGCTTAAGAGACCCTGTTTCCACATAAAAAAAGTATAAAAATAGGTCTGGGAGTGTAGCCTGTGGGAGTGTAGCTGGAGGTAGAAGGGCTTCCAGGAACCCCAGTACCACCAAAAAAATGCATTTATTGGTGCATTATAGTCTCACATCATAATGGAAATCATGCTGATGGTGACATACATGCAGAGTACTTGATGGACCCCCTTCCAACTCACTCCCTATCCCTGCCATTCCTCAGAGTACTGAGACTGACATTGGTATTTTCACATATTTACACAAAGCCTATAATAGTATTCCTTCAGTGATCCTTACTCTTCCTCCTTCCCTCCCCTCCCCTTCCTTCCCTCCACCTCCCTGGCTCCACTGAGGTTTCTCCTCCATTATCTGGAGTCCTTCTGGTATACCAGTTACTCCTTAGCTCCCACTATTAGAGAAAGCATGTGACCTTCACTTTTTGTGACTGAATAATCTCACTTAACATAATGTTCTCTATGTTCTTCCATTTTCCTGAAAATGCCTTAATTTAGTTCTTTTTGATTGCTGAGTAGAATTCTGTTGTAATACATAAATATCCCATATTTATGTAAGCCATTCATCTGTTGATAGACACCTAGGTTGGTTCCATAATTTGGCTACTGTGAATTGTGCTACTATGAACAGAGATACATGTATGTTACTATAATTCTCTGATTTCAGCCCTTTTGAAAATTTACCCAGGAGTGGTATAGTCAGATCATATGGTGAGTTCGTTCCCAGTTGTCTGAGGGATCTCCACACTGATCTCCATAGCAGTTGAACTAGTCTACAATCCCACCAACAGTGTAGAAGGTTTCCAATTTCCCCACAACCCAGCCAACATGTATTGCTTTTTGACTTCTTGATGATTGCCATTCTGATTGGGGTTAGATGGACTCTCAGTGTAGTTTTGATTTGTATCTCCCTGATTGCTAATGATGTTGAACATTTTTCATAAATTTAGTGACCATTTATATTTCGTCTTTTGTGAAGTGTCTATTTAGTTCAGTTTCGCATTTATTGATGAGGTTGTTTTTTTAAAAGTTTAAAGTCTTTTAAGTTCTTTGTGTATTCTAAATATTAGTTTCTCTTTAGACTTTTTTTTTTTTTTGGTGGTACTGGGGTTCCTGGAAACCCTTCTACCTCTGGGCTACACTCCCAGACCTATTTTATATTTTTATTTGGAAACAGGGTCTCTTAAACCAGCGTGGCTGGCTTCGAACCTGCGCAATCCTCCTGTCTCTGCCTCCCAAGCACTGGGATTACAAGCGTGCACCACCAAGCCTGGCTCTCTTTAGACTCTTGATGGTTTCCTTTGATGAAGAGAAACTTTTTAGTTTAATGGTATCTCATTTACTTCCTGAGCTTTGGAGGTCTTGTTGAGAAAGTTTCCACTTGTGCCTATATGTTGGAGTATTGGACCTAAGCCCTTCTCTAGTAGCTTTAAAATCTCTGGTCTAATTTCCAGGTCTTTGATCCATCTTGAGTTGACTCCTATGCAGGGTGAGAGGTAAGGATTCAGTTCCATTTTCCTACAAATGGATAACCAGTCTTTTCAACCCTATTTGTTGAAAAGGCTGTCTTTTTTTCTAACATATGTGTTTGGCATCTTTGTCGAAAATCAGTTGGCTATAAGTGGGTGAATTTATTCGGTATCTTTTATTCTGTTCCATTGGTCTAAATGTCAGCTTTTGTGCCAATACCATGATGGTTTTTCTTTTATTACTATTGCTGTATAGTATAATTTGAAGTCAGGAATTGTGATGCCTCCTGCATGATTCTTATTTCTGAGAATTGCTTTGGCTATTCTGGGTCTTTTCTTTCTCCATATGAAATTTAGGATGCATATTTCTAGGTCTATGAAGAATGACATTGGTATTTTGATAGGGATTGCATTGACTCTGTAGATCACTTTAGGTAGAATGGCCATTTTTTTTGTGTGTGTATGTGTGTGTGTGTGTGTGTGTGTGTGTGTGTGTGTGTGTGTGTGGTACTGGGGTTCCTGGAAACCCTTCTACCTCTGAGCTATACTCCCAGACCTATTTTTATACTTTTTTTTTAAATTTGGAAACAGGGTCTCTTAAGCCAGTGTGGCTGGCTTCAGACCTGTGCGATCCTCCTGTCTCTACCTCCCAGAATGGCCATTTTGATAATATTTATTCTGCCTATTTAAGAGCAAGGGAATCTTTCTATCTCCTGAGATCGTCTTCATTTTCATTCTTTAGTAATACTATGTTTTATTCTCAGTGCTTTGTCCCAGGTTTGGCCACCAATAGATGTTAAAATGTTAAATGAATTAATAGTATGTGGTACATCTTCCAGAGATCACCCTGGATCACAGTTCTAGCTGCCATTAACAATGACTTTGGCGTCATCAATCTCCATCATTAGTACAGTAAACATTTGTGAAGTATCTCCTCTTTACCAGCCGTTGTGCTAGGCATTGAGATGCAAAAGTAGAAGCATCTTTGCCTTCAAGAGAGCCTGCTGATTAGTGCAGGAGACAGACAACCACAGGAGCAATTATAGTACAGAGTGGAAGAAGAAAGAGGCTGGAGAACTGAGTACCACACCTTGATTCCTCTGACAGTCTCTTGCTACAGCTCTAAAGGTGATGAGCCTTTTTGTGGTATCTTTTAAGAAAGCCTCACTAGTTCTCTGTGTGAAATTAAGCTAGTGACCCATAGTGGAAAGTTAAAAGTGATTGTAAAATAATCAAGTATGCTTGGGAAAATACAAACAGGATCAAGGACATTCATGGGTGTGTTTTCCTCTGATTAGAAAGACCTTTGAAAGAAGAGTCTCAGCTCTGGCCATTAGCCCAGTGGTGAGGGCATGATTTGTGATTTTGTTCATGAGGATGGAGAGGATGGAACAAATCCCAGAAGCCCTGGATGCAAGTAGAAATAGAGACAGGAAGTTTGAAAACAAAACAAAACAAGAAGCTTCATTTACAGAGTGTGTCTGGGTTGTGGGCATTGGACTGGACCTCCTGGAGGAAACAGAGATGACAAAGATAGGGTCCTTGCTGGAAAGAGCTGGCAGTCTAGGAAGAGGAGGTGAGCTGTTGCTTATGTATGGAGAAGACAAGGGCTATGGTTTTAGAACAAATTTTTGTTTTGCATGAGGATGGGTGTATGGGCGAATGAGAAGAGAGCATTTAAAAGACCTGTGCAAGGTCACGCAGCTGGTAAATGTCACAGCCCAAACTGGCAGACTCTAGAGCCTACCACGCCCAGCCTTTTCAGTCTGGGGTCTCCTAGCCATGCAGGTGGAAGAGCTAGATTAACAATATGTCCTCAAGGGGGAGTTAGAGTCCGTGTTGATGGGGTAGTAAGTGTGGTGGTTAATGGATGGACCAAAATTACCTGCTGTTTTTAAGTTGTATAATCTTAGGCAAATTGTTCAAACTCAATGCTTTGTCTTCCCTATTTTAAAATGAGAATAAAAATAATACTTACCTCATAGGTGTCAACCTAAATAATAAAAAATTATCCAACATACCCATGAAGGTAGATGAAAGGGAACTTTTTCAAGACAAAATGAGTTGTTCTGAAACAATAATTTTTGGCTCCAAGGATCACTAGCGAGGGTGGCATGAGCCTGGAGTTGACCAGCTAGACACTGGGCAGATGTTTGTGCAGAGGTGTTTTTTTGGGGGTGGTGTGGGGTGTCTGGCTATGGTGGCCTTTGTACAAAGCTGCGGTTCTGGCAGAAGTTTGGGGGATAGTTCTCATTATGAGGCATGTGTGCATGGGATGCCCTCTTCCAAAGCCCTCTGGCTTAATTTGTTTATTTATGTAGTTAGTTAAGAGTTTGGTACAAGTGACTTCGTGTTGATTTTGACAATTCTCACTTGGGCTCCTTGTATGGACGAAGTGAGTCAATTCAGAACAGTGCCTGGCCCAGACTAAGCAATCTGAGAACTCCCCGAGTTTGCTTGGAATGAGGCCTTTGAAGTATACTTGTTTCGCTAAGAAGTGGCTTTAACAGAACAACTCAGTGCCTATAGCAAAGCCTCTCAGCGTAATTTCAAAAGGAGCTGGAATGCAAGTGCTAGGCGTGGCTATAGACACGGCTTTTAGCTACACATATTCCCACCCTTCTGTGTCCTGATTACTATCATTATAAAATATATAATATGTCATTATATAGTGCCCCAAACTTAGTGTAATGAAATGACTACCTTCGTATTAGGCTCAAGGATTCTGAGGGTCATACATTAGGAAGGGCCAGATGAGGTGACTTGTCTCTGCTCTGCTCTGTGGTATCTGGGGCCCTGGCTGGAGATAATTCAGGTGCAGAGGCTGGACTCATTGATGGCTCCCCCGTCTTCTACTTGGTGCTGGCTGTCAGTGGGTGCTGGGAGCATAGCGTGGCTGTGGGCCAGAACCCAACATGAGACTTCTTTCTGTGGTTGACTGGGTGACCTCACATAGTGGCTGAATTTCAAGAGTGAGCCTCTCAAGAGAACCAGTCAAAAGCCCTGTCACTTTTTATTCCACAGCCTTGAAAATTCCATACTGGCTTTTCCCTGCTTGTCCCAAATCTGCTCCTATTCAAGATTGAGCAGAGACTCTTCTGCTTTGTGTGAAAAGTATCAAAATCAAATTAGAAGAAGGGCATATGTGTTGGGTGTATTGTGGTTTGGGGAAAATCCATTCCGCCACAGCCACAGCATTGAATAAAACTCCCAATTTCTGGGCCTACTCCTCCTCTGAAGAGGGACTGCTCCTGGGAACCTGCTTAAGTAACTTAAAATAATTAGTCAGTAAACTTCCATAAATATGCTAAAAGAGGCAGAGTTGTGTGTATGTGTTTACTCACAGGGTAGAGAATAGACTAGATGAATTCTGGGAGCATCACACCATTTGGAATAATGTATGTGGTCTTTCTGGGTGTTGGGTGGGATTGTATATGCCTCCATTTGTGTGAGATAGCTTACACTTCCCCTTGTTCAGAATGCTAAATCCTAGAGGGCTCTACTAGGTTATTTAACATATTTTGACTACTTTTATGTCCTTCCTTCCTTCTTTCCTTTTTCTTGGGGATTGAACTCAGGGGCATTCTAACAAGCTACACCTGCCGCCCTATTTAATTTTTATTTTGAAACAAGGTCTCATTAAGTTGCTCAGGTTTTTGTTAAGGTGCTGAGGCTGGCCTCAAACCTGCGATCTCCCTGCCTCAGCCTCCCAAGTACTGGTACAAAGGCATGTGCTATTGCACCTGACTTCCTGGTTTGTTTTAATAAAGTCTCCTTGTCACTTCCCCCACTGTCATTTACAGATTTTAGCACAAGGTTCCACATATTCCATAATAGATATTTACTAAATATTAAAAATAAATTTATTTTAATGTAACTTCTTTCAGTTGAGAGTTGTAGATTTTCTTTCTTTCTCTTTTTTTCTTTTTTTTTTTTAATACCAGCAAAGAGCTGTCTGAATAGATTTTATGGGCATCTAGAATTACATCTTTCCTCTGTGAGACATTATCATTCTGTCCTCAAGTGAAGAGTATTCTTTGTATGTAAGTTCATGAGCCATCCACTTAATATTCTTATATTCTTTTGAAGACAATGCCAGATGACATCAGTTCCACCCTGCTTCTAAAACATAGCACTGACTTTGATTCCATCCACTCACTGTTCATTTCTAACTGTCAAATTTGGCTAAGGGAAAAAGAAAGCCCTTAAGAAAAGGCCAGGCTATTAATGTGCTCTTCAAAATGCTAAGAAAAGGCTAAGCTGTTTATAATATTTCCAAAATGCTCACCTCTCTGAGACTTGCCAGCAATAGTGTCAAGGTGAAATACATTCTTGTTCATCCTGGAACCGAAAGCCTTTGTGTTATACATGCTCAAAGCGCCCGTCCTACTTTCCTGAGGTGTGCAGGTGGGGGGTATGATGATATTTGGGTGTAATTTAAACCAAGATATCATCATAGACTTGAGGCTCTTTATTTACCGTAAGAGTAATGAGGAGTGTATAACCTCCTTGATAGACTAAACCTGGCTTCCTTTGGATACAGTTGCACATGGGTCTCAGCGGGCCAGTTTCTCGAAGGTTACTCACTTTGTGTAACTTCAAAGGAGGCATAGACAGGGGTATCACTAGTAAATCAGCTCCTTCCTCCTCTATTTTGCTAAAAATCCAGTTAAATGTTAAATTGCATATCCTTCATTTGGTTCGATGGATGATTTGGCCTTGATGAAAAAATTGGACCCTTAATATTGGAATAATTTTAAATTTAGAAGGATGTTTGATTGTTGCTTCACAGGACAGAATCAGTTGGAAAACTTTTGGAAATTCTCTTGACAGATTTAAATTAAATGCACCAAGAAGGAGCAGGTGTGAATCCACATTATCTCCCTTGTATACTTCGGGCACTAGCCCTCTGAGATCGCTACTATCCTGCCTTATCGCACATAGCTAATGCTGTGTGTTTCTACAAGCACTTGTTTCACATCATGGCAGGAAGACCCGTGGCACAAGCTCTGCGTTCTCCCCATATACGAGTTAGGAATCCGTAAAGGCATCAGGACCATTAGTGGCTGTCAAAGGTCTCAGAAGCAATTAATTTTTTAATTTTTATTTTATTTTTTGAAGTGCTAAGGATTGAGCCCAAGTAAACACTCTGTCACTATGCTATAGCTCCAACTCCAGAAGCAATGCACCTTAGTGGATAAAAAGAGTCTCATTCTTGGTTCCACCACCTACTGGTTGTGTGACCATGAGCAAGTCACTTTACTTCTCCAGGCTCTAGTTCCATGTCTGTAAATTGATGGCAGCAGCTCTCATGTGGGATTCCATTAGAAACTCTGTAATACACTTAGTACAGTGCTAACACAATGCATATGGTAGGAAGTCAACACATCATGGTCATCTTTATTGTTCGTGGCATTAAAACAATGTGAAATGAATTATTTGTCCACTTGACCATTAGCAATTCCCCTCATTAGTGACTTCTAGCCTTTATAAATGTTTGCTAATTTGCAGAGTAAATGGCCATCTAATAGATATATCCTTAGTGGTATTTTTCAATCATGCTTTTAAAATTAACAGTAGATTCTCATTTAGTTATAAAAAAATACAGAGAGACCTAGGGATATATTTCAGTGTATTTCAGTGGTAGAGCACTTGCGCAGCACAGGTGAGTCCCCATGTTAAATCCCCAGTACCAGAGAGAGAGAGAGAGAGAGAGAGAGAGAGAGAGAGAGAGAGAGAGAGAGAAGGATGGAGGGAGAGAAGGAGGAGAAAGAGGAGAGAATGGGAATACAGACTACTTCAGAGAGATGCAGTGTACCCTTTACATAAAACTATAATACAACATCATAACAATGTATTGACATTGGTACAATCAAGATAGGAAATATTAGCATCACCACAAGGGTCCCTGTCCCCCTCCAAGATCCCTGTCATCATCTTTAACCACACTCACTTCCCCTGGGCTTGAACTCCTCAACCCTTAGCAACCACTCATCTGAAGAATGTTATATAAAAGGAACCATACACTATGCATTCTTTAGGAATTGGCCTCTTTTTCATTCAGAATAATCCCATAAAGAGCCATTAAACTGTCCTTTTGATGAACAAAAATACTTACGAAAATCAGCATATTTTATTTTGGCAGCAGAATTGCCATTCACCAAGTGTTTGATTCAGAGCCTAACACTCAGGAAACTAAATTCTGAGTAACTCCAAGTGGTAGACTTCCTCCTCCCCTTCCCCTTCCCTTCCTCCTCTTCTTGTTCTCTCTTTCCTCCTCTTCTTTTCTTGTCTTTTTCTTCTCCACGTCCCCATACTAATTGACAAAGGCTGGATGCTCAAGTTAAAAAATACTAAAAGGAGCTAAATGAAGGATGTGTATGGGATGTCTTTGTAAACCACAGACTCTTTGTTTGACTCTTCTATGAGGAATTGCGGTGCCGGCCGCCTTGTAAGGCTTTGCAGCAGCTTGTGGTGTGCACTGATGTGAATCGGGAAGTCAGCGTGAGCAGGCTCTCTTTCCACACTGTGCACATAAGGTCTGCCCTCCGGTTTGCTGCTGCAGTGGAAGCTGCTGGCTAAAAAGCCCAGCACGCTTTGATTCTAGGCAACAAAGTCCCAGGAACAAAATGCAAACTTCAGTTCTTTATAAAGCCTTTGCTCTGAAAAAGAGCCTCCAGTTCCTAGTTGCTAGAAGTTAAGCCCAGCTAGCTCTCTCATAAGGAAAAAAAAAATAATAAAAAAGCAGCAAGAAATGCCAAGCTCTGTTAGAACTCTGGGATTTTCACTTCTCTATCCAAGGTCAGAAGCCCAGAGGCAGGGCCCACAGAGTCCCCAGAAGGGGACCTAGCTATGGGGTACCTAACTACAGCGTTTCTTCCTCTAACCCTGCTGCTGAGATTTAAGCCCTCACCTTTTAAGTGCAGTTAGACTTTTACTGTAATGGAATTTCCTCCTATGAAGAAATATTTTGAGGAGAACAAGCTTGCCAGGGTATGGGAGAAGAACTTTATTCAGGATAGAGTAAGTTATGCTGTGCTAACAAATAAATCCCAAATCTCAGTGGCAATAATGATTTCTTTTTATCATGCAAAGTCTAGAGAGGATCAAGCACCTCCCCTGTGCCCTGTGTACTGAGTGATCCATTGTCCTGGTATGCTGGCACCATCCCACTGTCCCAATTTAGACCTGTTGATTTAAAGTAATAGTGTATATACTATGCTTTTATTCTAACGTGTGTGTGTTTCAGTTTAGACAAGGTATTTGGTTGGGTAGCCACTTCTAAGAGCCATACTGGGGTGGCCATCATAATTTCTGCTTATATCCTTTTGGTCTCAACCTAATATGCAAGGACGTAATATGGAGCTTTGTAGAAGGGCAAGTATATACATTTAGTGAATACTAATAATTTTTGACACATTAGGTTTTTGCAAGAATGCCACAAATTTTCTAAAATGATAATAACTTCAGCTATCAAAACTGTTGAACAGATAATATATGATATTTGTATTGAATTATATAATATTATTTAATAATGTATCATGAAAACTGAATGATGGCCTTTCAGAGAAGTCCTGTTACCTTGTATGACACACAGCAGTATTCAGGTGTTATCAAATTAAGAAAATTGTGATGGTGGATTATCTTGGATTATCCCGGCAGTCCCTAAAAGGAAACACTGATGTCCTTATAAGGGAGAGCCAGAAGGAGGTTTGACAAGATGTGAGGAGAATGTGATGTTGGATGCCAAGATTGGAGTAATAAGTTTCTATAGAGGACTAATACTAGAATATATAGTGAACTCAGGAAACTCATTGCTAAGAAAGCAATTAACCCAGTCAAAAAATGGGCAAGTGAACAAAACAGACACTTCGCATAAGAAGAAATTCAAATGGCCAATAAATGTATGAAAAATGTTCAACATCATTAGCAATCAGAGAGAAGAAAATCAAAACTACCCTGAGATTTCACCTAATTCCAACTAGAATGGCAATCATTCAAAACGCAGACAACAAACAATAGTGGTGAGGGTGTGGAGAAGTGGAAACTTTAATACATTTGTTGGTGGGGTTGCAAATAAGTGCAACCACTTTGGAAAACAGTATGGAGGATCCTCACAAGAATGAGAATGAACCTACCATATGATCCAGCAATACCACTTCTGGGTATCTACCCAAAAGAATGGAAAAAAAACTACCAAACTAATGCATGTATATTTGTGTTCATAGCCACACAATTCACAATTGCCAAACTGTGGAACCAGCTAAGATGTCCATCAACAGATGAATAGAATATAAAACTATGGGATATGTACACAGTGGAATTTTACTCAGTCATAAAGAAGAACAAAATTATATCATTTACCAGGAAATGGAACTGGAGAACATTATACTAAGTGAGATTAGTCAGGCACAAAAAGTAAAAAAAAAAAAAATTGGATGCTCTCCCTAATTTGTGGAAGCTAGGGAAAAAATGAGTCATAAGAAGAACTCTAGATAAAGGAGAAACCATAGATGAGCAAATAAGGCGACCTAACTGAGAGTGATGGGAGGGGAAAGAGGAAAATTCCCTAATGTACATGATGTATTTTCACGAACATATCAATGTCAGTCACTAAGCCAAACATGAGGGAGGGAGGAGGGAATGGGGTGGAAATTGGGGAAGGGCTAAATGAGTGATATGTGCATGTATGCTCTACCATCTTGTACCCTTTTAAAATGTATGACTACTATGCACCAATAAAAAATGAATAAATAAAAATTTCACTTAAAAAATAAGATAGAGAAAGTGGTTACAAGACAAGGAATACAGTCAACCTCTCTCCTTAGACCCTATGATGGATCCAGTCCAGCAGATTTCATGAGTTTAGCCTGATTGAACTGATTTCAGACTTCTGACCTCTAGGACTGTAAGAGAAAAAAAAAATTCTGTTATTGCAAACCACTAAGTCTGTGGTAAAGTTGTTCCAGCTGCAATAGGAAACTAATAACACAAGTACATTCTGAAATTAAGCATGTGACTTCAGATTCCTTCTTTCTAGTTAAGATAGAGAATACTGTTTCACTTTTTACATTTTTGAAATTGAGGCCCAAAGACTTTAAGAGACTTGCCCAAGGGCCTTCAGCTAGTCAGTATCAGTGTCAGGTTCCATGCCCAGGCTGACTGACCCCTCCAAACACATCCCTAGCCACTCCATGGCAGTGCCTCTCCTCCAGCACCCAGCTGCCCTGTGAGCTCCCTCCTGCTCAATCTGTCAACCCTCGACAGGTTCAAGACCCTCCAGGAAGTTTCTTGCTCCCTGCAGCCTCAGGCCGAGTCCTATTCCTCTAATGGGCTCAGCAGCACCCTCGACACCCAGACTTTTCTCACTTTTGCTTTGGAAAATTTTATGGAAGTTTGTGTAGGGAATTCTCAAGCAAAGCTAGGATCCAGGTGAAATTACCGAATTTTTTCATAGTTAAGTTTGTAGAAGCTATTACTTGATGGGAGATATTATTTTTAATCCTCTATTCTTTAATTCTCCTCGCATTTTAGAGGTTGGAATGTTCCTAACTGCAATCAAATACAGTAATAGAAGCAATGCTGGAGTATGTTAGGTTTGTTTTGTCATGACCTAGAAAAAAATTATCTAGAAATTTGGCAAAGATATTTAAATTATTAACTTTAAGTCTCCTTTAGCTTGTATTAGTTATATACAGGATGCATTTTGCCATATCACTATTTAATAACTCTGTAGTTAACCACTGAATTAAATACTTGCATGTCCCCCACATTGAACCATTCATATTTCCTCTTTGGAACTTAAGAATTTATTTTTCCTAGCTCTGGGAATTTCCTGGCTAAGAACCTTCAGTTCTCAACTCCAGGAATTGTTTCAGCTAAACTTTATGAGTTCTTCTTGGGAGGCGGGGGGAGGAGGGAGCCTGTACCCAATTACTGGTTGATACCTGGCTCTAAAGACCAGATATCCCCACCACAATTCAAGACAATTTTAAAGGACCATCCTAGCCCCAAGGCTGCTCGAGCCCTTTGCCATGACCACCTTAGAGCCCAGTGTTTCCCTCTGCCCAATCCTGCTTCCTTTCTCCTTCCCACAGATGATAATCCCAATATTCCTCTTCCCACAGATATTTTCTAACCTACTAAGTTTCCTGAAACCTAAATTCCAGCTCAGAACCTTCCCCCTCCAGTTGTGTGAGATTGCCATCACTACAACAAATATCTGAGATGATAAAGTTATAATGAAAAGAGGTTTATTTTGGCTCATAGTTTTGTAGGGTCCAGTTGATGACTGGCTGGCCTCATTGCTTCGGTGCCTTTGATGAAGCAGTACAACATGGCGGAGTGTATGGCAGAACAAAACCATGCACCTCATCAGGAGTCAGGGAGAAAAAAAGAGTTAGAGGGTGAGGCCCCACTGTCCCCTTCAAGGGTACACCCCCAATGACCTAAACCCTTCTCTAGGCCGTACCCCCTAAATGTCCCACCACCTCCCAGCACATCCCTAAAGCAGCACATCTAGGGACCAAGCTTCTTTCATATTGTTCTTTGGGGGATGCTTAATATCCGAGCTATAGTACTAGGAAACTGAACTTAATGACCATGACAAGAAAAGAAAAATTTAAATTTTTAAATTAAAAATTTAAAACGGACTCCCTGGCTAGCAGTGAATACTTTCAAGCCCTCAAGCCTTGTTTATTGGAATTAGAAGAGTCTAAAGAAACTAGAAAACATACTTTCTGGCTTAAAGTTTATTTTCTAATGCAGAAGCAAGAGGAAAACATACGTATGTCACCCACTCATGATTAAAAATACTTTATACAGCGTGACCCATAGTTCAATTACATTTTCTCTTGACCTCCCCTGTAACAGTTAATTTACAATTGAACAAACAACCTCTGAGAAACAAAGACAGCAGCCTGTATCTAATCTCAATAAATGCAGTCTTCTTTTTCCAGGATAAATTATTTTCTTAGAGTATGAAAAATGCCTATCAAACATTGGCAAGTCCAAGGCCCTCCACGAAAGGCAAAGCTTTGAAATTATTCTCTGCAAATAAAGGTAATAATGTAAAATAAAATGTCATCACATGTAATTACTGTATTAGAATATACATTTTCATATCTCTGCAGAGAATGAGGACTAGATATTGAGCTTTATAGTTCATCAAATATAAACATTTCCATTAAATTTTCTGCCCAAGAAACCTTTTCCTTTAACTCTTCCTTCCAACCCATGATTGGAAGTCCCGAGCCACTGGCCCTGAACTTACATCTAATTCAGCCTTTATGCCCTATGCACTTTAGTATTAGATTGTTGGTTATATAACTCATGCTTCCTATTCTATTTAGAGATTTCAACATTTTAAAGACAATTCTCCCTGTTTGGGACCCTTTATTAGTTCTTTATATTTTGGAAAATGCCTTCCTGGTGAGAGAAGGCAGCTGTTCTTTTGGCACAGTATGGTGTCGAACTTCAAAGAAGCTTTTCTCTAGGCCTTAGACTCTTAAGCAATCCGAATAAGCCGTGATATATACAGCCTAAACTTTTCATTATTTTCTTAAGGGCTTTTTAGTCTTGGAGAACAGTTTTCTTAAATAGTTCTCTATAAAAAGCATGTACCTGCAATGGAGATAGCACTGTCAGCCCATCACTTTTTACCAGGTAGAGTGCTTTGGCAGGCTCCAGGAGAGGCCAGGCTGTGCAGAATGGGTTCCAGGGAGGAGAAGTTGCAGAGTAGAGGGCACCAGAGGTCCAAGACATTCGCTAGCTGAGCTCTTCCTTGGTTTGCATAATACTAGGTGCATAATACTTGGTTTGCCTAATACTAGGTATGATTGCCATATGGTTTTCCCAACACTAAATGGTTCAATGATTCCTCAATACCTCCCGGGTATCCCACAGTTAATTCAGTTCTGACATCACCTAGAGTTAGCATAGACCTCACAGGCTGAGGGCTCAGTTCCACAAGACCGCCTTCTCCTCAGATGCCAGAGGCCAGAAGGGTGCCCAGGCTACTCTCATTTGTTACCAGTCAACTACAAATTTGGGGGTTGTCAAGACCCTCCCCCGAGGTTCAATAATTGAATAGAACATCTCAAAGAACACGGGAAAGCACTTTATTTATGATTATCAGCTTGCTATAAAGGATGCAATGCAGAGAAGGAGGAGACGGGTGGGGGGAGGAAAAGAAAAGGCGAGGGTGTGCTGAGAAATGAAATTGATCAAGTTATGTTATGTGCATGTACAAGTGTGTCACAGTGAATCCCACTTTACGTGTAATTATAATGTACCCATAAAAATAATTTACGTAAAAAGGACACACCTCAGGACTCCCAGATGGAAGTGATTCACAGGGCAAGGTGTGAGGGTGTGGAGGAGCTTCTGTGCCCTCCCTGGGTGTGTGCCACCCTCCTGGCACCACCATCATGGGAGACCCCCCAAAGTACGGTGGTTTCATGATGTAGGTATGATTGATTAAGTCATTAGCTATTTATGATTGCCCCTAATAGCTTCTCTCACCCTTAGCATATAAAAGCCAGGAAGTTCCAAGGGTTTTTGTTTTTTTCTATCTTTTTTATTATGCCACAACTCTAAACAGTGACCATAACATAAAGTAAATTTTTAAACATACACTCCTCCAGCTGCAATCTCCACACAGCATGGCTTCTGTCATGGAGATGCTTTTGATGGGTTTTAATAAAGAAGCCATTGTTGAAAAACTCTCCAGAGGTGTGAGAAGGTAGACAGCGCCCCGTCTGTTGTTGAAATGTTTGGGGTTTGACCGAGGGATTTGGTCTTCTGTGCACGTGGTGCGCGTCTGAACAAAGTTGTCCTTTCGAGCTTCACTCAAGAGAACAAGCAAACACCGTCCACAGTCAGGGTTTGGTCATTGCAGCAAAGACAGTGGTGGTAATGGAGGAGATAAGTCAAGAGTCTCTTTTTCTCTTCTCATACAACATGCCGTATGAACCAGTCCCACTCACAAATGCTTTCTCTGCTACATCTTGTCTTTAATTTTTAGTTTTCTCAGTCTCTGAAAAATGATTATTATAATGTGATTTCTTTAAAATTTAACGTTAAAAGATCCCTACCTTCTCACCAATATGACCCTTTGATCTCGTATTATCTCGAAAAGCCTCTTCTGTCATATTTAAAGTTTTATTAACACAAAAATTAGAGTGATAAAAGATAATTTTATTCTTGGATGAGTGTGAAATTTCCTGCGATCTGGTAGAGTTGGATAGAAGCCCTGCTCACCTTCCGAAGAGTCAGGTGCTGTTTCTGTTAGAGTGGGGAAAACAGCATCTATTATGGCCGCATGGGAATGTTCTTAGCCTTGTGAAGCACGGTGGAGCCAAATATATTTAGCTCTCTCATCTGAAACGTTTATTAGCTGGGTCACTGGTCATTCAAGATATCGATTCTTAAGTAGGCTGGTATCATATCATCCTCTCTTCTTTGAAATGCATGTTTTCCCCAGCCTACAAAAAAGATTCAGTACATCATCAACTTCAAAGAAAGGTGATATCTTAAGAGATAGAAAACATGGTAAAGAAACATGTGAGAATGCTGGATGGAAATACTATTTGATTTCTTACCTCGAGTATATTAAATTTTTCTCCCCATGGCTCTTGCTCTGAGTTTTAAGGTTTTCCAGTGGTGGCTAAGGTAAATCTGCCCATGTTACAAAATTCTCAGTTGTTCAGAATCCTGCTTACCAGTTGCAGTATGAGAATACGCAAACCTAATTGATTAGTAGAAATCTCCCTCCTCCCTTTTGACCATTTAATACTCAAAATTAATGAAAAGGTGTCACTGAGAGGACTAAGAGGAAGCTGAGAATAGGTGCTCAATAAAAACTTATTGTATAGAGAAAGTCAGACATTTTGAAGACTGTATGATTTTCCTTTTTATTAAGATAAATTATTGGAACAAAGCCAGGGGCAGTGGCACATGCCTGTAATCCCAGTACTTGGGAGGCTGAGATAAGGGGATCACAGGTTTAAGGCTAGTCCCAGAAACTTGGGCCATTTCAAACATTTTATATATTATATATATAATTTATAACACACACACATATATATGTATGTATATATATATACATATATACATATATATGTGTGTGTATATATATACATATATTTATATATATGGCTGAGGCCTGAGACTATAGCTTAGAGATAGAGTGCTCCTGAGTTCAGTCCCTAGTACCTCAAAAAAAACCCCATCATATATATACGTGTGTGTGTGTGTGTGTGTGTGTGTGTGTGTGTGTGTGTATATATATATATTATATGTATGTTTTTGTTGGGGAGTTGTTCATATATATATAGCATATATAAACAAAACAAAAGTAATAAAATCTTTATTACAATATAATTTAGGCTTTTTTTTTTTTTTGGTGGTACTGGGGATGGAACCCTTCTGCCTCCGGGCTACACCCCCAGACTATTTTCCTAATATATATATATAAAATATATATATTATATATAATATATATATTATATATATATTTTTTTTTAATTTGAAACAGGTCTCTTAAGCCAGCGAGGCTGGCTTCGAACCTGGGTGATTTTCCTGTCTCTGCCTCCCAAGCACTGTGATTACAAGCGTGCACCACCACACCCGGCTAGAATCTAGTTTTCATGCAAAAACTTATATAAAATATAGCATTGGAAAAGAGTATTTAGCTCTTTCCAGTGGTTTTCAAAATTCCCGAACAAGGTCAAATAAAGACCAGATTATAATGAAGCCTTTCAAGAAGCTCTCTACTCCATTAACTTCCTTTCTTTTTATTCTAAGCAGGTAAAATCACCACTGTTTCTTTAGCTTTGCTCCTTAAAGCGTAACCTACTTGAAGTAATTTATAGTTACTTGCCAAGCTGTTTTCTTCCTTTCCACAGAGCATTTTATAAACTAGGAAAAGAATCCCAGATTCCTTAGTATCTTATCCTCGACAATTTGGATTCAAAGCTATTTACAAAAACAAATATTTATATAATTGCCAATCTTTTTATTGAATGACAAAGAAATTCAGTAATTTCACATGGAACATAAATTTACTTGAGGAATTTCTCATTTCCAAAAGCAGGAGCTAGGAAAGTGGGTGTCCAGGAAACATTCAGAGCCCGCAGGAGCAGTAGGACCTTCTGCTGAGGCTGCACAGAGCAGGAAGCAGTCATAGAAAGTCTTGGACTTGCCCGTGATTGACAGATATGGCAGGAGGGAGCTCCGAAGGTGGCTGGGTGCTAGGGGAGAGGAGTGCGGAGGGTGGCTAGGAGCATGTTCCTTGAGGACTCAGTTTGCCAGGGCACAGATCTTGACCCGAGCCCTGACCAGCAGAGGAATCTTGGACAAGTCATTTATAGTCTCCAGGACTCCTGAGTGTGTTCACTTTGTACAAACATATGTGGGGTCACCTTAAATATCCAGATAAATCAGGATTTTATACAGACAGTTTCAGAAATACCTTCCAAGAAATACTTTATATTTTAATTCTGTCATTTTATTGGAAATCTCACAAATGTTATTTATTAAATGCTAAGTGAGATTAGTCACACAAAAAAATAGGAAATCAGATGCTCTTCCTAATATGCGAAAGCTAGGGAGAAAATGGTTCATAGAAGGAACCCTAGACGAAGAAGGAGAATCTATAGATGAGCAAATAAGGCGACCTAACTGAGGGGATGGGAAGCAGTTTTCTAATGTTCATGATGTACATTACAAACACATCAAGTCACTCATTAAGCCAGACATGAGGAGGGAGGGGGAGGGAATGGGGAGGGAATTGGGTAAGGGCTAATTGGGTGATGTATGCATGTATTCCTCCACCATCTTGTATTCCATTAAGATGTATGACTACAATGCACCAATAAAAAATTTTTAAAAATAAATAAAATGGAAATTTTAAAAATTCCATCCATAGCAGTGGCAAAATTATAAAAAGCCTAGGAATAATATTAACAAATATAGTACAAGATACAAATAAAGATAAGGATACTGTACTAACAATTTTGCAATACCATTCATTAAATAAACTTTCCTCTTAGCTAGGCATGGTGGCTCATACCTGTAATCCCAGTACTTGGGAGGATTGGAAGTTTAACAACAGTCTCAGCAACTTAGAGAAACTTTCTTCAATCTAGTGAGATGCTGTTTCAAAACAAAACAAAACAAAAAATTAACAGGCTTGGAGTGTAGCTCAGAGGTAGAATACCCCAGGGCTTAAACTCTCTGTACCATTGCGCTTGGGAGGCAGAGACAGGAGGATCACGCAGGTTCGAAGCCAGCCGCGCGCGCTGGCTTAGGAGACCCTGTTTCCAAAATAAAAAAAAATGTAAAAATAGGTCTGGGAGTGTAGCCCGGAGGTAGAAGGGCTTCCAGAAACCCCAGTACCACCAAAAAAAAAAAATCTCTGTATCATGAAATAACAGAAAAGAACATTTCTCCCTGAATTAAAAAGTCAGATAATCAGATAATCATATATTAATGATATCTATCATCACTTCTAATTATCATTTTATAGGAGTTCTTAGCCAATGAAATGAAGAATGAATTTGTTTAAAGATACAGGTAAGAGAAAGGAAGAAATAAAATTGCCATTATTCAGAGAAATCGAAAATCTAAAGTAGCTTTTAGATAAGGACTTTTCATCTTAGGATGAATAAGTGAATTGAACAAAGTTGCTATATGTCATATCAATGCATATATAAATTGTATTTCTATATAAAGTATAATAATTAGAAATGAAAAAAATTAAAAGCTATAATTTAGAGTAGTATCAGAAAATTTACATGGATATACCAGACGTAAAATAGCTAAGACCAGCTAGTAAAAGAACAAAGCTGATAAACTTTAAGTCTAGCTATCAGATCTTATTAAAGAACTAAAATAACATAAAATGAAACGAGTAATTATAGATAAATAGGATAGATATTTCAGATGGCTATGAATATATAAAGATTCTTATTTTACAAACATTTAAATAGAATCGAGTCCAGAAGGAGACCCACACATACATACACAGTTCCCGTGATTTATGACGAAGTTCATTCTGCAGTGCAGTGAGGAAGGAACAGTCTTCTCAATGGATGAATCTTAGTGCCATGGGCATCTATATGAAAAAGTAACCCAATAAAGGACTGGCTTCTAAAATATATTAAGAATTCCTGTACATATCAATGAGAAAAATATGGCTCTTAAATTGGACAAAAGACCTGTACTTCAGCAAAGAGACTTATACCTCATAGAGGGTAACATTAAAAACAAAGAGATGTCTCAGCAGATACAATCCACACTGGGATGGCTAAGATCTCAAACTAGCATTATTAAAGTTTGTGAAAATATGAAATAACTGGTAGGGTGTGTAGATTTGAAAACTGTGTAGAATCAGCCTAAAGATAAACATATAGCCGGGCGTGGCGACACACGCTTTTAATCCCAGTATTTGGGAGACAGAGACAGGAGGATCGCAGGTTCCTGGCCAGCCTCAGCTTCTTAGTGAGGGCTTCTGAAACTTAGTGAGAACCTGTTTCAGAATAAGAAGTAAAATAGGACTGAGGGGCCGGGCGTGGTGGCGCACGCTTGTAATCCCCGTGCTCAGGAAGCTGAGACAGGAGGGTCGCACGGGTTCGAAGCCAGCCTCAGCTACTTAGTGAGGCTCTCAGCAACTTAGTGAGACTGTTTACAAAAATATATATAAAAAAGGTCTGGGAGTATAGCCCGGAGGTAGAAAGCCTCTGGGTTCCATCCCCAGTACCACCCCCCCAAAAAAAATATAGGACTGAGGGTATAGTTCAGAGGTAGAATGCTTGTGGGTTCAACCCCCAGCACCAAATATAAACAAACAAACAAACAAACATATGCACACCTAGTGTCCTAGGAAATCTCACCTTTGTTTGTATATTTCTTGATCTGGGTGATTGTTACATGAATATTTATATTTATATATACATATATACATGTGTATACATATATGTATATATATACACTTTTATTTCTTTACTTATTTATGTCTATGTGTTATAACTTAGAACTTTACCTTAAAAATTGTGCTTCATCAATAGGAAAAATATAGACTACTGTTTTTTAGCATAAATATAAATAAATGGCATTTGAAATACTTGACTTGTCTCCCAAAGGGCTTAAACCTCCTGGCATGTCTAGAAAGGTTGGGGTGATACCACAAGAGTCAGTGCTGAAGCTTTAGAGTGATTTGCATTCTTCTGAGGTCAAACATGGATTAGTAACTCCTAGATGACAACTGACTTTATTTTATCTTCCCATTATGAAGCTTTCCTCTGTGGCCTCCATAAATAAACTTGCCAATTAATCTTCATTCTTTGACAAATGGTCCTTTGTTCATGCTGGTTCAATGACAAGGATCAGATGTCAAAATGTTCTATTTGTATTTAGTATGTAAATTATGTCCTGGCGATAGTAACTCTAGTGTTTAGTAAAACTAATTTGGTTCCATTATTTTTCCAAAATCATTCCTATCTTTAAAATGGAAAGGATTCCATGATAAAAGAAACAGATACCATGCTAATACAAATATTTTAACACCAGTTATGATTTCCTTATATTCTTTAAAAACCATTTGCTAAAGGTAAAGAAGTATTTCATCACTGTACAGTAAGTTGAATGCTGCAGTTAAACAGCAATGAGATACAATCAGAATAATCATGGTAAATACATATAGTTTCAATGTATTAATAAAACAGTGTTAGATTGTCAAAAATTTCCCCCTTTCTGAATAAAAATGGTAATGAAACAGCAAATCTAACCACAGCTATCTTGGGTTTGGGGAAACCTTTGCATATTTTTAGTTAAAATGGTATTGCAAAAGCCTATTTGGAAAATAATTCTGGCAATAAACATTAAAATTGAAAGGTAAATATCCTTTGAATAAACAAAACAACTTTAGGAAATCAATAGTATAGAAATTAAAAGCACCTCTATCTAAGTTACTAACAGATAGATGATAGAGAAATTGATTCATATTTATGGAAATATATATATATATATATACACATATATGTATATGTATATATGCAAGTATGTAAAAAATGTAAAATAACCTCTATGTAGAATGACTGTATAAATCAGAAGCCAACCTATGAACAGTTATGTAGCCATTAAAAAGAATGTATTCAGCAGTGATAATACTATGTGGTTTTTACTGAGTGGTCATTTTGTGCTAAGCACCATTCTAAGTGTCATATTTGTATAAACTCATCCAATCCTGTAATAGCAATATGATACAGGTGTTATTACAAAACTGTTTTGTAGATGATGAAATTAAATTTCGAACAGATCACATACTTTACCCCCTCAGAGAGCTGGTGTGTGTGAGGTCTGCGTTTGAACCAGGAGATCTTACTCTAGAATGCACTCTTAACTCTTTACAGTGACTCCAACTCACTGAATTAATTAAGAAGGGATTTCTCCCATTGTTAACTGAATAAGCAAATAATGGAAATGTGATTATACCAATTTTAAAAGTCATATGGAAGAATATTCCCCAAGCTAGAAACATTGATTATATCAGGATTGATAAAGGAAAAGGGATATTACTTTTTTCTGCCTCTTCATTGTTTGAAGTTCTAGAAATCATTGGAATACTATTTTTTTAATTTAATGAAGTGAAGAAAAATTCAGTGAAACCAGCCTGCATTTTTAGGTTCATTATGCTTTCTTGAGAATAAAAGAAATAGATGGTTCATTTAATAAGTAGACAAGAAATTAATAAAATTCATCCTCTAATTTGTTAGCAAGATTCAGGCTCAGCTCTCATTTGCTGTGGTCATTGTACAGGGCAGTTGCTTTTTCATTTCATTTTATTTCTCTCTTCTCTTCTCTTCTCTTCTCCCCTTCCCTCCTCCCCTCCCCTCCCCTCTCTTATCCCTTTCCTCCCCTTCCTCTCTCCCTCCTCTCCTTTCTTTTCCTTTTTTCTTTTTTGATACTAGAGATTGAACCCAAAGGCATTCTACCTCCAAAATATACCCCCAACCCTTTTGATTTTTTGAAATGGAATGCCATTGCATAGCTGAGGCTGTCCTTGAACCTGATTCTTATCTCAGCCTCCCAAGTACTGGGCTTACAGATGCATACTACCACAGCTGGCTGCATTTGCTCATTGACTAACAAAAGTATTTATCTAGATCAGCATGAATTCAATCTCCAGTGAACATTCATTTCTTTTCCAATATTTTGTTCTCTCTTCCTTTCCTCCTCCCCAAATAATCAATGCTAAGACCAAAAATGCAGACATTACTTTCCATTTTTCAGTGATCTCAGGATGGCTGGCCATGCTAACCTTTTGTCATGGTAGCCTGGTGCCTTTTTCAGCTGGAGTGATCTTCAGACATAATTTTCTGATGTTTCCCCTTTGACTGGTGGCATAACTTATGCCTGAAATGTGGGAAGGAAAGCTGGGCATGGTGGTGCATGCCTGTAATCCCAGTACTTGGGAGGCTGAGATAGGAGGATCACAGGTTTATGGCCAGCCTCAGCTACTTAGTGAGGTCCTCCAAAAGTTAGTGAGACACTGTTTTAAAATAAAGAATAAAATAGGGCTAGGCTATCATTCAGAGGCAGAATGTTTCTGGTTCAATCACACACACACACACACACACACACACACACACACACACACACACACACACAGGATCTCTCCTGTCAACTGGCCAATTTATTATAAAGAAAAGCGTTTCAAGCTGGGTGTGGTGGCGCATGCTTGTAATCCCAGTACTTGGGTTTAGTGAGGCCCTCTGCAATATAGTGAGAGAGACCCTGCTTTGAAATAAAGAATAAAATAATAGGGCTGGGGGTGTGGCTCAGAGGTAGAATGCCCCTGAGTTTAATCCCCAGTGCCATAAAAAAAAGGGAAGAAAAGCATTTCAGTAGGAACAGAATTAGAAGTCCTATGCTTAAAACCATGTATGAAGATTATACAAATAAAAATAGTTCATATTTGTAAAGTATTTGATATTTTATGTTAATCTATTAATCTTAAAATTAATATAAAATAATAAACATTTCAGCACTACAGAGATAGGAAGCTTTGTGCCTTACCTTAAAGCAACCACCTTTTATATCAAATTATTATATGAAATTTATATTGGGGTATTTTAATAATTTTATTTCAGGCAGTAGTTTGCAACACTGCATTTCGCAAATTTTATACTTTTTTTCAGGTCCCATTTGATATCTCTCTGCCTTCTATATTCAGTCTCGAGAGACTTTTTGATCTTGCTAATGGCTGCATTGTATCAGGAGGAAGCCTCTTCAACTGGATAGTGTCGATTATTCCCTGAATACCCTTTGCACGGTAACTTTACAAATAATTTTATTGAAATTGTTTTGTTTGTTTGAAATAAGTTTCTGGAACTGCTTTTTATAACTACCAAAGTAAAATTATTTTCCTGTATGAACTAAAGTTCTTTAAAATTTAGAGTTTTGAGAAATGCTTGAAATAGTTTATGAATTAAATGGCAATGCTGTTGCTGATAAAACTGTCTTACAGAGCTATCCATGGAAAATATATTTGTGCACAGCACAACTATTCTAATCCTTTCAGTAATTTATGTCAGGTTGTCTTTATTTTTTATGGTACTGAGGTTCCTGGACGCCCTTCTACCTCCGGGCTACACTCCCAGACCTATTTTACACTTTTTATTTGGAAACAGGGTCTCTTAAGCCAGCGTGGCTGACTTCAAACCTGCACGATCCTCCTGTCTCCGGCTACCCAGTGTGGGGATTACAAGCGTGCGCCACCACGCCTGGCAGGTTGTCTTTATATAAGTCCACCAAGCAAGATGGAGCACAATTTTTCCTTGGGTGACATTTGGCAACGTTTGCGGTCAGTTTTGGTTGTAATAACGGGGGAGGGGAGGAGGTTACTAGTGGTATGTAGTGGATAAAGGCCATAGATCCTGCTAAACATCCTACAATATAAATAGCAGCCCCCAACAATAGAGAATTATCCAGCCCCAAACGTCAACAGTGCCAGTGTTGAAAAACCCAGGATAAAACCTCAACGCGTGCTAAGCTCAATGCTGGAAGTTTGTCTCCTTGGTTTGGGAAGAAACCTGGAGAAAATTAGATGTTTCCTATTTTATACTTCTGAGAGGCAACATTTTACTACACTGACTTTGGAATTATATAGACCTAGGTTTAGATAGTAACTTCACCCTTGATAGTTTTGCTACTTTAATGTATGAACTTACATTCCTAAGTCTTTGTCTCATCCACTGTAGGACGAGGTTATTAGCATCTATCTCACAAGGCTACTATATGTGTTAAAGTAAGTGGGTTGGTGTAATTAGTGTGGTAGCATAATGCCTGAGGTAGTGTAGTCAAGGTGGTAGGAGAACCATTTAAATGCCCTGCCAAACCGGAAGAGGACCCTGCATTTCTGACTCTTTTTTGTCTAGCACCTAACCATGCTACACATAAATGCTTCCAGATGCTGGCCCATAGATCCTGATAACTATTCTATAGTATACACGGCAGCCCCCTACAACAGAGAATTATCCAGCCCCAAATGTCAACAGTGCCAGTGTTGGATATCCTTGATAAAATAAATAATGTAAATATTTTCCTAAAGCCAAATGAGATTAATCTATTGCTCTTTTTTTCTTAGACTATGAATTCCCTACTTCCCAATGGTCTTTAAAAGGCCTTTCTTTTATAAAGCACTATAGCTATAACTGGCAACTGGCATTTTAAAGTGGTTATTTGCTAGTAAAAGAAAAAGTAGTAGCTATATGTTGCTCCCTAATTTTTAAAATTCTGTCATCTATAAAGTTTCAAAGTCTACAAGCTACCCAACTTTCATTGCCCCACAATACCACAGATGGGACATGAGTCTCAAGGCATATATAAATAAGAAGGGTTCGAACAGTTATTCTGTCATAAAATTTGCTAGGAGCAAGGGTGCTGTAGGGGTACAGAGGCACACAGATGAAGATGCATAGGGTGCGTTTGTAAAATACTTGCTTACTATCTAGGTGGAGCATATACAGTTACGATGGAAAGTGAGATGTACCCTAAGCATAAACTAGAATGAAGACTTGGGCTGAGTCAGTAGATGACAGGGTATCCTGACAGCTAGTTAAGGAGAGGAGAGAAAAGTTCCTGGCAACAGGAGACTTTCAGTAAAAATTGGGGAGTAGAAGAAATGAGCAGAATGAGTGATGACCTGTCCTCCAGGAAGATGAATGTGCAGGATACAATGGAGAAAAACAAATGAAAAGCAGGAAGACCTACTAGAAACCATGCCATCACGAGAGAGAAAAGAACAAACATTTACTGGGGAATTTGAAATACATAATACAATGTGGTTCAACCAGAAAAGCCATTTGAAATGGGATGGCTCTTACATGATAAGTGCTTCCAAGTCCCTTGACCAGGGGATAGGGTTTATAAATGTTTCTGTTAAGAGGACATTCTGAAGGTTTGCATTTCTCAACAGAGGGAGTTTATCATACACTGTTTGGTCATCAAGGGCAAGAAAGATGCAATAGATTATGTATTCATTTAATACAGATATAGAAATATGATTTAACAACCAAGGCCTTTCACTTTAACCAAATCTTAATTTTCCAAGAATGAACACACACACACACACACACACACACACACACACACACACACACACCCATATTCTAGTGTTCACCAGTATAAAGTGTTTTTAGTTGGATGTTTCTCATTTTAGTATGACTGTACTGTTTCATGAACCCCTCAAATGATGCCTGGCACATGGTAGAGATGTATATTATTTCTGTAATACTTGTTGGATAGATGGATGGATGGATGAATGGATAGACAGATGGATGGATGTGACCGAGGTAAATGGCACTGTAGTGCTCTAGAAAAGGGGGAGGCAAAGGTATTGCAAATATCTCCACTATCATTACTACTACCACTATTCTCTGCCTTTCCTGGAGCACTCATCATGCAAAGCGCTGTATTAGTAAGTACATCATACACATTATCTCCCTCTGTCTTCACAAGAATTATGGCCATAGCACAGGTAGCATCGTTGATACCATGTTACAGAATCATAAGGCAGGTATGTAACTTGCCCAGTCATCACGGTCAGCTGAAGGCAGAGCTAAGATTTCAATCCTGACTGGGAATGTCAGTGCTCCATTGCTAAACTGTCCTCCCTAACCCTCACATCCATTCCCTGTCTCTGGGAAATTTGTAAGGCAAGGGAGAGTAAGACATGACTGAGCCTCAGTCAGATAAAACATCTATCATCTGCCGTGGGAGAAGATTTTTTAAAACAACTTGCAGAGTTGAATGGATACCTCAAGATAGCATGATGGTGGTGGGAGGTGAGGTTATCTATACCCGTTTACTGGTTTCCTTTGGGAAAGACAAGTCCCTTCCAACTACTTCAGATAATACAACATGCCATGAATTGTTTTACTTGTCTCCACTCTCAGTTATTCACAAATGGTGTTATTCTTGGTTGTTTTGTCTGAGAGAAACCTGGTCTAAAAGTGTACCAGCCCCTACAGTCACAGTTTCCCCATTTTAAACCATCATTTTAGAAACTCCCTATCTCTTCTGAAACAGGAACAGCACTTACTAGTTAAAGCTGTAACTTTGTTCAAGGTGCTAAGGAATCGGTGATGAACTGAGCTCAAGTACAGATAAAAAGAAAATTCGGAATCTACCAGGATGATGAAAGATATGTGTGTTTTCAGAAATGTCTTTCAGGTTTATTTTTTGGGGGGAGATTAAATTGCACATTTGCAGCTGCTTTTTTAATGTAATGTATAGTCTCCGCAAGTACTTAATAGCAGACACCTGCAATGTTTTCTGTTTGTTTTAATTATAACAGAGAATGCCAGGAGACAAAATGAAAAGGGAAGAAAAGAAACAGAAAAAATGGGGGAGGGAAGAAGGGACTGGGAGGAAAAAGGATCTAGTGCTTGTAGCTCAGTGATAGGTAATAAAACCCAAGTGCTTCCCATATCTTGCTCTTCATCAATCTCCCAGAAATTGCTTTAGAAATTGACCACCTGCCAGCTATTCAGAGGCTTAAATGCAGCAGTCTCGGTTCACTTCATGTAGCATGTTATACCTTTCCCAACCCAACGAACTCTTCTCCCTTACTGAATTGCAGAGGAAAATTGTGCAGTTATTTTTCTTTGAGAGTACAAGAAACTTGGTGTCTGCCTCCGGTTTACATCACCAGTCCTTCCTTCTTCTAGATAATATAATGCAAATTCCTCCGTTCCAGTTCTAATGACTAGGCAGGAGAATGTCTTTGGCTTCCCTGCACTCTAGAGAACACTTCAGGATGCCCTGCTCATTTGTGTTTTTTTTTTTCTTCTTTTTGCAGGTCTAAGGGTGGAAGCCAGGGGCATCCAAACTCTGAACTACACTCCTGCTCTATTTGTTATTCTTTATTTTGAAACGGGGTCTCACTAAGTTGCAGAGGGTGTCACTAAGTAGCGGAGGCTGTCCACGAACCACCTTCCTCCTGTCTCACCCTCCCAAATGCTGGGATTACAAGTGAGCGCCACCATGCCCAGTTTGTTTGGTTTCTAATGATGCCCTTTGGCATAGTTTTGTATTATTACATTTTCATGGCACAGATTTCTAATCTTAGCTCATGAATGCAATAAGTGTGTGAAATTGTCCCACATTCCTTTGGGTTTAATTCAGATTGAGATAGGCCACATCATTTTTATTAATTGATTTTTTTCTAAAGTGTCCATAAAACCTGGAAACTTAAGCAAAGTGTATATAACACCACAAGCACATTTTAATCTATAATATATATGTAATTTATTTATTAATGCTATTCATCTGTGCATAAGATTGGACAAGCTCCTAACTGTAGCTTCGGTGAGCGAACAGTGAGCCCAGGAACCAACTGTACAACTAACTCTTTGCTCTCTTCTTAGATTTAAGATTTTTGTGGTCTATCCCACAAAAGAGGATGCCCCTCATATGTCCAGGTTTGTGCAAAAAAAGTTTGCTGATATGTTGATTATCATAGCAAAAAATAATTAAGAAAAAGCCAACCCTTTGGAGGCTGAGACAGGAGAATCACAGGTTTGCAGCCAGCCTCAGCTTCTTAGTGAGGCTCTCTGCAACTTGATGAGACCTTGTTTCAAAATAAAGAATAAAAAAATAAGGTAGAATGCCCCTGGTTTTGATCCCCAGTACTGCAAAAAATTAATTAATAATTTAATAAAAATAAAAACTTAACTAAATATCCCTCAGATGGAGAATGGATAAATGTATGAATAGCCATAAAAGAGAACATTATACCAAAGTTATAAATGAATGAATGAATGATAAAATACTAAACAACAGTTATAAATGAATTAAATAGACATGTAACTATCTAGATTCACCTCAAAAACAGCTAGAGAAAAAGAAAAAATTAAGTGTTGCAAAATTATACATATGAAGATGGCATTTATATAAAGTGTAAAAGCAGTCAAAACAACATAATATTTATGGATGCATATCTATATCCTAAATATTTTTTAAATGTAAGTGAATGGTTGACCCCAAATTCAAGCTGTGGTACCTCTTGGAGGATAAAGGCCAAGTGAGCTGTAGAAAGATACCCTAGAGATTTCATCTGTATTTGTTAAGTTTTATTTCTTAAGCCGACTGTTTCTTATAGTGTTCTCTACTTTTTTTCATACACAGTATGTTTCATAAATTATAAAATATATCACTCACCTTCCTCACTGTCTTGGCTGGCAAGCTGTGTACAGTTATGATCTTATCTGTCAGTAAACAACTCTTAAATGTGAGTTATGATTATGTTCTCATTAGATGACTATAACTAAATGGTTCACATCTGGTTCCATTATTATGGGTTTTAATGACAACTAAAACTCATTTTGAAACTAATGTGGAACTATATACATATGCCCAATTTTAGAAAGCTCAATTTATGAAAATAATGATTTTAATGTAAGATAGTAGAGCCTTAATAAATGTTCAATCAAATGGAGGCAAATCCCCTGCACAATTCTTACTGATTATAAGTTCCCTTGTTATACTTTAAATTGTTTGATTTTTCCAAAATTAGATATATGCAGAACTTTTTACATTGCTGCCTATAATGCAAAACAAGGGTCCCATGTAGTCTACCTACCATTTCTAATTGCAATGTTTTAGAAAATGTACTAAGAAGTTTCTTCTTGCCAAAGACTCATTTCCTATTTTTGCTTTCCACTTCAGTAGAGCCTTATGAATTGCAACTTTGACACTGAAATTTCCATGGCAACAGATATTTTTGTCATAGACACAGGCAATGATTAAGAAGAAGGCTTTAGTGACAGCAGTGCTCTCGTAATTAAATTCATTAGTTTAAAAGCTGGGTTAAGAGGCATAGAAATTTTATTATAAGAAGTATGCTTTCAACTGGAACTTTGGAGACAATATAAAATTAATTGCAAACAGAATGCCTTTGCTCCTGTTTGATGTTTAAGATATGTTAAAACATTTATACATTTGGCATTCAACAGCTTAGAATGGAAGAAATCTAAAACTAGAATCTGCCCAAGTACAAACAACCTTGAACCCTTCCTTTACATCATCCATGATGTGAAAACTCAGTAGATTTCTAAGTAATTCATAGATGTCTAAGTAGTTTCATAACTTTCCTATTTTATTCCCTCTCATAAGATTCATAAGAATTTCTTGGACGGATTCCTTCTCGTTACAAAAGCAATTCAGAACTGATGGAGGGAGTTTGTAAAATATTAAAAGATACAAAGTGAAAAATAAAAGTTACCCAAAAGTCCATCACTGTGAAATAAACAATGTTATTTCATTGCTTAGCGTCACTTATGTTATCATTGCTTATTTAAATATATTTGGCATAGCCTAATTATCTTCCCAGTAGCCAAGGGGGGAAAAAAAACGCTGTTCAAACAATGCTCAGACTCAAGATTTGAAGCAACTATGCATTGTCCCTAAGTGTAGCACAGATAGGCCTTTCAGAGCTTATTGGCTGGGAAAATGTACCAGTTGGGAGTATTTAGACCTGGTGCTTTGGATGAACTGCAGTTAGAATAATCAGGATGTAATTAGAGCCAAAAGAATTGTCCAGAGTTGTTCTTCCTAGTAATAAAGTATACGGTAATGATCCATAGAAGAAAAAAAATCTTCATTTTGTCCTTTTGAGACTGGTCATTTAATCTATCTTTCATAGATGCATTATTATCTCCCTGACAAACTAAGCTCATTCATTCAAGCATACACTCATTTGTTTGATAGACTTTATTTTTCATTTGATAGATTTTATTCATTACTCTGTACCTTCACTTTCTGGTGAAAATGTCTTCTCTCCTTTTATTTAAAAATGTATTTATCAAGTGCTCACTGTACACCAGAAACTGTACGCATGAGTAACGCCACTTGGACACCTAAACTGTGCACATAAAATGCCACTAGCATCTCACCCAGCAATCCACTACTCGGGTATATCCCAAAGGAAACGAAATCAGTATGTTGAGATAGCTAGACTCTCCTGTTCATTGCAGCAGGGCTCACAGTAGTCAAGATTTGGAGCCAACCTACATGTTCGTCACCCAATGAATGAATACAGAAAAATGAGGTATATAGTCACAGTGAAGTATATAGTCTTTAAGAGAAGGAAATCCTGTCACTTGTGGATGAAACTGGAAGATATTATGTTAAGTGAAATGTGCCGGGAAGAAAAAGATAAATATTACGTAGTCTGGCTGAGATGTAGAATCTGAAAAAGCTCTCATAGGAGAGCTTTTTAGAATGGTCATCACCAGAAGCAGGGGAGGGAGGTGATGGGGAGAGATTGGTCAAAGCATATATAATTCCATTTAACTAGGAAGAATAAGTGTAAGAGAGCTATTGTGTTCTGGTACTAGGGTTACTACAGTTAACCACGAGGTATTGTACTTTTGAAAATTTCTAAGAGTATCTTTTAAGTGTTTTCATCACAGAAAAGTATGTGAGATAATGTTTTCATTAATGAGCTCAAGTAAGTCATTTCACAACGTATGCATACTTTAAACATGGTCTTACACAATCAACATATATAATTTTTTATTAATTAAAAATATTTAAAGCCCACATCTGATTAAGCCAGTTCTTCATTCCAGACTCAGCCCAGGCATCTCCTCCAGTGGGCTTCCTCTAAAGCCTGTCTTCACACACACACACATGCTCTTACCATACTCATGCTGTTTTATACATGCTTATTTGCATATGTGTCCCCTTCTTGAGGTCATAGGACAAGGCAGACAGATCTCAAGAAAATAAATGAACTCGTGTTTCCATTTTGTAACCGAAGTTTCTCATCAAATTTAGATTTTTGCATTTCTTTGACTACTACTAAATTTGGGCAATTTTCTTTTTTTTTTTCTTTAAATTGGGCCATTGCATTTTTTTTCTATTGTCATGCCTCTTCAGGACTGTTGCCCAATTTTTTACTTGTATGTTCTTTTTTTTTTTTTTCGCTTGTTAATTCCCAAGATTTATCAGTATCAAGGATATTAACATTTTTTACATATTTTATGTATTTTTTCAGGTTCCTCTTTGCTTCTCAACTTTTGTTTACGGGTCAGTGGTTCTTATTTTTTAAGTTGTGCTAGTCAAATGTAGACCATTTAGGTTTTTTTTTTTATGGTACTGGGGTTCCTGGAAGCCCTTCTACCTCCGGGCTACACTCCCAGACCTATTTTTACATTTTTATTTGGAAACAGGGTCTCCTAAGCCAGCGCGCGTGGCTGGCTTCGAACCTGCGCGATCCTCCTGTCTCTGCCTCCCAAGCGCGGGGATTACAAGCGTGCGTCACCAAGCCCGGCTGACCATTTAGGTTTTTTATTTTCAGATTTGGTCAGAAAAGGACGTAAGTTAGCTTAGAAGTATTTTCTCCATACCAGGATAAAACTAATTAAAATCAGATAAGAAAAACTAGGCAAAGACAACAAATAAAGGTAGGAAAGTAAGATGGAGCCAGGAGTTGAGTTTTTTTTTTTTTTAAGAGATACCTTCACATGCTTTTCATTCAGTAGGGGTTGGCCACGGATCTGGCTGAGGTGCTTCTGTAGCGTGTGTTGACAAGTAAAAGCGATGCACGGAGAGATCCGCATGTGATGAAGAAAGGGCAGAAGGCATACTTAGCATGTGCGGTGGTATTCCCAATCCCCCAGAAAAGGCTTTCCTATGAGTCTTGATGAGACCATACTCTCAGTAAACTATCCTTAACAACAGCCTACAGTAAAGTACAACACATTTCACAAGCCAGTTGAAGGATTACGGGCTTAATTTGTCAAGGATTTGTTTTTTTAATTCAATCTTTTAAAAACAACATCCAGTTTTGATTAGTTTAAAATATAGAGAGGCATTCAACAAGGGCGAGATGTCAGAGAAAGAAAAAAAAAGTTCTTTTTTATTGATCTTAAAAGCAGTTTCATTCCCTATGAGGGAAAAATAACACTTCAATGTGGCCTTTTACTTAAAGCAATTTCACTGGTTAAAAATACTTTTGAAATCTATTTGGGGGTGGTGTGAGAAACACACCCAGTAGCCATTTTTCAAGACTTCAAAGACTGATTCTTTGAATTGCTCAAAGTGAGTTGGTTGATCTGATCTTAACGCCATGATCAGAATAAGCACAGTAGACGGCTAGTCCAGGTAACGACCAACATCTGGTTCTGCTTGAGGTGCTGAATGCTGACTTCTAAAGCAAAGAAAAGGATTCTCTGGTAGGTGAACATAAACAAAAATACTTTTTGATGTGGACCTTTTCTGAATTTCCAATATTTTTTCCTGACATATAAATTAATATTTTAACTGATTCCAGACTATAATACTTATAGAGTAATAGATTCATAAGTTTAAAGGGACCATGGAGATATTTGACTCGGCTCTCTGTTTTAAGTGTAAATCCTCTGTAAACTATCTCCCGTAAGAAACAACGAGCCTAAACTTGAATAGCAGTGTAGCATGGTGGTTAAGAGAGCCAGCTAAGACATCAGATGGTCTGGATGAGTCTTGGGTTTCCTGTTTACCACCACATGAACTTGAGCAAATATCCTGTCCTTTGAGCAAGTTTCTCCATCCTTCAGTTTTTTCATCTGTAAGTTTATGGTACATCAAGCCCCTAGAACCATATCTGGCAATCCTGGAGGTGCAGAAACAGTTACCTTGTGCTATTATTAAATTCCTATATTATTACCTACACCTTCCAGGGACACAAAGTGCTACCTTTGTTTTGTTTGGCTGTTTTAGTAGTAAGGGTAAGAGTTTACTTCTGCAAACAGAAGAATGGTTTTTATAGTGCTGCCATCTGCCAATAATACATTTGAACTCTACACCAAAAAAAAAAACCCAAAAAACAGTAGTGCAAACAATTATAAAATCAGAACTAAAATAATTGCTCGAAGCCCTGAGGGAATGACTGAAAATAGGCAGAAACTGGAAGAAACATGATCTTTGAGATAGGGAAACAAACTGAGATCCACACTTGACAGCTTTTTCTCTCAGGGTGCTCCTCCTCATCTTGCAAAGGACAGCCGTGTGCTGCTTAATGATGGGGCTGTGGTCTTAGAAATGCATCACTAGGCAACCCCATCACTGTGAGAACCTCACAGAGCAGCACCTGTGCCAGCCTAGGTGGACCACTCACTACACACCCGGAGCACATAATAGGATGTGCTCTACTCTCATATAGCTATTAGCACGGTAAGTGTGTTTATACCAGTATCACCAGGAACATGAGTCATGTGTTGGGCTTTGGCATTATGATGACCACCACATCACTAGGCAGTAGGAATTTTTCAGTTACATTAGAATCTTATGAGACCACTGTTGTCTCTGCGTTCTGCCATCAATCGAAACATCATGATGTAGCACACGACTGTGCATAAAAAATATAGTGCAAGACGGGCGTGGTGGCGCATGTTTGTAATCCCAGCATTCAGGAGGCTGAGATGGGAGGTTCGCAGTTTGTGTACAGCCTCAGCTATTTACGTGAGGCTCTGCAACTCAGTAAGACCCTGTTTCAAAATAAAGAATAAAGAAAGAGGGCGGGGGTGTGGCTTGGAGATAGAATGCCCCTGGGTTCCATCCCCAGGTGCACACACACACAAAAAAAGGAATATAGTGCATTCAGGAAAAGGATAAATTACTGGGCTCAGAAGTCAGTGTGTCAGTGTGTAGGTCTGTCTAAGCCGATAGAACTTAAAAAACAAGCTGGGCTCCTTTGTCAAAAATCAATTGGCTCTATTTTATTTATTTCTAAGTCTTCTATTCTGCTCCATTGGTCTATGTTGCTATTTTTCTGCTAGTACCATGCTGTTTTTATTACTATGGCTTTGCAGTATAGTTTAAAGTCTGGTATTGTGATTCCTCCTGCATGGTTTTTGTTGCTGAGAACTACCTTGGCTATTCTGGGATTTTGTTGTTCCAAATGAATGTAAGGGTTAATTTTTCTATGTCTGTAAGAAATGACCTTGTTTATTTAATGAGTATTGCATTTTATCTGTAGATCACTTTTGGAAGTATGGCCATTTTCATGATATTAATTCTGTTGTCCATGACAGATATTAAGATTCTAACATTTGTGAAGTTGAAGTTTCAGAAAGGAAAGAGAGAACAGGACAAAAGTTTTTTTTTTTGAAGAAATGACAAATATTTTTGAAAATTTGATTTAAACTGTTAACCCTAACAAAATTTTTTTGGAAGAAATGACAAATATTTTTCTAAATTTGATTTAAACTGTTAACCACTCTCCTATTTAGGGCATTCAGTGAGCTCTAAGAAAGATTTAAGAAAAGAAAATCATACTCATGTATATCATAATCAAACTTCTAAAAATTAAAAATAAGAAAATATATTAAGTTATCATGAAGAAAAAGATATTACAAAGTGTTAAGGACAATAAGAGTATAGGCTGACAACTTGGCATCGGGACACACACCTGCAATCCTAATACTTGGGAGGCTGAGAAAGGAGGATTGCAGATTTGACACAGTTGCAGCAACTTTGTGAAACTCTCAGCAACCTAGCAAGCCACTGTTTCCAAACAAAAAATAAAAAGGGCCTGAGTGTAGCTTGGAGGTGGAATGCCCTTGAGTTCAATACCCAGTACTACACATACACAACAAAAAAATAGAGGCTGATATAAGAAACACTGGAGACTGAATAATGACACATGACATACTGCCTTCTTAAAAATGCTGGAAAAAAGCCGGGCCTGGTGGTGCACGCTTGTAATCCCAGCATTCCTGGAGCTCAGCCTCAGCTACTTAGTGAGGCCCTCTGCAACTCACTGAGACCCGGTTTCAAAATAAAGAATAAAAAATAGGGCAGGGAGTGTAGCTCGGAGGTCAAATGCTCCTGGGTTCCATCCCCAGACCTGCAAAAAAAAAAAAAAAAAAAAAATGCTGGAAAAAATTACCCTATAAGTCTAGATGAACTGCATTCAGTCATATTAAGTGTAAATGGAACAAAGCTTCCAATTAAAAGCACAGATTTATACATTTTAAGTAAAACATACCTACGGATTAAATTAAAAGAATGAGGTAGATTTTAAAACACGGATGCTGCCAGAAATCCAATGAAACATTTTATAATAATGAAAACTACAGTTTGTTAAAATGCCATAATCTGTTTTTTAATTATTTATTTATTTTTTAAATTTTTTAATTGGGACATTGTAGTCATACATCTCAGTGGGATACAAGATGGTGGAGACATATACGCACACATTACTCAATTATCCCTTACCTAATTCACACCCCATTCTCTCCCCCTCCCTCCTTCTCATGCTTGGCTTAGTGATTGACTTTGATATGTATGTTAAAGTACATCATGTTCATTAGAGAATTTCCCTCTTCCCCCCTCCCATGCATTAGCATCTAAATATTTTTTAAGCATCAGTACAGTAATTTCCTTCAAGGAAAATTTTTTCTCAACTAGGAAAATTTTTTGATAAGTTTACTGAAGCAGGTGATCTATGAGTCACAGATATGAGCTAGTTTTGATGCTTCAGAGAAGCAGATAAAACTACTTGAGAGTGGGGCGTGGTGGCGCACGCTTGTAATCCCAGCAGTTGGGAGGTTGAGACCAGAGGACTGCGGTTCACAGACAGCCTCATCTACTTAGTGAGGCTCTTTACAACTCAGTGAGACCCTTGGGTTCCATCCCCAGACCCGCAAAAAAAAAAAAAAAAAAAAAATCCTACTTGAGAAAAGAAAATAGGGTCACTAATTATCTTGATCAGTGTTCTCACCACTATAATCCAAAACAAATGACCACACAGCTTAGAAGAAGGAAGATTTTATTTGCTCATTGGTTTTGGAGATTTTAGAGGTTCAGTCCATGTCAGGCTGGATCTGTGGCGCTCAGAGCATAGCATCAAGAAGCAGAGCGAGGAAGAGAGCAAGGCCTCAACTCTTACATCATGGATGCCAGAAGCAAGATAGAAAGCAAGAGGATTCAAGGATGCAAGCACCAGGTACCCACCTCCTCCAACCACACCTCACCTGCCTAGGTCGTCACCAGTAACTCCATTGCAACCCTCATGACCTAATTACATCAACTCTGAACAATAGTACATGGACTTTCCAGGGGATATTCTGTCTTACCATAAAACCGATCTTGCTGCTTTTCCCAGAACTGAGGTGTTTCTTCAGACATACAACTCAACAGTACAAAGATCAGGACTGTTCAAGAGATGAGACATTTCCGAAAAAACTGGTACAGTTATTCATCCTGCCAAAAGAATCCATTTGCCTTCAAAATAGAGGAATGATAGGAGATTGTTCTATGAATGAATTGGCCTCTTTTGAGTCCTCAAGATTTAAAAAGTACTATTAAACTCACAAAAATGATAGGTCCATGTGTGTGCTCATGATGGGAAGCTAGCTATGAGGTATAATGAGTGAAAATGAACAGTGTGCATCCTGTACATGGTATTTGTGGAACAGGGACAATGAGAATGTTGTCTTTGGGAATCTGTAGAAATCACAGGTAGGCTTTTGACTGTCATAGGCTATGGCATAGGAATCCTAAGTCAAAATTGGGGATATTATGTGTGAAAAAGGCTTAGACTATACTTGGATCTTATATCACTATATTAGTTAAGGTGTTTTGGTTTTCAGTGATAGAAAATCTATCTCCAGCTGAATTACACAATATAGGAAATTTAGTCACTCATGTAACTGAAAAACCCCAGTGGTAAGGCGAGCTTCAAGCTCAATTCAGTGCCAAGGGTCAGAGTAACATCTGGACTTTGATCTATTTCTCAGCAAGCATCCCAGCAGCCCTCTTCCTTGAACATTTCATCTTTAAGCTGGTTTCCCTCATGGTAGCAAAAATTGTTAAACCAGTCCCAGGCCCACATTTGCACAATAGCATGTGTCAGCTAACTTTCTCTATAAAAGACCAGGTAGAGCAGAGCATGATGGCTTATGCTTGTTATCCTAGTACTTGGGAGGCCGACGCAAGAAGATCACAGGTTTGAGGCTAGCCTCAGCAACTTAGCAAGGCCCTGATTTTAAATAAAAAATAATAACACAGGGTTTAGATGTAGCTCAGAAGTATAATGCCCCTGGGTTCTATCCCCAGAACCATGTACAAACAAAAGAAAGGTAGAAAATATTTTGAGCTTTGCATCTCTGTAGCTACTAGTCAACTCTGCCATCATAGCACAAAAGCAGCCATATCCCTTCTGTAGCCTGTGACAAAAAGGATGGCTGTGTTCCAACAGAGCTTTATTTATTAATTTACATGTCATGATAAAAGTCATATAAAGTTTATGTGCCCTGATATATTACTCTTCAGAATCTCTTCTCTACTACTACCACTACTTAAAAGTATGAAACCATTCTAAGCTCCAGAGCTGACCAGAATCAGGTTGTAGGCCATATTTCACCTTCAGGCCATAATTTTTAGCTAACCCCTGACTTAAAAGATTGAGTAGAGTTTATAGCAAACACACTCTTTCCTTCATGGCGTATCTTCCCCCTTTCTCTTCTCTATGCTCTCAAGAAAACTTTAGCCAATGCCATTTGTATGCCCAAATTGTCCAAACTTTTACCTCCAGCTTGGACTGCTCCCCCATCTCGAGATTCCCATGACCACCTGCTGAATTGACATTTAGAGGATTCATTGTGTTTTTAAATTTAATATATTCCAAACCTGCCAGGAACCCTGCTTTGTTAAAAGTGGGTCCAAGTCAGGTGTGGCAGCGAACACCCGTAATACCAGTACTTGAGAAGCTGAGATAGGAGAATCACAGACAATTAATAAGAGCAAAGACAATTCAGGAATGAGACTGCAATTTAGAGAAACTCTGATTCAAAACAAAAACATAAAATTGAAAAAAGGGCTGGGGTATAGTTTGGAGGTAAAAATGGTCCTGGGTACAATCCCCAGTACTCCTCATACACACAACACAGAGTGGGTATGATAGCACATGCCTGTAATCCCTGTGCTTGGGAATCTGAGACAGGAAGATGGCAGGTTCAAGACCAGTCTCAGCATCTTAGTGAGACTCTCAGCTACCTAGAGAGACCCTAGTTCAAAACAAAAAATAATAAAAGGGCTGGGGATATCTTGGGGTTGAATGCCTCTAGTTCAATCCTCAGTACCTCCCCCACATACACACGTGTCCAGCTGCACAGGAGCACACAGCAGACAGTCACCATGAAATTGTCATGGAACTAATCCCAGGGCCATTGGCAATGCCTCAGCATTCCCCCATTTCGTGTGTGTGTGTGTGTGTGTGTGTGTGTGTGTGTGTGTGTGTGTGTGCTGAAATGAGATTACTCTTTTTTATGATTTCTTTTTCCTGATTACTCTATTTCCCTCCTCTAGGAATCGATAAAACTGAGAAATCAACCAAAGGTGTAACATCAAATGGAGGAACTTTTCAGCAATATCAATCAGCTTTTGAAAATGTGGTGAGAAGAAATAGTTATGGTTCAGTATCTTGCCTGCACAGAAGGTTCCGGTTTAGACTTGGATTCTGCCTCATCTGGTCACTCATAATGTATACACAAATACTTGGGATAAAGCTTTGAGATTTGGCTGTTACTTAACCGGCCTCCTGCAGCTTCAAAGGTGCTTGAGTTACCTGCTGTGCTGCTTAACCACTTTCTGCCCTGTTCTTTACAGATTTGTGTGTGCCTTCAGCATGCTCTTATTTTGTCCAGCTGATCTCTTTTGTTAGCAAGTTGTTTCACCTCCCCCATCCTCACCTAATGTTTTGAAAACACAGGGAAGAAAATGTTCAATTAAATTAAAACTATACTTTGACAAAAATGAGTTTGCATGAGTATCTTGCCTTTGTTCATTCAGTACACATTTTTTTTTTTAGCATTACTACATACTGAACACTGTTCAAGGCTCAGAGGACACAAAGATTCCTATGCCTCCGCCCCAGTCCCTAAGATGCTAATGGTATTTGAAAAGCAACAGAAAATATAAAATTACAATTCACAAACAACAGTGTAGATGTTAGAATGAAGCCTGAAAAAAAAATGTCTTAGGAAGAAAGGGAGACAGCCAGGGCTCACAGAAGAGGTGGGGCAGTGACTACTTTAGGAAAAGGAGAAGGTGTCAGAGGGAGAGGTGAAAACGAGAATCTCTAGTCCAAAATATTGGTAGTTGAGTTGCAAAATGATTGCTTTCAGAAAGAAGTATTGAGAAGATGTATTGGGTAGATGAAATGCCTAATGAGACCATAAATGAGGAGAATTGCTTCTTATAGCGTAGGAGAAGATAATTTTTATCAGATAATGAAATTGTTTTCAGTCTTTGGAATGAAAATGAATCCCTTGCTAATGCAGATCATGCTAATAAAAGAAGCGAGAGAGAATGTCGGAATTACACTTGGCTCGTGGTAGGAAGAAACCACCCTAAGTAGTCCAGAGGAAAAAAAAAAAGAAAATGAAGTAATCAAAATAATTGCTTAATAGGGAATGTGAAATATCTGCGGTGTTAAATTATAAATGTACATTTTCAAGAAAAATGAGGTGACCTTAAGGAACAGATTAGAAACCCAAACTCGTGCCGGGTAGAAGCAATGCTTTTCATTAGCAAAGCTGAAGATTAATTAAATCTGGGGAAGCTCTTTGAAATCCACAAGTGCGAGTTACATTAGGATACAATACAACTGGTATATTGGTATCATAATTAATGATTAAAATAGAGCTCTTTATTAAATGTGTTCTGGCATAGTCCACGTGACAGATGTGCATGATGAGGGCAAAAATGTGTTACTTAAAATCAAAATTGACTTCGGCAGCATCTGCTTTCAAAAGTGTTGGGCGTGCAGTAGGGTTTAACTATATATTGTTTCCGTCCCACTCTGAGGTTGCTTGAGGGGCCATCCTAAGGTTGTTGAGGCAGAGGGGTCTGTATCCCCTTCACCAGCCTCTCTAGGGAACTAGGGAGAGGGGTGGAGGGAGGCAGCTTAGCGATTATTTTCCCATTATCTCTGGATGTTTTGTTTCAGCTGAATGATTTCAGAGACTGGTCGCAGAGAAAAGAGAAAGAGGCTGAAATGACAAAACCTTTGCTAATTCTTAGTGCTGCTCCAGAGTGAAGCTTTGGAAGAAGTGGTCCACTGTTGACAGAGCACATTAGGTACAGGTGAATGAAAACCCAGAGCAAGCAGCAAGGGATGATCTAAACTCTTTTACAGGTCAGGAAGAAGGGACGTTAATTAATGGAAAGGGGAAATGAGAAAGGGAAGCACATGGAGGGGAAAACAGTGAAAAGCAACAGCGATATCAAGCTCCTTCCTCTGCCATTCACTACGTCTTCAGCGACAGACAAATGGTAAAACCAAGGAAAGGCTGTTGGTTCACATCTATGGGTAGTTAGAGGACAGCCTGAACAGGGGAAGAGGATGTGTAATCTGCACTGATTCAGAGATATGGCTCTAAATATAAAAATACTAACCACACAGGGTGTGGTTGCACATGCCTGTAATCCCAGTACTCAGGAGGCTGAGACAGGAGGATCACAGGCTTATAGGTAGCCTGGCAACTTAGTGAGGACCTCCACAACTTAGCAAGACACTGTTGAAAAATAATACATAAAATAGGATAAGGATATAGCTCAGGTAGAATGCCCCTGGGTTCAGTCTTTAGTACCACAGATAAAGGAGGGAAAAGAGGAAGAGGAGAAGGAGGAGGAAGAAGAAGAAGAAGAAGAAGAAGAAGAAGAAGAAGAAGAAGAAGAAGAAGAAGAAGAAGAAGAAGAAGAAGAAGGAGGAGGAGGAGGAGGAGGAGGAGGAGGAGGAGGAGGAGGAGGAGGAGGAGGAGGAGTCGTCACCTGGAACAGTGTTGGAGGTGAGACCTGAGACCTGAGACAAATGAAGTGAGCAGTCTAGATTGGCCCAGAACAAGATATGGAAAGGGATCAGATAATTCCAAATGAGAATATAAGAATATCTGGACCAGAACCAGGAGGGGGAAGATAACCCAATCCTGACAAGTTTTCATCAACATCCTTGACTAGCCGGGCATACTGACAGACACCTATAATCCCAGTACCTAAGAGGCTGAGACAGGAGAATCACAGGTTTGAAGCCTGCCTCAGCAATTTATGGAGACTCTCAGCAACTTAGTGAGAATGTGTCTTGAAATAAAAAATAAGGATGGCCTGGAGGTGTAGCTTACAGGTAGAATTCCCCTGGGTTCAATACTCAGTACCCCCCCACAGACACATATACTCACCATATTCCAGTTCCAGAAAGTCATATTACAACAGGATACCTGGTAGTCAGCCTGCATGGCCTGATGGGAAAGGCAGTCAATAGGACTTCTATGCTAGATAGAATTACAGCCCTGTTTACTCTTTCATGATGGTGTAACTCACCTATTGCTACATAGTGAAATGTGGGTGTTAATTTTAGCTTGGCTGTTACTTGGAGCATGATGTGATGATTTTAATTTTGGTTTTGTGTATGCCATACAAACTTTAGGCCATGTAGAGATGCTATTCACTGTCAAACTTTTAAAATAGCTGTGAATTCTGCAGAATTAATGCCTTGCCTTACAAAAACACACTGAGTTCAAAAAATGCTGTTCTGGAAATTCTTATAGAAAAGCAGGAATAGCCACATATATAAATTTTAATTTGTTTTTTATATGAAATAAAAAGTGATAGTCTGACAATGAGGATAGAAATTTGCATAGCTATTTCATTTGTCTAAATTATTTTTCTCATTATTCCCCTGTCCAAGTATCCTCCAAAAGGCCTGGTTTATAACCTGTTATTTTATTCCAGCTGCTCCCTTTGGACAGATTTTGTCAACTCTCCCTCTCCTACCTGAGGAAAAACGTTTTCTTTTTGTGCCAGAATCTTCATGTTACCTTCTAGCCACTTTCAATATATGAAAAAGTCCCATTTGGGGAGTTAAGATTCATTTCCAGGTAATATGAAGCCCAATCTAGTTATAAATCAACACTTCAAATTTATATCCAATCCAAAGATTTTTCTCCCTTCCCTTCAAAGGAACCTGTACTCTATAATAAGCTGAGGAGACAAAGGCTACTTCTTCAACTCTTATCAATTCATCCTGCGCCTTAATGTTTCTGACTTCTTGGCATCTGTGGATCTCAGGAGGAAGATTGGTGAGATAAAGGTAAAATAAAATTGTATGCAGTTTGTTATCCTTTTGTTTCAGTCAGAACTCTCACTTCTGTGATCCAAAATACCTGACAACCACAACTTAGGTGAAGAAGATTTATTTCCTCCATGTTAGGCTGGATCACGTCTGCAGAGTTCAGAGCATGGTGGCGAGAAGCAGAGAAAAGAGCAGGAGAGGAAGGACTTACCTGTAGGTATGAGGAAGGCCACATCCCCAGTGACGTACCTCCTTCAGCCACACCCTACCTGCCTACCTTACTACATATCAACCCATAAATCCATTAATCCATCAGTGGATTTATCCATTGATGAGATTAGAACCCTCGTGGTTCAATTATTTCATCTCTGAACATTTTGCATTGTCGATACATGAGCTTTTCTAGGGGACTCTCTTATCTAAACTATAACACGCCCATGTCCTCTGAGTGGAAGGCCTCCAAATGTGGAGCCCTCAGATGCCCTCATACTGGCCTCTACCACGTTCCCAAAGCATTCACCAACCAGTGGGAAGCAAGAGCCAGTTGGGATCGGATCAAATAGACTACTCTTTTCATCCTTTGTCATTTTCTTCTTACACAGTCACCCACAGAAGTCCTAAGTACTCAACATTTGCTGATAAAACTTACATGTCTCTTCAAGGCTTACGATAAAGCATTTGGCATTCTTTCTTGAATCACCCAATTTTTTTCACACTTGCCTGCCCTTGGATTATACATGCCTGCTCCCTCAATAAAAAAGTGAACACTGATTTCCTGCCTTAGGCTCTGTTGTCTAGGAAACCTGAACTAAGACAACCTTTAAACTAATACTGGATATAAAAGTATGATGTAGGTTGGTGAAAATGGGGGATAATATATCTAGGTTTGGAGAATTGTAGATTTGGAGACCTAAAGAAAATTGGAATTTGGCCTTTTTTTGTTTTTTGTTTTTTTCAGGCCTGGGTATGAAACCCAGGGGCATTCGATCTCCGAGTTACAACTCCTGCCCTAATTTTTCTTTGTTATATTGAAACAGGGTCTCACTATGTTGCGAAGGGCCTCACTACGTAGCCGAGGCTGTCCACAAACCGTGATCCTCCGGTCTCAGCCTCCCGAATGCTGGGAAAACAAGAGTGCACCACCATGCCCGGCGGTATTTGACTTTTTTTTATCTTAGTCTTTCAGGCTGCCATAACAAAGTACCATAACCTGGGTGCTACAAATACCAAAAATTTATTTTTCATGGATCTGGAAGCTGGGAAGTCTAAGATCGAGAAACTCACAAATTCAGTGCCTGCTTTCTGCTTTTGGCTGTGTCTTCATGCAATGGAAGGAATGTAGTAGATCTTTTAGAAGGGTACTAATTCCCATAATGTGGGTTGTCTCCTCACAATATAATCACCTTTCCCAATCTCCACTTGCTAGTACCATCACCTTGGGGGTTAGGATTTCAGCATATGGATATGGTTGTTAATTTTAGTTTGGATGTTACTTTGAGCATGCTGTGATGATTTTGAGTTTTGCTTGTGCCATACAAACTTTAGGCCATGTAGAGATGCTGCTCTCTGTCAGACTTTTAAAATATAGCTGTGAATTCTGCAGAATAAATGCCTTGCCTTACAAAAACACAGTGCGTTCAAAAGATGCTATTCTGGAAATTCTTATAGAAAAACAGGAATAGCCACATATATAATTTTTACTTTGCTTTTTAAATGAAATAAAAAGTGATAGTCTGACAACGAGGATGGAAATTTGCATAGCAATTTCATTTGTCTAGGTTATTTTTCTCATTATTCCCCTGTCCAAGTATCCTCCAAAAGACCTAGTTTGTAACCTGTATTTTATTCCAGCTACTCCCTTTGGACAAATTATGTCAACTCTCCCGCTCTCACCTGGGGGAAAATGTTTCCTTTTTTTTATTTTGCCAGAATCCTCATATTATCTTCTAGCCACTTTCATTACATGAAAAGGTCTCATTTGGGGAATTAAGATTCACTTCCAGGTAATATGAAGCCCAATATAGTATAATTTAAAGGTACATGCATTATACTTACCTGGTATTTCTGGGATTTTTATAGGTTAATAACTTGAGACTCATCTAGCCAACCATAAGACCAGAAGCATAAATCTCCAATATGACCATATTTGACCAACCAGAGCACAAAGAGAGGTACATAAAGATTTTATCTAAATACTTAGCAGTTATAAACCAAGCTACATTTTTTTTTCACTCAAATGTATTTTGTCCATCTAACTGGACAAAGACACTCTCACAACGACCTGGAAAGCCTAACTATAAGGTAGGATTCTCAAACTCCTTGGAGTTCTGCAATTTAAACATGGCTTTCATCCCTGGCTTGCCTCCTCTTTCCTCCTACCATGGGCTCCTTCCTGCCATGTGAGAGGCCTCATTTACATGCATTCAGCCTTCCCCCACCTTCTTTATTTCTTATTTTATTTTATTTTATGTGGATCATATTGAAAATGGCATACATTCATACAGTGCTTGGTGCCCTCCCCCACTTCCTCTTTTCCCCCCGCCCAACTGTGAGTGTCCAGTGACCATGCTACATTCACAGTTATACACATATTCAAATGTAGCTCCTCCAGTTAATCAACCTCAGCCTTCTTCCTCTCCTACCCTTACTTTCTAGCTTTGCTAAGGTTTTTCCTCCATTGTCTGGAGTCCCTCTAGTATTCCTAATACTCCCTAGTTTGGGCATATTAGAGAAAACATATGTCCCTTCTCTTTCTGTGCTTGGCTGATCTCATTTAACATAATGTTCTCCAGGTCTTTACATCTTCTTACAAGTGACATGATTTTGTTCTTCTTTATTGATGAGGAGAATTCCATTGTGTGTATTTCTCATAATTTTGTAATCCATTCATCTGTTGATGGATACCTAGGTTGGTTCCATATTTTGACTGCTGTGAATTGTGCTGCTATGAACATGGGTATGCATGTGTTACTGTAGTTCTCTGATTTCAACCCCTTTGGAAGGAGACCCAAGAGTGGTATAGCCGGATCATATGGTGGATCTATTCCCAATTTTCTGAGGAATCTCCACACTGATCTCCATAGCAGCTGGACTAGTTTGCACTCCCACCAACAGCATAAAAGAGTTCTCTTTTCCCACATCCTCACCAGAATTTGTTGTTATTTGACTTCTTTATGCTTGTCACTCAGATTGGGGTTAGATGGAATCTCAGCGTAGTTTTGATTTGCATCTTCCTGGTGGCTAATGTAGTTGAACATCTTTTCATGCATCTATTGGCCCTTTGTATCTCTTCTTTTGTAAAGTGTCTATTCAATTCAGTTGCCCATTTCTTGATTGAGTTATTTGTTTTGCTAGTGTAGTCTTTTGAGCTCTTTGTGTATTCTGAATATTAGTTCTCTATCAGACTGGTAGCTGGTAAAGATCTTCTTCTATTCTGTAGTCTTTCTCTTATACCTTCTGGCTTTCAGAATCTATCCAGACCTTTGAGCCACTCTTGGCTACTTCCCAGGCCTAAGAGTTGAATATATAAATAGCAAGTCTGGCCTTGGCTGAGTCCTGTGAAAGTCCTGGGCATGGGTCAAAGAACCTAGACCTGTGGACTTTGGTCTGTGGGGAGAGGAATTCCCAGAGAATAGTCTTTTCAAGTCTGTGCCCAAGCAGGCAGCCTCTTTCCCAGTCCTCAGGGTGGTCCCTCAGTCAGCTGCTAAAATAGTTTCACTTCTTTACTTGTAGTATAAGTTGAAATTGTCCCAAGTTATTTTTCAGTTGGACTACTGTTATAGTTTTCTAACTTATATTTTGACCTCCAGTGTCACCCGGCCATTAAGTCCCATCAGTATCACCCATCCATTAAGTCAGAAAGCCTAGTACCAATGCCTAGCTCTGCTATTTATTAGCTGTATAACTCTGAGGAAATTGATTAACCTTTTTGGAACCTCAGTTTTGCTCAGCAAAGCTGCTTCCAAATTTCTGACTCACAAAAACTACAAGAGATAAACGTTTATTGTTTTAAGTCATTAAACCATTACATTTTGGATAATTTGTTTCTCAGAAATACATAACTGATATATTACCACCCCATTCCTGCTTTTCAAATGATGCTATAGTATTCATTATTCCAAGAGAGACTTTCTAAAACCTAATAGGATATAAAAACAATGGTAAAGGTCATTGACTGGAAACATTTTTAAAACATTCCTATTTGTTCTCTTCTCTTGGTTCTTTAACATTCTAAGCTTGGGAGGTTTATTAAAGATAAAGACCAAAGAAACAAAATCAAACAAACTGTACATGTCCTGCTAGGTCCATCTAAAATCAATGGCTTTTACCATGGCATAAAATTGTATAACATGGGGTGAATGTTGTGCCTTGTTCCCTCTTCAACTCTAAGCTCCTCGCTGTTGTTCTGGTGTGTCCCAGGAATTCATGTGTTGGAAACTTAATCTTCAAAGTTCTATGCCAGTGATACTTGGAGGTGTGGCCTTGGGAGGTGATTGGGTTATGTGGGATGTGCCCTTAGGGATGAATTCACAGACTAATGGGATGCCACAAGAATCTCTGTCTTGTCGTGTGATGCCTTGTCCTATGCTATGATGCCTCAAGAAGACTCTCACCAGATGTCCTGCAGGTACCTGTAATTTTCAGACTTTCTAGCCTCCAGAAACGTAAGCTAAGTAATCCTGAGTTCGCTACAAATTGCCCAGTGCGTGGTATTCAGTTTTTGCCACAAACAGCAGCAACAGCAAGCTAGGCTTAGACACTCCCCTGACCCCACAGTACTGTAGTCTTAACAGTCTTTAAAGACAATCACTAAAAGTTGGACCCAGTGGCACATGTCTGCATTCCCAGTACAGGGGAGGCTGAGACAGGAAAATCACAGGTTCAAGACTAGTATGTAGTAACTTAGCAAACTCTGTTTCAAAATAAAAATAAAATAGGGCTGGAGGTGGAGGTGTAGTTCAGAGGTAGACTGCCCTGGGTTCAATCGCCAGTACCCACCCCCTCAAAAAAAAAAAAAAAAAGGAGAGGAGAATCACTAAGTAACAGAGATCTTACTTTTGTTTGCTTGATAATCCCGAGGAGAAAGAGGCTTATTTGGTTGGTCAAACATGATACTAATATTTACTAGGATTTTGAGATTCAAACTACCTGTAGAATTTGGGCAAAGGTTAAAACAGTCATGAACATAATTTATATTTTGAAATGTAGAGAATACTAATATATTCTTATTTTGAGACATCAGTTTCAGCTTTCCTTTGTTTTTTGATTTATTAATTCCTTTGCTTATTCACTCAGCATATAATTGTCACCAGATGTCCTGCAGATCTTCTGTGTGTCTTCTAGTACCTTCTATGTGCTAGCTCTAATAGAAAGTACAAGCTAGATAGGCCTACCACCAAAGAATTTAGAGTCTAATAAAGAAGAAAAAGAATGTATAGTTTAGTTGAAAAGACAGGTATGGCCAGGCATGGTAGCGCACGCTTGTAATCCCAGAATTGGGGAGGCTGAAACTGGAGGATAGCAGTTCGCGGACAGCCTCAGCTACTTAGTGAGGCCCTCCACAACTGACCCCACAGTCTCAACAGTCTTTAAGACCCTGTTTCAAAATAAAGAATAAAAATAGGGCAGGGGGTGTGGCTCAGAGGTCAAATGCCCCTGGGATCCATCCCCAGACTGGCAAAAAAAAAAAAAAAGACAGATATGTTTAGAAAAGTAAGACTTTTGACTTCTGGGAAGTTGGAGACCAAGAAAAGCAGCATTTACAAGTCCTGTTAAAACTCGATCTCTGTTGCCACAAAATCAGCGCTTTTCATAGCCAGAAATAGAACATGTAAACACAGGGACAAAGAAAAAAAAGACTAGAAGAACAACCAGAGACCAGAAATCAAGCCCGCAATGTGGCAGCAGAGCCCAGCTGGCGCCATCTTCCCTCACAGCACCAGGCTCCAGAGAGGAAAGGTAAACAAGGAGCTGAAGTGAGCAGCTGCGGATGATTCGGGTGTAATTCACCAGTTCTTTCAGCTCAATGAACATCTAAAACTCCCAGTGGCCAAACTCATCATGTCTTCCATGGACTCAGAACGGAGCTTGAAACCAGAAAAGAAATAAGCCAGCCTCACGGCCGAGGGCATATCAGCAGCGCCATATTACCAGCAGCAATAGGGAGTTCACCACGCCCCGCTACAGCCCCAGATCTGTGCGCACAATAACCGTGATTGAAATTGTGGCCCCTGAAGGATAAATCTCTGTACTGCACTCCCAGGGAATTGCGTAGCTTTGATAATCTCCTTGGGTCAGATATCTTGCAGTCCAACCCAGTGAAGGTGTAGCAGTGGCAGAGATACCACACCCTAGTCTCAACTCCCCATGGGAAAATGCCCAGCCCAGCACCCCCACGGTCTCACACAGCCTTGATTAACTTCCTGGGTATGAGACTTTGGGATATAACCCAGTAAAGGAGTAGTGGGGGCTGAGATTACAACAGACTCAAGATACAGAGCACCCTAAGTGAAGTCATAGTGACCCAGGGAAGGCACTAAATTCTGAAATCATGAGAAAGAGGAACAACAATAGAGCAATGAATGCCCACAATCCCATATTATCAGAACCTGACAACACAGAAATTCAGAGATTTCCAGAAGATCAAATCAGGAATATAACTATAGAAATAATACAGAACTTTTGAAAAGAATTTAGAGAGAGTCTAAAAGAAATGAAGGAAGCAATCATTGAGGTAAAGGCCTCAATTCAAAGTACAAACAATCAATTAGAAAACATGGAGAACAGAATCTCGCTCCTAGAAGTGTCCCATCCCTATGGCTCCATCCTGCAGAGCCCCGGGAAAGAAACACACGAACGCCGACTTGCTGATGATACTTCTTCTTTAATGGTCCTTCTTCAATCTCTCTCAATGTGTACAGCAAAAAAAAAATATATCAGCATCATAGCCCCTCCCTGGGCATGCACTTTTCTAACCCTCTCATAGGCGGGCTGGTGGTAGCACGAGGTGATGTGTCACTGATCATCCGTCGGACGCCTGATAGGGATCACTGCGCAGGCTCAGGGCACCGCCAGCCTTGTGAGCCTCGTGACTTGTCAACATGCCTAGGCGCCATCTTGAGCCACCGCCCCATCCCGGTCGAGCCGAGCGGGCCCCGACATAGAAGATGATGACTCCAAACACAAATGCATAATTTCTAACTTAGAAAAAAAAAATCAGACAGCAGGAATCTGACATTGAAGAAATATGGGCTCATTTTAAGAGAGATAACCTAAGAATAATTGGAATAGAGGAGGGAAAAGAAGGTGAAACCAAAGGGATCAATAATCTCTTCAAAGAAATAATAGCAGAAAATTTTCCAAACATAGAACAAGAGGTCAATACACAGGTCTAGGGAACGTATAGAACTCCCTTTAGACAGGATCAGAGAAAAGAATCCCCACACCACATAATTGTCAAAATGACCAATGTGGAAGCCAAGCAGAGAATCTTAAAGGCAACAAAAACAAAAGGGCAAGTGACATTCAGAGGCAAACCAATTAGAATCACTCCAGACTTCCCAAACCAAGTCATGAAAGCCAAAAGGGCTTGGAGTAACATATCCCAAACTCTGAAAGAAATCAACTTCCAGCCAAAAATTTCCTACCCAGCACAACTATCTATCAAATTAGATGGGGAAATAAAAAGCTTCCATTGTTAGGATAAGCAGCCCAGTCATACCAAAGATGGCGGCTCTCCGGCATCTCTTCCGAATTGTGCTGGTTACCTCATAGCTTGCCAATGGGGCCACGGGATGCCCAACAACTAGTACTCTGATAACACACCCACTGGGCTATGAGCCACCCAGTCAATAAATGCTCCGTACATCGTGCAATCTTCTGCTGTGTATGGAAGCCCCCCCCCTTCTCAAAAAATTCCCAGCTGCCTGATACAAAAGGGAGCTGGGCTGGCTTAATTAAGTGCTTGTGCTTGCTTGCCTGATATCAATGATGGCTGGCCTTGGGTCTTTCCTGCGCCGACCCCCCTTCATTGTTCCCAAAAACCCCCAGACCCCCTTCATCCATGACAAACAGACACTCAAGGAATTTGTCTTCAAAACCAGTGCTAGAGAAAATACTCAAGGAAATTAACTACAAAGAAGAAATAGTTAATACACACCAGAACCAAAGAAATAAGTGTTTCCATCAAGCAGAAAGAAGAATAAAACAAAGAATAAACAATATCTCAAACAGAAATAAAATCTTAACATGTTAGGAATTAAAAATTATCTCTCAGTAATCACACTGAATGTAAATGGCCTCAGCTCCCCAATAAAAAGACATAAAGTGGCAAAATGGATTAAAAACCAGAATCTATCCATCTGCTGCTTACAAGAAACACACCATACAAGTAAAGATAGGAACAAACTCAAAGTAAAGGGCTGGAGCAAGGTAATCCATGCTAATGGTACTTGAAGACAAGCAGGAGTAGAAACTATGATATCAGACAAGTTAGACTTCAAACCCAAACTTATTAGAAGAGACAAAGGTCATATTTTACTGGTAAAAGGAATAATCCAGCAAGAGGAAATAACAATAATCAACATCTATGCCCCAAACATAGGTGCAGCTACTTTCATAAATCAAACTCTTTTTGACATGAAGTCACACATAAATCCCAATACAATAATACTGGGAGACTTCAACACACCTCTCACAACACTAGACTGATCTTCCAGACAGAAGGTCAGCAAAGATGCCTCAGAACTAAAGAACACCATTAATCAAATGGACCTGTTGGACACATATAGAATATTTCACCCAACTACAGAGGAGTTCACATTTTTCTCAGCTGCTCATGGAACCTTCTCCAAAATAGATCACATCCTGGGACACAAAATGAGCACTAGCAAATTCAAAAAGTGTTACATACTTCCCTGTGTCATTTCAGACCATAATGGAATAAAACTAGAAATCAACTATAAGATGACCCAGAGAGAGAGGGCCAAGAATCTACAGAACCAAAATAGCTGGGATATTCCAGCCTGGAAAGTCCTCGTCAACAAACAGACCACAGGAGCAACGGCATTGAACTCAAGGAAGAGATGCAAGAAATGAAGAACAGGACACCACACTCCAGCCAAGTCCCTCATCTGCTGTAAAGAAAAGACACAGAAATTAAATTGGAGACCATCATCCGTCAACTTCATTTCTGCGTGCTTTCTGGGTGGGGGGAAAAAGAAATCATTTGTTTCTAACGCAGACTTCACAAGTGGAAGGACACCCTTAAAATAATGAATAGAAAAAAATCACAAGGGTTTATTTTACTTAAAAATTTCAGGAAGGAAAACACAGTTAAACTGAAAACTGTTAACTGGTACTTAAAAAAAAAATCAGCCAGCCTGGAAATGTGCTTTGAACTGTGTCTATTGAAGCCCCTTGCGGGCTGATTTGTCCCTGTATGTATTACCCACCCACAGCATCTACTTTTTTTTTTTTTAATAAAAAGCAACTCCTCAAAAAAAAAAAAAAAGACCCAGAGAAACAACATAAACATGTGGAGACTGAACACCACACTTCTGAATGAAGAATGGGTGATAGAAGATGTAAGAGGTGAAATCGAGACATTTCAAGAAACAAATGAAAACAAAGATACAATATATCAAAACCTCTGGGACACTTTGAAGGCAGTATTAAGAGGAAAATTTATAGCACTGAGTGCTCACATAAGAAAAACAGAAAATCTTCAAATAAATAACCTAACAACACACCTCAAAGCCCTTGAAAAGCAGGAAAAATTGAACCCCAAAGCCAGTAGAAGACAGGAAATTATTAAAATTAGAGCAGAAAATAACAAAATAGAGAATAAAAAGTACAGAAAATCAACAAAACCAAAAGCTGATTTCTTGAAAAAATTAATTAGATAAACCACTAGCCAACCTAACTAAAAAAAAGAGAGAACCAACCCAAATTATGAAGAGATGAAAAAGAAGACAATTACTACTAACAGTGTAGAAATCCAGAGGATTATCAGAAACTGCTTTGAAAAACTATACTCCACCAAAATGGAAAATCTGGAGGAAATTGACAACTTCTTAGATAAATACAACCTTTCTAAACTGAGTCAAGAAGTATAGAACACTTAAATCAACCAATAACAATCAAAGAGATTGAAACAGCAGTAAAGAGCTTACCATCAAAGAAAAGCCCAGGACCAGATGGTTTCCCAAGTGAATTCTATAAACCCTTTATAGAAAAGTTAACCCCAATACTCCTCAAACTATTTTGTAAAATAGAAAAAGTGGGACTCTTCCAAATACATTCTATGGAGCCAACATCACACTAATACCCAAACCAAATAAAGACAGTTCAAGGAAGGAAAATTACAGGCCAATTTCTCTGATGAACTTGGATGTAAAACTATTAAACAAAATACTAGCAATAAGCATTCAAAACCACATAAAGAAAATCATACACCCTGACCAGGTAGGCTTCATCCCAGGAATGCAAGGCTGGTTCAACATACAAAAATCAATCCATGTAATTCATCATATAAACAGAATCAAAGACAAAAATCACATGATCATTTCAATAGATGCTGACAAAACATCCATTTATGATAAAAACACTGCAGAGAACTGGAATAGAAGGAACATATCTCAACATCATTAAGGCAATCTACAATAAGCCCACCACCAACACCATATTAAATGGGGAAAAAAACTTCAAGAATTCCCCCTAAAAACAGGAATGAGACAGGTTGTTTATTATCACCACTTCTCTTCAATATAGTACTAGAGACTCTAGTCAGAGCAATAAGACAAGAAAAGGAAATAAAAGGAGTACAAATAGGAAAAGAACTCAAACTTTCACTATTTGCAGTTGACCTGATACTATATTTAGAAAACCCAACAAACTCAACCAAAAGCCTTATAGAACTGATCAACAAATTCAGCAAAGTATCTGGATACAAAAATCAATCTTGAAAAATCAGAAGCTTTCCTGTACACCAACCCTAAATCCACTGAAAAAGAAATTCAGAAAACACATCCATTCAGGATCTCCCACAAAAAAATAAAATACTTACAAATAAACTTGACCAAGGAGGTAAAAGATCTCTACAAAGAAAATTATAAAGCACTGAAAAAAGAAATCGAAGATCTTAGAAAATGGAAAGATCTTCCATGTTCATGGATTGGCAGAGTAATATCATTAAAATGGCCATCCTTCCAAAAGTGATCTACAGATTCAACGCAATGCCCATTAAACTATTAAGATCATTCCTCACTGACAGGAAAATTAGTCCTTAAATTTATTTGGAAGAACAAAAAGCCCAGAATAGCCAAAGTAGTTCTCAGCAACAAAAACCATGCAGGAGGAATCACAATACCTGACTTTAAACTATACTACAAAGCCATTGTAATAAAAACAGCATGATACTGGCACAAAAGCAGACACATAGACCAATGGAGCAGAATAGAAGACCCAGAAACATATCCGCACACTTTCAGCCAATTGATTTTTGACAGAGGGGCCAAAAATATGCACTGAAAAAAAGATAACCTGTTCAACAAATGGTGTTGGTAAAACTGGTTAGCCATATGCAGAAAATTGGAAATAATCCCACTTTCTCACCCTGTACAAGAGTTATTTCAAGATGGATCAAAGACTTGGAAATCAAACCAGAGACCTTGAAGCTCCTTAAACAGGGCATAGGTCCAACACTGCAACACATAGGCACAGATAAACACTTTCTCAACAAGACCCCAAAGGCACAACAAATTAAAAGGAGAATCAATACATGGGATTGCATGAAACTGAAGAGCTTCGGTTCGGCAAAGAAAACTGTCAAGAACCTCATCCAAGAACCAACAGAATGGGAGAAGATTTTTGCCACCTACACCTCTGATAGAGGACTAATATCTAGAATATACAGAGAACTCAAGACACTCAACACTAAAAATACAAATCATCCAATCACAAAATGGGCAAGTGTACTAAATAGACATTTCACGAAAGAAGACATTCAAATGCCCAATAAATGCATGAAGAAATGCTCAACATCACTGGCAATCAGAGATGCAAATCAAAACTACCCTGAGATTTCACCTAACTCCAACTAGAATGGCAATCATTCAAAACACAAACAACAACAAATGCTGGCAAGAATGTGTAGAAGTGGGAACTCTAAAACATTGTTGGCGGGATTGCAAATTAGTGCAAAAAGTTTGGAAAACAGTATGGAGAAAACTCAGAAAAATGGGAACAAATCTACCATTTGATCCAGCAATACCACTCCTGGGTATCTACCCAAAAGATAGGAAACCAAACTACAAACTAATGCATGTGTATCTATGTTCATAGCTGCACAATTCACCATAGCCAAAGTATGGAACCAGCCAAGATGTCCATCAACAGATGAATGGATTACAAAACTATGGGATATGTACACAATGGAATTTCACTCAGCCATTAAAAAAACTCAGTTACATCATATTCAGGGAAATGGATGGAACTGGAGGACATTATCCTAAGTGAGATTAGTCAGTCACAAAAAATAAGAAATAAGATGCTTTCCTTAATATGTGAAAGCTAAGGAGAAATGGGTCATAGGAGGAACTCTAGATGAAAAAGGAAATCCTATAGAGGAGCAAACAAGACAACCTAAATGAGGGGATGGGAGGGAGAAAGAAGGAAATTCTCTAAAACACACAATGTAGTTAAATATATTGAAGTCAACCACTAAGCCAAGCAAGGGAAGGATGGATGGGGAGGGAAGGGGGTGGGAATTGGGTAGGGGTTAAATTGGTGATGTGTACATGTATGTACACACGTCTTTTACCCCAATATGATGTATGAATATAATGAACCAATAAAAAATTTAAAAAGAAAGAAAATGAATAGACCTGGAGAACATTGTATTAAGTAAGATTTACAGGTCACAGAAAGTGAAGGGTCATGTTTTCTCCCATGTATCTAAGCTAAGGTGTAATTGAGATACCAAAAGGATTCCAAATAATACAGGTGAGAAAGCAGTGAAGCAATAGAGGAGGTCTAGGGGAGGAAGTTGGGGGAGAGAGAATTAATGAAGGAAGTACTTCCACTCACATTATGTACATACATGACATTCCCATGGCCAGTTTCGATATTATGTGTGGGGAAGAGGAGAGAGTGGGACGGGAGGTAGAGGTAGCTCACCAAGTGTTGTGCACATGTATGTCTCTACAACCCTGAACTGCATTATGATATGAAACTAAAATGCACCATTAAATGTATACAAAACAATTAAAAACTAAATGTACTCTTCACAAACTAACCACTTTCAGAAAAAAAAACACCTTGCTAAATCTATATTATTTTTGTCAAATTTTTACCACTTTCTAAATGGGTAATATATAAATAAAATCACTTAAAATCTGAAAAAAAAGAGAGAGCGCTACAAGTTTGGCTTATGTGAAAGTAGATTTCAAGATCTTTGAAGAAAGTTAGGAAACAAAGAGACTTTGTTGAAATTTGCGGTGCAAAGGCTATTAGAATTAGAATTCTAATTCTACAAACAACATCAAATCGATTCCCCAGGAGGTCTCAACCTGAATTCTTTGCCTACTGCCGATTCGCTCATACTTTGGCTCATTTTGTTTGAACTGTGATGAAACTTTTCAAAAGATTAAAGGAAGATTCTACCCCAAAAGTGATTTTTTTTTTTTTGCATTTCTTGTAGGTACTGATTGATATTAACACTCCAGGAGATTTAAGCACCACAAGCCTGCACTTCTATACCTTGATGGAGAATGTTTTGTGTGTCTCTATCCATGGAGGACCACCTTTGGGTCAGATAGCTGTCCTGTGCTTTCTAAACATAAAGTAAAAGATGTTCTGTCTTGCTTCTTTTCTAATAACATGCCACAAGCTTTGATGCAGCACAGTGGGGTCACAGTATCTAACTGGTCTGGGGCATGCTTCCTATCTGTTCTTATAATAAAAGGTGCATTAGGTTTGGTTTATGTGTATGGCTTGTTTTTTTAATACAAACAGCTGATATTATAATAAAGCTAGAGAAAAACCTAGGAATTGTATCAGAAGGAATAATCCTTCACCCAATGACCTAATGATTTTTCTCTTTTTCTAATTTCCATGAATCTAGATGCACCTTTTGTGAAAAAAAAAACAGTGCTTCTGGTTGTTAATTTGACAGCTGGAGATTTCTGCTCTGGTTCACCTAGACTTTCATCACTCATTTCAGCTTACAGAGAGGGGGGAATTGTCTAAGAGAAACTATTTTTGAAGGCTACTTAATAATGGTCTGAGGGTTACTTATGAAACAGGAGGGTATGCATTAAGAAGATTGTTGAAATAGGAAAGAAAAAGAAAATGCTGACACATTTTCTTTCCCCTGCCAAAGTATAGATAGAAAATAGCTTCATAGGTTCTTTTAAAACTCTGTATCTTTATCAGAGTGGTGTTTACAGGGTAGGTTCAGTTTTCATACATTCATTAAACTGCACAATTAGGATCTGAATAATTTTCTATATGTAGGTTATACATCAATAAATTAAAAAAAACTGTAAATCCCCTCCACCTCTGGAAGATATGTTAAATAGATATGTATGCATACACAAACATGCACACATATACATGATTTTTCCTTCATGTAAAAGTCTTACTTTTCTTTTTCAATCATATTATTTATTCTAATCTCTACTATTGCAGACATGATATGTGCATTCAATAAAATATAAGACATATAATTTTTATATAGGGAGAAAAATGCCACTACAAAAGGATGGCTCAGATGAGCCACATTTTGGAGACATTAGACATAGAATTTAAACTACGGTTAATAGCTAAGGAATCTATGTAAAAGGTAGGAAAGATAGATGAACAAATGAGCTTAGCTTTTTTTCTTCCTTTTTTTTTTATTAGAGGCTAAATCCAGGAATATTCTTTTTTAATTTTTTATTGGTACACTGTATTCATACATCATAATGGGATAAAAAAAATTGTGTAGATATACATGCACACATCACCCAGTTAGCCCCTACCCAACCCCCACCCCATTCCCTTCCCATCCCTCTTTCCCATGCTTGGCTTAGTGGCTGACATCTAATATATAGCAATTTATCCAGAATTAACAATGATAATCTCACATAACAGATTCATTTGTCTGATATCAAACTTTCGATCACTTAAAGATAACATTTCAGTATTTCTTTTTGCTTTCTTTCTTACCAGAGGATTTTTTTAAGGTAAAACTATCATACATACTTTTTTTTTTCAGAAAATATCTATCTTAACATGAAAAATGAATTCTAAATACCCAAAACAATCTCGAAAAAGAATAAAGCTAGAAGATGTACATTTTCTGATTTCAAACCTTATAGAGCTACAGTAATTGAATCAGTGTAGTACTGCTATAAAGGCAGATATATAAACCAGTGGAGTAAAATAAAAAGCCTAGAAATAAACTCTTCCATATATGGTCAAGTTATTTTTGACAAAGTTCCCAAGAACATTTGGTGAAGGAAAAAATCTTTTCACTAAATATTGTTGAAAAATAATAATTACATGAAAAAGAATAAAATTGGACCCTTCCCTAACACCATATACAAATATTAACTAAAAACAGATAAAAGACCTACATGTAAATCTTAAGACTATAAACTTTTAGAAGAAAACCTGGGTCATAACATTTCACAACATTGAAATTGGCAGTGATTTCTTGGATATGTTTTCAAAGGCACAGGCAACAAAAGAATAAACAAACTTCCTAAAAAATAAAAAAAATATTGTAAACAGAGTTAAAAGTTACTGATAGAATGGGATAAAATATTTACAAATGCTATATCTGAAGGCATATTAATATTCCAAATAGAAATCCTAAAAATTAGCAACAATAAAGCAAACAATACAATTTAGAAATACAATTTAAAAATAGGTAAGACTGAAATAAATAATGAATCACCAAAGATTTTAACCTATAAACACATGAATATATTCTTCTTTGCATAGTTGTCTGCTGGATGGAAAATCTCATTTCTCTGTTTCTGGTGTGTATTACCTATTTCTTCTTTGTAGTTAATCTCTTTGAGTATATTCTCTAGCGCTGGGTTTGAAGACATAAATTCCTTGAGTGCCTATTTGTCATGGAAGCTTCTTATTTCCCCAACTAATTTGATAGATAGTTATCCTTGGTAGGAAATTTTTGGCTGGAAGTTGTTTTCTTTCAGAGTTTGGGATATGTTACTCCAAGCCCTTTTGGCTTTCATGACTTGGTTTGGGAAGTCTGGAGTGATTCTAATTGGTTTGCCTCTGAATTTCACTTGACCTTTTGTTTTTGTTGTCTTTAAGATTCTCTGCTTGGCTTCCACATTGGTCATTTTGACAATTATGTGGCGTGGGGATCCTCTTCTCTGATCCTGTCTAAAGGGAGTTCTATACGTTTCCTAGACCTGTGTATCGACCTCTTGCTCTGTGTTTGGAAAATTTTCTGCTATTATTTCTTTGAAGAGATTATTGATCCCTTTGGTTTCACCTTCTTTTCTCTCCTCTATTCCAATTATTCTTAGGTTAGCTCTCTTAAAATGAGCCCATATTTCTTCAATGTCAGATTCCTGCTGTCTGATTTTTTTTTCTAAGTTAGAAATTATGCATTTGTTTTTGGAGTCATCATCTTCTAGGAGCGAGATTCTGTTCTCCATGTTTTCTAATTGTTTGTATTTTGAATTGAGGCCTTTACCTCAATAATTGCTTCCTTCATTTCTTTTAGACTCTCTCTAAATTCTTTTCAAAAGTTCTGTATTATTTCTACAGTTATATTCCTGATTTGATCTTTTGGAGATCTCTGAATTTCTTTGTTATCAGGTTCTGATGTTGTGGGGTTGTGTTGTGGTCATTCATTTCTCCATTGTTATTCCTCTTTCCCATGGTTTCAGAAGTTCGTGCCCTCTCTGGGTTCTTTCCTGAGTCATTACGACTTCACTTAGGGTGCTCTGGATCTGTGGTAATCTCAGTCACCACTACTCCTTTACTGGGTTGTTTCACAAAGTCTCAGACCCAGGGAGTTAACTGCGGCTGTGTAAGACCATGGGGGTATCAGGCTGGGTGTTTTCCCATGGGGAGCTGTGACTAGGGTGTGGTATCTCTGCCATTGCTACTCCTTCACTGGATTGGAGTGCAAAATCTCAGACCCAGGGAGATTATCAAAGCTGTGCAAGTCCCTGGGGGTGCAATACTGGAATTTCTCCCTTAGGGGCTGCAATTTCACTTATGGTTATTGAATGTGCTGATCTGGAGGTATCCCAGGTATGGTGAGCTCGCTGCCACCTCTGGCAATATGGCGCTGCTGCCACGCCCTTAGCAGGCATGAGGCTGTCGTATTTCTCTTCTGGTTTTGAGTGCTGATCTGAGTCCCTGGAGGGCGTGATGAGCTTGGCCACTCGGAGTTTTAGATGTTTTTTGCGCTGAAAAAACTGCTGAATTACACCCGAATGATCCGCAGCTGTTCGCTTCAGCTCCTTGTTTACCTTTCTTCTCTGGAGCCTGGTGGGTTGTCGAGTGCGCTGATCTGGAGCTGTAATGGGCGAGGTGAACTTGCTGCTGCTGCTGGCAATATGGTGCTGCTGCTGTACCCTTGGCCGTGATGCTGGCATTTTTTTTTCTTGTTTTGAGCTCCGTTCTGAGACCCTTTCTTCTCTGGAACCTGGTGCTGTGAGGCAAGATTCTAGTAGCTCTTTTAAGGCAGAAACCACGGGTTTTTTTTTTTTGTTTTTCACAGCTATGGCATTGAGCCATAGCACTTGGAACATGGTAAGTGTTTAATAAATATTTGGCAATTGAACACTGAATTGTGCAGAACTCTATCCTAGTGATGAGGGGCCACTGAGGCATGTTCAGGAAGATGTAATGTGGCAATAAGATGTAAGATGAAGCATGTACTAGAAAGGGATCAACCTGAAAGTAAAATGGTATCACTGGGTAAATAACAGTAAAATCCCAGACTTGCATAAACATCTAAACTAAAGGAGAGAATGTTAAGGTGAAAGGTAGGAATTGATTTGAAGAATACTTAGAAAGTAAAACCTATATTAGTATCTTTTTGTGTGTGGGGGTCTGGGGATGGAACCCAGGGGCATTCTACCTCCAAGATACACTCCCTGCCCTATTTTTTATTCTTTATTTTGAAACAGGGTCTCACTAGGTTGCAGAGGGCCTCACTGAGTAGCCGAGGTAATCCTCTGGTCTCAGTCTCCCGTATGCTGGGATTACAAGCATGTGCCACCATGCCCAGCTTCTAAACCTATATTATTGCTGGAATATGGATAGAGAGAGAAAAAAGGGGAAGAGGTCCTTCCCTAATAATGATTTTCAGGGCTCTGGCTTGGTCTTTTGGATCTGTGATGGGTCAAATGGTTGAGATGCAGAATACAGTAGGGTACAGTAGGAAAAATAGATTTGGTGTCAAAAACAGTGCTTACTATAACCCTTTTGGACTTGAGGTGCCTGTGAGATGTCTGATTTAGCACTAACAGAGTAGAGCTGGTTATTAAAGCCATAGGTTTTACTGGTTTTTTTCCACAGGGAAAAAAAAAGCATTATTGTGAAAATCCAGAGGCCTGAGGAAATAACTAGGAGAACAATAATAGATTTCAAACAGAGAAGAAGAAACTTGCCCCTTAAATGACTCTGGGTATTCATTCTAGAATACCTGAGAGCCAAGCTAGTTGGTGTCAGGTACCCAAGCACCCCTACTTCCAGAAATAGGAATGAATCCAAGCTTTTCTTTGCTCAGCGGAAGGAACTCATTAATAGGTCCTAAGCTCTCTAGATACCATGATAGTGGCCCACCCTTATTAATTCAACATATGGATTAAAAGAGAGCTACTCCTTGGCCAGATGTGGTAGTGCATGCTTGTAACCCCAGTATTTGGGAGGCTGAGACAGGAGGATTGCAGGTTCACAGCCAGCCTCAGCTACTTGGTAAGCCCCTCTGCAATTTAGTGAAACCCTATTTTAAAATAAAGAATAACCTGCATGTGGTGGCACACGCTTGTAATCCCAGCATTTGGGAGGCTTGGACATGAGGATCCGGGTTCGCAGACAGCCTCAGCTACTTAGTGAAGCCCTTTGCAACTCAGTGAGACCCTGTTTCAAAATAAAGAATAAAAAATAGGGCCGGGGGTATAGCTTGGAGATAGAATGTCCCTAGGTTCCACCCCCAGTATCACAAAAAATAAGTAAAAATAAATAAAGAATAAAAAAATAGGGCTGGGGGTGTAGCTCAGAGGTAAAAATGTACCTGGGTTCAATCCCCAGTACCGCAAGAAAGAAGGAAGGAAGGAAGGAAGGAAGGAAGGAAGGAAGGAAGGAAGGAGAAAGAAAAAAAGGAAGAAAGAAAAAAAGAAGAAAGAAAGAGAGCTACCTACTCCCTAAAAGCTGTGCAAAAGGAAGACATACTCTTCTCCTTTATGGTCATTTGGTCTTGTTTTGGATCTGAGGACTGTAAAGAAAACCCGTTCAATGCCATTCACAGTGTCATATGAGGGTGGGAGGAGGAGGGAGTGGGGTTGGTACTGGGGGGCTCACCAAGTGCTGTGTGTGTGCCTCCAGCACTCAGAACTTCATCACGATGCAGGATTAGAATGCACCAATAACAATCCATCCATCCATACACACACGCAGACATACAAACAGGAGAACAGTGTTCACTTTGGTCGGTTTTGCATTTATCCTAGCGAACTATTATTGTGCAAGACATTCTTAAAACGTCTCTTTTGCATTTGCCTCAGAATTTGAAAGGGTAAATATCCATGTCCTTTAAGAATAAATTTAAGTTTAAAAAATGGTCCAACTTGGTGGAAAAGGTTAAGTAATAGTAGCAATAATTTCACTACTAAAATTTTACATTGAGTACTTGTCAAAATGAAAATATTTTGGACATAGTAAGTGAAATATATTTTAATAATTAATTTCACATTTTTTTTACTTTTTAAATATTGCTTCTAAGCCGGGCGTGGTGGCGCACGCTTGTAATCCCCGCGATTGGGAAGCTGAGACAGGAGGATCACACAGGTTCGAAGCCAGCCTCAGCTACTTAGTGAGGCTCTCAGCAACTTAGTGAGACCCTGTTTCCAAATAAAATATTAAAAAAAATTAGGTCTGGGAGTATAGCCCAGAGGTAGAAAGCCTCTGGGTTCCACCCCAGTACCACCAAAAAATAAAATAAAATAAAATAAAATAAAATAAAATAAAATAAAATGAATGAATAAATAAATAAATATGGCTTCTAGAACATTTAAAATTATAAATATTCAGTGCTAGCATATATAACTCTACTTGTATATATGAGTCATTATTTGTATGAAGAATATCTGGAAAACTACTTTAATACTCACCAGTAAACATCTTTAACATTTATTTGCTTTGAAAATGAAACATATATTTCTACACAGCAGAATATTATGTGGACAGAAGAAAGAATGAGGCCAAAAGTTACTAAGCTGAGGAACTTTTTTTGTGTGTGTGGTACTGGGGTTCCTGGAAACCCTTCTACCTCCGGGTTACACTCCCAGACCTATTTTTATATTTTTATTTGGCAACAGGGTCTCTTAAGCCAGCGCGCACAGCTGGCTTTGAACCTGCGCGATCCTCCTGTCTCCGTCTCCCAAGCACAGGGATTACAAGCAAGCACCACCACGCCTGGCTAAGCTGAGGAATTTTTAACTACATATTATTAAAAAATAATAAAGACCAGAGCAGATATATAGTAGCTACTGTTTGTGTTCAGTGTATATGGAACAGACTTTGAATGCATTATGTAAAATTGTACTTATGTATAGAATATTCATAGAAAGATGCACAAGAAATTTTGCTTACTGTTCTAGAGACAAGAAATTGTGGCTCAGTCTCAGGGTTGGGTAGTTATTTTTAAATAAACCTTTTTTATATCGATTAAATGTTTCACAACATATATTCATAATCTATCCAGGAAAAACAATTACTTACAGATTTTTATTGTGTGTGGTTTTACTTATTTATTTTTGGTATTGGAGACTGAATCCAGAGGTATTCTACCTCTGAGCTATACTCCCAACCCTTTTTATTTCTTATTTTGAGACAGAATCTCACAAACTTCCCAAGCCTAGTCTTGAACCTGCAATACTCTTGTCTCAGTTTCCCAAGTACTGGGATTATAGATGTGCACCACTGTACCTGGCTAGATTTTTATTGTTTTCAAAGAAAACAGTCTTCAAAAAGAATTCCCCAAGGTCAATTGTGATATTATAATTATTCATGTTTTTTACAAGTGGGGATGAGGGACAGATGTATGTAAATCATGGTGCCCTACACATAAATACAGTCCTAGGCTATATATGTTCCTTTCCTCTCCCCACATTGAGCTAAATTCACAGTTGTCACAAATGGGGCCTTTGTACATTTCAGGGATACCTTAGGTGCCAATATCATGTTATGGCTCTGGAAGATGGCGAACATAAGTAGAGTGAGTCTGCACTGATCCTATGATATGCCCCCAAAGTTGATTATTTTCCTCCAATAAATGCCAGTTTCTTAACTTGTTTATTTTTATATCTCTCTTATCAAACAAGGAGGCAGCTTGTATAAGGTCTAACTTCCTAGTCAGTAGAGCATTACAGGCTGTCTGCAAAATTTATTACTATAGAAGAGACTAAAGCAAAGTTTTCAGGTTATTACATTCTCTGCACTAAAATCTTCACCCTCCTGTCAGCCTCTTGATTCTCTGGTAGTTAAAATATCCTTTTTTATTTCTCTATCAGAAACTCTGTGTGCCTCCCTAACCTCTTTGTCTATTTCAATCACCTCTTCTCACTTTCATGAAGTTTGTTGATTGATTGCTTCTCACGGGGTATGTCTGGATTTCCATCCCTTTGTCTAAATTTAAAACACAAGAGAGCCATCCTTCAGAAAATACACAGTGCTCAATCAATTGCATTAGCTCATAAAATATCTTTTGGTTTTTTTTTGGAACAAAAGTCTCTTGATTCTGACTCCTTATTTCCATTCCCATCGCCTCTGCCTGAGTCCAGCCCCTCTTCGTCTTGTCTGGAATATGTCAATTAGCTCTTAACTAGTCCACAGGCTTTCAGACTCCCCACCGGCAATCCATTTTCCACTTTACAGCTAGATTCTAAAAACAGATTCTAAAAAACAGATTCATGCATGCCTTCATTCATTCATCAAACATTCATTAAGTATCTCCTTTGTGTCAGACATCATGCTGGGAACTGGGGACACAAAGGCTTATTTCATAGGCAGGCATGATGTTCCTGGGTCCTGAAGTCCAGTGCAGGAGACCATCGAGTAGGAACATGACTTGTAAGTCTATGACAGTGGGCCTGGTTGCTCTCCAGCAGGGAGTAGAACTCTCTTGGATCCTTGCTAGCTGATCCAATTGGAGGGAGCCAGGGGAAGAGGCAGGGGGAGATGTAAGCATGAGCCTTAGGAAAAGCTATAGCTGGACAGTATGGTATGGACAGCACCTCTGGCCAACAAGGCTAGCTGGTGGCCAGAGATTTGGGAGAGTCAGCACAAGGTGGTAGCAACAGGCCTTGGGCCAGGCCAAGGAGACTGGACTTTATTCTGAAAGCATAGATTTTAAGAACAGTAGTCATGAGGTGGGCATGGCGGCACATAATCTGTAATCCTAGTACTTGGGAGGCTGAGACAGGAGGGGTGCAGGTTTGAGGCCAACCTCAGAAATTTAGGAAGAACTTGATTCAAAAAGGAAGCGTAAAAAATAGCTCAGAGGCAGAACGTCCCTGGATTTAACCCTTAGTACCAAAAAAGAAGAAAAAAAAAAAGAAGTCTCATCATCATACTTGCTTTTGATGAAGAGTATTATTAGAAGTTTGGAGGATAATAGGAAATGAAAGCCTAGCGTTTATTTAAAAAAATTAAGAGGACACTGTTTCAACAATGCAGTAAGGAATGGAGGATGATCTGAATCAAGATACTAATGATGGTTCTTGGAAGTAAACAGATTGGGAGATAATCAGGAATAAAAAGGATGGGAATCTGGCCGGGTGTGGTGGCGCATGTTTGTAATCTCAGTATTTGGGAGGCTGAGACAGGAGGATCTCAGGTTACAGCCAGCCTCGGCTACTTAGTGAGGCTCTCAGCAACTTAGTGAGACCCTGTTTCAAAATCAAGAATAAAAAATAAGGCTGGGGGTGTAGAATGCCCCTAGGTTCCATCCCCAGTACCACAAAAATATCTATCTATCTATCTATATAGAAATATATGAAAACATACTTTTTTGTGCCTACTTTTACAACTACTTGGATGCTCTTGGGAAGAAAGAGATGGAAAGGGAGGTCTAGAACTAATGTTTTTTTCTGCAGTACTGAGTATGGAACTCTGGGACATTCTACCTCCAAGCTATAACCCCAGCACTGTTTTTTACTTTTGATTTTGAAACAGGGTCTCACTAAGTTGCGAAGGGCCTAAGTAGCTGAGACTGGCTGCAAACCTGCCATCCTCCTGTTTCAGCCTCCCAAGTACTGCAGAACTTATTTATTATTTATTTATTTATTTATTTATTTTATTTATTTATTTATGGTGCTGGAGATGAAACCCAGAGGCTTTCTACCTTCAGGCTAGACTCCCAGACCTATTTTATATTTTATCTGGAAACAGGGTCTCACTAAGTTGCTGAGAGCCGCACTAAGTACCTGAGGCTGGCTTCGAACCCGTGCGATCCTCCTGTCTCAGCCTCCCAAGTGCTGGGATTACAAGCGTGCGCCACCATGCCTGGTTTGCAGAACTTATTTTTAAATATATGCTTTGAGTCATGGAATGTGATGCGAACTGTGGAAAAGAGAATGTGGAAGAGAGAAGATGGTAGACATTGAGCACAGGGGCCTGCACTCAGATCAGAGATTTAGACCAGTCACTCTCTATTTATTCATTTGCTCATTCAGTAAATGGGTACTGAGTGCCCAGTGTGTGACAGGGACTGTCCTAAGCACAGGGATGGAGTGGACAGTAAATGGGACAAACTCTCTTTGTGTTGCACTTTCAGTGAGGAGACTAAACAAATCAAATGAAAAGATTAACGTAGAATTTCAGGCTGGTATGTGCTGTGAAGATGAATAAAGTGGGTTGACAAGACAGTATGATGGAGTGTAGGAGATATTTTAGATGAGGTAGACCAAGAACAAGCATCTTTGAAAAGGTGACATTTGAGAGCACAGTTCCACAGGGAAGAGCCAGGTAGGGCTGCAGGCCTCCTAAGTACTGGGCTGGTAGACACAGTGGGGAAGAGGGACAGGGGAAAGGGTTGCAGCTGTCCACGGGATAGGACCTCTAACGGTACCTAAAAACCTTCGCAGTAGGCTCTGTTATCCAGTTTCACTTTCCATACTGCCAGTTATCCATGGTCAACTGTGATCTGAAAATACTAAATGAAAAATTCCAGAACTGAACAACTCATTAGTTTTAGATTGTGCATGATTCTGAGTAGCGTGATGAAATATTGTTTTGTTCTGTTTTATCTCACCCTGCAAGTGCATCATTCCTGCGTTCAGTGTTTACATGCTGTATATGCTACCCGCTTGTTAGTTACTCTGCAGTCATCTCCATTCCCAAATGGGCTGATGCTGTATCACATTATTTTTTTTGTGTGTGTGTTCAAGCAACACTTATTTTAATTAGTGATGGTCCCAGAGCCCAAGAGTAGTGATGCTGCAATTTTAATGTTTCAAAGAGAAACCAGACTTTCACAAATATCATAGTAATTTATATTACTAATATTTATGTGTTACTAATATTACTAATATTTATTGGAGATGAAACTCAGGGGGTGCTACCTCCAAGCTATATACCCCCATGCCTGTTTCATTTTTGTATTTTGAAACAGGGGTACATTGTGTTACTGAGGGTCTTGCTAAATTGCTAAGGTTGGCCTTGAATTTATGAGCCCCTATCTCAGCCTTTCAAGTACTAGGATTACATGTGTGTACCATGACGCCCACTTTTTACTAGTGTTTATCACTTTGGTATAATCTGAATTTTCCTAAAGTAGAAATATTGAGGAGTTTTTTTTAATCCTTGTGATTTCCCAGCACACAACCAACTTCTTCCTTTCTGTTCTGTGTACATTTTACCTTCTTCTTGGCTTGTTGAATAGTTGTGCATCTTCGTGATTTCAGTACATACCACAGTTTGCCAGAAGCTTGGAGTGCCCACAAATGTGTGTTGAAGGGCAATCATGACAACATGACACAGCAAAGTTAAAATTTGCTGTGGGGGAGTGGGAAGTAGGTGGTCATGTGTAGGAGTGAGGGATTACTTTTTAAAACACTGGTATAAAGCCAGGCGTGGTGGTGCACGCTTGTAATCCCCACGCTTGGGAGGCGGAGACAGGAGAATCACGCTGGTTTGGAGCCAGCCACGCTGGCTTAAGAGACCCTGTGTCCACATAAAAAAGTTAAAAAATAGGTCTGGGAGTGTAGCCCATGGGAGTGTATCCCAGAGGCAGAAGGGCTTCCAGAAACCCCAGTACCACCAAAAACAAAAACAAAAAACAAAACACTGGTATATTTTAAAGTCCGGCAATTTTATGTACTTCTCTATAACTTCTTTTGGTATTCATCTCCATCTGTCTAAATAACAGCCTATTTTGCTTATTGTTTTTTTTTTTCCTCCAATTTTAGATTTTGACTTGCCACCACAGAAAGTGTGGAATCTGTTCTTTCAGTACCCTGCCTGGTCCACCCAACTACACACAAGCACACTTCCTATCTCCCTATCAATGCTATATAGCTCTGTCATAATTTTGATTAAATTAACATTTTATGTGCATGTTTCTAAAACTATGTAAATATTATTTGCAGCAGGACATGTGGCATATTATGATTTCTTTTACTATTTGCACAACCTTTGTTCCTCTAGTGTTGGTTCTGCTTAATTGTTTAGCTGGCTGTTTTCCTAGTTTCCCGTGAATTAAACCACTAATCTCCTATCTTCCAATTTTGTAAGCTTCTTCTCAATATAAACATGAGAAGCACGTTTGCATGCATACTTGTGTGCCTGTGTGTGCCTGTGTGTATCTTATAATCTTCTTGACTATACCTCTCCTGGAGGTGACCTTTGGCCTGCTACCTGGACTGATTGTTCTTTAGGCCTATAGCTTACATGTTCTTCTGGAATTTTCCTCCACTGATATGCTGGGGATTCACCTAACCCTTCTGACGGTGGATAGCAATTTTCTCTTTGCATTTATTTCTTTATTTTAGTGAATTACGCCCTCAAGAGATTTTTTTTTTAATTTTTTATTGGTGCATTGTAGTCATGCATCTTAGTGGAGTGCAAGATGGTAGAGACATACATGCATACATCACCCAATTAGCCCTTACTGATAGGGTGTGTGGGAGGAAGATTACTGATATTTACACGTCTCAAAATATTTTTATTCTTCACTGACACTTGAGTGGTAAAGAAGATAGATAATTCTAGGATAGTAAACATTTTTCCTTAGAAATATAGTGGCCTTGCTTCATTGACTTCTGAATTCTACTGTTACCATTAAGAACACGGTTACCATTAAGAACACGGATGCCATTTGGATTCTTGAAACTCCTTTAGTAACATCTCCTGCTGCATTTTTGAGAATGCTTAAAATCTCTTTCAAGCCAGTGTTCTAAAATTTGACAGTGACTGGTTTGGTGTATCGTTTTTGTTTTCCTTCTGTAAGTGAAGGGCATCACTTTATTTCTGAGACAGGAGGATGGTAGGTTCATGGACAGTCCCAGTAACTTAGCAAGGCCCTCTGCACCTTAGTGAGATCTTGTTTCAAAATAGAAAAGTAAAATGAGGCTGGGGGGTGTAGTTCTGAGGTAGAACACCTCTGGGTTCAATCCCAGTAACATACACACACATACACACAGACATAGACACACACACACACACACACACACACACACACACACACACACACAGAGTTTTGTTTAGGACATTTATAGCCTAATAAAAAATTTTGAGTTAACTTTGTCATTTTGTGGCTGCTGAAAATTTGGGGGAGAGTAAATTGAATATATAATCTGGAAAATAGACTTTCTAATCATATTGAATCTTCTACCTCATGAATATGGCATAATTCTCCATTTATTTATTCTTTAACTTCTCTTAGTACTGTTTTACAGTTTTCAATGAATCAATATTGCATAGATTTCACCAAATATTTTTGTAAGTATTTCATGGCCTTCATACTACAGGAAAAAATTAATTTTTATTTAATTTTTAATTTCAAGATTTGGTTTCTATAGACGCACGCACGCACGCACACACACACACACACACACACACAGACAAATATATGTATTTTTATACATCGACCTTGCACAGGCACAGGCTTTGTTAAATTCACTTTTTAGCTCTAGGAGCTTTTTTCTGGATTCCTTGTGATTTTTTTTTTTTAAACACACAATCATATAGCCTGAAAATAGAGTTTTGCGTCTTCCTTTCCATTCTGCGTGCTTTTTACTTTCTTCTTTTTGCACTGTCTTAAGGTCTCCAGAAAAATGTTAAATAGTTGCAGTGAGATGTTATTATTATTAATTTTGGTATTGCAGATTGAACCCAGGGTGTTCTACCTTTAAGCTATATTCCCATCCCTGTTTTATTTTTAAACAGGGTCTTGCTAAGTCCTTGAGGGTCTAAGTTGCTGAGGCTGGCCTTGAACCTGCTTTCCTCTTGTTTCAGCTCCTCAAGTGCTGGGATTACAGGCTATCATCACCGTGCCTGGCTTCTTTATTATTCGTAATCTCAGGATGAAAAAAACCTTTGGTTTTTCTCCATTGAAGTGCTATCAGTCTGTGTGCTTTCTTAAATGCCCTTGATCCAGTTGATGTTTTCCCCCCTAGTTTTCAGATAGTTTTTTGAATGAAAAATTATTTATTGAGTGTTTACTAGTAACTGTACTAGACACTTGGCTAAGGAAGAGAGAATACAACTGGTGAAGCCCACCACATAGTAAGAGAGACACATATCAACCACATAATCACACAGTGAATGTAACATTACAAAGGCGGACTGGTAAAAGAAGAGTTGCAAACCCACTTAACTCAATATTTTGGTTCACGATGATAAGGTTATTTACAGTTGATCAAAGTGCTCTAGTAATTACAGTTGGAGACATCTGCAGTTCTCTTTACTCCCCAGAATTTTTAATGGTGGATGGTTGTTGAATTTTTCAAACAAATTTCACTCACCTATTAATGTAATTATATAGTTTTCTTTATTTTTTGATCGTATATGGAGATATATGATTTTCTTATCTATTAGAGATCTGAGTCTACAGCTACTTCTTTTAATGTCTCTGTCGAGGCTAAATATCAGAGTAATTCTACCTTTATCTTCGGTACCTCAAAAAAAAAAAAAAAGAATTTAAGGAGTATTCCCTCCTATTCTCTTACAAAGTTTGTATCAGATTGGCATTATTTCTTCCTTCTGTGTTTGATAGAATTCAACAGTGAAACTAACTGATCCTAGAGTTTTTATTGTGGTTGGCTTTTCTTAATTATGGATTTAATTTCTGTAGTACATATAGGGCTACTTATATGATCATTTTCTTTTTGTGTGAAGTTTAATATTTGTGTCTTTCAAGGTTCTTAACCATTTTTATTTAAGTTACCAAATTTATTGGCATTGTGTTGTTCAGAGTATTCCTTTATCATCTTTTTAAGTGTCTTCCAAATCTGGACTGATGGCCTTTCTTTTAGTTCTGGTACTAGTAATTTGTTTTCTCTTGATATACCTCACTTATCAATTTCATACAATCCGCTTTAGGCTTTATTGATTTGTCTCTATTATGTTTTCAACTTCATGTTCTGTACTCTAATCTTGTTTTTATTTGGCTCTTCCCTTTCTGTATTCTTTAAGACAGCATAGATCATTGATTTTGCATCTTCTTTTAATAATATGAACACTTAGAACTATTGTTTGTCTTTAAGCCCTGCTGTAGCTGTTTCTGTAATCTTTTTCGTCTGGGTCTGTGTCTCCATACATTTTTATATATTGCATTTTACTTATCACCCAGTTAAATATTTTCTGTGATTCGACTTTTTCCTTCGACACATGGGTTGTTTAGAAGTAAAGCTGCTAAATTTACAGATGTTTGGAGTTTTTCTAGAGCCTTCATTATTTCTATTTACACTCAATATTACTGTGATCAGAGAACATGCTCTGTAATAGTTTTGTTTCTTAAGAATCTATTGAGAATTAACATCCTACTAAGTAGTTGGACTTCACAAATGTTTCATGTATATTTGGAAAAGATATATTTATCTTACAGTAGTTGGGAGCTCAGTGTTTTATAAATGTCAGTTATCATAGTTAATAGAGTCCAAGTCTTCCGCATCTTCACTTTTTCCCCTTTATCTGGATGTTCAATCAGATGAGAGAATTCTGTTTTCTCCAACAATGATTATAATGGATATACCTTTTTTCCCCATTTAGTCCTGATATTTTTCTTCACATACTTTAAAATTTTGCTATTGTCCACTTGTACTTTTGTAACTGATATAGCTTCTGGTGTTAGTCTTTTAAGGTTATGAAACATCCCTTCTTGTCTCCAAGAATAGTCTTTGCATTAACTGTCTAGTTTCAGAAAGTTGTAACTTGTATAATTCATATGTTTCCAACCGTTTCCAAAACTGGCTTGTACACTATATTACACAGAACAGAGGAAACTGTATATTCATAGGCACAGAGATGGTGACAAGGGTGACAGGACTGTCTTAGGACCAGTGTCAGATTTGGCAAGGCTGTAGCCCGATGGGGGGAGGGGTGGACATTACCATTCAGTTCTTTCTGGTGTTTTGACTCTTGACAGTATAGTGCAGTCAATTTGGAGTAGAGTCTTTATAGTTTTATGGTCCTGGGTTTAACTTCTATCTTCACTATTATTTATTAACTCTGTAATTTGGGACAAGTTGAATAACTGCTGTTTCATCATACATGTGTATATATATATATATATATATATATATATATATATATATATGTATAACAGTACATCTTTCATATATTTTTAGAAAGATGAAGTTATGTTTATTATAATACACATATAATTGTGATGCAATTATATATAGTGCTTAGCAAAGTATACATGCTCAATAAACATCTCCATATAATACCTATATTGTTATATTTTATTATATCAAAGTTTTTTTCATATAGTCTAAATTTTCTTGCTGATCAATTTTTAGATATTTAATTATTTTTTTTTACTTTGAAGCTTTCTTTTCCTCATTCACCATAATTTCTCCTGCTTTAACTCCTTTATTCAACTTTCTCAGTTTCTAAATTTTCACACCCATCTCTGCCAAAGCTGAATTTAATAACCTCAAGAACTAGATGGCACTGTGGCTCACACCTGTAATCCCAGTACTTGGGAGGCTGAAACAGGAGGACCACAGGTTCAAGGCTAGGCTCAGTGATTTGGCGAGAGCCTCGGCAGCAACTTAGTGAGAACTTGTTTGAAAATTTAAAAAGTAGAACAGGGCTGGGATGTTGATTGGTGGTAGGATGGACGCTAACATGGACGCCAATAACTAAGGTTTGTGTATCTATTTCAGAAACACATCCCATGTACTTATAATGAAAGGATAACACTTTGCGGAAAAAATGCCTTGTGAGAATTTTGAGCAAACACTGTCAGTAGAGCTAAATGACCATTTGATAATTTAGTTCAGGAACCTCCTTTTCCACCCTGTGAGACGTCCTTTTCCAAAGAATTCCCATGCTGCCCCCAAAGCATGATGTGAAAACCATGCGTTTTGAAGTTGGCGAGCTCAGATTCTTATCTCTTTGGGTAACATCTTAGCCTGTTGGTGTTTCTAGTTTATAAATTGTGTGTGGTATATGTCGTATACGCCCCCCTCTAGGACCTCCTCTTTAGAGAATCCTTTTCTAACCCCTTATAATGCACTTTCATACATCTTGTACCTTTCTGTTGGGAGCCATTAGGGCCTTTCCCTAGATTGGTGTCTCTGACTTAGCTGATTGTCCTTCGCCCAGAGTCAACAAGGTTTGGGGTTATGGAAAGTTCAAAATTTTCTGAGAGAAGATCAGGTGGTGATGACACAAGGGTACTGATTGACCTGTCTGTAATGATGTGTTTTGTATTGGTCTTTATTGTATTCTGGTGGTGGTAGCACGAGAATGTTGATTGACCTGTAGCTGTGTATAAATACCTCTGGAAAAACCAACCCGGGGTTGGCGTCGGTGCAATAAAGATGAGATTGACCCAGAAGTTGCGTTGGCCAGGAGTGTCTGCGCAATAGAGAATACTGACCCAGGCATAGTCATCGACCCGTAGGAAATATTGACCCACGAACAGGGGTCGACCAGTAGAGATAGTAGGCTGGTGGCTCCCCCACATTAGAATGTAAAATTCTCCATCCTCACGCTTCACTTCAGAACCCCTACTCTTGCCGGCTGGCTCCGGCAGGTGGTGGCCCATACGGGGATGTCTCGCGCACCTTTCCTTTGTAGCAAAGGACACGATGCCATTTAAGTGGATCATAGGAGGAACTCTAGAGGAAAAAGGAAATTCTATAGAGGAGCAAAGAAGACAACCTGAGGGGATGGGAGGGTGAAGAAGGAAACTCTCTAAAGCACACGATGTACTTAAACATATCGAAGTCAACCACTAAGCCAAGCATGGGAAGGAGGGATGGGGAGGGAATGGGGTGAGGATTAGGTAGGGGCTAACTGGGTGATGTGTACATATATGTCTACACAAGTTTTTTTTTTTTTTACCCCATTATGATGTATGAATACAATGCACCAATAAATTTTTTTTTAAATTGTGTGCAAGTAGTCATCCACCTCACCCTCCGATACTGGACGGTAGGCAGCACCTGGGCAGGGACTAGATCATTCACTGAGCTCCGTTCTCCCTAGACTGAACACCCCCCACCCCCATTGTATCTCCAGAGTCTTAACACAGAGCCTGGCATCCAGTTGGAAGTCAATGAACCAATACACCACCAAGCAGCAGTCGCCGGTGGCGAGACGCTGACGCTGGGTCGTGGAAGGAGTCGCCGCAGGGTTGCCCTGACTCCCACTGTGGATGCGCAGCTCGGGTACCCGAGTCCAGCCCGCGCGGGCCCCGCCCCGCCCATCGTGACGTCACGGGGCGGGACTTCCGGCCGCCGAAGTTTAACAAGTCCAGGCGGGAGCCGGAAGCGGAGCGCGGAGCGGGCTGTGCCGTGCCCCCTGTTGTGTCCTGGCGGAGAGGTGAGGTTCGGCAGGTGGGGGTCGGCGGGCCGGCAGCGTCCAGAGCAGCCTCCCGATCCCCGCCGCCCTCCGGTCACCTCGCGAGGCGGGCCGAGGGGCCTGGGCCCCGCGACCCCGGCCGGGCCAGCCCAGGGCTCCGGGCGGTGCCCGGGCCGGGCTGGGATCTTTGGGCGCGGACGTTCCCCGGGGGCTGGGGCCGGGGGCGCGCACCTCCCATGGTGTAGGTTGGCAGCGGCCGCGGGGCGTGAGCTGCCCTCGACAAGTTTCCTCTGCAAGTTCCTGTTCCTTTTCGTAAACTTCAAACATGACCCCTTCCGTAGGTACTCCAGTGCTTTCACAGGGTCATCCCAGCAGAGCAGCTCCAGGACAGCGGACTACTTTCTGGTGGAGGAAAGTTAGAGAACGTTTATTTAAGTACTGCTCCGTAACTTTTATTGGAGCGCTGCTGAGTTGTTGCATATAGCCACCGTCCCTAAGCCCGGCCAGTAGTCGTATGCCAGGTGTCCGGACTGCTCTCTTTGGATGGGACCCGCCTTGAGGGGCTGATGTGATGCCCCTCTTAAAAGTGTGCAGTTCTCAGAAGACAGGTGTGCAGAGGTCCCCCTTTTCCGCTCAGAGAAGGAAGCACTTTTAATGACTTTGCCAAAGGGCCCATCGTCTAAGTTGAGACAGATCATTTGAGCCCAGAGTTTCAGAACCTTGACTTCAGTGATCCGCCCCAATAGGTACAGTGTTACAGTAGCCACATCTTGGCGTTTTGTTTACTAGGCATAGAGATCGCCTTTCCAGCTCCTCATTGTTCCTTGAATAGGGAACTAAGGGCATTTGTTACACACGTTAAAGTCACAAGATTGAAACACTGTGTTTCAACAGGTGACTGTTAATTGATGGAAGAAGACTTCCATCAATTGGAAGAAGACTGTTAATTGATGGAAGACTGTTAATTGATGAAACGTATGAGTGAACTTTTTGATTAAAAGTTTTAGCCACTTTATGAGTACACGAACAATATTTTGTCTCCAGCATGGAAGGTTTCTGTGATATATTATGCCTTGTCCTCTGAATTGGAATACATTAGATATAAATGTAGTGCTTTGTGGGTGACTTAGGAACCCATATAGGCCCTGGCTGTTGGTTTGCAATAAGATTCTTATATTGTCCCAACTAGTAATGTGTGGGGAGTAGACTTCTCTATCCCCCTCTCTCCCGTGTATTTTTGAGCGTTTTTTTGCCCTTCACCTGTCATCCATACTACTTGCTACTCTTTATAAAGTTCTGCCCAGAACAGCTTCTGTCTTCTAGACTGCTTTGGTTTGTGACATCACTTTGTTAGAATTATGTGTTTGATCTATATACTTTGAATAAATAATGATAAAAGTGAGATCATCACAGGTTAAGAATTGGAATAGGGATGTATAGAGTTATTTGTAAAACTTGGAAGACAGGAATCAAGCTTACAGAAATGCTAGTTTATCATACACTTTAAAAAAGATTAGAGCTGGGTGTGGAGATACACACCTGTGATCCCAGTACTTGGTAGGCTAACATGTTCCAAGACAGTCTCAGCGACTTAGATTGTTAGCAACCTAGAGAGAACCTGTTTCAAAATAAAAGTAAAGTAGGACTAGGGGATGTAGCTCAGGTAGAACACCCCTGAGTTCAATCCTCAGTATCACAGGGGAAATAAAACATTAGGAAGCTTCTTATTAACATTGATTGATTGATTATGTACTGTCTTCCAGGAATGTTTCAAGACTGGTGCAGGGAGGTAGACATTATTAAGAGAATAAATAAGAATTCGAGATTGTAAGTGCCATGAAAAAGAAAGAAATTGAGTAATGGAATTTAGAGTAACTGGTGGAGTGGAGGCCTTTCTGAAACAGGCATTTCAGCTGAGATATGATGATGAGAAATGACTAAAGGGAATCTGGGGAAAGCATTCCAGGCTGAGGGGGCAGCACATGAAGAGACACTGAAGTGAGAACAGCCTTGCCTTGTTGGGCGAGACAGAGGAGGCCAATGTGGCCAGAGTCTGGTGCCCTGGGGAAGAGGATAGAGTGACACAGAGACCAAGTCCTGTAAGGCAGGCTAGGGAGGCTGTATTTTATTATAGTTGCTATGGGGAACCATTGGAAGGCTCAAAAAGGTATGTGATCTGGTTTATATTTTAGAAAGGTCACTCCAAATAGTTTGAGGTAAATACACTGGAATAAAAAAAGGACAGGTAGAGCTGCTTATTGTAAATTAGGCACTTCATTTTACCTTTTTTCTCTCTTGATGGGCCTTAATTGTTTTGAACTATATTCTAAACTTTTTGCAGGTGCAGTCATGCAGGAAAACCTCAGATTTGCCTCATCAGGAGATGATATTAAACTATGGGATGCTTCGTCTATGACTTTGATGGATAAGTTCAACCCACATATGTCACCACATGGAATCAGTTCAATGTGTTGGAGCAGCAACAGTATCCTTTTTTCTTTTTTAAAAAGTAACCACCTGCGCCAGGCATGGTGGGCATGGTTGTAATCCCTGCGCTTGAGAGGCGGATCTCACAGGTTCGAAGGCAGCCTTGCTGGCTTAAGAGACCCTGGTTCCAAATAAAAATATAAAAAATATAGGTCCGGAAGTATAGCCTGGAGGTAGAAGGGCTTCCAGGAACCCCAGTACGTGACACACACACACACAAAAGTAACCACCTTATTAGGTTTAATATAATATCTGTGAAACTATTGTATGATCCATAATGAGATCTGTATTTGCAGAGGTGCCACAGATAAGGTGCAATAGTAGTTAAAAACAAAACATCACATTATGAACACTTTTGTTTTAAAATTTTTTAGTTAGAACCAATTTCACTAAAAAGCACTGATATTAAGAAAATGAATATTAGTTCTTAGATCCAGAATTAATGATATTATTAACAGTGTATTATTGAAACAAATAGAATAAAGTAGGTAATGGAGGAAAAATTTTGAGAGGTTTTGGACTGAGCTTTTGCATTTATATTTGGCTATCTGTGAATGTGATCTGGAAATTAATGTTGGAACTTGAAGGTAGAAGCAAGATGGGGAGGAGATACAAAGTTCTTCTACATCCTCATTTTCTTGATGCTCTATTTGTATTTCTCGTCCTTTCTATCTCTGATGAAAATAACATCATTTCCCAAGAAGACATAGTAAAATTATCTAGACTGCATTTTTTCTAAACTTTCTGATCGATACCCTCCCTGCCTTGGTGAGCTCTTAAATGTGGACTAAAAATGTGGGAGAGTGAGGCCTGTATGCTAGGGCTGACACTATTGCCATTTGGGGCAGGATAATTCTTTGTGGCAGAGGCTTGCCTGTGCATGGTAGGGTGTTCAGAACCTTTTCTGGTTTGTACTCACGACATGCTGGTCGACCCCAGTTTTGACAACCAAGTATGTTTCCAGAATTGCAGGCCTGTCCCTGGTTGAGAACCACTGCTATAAACAGAGTGCCCATCACTTTTTCTCTGAAAATACTGTATGTAATTGGTGTGATAAACGATTCTCTTATGAAGCATGTACATTATTTCTTAAACAACAACTTAAGTTTTAACATTGGTCTGATCTTGTTGATACCAAAGATTTAATATTCTACTTCCTGATGAAAGAAAAATAATAAAGCTTTAAAACGTTACTGATTCATGAACAAAAATATTAGAACTTTTATGTCCAATGCCTGTTCTTGTAAATACATGGCAAAAATGACAGATTTTATTGCTAAGTTAAATTTGCCTCTTTATCATCCCTTGATTCTTGTATCACATTCATAAAATAAATTACTTTGGTGCTCTATTAATCAAATTCACACTACAGTGACTACTTCTTCAAAAGACCCGCCAATGTGCAAAGGGAAAATGTTTTAAAGAAAGGCAAATACATGCAGTTGATGCCCTCTATTTTTGAATTTTCATTACTTTTAGAGCTTAATTTTTCTCTTCTGTGTAAGAGAAAAGATTTGTTATTTTTATTTATTTTTGGCCCAAGGAGTTTGCTAGGAACTGACATTTACTTCTCTATTACTTAATGATATGTCAACGAATTGATGTGGCTCTGAGTAGAAGTGTTGAGTATTGAGTGACTTTTGGAAAGTGGTTTTATTTCTCTGTAGTTTTCTTGTCTTAAGTTGGTGCACTGGAAGCCTTCATAGTCATTCCTGAAGAGACATTCACCCTTTTACATGGTGAACAAAGAGTTCTCAGATCAAAAGGGTGAATGTCACATTAGGGATGACTAGGAAGGCTTCCAGTGCACCAACTTAAGACAAGAAAACTACAGAGAAATAAAACCACTTTCCAAAAGTCACTCAACACTACTACTGGGGATGGAACCCAGGGGTTTTCTACCTTCGAGCTACACCCCCAGTCCTATTTTTTATTCTTTATTTTGAAACAGAGTCTCATTGAGTTGCAAAGGGCCTTACTAAGTAGCTGAGGTTGCCAGCGAACCATTATCCTCCTGTCTTGATCTCCCAAATGCTGGAATTACAAGCATGCACCACCACACTTGGTCCCCCCCACCCCCCCCATACTGTTCCCTTTTCATGACTATTATTTCTGCAAGAGAATTTTGAATAACTAGCCTACCTAGTAACTACTTTGCCCTCTCATAAAATCTTTGAGTTCTTTTCTGTATTCTAAGGAGAAAAGTAGTGGTAAACAGGAAAAAGCCAAGGAAAGGAAAATAATTTGTTTCTCAATGCTGTACTATCTAGTAGGTTAAAATGATTCTTTTGAGTCATGTAAAAAAGTATAATCCATGGTCTTGTCACAAAATTTCTGAATTTCATGCACTTAATCCAAATGTAATAGTTAGGATTGTCTAATTAGTTTTTCTTTATTGCTTTTGTACATAGAATTTGCTTGTCAAAAAGCATAGATTTAAATTTCTGATATTTTAATGTGTTATAACTCTCAAAAATCATATTCTTCTTATATTTAATCATTTTATTTTTAAAATATATTGTTTGGTGTTTATATATTATCTGTAATATATGAGGTAAATGTCAGGTGTGTGGTACCTGTGATCCCAGTACTTGGGAGGCTGAAACAGGAGGATCACAGGTTAGAGGACACCCTTAGGAAGTAGTGAGACTTAGCAACCTGGTGAGACCCTGTTTCAAAATAAGATGTAATAGGGCTGAAGTTGTAGCTTGGAAATAGAACCCCCTGGGTTCAATTCCAAGTGACAGACAGACACACACACACACACACACACACACACACACACACACACACAGTAAATGCAATTTTAAATAAGGATAAATTATATTTAATTTAAAATAAAGATAAAATAAATTCTTCTGTAATATAAGCTATTGTCATTTAACTACACTTTTATTTACTGTTACTATGATACTCATTCTTGATACATTTAAGATTGGATCATTTTATTACAATAATTTCAGTCCTGAACGAATACCAGAATTCACTTTTTTAGTGAAAAAAATGAGACTTAAGTGTGGATGCTTCATTCCTAGCTCAAGTTGTGGCCAAGCACTTGCTTAATAAATGAGCATCTTGAGCAGTTTTTGCAGATGGAAAGGCCGACTGGTATTTGCTGATGCTGCTTTTATCTTGCTTTCATTCTTGAAGGATAAAATTAGACTGTCTGGCCTACCCTGAAAATGGAGTAGTGTTTCACATGGGATAAATAGCTTTCACGTGATCGGATAGCCAGGAGGGATAGTTCTTCCCTGCAGTGTTAGTAAAGATAATTAGTAATTAGTAACCTGAGCCAATTTTGACAGCTGATATATAAGCTATATTTCTTGTGCTCCTCTTTTAGTGTTTGCATGTATGATTGCCTTCTTAAAATAACAGTCTTGCTTTAGATGCTCATGGGTTGTTTGATGCTCCATAACTCTTCGTTTAGATAACTTTCTAGTAACAGCATCTTCCAGTGGTGATAAAATAGTTGTTTCAAGTTGCAAATGTAAGCCGGTTCCACTTTTGGAGCTTGCTGAAGGGGTAAGTTTTTTTGTTTATTTTCATTTAGAATCTTAATTCTGCTTTTGTGGCAGTTGCTTATTTCCTGTGGTGCTTGCCACTATTCTTAATGTAAACTCGAAAAATTCGGTAAGACTTAAAAGTGAAGTTTTTGAGATTACTGGAAAGCCTTTAGGTAAAATTATTGGATCGTAGGGGAACAAGAGGACTTGGATTTCATTAATTAAACACTTACTTTCTCCCATTTCTGCTCTGAAGGTAGGACTGGACTTAGGCCTAATTTAGGACTTTGTCCCACCTATGACCCTGTGAGCCCTAATGATGTAACTACCCCTACTGACCTTGGGTTCAGGACCTTCAGCTAAAGACATCTGCTTCAGATTCTGCCCACTTTGGACAGGGAGCTGCTGGCGCCTGCCTTGGGCTCTCCTTGAACAGGATGGCTTTGTCAAAATGAGCTTTGGTCCCAAGCACAGAGATGAAGCTCTTACTGCATAGTGTCATGGTTTCCTCATCCTTTTGTTTTATTAGTTAATTGCTCTTTCATTTCCATCCACAAATACTCCTTGAAAGTTTTTTTTTTTTTTTTTTTTGGGGGGGGTGGTACTGGGGTTCCTGGAAGCCCTTCTACCTCCGGGCTACACTCCCAGACCTATTTTATACTTCTTTTTTATTTGGAAACAGGGTCTCTTAAGCCAGCGTGACTGGCTTTGAACCTTCATGATCCTCCCAAGTGCAGGGATTATAAGCGTGCACCACCATGCCCAGCTGAAAGTTGCTTATTTTTAAGTTGGAATAAGGTCTAAATAAAAAGGTATAGAGTAGTTGATTATTTTTGTAGCAGATCCTAAATCATGATTTTCATACTTTTACATGCTGGGATAGAGAAGTACGTTCAGAAAAGTAGTGGTACATGCTTATAATCGCTGTACTTGGAGGCTGAGGGAGGAGGATCGAATTTCAGATTCTAGGAGAGTCTCAACAAAATATCTGGTTTCTCAGCAACCTAGTGAGACCCTGCAGTAACTTAGCAAGACCTTGTTTCAACAATAAATAAATAAATAAATAAATAAATAAATAAATAAAGCAAGCTATGACGTAGTCCAGAGGTAGAATACCCTGGATTTAATCCCCAGTACCCACTCCAGTCTAAAAATTTTAAAAATGAAAAAAAAGGGGTTGGGGTATAACTTGGAGGTAGAGGGCCCTTGGGTTAATTCCCAGTACTACAGAGAGAGAGAGAGAGAGAGAGAGAGAGAGAGAGAGAGAGAGAGGGGGAGGGTACATGCGTGTGCACAAATGATAGAATATAAGTTCAGCTAATTTAAACAGACTTACGATTTTATAAAACTCTTAAAACCTGTTTTAGTTGATACTTACTAGCTATATTTATGGGTTCTACTCTTGTATTTTAACACATTTGTACAATATGTCTAATGATGAAATCAGGTTAGTTGGCATATGCATCACCTCATAAATTTATCATTTGTTTCAGAACATTCAAATTTCTCTATACTTGCCATCTTGAAATATATAATTAGCTGTTCAGCCTTAGCTACCCTACCATGCTGTAGAACATTAGAAGTTATTTCTCCTAGAGGACAGGATGTTATCAATCTTCTCCCAAAGCTGTCTGGTGGAATTGGTCTGAGCTCAGTTCCAACTCTCAGATTGCAGCTTGGGCACAATGTCTGCTGAGGGCAGAAATGGAGTTTGATGTACTCTGCCTATTCAGGTAGAATTGAATGATAGTCCATCATAGAACTCCTATTAAAAATCTATACATTTTTATAGGTTACCTGTAAAGTTTCTCAATTTAAGTTTTTTTAAGCGTCCTATATATTTTAGGATGATGGGACACAGTGGATTACGTAAAATTGGGGCAGAGAATGTCCCTGGCCAATAAGTAGTTTGAATTCTTTATGAGCAAGCAAAACAATTTAGTTGTCTTCAGATCTTTGGATCCTGTCAAAGATGATCAGCAAGCATTTGTTAAATTTAAGATCAAAACCCAGTTTCCTCTTCCTTCACCACTATGTTTTATCATTATGCTTTAGAATCAGTGAATCAGTGTTTTGGACCTTTTTCTTTTTTTCTGAGTATAGTATTAGCAGATTATACAAGTGTAACACAATTCTAAGGATTTTATGAATATTTCAAATTAGTTTTAATTGTTAGTCCTCTTTCTCACATTTAAAAATTCACATCAAGATGCAGGTAGATAAAAGTGAGATACATTATAGTTTTAATTTTGCATTTACCATAATTTAGTTTTAAAAATACTTTGTACCTTGGTGAGATAGTACACACCTGTAATTCCAACGATTTGGGATTTGGGATTTCCCAAGTCCAGCCTGGGAAACTTGGGGAGACACTGTCTCAAAATAAAAAAATGAAAAGGGCTAGAGGTATAGCCTTTATTATGAGTTTCTTATATTAGTGTGTTGATAACTTCTTTTTTTGTGTGAAATCCAAGTCCTGTTACTCATATACTCTTTGAAGTATTAGATCTTTTTTACTTATACTATTTCAGGTATTAGCTTTTTTTCTGCTTGAAAATATAAGCTTCTAGTCTTAAAATTCTTTTAATTAAAAAATTAAAAATTTTAATGAGTTAAAAAATTAAAAATAATTTAGAAAGTTACTTAAAATTACTTTTAGATTAGAACTTTAAGTGTGTGTGTGTGTGTGTGTGTGTGTGTGTGTGTTTTGCTTTTTTAAAGTAAGCAGATGGATATCTTGTGAAGATCAAAGAGCAGGTTTAATCAAGGGGAAATGTTGGGCAAGCTCTCCCTAATGGGAGGCCCAGACTCGGTGTTCCTGAGCTTCCCCTGTCATCCATCACCCTACTCCAGTGGAAGAAAACACTACTCTGAATTCCTTGAAGTCTTCTTGATGTCTTTGCAAGATGTTGAATCCAAATGAAAGATAATGAGAGGAGGAGAGTCTTTAGTGCAATTATTAGCATGTTTATAGCATGTAATTCATGTTTATCATATGTTCTCTAAGAACTGAATGAGACTTGATAGCTTTGGGGGTCTGTTCTGTTAACTCCTTTTTTTTTAAACAGCAAAAACAGACATGTGTTGATTTAAATTCCACGTCTATGTATTTGGTGAGCGGAGGTCTAAATAGCACTGTTAATATTTGGGATTTAAAATTGAAAAGAGTTCATCGATCTCTTAAGGTAAGGAATTTCAAAATATTTATAGAATGGGTGTCTCACAATGTGTTTAGAGTGATTACCAAGTTATTTTTTTAATTTTGAGCTTCTGTGAAAAAAATGAAGATGTTTCAGAATTAAAATAAGGCTTGTTAGGGGAAATAAAGGTGCTATTTAACTAGAAATTTTTGTCTTATTTTTTCTTTGTATATACCATTAGTGCATATTGTCAGTTTTAACATTTTTTCTTTATTTTTATAATGGGTTCTATTCTTAACCACTCATTCTGAAGGTTCTTCTGAAGTGTGGTTTGTTGTTGTCAGAGATTTTTTTTTAAGGCCCTCTGGAAAAATAAGTGATTTTGAGATGATAGTATTCAGTAAATGTTTACTAAATGACTTATTTTTCACAGGTGAAATTAGCAAGACACTTGCCTTTTTACAAAGTCATCAAAATTGTATTGGATCTCACATTCTAAATTTCCTTTTGGCAACAATGTACAAAATATGATTTTTCTTTTTTATAAGCAGACATTTTTTTCTTCAGGCAATTTTTCTTTAATTTAGAAAAGTAATGAATGTAAAGAAACCTTTGAAAACAAAGACCATTTGAGAAAATTGTAAGTGGGATATCATAGGCACACTTATTGATATGATATAAATTATTAGGCAATAAGCCCAATTTATCTTAAGATATGGTAGCAAACTGTTAAAAACTGTTCTGCCACACCTGATGACTTTTCTGTGTTCCTGTTAGACATCTATAATTGGGAAGCATTCCTTATGATATCGGAGAAACTGAGGATGGAAAAATGAGTAGAGTTTTCCCTTGCAGGAACAATTTGTGAACTCAGATTGCTTAAAACCTAACACTTTTATTTTCTCAATGTGGATTCCCATTTGGATTTGAGAGGCAGTCTGGCATAGTGGGAGGAACATAGGCTGTGGAAGCTGACCTGGATTTGAATCCTGGCTTTATAGTTTGGCAGTTACGTGAGCTTGCACAGGTTTCTTGACCTATCTGCAGCTCATGTGCTTCATCTGTAAGTGGGCAAAATAGCCTTGCTTTTTGGGATTTTATAAACATTAATAGCAACATATAAAGCTCACAGCACTGGTAGGTACTTAGGCAGTGCAGGCAGCTGCTCTGCTCTTTTGCAAATTGTGCCTTGCTCGTTTTCTCTCTCTTGGGTTTTGCAGCATCTGGTTTCTTTTCTCTCCCTCTGACTTACCTTTTACCGTGTGTGTGTGTGTGTGTGTGTGTGTGTGTGTGTGTGTGTGTCACAGGTGGGGGTCCCCATCCCTTTTTATTTTGGGGACAGGGCTCCGTAAGTTGCAGAGGCTAGCCTCAAACTTGTGAACCTCTGGCCTTGGCTGGGAGTAGCTGGGATTATAGACAGGAGCCACTGTCCCGGGCTCTCTTACCCTTTAATGTTGAACCAAAGGTTTGTGTCTTCCACTCTTAGCCGGTTCACGGTAATTATTCCTCCTCCTCCTCCTCCTCCTCCACTTCCTCCTCCTCCTATTTTTTATTTTTTACTTTTTGCTTTACTGCACATGGAACCCAGGGGATTCTACCTCAGCTATACCCCCAGCCCTATTTTTATTCTTTATTTTGAAACAAGGCCTCACTAAGTAGCTGAGGCTGTCTGCCAACCTGTGATCTTCTGTCTCAGCTTCTCGAGTACTGCTATCACAAGCTGGGGCCTCCACACCCAGCTACCTCTTTCTTGACGCTATGACTCTACCACTCCTTTAGCTTTTGCTGTGTCATTTACATGTAAATTTAAATATTTTGTCTTTTTAGCTGAACTCTAATATTCCTAAGAGCACCTTTCTAATATTGAACCTGCAATAAATGTTTGAGATTAATTCTTTTAGGTAGACATTTAGCAAATTTTCCATATTGTCTCTTGTTTCAGAGTGCTTGGACCAATAATATGGTTGTGGAAAAAATAAATCTGTTTTCTGAGAAGACTTGCTATTGATTACGTAGTATTTTAAATACATCTGAGTAATATTAAAAAAGTTATTTGAGGAAAGTATTAGAGCAAATATTAAATTGACAAACATATTTGTTATTTATAAAATGTGGAAATGAACTGAAGGTTAATGGGACACTGCTTATTTGCATTTATTTCTTTCAGGATCATAAAGATGAAGTAACTTGTGTAACATACAATTGGAATGATTGTTACATTGCTTCTGGATCTCTTAGTGGTGAAATTATTTTGCATAGTGTAACCACTAATATATCTAGTACTCCTTTTGGCCATGGCAGTAACCAGGTATACTTTAAGTTTATTCAAATTAAAGTTGATATGATAGATTTTTACATAAGACAGTGAACTTTATTGAAATTTTTAAATGTTTTAAATTTGTATTTAGTTTGCTTAAGAAATTACTAGCTAGTTTTTGATGGTGGTATCTTAAAATGTTAAAATAAGCTAATATATACTAGAGTGCCTATATTAATTAGATTATGTAATTGATAGTGGCATCCTCCTAGAATATGTGTTTGAAAAATGCATCTAGTTAATAGATTAAACCTAAAATATGGGTATTAATTTTTCTATGGCTTTTTTGTTATAGAAGTATTGATTATTTCAAACTATGTCAGCTATGAGACAGATATTTATGGTCATAAGTACCATTTGGGGAAAATAGGATAATTAAGTGTGTTTAGGTAGAGGGTAATTGAGTTTGTGTTTTTACATATATGATAGTTAAAGAATGAAACTGACATGTTTCAGAAATATCTAGGGAAACAAGAAAAATTAGTCAATTAAATATTTCCCTTTATAAAAATTTCCTTAGAATAAGAAGTTTCTTAAGAAATTTAATTCTAGGTGAACTTTCCAAGAAATAGTCTCTAAATATTTTCAGACTCTTCTTTTAATCTGTACTTTTTATTTTAATCACGTTGACTGTAACTACTATCAAATATATGTGAGAGATCTTCATTTTTGGGAATTGGTTTTTAAGTCATGAATAATATTTAATGTTTAAGGAAAATTTAGTATATATTAAAAGTATACAGGAAACAGTATTTTTTTCATTTGTTTTATGAATAAAAGTGCTGTACACATAGTGTTATAAACAATTGATATGACATAATCTTGTGTTGATTCAGACAACTGAGAGGAAACTATTTGGAAATAAGATGGGGAAAATTGAGAGGGAAGATTTCAGCTGTGTTAAGACTTCTTTGTTACTGGTGCATTTTAGTCATACATCTTAATTGGGGTACAAGATGGTAGAGGCATACGTGCACACGAGATTTATTTTTTTCTCACATGTGTGCGTTGTAGTCAGTTTCTTTGTTGTCTAGCTTCAGTAAATATGTGAATATATGAATCTATGTAGACATGATAAAGGTTTTAGTAGGCTAATATAGAATTTTCATATCGAGGAAATCCCATAAAAAAGAAAAAAGGAAAGTACATGGGTTTTATATAGGGCCAATACAAGAAAAAATTAGAAAGGTAAATATGAATATATTGTTGATGTAAGACTTTGAATGCCAGGCACAATATTTGACTTCTAGCTTGAAAGGCATTTGGGGAGACTATTAATCAGATTTTTTAATTAATTTAATGTCGGAATCATGGAATTTTTTTTTTTTTTTGGCAGTACTGGTGATGGAATTCAGAGGTATTCTACCTCCCAGCTATACCCCAGCCCTATTTTTTTATTCTTTATTTTGAAAAAGGGTCTCACTGAGTTCCAAAGGGCCTCACTAAGTAGCTGAGGCTGTCTGCAAACTGTGATCCTCTTGTCTCAGTCTCCCAAATGCTGGGATTACAAGTGTGAGCCACTGTGCCAGGCAGAATCATGGACTTTTTGAACAACAACCAAAAAAAACCTTTGGAGATGATTTTACTTTCTGTATTATTTCTCTATTATATGGATGAGGATAAGTGATTTTTCACATTGTTTTAAGAATGTATGAATATTGGCATAAAGACAAGTTTTTTTTTGTTTCCTTTTCTGTTTGTAGTTTTATAATGAAATTACAAAGTCCACACCCAAAAACTCTGGTACTATTGTGGAAAAAGTCTTATTTAGTGATCATAGGAAATAGAGAAATTTTCTTTCTTTTTGTATTTGGAATTATGATAAATTTATAAACTTTGGGCTTAGTCCAAAAATTACATAAAAATTAGATCATATGCTATCATGTATATTCTTGCACTTCAGTTGATATTGTTGTACCTTGCTGTCGTTTTCTTATTAAAACCAAACATGAAGGAATATCCCTCAGAGCGCTGTTTTTGGCCTACTTATGTGTAAAAGACTTAAATCTTTTTTTGAAAAAAATTGAGATACGGATTACTTATGATAAAGTACATATATCGTGAGTATACAACTTGATGAATTTTGTTCACATATACCTGTAAAAACTACTAACAGAAAAGGGATACAGAACATTCCCAGCACATCAGAAGACTTTCTTACCTCTTCAAGTGGCTACCTTGCATTTTGTAGAAGAAATAACTTATGCCTAGTTTGCTTCAGTCATCATTGTGCTTGCTCTGTTCCATGAATTAGCAGTTCATACTGTTTAAATGATGTGTAGTGTTTTGTTTTATGAATGGGTTTTCATCTGTTTATCCATTGTGTCCTTGATGAGCATGTAAATCGTTTCCAGTATTAGCTATTATGAAAAAGCTACTGTTGATATTCTTGCACAAGAATCTTCTCTTCATTGCTCTTGCATCTAAGAGTGGATTTGCCGAGTTTTAGAGCAGGCATTTCAAAAAGAGTCAGAAAATTTCCTAAAGATCTTATGTACCATTCACCACTTCTACCACTAATCATGGGACAACTAGTTGCTCCACAGTTTTGACAACACTTTGCGTTGTCCAGCTTACTGATTTTGGCACTTTGATGGCTAGAGAAGTGGTATCATTGTGGCTTCAATTTGCATTTCTCTTTGTTGAACTCATTTTCATATACATTCCTTTGTGAGGTGACTGTTTCAGCCTGTTGTCCACCTTTGCATTGAATTATTTGTGATTGTATACATTTATGGCTTTTTCTCTGTTCCAGATAGTAGTTTTGGATATATATATATATATATATATATATATATATATATATATATATATATATATATATATATACATTGCATAAATCTGCTCAGTCCTGGCTCACCTTTTTTTATTGGTGTATATTCATTATGCAGAGTGGTAGGTTTTATTGTGGCATATTTGTGCATGCATATGGTATGATTAGATCGTTTTGCTCTTCAGTAACTCTCTTCCAACTTGCTCTCTTTCTTAAGCCCAATGATTGCCCTTTTATTTTCATGACACCCCCTTTTTAAAATTCTAGCTTCTGCATATGAGAGAAAATGTAAGACACTTCTCTCTCTGAGTTGGGTTTATTTTGCTCAAGGTGGTGCTTTCCAAATCTGCCCATTTTCTTGCAAATTGCATAATTACTACCTTCTTTACAGTTGAATAAAACTCCATTATGCATATATACCACAGCTTCTGAAGATACTCTTTCCAGGATTATTTGTTAAAGAGGCTATCTTTTCTCCAGTGTTTGTTTTTTGGCATCTTTGTCACAAAGCTCTGTGAATTTGTCTCTGCATCTTCTATTAATTTATATCTTTGTTTTTATGCCAGTACCATGCTGTTTTTGTTTCTGTGGTTCTGTAGTATAATTTGAAATCAGGTGGTGTAATAATGCCTCTGGCATTGCTCTTTTTGCTTGGATTGTTTTGGTCATTTTGGGTCGTTTGTTCTTGTATGTGAATTTTAGTATATATATATTTTTACTTTTCTGAAGAATTTCATTAGACTTTTGATGAGGATTACATTAAGTCTGTAGATGACCTTTGGTGATATGGCTATTTCAATGATATTAATTCTACCTATTAACATGAGAGATCTTTTTTCTAGCATTGTCTGTCTGTTCTAGCCATGGCTTGTCTTTTTTTCCTTATAGTTTTGCTTACCTTTTTTTTTTTTTTTTTTTTTGTGATACTGGGGATGGAACCCAGGTGCATTCTACCTCTGAGCTACACCCCAGCCCTATACTTTATTCTTTATTTTGGAAACAGGGTCTCAGTGAGTTGCAAAGAACCTCACTAAATAGATGAGGCTGTCTGTGAACCATGATCCTCTGGGATTACAAGCATGCACCACCACGCCCGGCTCTCCCTTCTACATTCTTAATGTTTTTTTTTTTCCTTTTCCCTAGCTTGCACATATGAGAGAAAAACATACAATACTTGTCTTTTTTAATTTGGTTTATTTTGCTCAACATGATCTTCAGTTCTGTCCATCACATAACTCCTTGTGTTTGTGTGTGTGTATGGTTCTGGAGATTGAATCCAGGGGCATTTGACTTCCAAGCTACACCTCCAGCCCTTTTTATGTTTTTGTTTTGGAATGGTCTCCCTAGGTTACAGAGAGTCTCGCTAAGTTACTGAAGTGTGTCTTGAAACTGTGATCTTCAGTCTCCTGAGTACTGAAATGACAGGTGTGCCAGTACTCCTGGCTGATCTCCTCTTAACTGACTGTTGTGAAGATCAGGTCTTCTAAAGTGGTAGCATTGTTTCCTCTTAGATCTCTCTCTAGTTCAGGAACATCTGGGAATGTATAAGAGATTGAGGATCCAAAGCTTCTGGGAACTTTGTACCCATTCTCTTGTCACCTTGTACAGAAATACAGTGTAGACACTTGTCTTTCTTCACATTAAAATATTATCTTTTCTTTAAAATTCTAGGTGATAAGCCGGGCGTGGTGGCGCACGCTTGTAATCCCAGCATTTGGGAGGCTGAGACAGGAGGATCGCAGTTCGCAGACAGCCTCAGCTACTTAGTGAGGCCCTCTGCAATTCAGTGAGACCCTGTTTCAAAATAAAGAATAAAAAATAGGGCAGGGGGTGTAGCTCGGAGGTCAAATGCCTCTGGGTTCCATCCCCAGACCTGCAAAATAAGTAAATAAATAAATAAATAAATAAATAAATAAATAACAAATATAAAAAATTCTAGGTGATAACCAGACACGGTTGTAATACCAGTACTTGGGAGGCTGCGACAGGAGGACTGAAGATTGACAGCCAGCCCTAGCAATATAATGAGGCCCTCTACAACTTAGTGAGACTCTGTTTCAAAGTAACAAATAAAATTAGAGCTGGAGGTGTAGCTCAAAGGCAAAATGCCCGTGGGTTCAATCCCCAGTACCACACAAAAAATTCTAGATATAGGTTGCAGTATTGTTGATTTTCAAAGAATTTTCACTGACCCTTTTGTGTAAGAAAATTGAATTAAATATATCTTCCAGTTTAGGAAAACAGTAATGCTCAAGGTTTATCTCTTGTTCAAGGTGAGAGAAGCCAGAGCTTGAGATCTTCGTGTGCATGCCCTCTCCTGCTCTGGCACTCAGCCTTTCAGTAGGATTTTTGGTATAGGCTTTGCATGGTAGGTCCCACGCTAATTTGGAGGGCACCAGAGTGAAGCACTTAGCTAGATGGGTGAGGAGTGAGCTTAGGCAGGTTACTTGACTATCACTTAACACTGTCTTTTCCTTATTTGTCAAGTAGGAATAATAATACACTTTCTACTTTCAGCAGGATTTTTTTAATGGATAAATAAGATACTGAAATTTGTCACAGTGCCTGACAATGAGTGATAGTCACTATTGTGAGCTTTTCTGTGTGGGGGGAGATTGAATGCAAAACACTTTACCTCTGAACTATCCCCCCAGCCCTTTCTATTTTTTATTTTGAAACAGAGTCTCACTGAGTTGCTGAGGGCCTTGTTAAATTGCTAAGTTTAGCCTTGAACCTGCAATCCTCCTGTCTCAGCTTCCCAAGTACTAGGATTATAGGCATGTGCCTCTGCTCCCGGCTTATTATGAACTTCTAAAGGGTAATTATATCAGTCTATTAAAACAGCCTTTCTGATTTACTTCTCTAAATTGGTTTGAACATATTTAGGTTTAATATGTCATTTCCAAACCCTTGTTAATTTAACATGGCGTGAATAATTTTCCCTATTCTTTGAGACGAGATACATATATATCTCACTATGTTATTTCATTTTCATTGATAAGCTATGCCTTAAAACAAAGTATATGGGCTAGGAAAAGTAGGAGTTGCTCTCTATATGTAAGGATACAGTCACTTAGTGAAGAAAGGCATAGGTTCCATGATTCCATCCTTATGCTTAAAATTTTTTTAAATAATTGAAGTACTTGGAGTATTTTAAATTATTTTTTCCTAAAGGCAATTTAGTTATACCTGACCAAAAGTACAGAATTGTTACTTGAGCATTCATTTAAAAACCTATTTACTAAGATTTATTATGATTTCAAATACATTGAATACTAACTTCTTAAATTTAAACAATGTTCATAAAAATTTTAAGTCTAGCTGGTTGTGGCGGTGCACACTTGTAATCCCAGTACTTGGGAGGCTGAGACAGGAGGATCGCAGGTTCACGGTCAGCCTCAGCTGCTTAATGAAGACTTCAGCAATTTAGTGAGACCCTGTTTCAAAATGAAGAGTAAAAACTATGGCTAGAAGTGGAGTCCAGAGGTAGAATGCCTCTGGGTTCAATCCCCAGTACCACAAAAAACAAAACAAAAAAAGTTTGTTCAAATTTGACTTTTTATTTTTTAATTTTTATTTTTTGGTGGTAGTGGGATGGAATCCAGGGTCTTTTATACTTCTGGACTATAATCCCAGACCTATTTAATATTTTATTTGGAAACAGGGTCTCACTAAATTGCTGAGAGCCTCACTAAGTAGCTGAGGCTGGCCTCAAACCTGTGTGATCCTCATGTCTCAGCCTCCCAAGCACTGGGATTACAAGTGTGTGCCACTATGCCCAGCCAAAGTTGACATTTTTTAATTAAAATATACTGTTTAGCCCAGTTTCTATGTTACTTGATTTTACTAATGGTAGGGTCTGATTTATTTTTTAAAAAAGAAGATAGGACACTTTTATTTCTATAAACATTCAAGGACTTGCCGGGCGTGGTGGCGCACGCTTGTAATCCCAGCATTTGGGAGGCTGAGACTGGAGGATCGCGGTTCGCGGACAGCCTTAGCTACTTAGTAAGGCCCTCTGCAACTCAGTGAGACCCAGTTTCAAAATAAAGAATAAAAAATAGGGCAGGGGGTGTAGCTCGGAGGTCAAATGCCCCTGGGTTCCATCTCCAGACCCGCAAAAAATAAATAAATAAATAAAACATTCAAGGACTTGAGATCTTTAAATTATCAAACTAATTTCTTGGTGAAAGTGACAAATCTTTGGAGTCTCACTGAATCTGTATCAGACTGAATTTCAAAAATGAGATTGAATATATTTAGTATATATACACTAAACTTACTTTGAAATGTCTGCTCTGAGTTGAAGCTATTAGTTTTGGTGGATCAAAACGTCTTTTGACAAGGGAAAAAGAGCCCCACTGCTTCTGCAGAAATGCCAGGGCAAATAGATTTTGCAGGTCATAATTGCATGTCAGCTGTAGCAGTTGAGATTCTGTGAAACTTTAAACTTTTTTTTAATGTATGTTAAATTTATTAACTTAAGTGGAAATTTTGATGTTTATGCATACATTTAGTAAGTATTAATGAATCTGCTCAAGTAGAAATTTGGTAAGTGTAAATAATTACTATATTTAAAAATTATTATCAATAAACTTGGAGATGGAGATACAGATCAGTGATAGAGTACTTGCCTAACATGCATAAGACAAGGCCTTGGGTTCAATCTACAGCACTGCTAAAAATAAATTTAAATCTTTGATTTATTTGGTAGATTGTTACATTTCTACCTGAATCATTTATAACCCCCAAGTTGACCAGCTAAAGAGCTCTTTATCTAGAATAGTGGTGGTCTTTATGTTATTTTAGAACATTAGTATAATTTCTATTGGGATAAAAGTATTTGCATGATAACATGTTCTTTATTCTCTTGTTGTATTTCCTTAGTATTTGTATGTACTTGTTTATTTTATATAGTATGTTCTTAAATAATTTTATATTTGGTGTATGGGCATAAAATAAATTGATATCTATGTCTTTGTTTTTCCTTAATGACTGATTTTTTTCCTTCAATTTTTTTATTCCAAGTTTTTTTTTAATAGAAAGTGAAATATTTTTTTTTTGTTTGTTTGTTTGTTGTACTGGGGATTGACCCAGGGACTTTTTACTTCTGAACTACACCCCTGGCCCTATTTTATTTTTTATTTTTAAACAAGGTCTCACTAAGTTGTGGAAGGCCTCATGCAGTTGCTGAGGCTGGCCAGGAACCTCCTGTCTCAACCTCCTAAGTACTGGGATAAAAAGCATACACCATCATGCTCAGCTTGGAAGGAGTTTCCATGTATAGCTTTGTCTCCTGTATTCATTGTTTAATCTTGTTTTCTACCCTTTTGTCATTAGTGTTCCGTCACAGGTATGGTCATATTAGTCTTCATAATTAATTATTTTTTTGGCATTCTACCTAAGAGCTATCCCCCAGGCCTTTTTGTTTTTTATATAGTTGCTGAAGCAGCCTTGAATCTGTGATCCTCCTGTCTTAGTCTCCCAAATATTGGGGTTACAGGCATATACTACCAATCCTGGCTTCATACTGATTTTTAATAATGCACATATTTTATTATTCTTTTATTCTTTTGTGCTTTTAGGTATTTCCAAACTTTTGTGATCACAACAGGCATTGCTTCTGCTTTTGACTTCTTTCAGGTTGCAAATCCTCTTTCATTATAATTCAGTAGCAGGCTCCTATTTTTTTTCCATAAAGAATTTAAGTGTGCTACCCTGTTATCTTTGGTCTCAAGGATCTGATGATAATTTGTTTTTTTTATAAGTAGTTTTTTTCGCTAGACATTTAAAGTATACATTTTTCCCTTTAAAGTCTAGTAATGTTACTAGGATATGTCTTGATGCTGGTTTTTCTCTGTTGCTATTATTAGGTATACAGTATGCTCGTTTAATATATAGTTTTGAAATCTTTTTATTTTTAGGGAAATTTTCTTCAATTATAGCTTTTGTATTTGTTCTTTGTTTTGCTGCTGTTGTATTCCTTTGCTTATTATGGGTAGTTTATCACTTTTTCCCAAGTCTTTTTAAACTTTTTTACTCATTCTAATTAATTAATTTTATTTATTTTTGCAGTATTGGGGATGGAAACCAGGGCATTCTACCTCTGAACCACACCCCCAGTATTATATTTTAGTTTTTCTGTTTGAAATAGCATCTCATTGCATTGCAAAGGGCCTCACTTAGTAGTTGAGGCTGTTCTCGAACTGCGATCCTCCTGTCTCTGCCTCCCGAATGCTGGGATTACAAGCTGGCTTTATTCCTTTTAATTAAAAAAAGTCCTTTTTATTTGTCCTTGACATATATTCTCTGTTGTGTTTGTTCATTCTTGTATTTCTTTTAAGTTATCCTTTTTTTGGTGTTAGAGATTGCAAGGGCATTCTGCTTCTGAGCTTATATACTTAGCACATTTTATTTTATTTTATTTTATTTTATTTTATTTTATTTTATTTTATTTTATTTTATTGAGAGTCTTGTTAAGTTACTGAGACTGGCCTCAAACCTGCGCTCTTTCTATCTCAACCTCCCTAAACAGATTACAGATGAGCACCACCATGCTCAGCTTAAGTTAGCCTAGCTTTTATTAAGGAGAATTTTAAACTTTCTAATTTTCTAAAAATGATATCTCATTTTTGAGTTTTGTAGTTCTATCTTTGTTTATTATTCTTTTGCTCATATATTGAGAATGTCTTCTTTTCTTTGTTCTCCTAGTAATTTGTGGATTATATCTGTGAAATTAGTTTCCCTGGATTTTTAGACAGAGGGTGGGGTTCAGAACATTTTGTCTCTCTTCACAGAGCTCTCTCTTGTTTTAAGGTAGCTTTTTAAAAAATGATGGCTTGCTTTCTGAGGTTCCCTGGCTGTGTTCTGCCTCCTAGCTGTCTGGGAACCTTCGTTTCCTTCGTTCTGTTTCTCTGTCCTACTCAGGCTTGCCTCTCCTCTCCACAGTGTCTCCTTGGTGGGAGGGAGGTACTGGCTGGCCAACGTGGGATCCTTCCATGGGGGCTGTGCTGCTCTGGCCCTTGGTCCTTTCTCAGACCTTGTACTGATTTCATGAAGGACTTGTGACTGTCCATTATTTGCCAACATGTACTTTAATATACAATTTAAAATAATTTAATAATTAGCATAATCTAAAATATTAATAACATGTTTAAATAAATATTGTCCCAGGTTTTCTGTTGGTAGTCTACTGAATACACAAATACACATACATATAGAAAAATATATAAACATAAAACTATATCCCCTCAAGATGTTAGTTTTTTGTAGGTGGTATGATTGTGGATGACTTTTTATTTGTGATTGTTTAAAATTCTAAATATTTATAGTAAAAGCCTGCCTGATTATTTTTGCAAATAAGGTTTTATTGGAACACAGTTATGCTCGTCCATTGATATACTGTCTATAACTACTTTTGCAGTATAAAATATTTCCTATATGGTCCTTTTGAAACAAGTTTGCCAACCCCCTACTTAGAGTGAGTGGTATATTTTTTATATTTAGCGACAAATAAACACATGGAATCTTATACAACCATAATGTACTGTAAGAAAAAATAACATTGCTACTTAACAGTGCTAGAATTGTTTTTCCATGTGCTTCTTGGTAGTATTTTTCTTTCTGGAAATAATTTGTAACAAGATAAGTGCTTACAAAGTTAAGTGTTTCTGATACCAAAATGAATGTTTAAGTAATGTAGTAGATTAGTAGATTAGTACTTTGTTTATCTAGGATCACTGCCTAATATCTGTCTACTGTATTCTAAAGAAGTGATGATTTAATAGATAAAGGAATTTCAAAAATTATGTTCTGTTAACATAATTTCTGTTAACATAATTATGCTCTGTTGGGCATGAAAAGGCAAGCATTTAAAGAAATAGTGTACTTAAGGGTCTTTTAATATATGTATATGTATGTATATTCACGTGTGTGCATGCGTGCGCTCGTGTGTGTGTGTGTGTGTGTGTGTGTGTGTGTGTGTGTGTGTTTTAACAGGAGTTAGGAGTGGTAGCACAGGGCTGTAATCCCAGCTATTCCAGAAACCGAGCAGGAAGATTGCAAGTTTACTGCCAGCTTGGGCAATTTAGCTAACCCATATCTCAAAATTTAAAAAAAGGGCTGTGGATGTAGTTTAGGTAGAGCACCCCTGTGTTCGATCTTTAGTACCACCAAACAAACAAAAAGGAGGAGGAGGAAGGGGGGAGGGGAGGGAGAGAGGAAGATAGTATTTACCCTAAATCATAGAAGTTTGGCTGAGCTGCCATTTGAACCTAGGTTTACCTGAGAGTAACACTTACGATTATTTATAATCTTTGTGTGTGGTACTGAGGATTGAACCCAGAGGCATCCTGCCCCCAAACTACACCCAACCCTATTTTTTTACCTGTTGTTTTTTTTTTTTTTAACAGTCTCACTAGGTAGGTTAATAAGAGTTTCACTACTGGCTGAGACTCTCCTTGAATCTGCCATCCTCCTGTCTCAGCCTCCCAAGTACTGGGATTACAAGTGTGCGCCACTACACCTGGCTCTTATTTTTTCTTTTCCTAATAATTAGGGTTCAAGAATTTGAAGCAGTCTATGGAATTTAGGTCTTGACTTAATCAAGAAATATTTTTAAGCTATTTACATTTTATTATATAACACAGTAACCTCCTTATTCCTTGCAACATTCAAGCAGATTCTGGATAACTATATTTTAGGGATGTTTTAGGCACATTCCTGCTGTGGCTAATATCAAGTTAAATTTTTTGAAATTTGAGAATCTCCCAGGTCTATTATTTTTATTTTAAATTCTGCTTGTGTATTTCATCCAAATTTAGATCATGTGAAGGACCGTAACTATATGAATTCAAAGTGCTGTGGAGATCTTTTAAAATGAACATAGTAATTATTTACCTTATGTGTTTGGTAACAAAGACTTTGTTTCCTTAGAATTTGTTTTATGCCGTTTCTAAACATTTTTTGTTGAAGCAAATGCCTATTACTTTAAACATTTTAGAATTAAGTAGATTATAAGTTTGCAGGGGAAAATTAAGTTTAAATATAAGGGACTTCTCAACATGTGAGGTGTGATAGAAATACAACTTTGAGAGCCATGTTTTAGTAAAAGTAGCTAAAATTCAGCCAGTTTTAATCAAGACCTATTTACCCAACCTGTATCTTTGTTTATTCTAGCCCATCAAAAACTAGAAAACAAGAATATCATTCCCGCCCCAGGGATCAGTGTTTAGAGAAAAGACACCCCTGGAGGTGGCTGATTCTCTGAAAGAGTTCAACTAGTTCATCCCCAGTCTAGAGTGTTGCCTATTTCCCCTTTGTGGTTTGACATTTTATTATGCTTCAGGTGTTAAATTGCCAGCTCATCACATGCTCAGATTCAAACAAATTTATCCAAATACCTCAAGTATATATAATAAATATTATTGCTTATTTTCTCTTAGTGTTCTGTTAACAATTGCTTATGATTTGTTTATGGCTAGGCCCTTATTTATAGTGGGGATTCTAACCCTGATGGATTAATGAAGGCAGTTTCAATGTATTGTAGTTTTCCTCTGAAAAAGAGGGAGATTGAGGAAGCTATGCTGCAGGATAATAAAATCATGACAGATATTTAATTAATAGAATATTAGTATGTTTCAGGGTCATCTAGGCCAGTGAATAATATTATGATTGTTCCAACGAATGCTTCCAATTACATGGAATTTATTGTTTTACAGCCTGTTCGGAACTTGAAGTACTCCTTGTTTAAGAAATCTCTGCTGGGCAGTGTTTCTGATACTGGGATAGTCACTCTTTGGGATGTCAATAGTCAGAGTGCATACCATAACTTTGATAGTACTCATAAAGCTCCGGCTTCAGGCATCTGTTTTTCTCCTGTCAATGAATTATTGTTTGTAACCATTGGTTTGGATAAAAGAGTCATCCTCTATGATACTTCAAGTAAAAAGTAAGTGAAATATGCTCATTTCTTAATTTTTTAACAAAATTCATTAGCAGACATTTGGGATTCATGTAGACCTTTTATTAATATCCCCTTCATGTAGACCTCTTATTCATGTGCAGGGGATCTTAATAGATGTACTCTTTTCTTTCTTTTCTTTTCTTTTCTTTTTTATTTTTTTTTTTTTTTTTTTTTTTTTTTTTTTTTGGTTGTACTGGGGATGGAACTCTTCTACCTCCAGGCTACACTCCCAGACCTATTTTTTGTATTTTATTTAGAAACAGGGTCTCTTAAGCCAGTGAGTCTGGTTTCGAACCTGCGTGATCCTCCTGTCTCTACCTCCCAAGCGCAGGGATTTCAAGTGTGCACCACCACACCCGGCAATAGTTGTACGTTTTATATGGCTAGTAAAGTAGTTTTTTTTTTTTTTTGTGGTACTGGGGTTCCTGGAAATCCTTCTACCTCTGGGCTACACTTCCAGACCTATTTTATATATATATTTTGAAACAGGGTCTCTTAAGCCAGCAAGGCTGGCTTCAAACCAGCACAGTCCTCCCGTCTCCGCCTCCCAAGCTTGGGGATTACAAGCATGTGCCACCATGCCCGGCATAAAGTGGAATTTTTAAAAAAATGTTTACATAGAAAAAGAGATACAGTTACTTCTTAGGGTATTTTTGGAATAGAAATGTTGAGGAAGAGCATCTTAATTATTTCACACCCTTATTTTAGCATAAAGATTCTTTTTCTAAAAGCGTAATATTTTTACAGCAATATATTTTTTAAATTAATTTATTTTCTAGAGCAAGGTTGTAAACTATTGACATTTGGGGCTGGTAATTCTTTGTTCTGAGCACTGTAGGATATTTAGCAATCTGCTGGTCACTACGCACTAAATTCCAATAGCAGTCCTTGAGTTATGGCAGTTGAAACTGTCTCCAGACATTGCCACTTATCTTTGGGGGATTATGGCCCCCAGTTGGGGTTCCTTGTACCTCTTTCTTTAGGTATAGTTATATTTAATTAGCAAAAACACAAACAAAACATAGCTACAAAAAAGCTAGAGTTGTATTTAAGACACTTCATAACATCTAAAGATCACTTAGAAATATTAACTTGCTGTTAGGGAAAGTAGTAACCTTAGGCTTTGTTATGATGCTAGAGTTTTTAATGTTATTTATTTCATTCTTCTGTTGAAATAATTTCCTGAGAGCCCTAGAGTCAGTAAGCTATTCTTTTCTTATACCACATATACCCGCAAAGAGCTCAGCTTCAGCAAATCATTATCCATGTTTTGGTATTAGCTTCCTGAGGATCAAGCCACACGGACTGTTCTCCTCTTAGCTTTTTGGCTAAGAGATGCACAACTTAGAACAAAGTAGCAGCTGCTCCCCAGTGAAAGGTCATAGTCCTCTTGAGACCTAAGCAGGTCAGTAAATGGAAAATGGATACTTAGAGCTTTTCAACCTGAGGCTAGAGCCCCTGTTTGTGGAGTAATGCACAGGAATTGTGTCACATTAATTGCTCACCTAATAATTACTCAAAGAAATGGGTGCTGTTTCTGGAAGATATAGATTATACCTATTGGAGTGAATTGAAAACATTCTTTACATGCCATTATATTAGAAATGTCTCTTAAGACATATTCTAAAATCCTGCTTTAAAAAAAGATTTGGGATATATATGCTATATTTGCCCACTTTTAAATAATTTCAGCTGGTAAATGTGTCATACGAGCTTATGCGCCTGCATATACTAACATATTAGCATTACTCTTCCCTTTCAAAGGCTAGTGAAAACTCTAGTGGCTGATGCTCCTCTGACTGCAGTTGATTTCATGCCTGATGGAGCCACTTTGGCTATTGGCTCTTCCCGTGGGAAAATATATCAGTATGACTTAAGGATATTGAAATCACCAGTGAAAACCATCAGCGCTCACAAGACATCTGTGCAGTGTATCGCATATCAGTACTCCACTACTCTTACTAAGGTGAAATGTCTTCTTTTTGTCACTTCTTATTTTACTAAAATATTCTAGCTCAGAATGTGAATGTTATGTTTCCAGTTAAACACTTTGCTTCAGATATTGCTTCATAATCATTTTCATATGATAGCATGTTAAATAATTTTAGTATAAATCCATTTTATAATTCTAAAACTTTTTTCTTATTTAGACGTAATTCTTACATATCTCTCTTAAAAAGTATTTTTAAAGGGCTTTTTTTTTTTGGTTCATAAGAAAATACAGATCGACCACCAAGCTTAAGGGAAAAATATTTTTTAATCTAATGGGAAATTATAAAATATTAATATATAGTATGAAACATTAGCAATCTGAGCTTTTAAATATTCCATTCCATTTCAGTCAAGTTTAAATAAAGGCTGTTCAAACAAGGCCCAAGCAGTGAACAAACGAGCCTTTAGCGTGGGCACTGTTGGTGGGGGAGTTCAGAATTCTGGAGTCGTCAGAGAAGCAACAGCCATTGCCACGGTTCCACCACAGCCCGGGACAACAGCGCCAGCCGTGGGGAAAGGAGCTGCTGCCCTGCAGGATAAGGCAGGTAAGTGTTCTTATGTGGTGTTTGGTTTTCTTTAAGAACCTATAACTCAAATTCATTATTTAGGTAAAATTAGTGGACACCTGTAAAAAAATGAAAATTTTAACTTTTTTTTACACCTTATGAAAGTCACTTTAGTGATTATCTTAAAAATGGAGTGAAGACAACTTAGGAATCACTTATCTTCAGTGCTCCCACAGGCTGGGTGATTTCCCATCGTGTCTTCAGAAGAGAATAGGAAACCTTGATGCTGTCATTGTGATTTGACCTTGTAGTTATGAGGAAAAGAGCTAGGAATGGTTTCTTTTATTTCATATTTCAGAATAAAAGATGAGTCAGGTGCTAAAATGAATACCTTTTAAATACTTGAAAGTACCTAGCACACATTAAACAGTATCTTAGTTTGTTAAATAAAAATAAGTGAAAGTCTTGCAATTTGTCATTTATTTTTTCTATTCTGATAGTCTTTGATGAAATGGTTCTGAAACGAATTCATTTAGACTTTGTTAAGGTATAATATAATGATAAATGTCAACATACTTAAAATAGAAAGCATTCTTTGTCTATAATATAAATCATATTCTGTAAATTCCTGAACAACTCTTTGTTTTCAATTTGGAAAATTACACTATACTGTCAGTTTGAGGTGGATAGTTTTAAAAATCTACATGGTATACCAGTATGTTTTGAAATATATGCTCAGAAATATATGTATCTAGTCTTTTTTAATTTTCAGGACAAGAAATCTGGCAAAAACATTTGTTCTTGTCAATTATTAGTTCACTATTTTCAAGTAGCTGCAAAACTTTAACTTGTTGACCTTGATAGTGTGGGGTAGTTTTTTAAAATAATAGGTACAGTCATTATCAGTTTTCAGTTTCCTATGAATATTTGTATCATCCTTATGGAATAGTCACTCTATATTGAAAAATAATAAGTCCTTATATATAGACTCTTGGAGATACTATTGCTACTTAAAGAAAACAATTTTGAAATATAACTGAGTAATGTCTTCCAAGATGTTGAATTAGCTATATTATGAAAATTGCCATTATCTTAAAAATTCTTTTAAAATTATTCATATTTAAATTATTCTACTTACTGTTAATGCTCTGAAGTCTCACTGTTGTATAGTTCTTAATAAGAAATCTCTTGTTTAAGGCTGACAGCACTAATTAGGAAATGAAAGAGTTGAGTCTGCTGGGTCACTGATCAATGCTAACTTTTGGCAGATTCCCAACATTTCTGACAAAATGAATGTCCCCACAAATAGAACTTTTGGTTTATTAACTTTGTTTTGAAATAATTGTCATTTTGCAGAAAAATTTTAAGTATAGTACACAGAACTCCTCAGCTTTTACCTTTTAGCAAATTCACCACTTTGTTTTGCTACATTTATTTTCTCATTTATCTCAAATTATCTCTCTTTCTCTTTGACTCATTTCAGCTACTTAGTGAAGCCCTCTGCAACTTAGTGAGACCCTGTCTCAAAATAAAGAATAAAAAATAGGGCAGAGGGTTTAGCTTGGAAGTCGAATGTCCCTGGGTTCCATCCCCAGACCCGCAAAAAAAAAAAAGAATTTGAGTCTTTACTTCTTTTCCTGTACAACTTCAGGCAATTTTTTTTTCAAACAAATTTTTTACTGAACATAAGTGGTATACATTTAAACTATATTTGGTGCCCTCTCCCTCCCTACCCCTATTTTCCCTTCCCCCCTCCCACCAATGGTTGTCCATGGTAACCATGTCATATTCATAATTTTACACATATTCGGATGTAGACCCTCATTAATCAAGATCAGCCTTCCTCCTCTCCTATCTTTCCATTCAACCTTTGCTGATATTTCCCCTCCATTATCTGGAGTTCCACTGGTATTCTCTGTGTTCCCTAGTTTGGGCATATTAGAGGGAAAATATGTACCTTCTCCTTCTGTGCTTGGCTGATCTCACTTAACATAATGTTCTCCAGGACTTTCCATCTTCTTGCAAATGATATAATTTTGTTCTTTATGGCTGAATAGAATTCCATTGTGTGTATTTCCCTAAGTTTTGCTACCCATTCATCTGTTGATGGAGATAAGTGTTGGTTCCATATTTTGGCTATTACAAATTGTGCTGCTATGAACATAGGTATGCATATGTTGCTGTATTTCTCTGACTTTAACCCCTTTGGAAAGATACCCAGAAGCGGTAGAGCTGGATCATATGGTGGATCTATTCCCACCTTTCTTAGGAATCTCCACACCGATCTCCATAGTGGCTGAACTAGTTTGCATTCCCACCAACAGTGTAAAAGAGTTCCTCTTTCCCCACATCCTCTCCAGCATTTGTTTTTATTTGATTTCTTTATGCTTGCCACTCTGACTGGGGTTAGATGGAATCTCAGTGTAGTTTTGATTTGCATCTCCCTGATGGCCGGTGACGTAGAACATCTTTTCATATATCTATTGGCCCTTTGTATCTCTTCTTTTATGAAGTGTCTATTCAGTTCATTTGCCCAGTTCTTGATTGGGTTGTTTGTTTTGCTAGTGTAGAGTCTTTTGAGCTCTTTGTATATTTTGGATATTAGCCCCCTATCAGAGTTGTGGCTGGTAAAGATCTTTTCCCATTCTGTAGGCTTCCTCTTTAGGTTACTGATGGTTTCCTTTGATGAGAGGAAACTTTTTAGTTTGATGCTATCCCACTTGTTAATTCTTGCTTTAATTTCCTGAGCTTTGGAGGTTTTGTTGAGAAAGTTACTGCCTGTGCCAATATGTTGTAGTGTTGAGCCTATGTTCTCCTCTACTAACTTCACAGTCTCAGGTCTAATTTCTCGGTATTTGATCCATCTTGAGTTGATTCCTGTGTTTGGTGAGATATAGGGGTTTACATTCATCTTTTTACAAATGGTTAGCCAGTTCTCCCAGCACCACTTGTTGAAAAGGCTGTCTTTTCTCCAGCGTATGAGTTTGGCCCCTTTGTCAAATATTAATTGACTTAAGATGTGTGGGTTTGTTTCTGTATCTTCTATTCTAATCCACTGGTCAGTATATCTGTTATTGTGCCAGTACCGTGCTGTTTTTACTACTATTGCTCTATAGTATAATTTGAAGTCTGGGATTGTGATGCCTCCTGCATGTTTCTTATTGCTGAGAATTGCTTTGGCTATTCTGGGTCTTTTCTTTCTCCATATAAAGTTCATGATTGATTTTTCTAGGTCTGTGAAGAATGTCGCTGGTATTTTAATGGGAATTGCATTGAATCTATAGATCAGTTTTGGCAGAATGGCCATTTTGATAATATTTATTCTGCCTATCCATGAGCACGGGAGGTCTTTCCATCTTCCAAGGTCTTCTTCAATTTCTTTCTTTAATGTTGTATAGTTTTTGTTGTAGAGGTCTTTTACATCTTGGGTTAGGTTTATTCCTAGTATTTTATTGGTTTTGAGGTTATAATGAATGGAATTGTTTTCTTTGTTTCTTTCATTGTGGATTCATTGTTGGCGTAAAGAAAAGCCACTGATTTCTTTAGGTTGATTTTGTATCCTGCGACTTTGCTGAATTTGTCAATCAGGTCCAGAAGTCTTTTGGTTGAGTTCTTTGCGTCTTCCAGATAAAGGATCATGTCATCTGCAAATAAGGATAATTTTAATTCCTCTCTTCTTATGTGGATTCCTTTGATTTCCTTCTCTTGTCTTATTGCTGTGGCAAGGGTCTCAAGGACTATATTGAAAAGGAGTGGTGATAGTGGGCATCCTTGTACTTTTCCTGATTTTAGAGGAAATTCTTGCAGTTTTTCCCCATTCAATATAATGTTGGCTTTGGGTTTACAGTATATTGCCTTAATGATGTTGAGGTATGTTCCTTCTATCCCAATTTTCTGCAGTGTTTTTAACATAAATGGGTGTTGGATTTTGTCATGCTTTTTCAGCATCTATTGCTATGATGATGTGGTTTTTGTTCTCGGTTCTATTTATGTGGTGGATAACAGGTATTGATTTGCGTATGTTGAACCAACCTTGTTTTTCTGGGATGAAACCGACTTGGTCATGATGTATTATTCTCTTGATATAGTTTTGAATGAATATGGCTAGTATTTTGTTTAGAATTTTTGCATCTGTGTTCATTAAGGATATTGGTCTGTAGTTTTCCTTTCTTGAGGCATCTTTATTTGTTTTGGGGATTAATGTGATACTGGTCTCATAGAAGGAATTTGGGAGAGTTCCATCTCTTTCAATTTCCCGGAACAAGTTCTGAAGTATTGGTATTAGTTGTTCACTGAAGGTTTTGTAAAATTCAGCTGGAAACCCATCTGGGCCTGGGGTTTTCTTTGGTGGAAGAATTTTTATTGCCGTTTCTATTTCTTTGGTTGCTATTGGTTGGTTTAGGCTTGCTATGTCCTCTTGGCTGAGTGTAGGTAGGTTAACTATGCTTAGAAATCTATCAATTTCTTCCATGTTTTCAAGTCTATTGGAATATAAATTTTTAAAGTAGTTTCTGATAATCTTTTGAATTTCTTCACTATCCGTGGTGATATCTCCTTTTTCATTTCTAATTTTGATAATTTGAGTTGATTCTCTTTTTCTTTTGGTTAGGTTGGCCAGGGGGTTATCAATTCTATTAATCTTTTCAAAGAACCAGCTTTTTGTTTTATTGATTCTTTGAATTTTTTTTGTTCTCTATTTCATTTATTTCTGCTCTAATTTTAATAATTTCTTGCCTTCTGCTGGCTTTGGGAATAGACTTTTTCAGTCTTTCTAGGTCCTTTAGTTGTGTTGTTAGGTTCTTTACTTGGTGGTTCTCTGTCATTCTTATGTGGGCACTCAATGCAATAAACTTTCCTCTTAATACTGCCTTCATAGTGTCCCATAGATTTTGGTAGGTTGTATCTCTGTTTTCATTTGTTTCCATAAATTTCTTTATTTCTTCCCTAATTTCCGCTCTTACCCATTCATCATTCAATAGTGTTTTATTCATTTATTCAATCTCCATGTATTTGAGTAATTTCTTTTGAGTTTCCTGTTGTTGATTTCTACTTTTATTCCATTATGGTCTGAAAAGATACAAGGAGTTATATTACATTTTTTGAATTTGCAGGCGCTTTCTTTGTGATCCAGGATGTGTGGTGTGTTTTGGAGAAGGTTCCATGGACTGCTGAGAAGAATGTGTATTCTGTAGTTCCTGGTTGAAATAATCTGAAAATGTCTATTAGGTCCATTTGGTTTATGGTTTCCTTTAGTTCTAAAGCGTCTTTACTCATCTTTTGCCTTGAAGATCGATCCAGTGGTGTGAGAGGCGTATTAAAGTCTCCCAGAATTATTGTATTTGGGTCTATTTGGGATCTGATGTCCAGAAGGGTTTGTTTTATAAATGTGGTTGCACCCATGTTTGGGGCATAAATATTTACTATCATTATATCTTCTTGGCGTATTGTTCCTTTTAATAAAAGGAAGTGCCCTGGTTTGTCTCTTCTGATATGTTTTAGTTTAAAGTCTGTTTTGTTGGATATCAGGGTTGTTACCCCTGCTCTTTTTTGGTCTCCAATAGCATGGTATATATTTTTCTATCCTTTCACTTTCAGTCTGTGAATGTCTTTGGCTATAAGATGGGTTTCTTGCAGACAACATATATTTGGATTATGTTTTTTTTTAATCCACATTACCAGTCTATGTCTTTTGATTGGTGAGTTAAGTCCTTTGACATTAAGAGATATTATTGAAATATGATTTTTGTTTTCTGCCATTTTGTGTTCTGTCTACTATTGGGTGGTTTTGTCTTTCTTCTTTACTTAAATGGCCCACTTATGAACTTCCTCTCTTCTCTGGTTCTGAAGTCTTTTTTTTCTTCTTTATGGTTTATTTCTTTAAGAATTTTCTCTAGTGTTGGCTTTGAATTCATGAATTTTTTAAGATTCTGTTTATCCTGAAATACTTTTGTTTTCCCGTTGATTTTGAATAGTAGTTTTGCTGGATATAGTAGTTTTGGTTGGAAGTTATTTTCTTCCAGGGTCTGAATCATGTTGTACCAGTCTCTCCTAGCATTCTTGATCTGGGTTGTATAGTCTGGGGTGATTCTTACTGTTTTGCCTCTATATGTCACCCATTCTTTTTGTTCTCACTGCTTTTAAGATTCCTTCCTTGGCCTCTATGTTGTTCATTTTGGCTATTATGTGGCGTGCGGAGGTCCTTCTTTGGTCCTGTCTCAATGGTGTTCTGTATGCCTCCTGGACATGAAGCTCCAAGTCTCTTTCCATGTTTGGAAAATTCTCTGAAATTATTTCTTTGAAGAGATTATGGATGCCCTTGGTCTGTACCTCTATCCCTTCTTCAATGCCTATTATCCATAAGTTAGGGCGCTTCATATTATCCCGTATTTGCTGGATGTTTAGGTTTTGTTGCTGTAAAGATTTCTGTATATCACTGATCGTGTTTTTGGTTTTGGATGTACTGTCTTCTAACAGTGATATTCTGTTTTCCATTTCATCTACTCTTCCAGAATTTCTTTCTATTGCTGTCTTCATTTCACTTATTGATTCTTTCATTTCATTCCAGACCTCTTTCTGATTCTTTCTTAGTGTTTCCAACTCATCTTTCATCCCCTCTAGACTTGTTTTAAATCCTTTCATCATATTGTAAATCAAGATTCGGAACTCCCCTTCTTGCATTTCTTGTAGGTCAGTATTCGCGACTTCTGTCATTTCTCCACTATTCCTGGTTCTCATATTTTCAACGTTCTCAGGCCTGTTCTTCTATTGTCTTCCCATTGATTGTGGATATTGTGTATAGTCCAGTCTTAGTAGAATGGATTTAGAAGAGTTAAAAGGTAAACAGTACTTTTTCGAGTGGTGAGCGTTGGGTGATGGTGGAGTAGCAGGGGTCAGAAGTCAGGAACCCTGAACACCAAAATTTTGTTTCTCTGCTTCACAAAAATGACAATAAACAGTAGCCAGTGCCAACGGTTGTTGAGTGCGCTGTAGCAGACTCCATGAACTCGCTGCAGTCACCAAAGGCAATATGGCACTGTTGCCATACCCTCGGCCGTAAGGCTGGCATATTTCTTTTCTGGTTTTGAGCTCCACTCTGAGACCCTGGAGGGTGTGCTGAGCCCAGCCCCTGGGAGCTTTAGATACTCCTTGCGCCCAGAAAACTGCTGAATTACACCCGGCTGTTCCGCAGCTGCTCACCTCAGCTTGCTGTCCATCGCTCCTCTCTGGAGCTTGGTGGCTGGTTGAGTGTGCCATCCGGTAAATTCTCCGCTGCCAGCGGCAGTATGGCACTGCTGCTGCGTCCAGGCTGAGGCTGGCCTATCTCCTCTCTGGTTCTGAGCTCCGTTCTGAGTCCCCCTCCTCTTTGGAGCCTGGCACTGTGAGGGAAGATGGTGCTGGTGGCGCGGTTCCGCCACCGCTGGAATGCAGGCTGGTTTCCTCTCTGGTGTCTCGCCATTCTTCTAACCTTCCTTCTCTCTGTCCCTTGTACTTGCAGTTTTTATTTCTTTGCTGGTGGTGTTTTCTGGCAATGAAAAGCACTGATTTTGTAGTAATAAAGATCGATTGTTAGCGGGATTCGTAAACGCCGCTTTACTCGGTTGCCATCTTCCTGGAAGTCTTAGGCAATTTTTTTAGACTGAGTCTCATTTTTTTCTTTCCCACCACTGAGATAGATTTAACTTTTAGGATTTTTATCAAAATCAGAGATATCACAGGCCTGGCCTACAGTAGACACTTGGTAAATGATGGAGTTGCTGATTATTATTGGTATCATCCTGCTCATCGTCATCATCACAATTATCTTAAGCTTTGTACAAAAATTCTTGTTGCTTTTGCTTAAGGTATCCAGATTTATATATTGAAAAGAACCTTTACAGACTTGTTGCTGATGCTCATTTTTAGTAGGAAACAGTCATTTTAGAAGTGAAAAATAAGGATTTAGCACTGTTTATATACAATACCAAATTTCTATTTTGTAAGGTTCCAGAGGCTGGAGTTACACATTCAAACCTTTTTTTTTTTTTTTTTTTTGGTCGTACTGGGGATGGAACCCAGGGGCCATTTCTACCTCTAGGCTACACTCCTAGACCTATTTTATATTTTATTTAGGGTCTATTTTATATTTTATAACAGGGTCTCTTAAGCCAGCAAGGCTGGCTTTGAACCTGCGCGGTCCTCCTGTCTCAGCCTCCCAAGTGCAGGGACTACAAACGTGCACCACCATGCCCAGCTCACATTCAGATCTTTTAAAGACCTATAGAGGAGAGAAACAGTTTGACTCTTGTTGTAAAATATTCAGTGTTTATGATGTTTAAATGATTTTATTGTGTTTAACTTTTCAGATGTTGTTGCTAGGAAAGTTTATTCTATTAGCCAGGCTTGGGCATTTTTATGTCTTTATTTTTATCTTAGGCTTTTCATTTGAGACTGAGATGCTTGTCAAATAAAAGTTTTTATTTTTTAAATATACTTTTGGGGGTACTGGGTATTGGACTCAGGGGCATTCTACCTCTGAGCTATACCTCCACACCTATTTTTTATTCTTTATTTTTAAAACAGGGACTCACTAAGTTACAAAGGGGCTCACTAAGTAGCTGAGGTTGGCCACCAACCTGTGATCCTTCTGTCTTAGCCTCCCAGGTACTGGGCTTACATGCGTGCTATTTTTATTAATGATTTATTTTGTAATACTGGAGATAGAATCCATAGGCATACCCCTGAGCTATATCCTCAGCCCTGTTTTTAATTTTTATTTTGAGACATAGTCTTGCTATGTTACCGTGAGCTTCTGTCCTTTGAACCAGTGATCCTCCTTCTCAGCCTGCCAAATACTGGATTTCCAAGCATGTACCACCCAACTTGACTAATAAAACAGTTTTTAAAATGTAATGTATTAACATGCTACAAATTCAAAAGCCAAATTTACATCCAAGTTCTTGAATCTCAAGGACTCATTCCTTCATCTAGAACTGAACCTATAGAGGTCCTCTTACAACGTCCTTGCCCCGAAGCTACTCATTATATACTGAGACCGCCGTCCCCACAAAATGTCTGCAGCCCCTTTACTGCTGTCTGCTATACTATTCTTTGAGTTTGATAGTCAAGTTTCCTTACTCCTAGTAATCTACAGAAGTTGATAAAGTCATTTAAGATTGATATTGCTGAGGGCAATGTTAAGCTCTCCCACTGTACTAGTGAAATAAAAGAAAGGGAGAGAAGAGGCCTTTGATCTACAAGTTAGGAACTGATGCGACTAGGCAGCATTAATTAACATTAATTGCATAACGTACTCTTGTATGTTGAACATTATTCTATAAGCTTAATAGACTCTCTTTCCAACATTTGTAGATGATCATAAGAATTAAAAACAAAAGTAATTGCATTCAATATACTTTATGAGGTCAGCAAAGTATATAAATTATTTTTTAAATTTTCCATCAAAACAGCTAAAATAAGGTGTTGCTTGGTGAACACACACAGTTTTCTTCTGAGGAACTCTTCAGTCCATAAACATGCTGGTTAGCTTAATGGTGGTCATTATCATCTGCTTTTCCTGATGTTCACAGTTGTAAAATTACAACAACAGGGCAGTAAATTAACTTTTACAATCTAGTTTCGATAATACAGTTGATTAAGATACAGTAACACTGATTTTATATCTAATTTTTCTAAGGTTTGCCTCGAAGCATTACTACAGATATTTTATCTAAGGAAACAGACAGTGGAAAAAGTCAGGATTTCTCCAGCTTTGAGGATACTGGGAAAAGTAGTTTAGGTGACATGTTCTCACCTGTCAGAGATGGTAAGTACATTGAGAACAGTGGGTCATATTCTTTTGTTGTTGGACATCACATTTCCACTCTCGCTATAAGTTGTTGGTAAGTGCTTCAGTTTAATTTGATTTGTGGCTATTTGCTAAGTTTCCCAATTCCTGGGTAGTTCCTTTTCCTTATCCTGTTACTTTAAATGTTATATTTCTAAAGTAGGTGCTGGTAATTTTCACATGGTAAACTATGCAAAGAACTCTGAAGTTAGTACTTTAATTTTCTTTTTCTTTTCTGTGGTGCTGAGGCTCAAACCCAAGGCCTTATGCATGCTAGGCAAGTGCTGTCTCACTGAGCTAAAACCTGGCCCCTACAAATACTTCTTAAAGGAAATTTTACCTTTATAGGAGGTTGTACTTAAATCTCCCTCAAAATAAATATCCCTAAAATCCTAAATGTATTGGTATGCATAAAATATCTTCTTAATTTGAAAAAATTAAGATTATTTGTATTTCATTGGTGTTTATAAAGTGATTTCAGAGTAATATGGCTGGGTGATAGATTGCTTCATCTTTTATACTGCATGTATATGGAGGTACCATCCACCACTGTCTAAACATTGATATTAAAAACATCTTTGCTATCTTGATAAATGGGCACAGTATATGTTATTTTGGGCAGTATGTGAACTAGGACCATATTTAGCTGTGCTTTTTTTGATACTAATGTTCATACTGTTTTCCTTAATGGGATAATCTTCATTGCTTTCCCATTAAGTATTATCAGTACTATGGATAAATATCTAGAATAATTTGGAAGCATTAAGTTAGTTATACTTTTTGGTGTAGTAATCATATTTCTACAAATTTACTTCAGAAAATATTCAGAGAAGCCCACAAATAATTGTGTGTTTACTATTTTATTTATACTAGTGAAAACCTAGAGAGACTAAGTACCACAAGTAGCAGTATCTTGAAATTGCTACATCCACTTATGATTTTATGCAATTTCATTTTTTACTTTAAAATTGTCTTTCCCACGTTTTCATAATCAGAAGGAATAAACATATATGTGGTAGTAGAGGATTATTGTCTTACCCTACCAAAGGGTAATTATTTACAGTTCCAGGTCAAACTTCTCTGTTTTCCACCTAATGAAAGAGGAAGGATGTGGTGGAGGAGACAGTGGCGGGTTGGAGTCGGGGTCAGCACTGGTGGGGAGCTCGGCTTATGACCCCTCTGGGGTAACTTGTGTTGGAAAATACAAGAAGGCGCTTTTTGCAAGTGTTTGTTATAACTTAACACCTTTTAATGGGTTTTAAGAGTAATAAATTAGTTTTTCCCATAATTACTTATTCTGTTTTTTTTAAATGTGAATAGAATTTGAGATATATCTTCTCTCTTCATTATGCTTTCATGTTACTAATATGGAAAAACATGGATACTATAAATATAATGCTGATTTTCATTATCAAGGGATTTTCTTTTAATATCCTGGATGTAGCTCTCTAAATAAAAGGCCTAATCTGTTTTGCTTCAATTCTTCATTTTTAAAATAATGCTACTTTTATTAAAAGAAAATAGCTTCTAAAAGCAAAAATGTATGAATCAATATGCACACTGCAGTTGCTAGGTAGAGACATACTTACTAATCTGATAGTCACAGTTTATTGGCCATTTGAATATCTGGTCATTTGTTAATGACTTTTGCTCATTTTTTTATCTGTTAAAATTGAATTAAATATCTTTTGTTATGAATTGGCAAATGAATTCTCCCATTAAATATTAATTAAGCCTTAATATTTTCAACAATACTGTGCTATTTGATAAATATTTTTACATTATTTGACTTTATGTTCCAGTCAATCCTGTGTCAGTGTAGAAGCCACACTCCTCAGTTGCATTGTGGGTTGCCCAGAGCCACAGGGCTGTTAGATCAGATGGGCAGATCCAGATTGCAAGTATCTGGAACCTACCCCAGGCCCTGGTCTGTTCTTTGCTGTCTCACTAAATGACTAGACCAGGGAATTATCTTTTCATATTTGCTGTTATGTATGAAGCTAACAGAATGAAGCAGGAAGTTTAAGTGAATACAAGTGCTAATCTGTTTTTTTTTTTTTTTTCCTTTTATTTTGGTACTGGGTATTGAATCCAGGGGCATTCTACGACTCTGAGCTACACTCTTAGCCCTTTCAAAATAAGAAGTTGAGGCTGGCTTCTGACCTATAGTCCTCCTGTCTCAGCCTCCCAAGTTCTGGAATTACAGGCATATGCCACCATGCTCGGCTTGTATTTTAAATTATATTTAGCCGGGCGTGGTGGCGCATGCTTGTAATCCCCGTGCTGGGGAGGCGGAGACAGGAGGATTGTGCTGGTTGGAAGCCAGCCTCCCTGGCTTAAGAGACCCTGTTTCCAAATTTTAAAAATATATAAAATAGGTCAGGGAGTGTAGCCCAGAGGTAGAAGGGTTTCCAGGAACCCCAGTACCACCAATAAATAAATAAATAAATAAATTTATTTTTAAAAATCATTCAAAATTTAAAAAATAAATTATATTCAACAGATTCTTAGAAAATTTAGCTTTTCCTCGTCGTGTTTATTGTTGAGATTGTTTTTGATTAGTAAACTTATTTACCTGTTAGTTCCAATATCCTTTTTTTTCTCTTTATATATCTCATCCTATTCTTTCTTCATATTCCTCACCTTACATACTGAGAAAAAAGGTAAAAGTAGGTAAAAAAAAATTATGAGTGATATGGGTAAAACAGGACATTATATATTACAGTAACTTTATTTTAAATGTAAAGTTTGCAGAGTAAATCTGTGGTGCTGAAACTGGAAATCTAACGCTTTAACCTTCCTCATATTTTTCTCCTTAAGATTGTTAGTCTCTGAACTCCTTGGAGAATGAGTAGGAAGCCTAAGTTGTTAGGGCTTATTTTTCAGTATTTTTAATTTTTTTTTCTTGTTTTACTATAGATGCTGTAGTTAACAAGGGAGGTGATGAGTCTGCAGGCAAAGGAGATGGTAAGAAATACTTAGAAGTATTTTTAAAAAATTAAAAGTGATATTTTGTTATCTCTTGCCATATAACAAGTTACTCCAACATTTTGAGGCATAAAGAGCAAATATTTACTGCATTTCTATGAGTTAAGAATATGATCATGGCTTGGCCAGATGCCTTTGTCTTCAGATCTTTCTTGATACTTGAGTGTGTCAGCCAGAGTTCCATTACACTCAGGGCTCAACTGGGCTAGAGTAGGCTTCCAGGCTCATTCATAGGGCCTTGGCCTGGGGCAATCAGCTCCTTCCTTATCTCCATAGGGAAGTTGACAGCAGAGCAGCTGTTTTCCTCATGGCAGGTGAGGGAGACACCCAAGATAGAAGCCACAGTATGTTTGTAACCTGGTCTTGGAAATGACATTCCACCACTTTTGTCATATTTTCTTGATTAGAAGCAAATTTCTAGGTCTAATTCATGTGCAAAAGGAAGGGAATACACAAGAGCGTAGACATCAGGAAGCAGGGATCATTAAGAGTCCTCTTAGGGACTGATAGCTACACAGATAAATATCAAACTAACACTGTTTAGTTATCAAAAACTAATACTGGCTTAAACATTCATTGAGTTTTTAAAGTATTTTTACATATGATTTTTAAAATTACCACTCTAGGAGATGTACATCATTATTACATTTACAGAGTGGGAACTTTTTAAAGTTTTAAAGATTTGTCAAAGAGTACATATCTATTAAGGGGTGTGGTTGAGAAACAAACCAGTCTTCTGAATCCAAATCCAATGTCTTCTACCATATTTCTCTGCTTGTGTTGTTAAGTACTTATCTTAAATATCCATGATTGAGGAATATCATATACTATTTTTTCCTCCTCTTCTTTAGGCCTTGACTTTCTTCCACAGTTGAACTCAGTATTTCCTCCAAGAAAAACTCCATTAATTTCAAGCACTCCAATATTGCATTCTAGTCCTCTTAATGTCTTTATGGAATCTCCAGGAAAAGAAGAAAATGAGGGTCATGATCTGATAACTGAGTCTAAGAAAACATATCCAGGAAAACAGGAATTTAAAGACCCCTTTAAACAGGTATCTACATGAAAATGATGCTGAACTAACTCACTCTGCATGTTTGTCACCCAAAAGTGGGCGGCTGCCAGTGAATATATCCTGATTATTGATAGTGCTGTGCACTTACTAAATAGAAAAATATTTTAAAATCTTGATGTCACTGTTTAATAACTAAATACCTTTTTTTTTTCTAATGTGGTACACTAAATACCTTTTTTTTTTCTAATGTGGTACTGGGGATGGAACCCTTCTACTTCTGGGCTACACTCCCAGACCTATTTTATATTTTATTTGGAAACAGGGTCTCTTAAGCCAGCGTGGCTGGCTTCGAACCTGCATGATCCTCCTGTCTCAGCCTCCCAAGAGCGGGGATTATAAGTGTGCGCCACCACACCTGGCCTAAATAACTTTTAATAACTTGTTTTTTTTTATATATGTTGAAGGTAATGACAGATGTAAACCTACACTATTTTTTTCTAAGATGAAATATATCTGGTGGCACATGCTTGTAACATGTTTTTGTAACACAGTTTTGGGAGGTCGAGACAGGAGGATCACAGTTTCGTGGCCAACCTCAGCTATTTTGTGAGGCCCTCCACGACTTAATGAGATCCTGTTTCAAAATAAAAAGTAAAAAACAGTGCTGAGGGTGTAGCTTGGAGGTAGAATGCCCCTGAGTTAAATTTTCAGTTTTGGGAAAAAAAAAAAAAAAAAAATATATATATATATATATATATATATATATATATATATATATATATATATATATGGCACACACACACACACACACACACACACACACACACACACACACACACATATATTTATGCCATAGCACAGAATATCAGGTTGGTGGTTAAGTCATTTATTCTAAGTCTTAGAGCAAATTTGATGTTGCTAGGAACGAAATCATCATTACCTTTTGCTAAAAATACACTATCCAATGTATAATTTTATTTCTTATGTAAGGGCTCAAAGTAATTATAGGAAGGGCAAGTCTGTTAGGTGTTCAGTATATCTGTATTTGTTTTCATATTTATTCTTTATAACAGTATTGAAAAGATAATCATGAAACTGGACATGGTGGCACACACTTGCAATTCCAGTACTTGGGAGGCTAAGATAGGAAGATTGCAGGTTTGCAGCCAGCTTCAGCTACTTAGTGAGGTCCTCTGCAACTTAGTCAGACCCTGTTTCAAAATAAAGAATAAAAAATAGGGCTGGATGTATCTTGGAAGTAGAATGCCCTTGGGTTCCATCCCTAGTACTGGAAAAAAAAAAAAAAAAAAAAGATAAAAAGAAATGATAATCATGCAAGAAGTACAAAAATGTCTTTTGATTTTTTTTTTTAATATTTCTATCTAGTTGCCAGTCAAGTGTTTTGGGATGTTTTTCTCTTCTTGTCAGACACTTACATTTTTATTTAATTTTTTAATTTTTATTTTTTATTTTGATACTGGGGATTAAAGCTACACCCTCAACCCTTCCTCTTTTTAAAAAGTTTCTGAGGCTAATGTCAAACCTGTGATCTTCCTATCTTAACCTTTCTAAGTACTGGTATTACACACGAGTGCTGCCATGCCTGGCTTGTGTTTTAAATTATGTCCAACAGCAGATTCTTAGTAAATTAGCTTTTCTTCATTGTGTTGTCATTGAGATTGTTTTTGATTAGTAAACTTATAGTCTCAATATCTTTTTTGTCTTTCTGTATTTTATCCTATTTTTCCTTCATTTTCCTGACCCTATGTACTGAAACAAGAGGTAAAAGTAGATAAAAATTTTATGAATAATACAGGTAAAACAGGAAATTATATATTAAACTGTTTATTTTAAACGTAAAGTTTTCAAAGTTGATCTCCTCTGGTGCTGAAACTGGAAATCTAAATACCTCTTCATCATCTAACCAAATAAGAAATCTTGAAAAATTTGAAAAGCCAGAGAAAGAAATTGAAGCTCAGTTGATATATGAACCACCAGTTAATGGATCTTCAGCTCCAAGTAAGTACATAAAATTTTCTGGTGTTTGAAAGTTTTAAGTTGGAAATTCCTTTTATTTAACTTGAAAAAGATCGTTAGAATGATTATAGGAAAAAGTTCAAGGAATTTAAATCTTACATACACTTTTCTAGTATGACTTTACTAGAAGACAATGAAATGCATATGAATTGTTAAATTTAGCAACAGTATTTGATCTTCTTTTGTGTGAATTTCATTTTTGATTGAGTATATAAGGTTTGATTGAATATGGTATAGGATGAATTCTAACATAGGTCCCTTTGAAAAGAGATGGCTAACTACCTGAAATTGTAAACCTTTCCCCTTCTTATTGAAGTCTCTGTCTTAGAGTGTATACCACAGATTTATAAAAACTCTATTGCATTTAAGGAGCTCTTAGGCTCACCCATAAGAGTAATCTCTGCCAAGGAACAATTCATGTAGAAACAACTCTTTGATGTAGCAATCTCATTTTAAGGTTCTGTGGCTGTGTTCTGTGAACCTGAGCTCTAGGGCTTTGCCTGTAGGCACTGCTTTGCTCCTACCTTCCTCCTGTTTGTTTTTAATCGTCTTATTAAATATTATGTGGTTTGTGGTACAGCTTGTCGCATTCATCTTTTATAAGAGGAAAGGGCTCAGAGAGTCTTCAAGATTAATCTCTTTGTCATATGTTATTACATTAGGCAGTTGGCAGTTTATATAGAGAGATAGATAGATAAATAGATAAATGACTATTAGGAATAATGTCATAGAAAGCTTCTAAAATTTGTATTCCAGATAATGGATTTTTCTAAATGTCAAAGGAACACTATTCTTTGCCAGTTTTTCAAGTTTTCTCATGCCAGACCTTATTTAGAAATGTTTGATGTCTCTTAGTCCAGGTTGACTATTAATATTTCCTCTATTCTTTATTTTAGATCCAAAGATAGCATCCTTTGTCACTGCTGGAGTTGCCAGTTCACTCTCAGATAAAATAGTTGATACCATTGGAAATAATCGTCCAAATGCACCCTTAACATCTGTTCAAATCCATTTTATTCAGAACATGATACAGGAAACGCTGGATGACTTTAGGTAGTAATTGAGAAATTACTCTTTCTATGTATACCTTATAATTTCTCTTTTTACTAGATGTAAAACCAGAACTATAAGTAATATTGGTTGTTGCTTCTTTTGTCTAGGTTCTGGTGACCATGAAACCATAGAAAACATGATGAGTTTGTTAATCTTGTACTGCATTTATTGACCCATTAGCCAGGAAAAGGCACATTGACCTAGAGCAGTTATCAGATAACTGACAAGGAAGGCTAGCCCACAGACTGTCAATGTGAACTTTTTAAATCATCAAAATGTCGACAGGTTCTTATAAACTCAAATATAATTCTTTTTTTTATTTTTTATTTTTTTGGTGGTACTGGAGTTCCTGGAAGCCCTTCTACCTCCGGGCTACACTCCCAGACACCTATTTTATACTTTTTTATTTGGAAACAGGGTCTCTTAAGCCAGCGCGCGTGGCTGGCTTTGAACCTGCGCGATCCTCCTGTCTCTGCCTCCCAAGCGCGGGGATTACAAGTGTGCGCCACCATGCCCGGTTCAAATATAATTCTTACATGCAATATTTGTAGATAACCTATTGAGTAGGCTATGCTCAATAAGGTAAAGAAAGCTATTTTTCAAAGTAGTTTTAAATATTTTTAAATAGAATGAATGAGGATGTAATACTTAATATAAAAATTCCTTAATGTATTCTTGCCTTTATTATCCTTTAAATTTTGAACATTATAAAGAAATGTGTTTTAGAATGCTGCTTTCAATAATTGGGGCACTAGTTTCAATTATAAAATCTTTTTATTTTTTTGTGGCACTGGGGATGGGGCACAGGGGCCTTCTACCTCTGAGCTATACCTCCAAACCTATTTTTATACTTTATTTGGAAACAGGGTCTCACTAAGTTGCTGAGAGCCTCACTAAGCTACTGAGGCTAGCTTTGAACCTTCAATCCTGTCTCAGCCTCCCAAGTAAAGGAATTATAAGTGTGTGCCACCACACCTGGCTCAACTATAAAATCTTTTGTGTTGTTTTTTTTCTTTCTAACCTATAGTTACTTGGATTATCATGAGTAGAATATTAGAGATCTGCAGTTTTTTTTGGTGCATATTTCTTAATTTAAAATATTTTTAAAAGTATATTTTAAATATTATAAAAATACTTTTAAAGGAAACATGACCTTTTGGCATTTACTTGATTTATGTACCAGATACAAGGCTACAAAAATTAGCTTTCTCTAAGGTCTTATTGTTTACTTGGGAGAGGCCCAGTATATCCTGCTGTGATGTGTTTAATAATTGATTGATTTGCGATTGGTAAGTAGGACTGTTGACAATATGGCAGGAGAGTTTGTTTGTGCCTGTAACCTCAGCCAAAATAAAGTGCAGGCAATCTCAGCTGAATGTAACAAGAGCCCTGCTTATGTCCAGCTCTTATTTTCTCTTATCTTGGTATGGCTATGTTCTTTGTATTAGAAGCACTTGTTTTGTGATTATTTCCTGCTTGGGGGCATTTTTGCCCTTGCCTTTGTAATTTGACAGACCCAATCCTTTTTTCTGTATTCTATTATGTTCCATTAAATGACCATCGCTTTTTAAGACAAGAGTTTCATACTTAATATTTATCTCTTAGACTATGTATTTTTAATCGTGCTAGTATTTTTTGTTAGGATTTTTTTGTGTGTGTGTTCTGGTTACAATGTGGCATTAATTCTGGGTGGTGTGCCTCAAACCTTATTTCTAAGTTCTATTTTTGATATGCAATTTTAAAGAATTGAAAGTTTTCCAGGAACATGTAAATATAAGTGGCATAATAGAAGAACTATGGGCACAGCTAACTCTAATATGAACAAAATGATGTTGGAAACAGAAAGGTAGCAGCTTGCTGGGGCAGTTTTATAAAGGTATCACTGAAGTCCATGGAAACAGCGTGAACAGAGGCACGGTCCTCTGGAGTCCTAGGAATCTTGCAGAGAGGAGGTACAGTAGCTAGAGATGAAGCCAGAAAAGGGTGGCTGTGCAGGCCTCGCACACAGGTAACAGAGCCATCAGAGTTTAGAAGCACAGCAGCACCGTGGTGCTGTTTATCAGCTGTTTGTTCAAAAAGTACTTTGGTGTCAGTTCACCGCTGGTCTGCGATGATGTGAAGGCCCTGGGCTCAGGACTTTCTCTCCAGCAGGCCGGGGAATCTGAGAGCTGGAGTGACTGTGAGCCTGAATTGCCTGTGCTTTAAGCCTGGATGCCAAGCTTTCACACTGCTGGAGGAGCCTGGTCCTGGCTTTCTGTGTCTTAAGACACAGAGTGGCTCAGGACTTGAGTTAAGTTAGTTGCCATACCCTTGACCTTCAGTAGGTTATATTTGGCTCTGCCTCTTTGGGGGGGCTTAGGAAGGACAGTATTGAGAGTCTCTCTTAGCCTATCTCTCTCAGCTGTGGGGGTGACCACTGTCTTCTCTATAAGAGCATGCAATACTTCAGAGGAGTTATTCTTAGTTCTCCCCCGCTCTAAAACTCAGTAGGCTTTAGGGGGCTTCTCTCAACTCTGCTGCTCTGCCTATCCCTAATGTTTCATAAGTACTCAGGTTTATTGGGGAAAGTTGGTGAATAAATGCAAACTTTCCGATGGGGGCTCCTTAGAGTCCTGACCTGTTGTGCCTATCTTCACTTGGCTTTTAAAAAGCTATACAGATTGAAGCTACTTCTCTTTACCTTTTCAAAGGCAGCTTTCTCTTGCTACTACTCTGTTGAAGATGTAAAACAATCTTGGACTTTTTCCTAGGAAGGACTCATCATTTCTTGGATATTTAAATTTCTTTGTATTCTCAACTCTGATTGGATTTAAAAGCATGATTTTTATAGATTATTAGGCTTTTTCTCATTGTTAAGGTTGAGTTTACATCCTAGGTGGAAGTCTTTGTAATTGTGTTGACTTTCAAAAAGATTTAAGTTTTTTTTTTTGTAGTTGCTAGTTTCTAAGTATTCTTAGAACTAGTTTATTTCTAATTTGCCTTTATTCCTAGGGCTTTTTCTTTGTCCTGCTAGTGCATCAGGTAAGTAATCTGGAGTATTCACTGTCTTTTTTCTTTGGTGGATCTTGAACTTCAGCCCCTCTATCACCAGCATCACAAGGCTGCCAAAATACCATCTGAGTACTTAAGCTGCTATTTAAGTTTGGTATTCTGATATTTAATCAGTATAGGCACTGCTTAGGAATCAGCAGATGTCTTGAGCGGAAATAGCATAATTCCAGGCTTGCTTTTCTGCGGGCCTGCCTCTTCAGGATCTCAGGCCTTCTGACCTTTGCTTCCTTGGTACTCCCAGATTGAACGCTCCCCACCAGGTGAGATTGTCTCACGCTCCAGGATGCTGCTGCAGCTCAGTCTCTTTTCCACACTGTGGAGTGAACACACATCCTAGAGGGAAAAGCAGATACATGTGGGTCTTGCCTAGTAGACTTCCCTTTTCTATAAGAAAATGGCCTTTCTAGTCTTGGGTATATTGGTAGTTCTCTGATAGTACTGATTAATTGATTAATTAAGATTCTGGGGATTGAAACCAGGGCCTCACTCACACATGCTTGGCAAGTACTCTAGCACTGAGCTTCGTCCTGAACTCTCTCATACCTTGGACTTTTAATGCAGTTTTCATCATAACTGAAGGCAGGAGGAAAAATGTTTCACCTGCCTTACAATTGCATTATGAAAATTAAAGTACTTGAGAATAAATCCAACCAAAGATGGTGAAAACTTTATAGAAGAAGATTTTTCAAAAATGTATTATAGCTGGGCGTGATGGCTCATGTTTGTAATCCCAGCGCTTGGGAGGCAGAGGCAGGAGGGTTGCGTAGGTTCGAAGCCAGCCTCAGCTACTGAGTGAGGTTCTCAGCAACCTAGTGAGACCCTGTTTCCAAATAAAGTATAAAATAGATCTGGGAGTATAGCCCGGAGATAGAAAGCCATTGGGTTCCACCCCCCGTACCACAAAAAACCAGAAAAGTTTTATAGCCAGGTGTGGTGGCTCACGCTTGTAATTCCAGTACTTGTGAGGCTGAGGCAGGAAGATTGCATGTTCATGGCCAGCCTCAACTATTTTTTGAGGTCGTCCACAGCTTAGACCCTCTTTCAAAATAAAGAGTAGAAAACAGGGCTGGGAGTGTACCTTGGAGGTAGAATGCCCCTGAGTTCAATCCCCAGCTCTGCAAAAAATAAAATGTGTGTGTGTGTGTGTGTGTGTGTGTGTGTGTGTGTGTGTACACACATTTATATATATACACATATAAAGATTATAAAGTTTTAAGATATGTATGGAAAAATATTATTATAAAGATGTCAGTTCACCTAATTGCTCTGTAGAGTGAATTCAATTCTATTCAGATTCCCAACTGGGTTATTTGAAAGATGATGAAATTATTCCAAAATATATTTTATGGAATATATATATATTTTTTAATTATATCTTGATAATCAGTATACTCCAGAGAAAAATCAAAAGGCACTAGTGTTTCAAGTGGATATGCTTAAGCTATTAAAACCAAATTAGGATATAACATTGGCACAAATTGACCCAAAGAAGCAAGTGGTCTATAAAGAATTTATATGAAAATTTGGTAAGACAAAGTTACTATCATTGCAGATCTGTGTCTAAAGTAAGAGAAAATAAAATAAAAATGTTATTTGGTTTTGTAAGTATGGATCCCTATTCATGGTATTGAAAAAATGGTAATTCTATATGGAATACAATTCAATATAATTCAATATAAAAGGCAATATTTTAGTTACTCTAAGAGAGTTTATAAGTTCAATATATGAAAGTTATTAAAAGCAAAGAAATTCACTAACCATAAAAATAGATTGGTAAGCTGGATGTGGTAGCACACATCTGTAATCCTAGTACTTGGTAGACTGAGACAGGAGGATTGGAGGTTTGCAGCCAGCCTCAGCAACTTGGTGAGGCCCTCTGCAACTTAATGAGACCCTGTTTCAAAATAAAAGAATAAAATAGGGTTGGAGGTATAGCTTACTGGCAGAATGCTTCTGGGTTCAGTCCCCTGTACCTTAACACACATACACACAGAGACTGGTAAACTATTGTAATATTAATACACACAAACTGACTAACAATAAGAATCCAAATTGAGTTAGAAAATTTGAGTATATTAATAAGAATTCTGCTTTTAGGAAACCACTAACAAAGTGAAGGGACAATAAAGCATCAATACTCATAGAAAAAACAAAGGATCAGATCATGTAAACTCTTATAAATGAATAAGAAACATGAGCAAGCTTTTCATTAGAGAGAAATGGTATACGAACATGAGGAAAAGTGTTCAGCCCCCCATAGTTAGAGAATGGAACATGTCATGAGATATCATTTTATACCTGTTAAATGGGAAAATACTCTAAAATTTCAAGTAAAGTCTTGTTGAGAACATAGAGCAAGAGGAGCTCTGTTAAACTGCCACTTTACAAAACAATTTGCATGATTTTATTAAAGTGAACAAGTGTGCCCCTGAGTTTATACATGGTTTATTATTCATCTATGGCTATTGGCACATGTGAGTTAAGGGATAGTTATTAACACGAGACGCTTCTGTGACTGGATAATGTTCTAGATCCTACATTGCGTGCGTGGTGCAGAGACTCAAGTATTCCTTTGTTGTTGTACTTCTAATGTTTGCATATTCTTCTGTTGGCATGAATTGATTGTATCTTCCTGAATAAATCATGTTGTAACCATCTGGTCAGCCCCTTTCTACTGGTAGGACTTTTTCAGTTGCTAGAGCATTGATAATCAGATGGTCTTTGTAATCTAGTGAATCATCTGTATTTCTTGTAGTACAAGTCTGTGTCTTTCCTTAATGGTTATTTCTCTATGAAGGAACCCAATGCAGTGGGAGATCCAGAGGCAGATACCTGAGTTTACTTCCTACTCCACCATTTGCTGGTTGTGTGATTTTGGACATGTCATAACATGGTCTTTGGCTCAGTTATTTTGTTGATAAAATGAAGGTAGCAATTGTTTCCAAATTGTGAAAATTAAATGTTTTTATATTTAAAGCTTAAGAATCAGTGCCTAATACATAGTAAATAAATGCTATGTGCATTGGTATTTTTGTTACTATAGTAATTAGTAATATCCACTAGTTAAAAACTGGAAAAGTTTAGCCAGTTTCTTGAATGATCTAGAATTGGTTAAACTGTTAGAATTCTAAAATATTTTTTATTTGTCCCTAGAGAAGCTTGTCATAGAGACATTGTGAATTTGCAAGTGGAGATGATTAAACAGTTTCATATGCAACTGGTATGTTTATCAAATTATGTTTTAAATTAGTGTAGAACTGTATAAATATAAAAAAGAATCCATTAAAGGGCAATGCATTTTTACTTAGTTGTTATATTTAGTTGCTAAGATAAATAAAAAGTTTGAGAAATTTAATAAGTAAATTTTAACTGGTCATCACTTTTTTAACCTTTGGTAGTTAAAGCTACTTTTTCATAACTTGTTTTTTTATTTTCTTTCAAGAAATAAGGAAAAGCCTTCCAAATGTGTGGATTTAAATCTTTCAAATGTTAATTATGCTAGTGACCTTTCTGGTTAAGTACAAGAAATAACATTTAGCTAGTTAATTCAACACTAGAAATCCTATCACTGCAAGTATCTAAAACATAGCTTGCCAATAAGTGTGAAATACCAGTAATTTAAAAAACATTTCCTCTTTTTTCTAGAATGAAATGCACTCTTTGATGGAGAGATACTCAGTGAATGAAGATTTAGTGGCTGAAATTGAAAGACTACGAGAAGAAAACAAAAGACTACGGGCCCACTATTGAAATTTTAGTGATTACCTTAATGTTTTGTACTTGGGAAGTTTCTAGCAAGATAGAACTACATAGAATCAGTATTGTTTTCATGGCTTCTAAAGGATTTTTTTTCTCAATTAAAAGGGTGATAGGATTTTACAACAACCTTATCTGTCAAAAATATTTATATTTTTATATTTAAACTGTGTATCATCTGCCTTATAGGAAAGTCAACAGAATCTTTATTTTCTGAAAGCTTTAGCCATACACCAAGTGCCCTTTTTCACTAGAAAAATATTTGTGAACTAAATAGGTTCTGTATGTTTTTTCTCACATTTTTAAACAGATATATTTTTGATTAACAAATTGCCTCCCAAATTTTCTGGCTAGTTTGAAGTTTAAAGGTTTGATATACCTTCTATTTTTATGGAGAAAATAATTTCAAAATGGCAGTTGGTTTTTTTAAGCCATTGACTAATAAAACAGAGTGGATTAGTAGTTATTAATTTAATGATATGAAGTATGACTATTATTTATTACTTGTATATGTGATAATTTTTGAAAATTTGACTTGTACAGATACATTATATCTTTTTCATTTATGTTATTGTTTTGTACTTATAGTTCTTACACTTCATTGATATTTTTTATCTAACTTTGCTATGAATAATTTTTAAGGGTTTATTAGACTTAACAAGAGTTATATATCTGCTGATCGCCTTATAATTTAAAAACATGCAAAATACACTGTAAGGTTTTAATCACCATCATTCAACTTATACTAGTGAATATATAATATTAGATACCAAATATTATAGTTTTATTCCATTTTTCTTCCAAGTGAGAAGTGTGATTTACTTTATTCTATGGCTTGTATCATTAACTTTCTCTTAATTCTTTCTGTGATGTCAATAATATTTTTATATTATTGGCCTTACCATAAAATTATTTATGAAGACCCATTGTGAAAAGAATTCATACCACAGTGTTTGGACATTTGCATCTACCTGCTATGATCTACACTTTTAGTGGTATAAGATTAGGAGGGCTACTTGTTTATTTTCTTGTCTCTTGCCCAAAGATTTTAACTTTATACCTTGTATATAGCTCTGCTGCCCAATTTTGGCTTCTGGTATGAAGATATTTACTAAAATAGAAAATCTAGCTTAGCCTTTTAACTATAATTTTCCAAAATGATGGAAAGTTAAGCATACTAATTACTTTTTCCAGTATGGCTCAGAGAATACATTTGTATTAAAGCATATGGATGTCTTAATATGATCTTTTTCTGGCAGATTATGAATGCATTATGACTTGTAACAAGTTTTTTATATGTCACTATCAAACAGGTTTAGAAGACATAAATACTAGTGTGTTTGCCTACATGCTGTATTTAAATCAGTACTATTTTCCTATAGGTGCACATAATGTGTATTAAAAAAGGTAGGATAAATAAAAACAATTTTAGTAATTTATCTGCAGAGATGAAACACTTTTGTCATAGATTTAAAAACAAAGTAAAAGTATAAAATTTTATACGAAAAAATAGGAAATCTGAAATTGAAGGCCTCTGACCTTACAATGGAAGTTAAGACACAACAAAAAGACAATGTGTGATATATAGTTATCAGATATTGGACATTAGAAAAACATAAGACTGATCTCTGAGAGAGGGAAACAAATGGAACTCAAGAAACTCAATTCCTATAACAGGGGATATAAAAGCTATACCAAATTCCTTACAATGAAGGGTATATGAAAATTCTTAAAAGAAGCTAAAGATGCGGGAAAACAAAGATGAGACTGTCCCTGTAGAGTAACATCTCTAAAATACTGAAAAATGATAATCAGTTTTGAATTTTACACCCAGCAAAAGATTTTTCAAATACAAAAATTAAAACCTCTTTTAGACCTAGAAAAGCATAATAGATGCCAGGAATGGTGGTACATACTTGTAATTACAATGGTTGGGAGGCTGAGACTGGAGGATCCAGCTTCAGCAATATAGCGAGGTTCTCTGCAACTCAGAAAAAGAAAAACAACAAAAAACAAGAAATAGGGTTTGGGTTTAACATCTCAATGATAGTATTTTTTGGGGTTCAGTCCCCACTACCACCAAAAAAAAAAAAAAAAAAAAAAAAAAAAAAAGCTGAATGGATTCACAAGCAAAAGAAGCCATAAGAAATATTAGTGCCTTTTATTAAAAGGAAAATAACAGAAATCTGTAGCTACCAAAGGATAAAAGAACACCAAAAAGAGTTAATAAGTGAAGAAAAGTAAAATATATTTTTTCTTATTTTAAGTGCCATTTCAAAGATAATTATTCAAAGCACACACACAAAATGTGTTTAACCTTTGTAGGGTTAACACGTAACAATATCATCAAGGATGGGAATGAAAATATACAATTCTAAGGTTCTATAAACTAAAGCAGGAAAATAGCTAAAAGTTGACTGTGATAAGAATGTAGACTTTACACCTTTAAAGAGCTAAAAAAAAAAAAAAACTGACAACTTACAAACCAACAAAGGTGATAAAATGTAACCATAAAAAAATTGAAGGGAGGAAAGAAAAAATAGATAAGACAAATAGACATTGAACACTAAGATGGTTTTAAATAGCCATATTAATAATTAAATAAATTTTGGGTTATTTTAATTATCAGAATGATTCTTTTTTAAAAAAACAATGATATATTGAATACAACAAATCTATTTTAAATATACAAATAATTTAAAGATAATAGTATTGAACTGAATGGAAATGAAAATGTCAAAATTTGTTACAATCAGCTACTTACAGGGAAACTAACAGTAGTAAGTATATAGTGAAAAAGGAAAGATCACTAATCAGTGTCTTCAGCTTCCATAAAATGAGTGAACACCAAAATAAGCAAAAGGATAAAAGAAGAAACCAATATAATTGTTAATTGTACAACACGACTAGTTGGTTTCGTCCCAGAAAAGGCTGTTTCAACATACACAAATCAATACATGTTATTAATCACATAAAGAGAACAGAACAAAAACCACACGATCATATCAGTAGATGCTGAAAAAGCATTTGACAAAATCCAACACCCAATCATGTTAAAAACACTGCAGAAAGTTGGAATAGAAGGAATGTATCTCAGCATCATTAAGGAGGGCACCAAGCACTGCCTGAAAGTATGCCATTTTCAATATGATCTACATAAAAAAAAACACAAAAAACTGCTTTCTAAAAAAAAAAAAAAAGCAAGATCTCAAATTATGGCAGAAAATAAAGCAAGGCTATTGAAACATACAAGGTCTTCTTGAGAAAGTTATTGCCTGTGCCTCTATGTTGGAGGCATACTGCCTATGTCCTCTAATAATTTCATAGTCTCTGGTCTAATTTCTAAGTCTTTGCTCCATCTTGAGTTGATTCCTGTACATGGTGAAAGGTAAGGGTTTAGTTTTATCTTTCTACAAATGGATATCCAGTTCTCCAGCACCATTTGTTGAAAAAGCTGTCTTTTCTCCAGCATATGAGTTTGGCCCCTTTGTCAAAGATCAATTGACTATAGGTGTGTGGGTTTGTTTATCTTCTGTTCCATTGATCTGTATGTCTGTTGTTGTGCCAATACCATGCTGTTTAAACTACTATTGCTCTGTAGTATAATTTTAAATCAGATTGTGATGACTCCTATATAGTTCTTATTGCTGAGAATTGTTTGGCTATTCTGGGTCTTTTCTTCATATAAAATTCATGAGTGATTTTTCTAGGTCTATGAAGAATGTTGGTATTTTGATAGGAATTGCATTGAATCTGTAGATCACTTTTGGCAGAATGGCCATTTTGATGAGTTTATTCTGCATATCCATGAGCGAGAGAGATATTTCCATCTTCCAAGGCCTTCTTGAGTTTCTTTCTTTAATGTTTTATAGTTTTCATTGTAGAGATCTTTCACATCTTTTATTAGGTTTATTCCTAGGCATTTTATTGATTTCGAGGTTATAGTGAATGTAATTATTTTCTTTATTTCTTTCATTGTGGATTCATTGTTAGCATATAGAAAAGCAACTGATTTCTTTAGATTGATTTTTGTATTCTACAAATTTGCTGAATTGCTTAATCAACTCCAGTAGTCTTTTGGTTGAGTTCTTTGTGTATTCTGCTGTTCATGGTTGAAATATTCTGTGTATGTCTATTAGGTCCCTTTGGTTTATAGTTTTCTTTAGTTCTGAAGAGTTTTTATTCATTTCTTGTCTTGAAGATCGATCTAGTGGTATAAGAGGTGTGTTGAAGTCTCCCAATATTATTGTAGTGGGGTCCATATGAGATCTGATGTCCTGAAGATTTTACAAATGTGGGTGCTCCCACATTTGGGGCATAAACATTTACTATCATTATATCTTCTTGGTAAATTGTTTCTTTTAATAAAAGGAAGTACCCTGCTTTATCTCTTCTGATGTGTTTTAGCTTAAAATCTGTTTTTTTTTGGATATCAATGTTGCTACTCCTGCCCATTTTTGGTCTCCATTAGCATGGTATATCTTTTTCTGTTCTTTCACTTTCAGTCTATGAATGTCTTTAGCTGTAAGGTGAGTTTCTTGCAAGTAGCAGATATTTGGATTATGTTTTCTAATCCACATTGCCAGTGTATTTCTTTTAATTTGTGAGTTAAGTCCTTTGATGTTCAGGGTTATTATTGAAATATGACTTTTGTTTCATGTCGTTTTTAGTTCTGTCTTCTGTTTGGTATACTGTTGTTTCTTCTTTATATAAATGCCCTGCTGATCAACTTCATCTCTTCTCTGGTTCTGAAATTTGCTTCTTTTTTCTTCTTTATAGTTTATTTCTTTAAATATTTTCTCTAGTGTTGGCTTTGTATTCATTAATTTTTTTTTGATATTCTGCTTATCTTGAAACACTTGTTTCTCCATAAATTTTGAATAATATCCTTGCTGGATATGACAATTTTGGTTGGAAGTTGTTTTCTTCCAAGGTCGGGATTATATCATAGCAGTCATTCCTGGCATTCATGAATTGGATTGTAAAGTCTGGAGTGATTTTTATTGTTTTGCCCCTATATGTCCTCCATTCTTTTGTTCTCACTGCTTTTAAGATTCTTTCATTGCCCTCTATGTTGGTCATTTTGATTATTACATGGTGTGGTGAGGTCCTTTGATCTCGTCTTAATGGTGTTCTGTATGACTCCTGAATATGTATGTCCAAGTCTCTTTCCATGTTTGGGAAATTCTCTGAAATTATTTCTCTGAAGAGATTACAAATACCCTTGGCCTGTACCTCTGTCCCTTCTTCAGTGCCTTTTATCTATAAGTTAGGATGTTTTATATTGTCCCCTAGTTGTTGAATATTTAGGTTTTGTTGCTGTAATGACTGTATGCTGTTGACTGTGCTTTCAGTTTTGAATGAACTGTCTTCTAACAGTCATAGTCTATTTTGTATTTCATCTAATCTTCCAGAATTTGTTTCTATTGCTCTCTTCATTTCATTCCAGACCTTTCTGATTTTTTTTTTTTTTTTTTTTTTGGTGGTACTGGGGTTCCTGGAAGCCCTTCTACCTCCGGGCTACACTCCCAGACCTATTTTTTATTTTTGGAAACAGGGTCTCTTAAGCCAGCGCGGCTGACTTCGAACCTGCGCGATCCTCCTGTCTCCGCCTCCCAAGTGCGGGGATTACAAGCGTGCGCCACCACGCCCGGCTCTTTCTGATTCTTAATGTCTTCATTTCCTTTTTCATTTTCTATACACTTACTGTGAGGCCTTTCATCATAATCAAGATCAGGATTCAGAATTCTTGCATTTCTTGTAGGTCAGTATTCATGATTACCCTTATTTCCTCATTGTTCCTAGTTCTCATATTATCAGACTTCTCAGGCTTGTTTTTCTGATGTCTTGGCATCTTCTCTTTTGTGTGTGATTCTGTGGGTATTCTCTCTGATCCAATCTTATTAGTAGGAATTTAGAGGTATTTTCAGGTAAGCTGTGCTTTATTTAATGCTGAGGGTTGGGTAAGGGGAGGGGTTGGGATGATGGGTACAGGAGTCGGGCAAAGTAGAGAATATGATTAGGTTGAGTAAGAATTTAAGTATAGTCAGGTAGAATCTGGTTAAGAATGACAGGTTAGATAGTAGGACTCATACTTAGTATTTAAGTATGGAGATATGAAATAGCTTGAATAATAAAACAAGGAGATAAAAGGAAAAAAGTTTTGAGAGAAGAGAGTAGATAGGCTAGAATGAGGAAATTTATAAAAGGAATGGGGGAAGGAGCAAAAAACACAAAGTAACAATACATGTTACAAAAACTAACAATTGTAAATCAAAGAAAGAAAAAAAAAAACAACCAAAGGGGGGAAAAAGGAATAAGAAAGAGAAAAAAGAAAGGAAAAAAAAAAAAACTAAAAAGGTTTAGCTACAGTGTGAGAGACAAAAAACAAAACCCCCCAAAAAACAAACAACAAAAACCCCCCAGCAGTCCTGCTAATTTATGTATATAGGGCCGGGGCCCAATGTCTGTTCACTGTGGTAGATTCTGGAGTATATTCCAATGTCTCTGATTTGTTTTGTAACCTATTGTCAACTTTGAACCTACTCTATGAGTGTTTGTGACCGTCTCTGGCCTCTGACAGCTTTGTGTTTAGGTGTAAGGGCATTGCACAGCAAAGGGTGTCCAGTGTAGACTTGGAGCGACCCCTTGTGACCCTATGCAGGTACTGTGCCTTGAGCACCTTTCCTGTGTCTCTGGAGGTTCTATCCGGACTACCACCTGGATGGGCCATCTTGTTTTAGCCCCCAGTGGGTTCCACAGCTGCTCTGGGTGGTCTTCAGCCTCCACTGAGTACCGAGTAATGCAAGTGGTTACTTGACTGTCCTGCTGGGTCTCTGGAGGACTCCTTGTGCCACTGCAGGTGCCACCTCTGGTGAGTGCACAGGCTTTTGGATATTTTTCTGTGTCTCTAAAGCATGGTGCTGGTTGTTTAAGATATTGGAGCTCTGCCACCACTTTCTGCACTTCAAGTTTTTGAATTATTTTTCGTAATTTTCTTGTGGCTGCAGTGCCAAAGTCAGTGGCACAGGAGCCGACATTCGTGGTTTGGACCATCAGCGTAAAATGGTGCTGGTGGCCAGGTTGGGACCAGGTCAGTTGCACGCTCGGGCTTTGCAGCAGTGGATCTTGCAGTTAAGAGTATTACGGGTTCACTACTGTGGTTCCTTTTTCTGTTTTGGTTCATGAGCTTTGTTTATTTTGTTTGTCAAGATGCTGCCTTCTTGGTAGTTGAACTTTATTTGTTCCAGCAACTGAGATGTGCTGAGTCCCACAGTCAACTATCTTCAACCATTATTGTCATTTTTCTCTCTTCATAAATTAATCTTACTATTATTTGATGTGAGTGAAAGAAATGACATTTGCCAGTTTCTAGCCCCCTTGATTGTTTCTAGCCCCCTTGTTAACATATTATTTTGTGATGGGCATTGCGCACGCACGTGCACGCGCGCGCTCACACACACACACACTTACTTCCCTGGGTTGATTGCTGGTCCGATGAAGATTAAAGATATGAGGCAGAGATGTCTCAGCAAAGATGCTCAGTCAGTCAAACCTAACCTAGTGCAACTCAACTGAAAATAGACCTGGTACCTGTCTGGTGAGTTATTGTACTTTCCATCAGAAGAATCAGAGAAAGGTACTTTTGTGATCGAAAAAAAAAACTTTTTTGTGGACTTATTGCTTCAGTAGAATAGATACACAGACAAGAGGTTGGCGAGCTGGCTTACTGAACAAAAAAGGGAGCTAGTTTTATTTGTGTGTAAAGGTAAGGAGGCATGAGCTAGTTTTTAAGAATGCTAAAGGGCTTTAGGTGCATTTCAAAAGATGCTTTTCTGTGCTGGAAAGCACTTTAACCTTGAGGGAGGGGTACTCAGCTGGTCATCCTGGTACCAAATATTACATCTCTCCTATAGATGCTGCATCCTGCATAAACATCTTTGCCCTGTGATAAAGGTGAGTTGCTGTAGCTGTTAAGAGAACACATAATGGTGAGTGGGGAAAAAAAACCCACAAATCACAGTAGTAACGAGTTAAGGGTCCTAGGAAGCTGCTCTTTCTGTGGCTCCTCAGCTGTTTTATCCTTGATGCTGTTTGTCTTTGGAGAGTCATAGTGAGGGTATCCTGGCCTTAATGATGCTCCTGGCTTCTGAGACCTGTAAGACTGTTTGAGAGTGAGTACAAGGGTCAGGAAAGGCACATATCATGCTCTTAATAGCTAACAAACCAAGAGTTAAGGTGAAAGAGCAGGAAAAAGCATGTGCGATGTATTTCATGGCACACAAGCTATGAGTTAAGGTCCCTGAGGTGCATTCACCCTGGGGCGGGGGGTAGACTGTTTCTTCCCCCACTCACAAATGCTTTTACTCTCTCTCCTTTGTAGTACTGGTGTTTGAACCCTGAGCTTAGTTTTCACTCTCTCACCAATATAGGCCACTGGGATTTTTTTTTTTTTTTGGTTGTTTATTATGTAGCAATAGGTAAATATGACTCACCTGTATCCTATCTACTATGGTTTAAAGCTTCAAAATGCCTCACTGAGACTTATGAAAGAACTTCCTAGCTAGGCTTTCTGTCTTCCTCTATTCCTTCTCGTCCACTAGAAAGAAGACAAATCTGATTGTCTGCAGGACACTGTTCTTGGTACGCCACCCTGGTCCTCTCTTGCACACCTGTTTCTTTGCACTCCTTGCACTAGACATCCCAGTGTCCAGCTCCAGAGAGTGTTGAGCCCTTGCAGGACTCTGGCCATCACTTTCACTATTCCCTCTGCCTGTCAAATCCTACAAACCCTTCAGGACATCTCTTGCATGTCATAATTTTGGGTGATATTTTTCTTTGGCCTAACGGTAAACGTGCTGACTTCTGTGTATAAAAAAAAAATCATGGCATGTCATTATTTTAATTTTTATAGAATTAGGGGATTTGTCTCCAGGTCTGTTTTCTCATTGGGTAGAGCCTGTCTGAATTCTCTCTATAAATGCAATGTCTCATATGAAACCTTGTCCTCAATATCATCTTCTTTGTATACCTAACTTTATTAATCATTGAGTAATGTTCAGTGCGTGTAAGGATTTTTTAATTGATTAATCCCTGTGTGGTATAAAATGATATTCACAATAAACTTTGATTTACTATAATTCTTCCTTTTCACTCCCATCAAATAATAGTAAGATTAATTTATGAACAGAGAAAAATGACAATAATGGTTGAAGATAGTTGAGATGTCCTTGATGTAGATATTATGGGTCTTACTCAAGTGAAATCTGTCAACCAGCTCACTTAAAATTAACATGTCAAAAATCAATTATGTTTAATTTCACATTCAGACAAATTGAGCTTTTCAAAATTTATTTGAAGCACATCTTATGTCAAAAGACACCTACTCTATTATTTGAATGCTTGTGAGATGAGAAAACATTTTATTTCTCATTTTAAAAATGAGAATCACACTAAATTTTTATCTGCCAAATGAAACTGAAGAATAATCCAGATGTCTAAATATTGCTATAGTTATTGAGCTTTCTTTAAATAACAAAGTGATTGAATGACAAAAAAAAAATTAAAGTCTACGTGTAATAATAGGGAATGTCTAGAACAGGAGCCTCACCAAGGAGCCTATGCATAAAGGACGGGTGAGGTAGGAAACCAGATCAGGGAAGGCTTTGTGTGGTAGGGGTAAGAAACTCAGGCCTCATAAGCAGAAAGATGTTTGCTTGTATATTATGGAGTGAGTAGAATGGCTATCTCTGTCCTCACCTTCCTTGTTAGAAGATATACAGACTCTTATATGTGGCTTCTTCAGCTTTGTAAGAGAAATGTAACATGTTTATTTTGCACATCTGGCCTGGCTTTTATTTAGAAGGGGAACATTACATTCCCTGAACGTGTGTGTGAGATGATTTGGTGGTTCTGTAGGATATCCCAGATTTGGAAAGTTGGCTCTGTCGGGTTTTCCCCCAGGATTAGTAGTAGGTAATATTCTAAGGTATTACTCCCTGGTTTGGGAAATGCTCATGAGAGATTGCATTGCAGTCTGTGCTTCTGTAGAGGTGGTCCATCTAACAAGCTCACTTTTTGATCCCTTGTATCTGATATAATCTAAACAACTGACCACACAGCTTAGAGGAAGGAAGATTCATTTGCTCACAGTTTTGTTGGAGATTTCAGCTTTAGTCCATGTGAGGTTGGGGGTCTGTGGATCTCAGGACATGGTGGCATGAAGCAAAGAGCTGAAGAGAGCAAGAGCTCTACTCTCAGATCACAGAGGTTGGAAGCAAGAGAAGGAGCAGGCAAGGGGATTCTAATATAAAGGCCAAGTCTCTAAGGCCCCACCCCCAGGGACCCACCTTCCCCAACCATTCTCCACCAGCCTAGGTTACCATCCTGTAAATTCATTGCCAAGGATTTATCCATTGATGAGATTACAGCCCTCATGACATATCAACTCTGAACATGAGCTCTTCAGGGGACATTCTATATCTAACATAACACTTTGACTTCATTTTTAATCATTCAGTGAACAGTCACTTCCTATAAGCATTAGGAACATACTGGAGAGCTCACTCATAGAGTACGGAGGGCATATATATAAATAGAAGAGTTATGTGCTAAGAGACAGGGAATGAACCTATGTATGGGGCATCAAGGAGGCATCATGGAGGAGCATTAGCTGTGATCTGAAGAGGTAAAGTGGGATCTGAGCAGATTTCCTAGAGATCAGAGGTCAAATACGAGGCAAACGTCCTGAGCTGAGAATTAAAGATGAGTAGAAACAGGCCTGGCAGAGAAGAAGTAGGGAGAGGTGCCTGCCAGGCAGGAGGCTAGGAAAAGTATGCACAGGAGCTGCAGGAGGAGCTGCAGGAGGGCAGCCTGTGGATCACAGAGGGGAGCCAGATCTGACCACTGACGGCCTTGAGTGCATGTCACGGCACTAGGATTTTCTTCTAGGACAAAGAGGAACCAATCAAGAGTTTTAAGCAGGGATGTGACACAGTCAAACTTAGATGAATGATTGTGACCACAGTAAGGAGAATGGATTTGAGAGGAGTTAAACCAAAGGTAGTGATGTTACTTAGAGACGTTTTATCAGTCCAGATTAGAAGTGCTTGGTGCCCAAACCATCAAAACACTGGAGATTAAATTCAGAAGATGAAATAAGCAGACCTTCATTTTTAAAACATGTGGACTTAAACTGGAGTGTAAACATTACATGGAGACTGACTTGTGAAGGTCTTTTGACATTTAATGATTATCCAGGTAACCCTAGTTTTTAGAGAATTAAGAGTTAAAATCATGAACAGGAATAACAAATAGTTTCCAGCATCTATTGTGCCTTTCTAGTATTTATTAATTCATAGGTGTGAATAGTTACAATTTAAGTACTGACTCATATTTTTATTTTGGAGGCAGATTGTAACATGATCAGAGATGCTTAGTATTTTCATGTGCTCTTGCTTCTTTTTTTCTTAGCATTTTATTTCAGAATTTTTTATATTTTATTAGAAACAGGATCTCACTAAGTTGCTGAGAGCCTCACTAAGTAGCTGAGGCTGGCTTCGAACCTGTGCGATCCTCCTGTCTCACCCTCCCAAGCGCGGGGATTACAAGCATGCGCCGCCACCACACCCAGCTCTTATTCTTTTTTCTTTTCTTTTCTTTTTTTTTTTTTTCTGTTTTTAAACAGAGTCTCAATAAATTGCTGAGGACTTTTTTAAATTGATGAGATTGGTCTTAAGCCTGCAATATTTCTGTCTCGGCTTCAGTTCTGGGATTACATGCCCAGTTTTAATTCTGTTTTTCATAAAAAATATGTTTCTGATTAACTTGCTAGGTTTTTATATAGGGTCATATTAAATTCTTTAAACAATACTGTGGAAGTTCACATAAAGAGTGAAAGCTCCTGGTTCCATCCTATGGCCCCATGATGTTTAGAATTCTTAAAATTTGTTGAATAGTAGTTAGTGATGTTCACACCACTGTGTTTTAAAACTGATAGGGATCATTTACCTGAAAGTTTGTAAGCCGGTAGCAAGTAGTGGGGTAGAAAGCTAGTCAGCCATGGCTATTCAATAAATAACTTTCAACATGAAGTAACTTGAAATCAGTTTCAAAGTTTAAAAAAAAAAAAAAAGCTGTGTCACCAGTTGGCTATCGTGAGTCCTCTGGCCAGGTAGGGGCAGGAGTATGTCTCCGTTCCTTCCATACACAAGCCATCTTGGGCTGACCTTTATCCACTTCCATAAGGCTGTTGCACAAAGTCAGTGGTCAGTGCGAGATTGAAGTTTCTGATGTAATTAGGTGTCCTCTGTAGTCATTTTCCTCGTCCCTGGTCAAATTAACCTCAAAATCTTGTTACATTCCATGGGGCTCTTGACTAAACATACCACCACTGTTTGGTTTCTGTTGGAATCGTTTTCCAGTAGGTTAGGCTACTGTTCCCCAGGGTAACTGAGTATGAAAGGAATTGACCTTAAATCTCCAAATTCTGGGTTTACTGACTTAGAAATAGGTGCTGTGATTTCAACATCTGATACCTTCCCTGAACTAGTGTTTTAAAACTCTTAGGGGTTCCAGAAGGGTCAGTTAATTGCTTTCCAGGAGATATTCTGTAGCTGACAAAAGCCTTTACACCTTTCTACTCATCAAAACAACAAAATAAAAAACATACATTTTGATTGTTTGTAGAGGTTGTTGAACTGAAGAAATAAATGACTTAAAACAAAAAATAAATAAATTCTTTAAAATATTATCTGAAATAATGCATTTATAAGGTCTAGCATATCAGTTAGATGAAAAGAATCTTTTAAAGTTATATATTTTTACCATATGTGTTTATAATGGTACTTGTAAATTTATTTTATATTCAAAATGAAGAGTATAATGTGAAGCATACCATTTTCACTTTAAGTCATCATGGAGGCTCTGAATTCCTTCGTTTCTGTTATTATATACAAATTGACCATATCAGCCATAGCAGTGACTTATTTGATTCTGGCTCATCATCTCCCTATTAGAAAATTATTCAAACATACTGATACAAAGAGCTGAGGCGAGGAACACACCATGGCAGAACAACTGTCAACTATTTTCTGTGCAATTGTGTGTTGTGAAATAAATGTGTTTCTTTATGGCTATGTTTTGATCCTCAGCACTGATATGTTTCTGCCTTTCTCTCATCTGAGGGCAACTGGTTCATTAAAAACTAAGGAAACTGCTAAAAATCAGAATATGAAAAAAGTTACACACCCTACTGTGAAGTAGAGCACGTCAAATTGAAGCATTCTGTTGTCACCTTACATTATTGCTGAATTGGCTAGAAACACATTTACATTTTGTTCCAGCTAGTGTATTCTGTCAGTTAAATATCTAAAGTGTTAGATATTTAAGCCATTTGGGCAAAAACATTTTTAAAAAGCATGACAGCAACAATAATAATTTTAAAACATCTCATCTAGCTTTACTCTGAGTTCATTTTCTATTTCTGCATAACCAATCACCAAAAATGTAGCATCTGCAACCAACTCACATTTATTGCTATAGAATTTCTCTAGCTAAATCTAGGGTGGCTGAACTGAGTCCTGCTCAAGGTCTTGCAGGGATGGAATCAGCCAGTTATCCAGGGCTGAATTCTCATCGGGAGGCTCAAATGGAAGGGAAAGTTAATTTTCAAGATAGTTGGGAGAGGGACTCAGCAGAATTCTCTCTGACTGTGACTGTTAACTGGAGGTTGCCTGCAGATCCTTGACACATGGACTTCTCTTTCAAGGACTTTCAGTTGAGTAAGCCAGTAGTACTCCCCTTGAATAATCTTTATTCTAATGAATCAGAAACAGCCCTCTTAAACCTTTAATTACATCACCAAATTTCCTTTGCCTTTGTCATATCAATCTGGCTAGGAGTAAGTCACAGGTCCTACCCAAATGGCAGGGAAGCCAGGAACACTAGGGGTTCATAGAGAACATCCTAGGATCTATCCAACAGTGTTTATAACATTTTTTATTGTATTATTTTATAATAGTATCTTACTGGAAAGTTATACTTATTATCTTTTTAGTGTGAGCGAAAGGGGCAGCTGATCAAGCTGGACCTGTCAGTTGTATCCAAGAGATAATGGCATGGGCTTTATGCTTGAGAACACCTCATCTCTCAGTCTCTCTCTCTGCCTAGGTCTCTATGCCAGGCACTTTGGACTGCTTGCTCCTAGGAAAAAACAATGGAGTATGAAGGCATATGAAGAATTTAGAGATCACGAACTCTGTTAGGAGAGAGTTGAAGTAAGGAGGTTGAATGATTTGCTGGATACAGAGTGGGCCTCAAGGTCAGAGGAGAGTCTCTTTGAGAGATAAAGTTTTATATATATTGCTGGTAACATAGTTTGTGACAAATGTTCTAAGACCATTTAATGTTTGACTTTGTCTGCTGATGGAATAAGGGAAAAACTATGTGCCAACAAATGAACTTGGACCTTTGTCTCAGATTACTTACAAAAATTAAAATAACTCAGAAGTCCCAAATTTAAGAGCTAAAACTTTAAAACTCTTAGAAGAAAACATGGAGCAAATCCACATGACCTTGGGTTTGTAAGTGACCTTTTATATTGACATCAAAAGCACAAACAACAAAAACAGAAAATTTGAACTTTGTCAAAAGTTTAAATCTTGTATATCAAAAGATGCTATCCAGAGATTAAAATACAACCCAAAGAATAGGAGAAAATATTTGCAAATAATATATCTGAAAAGAACCCACAATCCAGAATATATAAAAACCTTTTCAACTCAACGAGAAAAAGACAAGCCAATTATGTACAAACAATGAAGACTTTGTAATGAAGTCACTTAAAGGAATAGTGTATAATAAGAAAAGGGGCTATGACTAAGGTCTAAGAAAGCCCAACATTTTAGAGAACAGTGCTTCAGTTCTGGACAAAGGGAAGTCTTCTCTCCTAGTCAGAATTAGGAGTGAAAATAGAAAAATGTGACATTATCCCATTAAAGTTAGAGAAATGTTTCTTTTTTAAGGAAAGATAATCTGAAAATTATGTGCAAGGGAAATTGAAGGAGAAACTGGAGTAGAGGGCAGAAGTTAAGAATAATAGGTTGCATTCAAGCAACGTCATTGAGGTACAAAAAGCTGGTAGTCTGCTGGGTTTGGCTATGGAGAAAGATGTTAGAGTCAGCTGGATTCTTATAGTTTGGTGACTTGGACACTGAAAATTTTATTACAAGGGAGACAATGATATTTCTTAGAGTAGTAGGTAGGCCATTTCAAGATGGCAATGTTTTAGGCTTATGGTGTACTTGATACATAATTTTTAAACATATGAAACTTATCTATTATATATTATTTTAAAAATTAAGAATATTATTCAAATTTAGTATTTTTCATGCTCTATTAGCCAGTATTTTAAATAATTTACATACACTTACATCTGTTCCCTCTTAGCTTTTTTTTACATGCAGAAAAATCATGACATTATAGATCTACAGGGCATCTAAGGAATCATTGATCTAAATTTGTTTTTTCTACAGCAGATGATAGGCCTGTGGAGGCTCTTTCTGCATTATTGGGGTCACCACCCATGTTTTTTTTCTTTCTTTAGTTTTCTTCCTCCTGCTGCTAGCCATCAGTGTTGTCAGATGGCAGAGGTAGCAGCATGTAGCATTTATTTCACTTATTAATAAAGCATATGTAACACACATACTGTGTACCAGCTACTGTTTTAGGTGAGGGCTAGAAAGAAGAAAACAGCTGGGTGTGGTGGTGCACACCTGCAACCCCAGCTACTTAGAAGGCTGAAGCAGAAGAATCACAAGTTCAAGGCCAGCTCCTGCAACTTAGCGAGACCCTGCATCAAAATTTTAAAAAAATTAATAAGGAGTTGGGGATGTATCTCAATGGTAGACTACCCCAGTACTGTAAACAGAAAGAAGGAAACAGATGAATCATGAGCCCAAAATATGCTACTTTGAGATAATGCTTAGTTTCTAGTACTCAATCACTAGATATTGCAAAGTACAGTAGTTTTTTGGCTGTAGCACAAAAAAATTTAAAAAGGTAAATTTTACTGTGTATGTATATGTGTGTGTGCACATATGCACACACACATGTGCATGAGTGTAAAATGTATACAATATGAGAATTCAGGAAGGAGGATTTAAAACAATTCCCCATGAACATGGGATATGCGACTTAGTGTCCCAACCTCAAGTGCTGAGCAGCATACCTCTTTCACATCTTAGTGTTTGTAGCTAGTGTGTTATAACTTCATGTTGTAAGGCAGCAAGTTCTCATTTTCCAGGTACTCTGTCCTCAAAGCTCTTCCTTGTTCCTATTGTTTGACAAACTTGATTCCTTTGGCTTTTTCTCCCTTTTTAATGAATTTTTACTTTGGGTGTTTGTATCAAACTGCTCTTTGATTTGATGTATGTTTATTATCTGAGAACATAATTTTACTTTCAATATAACTTTGGTATGATGGGTGTTTTCATCTTGTTGCTTCCAACAAAGACATTAGCGAACTTGGGCACCATTTTATTGAGAGATCACGCAGTTATTTATCCAATCAGTTTATTCATTCAATTTATAATGTGGCTAGAAGTCCATCTCTTTTATTCAAAACTCTTGGAGCTTCATAATTCATGTTGTTTTGAATTTTATGACAATGAGAACTTGTATACCTTCGCATGACACTTTTGATAGAATCTGTGTGACATCCTATAATCACAAACATTTTTTGTTGTACAGAAGAACATAGTGGGATAAGTAAACTATAATTGGCTTCATGTCCATGCTGGTCATGCCTGTTTTGTCACCAAATGAGTTATAAAGAAATGTTTGGTTTTCAGAGATTTGTGAATTTTACAATCTCAGATAAGGGCATATTTACTTCTTTATGAACAAGGTGAATGAGAGACAGTGTCTGTTCTCAAAATGTGTATATTTCATTCAGGAGGAACAGAGCAGAGGAGGAGGAAGAGGAGAAGGAGGAGGAAGAAGAGAAGGAGGAGGAAGAGGAAGAGGAAGAACTTATTGGTTCAATAATTGAAAAGTTTAACAAATTTTGGACACATATTCATGGGTTCAATGATTCCATTTTTCTAGGTTTCTTTTAAACTTCTACATACCTCTAGTTCCCAAAGCTTCAGTTTTGGTGCCTAGTAGCCTCTGAAAATTCTGGGTCATCTCCTAGAGGCAAAGATGACAAGAGCAGCTACTTTCACATTCAAGTTTTCTATCCTTTTCCTGTTTGAGCACTCCCAGAAAAAATCCTGGTGTTTCAGTGGCTCTGACTGGGTCACATGACTATCCTTTATTTATTTATTTATTTATTCAATTATTTTTATGGCACTGGGAATTGATCTCCTAGGTATTCTACCTCCAAGCTATGCCCCCAGCCCTATTTTTTATTCTTTATTTTGAAGCAGGGTCTAAGTTGCAGAGGGCCTCACAAAGTTGCTGAGGCTGGCCACAAACCTGCGATCCTTCTATCTTAAGCCTCCCAAGTACTGGGATTATAAACATGTACCACCACACTCTGCTTCCTTGGCTATCTTTAAATCAATCATGGAAGTCAGGGGAATGAGATGGGCTGATTTGCTTTGACTCTGGGGCCACGTGATTGGTCCTGGAATCAGGTGGATCAAGCACTTGAACTGAGCAAATCTGGCTTTCTTAGACAAAAATTGAGAGCTGTTGCCAGGGGAAATGGGTGATGGTGGGTGGCAAAGAATAAATACTGGCTCACAGACTGACCTTGGATTTTGTGTGTTAAGTTCTGTTGGAGTGAAGCAGGGTTCGTTTCAAGACCTTTTTAGCTATTTCTAGCTTTCTTGCTGATCGTAGAACAAAACATTCTTACTGTCTGGTACATAATAAGTACAGGGGCCTGCACTTTTAAAACCAAATTGAACTCTACACTGTAACCATCACAATGTAATCTTTAGGAACCTCTACTATCTTCAGTGCCAGTGTGGCAAGTGGAGGGTTTTGGGAAATATCTTCAGAGAGTCAACACTTCAAGTCCCTGCCTAGATTGTCTTCTTTGTCCAGAACTGAAAACTTAAAATCCTCTGTCTGGATAGGTGGTTAGTATTATTTTTATTTTCTGTAGAGAAGCCATTATGCACTCTAGTTAAAAGCATAGACTCTGGACCTGAATCTTTGTGGTTTGAATCTTGCTTTTGCCAGTTACTTGGATGAGTTAGCTAAAATATCTCTTGTCTCAATTTTCTCCTGTTAAAAAAAATGCAATGATAGCACCTACCTCATCTGTCTGTCATGATCATCACATGAATTTATTCATATAAAGTATTTAGAAAGGGGCTGGGTGTGGTGGTGCATATCTGTAATCCCAGTAATTGGGAGGCTAAGACAGGAGGATCACAGGTTTGAGACTAGCCTCATCAATTTAGCAAGACCCCACTTCAAAACAATAAAAATGAATAAGAGCTAAGGGTGTAGCTGGGAGGTAGAATGTCACTGGGTTCAATCCCCAACAACAAAAACAAAAAACAAACAAAAAAAGAGAGAAATAAAGGAAAGAAAAATACTTAGAACGGAGCCTGAGATGTAGTAAATGTGCTAGAATAATTAGATATTATTTTTATTCCATAGGGTAATACTAATGCTGAAATCCTTCTTGATAAGGAGAATTTGCAGTGTGGACCTTAACATTTATGTGTCCTGCTGCCCTGTGTCTATTATCATGAATAACATCATTTATCATATTGTCAGGTTAATGTTTTTTAAAAATAAGCCAGCCGTAATTTTTTCAAGAGGCATTTATTTTGACACAAGAGATTCTAGTCAGCTCTATAAACCAAGAAGGTGGAAATCCTCCCTGAACCGAGGGAAATGAATCCAATTTCAAATCCCCAACCAGACTCCTTTATTTGTTGTTGTCCTCCCCCTAAAAGACAAAACATGATGCTTTCTCAGTGTATATAAAACAAAATTTTAAAATCCCTATATAGCAAGTGTTTACCACCCACCCCGTCCGTGGTCATGAATATCACAAATTCTTTAAATTTCCCAAACATGAGATAAATGTCAGACAATTCTATAAATTGACTTTATGAAGCATCTCTGCGCTGAGCCTTCTGACATTCACACCAATGTTTCCATAGTAACTAATGTGTTCAGAAGGGGAAAAGCAGGAGGAAATGAAAAACAAAGGAGACGATCCAAATAAGAGATGCACGAGTAGGAGAGAGGAGGAGGTTCTGGAAACTTTGAACCATGGCCTCTTGCAGGAGACAGGGCTCCCGTCCACATGGGCGGCTTCCCCCGGTGACCCACGGAGGCTTCCTACTGAAGCATTACTAAAGCCGACCCATTAGCACTCTATTTCACCTGGACAATAACTTGTTAATAGAAAATGTGGACTCTTCCTTCCTCCTTTTATTTTAATCTTAATTTCCCCCTCTGTTTTGAGATGGCTTAGTTACCATAGTAACCATAAAGTAATTTGTGCCTGTCACTGAACTGTCAAAAAATATGCAGTATCAAGTCAATTTAGAGAATAGTTGGGGAGCTGGGGTAGAGGTAGCGATGATCGCAGTTGTTTGCAAACACTGAGGTAAAGAACGCTAGGATCCCATAAAATATAGGTTTGTTTTTCAAATCTTATTAAATGGTACCCTATTGGTTGTGTTTAGAAGTAGGTTTTAATGATCAGTTATCCTCTTGTGATGTCTAGAGCCAAGCAGCTGTTCCTTAGGAAAATTCAACAAGACTACTTCTATGAAAGTGTGTGTGATTCCTCAGTTGACTTCAACATTAGGGAAATGGCAAGAGATGAGATGTGTGTGTGTGTTTTTTTCCCCCTGAATCTTTGGGGGAAGGTCATATGGTCAGCAGGCAACTGACTCAGAGAAATAGGCACTTGTGGTAAACAAAATAACGGGTGTCTGAAATGTCCACATCCTAATCACTGAGGCCTGTGACTGTGTATTCTTACTGGCAAAAGAGCCTCCCAGGTGGAAGTAAGTTAAGGATCTTGAGCTAGGAGGATTACCCAGGTAGGCCCTCGACTACCCAGATGGGCTCAATGTAATCACAAGAGGGAGGTGGGGAGGTTAAAGCCACGGAAGGGGATGCAGTGAAGGAGGTCGAGGTTGGAGCGATGCAGGTGGTGAGCCAAGCGGCGGTGTCGCTGGCCTTCAGATTCTGGAAAAGGTGAAGAAATGGATTCCTCTGTGAAGCTCACAGAAGGACCTGGTCCCGCTGACAACTTGATTCTAGCCCAGTGAAGCTGATTTAACTTCTGCCCTCAGAAACTGGAAGATAACAAATCTCCAATGCTCTCAGCCTCTAGCTTTGGAGCAATCCCCGTCCAGCAGCAGTAGGAGGATAACAGTAAGTAAAGGTAGCGTCATTGGACCCACCAGGTCCTCTAAGGCAGCCTGATTGGGTCTTCTTACCCAGGGAAAGCAAACGGAGCTGTCCCCTGACTGTTGGCCGAGCAGAACAGTGCTGGCCTGCTGTGCGTCACTAACTGAGGGAACTACAGGCAGGGGTTTCTTTGCATGATGCTTCAAACACCTTAGGGGGAAAAAAAAAAATCGCGTCACCATGGGGGGTCTGGACCTGGAAAAATGAGCTGCTGAGGTGAGACAGGCCCCCAAGCCCCTGACTGGGATACTTGGCAACCAGGCCACATGCTCACAGGGCCTGAGTGGGATATGTCTCATGGCGAGGCTCCACGCTGGACGGGCACCTATTAACCTCGCTGGCCGCACTGTGCCGGGCATCCCATACATACCACGAGAAATGACAACTTCTTCTCTAAGCTGCTTCCTGTGTGGGTTTTATTTTTACCAGCGATTTCACTCTTGATGTATTAGGTATGGTACATTATATCACTCCGTGCTTACAACAAACTTGGAGCAAATCTTAACTAATTTCACTTTACAGATGCAGAAATAGGCAGTCAGAAACTAAACCGGAATAAGGGTTGCCAGGTAAGTGGCAGGGCTGAGCCCAGAATACGGGTCTGCCTTCCTGAGCACCCCACTTTAATCTCTGCCTTGGAGCCACGTTGAAGGCACCATGGGATGGTCAGGCCCTTTTCCGCTCTGATTCTTAGTAAGTGCCATTTATTCCCTGAGTTCTAGCAATGGCTTCTAGCCCCATTCACACATAGGTGAGGAGGACAATGCGAAGGCTGGAGAGGGCTAAGGCCTCAGAATCAGAGAGAAAGAAAGGTCTTTTGGTCCTAGAGGTACCCTGGCCTCTGGACATTCGTTAGATGGAAAGCTATTGAAACTTACTGCAGTAGTTTTACACATTCTTGGTTTATTTCCCCTTTTTCCTTCAGTGGAAGGCAGAATTCCAAGTTGATCTGTGAGAGTCCTACCCCCTTGTGAGTTCTGTTCTTGTGGATTGAATGATTGTGTGCCTCAAGATTCATATGTTGAAGCTGTAATCTGCAATGTGATAGTGCCTGAAGGGGGGGCCTTTGGGATGTGAATCAAGATAGAGCCCTCAGGAATGGTATTAGTGCCCTTGAAAGAAGAGACTTGAGAGATGATCTTTCCCTCCACCAGGCGAGGATATGGCCGGAGGCATCCCTCTGCAAACCAGGGAGAAGGCCCTTCTCAGGAATCCAATTGGCTGCCATCTTAGTCTGACACTTTCCAGCCTCCAGAACTGAGTGAAATATATTTTTTTGTTGTTGTTGTTTAAATCATCTAGCCTATGGTATTTGTTATAGCAGCAAAACTAAGATACCTATATAGTATCCTTCCCTGAGAACAGGATGGAATTGGTTCTTATTCAGTGGGCTTTGTATTGGTCAAAAGGGCTACATTTTAAAAGAATCTGGAAGTGCCAGAGAGTCTGCAGAAAGGAGCATAGAGCAAGGACCAGAGAGTGCCCTCTAGGAGCTGAGAGCTGCTCTTGGCCAACAGCTGGCAGGACAGTAAGACCTCAATCATGCCAAGCCAAGAAAATGAGTTCAGCTGAGAACTTGAGGGGGCTTGGAAGTGGAGCTTGTCCTTGTTTTCTCCAGGAGAGGATGCAGAGAGGCAATATTAGTGCAGGCTTGTGAGACCTTGAACAGAGAGCCCAGTGCCCTGCGGGGCCTGACCCACGAATGCTTTGAAATAATACCTAAATGATGCTTTAAGCTGCTAAATTTGTGGTAATTTGTCACATAGGAGTAAAAAAAAAATGCATCTTTCTACAGTTTATTAAAAAGAAAAATCAGTCTCAGCTCTGCTACGTAGAAAAGAGGGATAAATTCTGCCTCTCTTTAGATGGTTTTTGAGGGTTAAAACCTTAAAGTACTTAGCAGTAAGTTGAGAAAAGCATTCATTATTTGCCCAGGATTTGTTTTACAAATTGATAGTGTGAATTATCATCTCTGATTAGCTCCTTTGAGGAAGAAATCTGAGGGAGTGCTTTGGGGGAGCCATGAAACCACTGGGAAACCATGATTGCATTTACAAAAGGGAATAGGAGCAGCTAATGCTGAGTGCTGTTGGAAGCTTCTAATGCAGAGGAGGGTCTGGGCTGCAGGGAGATGCCTGAGCAGGCCTGCACCTCTTCTAGTTGAAATAGGTTCCATTTTTCTTTGGAAAGTGGTCAGTCCCCCAAAGGTAAAGGCCTTTTCCAAAAGGCACCTGACAAGCCCTAGTGTATCTGCCTCACCCCAGGAACAGAGTTCTGCCCCTACTATTTTACCCTCCTCCGTGGGTCTAGGGCATACATTCATTCGACCAATCTACATCTTTTGTTCATCAAACTCTCATTGGACTATTACTATAAAGAAGGCTGTACCCAGCTCTCGAAGATCCAGAAGTAAGAAGTCCTTTTTCTAGCAGGAAGAGGATAGAGTTGAGGTAGGCGCTGGCAATTAAAATACAGGAGAATTTTTCAAAGACTGCACATGGGAATAGAAGAACTTAAGCAAGAACCAGAGGCAGTGAGACGCTCGCTAGAACGAGGTTCTTTCTTGTAACCCTGGGTCCCCAACTTCCCTCTGGGCAGAAAGGAGCAAATGGGGTTGTGGAAGACTTGTCTTAGGGGCAGCCCAAAGATAAGATGCACCTGTGGCCCAAATGAATAGAAGGCAGAGAAGGCCTTGGCTTCCTTCTTTGAGAACCTTCTTTGTTCCTGTAGTGCCTGGAGCACAGGCCCTGGACACATCAGGGAGCCTGTTTGTGTTGGAGGGTTACATCCCTTTGATATTTGGAGTGATTCTTTTACACTCAAACCAACAATCATTATATTCTTTCCTGGTGCACCCCCTTTATTCATTAGTTTCTTTTCCAATTTGCTTCAAAAAGACACAACATTTTTACCCACATCCAGGGCAGACACAAGTTAAAAAGTGGTGGCTTTTGTTCAGTTTTATATCAAGTAAGGATAACTTTGGTGATCCCCTCCCCCCAGTCCTCTTCCCATATTTAAATTCTTCATGTTTTTCTACTGAAATTCCTAACACATAAAGCCAACTCTCCTCATTTCTATCTCTAAAGCTCTGATGAGGACATACTCATCATCTCATGGTTTCCCCAATGGAATAATAAACTGCCTTGATGGGGAAATTTAGCTTCATGTATTAGGAGTCAAGTGTTCAAAGACAGAATAATGAAAAAGAGGTGAGGGATTTTTCGGAAAAGGTAGGACACATGTTGGTTTCCTAGCTGGGGTTGAATCCGCTCTCTCTGAGAGGGCTGGGAAGTAGCTACGATGAGGCAGAGCCATTGCGTCTGCAGTTCACGAAACGGCATTTGATTTGGAGGATATCGGACTTGGAGCCACTGCTCATTCTTTTTCTAATATTCATTATGTTCCTAATCATTGCATTCCAGATATCGAACACAAGCTTTTATCCCTCCTAACAAAATGTTTTCCACCCATTCGAACACTTCTAAATTGAAATTCAAAATTACTATTCATTGAAAATGGGTCCAGCACAAAGAAAGAAACACGAATGAAACAGCCTAAGCCTTCTCTGCATTTCCAAGCGCGTGTTCAATTCTTTAGGAAAGTCATTGTTACTGGCTTGGGGAAGATTTACTCAATTCCCAAGTGCCACCTCCAGAGGGCACAGCTGTCTCAAAAAAAGTGTCTTTTTTTTTTTTCTTTTTCTTTTTTTTCCCCCTAAAAGTAATTTTAGTTTTGCTGCACCTCTCACAACAGGAACTCTGTGGTCTGTGACTGTGATCCCAGGACCCAAGCTTGAAATATGTTTGTATAATTTTATGTTCACTTACATGTTACTGTCATTCCTTAGTTTTGGTGAGTACTGAATATATATACTTTTGGAATAATAACTCCAAACATAACCAAGCAGCATCCTTTACTTTTAAAAAATATTTTAGAATATATTCCCATGACTTTGTATTCCCAGGAAAGTGCATTAGAGGTTTCGGTCTCCTAAAAATGTGGAACGTTCTGCAACTTTCATATGCTATTATTTCAGATTTAGTGTTCAATGTATTCTTAGAGAGTATGGTATTTTGTTCAGAATAAGTGCCTTGGAAGCTCTTTACTCCTGAAGCTGCGCAAAACATCTGGGAGACTTATTTTTGCAACATCAGAATTTATGGTGACTCTTTATCTAAGAAATGCTTTCATTTATTTGTACAGGGAGGGAAGTTGACTGAAAGTTGCTCAGAAAAGAATGGCATTATTTTCTCCTAGAGCGTACATTAAATGATTTGCTCTTCCTTTCTCCTTTGTCTCAGCTATCTCTGCTTTGTTTACTGTGAATTGAATCCTGTAAGGCTAAAATTTAAGAAGACAGAAAAATAAGGATTTGGGCAAACAATTCACATATGTATCTTTCAAGCTTTCACTTGCTTACTTTTCTTATTACCTTTTTTTCTAGTTAACATTAAAGAAGTAGCAACCAGGTGTTAAAGGGACTGTTTACAAGTATTTAAAACTGTTTAAGGTCTATTTGTTAAAAGAAAAGGCTTTCTGGTTTTGGAATCTTTAAGTTGGCATGGGGAATTTTGAAAACGAATGCAGGATAGGTGTTGAAAATGTTTAATGTTCATGTTTGCATTTTATAAAACGGAAAAGAAATATATCAGCTACCCAGGTGAAGTCCTCTGTGTGAAACCATGACTAGGAATTGGTGTTAACTAAATATGTGGAAAAATCAGGAGAGGGCTTGAAGAAATATCCCTCAAGTCAAGTTAAGCCATGGTTGAGCCATTCTGGGTTAATGTGTATGGAACAGAAGTATAATTAGCAAATGCATGAATTTATCCCTCTTCTAATTTGATTTAAAAAACGAAGTATTAGCGTAATGATTTATTCTTTGGTCTTGTATGTTAGATGTGTCTCCCCAGTGAGACAGAAGATCTTTAATGGCAAAGAACCACATCTGAATTTTTTTTTCTTTATTTCATCATAGTAACTAGTCCTGTGTCAACCTAAAAAGAGCTTCCATAAATAGTTGTCGATGAGTTGTTGGTCTATGGAATTGTTGACTAGAAAATCTCAGACTCTTGAAATTTTAGGATATTCATAAAATCTAAAATATTTCTTTTCATTGTTACCTTACGAGGCTCATGGAATGCATTGCCTTAGTTGAAAGAATATGCAAGTGTTGTCTGACAGGTGATTTGCAAGAAATTCATCATAAGCATTTTGGATTTTTGGTGTTATTGTTCTTTTGAAATGGAGAATAAATCCGGATTTAGTGGGGGTGAAAAGGATTCAAATGAGAGTGAAGTTATATAGGCTTCTTGAAATGAAAGGATCTGGAAACCAAATGCTTCCATAGGATGGAGATGTCTATGATAAGAATATGTTCTCCTCTATATTCTTGCCTCCCTTCATGCATCATTGTAGATGGTCACTTACTCAAGTCAACTGTTCCATAGGAAGCCCTGCATCGCTGAACTTGCACACAAGATCCTTGAGACACAGCTATCTCTCTGCTCAGTGTCTGTGATGAAGTCTGCTTCATCAGGGATGTGTCTGTGGTGCCTCCCCGCTGTGCAGGAAGGTTTGACTAGGAGGCCTCTCATGTCATCTGCCAATGAAAATGCCATGAGATCCTGCATCCAGCGCCCATCACACTCATTTTATTAGAGTCAAAGATGGTCTTACAAGTGTCGTAACCTCTCAAGGCAATGTGAATGGAAGACCAATGAGCGGAAAGCCTGGCATCATTAGATTAAGGTTGTGTCATCTCAATTCAGGGTCACATTTCTTGGTCAGCTAAGGGACATGTGTTAATTACATGGGTAGTTCAGATTTTTTCTGCCTCTAGCTTGAGTCTAGTTTGCAGTGTTTATAACTCTAATCCAATTAGAGATGCATTCAAAGAGCTAATGCTCTTTGCAAAAATTTAGAAGTAAATGCCTCCGTAAAATCAATGGAACCTGGTAAACTGAATCAGAATCTCATTTTGGAAAGTCTGTATGTTCTTCTCTCAGATGTGCTTAAAAATCCAGCAGAACTTTCTGGAGGTTTGTGATTCAGATCCAGGACTCCTGTGTTCTCACTGTCTGGCTTAGCCAGGATGTGTCTTAAAGTTTTTCTTCTTCCCCCTACCACCATGGTCTCTAAAGATAACCCACTGATGGGAAAGGTCTAACAGTTTTGGCTTTTCCTTTCTTGTCGTCTAGGCATGGCCTGGTTGTCTATATATCCTTGTGGAGTAACACATCCTGTCAGCCTCTGATTCTGTGTTACACGTGGAGCACAATACATGATTGATATTCAATAAGTGTCCAAACAGTAGTCACAGTGTAGTCAACAATATCTCCTTCCCTTGGTTACTTATGACGGCTTTAGTCCAATGTAGTCCTGGGCTGACTCCAAGTGATGGGAACCTGAAAGCCAGGGTATAATATTGTGTTTACTATAAGTGGCCTCTGGGTGGCAGTAGAGGACACTTCCTCCAAGCAGGAAGGCCACACTTTGGCAGGCAGAAAAGATAAGGGCATATACTATCCCTAAGTCACATTGTGCCTTTTCAAAGTCTGATTACATGTGCCATGATGTGGAAGGGTCCTACAATTTATCTCAGTCTCAGAAAGTGCTTTGGGTCTGGGTGCACGTCCCAGCGTTTGTTAATTCCTGAGGTGACACTTTTAAGTCCCTATGTTTGATGTTCTGCAGTGCCAGAAAGAACGGTTTTTGGCTCTTTGATCCCATTTAAAAAAAAAAAAATCCAATTGTTTTCTGTTTTGCAACTCACTCCAGTGGCTTTTGTTCCCTGGTCGTTTTAGCAGATATTTTCTTCCCGGTGTCCCCATTGCCATGGGAGAGGCCCTTTAGGACATTGTCACGATACAAATTAATAAGCTGGTAGCATTGGAAATAGAATGAAGTGATTCTTAGGGCAAGACATTGCTACGGTTTTCAAGCCAGACAACTATTTTGCATGGTCCAGAGTGTTCTTTTAATGTTATGCCTGTAGCATTTCTTATTTTTAAAACCAGCCTGCGCTGGTGAAGAAGCCCCAGGGGCAGAGGAATGATGTGATCCGGGCCCCCTTTATTTAGTCGGGCCTCCCCCGCTCCTAGTCCTCTTGGTGGCTTTCCACCTTTACAGTTCTCTGATAATGTGACTCGGAGAATTAAAAACAACCTGAAAAAGCAAAACAAAAGCAAGGAAGAAGGGCAGCAACAATAACAACGAATGGAACACTCCAGACTGTTCACAGAACGGCAACAAAGACAAAGAACTTTTTTCTTCCTTGTCTGAGCTGCGGCCCCTTTCAGACCTGCCGGCTCTCAGCTTCCTCAAAGCTTTCGGCATCTTATCAATGAATGGCTATTTCATCTTCTCTTTGTTATTAATAAATAAGATAATGTGACTGTTACTAATTTGCTATTGGGAAAGTAGAGGCTTTGAAGTGGCACTCTTAGAGATTTTAGAGGAATTGCGATTTTAAGACTTTTTTCTTTTTTTTTCACCCATTAAATCTGATTTTTCTCCCTGCCAAAGTGTTTTGCCTATTTACTGCTGTTTCTTTCTAAAAGATAATTGAAAGTTGTTCTACAAATATAGCTTAAAAAAAAACATGTAAACCTGTTTTTCAGTGAACAACAGCCACCCTGAAATGAAAGCCAGCTGAACTCGGACCAGAACAGATTCACAAAGTGACACTGGCGTCCTGGGGAGAGAAGGGAGAAACGCTCACATACCACGTAATCAGTTTGGGCCATTTCAGTGCTAAATGACAGGATCAAGAAGAAAAATTTTGAAATTGATTTTTAAGACTGTCTGAAAAAGGCGGTTGAAATGAATATTAAGTGATTTCTTTGGGGCTGTCAGAAATAATAATGGAAGAAGAGACAGGCCCGGTCTTGCTGCTGATGGTAGGATCAGGGAATTTAGTGGCGGCACAGATTGAAGATGAATTTCTGTGCTCCAATTTTTAAGAAATGTTAATGATGAGAAGGAAAAGGAGGCATAAGAGGAGGGTGTTAGGGGCTGAAATGAGCTGGAGGGGGAGAGGGACAGAGATGGCATCGTGTGGCAGAGGGTTTGGAAAGAGGGACCTTGGTGTGCAGGTGCAGCGCTCTGGACACTATAGGCATAAAAGGACAGCCCCTTCCCTGGGAGGGTGTGCCGCATGAGTGCCTATGGGTGAACATGTCTGGACATGTCCACGCTCCTCCACCCCTCCCCACGCACAACCATATACTTTTATCAGTTGGCTGGTTGGAGTGGGGCTCCAGGCTGGCTGTTGAACAGGCCCATATGGCATGAGGATTGGATGCATGTCTTTGGTCTCATTAGCACCATGTTGGAACCAACAGTTAGCTGACTAATTAATACGGAGATGCATTGGGTGTTCTCTGGGATTTGGAATCAGTTTCCCTTAAATTAGCCATGTCAATTACAAGTCTGTAGACACCAAGAGTTGGAAAAAAGATTTGGCTGGATTTAAAAACAGATAGGGAAACAGGAGGAATTTGAATAAAAATAGAAAAGAATCAGGATTGTGCATTTCCAGCACACCAATTCCTATCATCATAGCTTTGTGAAGGACTAATGTAACACATGGGTGGATCACTTGTTCCACATTCTGTTTACAAAAATTTCTTAAGTTCCTTTTTTTTTTTTTTTTGCTGTGTTTTAATATTCTTCTCTAAATGCATGGACTGGAAAAATTCAAGGACTTAATCTTCCTTGGCTTTCTTCTTACCATTGTTGGAATGCACAGTGAGCATTGATTCCTCTATCTTTTGGAAACAATAACCCAGCTTCCTTTGGGGGAACTTGCCTATCTTTGCCTTGTCTTAGGGGACTGGATATCAAGTTACCTGGCCTTTCTAAGCCATGAGGTGGCAGTTTTGTGACTCAGTCTAAGCCAGTGCTTCTCAACAGGGAGTGAGTTTGCCTACTTGGGGACATCTGGCAGTGTCTGGAGACATTCTGTCTTGACTAGTAAGGATGCTGCAGACATCTAATATGTGGAGGCCAGGGGTGCTGCCAAACATCCCACAGTGCACAGGACAGCATCCCCCACACTCCCACACCCATTGTCTGGTCCAAAATATCAATCAGCAGTGCCAAAGTCAAGAAACCCAGATCTAAGCCAACAACACTTTCTCTTCTGAGACTGAAAGTTCAGTGATGTGATCTAAACAATAAAAGGTGATTAGAACTCATTCTAGTAGCAATGCCTACATATACCTATCATATTGTTCCTATTAATTAGACCTCTCCAAACCTTTCTTGGTTCCCACCATTTTCTGTGCCAGGATCTTGAGCCTTTTTAAAAAATGTATTCTGTGAGCTCTACAATACCCTCTTGATGAAGTCTTTTGCTGCTTCAGTTAGCCAGAGTAATTTTCTGTTGCTTGCAAGTTTGACATGGACTGTCAAACAGTACCTTACAGATAGGCAGTGCCTTATCAAATCTTTATATGCTAATTAAGTGGCTAGCGGGTAGTAGAGGGTCAAGTAAGAGCAAGAAGAACCCATAGGAAGAGAAGTCTGCACATCTGAAGCTCCTTGTCCCGACCCCCATGGACCCTAGCCAAGCTACCACTGCAAAGGAGAATCAAGACACCAACAGAATGTCTGAGTTCTCATCCAAATCAGGGAGGTGAAACGTTTTCTAGGATGATAGGTCGTCAGTGGCCGCAGATCAAGGATCAAATGAAAACCCTGAAATGTAGGATTAAAAAAAAAAAAAAAAGCTTACTTGTTTATAGTGTACTGGGCAGCCCCCAAGGCAGAATACTGGGGATTGAGCCCAAGAACATTTTGCCTCTGAGTTACACCTCCAGCTGTTTAAAAAATTTTTTTTCTTTTTAGCTTGAATCAGGGTCTAAGTTGCTGAGGCTGTCGTAAAACCTGTGCTCTTCCTGTCTCAGTCTCCTAAATGTGCCACTACTCCTGGTTGAACTCTCAGCACTTAAACCATGCCTGCTTTGGGAATGTTATGCACAGATATCTAAGCCAGGGACTACAGGTATATGAAATAAATAATCATCCTTTTTATTTCAGGCTTAACTTTAATATAATGAAAATATAGATCTTAAGGTAAATAAGTTTTCCTTTAAAGGTTTTTAAACTCAGAGCTGACACCAAACTCGGTGCTGTATTCCATTAAATATTAGAAACTTTACTCAAACTAAAATGATCCGGTGAACAGTTGTTTGATAACCGCAGCTGGAATAGGTACCTTGGGTGGTTGCTTGAGTCTGTTTAGGCATTGGAGACCTTGGGGGCTGCCTCATAAAAAGGCCTGTTTTGTTGGAAGCTTCTCTTTCTCTAAGTGCATGGGTTGGAATATGTTAAACTGTTCTTCAGTGAACAAAACCATAAAAATATTTGAGCATACAAATAGAAGATTCGTGTCTGAGACCTCATGAGGTTCATTGTGCTTCCAGGATAGGATTTCTTTCTTTTTTTTTAAGATGCCAGTAAAATGCCATGATATTTTATTTTTGTCTCTGGTAAATTGCTCTGGAAACTTAAACAAATTAAACATCCTGTTTTGTGTTTCTGAGATCCACTGGGGGAAACTTGGTCTCTTTAGTTTGATATTTCAAGTGGGAAGGAGTGGCAGCAAATAAGATATTGTTTTTAATTACCTCTTCGAAACAGTTATGCATGCAGTGGGTGAGGGGCAGCTGGGCCAGTCAGTACCACCTGGGATAGAAAGCAGTTGTATATCTAAAGCAGAAAAAAACAAACAAACACAGAAGTGAAGCTTTGGAGGTGTGAGGGAGTGAGTGTGTGTTCTTATGCTATAAGAAATCTGTTCTGATGCTTTTTATAGTTTAGGAATCAATATCTATTAAAGTAAATTAGTAACTATCTCCCATTAAATCCATTGTTGAAGCCATTTTGGAACAAATTGAAAATCTTAATAATTGTAATTAATGACCATCATGAAATGAAGGCAAAGTGCTAGAAACTAGCAACTAAAACTTAGGGCTTACCTTTGGAATTTAATGTGCCCCTATATTTCTTGAGTTCTCAGTTACTGCACAGTTTCCTTTATTTTCAATGTTGGTGAAGTGGACCCCCCCCCCAATGCACACTGTTTTGTTTATTTATTTATTGGAGTGTCTATATTGCTTCCCTTGAATACCTTTCTGCTTAGAAGAATGGAACAGTCTAGAAGGGCACGGTTGGCCTTGTTCCCCTGGGTCTGAATGGTAGGTGGCTAATTTTAGTGTTTTCTGCCTTCAAGGGGTCTTCATGATAAAAGAAACTGTCTAGCTTGATTATTTTTCATGAAAACACCCCTCCCATCCCCGCCAGCTTGAACTCTCAGTCGAAATATTGCATTTAAAGGCCAAACAGAACCCCAATGAATGGATGATTGCCGTACCTTTCAAATGTCACTTAAAAAAAAGTCCGTGAAGCGAAGGCTCAAGTCCTTTGGGAAGAGGCAGAGATGAACTGTCACCCTCCTCCCCCTCCTCCCCTGCTTCGCCACGGGCTCTCCCTCCCTCCCTCGCTGGCTGGCTGGCTCTGATCTTGCTCATTTCCTCTTTCCCTTCTGTCCTCCCCCCTTCTCCCCCCACACACCTGAGCAATATGAAATTCTGGTTTGGGTGTATGCCCTGGAGGCTGAACTATGCAAGTAGTGTCATCCGCCGAGGTGTTTCCTTTCAGAATGTCATTGTTTAACTTCAGGGTCCTGTTATTCTTGTGTGAATGAAATGTCAGAAATGAACTTCACCGTGTAATTTCCCTGGCATTGACAGGCCTTTGCCATCTGTCATTGGATCATGGTTTTACCTTTGGTTCCCTGCCATGTTTAGGGTTTCGACCTATCCCTTTGAGTCCTGGTAATTTTACCTCTCAATATAGCCTCCAGTGGAGGGCTGGGCTGCTGGGGGTGACTCTTGTAACTTTAGGGAGTGGAGTGATTTCTTTCACAGGGTTTGCTTATTATTATTATTTTTGAGACATCAAGTGTCACAAATCTTGTCACTCGAACAGTGCTGGTTTGTGATTAATCCTGTGTGTATCCATCTTCGTCCTCAGTGTTTGCTGACAGGAAGGGGCGGCTTTCCACCAAAGTCTGAACCTGGCTTTTTGAAATGTAGGACTAAGTTCTGTTTGCTGAAAGAAGCAGTTCAGGGGAGAAGAATTGGTGTGGGAAGAGGGGAAAAAATTGTAGTGGTTTTTGTAGAGAATCCAGGTTTAATTGGAAAGACAGCAAACTAAAGTTTTTCATTCCCTACCTAGTGAAGATTTTGAAAAATCCTACTGGTCTGAAGTTGGAAGTCGGATTTTCTAAAGTACAAGCAGATTGTCTTTGAACTGAATTTTAAAGCTCAGCTGTCAGAGTTGACAAGTTCCTGAATTCAATTTTAAAACTAAAACTTAGAAAACTGGGGAAGACATTGTGTCTCCTCAGTAGCTTATCAAAAGAAAAGGGTTGGCAGGTTCCTACTGCTGTCCAGCCGGCCAGGAAGAGGCAGGCAGATGTGCCCGCAGGTCCCCTCAGCTCCCTCTCCTCCATGAGGCGTTGTGGAGATGGGATGATGATAGAGAGGGATCCTGCAGCTCAAGCTTGCTGAGACCACAGGACCGTGACAGGTAGCCCAGCTCTTCACTCCCCAAACAGGGAGAGCTTTAAGCACCAGCAATCCTTGCTCAAGATCAAGGATCTTTGTGGTTGACAGAAGAAGAATCAAGATGCATAGACATTAGCATTCTAGTTGCTTTATAAGAACAGCATTAAACTGTATAGAATCCTGGGCATAGTCACCATCAGCCTGATTATTTTTTGAGGGGGTAAAAATTAGCTTACTTATGGCTCCTAGGTTCTCAAACTCTTCCTTATACATGTATACAGTGATTGGTTATCCTAAAAGAAAGAAGAAGAAAAAAGACATGGTTCTACTAAGTTCTATCTTAATATTAATCTGAGCAAATATTAAATATTTACAAGGTGCCATATGTTGCACATTGAAATCTCAGAACAACCCAGTTAAGTCGGTAACATCGCCACCATTGTGCAGACTAGAAATGCAGGGCTTAGAGAGTTTATTCAGGATTTCCTGACTAGGAAGCAGAAAGGGTTGGGATTTAGAACAAGCTTTCCCTGAGTCTAACTTTGTCCTCTTAATATTATTTTGTAAAACCTCCTCCAAAGTAATGACAATGATGAGCTCAGTGGTAGGATTTCTTCCTACGGATTTTTTTTTTCAAAAGTAAATAAATATCATGACCTTTTGAATACTCTTTGGGTTGTGTGATGCTATTAAGTCTTAAATTTTCACAGCCTTTTATTTTGCATCCATTTGGACTTTGAAAATCCAGGTTTATTAGCGGCTGTATTTCATTTTTATTCCTGTTACTGTTATCAAGGCTTATTAAATTGAAATCTTATTACCTGGAACTCTCAATTAGCCAGATTTCTACCCCCCCCCCCCATACTCTGCTTTTAGAAGGAAGAAGAAAACCACAGGAAAATAAGCTTGCATCAGAATTTCTTTTAAAGGTTAACTATGGCCTGTGGTCTATGCCATTTAGTTAGATGTTAAAATATATCTTTTTGTGATTTTTTAAATGGTGAATCAATTTTAAAGCACACTAAAAATCTTAAGGTTGTATTTGTAAGGGTAAACTCATGGCTGACAAAGAGTCCCTACATCTCAGTACCTCATAACGATAAAAGTTGACTTTTCATCCACCTTACAATGCATTGGGGGTCAGACATGCTCACTTGGGCACCTGGGCCTTTCTGTCCAGTGGCTCTGGTATTCCTCTTGGATCTCATCATTTTCCACTGAGTCTGTGGAACCTGATGGACAAACAAAAGAAGAAAGTCAATTTGAAAGATTCTCTAGGGAGGTGTTGGGAACAGAGTTGAAAGTACACAGCTCTTCTGACTACACCACAGTGGACAAGGCCCAGTCACATGCCCCACTGACCTGCAAGAGAGGGTGGGAAATTCTGTGCCCAGGAAGCAAAGGAAACAGGGGTTGGGGATACTTAGCTCTGACTCTGTTATAGTAGGACTACAGTTCTTCGCAAAATTTTTATGGTCCTTCTAATATTATGAGCCATCAAGGAAACATCCAGTTTTCATCTAAAATTGATTAGTGGTTTCCAAGACCAGGGAAAGTAAAAAAAACCAAAACCTTCTCTGAAACCTCACTTAGACCCAAACAAAACAAGATAGGGGTGCAGATGAAGTATGGCAGGAGAGAGGAATCAGAATTTCTCAGAAGCACTCCCTAAGATGCATATACCAGCCCAGCACCAGTGTTGCAAGGATATGAATTAATTTATTTCAGGAAGATTTCTTTCTTTATCTTTCTTCTTTCCTCTCCTTTCTTTGTGAAAACAATGCGGAGGAAAAAGACTGCTTTAGTTACTTAGTAAAGTAACCAAAATCTCCCTTCATATCAAGCATTCTGATTAATTGAGATTGAAAAACTCTGTGGTTCACTGTTTTGAAAGTCCACAGTTTTTCCTTAGCTAAAATGGCCTCATTTCCCGGGGAAATGACTCAGAGAGGAGTAAAACTATCTTAATATTACAGATACTATCTATATTTTATTATAATTATTACAAAAGTTCTTCATGTCTTAGTTTTACCTGTAGACCTCCAATCAAACATGATTATAAATTCCATCCACCTAAGCTCCCTCAGTAGAGGGGAAAGAATTGTGGCAGCAACCCTGGTTCTTGGAGTAATCCTTGGGTTTAGAAAATGAAATTCTCTGTTTTCTGTATTTGGTCTTTTTAAGTATTTTGGTATTGTCAGTTCAGTTTGTTTTTAATCCACATGCTCCTTGCATGAAATACTTCTGCTCCATGTAGATTTTGAATAGCAGGTTGCTCTGCAGAGGATAAAGGTAACCTCTTGTAACCAATGACAGCTGTCATCGAGAAATTGGTCTTATCAGTTTTGTGGGACCATCCCATGGTTCCCATCCCAAGCCACAGTGGGAGTGCACAGGGTGATATTTCAGGCCTACTCATTTATGTTGCTGTCAGGCTGAATTTATGAAAGGTAGCAGAAATTTATCACCCTCTCTGTTATTCCAAAAGCCATAATTTCCTAGTCTCTGGGTTGTTTGTGAATATTTCTGATAAAAATGTATAGTTCTGAACCTCCATAACAAAATTTGTTTAAGGTCTTAAATTACCAACTACTGTGACCTAAGCATAGGATGAAAAACCAGAGGCTTCACATCCATACCGAGGGCCACACTGCAAACCCTTCTGCATGGGACTTCAATCCTTATGCCCATCATTCTTCTGTGTTCCACCTGGCCTACCTAGTAATGGCCACCTTCCTTAGTCTTGCATTTGAGTATCCTTGTAAGTTGACCTGTACTTTGAAACTTCCTGGGGGCTTTTTTAGCATTTATCATGTAGCCCCTACCAAATTTCTACCTGAGCTGATGAGTTGATTTATCCTCTGCCATCACAACTCGAGTTTCCAGCCCTTCATTAGTTATCTTCTATTTCCAAACTCCATTGCTTTCTAGGTGAAATCTGATCCATTAAGATTCAGTTGGAAATGACACAACCCTGAAATGCTCTCTTCAACTTTACTAGGGGAATTGTTGCCCATCCAGGCCACTTACATGCTACCTTTCAATAGGGGTAGGCATGTTAAGATTTTTAGTCCCACTATAAGCTTCTAGAGACCAATGATCAGATTTTATTCCCTTGTTTCCCTATTGTGCTCTAGCCATAGGAAACATTCATCAAACTACCTTCATAATAAATAGTGCTCAGCTGAAGATTAGGATGTAAATTGAAAATCCAAACAGATTGTTAATTTAGAGCATGATTTTCCAAAATGGGATGGTGATACAAACTCTTTAGAAAAAAGTTTTGGGGGGTTTAGATTTACATTGATTCTATTATTGCAGGGCTTTTTCAGATCCTTTAATATGCTGATAGCATGTAATATGCCAATGTGAAGGTCTTTGAGAGAAGGCAGTAAATATCATGTTTCATATTTTCTTGACCATAGAAATAATTCTCTTTCTTGAGGAAGCATACTGATAAACCAGCATTTTAAACTCATTTTGGAAAATGCTGGTATGGAGTAATAGTCTACCTTTATATAGTGCTTTCACAATTAAAATCATCCTCATTTCTCTCTGAATATTGTTGGATGTTGATTAGGTTTTCTAGTCTGCACAACTTTCTAGACAGAACTTTTGTGGGAGTTGTATGTATGCATAATTGTAAACTGACAAAATTAATCAAGTACACTCTTGGCTTTAGCTAAGAGAAATGTATAGTTAAAGAAAATTTCTGGTGATTTCAATGAAACTCATAGTGAAGATATATTAGCAAGAGTCATTCCCTTATCAGACATCTTTGAAGAATATGTGAAGGCCTTTGCTTTTAGTAGCAATTTCCCTGAAGGTCACTCACCAATCAGGCTATTTATGTAAATCTTCATTAATGTAAGCTTTATTTAATGATTTAATGAAAGTGAAGTCAACAATTAGGTTTCTTTCCCCCTACTATTGATTTATCCGTTCCACATCTTCTTTCTCTGGATATACAAAGTAAAAAAAGGCCATTGTATGTTTAGATTTCTCTCTTTTAAATGAGGACTATTCTCATCAGCAATCATTGTCAGGATTATAATTGCATATACAGTAGACAAGATAGGATTTCAGAGCAAATGGCAGCAAAGAATCTTTTAAACTGAAGCGAAACCTATGATTTTTATGAACTTTGGGGTGCCTAATTAAGTGATTAGGAACAAGCAGGAATTTCCAAATGTCAAGTGCATAATTATGAAATAAACAAGAGCTGGTCTTTCCAATAAACTTCTGTGCTATGCCATAACGCCTCTCAATGGGCCCCAGACGAAATATTCTGGTGAAGAGCATGAACTTAGGATGGATTTTTACAGCTGATAGAAAAAAATATTGTCTTCTGGAACATAAATACTAAGGACATAGGATAGAAGTTAGTTTGGATCTGGTAAATCTGTAAATGAGCATTAATTTTTATCTCTCAATCATGAAAAGAAATGACATTTTCTTTTGATATTTTTACTTTTCTCTCTTCAGCCTCTTACTGCTGAACTTTACCATCAATGTTTTATAATTCTAAAATAGTTACTTTTTAAGCTTAAAAGTAAATTATACTTGGCAAGAGGGATTAGTAGGTTGAAAGACAGGTCAGACGTATTAATATTTAGTTGAGCCTAACACCTTCTCCTATGTTAGGGCTGCTAATAAAATGTGTACAGCCATCCAAACCAGAACATATGGGTAAACGTAGTGAGGATGAGGGATTTTTCTTTTTGTAGTACTGGGGATTGAACTTATGGGCATTCTACCTCTAAGCTAAACCCCAGCCCTTTTTTTTATTTTTTATTTTGAAACTGGGTCTCACTAGGTTGTTGAGGACCTTGTTAAGTTACCAAGGCAAGCCTAGAACCTGTGATCCTCCCAAGTACTGGGTTTACAAGCATGCACCATCATGCCCGGCAGGATTTATTTTAAGTTCAAACCCCTTTCTACCTTTTACTGCTAGTAATTCTGTCTATAGCCAGTGTTTTACAAATTCCTATAGGTTCTGAACCAATCAAACATTAGGGTCTGTTATATTCTATGAAGGGTGCCGCGCGCGCGCGCGCACACACACACACACACACACACACACACACACACACCACACCACACACACAAGTTCTTATTTCTACCCTTGAGTAGTTGGGAATATTTTCAAAGCAAGGTACATAGAGCATATGTTTAAAATTTTTGCTATTTAATGAGTAATACATAAATACATAAAAGCATCCTAATGTATCTACCTTTTTCTCAGGTAGATAACTAGAGAGATAGGTAGGCAGATAGACAGGTCTACTTCATTTCTTTTAAATATCTTTGTATCAACATACTTTTAATGTCTACATCTCTCCATTGATGGGCATTTGCTGTGTGTGGCATCTTGGCTGCATTAAATAGAGACACCTAAATAACAGTGATTCAAACAAGATAGTAGTTCATTACTCCCTCAGGAAAAGACAGCCCAGAGGCAGGTTGGCAGCATGGGGGTGCCACAGCAGTGCCGTAACTCTGGCAGCTACCCAGGCTCTTTTCAGCTCTCGTCCCTGTCTTGTCCTTATTCTCATGGTCCACTATGGTTGCTAGTTACAAGTCATATCTGCCTTCCGGGCAGTGGGGTTGAGGATGTGCAAGGAAAGCTATGCTGCTAAGGATGCATCCCAATGTGGTCCACACAATTTTGCTTGCACTTCATTCCATTGTCCAAAATTTAGATCCATGGCTATTATTAGCTGCAAGGGAAGATAGGACCAAGTGTTTTCGTTTGTTGTTCTTTCACTTGGGCAGAAATGGACTCAGCTAAAGATCAGAATGTTTATAATAGGTTAAAAAAAAAGTAGAGAAGATTTTCAGAGGCACTTGGCCATCCCCTTGCCAGAGATGGCTGCCGATTGTTTTGATATTGCAGGCCATGCAATAATGAATATTCCTGAATGTGGATAACCATGCTGGCTCATGCAGGTTAGTGAGAAGTGTCATCTGAGTGACAGGGATAAAAGTCCTTGCGGAGGGGCTTTGAGCAGGGTAATGTCATGGGGGTGAGTTGGCTGAAGGAGCCACTGCAGTGAAGGCAAATTTTAGCCTGGTCATGATGCATGGGTAAACTGCAGTGGAAGGATGGTTGGTGGTACCAGCCAGGAGAAAGATGTGTATTAATACATTCATCCAGTCGTTTCAACAGCTATTGACTGAGCACTTTGTATGTGCCAGACGCTGGTCATACAAAGATGAGACTGACATAGCCCTGCACGCACTGGAACCCACAACAAACAGCTTATGGCTCTTTGATAAGCAAAGCTGCATGCCTTTGGGATAGGTGGTAAGGGTAGCTGGAGCTGGGTAAAAAGGATGGGGATGGACTAAAAGGAAGTTAAAAAGATTTCACCTGAGTTTGTAGTCAGTGGGGAACCACGGAAAGCTTTGATCAGATGACAGAGCTGACTTGAGTGCTGTTTAAGGAAACAGATTTGACATGTGCAGGTTAACAGGAGGAGGCCACTGAAGACTTGAAGCCCCAAAGGGTTGTCACTGTGCTCCCCCTGAGGCTGTGGGGGTCCTGATGAGAGAGTTGACCCAGAGCTCAGTGGAGCAGAGGCTTAGGACATGCTTTATGGAGGGAGGTTATCCTGGGTTTGGAGCCTAGCTCAGTCCCTAAGTGGTGAGTTGGGCACGGACCCTGTCTTACTTGGACTGGACTGCCATAACAAAATACCACCATCTGGGTGGCTTCGACACCAGAACCTTATTTCCTCCCAGTTTTAGAGACTGGGAAGTTCAAGACCACAGTGCTCTCTATTTTGATTCCTGGCAAGAGCCTCTTCCTGACCTGTAAACAGTCATCTTTCTTCTGTGTTCTCACACAATAGAAAGAGAACGAGCTCTAGGGTCTCTTACACAACTTATCAGGACACTAAACCTACTGGGTTAGGGCTGCACCTTGATGACTTCATTTAACCTTTATTGCTTTTTCACAGGCCTATCTACAAATATAGTCATATCAGGAGATAGGATTTCAACATATAAATTTGGGGGGAACACAAATAGTCAGTCTGTATAGGCATCTGAAGCACAGTAGTTATTTGCAGAATGAGAAATTCCACTGACCCCTTCAGAGTTGCCATGAGGATTAAGTGAGGTGCAATTTGTAACCTGAAAGCCAGGTGACAGAGAAAGACCAGGCATTTCAGTGGAAAAATTTTCAGACTGAAGAAACAGATACAGGAGATGAAGGAGAGGGAGGGCATTGAGGTAGCGCCTAGGATTGGAGCCAGGGTGATGGGGTGAAGGATGTCAATAAACAGAAACAGGAGAGCCTGGGAAGAAGCCAGTGCTGGGGAGAGATTGATGTGTCTGATTGTAGGTGTGATGCATTGGTGAGATGACTGCATATTCAAGTGGAAATTTCCACCAGACAGTTGGGGTTTATTTACAAGAGAGGATGTATGACTGCTAACGACAGCACCTGGGGGACATGAAATTGGTAGAGGCTGAAATTTAAGAGGAAAGAAACAGAATTCAAATGAACCTGCACAGATCCAATAAACCAGAGGATCTTGCCTATGCAATAGGAACTTAGTTTGAGAAAGTTTTCTGGTTGAACAAATGAATAGATAGAGGCAAATGTTGACCCAAGAGCTGAACTCCCCGGATCATTTCTTCAGTTTTTCATTTGACTTTGCATCTTGCAAACACAAGAAGACAGTTCAGGGTCCAAAGCCCAATAAACGTACAAAATGAAATGTCTATGTCAAGCATTTGGGTTATGGATTTTCTGGGAAAAGAAGAGTGGCATTCTCAGTAGCCAGGCAAAGTGGTTGAGAAATTTCTGAGCTAGGATCTTGTCTCTAAACACTGCAGAGTTCCAGACAATCTGAAAGGCCCTTAGCACTTCAGAATCCAATTAAAAGGGAATTATTTTCCCATTCCACAGCTAAGGAAATGTATCAACAAAGAGGCTGAATGACTGTTTTAAAACCTGACAGATGTAACACTGCAGACAGGGGACGAGGGCTTAGAAGACCCCCCTTTCTGAGATGCCAAGTTATTTTCTTCTTAGTGTGATCTGTCAGTTCTCCCAGCTCTGAGTCAGTTGAAATCAACCTTTGGCAGACTCATGCCAGTAAATAAAAAATAGCCCACCTTTATCCAGTTGCAGGCAGTGGAAGAGTGCAAGTACTTAGAATTTATCACACTCACGGTTAGCTTTTCTTTTTCTGTCTTGGACTATCCACACAATCCTCATCCTCCTTCAAGTAAAGGTAAAATACTATATTCTTCACTTTGGTGTGCATCCACTAACTTTATTATGTTGCATTAGTTCTTACTAGCAGGCCTGATGTCTTTTAGTCAACAAATGCATCAAACTTAATGCATCAAACTTATCTTTTGACTCCATTTTGGAATTCTGCCGGTTGTCGCTACTTCATCGAGATCTGTGCCCCTTGACTTCTTCCACACCTCCCTCACTTGGTTGCCATGACACTTTGATGACTTTTTTTTTTTTTTTTGGTTTTCTTTAGGGGACCTCCTACTGCCTACCAGTTAAATTCCAGCAGTCCTTTCATCTTAAGCAAAGCACTTTTCTCATTCTGTACACTCTCGCCTGGTTGCTCTAATCCATTCTCATTATATCAATTATCATCAATATACCAATGGCTCCTGGATCTTATCTCTGGCCCAGATTTTTGTCCCAAGCTTCAGACTTATATACTCAGCTACCTACAAGTATCTCAAGATCAAAGTGTCTGAAATGAAGAGTCTCTTTCCTCCTCAAGTTCTGAAAAGCTTTCTCCTTTCTAGCACTCTCTTTATGAAATTTGAAATCTGAGAACCAGTGTTAATCCTCTCCTCTATCAGGACCTTTGGCCCCTACCCAGTAGTCAGTCATCAGCAGCTATTGCCAACAATACTTAGATTTCTCAAGTCTGGATTTGTGAGGAAGCTGATGAATATAATATGATTTATTAGAAGGGAAAGAAACAAAAATTAAAATCCAGGAATGTCCAGTATATATATTGTATGGTTAAACCATGAGCACTCCCACTTCATTTTCAAGGTGGACTATCTCAAAATGATCTTTACATTTTAATGTGTTTCATTTTTTGGTTAAAAAGTAGCATATATTAAGAATTAAAAAATAAACTGAAATACAAAACATTTTTTTTTGTATCAGGCTGTGCATCCCTCCTCCAAATACTAGATAAATTCAGGAAGGTGAAATGTCTTGCCCAAGGTTGCAGAGTTTTTTTTTTTTTCTGCACTAGACTTATGGGTCTTTTTTTCCCCCTGTATTTTCTCTCTTCTAACACACGGCTTCCCTTTATACTCTATGGCACCCTGCATGTAGTAGTGTATTGGTAAACACTTAGATTTTATTTGCTGGCATTCTCTAGAAGCATTGCAGGTGTGTTTTATTCAATCCTTTAGAAACTCTTCATGCTGATTATGAAGGTGGGCTTGGACATGGCCAGATAAACTGAACTGAACACTTACCATCATCACATCCCTTCTCCATGCTAGGCACCATCCAGCAGTTATAGCATTGCATTCCTAAAAGTCCCAAAATATTAACACAGGAATCTAGGTAGTTAGGGTCAACCAATTTAAATTTGTAAAATAATTGAAACCCTTCAGGAATTGTTTCAGCCTTCTTTCTTTTGTTTCTGGGTACATTGTTATGAACAAATGATGCTCCAAGAAGTTCATTATCTAAATATTGCCCACCATGGATCTCTATATTGTCAAGTGGGCAGTTCATTGTTTTAATAGCACCTATTTTTCCTGGATGAAATTTATAACTTCCTGTGAGAAAGTGAGCTGGAGGGATGCTTCCTATCTATCCTGGATTTCCCCGTGAATCCAGTACTATTCTGGGTTCAGTTTTGCTTCTTTGTGAGAGTTTGTCAGACTGGAATATTTTCCACTTATAGATGGAACAACTCAGACACTAAGAAAGGAAATGTATATGTATAAGGCAGAAAGTCAATAATGGACTTTGTGCTGGACTTCCCAAACTTGAATACCAAAATAACATATTTTCCTAATGCCTACCCCACAGTGTTTCCTCAACAGTGTTTCCTTTATGTTAATTTTTTGAAAGTTTAACAAAAATGATGTTCCTGAATTGATAGAGTCTCTGAGACTCAATAACAGCGAGCCAGATGGAAGGAGCAGCAGGGAACTTATCTTGTCAGGAGGAGAGAAGTAATTGTGAAGGAGTGGAGAAAAGGTAGGAGGGATGATAAAATGATAATGAGGGGATAGAGACTGTGCTACTGTAATCATTTTAACAAGACATTTCTCTTGGACTTTGATATTTAGCTAATTGATCATAGATATCATTGGCTGATTTAGTTTCAACATGTCCTAGGTATTTTTAAAAGATAATGAATGATGTGGTTCCTTTTGTAGAGAAGTTTAAAATGTCACCAGAGAGCTAAATACTTCTAGAGAAAATTGCAAGTTGTACTTTGATCACATTATTGGTCTGGAATTGTCTGATATCGGGTCTAGGAGAGGGCCACTTCTAATCCATTGCCTGGGTGCCACCTTGGTAGAGTGCTTTCAGCTTTCTTTTCATCTTCTTAGTGATTAGTCACCAAGGGCTATATCTTATTTGTTCTTTTATCCTCGGCCCTCTGTCCCACTCCAGGCACATAAAAGATCCTTGATAATTGTTGGGTTGTAGCTTCTCTCTGTACCGTGGTTCCTGTAGCTCTTCCTTCCAACTCAACCACTTGGCAAATTCAAATCCCTTCTGACATCATACCAGCTTATTTTAGTCTCTTCCAATTTTTCACCCTGCCAAACCAGTCTTTGCAAAATCTCACTTTTATCAAAGTATTTCTTTTCTCAAGGATGGATGGGTTTTCCCTGTTGCCTGTGATGTCAAATCTGTACTTTTCTTCCTGGCCTTGAAGGCCCTCCTCTTGTCTCCATCAATATTTATCATTATCCTCAAAACAAACCCTGGAATCCAGGAAGTTCAATCTCCTTGTTTCCTGCCTATGAGTAAATTAAAACAAACCTGAGCATGTGGGCTGCTATTGTACTTGCTACGAGTGGCATTTACTTTTCTTTATCAAGGAGCCTCCATATTTTCCAATATACCTTCTCTCATTCATTTAGTCAATCAATCAGCACACATTTATAAACTACCATGGAAAAAAGATCAGAAAATGTTATTTTGCTCTTAAGGGTCTCACCCAAATCCAGCACACTCAGCCTTGTGCAAAAGACAATGTTTTGCACATTTCTATTAAATTGAATAATGGTTACGGCTCCTCCACTGGGTGATTTTAAGCCTCACTTTTCTCTGCCTTGTTTTTTACCTATAAAATGGAAATAACAATAGTACTATACCTGTTATCTATCCATATGTATGTAAAGTGCCTAGTACCTAGTTTATTGTAAGCATTCATTATACTTGGCTATTCTTGTTAGACTCTATAACATATAACACACAGTACAAATATATATTGTCTCTCAATGTCTTATAATAGCTTCCTATGTTTAGCTTGCTTTCTCAATGGGCTAGAAGCTTTGGATGCACTGGGACCTTGATCTTACTCTGTGGAGCCATCAGAGTGCTTTACGCAAGGCTCAGAATTGGATCTCAGAAGGTTCTCATTGACCCAATGTGAGTTCACATGAGAACTTTCATATCTATTACCATGGTCGGCATGAAAAGAACCCTGGGAAACCGATTGGGTTGGTCTTAAGAGGTTGACCAAATGGTGCACAGAGGGAAGAACAGGGGGTTATGAAGAAGAGAAAAAGTCTTTTATGGATATCCAAGTTCACATTAAAAAGAGTGTTTGAGAAGAAATGAATCCCGAAATTGGGGATAAATAGGAATATAGGGCATTTATTGGGTTGCTACTATGGGCCAGATTCTGGCCTTGCTGGATTCACAAACATCTTCTCATTTAATCTTCACAGCAGTCCTGGGAGGTGGATATTGTGATCTATAGATTATATACTTAATATTCACACTTGAAGTTTATCTGGCTGAGCTCATACTGGTAGTTGTAATTGGCAAGTTTTTCTGCTCTAGTATAATATGTGTGCTATTTATGCTGTGTGACAGTGTGTAAGAGAGTCTGGCAAAACTTGTATTGTTTAACTGGGATTAAGGGGGCCCATGAAGGCCCTATAACGTGTTGGCAGTCACCACACAGTTTTGTGTTTCTGATTAGTCCACACTTTGCCTTTTTGCGAAGGCCTTAACATCATAGAACAGGGGATAAGGAAATGGGTTTGGTTTTGGAGCATATGAAAGACAGCTATATTTTATTTTCCAGGCTTCCCTTATATAGTTCAAGGATCTAAAGCATGATTTGAGAGACATTGTGGCTAAGATTTGAGAGATGTGAACAGACACTCCTCCTCCTCCCTTGTCAAGCATATCATGCTAGGTCATCTGGAATTTTGACATTACTTGCTTCTTTGGTAAAGATATTAGAGACCCTTTTAAAACATAGGCAGGTATATGTAGGAAGGGGGACTGCATGAAGCAATTACTAGCTATCAGTGTTTTGTATCAGTGAGCCAATCTATCATTCAAGAACCTGGATGGAATGAAAAGGACAGAGGATTTCTTTCTTTCTTCTTTTATTATTTTTTGCAAAGAAAGGAGAAAAAAAAGGGCACTAGAGTAGGTCCCTTTGCCTGTGTTACCAGAGAGAAGAGGTGGCTGCCACACACAAAAAAGTGGGACTGTAACTGAGGATGGGAAAGTGGCAAATATAATCTTTAAATACTTTACATCCTTTAACCGAGCATGGGCCCTGAGGATATAGCAGGCACCATCAGTGGGCTTCCTTGCTTATTGATGTAGATTTCTGGGTGTCACATGACTTTGTTGCAGGACTGTTTCTCATAGGATCAGTTTTCATGAATGCTGCACTATTCTGCATTTGTATTAGGGTGAGAACTTCTCCTTTAGTCTGGAAAAGCCTGTTGTGTGTGTCCTCTGTATATGAGGCTCATTAACTGGAACAGTAAAGGGATTCTAGAATTTCTCTCCTGTAGGTCAGAAGGTCCTTCTGGGCCCAAGAGCTGATTACGGAGGGGAGGAAGATGAGAACAGTGAGTACATTATGATATTCTCTCAGTGATACCTGTTCTTCTCCTACATTAGAAACTCAGTCTCCATCACACTTTGGGGTTAAGATAACAATTAAACTGGCTATACCATCATTAAATCAAATGAGGCAACTTTGATTTCCAATTTCTCAAAACCTGGGTAGGAGTGGAGGGAGAAAAGAACATAAAAGAAATCCGTAGAACCTACCAGCTGCAAGTCTGTTCACCTGGGGCATGATAACATGCACAATTATCTTCCTTGATTACACAGATTATGGGCAGAAGTGCAGGGAATAAAATAAACATGTTATGTCCTACATACCTTACAGCCAATTATTTGAGAATCTGACCTCATTAAGACTTGGAGCTGAATAAAACTGAATTATTTTATAAAAATCCTCTGCAACTGAATTGAACACTATGTAAATCTTGCTCTTCCTTTCTTCTAGAGATGAGGGTGGAATGAGTAATACTGTTACTTTCAAATCTTAGGCATCATTTTAGATGTGCATTTTATATGTAGATTTCAGGAGTTTCTATTAAATTATGCCACATAGGCTCTAGAGAGGATGGAGATAGCCCTGTTGAATTGGATGAAAGTCATAGGTCAGAGCGCCAGGTTATTTCAAAAAATGAAATAGATTAAAAATTGATGGCAGGAGATTATTATTAAAGAATTAGTCATTATTAGAAAAACACTTTTTAGTATGGATGTATTTACTGTAAATTTAATTTATTTCTCCTAATATTTAACTCATATAGTAATGGGGAAGTTCTTTATTTATGCAAATGAATCTATGCATAAAACAATCTCATTGCTTCATGAGAATAAATGAGACCCAGTACAGTTTCTTTGGAAATTCCCAAAGAGGGAAGACTGATTCACCTTTGGAGCAGAATTAGAAGAAAACTGGCACAGAGTAAAGTACAGGTCATCCTTACCAAGAGAAGGGTCAATAGAAAAAGAAATCCTTTGTTATCACTGATTCTTTTAAATTTTCAAGTCATAGGATCATTCTGTAATTGTCAGAAGCAGTTTGAAATCTCTCTTAAAGATTGATACATTTACTTTTCATGCTATCAATCAAAATTTTTGTTTATATTTACAATGATTAATACTTAACTATTACTAGAAGATCTTTGAAGGCGTAGATATATGGCTTTCTCAGGTGAAACTATTAGATTGTGGAGTAGTGTGTGTGTGTGTGTGTGTGTGTGTGTGTGTGTGTGTGTGTGTACAAATTAGAAGCCAGGATTCTGCCCAAAAACAGTTCACTTGGATCACAATCCAGGCTCCTTTTTGCATCAGGAAAGAAAAAGAAAGAAAAAAAAAAGAAAAAAAAAAAAAAGAAAGAAAACTCTATAAACAGTCGAGTAGAATTTTCTTTGGGGATAGAAATGCTTCCTATCTACAAAGTCCAATACTGTGGTACCCAGTAGTTACTAGAGCCAAGGAGTACTTGGAATATGTCTATTTTAACTAAGGAGCAAAATTTTAAATTAAAATTAACTTAAATGTTAAGTCACATTTGGCTACTAGCAATCATATTAGACAGTACAGCTCTAGATTCAGAGTTTTATTACCAGCTAGCTTTATGAACCTAGATCTGTTACTTTCCCTTTTTGTGCTCTAGTTTAGTAGACTTTCATTAAGTCCAAAATTCTTAACACAAATTTTAAAGAATCCTACAATCCAGAGTTTTCAGCCTTATCATTCATTATTCTTTTCTACATTCCCTAACTCCACACAAAATTGACTGCTTTTTGGAAATGGTTCATGTTGTTAATCTGTATTAATAAAGGCTCTTAATTGTAAGTTAACAGCAATCCAATTCAAATTTATTTAAAATAAAAGGAAAGTTTTGTTTCCAGGCATGACTGGATCCATTTTATTCTATCTTTTTTTTTTTTTTTCTGATTTCCTTTGTGTGGTCCTTATACCTGGGTAGATTCTTCCATGAAAAGATAAAATGTAGGTATCAGGAGTTGCACACATATCCCCCAGCTTAGCAACACTGATAAGAAAAAGAATAGCTATCAGATACCTTCTTGATAGCTTCTGCAGAGGTCTTAGAAATAATTCCCCCCCTTTTTTGGTCCTGAGTTCCTTGTCCACTTCTGAATCAAGAGAATGAGCTGGAGGTGGGATATATTGATTGGCCAAGCCTTGTTCCCATATCAATCCTATAAAATTACATGGACTGGGAAGAGTAAAAGTTGTTTCCACAAATGAAAGTTAAAATCAAATACAGACAAAACCAATAGATGGCAGATATACCTTCGTTACTTCCTCTGATCCTTCATTTTCAGAAGTCTACTGGTTAAAACAGATATGGTTAGCTGTCTATGTGGTTTGATTTGGGCTTCTCTTTTGTAGGAAAGAATTCAAAGAAGCAGCTGCTTCACACACACAAACACAAAAACTAAATTTATCAGGGCCTCTCCCTCCATCCTCTTTTTTTTTTTTTTTTGTGGTACTGGGGTTCCTGGAAGCCCTTCTACCTCCGGACTACACTCCCAGACCTATTTTTACATTTTTTTTTTTAAAAATTTGGAAACAGGGTCTCCTAAGCCAGTGCGCGCGGCTGGCTTCGAACCTGCGCGATCCTCCTGTCTCTGCCTCCCAATCGCGGGGATTACAAAGTGCGCCACCACGCCCAGCTCTCCATCCTCCTTTCACAGTGGGAAGTGAGTGGAAATCTGTCCCATGGATTCCCAGAGCCATTTTGGAAGTCCTGGTGTTGGGGAAGCTCCATTGGCCCAGATTCTTGAATGTTAGTGATAATGTGGAACAGAGTCCAACTAACCTCTTTTTTCCCCTCTTCCCCCATCTGATTGTTTTTTCACATGAATGACATTTAACTTCTATTATATGGTTTCTCCCAAGATGTCACATTTATTTGGTATAATACCTAGTTTTACCTTTATACAAAGGTTCTCTGTGAATTCCCATACCTTTATAATATTATTTTGTGTTCTGTTCCACGAAGCCCGCTTCTCAACTCCCATACTTATCCCCAAAATCCTATCTCTTCTTCCCTTAACTGTTAGCTCATGGGACATGCTTGCACTTGCCACATTGGGTTGTTATTATATTTAAGTGTGTGCTTATTTTGTCCATTGTATTTGATTTCTATAAAAAGTAAATCAGAACCCAGAGTAGTCAAGACATAAAAAGTAGTGGGGGGTAAATTCTGTTTTGTCTTAGTATTTTCTTTCTCCATATTCACCTACTTGCATCCACACTTCACCTTTATAATTAAGCCAATCTGTGGATTTCTTCACATTAAAGGATGGAAGATGCTATCTAACCTCCATATTTTGTCTACGTTGCCTGAGGCCCAGAGATACTAATTTCTTTGTTAGCATGTAAACTGGAAACTAGAACCCAGTGAAGATATGTATCTGACAATAGTAGCACAAAGAAGGTGGGAGGAAATCAAACTGTAAAGAAGCTAAGATGAAATATGTTTCTGAAATTAGGTCAATATTAACCTGAAGTTGATTAAACTTTATATTATAAACCCTCTATATTAAGTTAGAAGTTTATACTATAAGCCCTAGAACAACCCCTAAGAAAATAACTAAATTATGCCTAAAAATCTTACAGAGAATCATAATGGTATACTAAAAATATTTAACACAGAAGGAAGTGAAAGAATAGGAAAAAAAAAAAGAATGAAGGGTATTGAAAACAAATACATTCAACTATATTAACAGTTACGGCAAAGTTTAAAGATATGAAATCTGAAAGCAAATGCATTTATCACATTAAGTGGAAAAACAAATCCAACAATAGTACTAATTCCATTAAATGTGAATGGAGTAGACAATGAGAGGCAGACACGCTTAGATGGATACAATAACAAGAGCCCACCACATGATGTCTTGAGAGATAGACTTTAAATTCCAAGACTCAGAGGTTAAAAGCAGAAGGACGGAAAGTTATACCATGTAAACAGTAACCCTGAGAGAGCCAGGGGGCTATTTCCACATGGGCACTTAAGTGATTCTGGTGTTCAGTCAGAAAAGAGCTCTTTACCCACAAAGAGACTCCAGAGCATCAGGAAGTCTTCTGAGCTAACTCTGGAGAGAGAGGCTGATGTTAAGGGAGAAAGGTAAGTTCAAGGCCCTTCTACCTAAAGGAAAGGATGCCATGCATCAGCTTTAGGTGCTCAGGGAACTGCAGTTTAGGATGGTTGCAGGGTGAAACAAGAGGTGAAGAATGGTGGGAAGCACAGTAGGTGCAGACTTGATAGAAGCCTGAAGTTAATGACCTTATATGTCCTACATAAAACTCAGATTATTTTATGTTAGCATATTAGGTTCTGCATACGATCATTGTGGAAAATGAAGAGATGGGGGAGAAAAATAGATACACACCATATTGTACTAGAAGGATAAAGATGTAGGTAGGGAGAAGGGAAGAGGAGGCCAGTGGGTTTGTTGCTTTAGGCCCATGGGTCTCAGGTTTTGTATGTGTGATACTTCACTGGTTCACTAATGTTATATATTAATTATATATTAGTGAACCAGTGAATATAATATGTATAATATTATATGTAGCATACATATATATTAGTGAGCCAGTGAAGTCTTGAGTATGAAAACTTTGGGTCTTAACAATATGGATTCTTTCATGTACTTTATAGTACTGATTCCTAAAGTTTTGTATTTAAAATATAGCAAATATGGTCTCATATCCAAGATTGGTATCTCTGGGCTGTGCTTCAAAATTCTGCATTTTAGCAAATTCCCAAGGTGATACTGATGCAGAAATCTTTTGGATCTTGCTTTGAGAAGTGTATAGTTTCCAAAGTTTCATCCTTGGCTTTTTCTCTGTGTATAATATGATAGTCTCTTTATATATAAAGAAAAATCTTTTTTATAATCATGACTCTGTTCTGAAATTCAATGACCTAAAATTGTCAGGAGGAAAGGCATGCGAAAAGTAATTTAAATGTCAACAGATCAACACAATTTTCAGTGTGCTTAAATATTGGAAATGTTATCAAACAGAAATAAATGTTAGGCAACAAAATACAAATCAGTTACTTGAGGAGCTGCCAAAACTATTTTCAGAGGTAAGAGTCGGATGACGCTATTCAATGCCAAATTTAATTTCCTCAGCCTGTGAGAGGAAATCTCAATCTCATCAGCCCCCACGATGCTGTAGAAGGGACAGGGGCTTGGAAATCTGATTCAAATTTGAATCCCAGACCAATTTTTCACAAGTGTGCTTCCTTGCATAAGGGTGATAGTTGGCCTTTTTGAATTCTGTGTGTCTCATGTCTAATAGATGGGTAAGAATATCACCACTTGGGTGTAGAGGAGAGTAAATAAGAAAATGCACAGAACGTACTCGATAAAAGGATGTGCTTGATGGACACTGGCTCCCTTTTATACGAATCCATTAAGTGCCCATATATAAAACTAAACTCCTAGCCAGTAATGGAAAGGGCACATTCTAACAGCCTAGAGAATTTGTTAGTAGATGGTAAAATAACATTGGCAGTGTAGAGAAGCAGGTCCAGACATTCACACCTTTTATCTGTTTTCAGGGAAGCAATTCTTCCTCAGTAATCAAGAAGGAAGATAGCAGCCAGGCTCTTTAGGCCCATTTGGGGGTGATGGTGGCCAGGGACATTCCTGTCTGCATCAGAGAGTCTTTAATCCTGTGGGGTAACCCAGTTATCTTACCTTGAATCCTAACCTTGCCTAATCATAGGCCTGTAGCCCTCTTGTCCTCTATACTTCTGTCTCTTAAGACTCCGGGAAAATTCTATTGAGAAAGACTGTTAATTAACACGTTCAAGTACATAGGAGAATTGACAAAAGGTAATGAATTATGAGGCTGACATTTTAAACGTGGGCTTGGTAGACATTCTAATAAATTTTCTCCCGGTAATAATTTTTGGCTTATCCTATTTCCGAAAAGATTCAAGCTGTATAAGAAAACACAATAGAGCTGAAAAGGTAATTATTTAGGTGTTCACTCAGAGAATGAGGTTTAGATTGCATTTAAGTTTGGGGAGGAAAAGAGCTGATCACCCTATTAAAAGTAAAAGTCTCTATGCCTCTGAATAAATTCAAACTGGAAGACAAAAATCGAGCATTTTCTTTGCCAGACAAAGCAAACTAACATGGTTATGGTGCCAGGTAGCTCCAGAGGTGCAAGAAGAGGATGACTCATAAGATGAAATAGACTGACAGAGGATGCCATTAATTCACTTTGATTTCCACCAACATTGCAATTTTTTCTTTTGAAATTGATGTAAAATATAAATTTATGACTGATTTTTATATCGTGCAAATCTAAAAGTTCAATGATTTTATTGTAAAGAAAAAATCCATTGTTAACAGCCCATTTTAATAGCAAAAACAGACTATGCAATATTTTCTGATGTATAAGTCTGAAGGTTTAACCCAGAAATATAGCCCCCAAGTTGTTTTCTGTGAGAAACATTACAAAAATAAACAGGTTTATAGACCATGTTTTCTCTTTATAATTTATTAACTCCCTGGTTCTGAAAAATGGAGATGACTTTTGTCAATTTTAGAAAAATTCTTATAATTAAGACTATATAACAAATTATACCATGCTAGATAGACAATTAATGCTTTTAGGCAATTTTAATTTTGAAATTCTACTTTAAATGTGTTATCTCTTTAGTACATGATTACATGAGTGCATGCTCTTTTGGGGGGCAGGAATTTATTTGCATAAATATATCTGTGTTTTGGGTCAACAAAGATTTTTGTGATAAGAAATTCCTAAGTATATTTCAAATTTGATTTTGGTTGAAATGATAGTTTAGGAAATTTCAACTTAATATAAACTAGCATAAGCTTATAAGAAGACTGTATATAGATGTGGTATTTAAAATCCCTTAGTAAGGACAGATTGGCAAACATCTTACAAGAGAAAGCTGAACAAATCTGGCAGTTTATAATTAACTTATCAATAAAGATGTTCATAATCATCATTCTCTCTCTCTCTCTCTCTCTCTCTCTCTCTCTCTCTCTCTCTCTCTCTCTCTTTCTCTCTCATACTGGGGATTGAAACCAGGGGCATTCTACCTCCAAGTTATATTGTTACCCATTTTTATTTTAAGGTGATAATAATATTAATAATCTTGCTAAGTCACTGAGAGTCTAACTAGGCTGCTGAGGCTGGCCTTGAACCAGTGATCCTCCTGTCTCAGCATCTCATGTGCTGGGATTATAGGCATGAACCACTATACCTGGCTCAGATCAGACCTTTTCAAGACAACATAGCAATAGTCTTATCAGGAAAGAATAGGGCAAATTTGAGGGGTGGGGAACCACAAACTTTAGCAATGGAGAAAACAAGTATGTGTGTCATATGGCAACATCTTGAAAAATGAATGCAGCTATTTCACTTTGCTTTTACTTTTTTCCCCTTTCCTTTCCTTTCTTTTTTATTTTTTAGAGGTACTGAGTCCAGATACTTGCTTTAGATACATCGATACTATATCAACCTATACATTTTACATATATATATATATATATAATTTTGGTGGTACTGGGGTTCCTGGAAGCCCTTCTTCCTCCGGGCTACACTCCCAGACCTATTTTATATTTTTGAAACAGCGTCTCTTACGCCAGCACGGCTGGCTTCGAACCTGCTCGATCCTCCTGTCTCCGCCTCCCAAGCGCGGGGATTACAAGCGTGTGCCACCACTCCCGGCTACATTTCATATTTAAATAAAGGAAATGTCCATTTCATGCCAAGAAATTATGTATGGACTCCTCATCCTGCCTTCAGAAAGGAGAACATTCTATTTCCTTTCTAAGAAAAAAAGCAGCAGGAGTAGGAAGAGCTTTCATAGTCCTGTGCCTAAGAAGTTTGAAGTTGCCAACTTTGCCATTTTTTAGTGTTTTGCCCAAGTTAAGTATAATATAGATGAATCTGAAGATGCTGAATGATAAATATAGACACAGTTACAACAGAGCCGTTGGAGATTTTATAAAAAGTGCCAGTTGGAGTTTCAATAAGCCACCAGGTCGGAAGCAAGTCCCCACTGCTCCATTCTCCAAGGCAGGCAATTGTCTGCAGCCTCATGTGAACTCCAAAGACTGTGTGGAATGTGTTCTTTCTCTGTCTTCATAACTGAGACCTTAGCACAAAACCCAGGGAGAAAATTTTTTCTTTATATTCATAATTAAGACAAAAAAATTACACTGGCTTTTTCTTAGGTTAAAAAAACATACTTGCCAATTTTTAAAATAAAAGTAGTGTCATGGATATATAACTTTAAAATTAAGGAGGAAAATATATACTCATTCTTTTTCACCAAAATCATTTTATATACCATTTCCATGTGAAAATATCTTCTCTAGAGTAGGCAAATCACTTTAACTATTGCAAGGAAGGCTTTAAAATACTGAGTCTTTCTGTGGAATCTACACAAAAGTAATATAAACAGATCGATTACTTGTTTAAGAAAGGGGGAATCGGGGACCCCTTTTGAATTCCTTCCTTCCTCTCTTCCTTCCTTCTGCTAACCCCCATTTACTTAAAATTTAAATGAAAAATTATGCCATCATACGTATCAGAGAATTTGCCTATAAAACAGAGTTTTCTAGTTTCCGTTTAAGAGTTTTTGCGAAAGAATAACACTTAAATTAGGAAAATAAAGCTAAAGAACACAGATACTTTCTATACTCAAGGGCTGAGCAACTCCAAGCATTTTAAATATATTTTGATCATATTTATTAAGGATCAGAAGGCTTTTGAGAGCTAGTTTTAAAAAACCCTCTAAGATCTAAAATAACCACTGAAGACCTTTTCATTTTAAAAGAATAAACAGGATTATGAGAATAGGTATCTTTTTCCTTGAGGAGCTATAAATGCAAGTCATTAGTAAAGTTCATCCGCAAGTTGGAATTCATTTCTTATAAGGTCTGTTGGATAATTATTCTTTCTAAACCCGACAACAAAAACTGAACAGATGTTTAGGTAGATAGCAGGTTTGATGGATAAGATATAATGAATCTGTCCTTTTTATTGTTTTTAATAAAAAAGAAATGTCTGATGGTAAGATTTCTTCAAGGTTCTTAATAGGAATATGTTTCCTAGATTAAAGGAAAGAAAAAATGGTGGTATAGAACTTGATGTGATACCAGGATAATAAAAAATGTATCACTTAACAAGGTTTGCATTATTCAGAGTTATGCCCGTGCAAGTGTGTGCTCTAATCCCCAGCCAATACGTTGCCTGGTAACCAGTTACCTGCACACCTGCTCCGTAGCTATAAGAGACAGTGCATGTATGGTTATTGGCTGTATTTAGTACTGAAGGAAGAGATAAAAATCCAACAAATATTAATATTTTATATAACAATATATCTCTCATCTTCTTATTACACTCAATATTTAACCAGAGTTTTTTTTTTTCTTTTTAATCAGAAAAGTTACTGCTTCCCATCACACCACCACCTCCCCAGTAGCATGGGAAAGGACTTAAATTCTTTTCAGAGCATCTGTAATCAACTCTGTTTGCTGCAGACAACAGATGCTACCATTAGGAGGGATTTTGCACTTAGGTAAGAGGGAAGGCTGAATGGAGAATTTCGGTTTATAAAAGATTCCAACTGTGGAGGCAGAATCATTCTAGAATCGCTCTGACCTGAAGGGTCTGTCTACACAAAGGCTTGATGAACACAGCCCTAGAAATATCAGTCATCGTGATTAGGCTGTGGTGTCGTTGGATTGTTCCTGATTATTTCCCTCTCAAGTTACAGTAAAGAACAGTTCTACCATTGATTGTGTGGCATTGACCCTGTGGGAGAGCACTAAGAGGGGAGCTTCGGACCAACACATGGAGCTTATGTGGTCCCCCCCTCCCATTAAAAGGTTGATTGCACACTAGGCTGCTACAGAGGAAGTCCCCAGGGCCTCAAAGTCATTTCCTCTAACTATTGGTAGAATTACAATATATATTTTAAAATTTGGAAGTTACCTTTAGAGGTCATTTAGTTCATTGGTTCTTAGCCATGTCTATACATTATCATCATGGGAGAGGATTTTTTTTTTCCCATGGGGAAAATCCCTGTCTCCAGAAAGTTTTGATGCTCTAGGGTGAGATTTAGGCCATAAGAATAAAAAAAAATAGAATAAGGCCAGATATTCCATTCTAGCAGATGACCCTTCACTAAAGAGAAGCATCAGGAATGAAGGAGACACTTCCCTTTTCTATTAGTTATAATCTTTTTGCCCATGTACAGGCTGTAACCATTTGGTTCACTGAACTGGGGCTGTCCATGGAGGGGAGACAGGAGGTGAGGGATCAGAGTGACCCAGCTTCACTGCTTCTATTTCTTTTTTGGAGGTCATCTTGGAGCCACAGGTGTGCAGCAAAGATTTTGCTGAGAATGCTCTAAAATGGACCAAATGAATCTTTTAATGTAAAGGCACTCACTTCCCAAGGCCAACTATTCACTAGCTGTCTTCCATGTGAATGATAGCATGTGACCCATGTCTTGCTTTAGAGTTAAATGCTATGCTAGCATTATATTTCAGAACCCAAATTCCAACAAGTGAAGATGTGTCCAAATTGAATATCAATCCCCTATTAATTTTCTAGGGAGAAATTAAAATCTATAGACAATAAAATCTAGAAATCAAGTCCCAAACTGAATTTTCTGATACGATGACTGAGAAGGCCAAGGAAATTAGAATAATCCATCCTCCTTAGTTTGTTATTTGATCAGTCTTAGTGGGAGGTGCTCTTAATTCTAGATAGATATGGAGACTTTCTAAGAACTATAACCTAGGCAGAAGGTAGATAGAATTAGGAAATTCCCCTGTCTCTTGAAAGTTGTCTCAGTAGAATTTCAAGTCCCCATGAACATCTCTTGTAAAGAATCTAAGGAGTTAAAAAGGACATTTGAAAGCATTGGTTAGAAAATAAACTAATCTCAGCCTTTGGGCTATTGTTTCCTGTCCCTGGCAAAATTGCATTCCCAGAATATAGCACTTGAGTTGTTCCAGGTTACAGCACAAATACACTGGTAGGAGGGAAGCCCAAAAGAGAAAGTTTGACTATACCAGGAAACTAGTCTGAATTGCCTAAAACATACAACTCTGTGACCTTAAACATAATTGTAATGGGAGAAATATCTTAGCAAGAGGTTAGGCACTGGGAAATTGGCATACCCGGAGGAAAAAATAACACCTTCTCTCCTTCTTGACTACTTTTAAGGCATTAGTGACCTCTAACAATAAGAATTTCCAGTGGAAACAGCTACTATTGTTATATCATATATATTTATTCAATACATTTGAAGCCCACTTAGACCATTTATCTTTTTTATATTTCCTGTATATAAGGTGTTAATAATTTAGACCCTCATGGAGTCTGCTCTATATGAAGTTCAACTACTTTGCAATTAAAAGGAATAACTCTATTTTAGCCATTCCACCTTCTGTACCTCTCCTCCATCACCTGTCCCTTTCTTTTGTTGAGTTTGGGACCTTTAGTAGGAGTCTGTACATGTTTGTGAACAGAGCTATGACATGCCAAGATCAACCAAGAAGAAATCCACATATGTCCAGGGACAGCAGTTAAAAGCCAACTGCATAACTTTCAAAGCTGGCCATGTGGGTGCCCTAAGTGGCTCTACACTGCCACATGGCCTCAAACCATGGGCAGCACCCAAGACCTCTGACTTAGGTACCCTTAAGTGCCACCATTTCCCCTTCTTTCTCAATTTCCCTACTACTATCAAATTCACTAACAGATAAAATGCTATATTTGAAACAGGGTGGACGTAAACGAGTGGAAAGAGGCCGGAAGATTTATAGTAATTGATGTCCATTTATGTTTAAGAAAAACCTCAGGAGTTGACTAATCCTTGACTCCTTTTGCTCTTCCACACCTATCCTGCACCCAGCAGCCATCAGTATTTCCCAGTCTTCTCCATCTCCTAAATGTCTTATGTATCTGTCTCTTTTACTTTCTCTCCACTACTACTTCCCAATAGGGCATTTGTTTTCTCTTTTCCTAAAAAAATGCATTCCCTTAGTTACTAGGATGCTGACCTTTGTGTCATGCATTCCTTTTACCAACCCCCTATGGATATATAAAACTGAAAAATATGTCTTTCAGATCACCAGAGCTATCATTTTACTTTACATACCCAATAATATCACTCCCATGCTTAGTAGTCACCAGTGGCTTCCCACTGCCTGAAAGATACTTTCGCTGTTTCTATGTTTACTGTGCAAGATTCTTCATACTTTGAAAGATGGTTAAGCTCATGGACTCCAGAGAGAATGTTGGTTTGGAAGCTATTGACTAGCTGTCAGATTCTGAGCTAGTAACTTAACCTCTTTGAACCTCACTCTCCTCATCTGTGAAATTGGGATAACAATAGTACTCACTTCAAAAGGTAGTTGGAGGGATCAAATAAAAGTATCCATATGAAATACTAGTCTCTATGCCTGGTACCCAATAAGTGCTCAAAAACGAATCATTATTTTTTTATTTGGCCCTGCTTACTTATCTAGTTCCATGTCTCACCAATCCCCTCTACTGTAGGGCCTGTTGGCCTGTTCTTAGTGACTTGCTCTTCTCTGACCCTGGTGTATTGATTGATTGACTGATTGACCTGACTGATTTTTAGGTCTTTGTGTGTCTCATTCATTATGGTCCTTATGTTGGGACGCATGTGCTCATCATGACTGTCTGGGAAAGTCTTATTCATCCTTTTATACTTAGCTGAACTGCTTTGTCCTTGGTTCTCTTGGGCTACCACTTCCTACAGGCTATGACATTAGTAAAGCAAATACCTTTCTGCTCCGAAGTGTGTCTTCTTCTTGAGGCTTGGGACTGTGTCTTTTATCTTTATTTTCTAATGCCTAACACAGTCACAGTTGCATAGAAATTGCTCAGAAATATTTATTGAATGAATAACCATGCAAAGGAGAAGGCTCTTTCCAGGGAAAAGTTTCAGGCTTTTTAAGCTATGCAAACATGGTATTTTATGAAGGACCGGCCCTTCAGCCTATTGTCTGATGCAAGTCCATGGAAACTTTAAATGAAGAAAAGAACTTTGTAGTACAGATAATTACTATTTTCCATTCACACTACTTTTTAAAGTCTAAATTCAGAACTAATAAGAGAATTTCTTTTACCTGTACTAATAGATTGTGGGTGTAGGAGAAAGGGGAGGATAATTCACATCTAACCTTTTAGTCACATTTTTGTTGAAATAACTTTTCTGAAACTAATGATACTGTTGATGAAATCTCTTTTAAATAAATTGCAGTGCTGCCTTAAGTAAGTTAGTTAGTCTCAAGTCAAACAATTCTTAGATACTGATCATTCAATTTTTTTTTTACATTTTAAAAGGTCAGTTGGTTTATTTTCATGTATTTAGCAACAGTTTACAAAGCAATCTTTCAGAGCTGTCATTGTATTAATTGTTGTGGCTTTAGTAATTGTGAATTTTATATTTCCTTGGGAAGCAATTAATACATTTAGGTAACTCTCCTGGGTTTCATAAATGCCTCCAATTAAAATGTATTGATTTGGCTGTGGTTTCTCCTTGTTGTTCATTTACAAAGACCAACAAGCAATTGGTGTGACTTTGTCTAACCTGAATGAAAGCAAAAATAGGACAACTGGAGAGATCTCTTTTTCCCTTAGAAGTTAATTAGTTCCATAGGCATTATTAGCCTGTAAGCACCCAGAGGGCAAGGATAATGTCTTATTCATCGTTATACCTTACCCAGGGTCTAGCTGAGTCCAAGCATATAAAGGACAGGGAATGATGTCCCCAGCAGGAAATCTGCCTACAGGGAGGATCTTTGCCACTCACCAGTGTAGAGCCCCAGGAGAATCAGCACAGGGCTTGGGGTAGGAGCTTAGTAAGCTTGGGAAACCAGAAAAGTGCAACCTCTCAGCGGCATGGGACTGAGTGGGAATGGCAGCAGAGCCCAGGATCCCTTCCCAGGAAGCCTGAGCACAAGGAGAAGAGTCCTCAGGTGACTTCCAGATGTGGTGTAATTTCTTGAACACATCTGAGACTGGATAGGCATTTGCAGACATTGGAGGAAGGCTCTGCAGATGCTGGGGATAGGAGTGCTGGTGACGAGCATTTGTGATATGTATTCACTCTGGTATGTGCATAGTGTTTTTTTTTAGCTGTCTTTGTGTGTATGTGACTACTTATTAAAAATTGGTCCACTATTGGCACGTATGTATTATCTTAGTACTTAGGAGGCTGAGCTAGGAGGATCGCAGGTTCATGGCCAGCCTCAGCAACTTAGTGAGACTCTCAGTAACTTAATGAGACTTTGTTTCAAAATAAAAAATAAAAAGGACTAGGGGTGTAGCTCAGAGGTAGAATGCCTCTGGGCTTAACCTCCAGTACTAAGATGAAATAAAATGGTCAGGGAAAGCCTCAATGAGAAGATCCTGTTTGAACAAAGAGGGAGGTGATTGAATGAGCCACGAGGAGCCATGAGGGAGAGCCTTCCAGACTGAGAGAACTGGAAATGCAAAGGCCCTGGGGTGGAGGCATGTCTGTTTGTTGGAGGACCCACAGGAGGCTGTGCGGCTCAGCAATGAGGTGGGATCAGATGGGTACAGGGGAAGCGTGCAGATCATATAGAGCTTTGTAGACTATTGTAGGGCTTTCCATTTGAGGTAGAAACTGTTAGAAGGTGCTGAGTGCTGCTATCTCTCTGATATTTTAAGAGAATTATCCTGGTTGATGGGTGCCACACAGAGGCAAACTCTGTGGGCAGCAAGGAGGGGTTGTACTAACCTAGGCACAGGACTCCAGTTGATTGGAGCCAGGGATGGCAGTGAGGGTGGAGAGGTGGTAGGGTAATGAAGGTCACACTGTTGGCCTCAGATGAGTTCACTTCAATTATCAAACGATTTGGGGGATTTAAAAAAAATTGTAGGTACCTTGCCGCGGACTCTGGATACAGACACTAACCGAGTTAGTTCCTACCCTGGGGCGCTCGATCTTATAGGAAAGACAGCTATAAAAAAGCCATTAAGAATGTTATAATGTATTGTGACAAGCACATCAGTAGAAATATGTTCAAGGTGCAGATGCAGACCCAGGAAAGGTACGGCAGGCAGGAAGAAAGCTTCTTCCAGGAGCTGTATTTTGAACACACACACACACACACACACACACACACACACACACACACACAATCAAACAAGTCTTACAAGGCTTCCCTCTTGGAGGGGGAGAGCAGGAAGTTCTGTGGAACCGAGGAAACTCTGAGTTGCTCATTTCTGTTTTATTCTTGGTGATAGCGCGGATTTTAAGTGTATCAACAGGAATTCCCAACTTCCCACCCTGCAGAGCAAACAACCAGGTAGTAAGACCCTAAAAGATAACCTTGCACTGTGTGTTAGGGTCGTGAGGGGGCTGGACTGCAGGGCAGACTAGAGAGTTGGAGAACCAGGTGCTTCTTAGCCACAGGAAGGAATTGGAGCTACCGAGGAATCCACCGGGAGCTTTTCCCAGGGGAGGGAAGGCAGCCTTCATACTTTGAAAAGAAAATGGAAGGGACTCAAAAGGAGTAAGTGTGAGAAAGAGATAGAGATTTGGGGGCTCCTTAGCTACAGGATACGCTGGCATCTTGTGGCAGAAGGGGGCTTTTGCAAGCTTATGTGAAGGTGTCAGCAGGCCCAGAGGTCTCGGGACAAAGGCCAAGTTGCTCTGTGGCCCGCCCTGCTGCTTCATAGAAGATGAGGCGTGCAGTGCTTATGGAAGGACCCTGAGCTCAGGCTGATGGGTCAAGCCTCAGCCTTGTGCTCACCTGGGCTGGTTTCTTACCTGTGTGCTTGGGCTTCTCCACCTTCAGAATGAGGCTGGTAGGAAGAGCACAGGGATCAGGAAATAGAACTTTCTCTCTCTCCCTTCTAAGTTTTTCTCTCTCTTCTAAGGGGCCCCTGTTAAAAAGGACAGATTAACAAGAGAAAAATGAGTTTATTAACATGTGCATTGTATGTGCAACACATGGTTGTACTCAGAAATGAGTGAATCAGAGGTGGTTTGGAATTCCAGCTTATGCAGTGTCTTCAACATAGAACCATTGTTTTTAGTGAAGCGATAAGACAAAGGAAAAGGAATTTGAGCTGCTAGGAGTATAAAATTGTGGACAGGCAAATGTATGAGAAACAAATGGAAGTTAAAGGCTCGTGAGTGAAATTCATCATGTAGCTTCTTTTCATGTCATCCCCAGGTTGAGAAGCCATCTCCATCTGGGGATTAGCTTTTGTCCTCCTTCTCTTCGTCCTCGTCCTCGTTCTTGTCCTTGTCCTCGTCCTCGTCCTCCTCCTCCTCGCCATCCTCCTCCTCCTCCTCTTCTCCTCCTCGTCCTCGTCCTCCCCCCCTCCTCCTCTTCCTCCTCCTTCTCCTCGCCATCCTCCTCCTCCTCCTCTCCTCCTCGTCCTCATTGTCGTCGTCTCCTCCTTTTCTTTTTCTTTTTCTTTTTTTTTTTTTTCAGTACTGGTGGTACTGGAGATGGAACCCAGGGACATTGTACCTCCAAGCTACACCTCTCCAGACCTGTTTTTTAGTCTTTTGGTTTTTTTTGAAACAGTCTCACTGAGTTGTGATTCCACAAACCACAATCCTCCGGTCTCAGCCTCCCAAATGCTGGGATTACAAACGTGCTCCACCCGGCACATGCCCGGCTGTTCTTCTTGATATGCCCTGCTTTTGGGTGCATGTGCAGTGGCAGAGAGTTTTCTTTTCCTTATATCTGTTTCTGCTCAACTGTCCTCTCAAAATAACCCATCTGTTAAAGTGGCTATCTTTGGGGGAAATGTATTCTTCTACCCTTCAAGTACTTACCTATGATGGATACATAAACTAGTAGATGCAGATTGCTTGGAACAGTGTCTGGAACATAGTAAGTGCTAGTTAAGGATATGCCATTATTATTGCTACCTTCTGTGCCCATGGAACAGTCAGTACAAAGATGACCTGGGGGCTGAGGATGATGCCTTTTCCTGAAGATTCTCACAGAACTTGGTGCAGGGGCCCGGGTTCTACTCCTGGGACCAGGCTTCTTAGCAATCCTGGCAAAGAAAGACTGGGGTAGTTTTAATTTGAACTAGAAAAATAAAGAAATGTGATATCGCTCAAGTGTATAGTGATGTAAATTCTTCTTGGTTATGTTCTTGGTTTATGTGAGCCTGGGGAACTATAAGCAGCTCTAAATGGCTGAAATATAAATTGAGGGGGGGGATTGGTGGCAAGTAATGGTGAAAAGGTGAGTAGAGGTCAAATCAGGATTGTCCCACAGTGCCCTTCTAATGACCTTGGCTCTTACTCTGTAGATGCTGGGGAGTCAGAGAAAGAATTTTAAGCAGAGGTGGCACAATCTGATCTAGATCTTTAATAACTTTGTTGGCAGCAGGAGTGTAGATGTAGCACTGTCAGGACTGGAGAGAAGAAGCAATTAGCTAAAAGGCTGTAGAAATACTTCTGAAAGGAAGATTAGGGCCAAGATTGTATATGGACAGCAGAGAGATTAGGGCCAAGATTGTATATGGACAGCAGAGACAAGGAAAAGACAGTGGATTTGGGACTAGACAGAAGAGCCAGGCAGGTGGCATGCACCTATAATCCTAGTCCTTAGGAGGATGAGACAGAATTGTAGGCTTGAGGACAGCCTCAGCAACATAACGAGAACAACCTGGAGAGACTCTATTTCAAAACAAAAGAACAAAAGGGTGAGGGGTGTATCTTGAAGGTAGAACACCCTTGGCTTGGAAATGACAATGGCTTCAGTTTGACTACTTTTAAGCTTGAGGTGCTTGTGTCCAGATGGGGGTGGCAAATCTGAGCCAAGGTAGAGGTTTGGGAGTGGGGTAAGGATGGAGATGGTTGGGGAGGAATTACGATCACTAAAGGCAAGGCCTCAGAGTAAGAAAAGGCCAAGGTCAAAACCCTAGAAACACCTGGGGCTTGGGTGAGGACCACTGGGAAGAAAGTTCAGGCTCATATAACAACAATGGGAGGAGAATTTCCAAGAAGGAACCAGGCAAAGAGTTTCTAGGATGCCCAAGAACAAATTGAGAAATTTCAAGAATTGAGGACTTCTGTCGGTTCATTTTCACGGGACTTTCATCTTCCAGCAAGTCAAGGAAACACAGGAAGCATGGTCACAGAGAAGGTAAGAGCAGAGGACACTCAGAAGATGCCTGGGTGCAAAGGAAAGATGAGGAGGGTGGCTAGAGAGGCCACGTATGGCCTCAGAAGAACCTCTTCCAGCCCTCAAGTTTGTAAGACCTTATTAAACAGGTCATGGGAAGATATCAGCAGAGAACATTTGAGGGCTCATCTATTCTATACTTAGAAGGCAGGAAGTTGTCCTGTGCTTTTAGAATTCTCTCTAAAGCAAGTCTTGGATAGTTATCCATAAAGTGATTGAAAACTTCACATCAGTGACAACACGACTGAGGTGTCAAGTGAAGAATCCCTATAGGTAACGGACATTTTCATCTTGTTCCCTTTGAAGTTTGACCCTTGTGTTTTATGTACTATGCGCTATTTAATACCAAGTGGTTTTCTAGCACCTTTCTCTGATTGCACAGCTGCATGCACTTTGTCTTACAAACTTTTCTGGAAACATTTGTTTAAATTCCATCTTAAAATATACATTTTACCCCATGGCACAACTCAGAGATCTAAAACCATCAGTCCAGTGCTGAATGGTGACAGAATCCATTTTTTATGATTCGAGAAAGCACACACATGAGAAAAAGGAGCTGAGCTTTTATTTTGTAGAAATGGTTGGAGTGCTGTGGGAGGTATATTTGGGATAATTGTAAATATAGTTTCTTTGCATGGATAAATCTTAGATGGTTAGCTAGGAATATTTTGAAACAATATGATTACAGGGAGAATGCCTCATTGGACTCAGTGGTTTCTTTTATTAACTGTAACACCTGCCGCTTCACAGCCCACGCTGTTGACTCTGTTCTTGACTCCAGCAACAAAGTGGAGGGGGCCCCACAACAAGTGTCAGGCTAATTTAAGCCTCTAAATAATCAAATAACAATCAAATGCTATGGCAGCCTCAATCATCTGAATATGTTACATAAACACAATTTTCTTTTTGTTGGAATGAAATGTATTTGAGCTGTACTGTTTATTTAACAAATATTAATGAAATGGCCTTTATGTGCCAGGCACAGTGGGTGTTAGGCTTTGGGATTATGGTGGCAATTCAAATGGTCAAGGTCCCTGCCACAGTGTTATTAATGGTTTTATGTGAAATGCTAATGCTAAAATAATTATACATAAAGAATGAAAGGGGGAAAACACAGAGAAGTAGAGTGATATTCAATAGTCAGGAGTGTGGACCTACGTAAAGAGACTCAGTTTATTTCTTTACTTTCATGTGATGGAGGTGAGAACATGGACCTGCTGGTGAGTCTGGGGGAGGTCCTGGGCATACCTGGCTTGACCCCATCCCCTTCCTGATGTGGATCTGAACTATATCTCAGCCAGATCTTCAGCCATGACTTCAAACTACTAAAAAGTGGCACACTTCCCTTTGCCTCCCAAACTAACTTTCAGTGATTGGTGTCAGGTATAAAAGATGGATTGCTTCAGATAATGGCCCTCATAATGGTGATATCCAGGAAAAGAGAAGAAGCTAGAGAGGTGTTACCTCTTGGGTTTTATTTATTTATTTATTTTTAACTAAGGGCCCCCGAGGATCATGGCTACTATGCGGTCTCAGTTGGGCTCTGGGTTTTTGACTACGGTAAGCACTGGTCACGAGCACACTTCCAGGACTCAGATGGTGACTATTTTCATGAAGAGGCGTTAGGCTTTATTTCAAAAGAAGAGAAAGAAAGAACTCATAATATATAGAGAATATGCCATATTCTTGTTTTGCAGTAGAAAAACAAGTCATTGATTTTTTTTTTTCAGACTTGAAAGCCAAGAAGGCAACTTAAGAGACTTGCATCTAGAACACTCTATTCCTAGGAAACAGGTTTTCTTAGGAAGTCAGGAAGGCCCTAGAATGGTCTGAAAGGCATACTTTAGTCTTTCTAGCAAAATAACACAGTGGGGGGATGAAGTCAAGAAAGACTAATTAACTAGAGGAAAAGAGAGCTTTCTTAAATGAAAAGCTGAGATATTCATGGACAGAGGAAATATGCGGGACAGCAATACTATATATAAGGCGAGGAATAGGCAGATATAGGGTTAAAACAAATTTCATTTCAATCTACCTATTCCTCAAGAAAGTGCTAAAAAAGCAAGACGTTCATTCAGTTACCATTCATCGAACATTTTAGTACTTCCTACGCATTAGGTGCTGATCTTGGGTAACAGAAATGTATGGTGAACAGAAACGATGAAAAATATTCCATCTCTGTGGATTTCACATTTTAGTAGGATTTTTATGTTCAAAGGCAGGGTCAATAGGATGTTCTGACAGTTTGGGGGTATTGCAGGAAAGTGGATGGATATGAGACTATTATGCTAAGTGAGATTAGCCACTCTCAGGAAGTGAATAGTGGTATGTTTTCTCTCCTATGTGGAAGCAAGAAAGAAACTGAGTAAGAAAAAAGACCTCAGATAAAGGAGTAGAGATGCCAGTGAAACGGTGGAGGGGATTCAGGAGAAGGAGGAGGGGTGATGGAGACATAATTAAGGTAGCAGTTTAAATAACAGTATGTAGATAAATGAAATTATACCAACCTCAATGACGCATGCAGGGAAGGAGAGGGAGTGGGGTGGGCTGTAGACGGAACCGTGCCAAGTGTCATGTGAATGTATATTCCTATCACTGTATGCCTCAGCATGATGCATACGTAAAATTCATCAATACAATTGTTAAGAAAAAAGGAATCAGGAACGACACTAAATATTCCAGCCTGAACACCCCAAATGATGAAGTTACGAGACAAATAATTTAAAAATAAGTTACATAATGTATTAGAAAATGTATGTAGAAGATAAAAGATAGCAACATAATGGACTTCCTGGTTAGGATGCAGTGGTGCTGGTCAAGGTGGGCCACACTGAGAAGGTGATATTGGGATAAGATTTGAAGGAAGTGAGAGACTGAGCCATGCATGTGGTATTTAGGGGAAGAGCACTGTGAGTAGAAGTGGTGCAAATGCCCTGAGGCAGGAGAGCCTGGTGTGCTTGATGAAAAGCAAGGAGCCCAGTGCCTTGGGAGCCAAGGAAGCAAGGGAGAATGGCAGGTGACTTGAGACTGTAATAGGGGTCATACTGTGGGGGCCCTTCGAGAGCACTGCAAGGACTTAGTTTTCCTCTGAGTAACATGGGATGCCAGTGAAAAGTTCTGAGCATAATGACATTCTCTGAGTCTGTTTTAACAAGACTGGGGGTACACTAAGAGAGGAATCAAGGAGTCTGGAAATTGCTGCAAATTTTCAGGAGACAATGAAGAAACATCAGAAGATGTTCAAGTCCTGGGAGCAGAACCCCCACATATGGGATTAACAACCTTATGTCAGGGCTAGAGGTAACCATTCAAGCCTTTTTTGTTCATCTACTTTCTGCATGTAAAGGAGCAGCATTTATCCCCACCAGAGGATGTGGCTTGAGGTGGTAGAGATTGGTTATTTCTGACTACATTTTGAAGGCAGGGTCAGTAGGGTGCTCTGACAAATTGGTTGTCGGATGTGAAAGAAGTCAGGGACAACACTAAATATTTTAGCATGAATACCTGGAAAGATGGAGTTTAGGGTTGATTTGATTATTTTTAGATAAGAAAGGAGACTGGGGTTCAAGAAATTCTGGAGAAAAGAAACAAAATCTCAGAATTACCTGGAACTAAAAAAACAGTATCTAGAAAAGCACTAAGTGGTACTTTTTAAAAAGTTACAAAGTCTATCTACTAAAGTAATTGAATAATTTATTTATTTATCTTATTTTTTATTTTTATTTTTTATTTTTGGTGGTACTGGGGTTCCTGAAAGCCCTTCTACCTCCGGGCTATACTCCCAGACCTATTTTTACATTTTATATTTGGAAACAGTATCTCCTAAGCCAGCGCGCATGGCTGGCTTCGAACCTGCGCGATCACCCTGTCTCTGCCTCCCAAGCGCGGGGATTACAAGTGTGCGCCACCATGCCCGGCAGTAATTGAAGAATTTAATTCTATTCTATTCCCTAAGAGTGTGGACAATTATACCAATTGGTTACAGATATTCTCTAGATAGATTTGAGCAATGTGAGAGAAAATAAGTGTAAAATATTCCAGGGGTTATTAAATGGGTTTTAAAGTGACATTTCTTACTTTGTTCATGCTTGCTATAACAAAATACCTAGAACTGGGTAATGTATAAAAACAGATGTGTATTTCTCACATTTCTGGGGATTGAGGAGTCTCAGATCAAGGTACTCGCAGGTTTGGTGGTTGGTGAGGATCCAGCATCTGTTTCCAGGATGGTGCCTTGTTGCTGCAACCTCTGGTGGGGATAAATGCTGCTCCTTTACATGGCAGAAAGTAGATGAACAAAAAAGGCTTGAATGGTTACCTCTAGCCCTGGCATAAGGTTGTTAATCCCAGATGTGGGGGTTCTGCTCCCAGGACTTGAACATCTTCTGAAGGCCCTGCCTTTTAATACGATCATACTGGGAAGTAAGTTCCAACATATTAATTTTGGAGGCACACATACACTCAGACAATAGCATAGTGGTATCATATGCCTAAGAAATGTATAGGCTTAACTATAAAGATGGCACATAAAAGATTATTAATGGGGAGCCATCTTGGATGTTAATACATAGAGTGAGTCTGGGTTAGACATTGGTCTGTTGGAAACATACATCCATGATGGTATTATTCCATTACAGAAAACAAAGAAAGAAAGATAGGCAGGGTTATTTTAAACAAAGCAGTCCTACTGGGAAACTCAGAACTCAGACTTGATAGCTCTTCCTCACCATGGAAGACTCCACATGACTCATTAAAAGTGTGTGTTAGAAAAACAGATGCCTTGGCCAGAAATCAAAGACAACAGTACAAAGAAAGGAGACACTCACTTTTTGCAAACAATACTACCCTTACTTGTATGAGTGGCAAAATGGCCAGTTTAAGAAATTAAAATTTTTATGAACTCTATTCAGCCTACCTGAATGCAATAAAGAGACAGTATGGAGAAGTAAAACTCCAAAGGCATGCCTTCCCACTACAGATGATGTTGTGTGTACAACTGTTATTTTGTCTGGACATTCAGAAGCTTAGCAAAGGCTGTCCAGAAAAGCCAATAGCAAAGGTATTGGTTGTCACTAGGCTTACAGGGGTTCAGACCTCAAAAGGTTCAGTTCGGGAACCTGCTGAGGATGACTGTGCATTTGAAACAAATATGATATTGAGGAGGAAGCTCCCCAGAAGGCAGCTCCCATGATTTCAGAGCAATCTTGAGGCTCAGGGCAGAAACATCTGCTCTGGGGAGATGGTAAGGAAGCAGAGGCAGTACAGCAGACAGAGCCCAAGAGGAGCCTAGAGCTGAAAAAGAAAAGGGATTTTAAATATTTTGGGTGGGAAAGAGATTATTTCTCAGCTTTGGTAGAAGCCAGCATTTTTCTTTGGAGGATATGATTTATCTAGTAGAACTTTTACTCAACTGATGGGAAATTTCTCCTAATTCAGTTGAAAGTCCTAGGCCATATGCACCTGGCATGTGGTGGCTGACATCTTACCAAAGATAAGACCTATCTTCTTCCCTGAGATGTTGCCAAGTCTTTGCTATGTCTTTGGAAACACAACGCATTTGGTCATAGACCTATCACCATGGGAGAATAAATGTTTAGGAGTTGGGGATTGGTTTCTTTGCTGAACTTGGTCAGTGTGGAGCCAAGGCTAGAATTCTTTTGTAAAACCTGTGAAATCTCTGGGCCCTTGATCAAGCAGGATATATTTGAAGGGCATTTGTCTTTTGAGGTCCTGAAAGAACTTCAGTATTCAAAAATGAGGATTAAGGATTAAGTAATGTATGTAGCGAAATTAATGAAATGAGAATAATAATGATTTATTATCACACCAATGGATGGCTCTTACATCCAGGGCAAGTTCTATTTTCCACTGATCATCTCCTCCTCCTCCTCCTCCTCCTCCTCCTCCTCCTCCTCCTCCTCCTCCTCCTCCATCTCCTTCCCCTCCTCTTTATTTTTTAAGTCTATTCAAATAGTGAAGGATTAAGAACCAAGATTCTGGATTGTACTTGTGGTGGTAGAGGGGAGGGCTTAAAAATGACTTTGGAGAGAAACACTTAGAAACTTCTTTTAGAAATATTTCTAAAGTTTCATGGAAGGTACAGAGGAATGTTTTTGTTATGCTTCTTAACTTGCATATATAGTACACATATTCATTATATATACATATATTCCTTTTTGATTCTGAGAATTCATTGTTAAACATTAAACATCAATTTTATCTACCACATTCATATATTGAAGGAAAAATGTTTATGTCATTTGATATAACAATTGCTGAATACAATTTATATGCATTTATGGCAAAATAAATAACAAAAAGGTAGGTAAGAATTTAGCAAAAGGAATAGTTAAGGATAGACTACATGGTAAAGGTTATCGTCAAAAGCCTGCTTGAATGGTCTTCCTTAAAACTTTGATGCTCATAATAATCATTCAGGTATCTTATTACAATGTAGACTCTGATGCTGGAGCCCTGGGCCAGCACCTGGAATTCTGTCCCTCTGTCCCCCAACTACTAACCTCAGTGCTGTTTTACTGTGAGCTAGAGGCTGAGCTGGAAGAATGTAGGCTCACATTATATTTAGTGGTGAAATCTTTACAAGAAATGCTTTTCAGATTAGGAGAAAAAATCAGATATAACTTCCTGTAGGAGTTTTATTCAATGCTAACTAAAATGCTTTACTACTTCAGTTAGTAAATTCAGGGATAACAGTGCTATACAAATACTATCTTTTAAAAACAAAATTTCTGGTAAGTTGAGTAAAAGGAAGCAGGCAACTTGCAGAAGGAGGACACGCTGGAGATTATATTTGTGGGCATTTCTGCTTCTTGGTGTACCAGGGGTCCCTGCATGGAGGCTGCAGGACTGCCCTGAGGCCTCAGTGAGGCAGCCTTTATAGAAAGGTGAGTGTTTGAAGGCTCCTTGCACTTGCTAAGGGACAGCCAGAGGTATAGGGGGAAGAGACCAGCTCCATCTGCTGCAAAAGAGCACAGCCTAGGCCACCAGGAAGGGCTCCTAGGTCACAGTTGACAAGGGAGCTAGTCATGGATGTGTGCTCACCTGTGTTCTCCCAGGCACTGCACACAGCCTGGGATTTTGTTCTGGGTTTTAGCCTTGACATTCCCTTCATGTACTGTGTGAACTTGGTAGACATCCTGTTTCTGGGGTATGAGAAGTCCTCATCTACAGTCTTTGTCAGTGTAATGTTTAAAATTCCCTGGTGATTCTGTTGAACCACGTAGGAAGGAGCTGCTACAAAGGAGCCTGGGCACCCCCAGTTCAATCGGGGAAGATTTTCTTATGGTTCTTCTATACTTGGGTTCTGTGTATTGATTTCATTTGAGAAGAGAGTTCTGCTGCTAAAAAAAAAAAAAAAAGCAATGAATCCCAAACAGTTACAAGATTAAAAAACCATGGACTTTGTGTATGTTCAGATATACCCAAGAATTAAAAATAAAACAAAATGCACCCAAACCCCAGATTTTCTTGACATTAGGCTTTACTTTCTAGATCACTATTTACAGGAAGACCTTCCAGGTGCTTTTGAAGTAAGTTCTCCATGTGGATTTCACCATGGCAGCCCATCTCTGCTCCTTAGACTGGTTTCTGGAAACCCCTGCTGAGAAGGAACTTTGGCATTCTCCTCTAAGCACCAACACTAGGAGTCTGTGTTTATATTTCTCCTGTGTATAACACCTTCTGTTCCACTTGTTTATTTTTTCCCATTCCCACAAAAACAACAGCTTCTAAGAACCAAAATATCAAAATGAAGCTGCCATCCTATTTTAATTTTTTCCCCATGTACAAAATTTAGGGATTTTTTTTTTTTTTTTTTTTTTTTTTTTTGGTTTCTCCCTCCTCGCCAAATACTTGCATGAAAATAAACTCTTTGTTTTTTCTACACTGCCTACTGCTGTAGCTCCCACATACTTGGGAAACCATGCCATTCAAGTCTGAATAGATACTAAAGGAGTCCAGGGAGCAATTTCCCCTTGCATCACTTCGGCGACAAAATATTTCCACACCCTGCTCTGACATTGTTTTTGAAATATCTCTCAGGGGGTGTTTCCCCACACCCCCTGAAAACAGAGAAACATGCTTGATTAAACAGCCCACTGGAGAGAGTGAAAGATAAGGCTTAGGAACACCTGCTCTGCAATAGCCTGTGTGGTTATTTACCTCTTAACAAAGGAATGTGATTCTCAGAAAGGCCAGTGGAGGGCAGAGGAAAGAATAAAGGGAATATGTGGGCTAAAACCTGAGGTTGAACTAAGAAGATTAAGACTTTCAGCCCACAGAGATGAAGGCTGCCTGAGGAGATGATCAGAGCCACAAAGGGCATCAGTGAGTGCTCACCAAGTTCTGGAGTAAAGAATAGGCAGGGAGCAGAAATTTAGAAAAAATAGGAAAAAAAAAAAATCCCAGTCATTTACTGAGTAAGTCATAAAGTTTGTGAACAAGTCAGTTCCAAGATATGTCCAGGATTGAAAATAATAAAAGTTCAGAGACAGAAGGCATTGTATATTTATGAGTGGTGGAGGCACAATTGTTTTTCGAGAGTAGATTACACAGTCCCGTGGTAACTCTTTGGTGTTTTGTGTTTGGGTTGGTTCCATGTTGGAGACAGAATGCTAAGCTATGTTTACTCTGCGGGTGATCTAATGCAGCAAAATTTATGTCCTTAAGGGGGAAACACCTTATTCAGTCAAGTACCCTAAACATTGTAAATAATAGACACAATTTCCTCTCTCTGTAGGGGTTGTCTTGCTTTAAGAGCACTCCCCAGCCCTTCTAGAAGCCCCATGGTTTGTCAGTTGATAGGACTGTTTTTATTAACACAGTGAGGCCAGGGTAGGATTGAAACTACTGTCGTGATGGGTGCATGATGTCACTTCTAAACAGATTAGTAGGGCCAGAGAGGGGAAAAGACAGGAAACAACTCTATAGTACTCAGAAAGCCCTGAATACTCTTTCCTGTCACACAGGGGAGTTTCTTTCTAGGCCAGACATGGCCTTCAGTTATTTAAAAAAAAAAAAAAAAAAAGGCTTTCAATTGAAGTAGAATCTACTACCAGACAGTAGAATCTTGTATTCTTGGATGTGAAGTCAGTCAAAAAAAAGAGAGATTAGAAGGAATATAAAAGCAGGGGTCATTAGCATTCCTTACACTCTTTCTTAGGTTGCAAGGCAATATATCCAGAAGTAAATCTAATACCACAGCAAACAGCAGGATGAAGAGTCGATTCCTGCTTAGCTTTCCATTTATATGGTATAAATAGCAAAGTCATATAAGAAATTTGATTTAAAACTTGTTCTGTTTATTGCCATGTAACAAAATGCTTCAAAACTTAGTGGTTAAAGGTAACAACCACTAAATTATGCTAATGTACCTGATGAGTCAGTAATTTGGGTAGGTAAGCTTTCCCCTACAAGTGATGGAGCCTCTAAATGGCAGAGGGCTGGTATCCTGTGGAGGATTCTTTGTATACATGTCTAGTGCTTGGGTGACTGGATGGCTGGGCTCAACTGGAAACTCAGCCAGAGCATCTATACCTGGCCTCTCCCTGCAGCTCAGACACTTCCAGCATAGTGGCTGGGTTTCATGAAGGAGTGTCCAGAGATAAAGCAGATGGACATCCCCTAGCCTTTTTTGATATAGTATTCTTCCCTCCTTTTTTCCTTCCTTGATGGTACTGGAGATTGAATCCTAGGGCATTCTACCTTTGAGTTACACTCCCAGCCCTTTTAATTTTTTTTTCTTAAAAACAAGATCTCGGAGATTTGGAAGATGGCAGCTGCTAAAAAGGACATGCATTCCTCTGAGAAGTCCTGGACATCAGATTTTGGTTTAATATCTAAGTGGGACAACTTAAGGAGACATTTCCAGCCATGACTTCCTATCTAGAATACAGGAGAGAGAGTTGGTAATGGCGGAATTAGAAGCAAGATGACAAGGATGTGTCCGCCACGCAAGAAAAGTAATGTTTGGAATAACATCCCAGAAGAGATTAGAGAAAAGACCACTTCAGTTGCAAATACTGGAGACTCTTAGCAACATACCTTGTAAAAAAAAAATGATCCGGGCGTGGTGGAGGGAGTCCAGCAGAACTGGGTGGGAAGCCCAGCCGCGCGTCCCGGGGAACTCAGTGGGCCTGGCTGTTGAACTCCTTTGCTGTGCTGGGGGCCAGGACATGTTCGGAACAGCAGATCCTGCTCTACATGGTGAGGCTTTGGGGCTTCACTCGTGGAGGGGAGATAAAATTTGTGCTGCTGAGTGCTCGATCTCACAACCTCTTCAAAACTATCTTCTCTAATTAAAAATATTGGAGAGGGCCCAAGATGACAGCAGTGGCAGCCAGCATTCAGGAGATGCAGACAAATCCTAACCAATCCACCTTGAACTTTTGGAAAAAAAATCTCTGGGAAGGGGGATTCCTCCCATTGCACATGCTTAAGAATTCTGGACTTCATACCATGTAAGGAAGGAGCTCAGCGGAGAACCAGGAGGAAGGCAGCAGTGGCAGGGGTGGCAGAGGCTGGTATTTGGGAGAGGCAGAGATCTGACCCAAACCAAATTGATATTTTGAAGAAATCGCCCCAAAGGTAGATTGCATGCTCAAGAATTCTGGACAACATGCTCTGTGGGAAAAATGTTTGGGAGAGAATTGAGATGGTAGAGGCAGCGGCAATGGCAGTGGCCAGTATTCGGGAGAGGCAGAGATCTGATTCAATCTACCTTGAGCTTTTGAAGAAATCTCCTCAAAGGTAGAGTGCTACTGCTGCACATGCTCGGGAATTTGAGACAACATGCGTTGTGAATAAGGTACTCAGAAGAGAACCGAGATGGCTGTGGCAACAGCAGCGGTGGTCAGTATTTGGTAGAGGCAGAGACCCAATCCAACCCACCATAAAATTTTAAAGAAATACCAGGCGTGGTGGTGCACGCTTGTAACCCCTGCGCTTGGGAGTCAGAGACAGGAGGATCACGCAGGTTCGAAGCCAGCCACGCTGGCTTAAGAGACGCTGTTTCCAAATGAAAATATAAGAGTAGGTCTGGGTGTATAGCCCAGATATAGAAGGGTTTCCAGGAAACTCCTGACACATGCTCAGGAGTTTTGGAAATCATACTGTGGGGGAAGGTGTTCAGGAGAGATCCGAGATGGCAGTGACAGCAGTGGTGGTGGTGGTGACCAGTATTTGGAGGGGAAGACAGATCCAGCCCAATTCAACTTGAACTTTTGAGGAAATCCCACCAAAAATATACTGCTCCTGCCACACAAGCTCGGGAATTCTGGACAACATGCCAAGTGGTAAAAGGGTTTGGGGAGTATCAGAGGGAGCCCCGCATAGCTGGGATGGGCTGCCACACTGCGTGTTCTGGGAGACATCAGCCCTCATGGCCACCACACTCCTCTGCACAGAGCAGGAGACCAGGGTGTATGTGGAACAGCAGAGCCTGCTCTCCGAAGTGAAGCTGTGGACCTCTGCCTTTGGAGGGAAGACAAAATTCATTGCCACTAGGTATTTGGGGTCCCAGCTTTTGCAAAAGACATGTACTGCTTTCTCATATTAAAGGAAAGATGGAAGAATGCTGGGTGTGGTGGCACATGCTTGTAATCCCTGCGCTTGGGAGGCGGAGACAGGAGGATCGCACAGGTTAGAAGTCATCCTCACTGGCTTAAGAAACCCTGTTTCCAAACAAAAATACAAAAAAAAAAAAAAACCATAGGTCTGGGAGTGTATCCAGGAGGTAGAAGGGTTTCCAGGAATCCCAGTACACGAAAGGAAAATAAAAGGAAGAAAAAGGAGAACATCTGTAAATGACCTGCTCATAGTGACAGAGACTGGAACCCATGCACAGCAAGGCCAGTGCCAGGGCCTTTGAGGCCAGGATAGGAGACTGCCATGCAGTGAGATCTGTGCTGGGGCCAGGGAGTCCAGGATAGGACCCTGCCTTAAGGCAAGGCCGGTGCCAGGGCCAGCAAGGCCGGGATCAGAGCTTGCTGGGAGGAAAGGTCGGTGCTGGGGCCTCTGAGGCCGGGATCAGAGCCTGCTGAGGGGTGAGGCCAGGATCAGAGCCTGCTGAGGGGTGAGGCTGGGATGGGAGCCTGCCCTGGGGCAAAGCCAGTTCTGGGGCCTCTGAGGCCAGGATCGGAGTCTGCCGAGTGGTGAGGCCAGTGCCGGGGCCAGCAAGGCTGGGATTGGAGCCTGCCGTGAGGCAAGGCTGTTGCCGGGGCCTCCAATGCCAGGATCAGAGCCTGCTGATGGCTGAGGCTGGTGCCAGGGCAAGTGAGGCCAGGATCGGAGCCTGCTGGGTGGCCAGGCCGGTGCCAGGGCCTCCAAGAGTGGGATCGGAATTTACAATGTGGCATACACAGAGAAATATCACAGAAAATAAAAAATCAGATGCTTTCCCTAATATGCAAAAACTAGGAAGAAATGGGTAATAGGAGGAAATCCAGTTGAAGAAAGGGCCCTATGGAGGAGCAATTAAGGTGACCAATCAGAGGGGATGGGATGGGGGAAGATGGAATCTCTTTAAAGCACATAATGCACGTAAACAAATATATCAAAGTTAATCACTAACTCAAGCATGGGATCAAGGGAGGGGGAGGGAAAGGGATGGGGATAGGATAAAGGCTAATTGGATGATGTGTGCTTGTATACCCTCACAAGTCTTATATTCCATTGAGATGTTTGACTACAATGCACCAATAAAATATTTTAAAAACATATATAAACATATAAAACAGATCTCATTAGATTGCTGAGAGTCTTACTAGGCTGCCAAGGCTGGTCTCAAATCTGTGATCCTCTTGTCTCGGCCTCTCAAGTACGGGGATTACAAGCATGTATCACTATGCCTTCCTGTATTCTGTTTCTGAAATTATGAAGAGGTTACTTTTGCTGTATTCTTTTGGCATAGACAAATCACTGAGGCCCCTGTGTTCAGGGGTGTCATGGTAAACTCTACCTCTTGATGGGGAATGGTAAGAGCATGTGAGAGGGTAGATACTGCCATGACCATCTTGGAAAATTAAACATAATATACCACAAGGACATGGACATAGGTGTATGTTTGTATACATAATAACCTTTTTTTTTCCCCTCACATTGATAACTGAGAATGGCATCCAGGTGACAGGGAATACAGAATGTACTCTTCTAGGGCTAGGGAGAAGATTAAGAACAATATTTGGAACATATTCATCAATAAAGAGGAGCTAAATGAAACTCATTTCAGGAAAGGATGTTCAAACAAACAAAGCCAACATGAGGCCTTTGGAACATTTCTATAACCTGAGAGAAAGGAACCATTGCCTTGAGAGACAGATGGGATGTATTTGGAAGATGACCTACAAAAAGAAACAGAGGAATATTCTTGAAATGTTCTTTGGAGGGATGAAAGAACATAACAGACTGCAGCAAATTGAACTGGTTACCACCATGAGGATGTGAGGAGACCTTTTAGAGTGCCGAAGTGATCAAAGAGATGAACGTGATCATCGCGGAGTCAGTATGGACTGGATAGAGAAATCACGAGCTTCTGAAATCATGGGTTTCTGAAGATATAAGGTCAGCACGAATGGCATCAAAGTAATAATAAAAGATAAAAAGAAGAAAACTTCCCCAAATGGAAGAAAGATGGAGTCAGCATTTGATAGCACTTAATAATTCCCAGAGAAAATAAACAGTTAAGTGCTTTCAGACACATCCTGGCAAATAGAGCATTCGAGCCTTTGTAGACAAGTGGAGGCTTTGCTGCACAAATCTGAATCTCAAGAGGTTTCTCTCTAACACTCAGGCTGAATTCAGACTTCATCTCCATATTATTACATAATAAATGCGATGAGAGAGTGATCTGTATTAACAGGAAGCACTAGATAATCATAGGGTTTTGAGGGGAAAAAAGTGTTGACCAAAATATTTTCTGTTAATGTGGGAAAGCAACAGTAAAACATTCTCTTTTATATAAGAGTTCAGACAGACTGTCACAGAAGTTCAATCCCTGGAAAATTATTAAACATATATCTGGCAATGGCTTCTGAAATGAGAAAATATGTGTTACAAAAATTAGTAATAATTATGTGGATTCCAGTTTGATACTGGATGAGCTAGTAGAGGGCTAGAGGAGAGAGGGCTCCTGTCCTCAGTTTCTATAAGGAGAGTTGACCAATGGACTGCTTCTCCTTGTGGAGAGCAGTTTAAAGATGAGTGGAGCAGATTGGGGGAAGACCCATGATACCTCGTTTTTTATCTGTTTATTTAGTTAGGGATAGAACCTGTGGCATTCTACCTCTGGGTTACACTCCTAGCCCTTTTTATTTTTTATTTTTATTTTTTGCGGTACTGGGGTTCCTGGAAGCCCTTCTACCTCCGGGCTACACTCCCAGACCTGTTTTTTTTTAATATTTTTTATTTAGAAACAGGGTCTCTTAAGCCAGTGAGGCTGGCTCCGAACCAGCGCGATCCTCCTGTCTCCGCCTCCCAAGCGCGGGGATTACAAGCGTGCGCCACCACGCCCGGCCTTTATTTTTTATTTTGAAATAGGGTTTCATGAAGTTGCTGAGGGCCTTGCTGTAAGGAGTTAACCTCTCTAGAGACTTCCCAAAAGTCTCCAGACTTCAAACTCAGAGGAAGCAGATGATCAAGACAGTAGGAATGAGAGTTTGCAGCAGGCAGAAAATTTAAGGTTATATGTACATTAATAACCATTTAGGCAGAAAATTGAAGGTTATTTATAGTATATACAAATATATATATATATATATATATATATATATATATATATATATATATATATACTTGAAAACACAAAGGCTGTACATATTAATGGGGTACCAAACAGTTTGACAAATGTATATATTGCACCATATTTAAATTAGGTTAAACATATTTATCTCTTCAAACTTTTATCATTTCATTGTGGTGAAAACTTGCAAAATTCTTTACTGTAGTATTTTGAAATAAATAAACAGTACTTTATGTATAGTCACCATTCTGTGAAATAGAACTCCAGAGGTGAAGGTTGTATTTAAAGGCCTATTTATATAAGGGCTCACAGTCTACTTTCTCCTTCAGAAAGTCTGGCAACCAAGTATTTTGCTCAAGGCAAGAACAACAGGAGCGAGAAAACAAAAATCCAGAGTGTTCTTTTCTAAAGAAATTGAACACAGATTTGGGGAGAGCTTGGGCTGTTCCTGTGGGTACTAGTGCCCAGGAGCAAAGTCCTTCAAATTCTGGCATTTCCTTAGCTCACATTAAAGCTGACTCTCAACTCCTCACCCTGTCACCCTAAAGAGAACGGTAGGCAACTGTTCTTAGTTGGCCTTATAGTTGAAGAAGTTCATGGTATAGAAGATAACTAAGAGAGAATTAAAAAAAAAACTGACCCCTGAAGAAACAATTTAGGTAACCAAGGATAATTTTAAACAGCAACTGTTATTATTAGAGACTTAAGAAACTATTGAAAGAAACTCTTGCCTCTATAAGAGAGGAGCCAATAATATGTAACTGAAAAATAAAAAGAACATTTGGAAGTTAGAGTATGGCTCAAATAAAACACTTACCAGAATAACTGGGAGAAGTAGTCCAGGAAGGGAGAATAAAAGGAGAAGAAAGAGATCATTCAAGGTGAAGATTTGAAAATGTCCAATGAATGGATTCTAATAAAAATGAGGCCATCGTAATCTTGCCAAAAAATAGTTTCAGAAAGCAATACAGTGAATATATAAATATCCAGGTCATGTGATTCTATTTGGTTGGCCTAATATGATTGACTCAATGGTTTAAAGTTAGTGGAAAGAAATTCTGTGTCTCACTTTAAATGTATAATCCTAACTTATACGTGGCTTAAAAGATAGTAACTTTACTGTCTTGCCATCTTACTCAAAATCTACCTACAGTGCATTAGTTGTCACTTTATTTCCAGGTGGAGGCAGTGATCTCTGGTTAGAAATGAGATGGATCAAATTTACTACAGATCATTGATTCATTTTATAGGAGTCTAGGTACAGATCTTAATGGCAGTGATTTTATTTAGTTGTACATTGTCAGTCTCTAGAAGAAGGGCATTGAAGTATTCGACTAGTTTATCCATCAATGCACCATATAAGTGGTACACGATTTCTTATGTCAGCAGTTTGAGAATTTTCTGGGGATAAGCATTTTAGTTTTCTGCACATAAATAAATAAACAAACACAGATAAATATTAGAAGAAACAAAGATGAGGTAGCAAGAAAACTGATCCTTAAATCACATCTTTCAAAGATTTCTATGAAGTATAGATTGACCCTAAAGGAGTCCATTACCAGCACAAAGCTAGTAGCTTATTATATTGATATTATTAGATTTTGGGGGCGATGTGGGAGGTTGCCTTTCAGGTAAGGACTATCATAGAGCTGTTGTTTAACTACCAATGAAGGATTTCCAGCTCTGTGATGCTCTTTAACTTTGTACCATTGGCAAGAGGCAAAATGATAATGGGCAATAGCTAAAAAAGTCACTTTTTATATAGCAAGTGAGCTTGAGACTTTCAGTCCTGCAAATTAAGTTAAAATGAATGGCTTCTGAACAGCACATTGGGTGACAGGAAGTTTATAAATGTTATGTCTCCTGAGGTGTTCCAGTAATAGTAAGTTTGGGCAGAATAAGCTTTTTCTATAACAGTCTCCTTGGAAAGACCAGCAGTCTCCAGAGGGAATAGTTAATAAGTCAGTTACCTGAGTGTTGAAAATGAAATGGAAAAGGTAGGCGAAGGAAAAAGACTTTAAAGGAGAAAAATGTTAATTTAACCAATTCAATGCTTCTCCTACCAGAGTGATATTCCAGGCTCGCAAACCTACTGTTTGTGGTTTTACTCTAATTTCAATTTGCCTGATAGCTGCCAAGAACACAGGGTTTTGTGTCTTGGACATGCAGAGACCTGTTGTGCAGAAGGCAATAAACATGAAATTTAAGCATTGTCCTGGGAAGGGTCTGGAGGTGTCAGGGGGCTTACCAGGTGTTCTGTCCGATTGGATGGCCAGGTGAGTGGTACTGACATACACTGGGCACATTGGCTGTTGCTCTTGCAGACCTTGGCAAGAATAGAGGTAGTGGTGGGTGATATGTCACAATCCAACGTCATTCCAGCAAGAGTATTATAATTTTCTCATGTAAAAGTGATCTCAGACGAGGCACAATGATTGGCTTCTAAAATGCCTGGGCGTTTTGAGATCTTTGGACAAATAGTGCTATGTAAGTTCAAGAACAGAATGCACTTAGGTATGTGCAAGAGGGGACCCTCCTTGAAAAAGTTAGTACTGTCTATCTGAAGTTTTTTTCATTCCTAAAATGAAATAAGTTTCTGAAGCAGGAAAGAGGGAGAAGGAGAAGAAGGAAGAGGAGGAGAGAGAGAGAGAGATTGAGAAATTGAGGTCTCTTAGATTTCATAGGCCATCACACCAGAAAGTTTCATTCCATACGTGTAATGCTACATATGTTTACACATAGTTTCACCTATTTTCTTGTAGCCCTAGAAGTTAATAGTGTTGTTGTTAGATAAATGAATGTATGAATTTTAATGTGAAATGATTTTTGAAGGAGCAGTAATGTTTCCTCAAGAAAGCTTCATGAAGTATTTATTTTTCTATCACTACACTGGAAATCTATTTGTCAGTTATAATCATTCTAAGATTTAGTTTGCTTGCTCTCTGGTTATTATTTTGACCGAGAGGGCAAAGAGGAGGGCAGAGTGTCATTTTATCATTTCTCCCCTCCTCTCTGCCTCTTTTCTCCGCTCCCAGGTCCATTGTCCCTGTTCATGCTGGTGTCTCTCTTTGCCTGGACCATTGCGGTAGCCTCTTCTTAACTGGACTCCTGACTCCAGCGTTGTTATTTTGCATATTCTCCATTTAAAAAGTGGTATGTCTAAAGGACATGGTTGATTATGGCAATTCCTTTCATGATTTCCTTTGCTTAGAAGATAAAATACAAATTCTATGCAAAGCCATTCATATATTGACCAATTCTGACTTCTCTAATCTAGTGATTCTCAACCAAGATCATTTTTGCCTCTTGAGAAACATTTGACAATGGCCACAGATATTTTTGATTATCACTATGGGATGTGCATGTGTTACTTGCGTCTAGTGGGGGAAGAGGCCAGGGTGCTTCTAAACCTCCTCTAACGCACAGGGCAGTGACCACAATAAAGATTTATGCAGTTCAAAATGTCATTGCCTCTTTACTTCTAACAGAAGGGTATTATTGGCTCTCATGAATGTGTATACCCTTAGCTTGCAATGGTTTTCCCTCTGTCTGGAACGCCCTCCTTCATTTTTTTTTCCATTTGGAGCAAAGGGTTACCAATCCTGGGCTCTCAGCATTTCTGTAATTTGTGCTTATGTTGCACTGTGACTTTTTGTTTGTTTTGTTTTGGGTTTCTCTCTTCTTTCCTACTAGGAAGAGCTATTCACGGTCAGACATCATGTCTGGCATCTTTCTATTACCACCATCTGGTACACATCTTGGCACAGAGTAAATGTTTGGCATGCTTGTTCATTGGCTATGTGGGTAGAGGCATGGATTAATAGATTCCTTATTTAGATCAGCTGATAGTAGTCCAATATTGATTATAATTCAGAGTACTGATATTCTAACTTGGAAATGAATTTCTTGTCTAGTCCATTCCTTTAAATTTTATCTTCTCCATTATTTTCTTTAGTTCTTACTTTGATTGCTGGGGCATTGAATGTGGTAGGTGATCAATAGCTATTTGTTAGAAGAATGTTGGCCATAGGTCTAGGTTTAAACTGATTTTATCATTGGAAAACCTTAAAGTCCTTCTTTTTAAGGAAGCAGAAAATAAATACTACTTTCCTCTAAAATTGATCTCCCTGAGCCACCTTTTTCCTCTGAGCCCTGGTAGTTCTTCCCTACCCCCTGAGCTCCCACTACAGTTCAGCAAACACTGACAGCTTGGGTGCAGAGCGGAAGACTCCTGGAGAGAGAAGGCCTCCTGCAGAGGCAGCTGCCTTAATTCAGCTTACCTCACTCCAGCTCCGCACATTAAATCCTGTCCCTGCTGAGCCTGTATTGGCACAGATTTATCTCCTCTAGCTGCAGCCTCTTCTCAAGGCTCTGTCCCCTTCAATTATGAATGCTGGTTAGTTCACCCTGTTTCTACCCTTAAATCCCAAGTTGAGCTGTTTTCTATCTTTAGTCTCCCTTTTTTGTGATCCGGAGGAGAATGGTCCATCCAATTTCTTCAGAACGTCCTCTCTTCCTCTGGCCTGAGCCATGCATCACTGGGGGAAATGAGTTTCTCAGGGTCTGTGTTGGGGCCACCTGCCACATACTTGTTCAGCTTCCCACTCCTTTCTCTCAGCACAGTCAGTCAGCTGTTGGAAGCCTCTGCTTCTGAACACTTTTCCTTATTCCCAGATTCTCATTTTGTTGTACATTCTGGCCCTCCTCCTCTATCGACAATATAATTATTTTCTATCTTATCAGGTCTTTGGTAATTCTCCTGGAGTCCTGATCTTTGCCCTCATTTCTCTATAAGTAGTAGCTGGCACTTACATCTCTTCCCTCTCGATGTATCATATCCTGTTTAGGTGATGGAATTTCTTCACAGACCCTCAACTTGAGACGTCTACCTTTTGTGCTTTTTGGGTAGCAGGTGTTTGGCTGTCTTAGTCTTCCGTGTGTGTGTGTGTGTGTGTGTGTGTGTGTGTGTGTGTGTGTGTGTGTTTACATCTAGGAAATGAGGTTGAATGGGGAGAAAGGAGCACATAAGAAAAAGGCAAACTATATTTTACTCTTACTTGGTAAAGAGCAAGAATTGAAGTAATAGGAGATTCTTTTTTATCAAACTCAGTCACAAGTTTTGTAGAATTTCTTTTTTTTTTTTAGAGCCATGATATCATCTTCTATCCATAAGCAAAGTTTCAGAAATTTCTCTATAGAATTAGAAAAAGCAAAGCCAGCTTCAGGAAGGTTGCTCCTGGAGCCTTTTTGGTATCAGGCACAGCACTATCGGGGATGTTCACTCTCCTCAGGGATGGCCAGAAGGGAGAGTGGATTTATTCAAAACTGATGGCACTGGATCCGAACCTAAGGCAGAGAAAGGTCTTTTGAGTCAAAGGACTCAAATCAAGAAGATATCTTTCCCACAAACAGAAAATAAAAACAACAGCACAAACACCTTTGTCTTCTCTTTGCCACAGGCAGACAGAAATTACAGCTCACCTAGACCTCAGAGAATAGACAGGCAGTAGTCACAAAGCCGAGAGACACTGTCTTCCAGGGGTTTACACGGAAGGAAGGTGGCCATCGTGTTACCGAGGCTGTAGGAAGGAAGCAAAGTATCCTCAGCAGTGCGACTGAGAAGGAGGGTGCAGAAGGACGGAGTGCACGGTGAGAGACTTAACAAAAGGGCACCGACAGAGGTGCCGCCAGTCCACTGTGGGCCGGGGGAATAGGAAGAGGGTGGTGAAGGTGCAGGAGCAGAGCAGGTCAGAAGCACCGTCCTCTACCCTCAGTGTTGAAGGGTTTTTGCATTAACCATTATTGCGTTGGAAAGAACACCATGTTTCTTTTGGAGCACTCCTGTCTGGCCTTTGTGTTTGTGCACACATAAGGTTCAGTTGTTCTCAATGCCCTTGTTATTTCATGAAGTCTGAATTTAACCTCGCCTGGTTCTCTGACATACAGACAGCTGGGCCTATTTCAGCCAAGGGGCTGGCAACTGGAACGAAGAGCTAAGTAAGCAGTACCTGTTATAAGATGTGCTCCCGGCCAGGGGCTCCATCCTCTGCAATAGCTTCTTTTGCTTAAAAGATAAAACTTCCTCTAATCAGAGCCCAATTAGCCAGAATGCCTCACTTATCCCAGTGTTCACCCCACTCACAGTGATTTTTAAAATTTTGTAAAATTTAATCAGAAAATGGGTCAGATATCAAGAAAATAGATGGTGGCAATACTTAACACATGAAAGAACCTGAAAACTATTTATGATCAATGCGTGAGTATTCCGGGATTAGTGTGGAGACAGTTCAATCTCCTTTTACATGGTTTAAATCAGTAGCTATGGAAACTCCTATTTGAAGTTTATTATAATAAGCCTGAAATAGTGACCTTCGTCATCAAAGAGAGACTCAGCTATGGGATGCTGAATGTACTCACTTAGGCTGGTAAGGGAACTAATGATGTGTCTTTGAAGGATTCAAAACAAGGGTTGAAGCAAAGGGTTTGAGAACGTTGTGCATACCCTTTCCCTTAACTTTTAAAATGAAAAGTGCCAGGCATGTGTGAGAGTGGAGATGATGACGCGAGGATCTAGAGGTTCTCTGTGATTCAAGCTCAGTGCTGAAAGCAAGGTTCTCATCTGTATAGACTTCCACACGGCCTGACGCTTCGTGACATGAGGCCATAGGTCTGGTTGGGCTAAGACTGGCTAGCGTCAGCTTTATCCCGCCATTATGCATATTTTATCCATTTGATGATTGCTGTCTATATCCATTATTTTCACTTAGAGGTCTGCAAAGGGTGATTTCCTAGCTCTATCATACATTCTTCATTCACGAGTGGGGATTTTTCCCCAAAAGGAGAAATTTCCCTCATTGACCATTCGATGAGCCTGAAACATAGGAAGTGCCACCACACAGTACAGGAGGGATGAAATGATTCATTCCCTTTGCTTATAAACCTTGAGGGTCCTATGATGGAACCCTAGCAGCTGGGTTTGTGGCTATGTAACAAGTGTGACCTGGGGGTTGTTGTTTAATTATTTGCCAAAATCATTGGTCAAAATTATTTTGTCTCCTCTTTCTAATATTATATTATTTTTCTTGGTTAAATGTAACCCTCTTCCTTCCCCACATGCTTCCAACAAAAACTAGTAAAAAATTCTCAAATAGAAGTGACAGGAGAGGGCTGGAGTTGAAGGAAGAGTTAGAGTTTTCATGTCCATTCTTCAAGTGTTTTATGATTTGTGTTTAATACGAGGACCTCCCAGACCTGACACTGCAAGGATAGGTTTAAATATAAAGTCTGGATGTTGAGAGGTGATCTATGGCCTCTTCATTCCCTGGCAGCACGCCTATTGCAGGGATGCGCACGTGCTTATGATATATGGCAGGGAACTGCTATCGCAGCAGTGCTTTCTCTGCACTGGGCCTGGTGTATCCTGGCAAGGTCTCATTCTGTGTGACCAGCACGCTCTAGCAGGTATTTTAGAAAGAAACAATAGCATAAATCTGTAAGAGGCTCAAGCCAAGGATTCCCTGGCAACGTGGTCAGCATTTTATTATGTGGGGGGTAGAGTAATACCCCCAGCAAAGATGAATTATTTGAAAAAGAAAATAATGATAATCATTACTTTTTGTTTTCTCTCTTTTCTCTCATTCCTTGGCTTTTCTCTGAACTCAGAATTTTATGACCACAAAATGGAGGAAGCTAAAAGCTGATGAAATTTGGGTGAAATGCCTGCTCAAATTTAACTCTTGGAGGCTGTGTAGACGAGAAACAAAGAAAAAGAGTTCAAGGCAGTACCGAGATAACACTACAGGACAGGGTTTCCAGAAAAAAAATATAGGTTGCTCAACTCACCTTTAACTATTATTTATTAGTAAAATAGATCTCAAATGTTGCATGGTACATACTCCTACTAAAAATTATTTGGTGTTTATTTGAAATTCAAGTTTAACTGGATGTCTTATACATCTATTTGTTAAATCTGACAAGTCTACTTGAATGGCTCCAGGAACAGCCTGAGAGTTGTTTGCAGTGCTGTGTGCTAAGCCCCCGAACTTTTGATTATTTCAGGAAAACTCAGGAAAGTGCAAATAATGACCACGACTTTTCCTGTACAACTTACTGATATTTGTCAGTGTAAAGCCTGCTGTTCCCTAATGAGGTGTACCTTTTAATGTCATCCTTACTGTCTGAAAGTGAATTTCAGTGGGCATAGAGTTTTGTAGGGGTCTGAAGATCCTTACCAATCAGTATTTTTCACTAAGCAACTTAGTTAGATGAGGTCATCGCCTAGAAACAGTGAAGTGCCAGGAGCTGGGGCAAGTTGTCTTTAGACTTAGCCAGGTGAAACGGATGTTAAATAAAATTTTGTTTAACTTGTTCAGATATCCAGTGAAGAGTACAGAGTGAAACTTGCAATTTCCATGGTCTAGTTATTAAACTAGACAAAGAAGGTATGAACATCTCTTTTTTGTAAACATTGCTTGATGAAATAAATCACATCAAAGACTATATTTTTGGTGATCTCTGAGAAATTGGTGCTTTAGATTTCTCTGTACTTTCAGTGTAAGATTATAAAACATTTTTAGAGGTGTTCTTTTCTGTCTTATAATATGTGGTGTTCTGTTCATTTTTATATAGTATGTAAACCTTGAATAATAATGGAAAGATGTCAACCCATGAATATTTATGTGCTATTGAATAATCTTCAGGGAGGAGTTTTTCTTATAGTACAAACTGACATTTTATACTATAAATGTTACAGTTATATTTCTATTGCATATCTTTCTTCCTTTGTAAACCCTAGTTTCTTTATTCCATCCCTGTGCCTTTTTAGAAGCTATTTTTTACAAAACATATTCATATTTTTGTCCTCTGTTGACTGTTACAAAGACAGTTACTTTATCAAAGCTATATCAATCACAGTACAGCACGGACCTTAACCCTTCATGAGATGCCTCCAGGATTCTCCCGACCCACAATAAATTACAATAAATTTCTTTTTCCTTTAAATTCAATTAGATATCTAATATTTGCGATGAAAAGGTTCTCAACTAATAAAACCTAGAACTAAGTTTTTATAAAATACAATGTATAAATCTTTAGAGTGCTTAACAATAACAGTCAAAAACCATTAGTTTATTCTTGAAATGTTACTCTTATCCCTATTTTAATGCTGAGGCTCCCACAAAAGTGGGATTCTTTTCCCTTCAGGAAAGCAATCATATTTTATTATTTGTACCATTCTTATCACATTTGATTCATACTATATTGTGACATAATGACTTTTGTTCACCTTTTTCTCCTGTCTTTGAGAGTGCTGACTAACCATTCATACATTTGAATGGCTCTTACAATGTTTACATCATAAGTAAAAAATATTTTTTAAATAGATAAGTAAATGTTCTCTATTCTTTTTTTTTTTTTTTTTTTGATACTGGGGATTGAACCCGGGGACATTCTACCTCCAAGCTACAATACAGCCCTATTTTTTTTTCTTTATTTTGAAACAGGGTTTACTAAGTTGCAGAGGGCCTCAGTAAGTAGCTGAGGCTGCCCACGAACCTTGATCCTTATGTCTCTGCCTCCCAAATGCTGGGATTAAGAGTGTGCACCACCACATCCAGCTATGTTATTTATTCTTAATGTAGTATTATAAAGGTGAAAGTGTAATATATTTCAGAAAAGCTATATATAATCAAAAGTTTTCATTAATTAGAGATATACACATATAGGTGTGAGTGACACATTTCACACAAAGAAAGCACACACTTGAAAATCTGATTAAGGGAAATTGGTGAAATAATGTATGCTAATTATCTTGACTTAATCATCCCACAATGTATATATATTTTGAAACACACCATAAATATACACAATTTTATTGGTTAATTTAAACATTAAATAAAAATATTTTCAGCAGCAGAAAGATGTGGCCAGTCTGTGGAGTGGTGAGTTTTGTCCTTAAAGATCTCTGTGTGCTCTTAGACCAGCCTCCATCAATGTCAGACATTTGAGAGGATTTTTTAAGAGTCATGGGCAATTGGAGAAATTAAAAAGGAGTCCCAGTGTAGACTGTGGGTTGAGGTATAAATTAGTACATTCTTCCTGGGAAACCATTTGGCAGTAGGTATCAAGAACCATGAAATTAAGCCAGGTGTGGTGATGCTCACTTGTAATGCCAGTATCTGGGAGGCCGAGACAGAAGGAGTCAGTTTGCGGCCAGCCTCAGCTACTTAGTGAGGCCTTCTGCAATTCAGTGAGACCCTGTTTCAAAATAAAGAATAAAAGTAGGGCTGGGGGTGTAGCTCGGAGGTAGAATGCCCCTGGGTTCCATTCCCAGTACCACAAGGAAAAGAACTATGATATTATGTATACTCTTGAATTTAATTTTACTTCTAAGAACACAATCAGTTATAAAGAAATCAGAACCAAGCCTACCCATGAAGTTAGACTGTGAAATGGACTGGGATTTCTGGAGCGAGATATAGGAGGGACACGTAAGTGAAACCACTCTGAGGGAAGATGTCCAGAGGTTGACCAAAGTGCACTACATGGGGTCATTACCAAAAGAAAGCAATGGTTCCATGTGCAAAACTTTGCTAGGTCCCTTCTCCAAACGTCTCCAGGACCTGTGTCTTCTGATGTCTGGGGAAGAGGCACAAACACTCTGCTGTGGAAAATCTCTTAGGAGGCTATGACAGCTGCTAAGAGATTTGAGTAGAAGGAAAGTGAGGTAAAGGGCAAAGGTGTTCAGGGTTGAATTCTATTGCTGTCTTATTCCCCAACTTTTTCTTCCATCCATACCAGAATCAAAGCAGGGATGACTAGGGAAGAAACTGGAAAGCCTATACATATTGTTAATCAAGCCAGTGGGACCTTACAGATTAGTATTATATTAAACATGTGAGAGTCTTTATAAGAGATTGTTTCTTGGAAGTAGAATTGAATTCAAGAGTATAAATAATAGTTCTTTATTTTTGCGGTACTGGGGATGGAACCCAGGGGCATTCTACCTCCGAGCTACATCCCCAGCCTGATTTTTTATTCTCTTTTGAAACTGGGTCTCACTGAATTGCAGAAGGCCTCACTAAGTAGCTGAGGCTGGCCGCAAACTGAATCCTCCTGTCTCGGCCTCCCAAATACTGGGATTACAAGCAAGCATCACCACACCTGGCTCAATTTCATGGTTCTTGATACCTACTGCCAAATGGTTCCCCAGGAAGGATGTACTAAGGTATACCTCAACCCACAGTCTACACTAGTTCCTATCTCAGTAATGTCAATATCAGCCTTGAGTGTTATTACTGACATAGAAATCTTAACACAGGTGGAAAATGTGCATATTTTGAGTTTTCTGTATCACTCTGGGGGGAAATAAGCTTTTTACTTTATTATTATAATAATAAGATATATTTTATTGTACTATTCAGATAAACCCCATTTGTGCTAGAACTATTTTTATAAAGAATAAGTTGATTTCTTTTTCATAAAAGAATAATGTTTAAGGTAGAAATTAATGGCAAGCAGAAAGAAGAAAACAAAGATTACCTCCTGGAGATAACCTACCTCCTGGAGATAGCCACCATGGAAACATGGGTATATTTTTGTTTAATTTCTTTTTTAATGAGTACATTTCAGCAGTTTTCATGCTTGACTGCATATGATAATCTCCTGTGGTGCTTAAAAAATTTAGATGACCAGTCCTCATCTCTAGAGATTCACATCCATTTAGGTCCTTCCTTAAATACCTTTTCCTTTATAGTTAATGGTGCTGAATTTCATGTGCCTTAGGGTTTTATTAACCTGCCCTCCTTGGGTCATTTTATCTATTGCCTAAACTGCAGTGACCTATTGAGAAGCTTATGACTCCTATCCTTATCCCCGATAGCTATACTAAGTGCTAGAATCTTATAGTCCAACAAATATTCCCTAGTTCTCTGTGAGTATGCTACAGGACACCCAAGCCCCATAGATTCCCAGCTCACTTTATTACTTTTGGCTCAAATGGGTCACTACTTCAGTGTTCCCAATAGCATGGCCATCTTGTCCACCCTTTTGCTCATCCCAATCCACATAGCCAGGCAGATGCCAAAATGGTGTCTAAAGATCCATGTCTCAGATAGTCACACTTTTATATAATTCCTTTCTCTTGAATACAGTATGCCCTAGAAACCTGAAAACAAATAGATGGCATCAGCATGTTACATCCATGATTAGGTGACATAAATTGTGACTTCTGCTTTGCTAGAAGTCTCTTCCTTGTTTGGCTTTGTTGAAGCAAGCCATGTTGGAGAAGCCCATGTGGCAAGGAACCAAGGCCCACCCCTCACACCATCCAGACCCCATCCAGCCACTTCAAGGAACTGAATCTTGTCAAGTATCAGGAGAACTATAAAGCTGATTTTTCTCTGCTTGAGCCTTCAGTTGAGACCTCATCCATAGCCAAGACTTTCATTATAGCCTTGTGTGAGGTTATGAAGTAGAGGATCCTGCCTTATGTAGGCCTCTGGATCTACAGAAACTATGATATAACAAATGTATTTGTGAAAAGCTGGTGACAGTGAATTATTCAGCTATAAGTAACATATGCAATTAATGCCCAAGTCCTGTTGGTTCAGTTTCCCTGATGTCTTAAATCTAATGTATTTTCCATGTCAATGACTAGCCATCTAGCTCAGGTATGATCATGAATCTTCTCAGTTGTTATAGCTGCCTTTTGCCTTTTGCCTTGTGACCTCCAACCTCAAATTCTTCTTCGCAAAACCCTCTTGCAAAATGGAAATTGGATTTTATACCACTGCTTGCTTCAACACTCTTACATTGTTCTTGGGGCAAAGTCTAGAGTTTTCAACATGTCTCACAATATTCTCTGTGACCTAATCCCTGTTTGCCTGTATTCTAGGTCCTAAACATACCATTTTCACTTAGTTCTTGGCTTAATCCTTGCTTCTCTTTCTTCTTGAAGTCTTCTCTCATGTAATTATCTGCTTGTCTTGCATACTTCACCTGTTTCACTACTTACAACTTGTTTTTTCACATGCAAATAAAAATTTCCTTTAGCAAGTAGTTACAAAATGCCCATGTCTGAGCTCAAACCTACATACATGATCCACAGTCTCCATGTACACCATCTATTCCTGTGCTTATCACTGCCAATGCCTATTTATTTACCTCATATTCTCCAATTGCTGCAAACTACAGAACACAAAGATCATGCTTATTTTTTTGCAACTTGGTTGACATTTAATAGATATTTGAATGAATGAGTAAATAAAAGTCATTGGGGGATTATTTTTCTTTCCTCTATTTTTGGTGAAACCTCTGAAGCACAGATAAATTTTCTGGATGCACCATGTCTGGATCACACTGGGGCTTGATACTTCTGTCTACTATCCAGTCTCATTTACAGTATTCTTGTATCTATAACACATGCCAGATTTATCCCTCTGTATCCCTAACATGTGCCAGATTTCTGTTTTGGTGGCTGCCAAGTGGATCTTGGGGCCATGTTCTAGTTTCTTTTTTTTCTTTTTTCTTTTGGTGGTACTGGGGTTCCTGGAAGCCCTTCTACCTCCGGGCTACACTCCCAGACCTATTTTATATTTTCATTTGGAAACAGGGTCTCTTAAGCCAGTATGGCTGGCTTCGAACCTGCGCGAACCTTCTGTCTCCACCTCCCAAGAACGGGGATTACAAGTGTGTGCCACCATGCCCAGCTACATCCTAGTTTCAAATGGCAACAGTCATCCTGAATGAAATGGGAGGTGAGTTGTCCACAGTTGTTCTAAATCTAGCCTACTCCTCCAGTTTAGGGACAGCAATAATAAAGTATAGCCAGGATTTTCTTCTATTTCATTTTGTGTTTGTAGCTCTTTCTTGGAGAAAGTCATGTGAGTTGAACACATTCTAGTTCTTTTAATCTGGATTTATCTTTAGTGATGAGAAAGTTTTTAAAAAGTATTTTCATGTGAGTCGTATCCTTTTCTCTCAGGGCATCCCATTTCAAGATTTCTCTTTTATTCATTGTAATAGTGGAAAAGAAAGTAGATAAATGGCTGTGCTTGATGTAATTTGTCCTGAAAAAAGCATATGCATTAATTTCAACTTACCTCTAACTCATGTAATGCTCCCCTTCACTCTTAGATAGACTGCTTTACTTGGATTATTATAAATAGGAAATTTCTCTTTATAATTCATTCTTATTCATATAAATATATCTTCAATTTTAATTTTAGATTTGATACATATTTGGAAGTGTGTGTGTGTGTGTGTGTGTGTGTGTGTGTGTGTGTTGCTGAGGATGGATCCCAGGGCCTCATGCAAGGAGGTAAGCAGTTTTAACACTGAGCTGCATCCCAGCCTCTCATATTTGAGAATGAGAGTGTCTCTATTTTTCCTTCATGCATGAATAACAAATTGTGAAGTATAAAACATTTAGATAGAAACCTATTCACTTCAAACCTGGTAGCTGCTCATCTTTTGTCCTCTGACCTTTAAGGACAAGTTGTCTGAAGCCAGCCTGATTATTTTTCTGCTTTTGGATCATCTTTTTTATTCTCTTTAAATTCAGAGTCTAATATGATGTTTTATCCCTTATCATAGTAATTCAGTTTTATCCCTTGATGCAATTTTAGTTCTTAATTTTCCCTAGATCATTAGAAACACATTTGGTTTGCATATTCAAGTAATTTTTTTCTAGCTTTGGAAGTATTTTTCAGTGGCTTGCGCCTGATTTACTTGTACAACTTACCCTTTTAGAAACCTTTTTAATTTCTAGATGGGATCTCTAGGTCAATTGTGATTTTTTTTAATGTGTGAGAGCTGTTTGTATGCAGAGAAAAAGTCTATGTTGTTATTCAAGGTCTTATTTTAATAATCACTTTATTAAAGATACAGTGTTTTTTAAAAAAGCTTTTTTCAAACCTTTAGCTTCACCTTACACATTTTATTATTTGATTTATGAATCTAGTAAAATTTAACAAGTACTTTCAAGGGAACCTTTGAATAATGTTTGATCCATTTAAGTTGGACACATTCAACTCTCAAGCGGGTCCCTTTACAACTTAGTTAATAAAATCCCCTTAAGTATTTAAACTCCGTGTATAAATTTAATACATTCACTTTTCTTTTTAAGCTTTTCAAATGCCTGAACTGGCGTACAAACCTTAACAACCCCAGTAAATCTAATAAATTCAATAACGAATCACATGTTCTCTTAACCATTCCAATATTTTTAAACGATTAAATTCTCTAAATCTTTCCACTTAAAGGTAAAAGTCTAAAATTCATTACTCAATTATACCTTTAAATTGGAATCTAAAGGCTAATCTGTCATATCTACAGATAGGCCATATGCTCTTAAACATCAAACCCCTACTTACTGGATCCATAAACAGTACACCATGATAAGAAAACTGTTCTCAAGCTTATCACAAAAATATTAATGATTTGGGTTTGATTTACTTTATTACTTCTACCATTAATGTTAATATAAGTAAACATTACTGGAACAAAAAGACAGAAGACCAGTAGATTTTTATTTTCAAAAATAGATGGAGGTTGTGCTTCTAAAGGAGTGGGAGTTACCCTTTGGAGATGGTGTTGTCATTCAGGGAGAACTGGGTGCCCATTAGTAGACAGAGGATGCATACTGCTGCAGAGTTCTGACCAGGATGCATATGGTCTAGTTTGGTCATGTGGCATTATTATGACAATAGGGCATTCCTAGTCAACTTGTGAATGAGGTTGGTGCCTTCTGCTTCAAATCATGCAGTTCTTCTTTTGGGGGAATCATACTGCGCACTAAATGTTGCAACCAATTACTAAACTGCTTGTTTGGAGTTTGTACTTCTTCAACTACTTCAGTTATTTTGATATATTTCTTTTTTTTTATTGGGTACTGAGGGTGGAGCCCTCAGCCCTACTTTTATTCTTTATTTTGAAACAGGGTCTCACTGAGTTGCAAAGGGCCTCACTAAGTAGCTGAGGCTGTTCGCGAACTGTGATCCTCCGGTCTCAGCCTCCCAAATGCTGGAATTACAAGTGTACTTGTAATTACAAATGTACACCACACCTGGCAATGTATTTCTTTTCATCTCCGTTGCCCTGTAAGTAATTCATTCTTCTGATTTAAATAACAACAACAAGAAGAATCGCACCGGAATTATTTATTGAGTATTTGCTCTGTGCCAGATTAGGTGCTTGTGTAACATAATCTTTTTAATCTTCATAGCAGTCCTATAATGAGGGAACTCCAGTTATCCTCACCTTATGATTTTATTAAAATTTAAAATTTTAGGAAAAATGGGAAACAGTAACTTGATCAAGGTCACATAGAGATGGATCAAGGATTTCAACCCTGGCGTTATCTTTTACTGTGAGATAATATGTCTCCGTTGTAGGTAAGATCAAAGGGGATCAAAGTGTCCAAACCTTCAGAGGTGAGTGACCTCTCGTAAATTCAAATGATGCTTTTAGATTGTATTGCGTCTAATTAGGTTGTAGTTCACTTCCGTCCCAACCTTTGTTTCCTGGTTGAACTCTGGAATCCTTTGCAGACTCTTTATGCTCACAAGGAGCCTCCGTTCATCTAATTTAATACACTCAGCTCTTATGAATTCCTCTGTATCTGTTATCACAACCAAAGCCCTGCTAATCTCATTCTCTTATTTGTTCCCTTCCATTCCTATTTCTAATTTCATTTTCTGCAATGCGAATTCTCTTTATGATTTTCAATGTGAGTTTTAATTCTGGTATTATCATTTTAGCTGTATCAAAATAATTCTTTGTTTTGCTCGGCTTCCTTTGTACTGTTTATTCTTTTCAAGGCTCATCCTGTTGTCTTTTACTTCTGACTTTTTTCTAATGGTTTCCTCTTCGAGTATCACAGAGGGCGCATCTTCTTGTACAGCACTCAATTGAGGTTGCCAACCTAATTCTCAGAGAGGCTCCTGATTCTTCTAAGTTGAGAAAGGAAAAAGGTTTCCTCACAGTGTCCATCAATAGAAGAGTAAGTAATGTACTATCACTAATGAAGGAACAGAAAGGTGTGATGCCTTTCCTCGCCCCTGATAAGGTCATGGCTGAGACTCCGATAACAAAAGACAGGTTAACAAGAGAAAGGCGTAACAATCCTAATTAATCAAAGTTTTATATGACATGAGAAGCTTCAGAAGTGAAGACTCAAAGAACCAGGGAACGCTATTTTGATGCTTAATTTAATAAAGACTAGACAACCATGTAGAAATGTGATTAGAGAAAGGGTATATTCTAGTGGTAGTGGGCTGGGAGAGGGAGCAAGCCCAGTCTGTTTAGTTTTCTTCCTGGACTGTGTGTTACACTTCTTTCTCCCAGGTAAGGGGCAGGACCTCTCTGAATTGAGGGTTTGAAGACTTATTATTGGACAGTGAAGGTCAGAGAATTTCTTTTATGGCCATCTCCTATACAGAAAAGCAGGAGTGGTTAAGAGTACTATTTCTAGGTTTTATAGCTGACTTTGGGAAAAAAGCAAATAGTTCTAGTTTCCATAACCTGCCTTGGGTGATAGGAATTTCTGTTTCTGTAACTCACTTCACAGGAGAAATCAAGATTGGAGACAGGAGGGCAGAAGGTCAGAGAATGACTGCTTCTAAGGCTGATTTTGAGGCTTCCTAATTGAGTGAGTGTGTGTGTGTGTGTGTGTGTGTGTGTGTGTGTGTGTGTGTGTGACTGGATATTGAGACCAGGGACATCCTACCTCTGAGCTCCATCCTGGCTCTATTTTAATTTTTTTATTTTGAAACAAGGTCTTGCTAAGTTTTTGAGGATCTTGCTAGGTTGCTGAGGCTGTCCTTGAACTGGTGATCCTCCTGTCTCAACCTCCCAAGTACTCAAAGAGGATTACGAGTGTGCCATCAGACCCAGCACTTTCTAAACTGCTGTGGTTCAAGCTACTCAATATGCCAAAGCAACATACTTATGGGAATGCTATATGAGCCCCAGTGCTATCTATGTCTTTCCTTACTATTTTCTGGGAGTTTGAGTCTAAAAAAAATGGGGCAGGATGGCTGGGTTGGGAGAGGCGGGAGGAGAGTGATTCTATAGCTTCTGGCTACTCAGGTATGTGATCCTTCGGGTAAAGGTCTCCAAGGCCCTGCCAATGTAAGTTTTAATCCATCTTTGCCAGCCATATATTTAGTTGAAATACTTCTCAGAGTCTAATAATAGGTTGTCTCTAACTTATTTTTTAAATTATGGCATGGATTTTGTATCTTTCTATGAGTTAAAGTTTTTAGCTACAAATTGGGAAAAGCAGATGAAGGGTTGCCAGCCACGTTTCATTTAAATCACAAGTATTAGCTGTGATTCTTAAAGAACTTTACGGGATAGGTTTTATATTCCTAGTGCCTTATTCTCTAGATTTTATAGTGGACCTGGATTTATATCATCTTTGTTCTTTTTATCTAAAAGATAATCTTTAAAATCTTCTATTTCTAAGTAATCAGAACTGAGTATTATTTTAATCTGTGAACAGAAACATTGGTCACTCATTCACAGAAATCCTAGCAATGAATGTGACTTAAAGATAAATATAAAACCTTTACTACTGTCAGGGACTAGAATAAAGGATATGACATTTTATTTTATAAATGTGACAAGTAGTGAGAGAAAAGTTGGCCAGAATAAGAGGATGAGGAGGAGAAGATTCTCAAAAATAAGTCTTTAAACTACCATTGGAAAGACATTATCAGGTCTCCATGGTGAATGGTGGAGTTGAAATCCCTTTGCCTAGAATTCAAAGCTACCTGCAATACAATTCTGCCTGCTTCTGCAGCCTTATCTTTTGCTGCTTCTCTTTGTGAACTCTGCACCAAAGACAAAACAGTGTACTGGGTTGAACTTGGTAGCAAATATTGTGTTCTCTAACCTTAAGTCTTTGTTCTCTATATCCCTTTCCAGAATGCTCTTTCCTGCCAGAGTCTGCTTGTCTTCCAAGACCCAGGTCTGATGGTGTGTACTTGGGTCTCAGCTCTATACCCTCTGAAACACTCCAGCACAGATGGTCAGATCCTGCCTTGTCCTCTAGCTCTCTGGGTTCTTACTACTTTTAACTCAAAGGCATTTCCTGTTTGACAAAAGCCCCACTTTATATCTGAATTTCTCCCAAGGCCTGACAAATTGACATGCATGGATTAGGACCAAAAGTAAGTAGACTCTTTGAAAGGAGAGTATAGTAAGATTAAAAAAATTAAAGTTGAGGGGGAGACAAGATAGTGGTCAGAAAAAATAGAGATGACAGAAGAAAAATAAAAGGCAGGTAGGTAGTGAAGAGAGAGACAGACATTACTGTATTTGATTCAGAGTCAGAAATGTTTTATTCACTCCAATGAAATGCTTGTTAGCATGCCAGTGCCTTTGACATTGGGGAAAAGAGCTGTTTGCTTTTATTTATATTTGTCAATGCTTACATTTGAAACAAACAATTTTATTTTTCCTGGGGAATGCCCACAGATTTTTGTATTGTGTCAAAGCATGTGTTTGGGTTTTTAAAAAGCATTTCGGCAACTCCGAGGCATCTATCAATTTTCCAGTTATTCCTGAGAGTCTCTTTGACATTCACATTCTATCATTTTTGCCTAATCTTTGTTATCTGAGAGATTAAGGCTGTCTCGTTTCATAATACCTGAAAGATTATATTTGAGACCAGCGTTTATTTCATTATGTGTATGTTTTTTCTCTCTCAAACCCAATCTATTCTTTTCTCAGATGGAAACCTTTTTTATTTTTTGTTCTAATTGTTTCACGGCAGGACGGATGCATAGAAGAAAACGAAAGAGTTGAGAACTCCTAGGAAGAAATGAGCTGCTCCCTGTCTACAGCTCTTAAGCGATTCCTATTAAGCCAGTTGAAGCTTACTCCGAGCTCCATCATCCCGGATGCCCACTGCAACCAATTTAGGCTGCAGGTTGTAAGGTTGCTGCTCATTCAGCAGCAGCTCAAAACAGTCTTTTCCAGCCAAATGAAATGAAGGCTAAATGCAGTTTCTGGGGTGTTTGCCACCTGGGCTCACTCTAAGGTTCTAGGCACTAAGACATTTGAAAGGTCCCAGGCCCTTTGTCATGTAGGTCCTTGCTTAGATGGGGTAGAATGGATTGGGCACTTTCTTGCATTTACATGGTTCCTTTGTGGGGGGAGGGGGTTGCGCTGTTTTCATCTGACTCTACTGTATGGTAGCATATAGTAGCATGGTAGTGGCTGGCTCTGGAGTATGGCTGGCAGCCATGTTTCTTCTCTTCCTACCAATGAAGTGCTCTTCTGGAGAGAGAAGTATGTCTGGCAGCCCTTGGGGAGGCCACTGGGAATGACATATGGTAGAAGAAGCTTCCAGTTATAGGGAGATCAGGATGAAAGGATACAAAAATCTATACTTGGGACAATATTTGCATTAGAAGGTGAGAATACAGCGATGAAGAAAGCAGGTGGGAATAGAGGAAACCTTTCTCAGGTAGAAAAAACAGCACAGGGAAAGGCCTAGAGGTCAGAGAGACCAAGGTATACATATGTGTTTGGGGAATAGAGAGGTGAGATGGACAGGAGAGAGGAGAGGGCCTTGTCTGCCAAGATAAGAAATTTGGACTTCGAGCTTCAGAGAATCAAGACAGAAAGCTGGCACCTGAAGTGGGAATAATGATAGTCGATGTGTGAGGATTCAATTTGGTAGCTGTAGCCTGGCACAATAGACATTGTGGCTGTTGCTAGGCCTATGTGGAGCCTCAGTGGGAGTTAGAAATAGCCCCTGTGGTGGTACTGCACAACCAACCACTACAAAGCACAGTGGTAGGAAGCAGACAAATTATTTTAATGCTTATGGACTTTGGGGGTCAGGAAGTCAGACAGGCCCAGCAGGACAGCTTGTCTCTGCTGCACAGTGTCTGGGGCATCTGGTGGAGAGACTAGAAAGCTAGAGGTGGCTCAGGAGCTGAGAGTCATCTGGAGGAGTCTTTGCCTACGTGGCCTGTATCAGCTGTTGGCCTGGCCCTCCTTCAGAGCTATCAGGATGAACACCTGCCTGGAACTTCTCCATGTTGCCTGGGCTTCCTCAACATTATGGCTCCGTTCACAAGAGAACGTCCCAAAAGGGAGGAAGGAGAAGCCATCACTTTGTCACGTTTACTGTGTGTATAGAGCAAGCAGTAAAAAGCTCAAAGTGGTTGGACTGGAGATCCCACTTCTCGGTAGGAGAGTAATGAAGGTTTTGGAAACCATTTTTAAAAAACTGTCACAGGCTATTTAAGACTTCGTGTCCCCTCCAGGCAGATGCCTCCCTTCAGGAAAGGAAAAGCTGCCCTATTTCTCCAAATAAATGTAGCCCCATACCAGGGAACACCAGTTGGGTTTAGCTCCACGTTGTTATTTATTTATTTATTTGTTTGTTTATTACAGTACTGGGGATGGAACCCAGGGGCATTCTACCTTTGAGCTGTACCTCTAGCCCTATTTTTTTTATTCTTTATTTTGAAGCAGGGTTTCACTGAGTTGCAGAGGGCCTCCCTAAGTCGCTGAGTCTGTCCGTGAACTGTGTTTTTCCTGTCTCAGTCTCCTGAATGATGGATTACAAGCATGTACCACCATTCCCAGCTCTCTCAGTGTTTTAGTTGAGAGCTTTTGCTAAGTTCTCAGTGTGGACAACTGTACATTGAAGTCCTGGGCTCAGAAAACCTCCGCGCCTTGCTTTCTCTTCACCGCTTCTCAAAACCAAATGAAAAATGGACTACATGCAGCATCTAGGCTTGCTCACTACATCTATTTTTTTTTCCTTTATAATTTACTCAATTTACTTAAATATTAGTTCTGTCACATGGCTTTACAGCTTGTGCTGGCCCTGGTCTTTCTTTTGTTTTATCATTTAAAAAAGGCTTCACATTATCTGTCCTTGAATATTCTTATGTCTATTTGAGCCTCTGTTTCCTTCATATTTTCCTGGCATATATGCCAAGCAATATAAACAAGAGGAGCTGTTTTTTATTTTTTTTCAAATTTATTTATTTTATTTTTTATTTTTTTATTGAACATAAATGGTATACATTTAAACTATACTTGGTGCCCTCTCCCCCCACCCCCGCACTCCTGTTTTCCCTTCCCCACTCCCACCAGTGATTGTCCAGGGTAACCATGCCATATTCATAATTTTACACATATTCGGATGTAGACCCTCATTAATCAAGTTCGGTCTTCCTCCTCCCCTATCTTTCCATTCCAGCTTTGCTGGTATTTGCCCTCCATTACCTGAAGTACCACTGGTATCCTCTACGTTCCCTAGTTTGGGCATATTAGAGGGAAAATATGTACCTTCTCCTTCTGTGCTTGGCTGATCTCACTTAACATAATGTTCTCCAGGACTTTCCATCTTCTTGCAAATGATATTATTTTGTTCTTCTTTATGGCTGAGTAGAATTCCATTGTGTGTATTTCCCAGAGTTTTGCAATCCATTCATCTGTTGATGGAGACCTGGGTTGGTTCCATATTTTGGCTGTTACGAATTGTGCTGCTATGAACATAGGTATGCATATGTTGCTATAGTTCTCTGAATTCAACTCTTTTGGAAAAATACCCAGGAGTGGTAGAGCTGGATCATATGGCAGATCTATTCCTAGCTTTCTTAGGAATCTCCACATAGATCTCCATAGTGGCTGAACTAGTTTGCATTCCCACCAACAGTGTAAAAGAGTTTCTCTTTCCCCAATGTAGTAGAGTTCCCACTTCTCCACATCCTTACTGGCATTTGTTGTTTGTGTTTTGAATGTTTGCCATTTTAGTTGAAATTAGGTGAAATCTCAGGTAGTTTTTATTTTCATCCCTTTGATTGCCAATGATGTTGAGTATTTTTTATGCATTTATTGGCCATTTGAATTTCTTCTTTCATGAAGTGTCTATTTAATTCCCTTGCCCATTTTTTGATTGGGTTATTTGTTTTCTTAGTGCTGAGTTTCTTGTATTCTCTGTATATTCTAGATATTAGTCCTCTATTGGAGGAGTAGATGGCAAAAAATTTTCTCCATCATGTTGGCTCTCAATTGAGGTATTGATAGATTCCTTTGCTGTACAGAAACTCTTCAGTTTCATGCAATCCCATGTATTGATTCCCCTTTTAGTTTGTTGTGCCTTTGGGGTCTTGTTGAGAAAGTTTTTATCTATGCCTATGTGTTGCAGTGTTGGACCTATGCCCTCTTCAAGGAGCTTCAAGGTCTCTGCTCTAATTTCAAGTCTTTGATCCATCTTGAATTGACTCTTGTGCAGGGTGAGAAAGTGGGATTTATTTCCATTTTTCTGCATATGGTTAACCAGTTTTGCCAACACCATTTGTTGAACAGGCTATCCTTTTTTCAGTATATGTTTTTGGCCTCTTTGTCAAATATCAATTGGCTGTAAGTGTGTGGATTTGTTTCTGAGTCTTCTATCCTGCTCCATTGGTCTATGGGTCTGTTTTTGTGCCAGTATCATGCTGTTTTTATTACAATGGCTTTGTAGTATATTTTAAAGTCAGGCATTGTGATTCCTCCTGCATGGTTTTTGTTGCTGAAAAGTACTTTGGCTATTCTGTTTATTTCGTTGTTCCAAATAAATTTAAGGACTGATTTTTCTATGTCTGTGAGGAATGACCTTGGTAATTTAATGGGCATTGCATTGAATCTGTAGATCACTTTTGGAAGTATGGCCATTTTGATGATATTTATTCTGCCTACCCATGAACATGGAAGATCTTTCCATTTTTTAAGATCTTCTTCGATTTCTTTAAATGTTTTATAATTTTCTTTGTAGAGGTCTTTTACCTCCTTGGTTTAGTTTATTCCTAATATTTTATTTTTTGCGGGAAATCCTGAGTGGAAGAGTTTCCTGAATTTCTTTTTCAGTGGATTTATGGTTGATATACAGAAAAGTTTCTGATTTTTTAAGATTGATTTTGTATCCAGACACTGCTGAATTTGTTGATCATTTCTATAAACCTTTTGGTTGAGTTTTTTGGGTCTTCTCAGTATCATATCATCTGTAAATAGTGAAAGTTTGAGTTCTTTTTTTTTTTTCCTATTTGTATTCCTTTGATTTCCTTTTCTTGCCTTATTGTTCTGGTTAGAGTTTCAAGTACTATATTGAGAAGTGGTAATAATGGACATCCTTGTCTTGTTCCTGTTTGTAGGTAGAGTTCTTGAAGTTTTCCCCAATTTAATATGATGTTGGCTGTGGGCTTATTGTAGATTGCCTTTATGATGTTGAGGTATGTTTCTTCTATTCCAATTCTCAGCAGTGCTTTTATCATAAATGGATGTCGGATTTTATCAAATACATTTTCAGCATCTATTGAAATTATCATGTGATTTTTGTCTTTCATTCTATTTATATGATGAATTACACGGATTGATTTTTGTATGTTGAACCAGCCTTGCATCACTGCGATGAACCCTACCTGGTAATGGTGTATGATTTTCTTGCTGTGTTTTTGAATGTGTGTTGTTAGTATTTTGTTTAGAAGTTTTGCATCCAAGTTCATCAAAGATATTTGCCTGTAGTTCTTTTTCCTTGAACTGTCTTTATTTGGTTTTGGTATTAATGTGATGCTGGCTTCATAGAATATATTTGGGAGAGTCCCTTTTTTTCTATTTCATGAAATAGATTGAGGAGTATTGGTCACAAAATAGATTGAGGAGTATCGGGATTTGCTCTTCTATGAAGGTTTTATAAAATTCATTTGGGAAGCCATCTGGTCCTGGGCTTTTCTTTGATGGTAAGCTCATTATTGCTCTTTCAATCTCTGATTGCTATTGGTTAGTTTAAATTTTCTATATATTCTTGACTCAGTTTAGTCAGGTTGTATTTATATAGAAAGTTGTCAATTTTTCTAGATTTTCCATTTTGTTGGAATATAGTTTTTTGAAGTATTTTCTGTTAATCCTCTGGATTTCTACACTGTCAGTAGTGATATCTCCTTTTTCATCTTTTCATAATTTGGGTTGATTCTCTCTCTTTTTTTAGTTAAGTTGGATAGTGATTTATCTAGTTAATTTTTTTGAGGAACCAGCTTTTGATTTTGTTAATTTTCTGTATTTTTCTCTACTTCATTTATTTCTGCTCTGATTTTAATAATTTTCTGTCTTCTACTTGCTTTAGGGTTAGATTGTTTCTGTTTTTCAAGGTCTTTGAGGTATGTCATTAAGTTATTTATTTGATGATTTTCTGTTTTTCTTATGTAAGCACTGAGTACTATAAATTTTTCTCTTAATGCTGCTTTTAAAGTGTCCCAGAGGTTTTGATATGTTGTATCTCTATTTTTATTTGTTACTAAAAATTTCTTGATTTCACCCCTTTAATGACCCATTTTTTTATTTAGAAGGGTGGTGTTTCATCTCTACATGTTTATGTGGTTTCTCTGAGTCTTTTCATAGTTGATTTCTAATTTCATTTCATTATGGTCTGAAAGACACAATGAAGTATGTCACATTTATTGAATTTGCTAGTCCTCACTTTGTGGCCCAGGATGTGATCCATTTTGAAAGAAGATTCCATGAGTAGCTGAAAAAAATGTGAACTCTGCTGTATTTGGTTGAAATATTTTATATGTGCCTAACAGGTTCATTTGATTAATCGTGTTCTTTAGGTCTGAGGAATCTTTACTTACTTTTTATGTAGAAAATTGATCTAATTGTGTGAGAGGTGTGTTGAAATCTCTCAGTATTATTGTATTTGGATTTATATGTGACTTAATGTCACAGAAATTTTGTTGTCTGAAAGTAGCTGCACCAAAGTTTGGGGCATTAATGTTGATTATCATTATTTCCTCTTGCTGGATTTTTCCTTTTACCAGTAAAAAAAGAACTTCTTTGTCTCTTATAATAAGCTTGGGCTTGAAGTCTAACTTGTCTGATATCATAGTTGCTACTCCTGTTTGTTTTCGAGTTCCATTGGCATGGATTACCTTGCTCTACCCCCTTACCTTGTTACAATCTTTACTTGTAAGGTATGTTTCTTGCAAGCAGCAGATAGATTGGTTCTGTTTTTTAATCCATTTTGCCACAGTATATCTTTATTGGGGAGTTGAGGCCATTTACATTGAGTGTAATTATTGAGAGATTTTTAATTCCTAACATGTTGAGATTTTACTTTTGTTTGAAATACTGTTTATTCTTCTTTGCCTAGTTGTCTGCTACATGGAAATTCTTGTTTCTTTGGTTCTGGCATGTATTATTAGTTTTTTTTTGTAGTTAATATCTTTGAGTATTTTCTCTAGCACTGGTTTTGAAGACATAAACTACTTCAGATTCTGTTTGTTGTGGAAAATTTTTATTTCCCCATCTAATTTGAGAGATAGTTTTTCTGAGTAGAAAATTTTTGGATGGAAGTTGTTTTCTTACAGAGTTTGGAATATATTACTCCAGGACCTTCTGGATTTCATGACTTGGTTTGGGAAGTCTGGAGTAATTCTAATTGTTTTCCCTCTGAATGTCACTTTGTCTTTGTTTTTGTTGCCTTTAAGGTTCTCTCCTTGGCTTCTACTTTGGTCATTTTGACTATTATGTAGCATGGGGAACCTTTTCTCTGATCTTGTCTAAAGGGGGTTCTATAAGTTTCCTGTACCTATGTGTGTCGATCTCTTGCTCTATGTTTGGAAAATTTTCTGCTATTACTTCTTTGAAAAGATTGTTGAGCCCTTTGGTTTCATGTTCTTTTCCCTCATCTATTGCCAATCTTTGTTAGGTTAGCTCTTTTAAGATGGGCCCATGTTTCTTCAATGTCCAATTCCTGCTGTCAAATTTTTTTTTTTTTTTAGTTATAAACTATGTATTCATTTTTGGAGTGATCCTTTTCTAGGAGCAAGATTCTATTCTCCATGTGGTCTAATTGATTGTTTATAGTTTGAATAGATGCCTTTACTTCAATGATTGCATCCTTTATTTCTTTCAGACTCTTTAAATTCTTTTCTGTATTATTTCTACAGTTACATTCCTGATTTGACTGTCTGGATATCTCTGCAATTCTGTGTTATCAGGTTTGTTATTGTGGGGTTGTGAGAGTTCATTGCTCCCTTGTTGTTCCTCCTCATGGTTTCAGAAGTTTGTATCTGTTTCTTTTGATAGATATCTCTGTCTCTAGGTCTCAGCTGGTATATCCAAGGGCAGGTTGTATTGCATTCAACAGTGAAGTTTGAGGAAGGAGAGAAATGAAAGAGTAAATGGAAGAATAGGGTAAAGTCTCAGATAGGGCCCAATTGAATGAGAGTATGAGTTTGGTAAGGTAGTAAATACTAGAGATTAGAAATAGTAAAAATATAATAGTATTCTAGTAACCAATGTAGAGTTTCTGGTATAGTGATATGAAGTAGATTTAATACAAGACAAGGGAGAGATAAAAAGAAGAATAAAGATAGAAAAGGGATAGTGAGAAGAGAGTAGGTATGTACAAAGGAAGAAGTTTGGGAGAAGGTTTGAGAAGAGGGTAAAACAAACAAACAAACAACAAAACCAACCAGGGATATACATTTATACAAAGAACAAAAAACCAAAACACCCCCAACAACAAATTAATGCAACTCTACAAATAAATGATTATTCAGCAGAAAGGTCCTCTGCAGTCTCTCTCTCTCTCTGTGCAGAGACTGAGTGCCAATGGCACCTTTCCCACTGAGTCTGGTTCTAAGTCTTTCTCAGTCTATGCAGATGGTCAGTATCTTTAGGGATGGATTTAGTATTAAGCACAGGTCACACTCCATGCTTTCCACAGATTTGGAGTCTTGGTCTCTCTCTGCCACCATTGGTAGCATATGCCTCTGAAACCAAACTCAATGTAGGAGTCTCTGTTCTTCACAGCTAGGGCTGGTCTGCTCTGACATCTTCCCATTCTCCCTGATTGGGAAGTCTGTGGTGATCCCAGAGATCCTACTCATTGGGTCTAGTCTTAAGCATAGGTCTCCCTCCACACTTTCCACTGATCAGAGCCTGAGTTTGCCTGAGCTTCTGTTATGTCCAACAGCAGACTCCACTCCCACTTTCTCTGGGTTGTATTGGAAAGTCTCAGACCTGGGGAGTTTATTGGGGCTGCAAGTCTGTGGGTGCATCCAGCTGGGCATTTTCCCATGGGAACCACAACTTCACTTATGGTATTATTGAGCGCCGCTCTAGATCTCTGGAGGGTGTGGTAATCTCTGCCACCACTACTCCTTCACTGGGTTGAGCCACAAACTCTCAGACTCAGGGAGTTTATCAAGGCTGTGTGAGTCCATAGGAGCACAGTGCTGGGAGTCTCCTGCAGGGACTGCAGTTTCACTTACGATTTTAGTGCACACTGGTCTGTATATCTGGCAGGCGTGGTGAGCTTGGCTGCCTCTGGCATGATGGCACCGCCATGGCGCCCCCTGGCGCAAGACTGGTGGGTTTCTTTTCTGGTGTTGAGCTCCGCTATGGATCTCTGGAGGGCGTGGTGAGCTCCTGGAAGTTGTAGCAGGTCTTTGCTCAGGAAGAACTGATAACTTACAACCCATAGATCTGTAGCTGCTCACTTCAGATCCTTGTTTTCCTTTTCACTTTTGGAGTGTCCTGCTGTAAGGCAAGACTGTGTCAATGTGGTGCCCACTGCTGCAAGGTGGGCAGGTTTCTTTTCTGCTCTCTGGTCAGTCTTCCAATCTTCTCTTTCTCTGTTCCTTGTATTTATCATTTTTATTCCCCTACTAATAGCATTTTCTGGCTTTGTTGAACACTGTTTTTGAGGCAATGGAGATCGAGTGTCAGCAGGACTCATAAACACTGCTTCTCTTGGTTGCCATCTTCCTAATCACCCCACAAGGCACTTTTAAAAAAAATTATTGGTGCATTGTAGTCATATGTCTTAATAGAGTATAAGATGGTAGAGGCATACATGCACACATCACTCAATTAGCCCTTATCCAATTTCACAAGGTACTATTGATTCTTTGTTTTTATTGTGATTTGTCTTATTGTAATGCATATTTTATGTAATCATAATTAGTTTTCCGTTTCCATTTGCTTCTGAATGCTTTTATTCTCCCTGGCTTTGTAATAGTTTTAAAATCTTTTTACTCATTGATTCTTTTTTTTTTTTTTGGTATTCTTAGTGGGGTTCAGGTATTGTCAGGGACATCTGAATTAAAGGAAGTCAGAAAATGATAGGCAGCAATTTTGTCTCTGCATCGTGGATGGGTAATGTTAGTCACATACATGCTGTCAGCCTCCCTGGAATGCTTCCTTCCCCAAAGAAATCTTCTGTGGAAATTCCTATATTCTGCAGGCCCAGGGCAGGGAGCCCTGGGTCCACATGCTTAGTTATTTTGAATCCTGCTCCCTTTTGTCTCAGGAGCCCAGGCCTGCTCTTGGCTTTGGAATCCACTGAGGTATGTTACCCATGTTCTTTCCAGCATCTAAGGAAAGAGATTCTCTTTGAGATCAGTCTCCTGAAATCTCTTGCTCATCTTGCCCATAAGGAGAAAACTTGAACCATTTTCTCTTCTAGGGACTCACTCAGAGGGGAGTCTTCACTTCCATTTTGAAATTCTTTGACCCAATGGAAGAAGATTGATTGCAACTGTACCAAACCTCAGCAAGGCAGCCATCTTTCCAGAACCCCTAGAAGTCTATTATAAAATGGCTACCTGATAAATCAGCAAAATCTTAGTAAAGTTCCTTCATTTTAGTAAGGTTCCTTCACCTTTTAAATCAGAAGAAGCTATCAATCTAGGCTAGGCTGGTTCTTTGACTTAATGCACATTGGCAATCAGAGTTTAACCGCCAAATGATGTTTTTTTCTTTCTCATGTGTGAGACTGAGGGACATTTATTGTAAAAGTTAAACAGAGTGACAGCTTGCTTTGGCTGATGTGTAAGAGTTCTTGACTGGGCTGCTTTCCTTTCTTCCATAATAAGTAGTTAATAGAAATTCACTGACCTGTAGTGCAGACTTAATTTATCGTGTATATCAAGTTGATTTAACAGGAATGGAATGTGGTAGAACAATAGCTTCCCTCTCTCCCCACCTCTTGGTGATCCTCCGACATTCTTTTGGAAAGAAAATCAGATTTAACACCGTGTAGAACCATTGTGATTTTGAATAATTGGGCCATGTTTGGGAAAAAAAAACTATTTAATCAATGGCAATCATCTATTTATTTGAAAAGCTGTCTGGTGGTATGAAGCAGTGGTATTGGTGTTTAAAATGTTCTCTTATAAGAAAGACTAAAGTGGCTCAGAACACTGTGTACTTTGCACTGTACAAAGGAAAAATCCAAAACTCTTGAATTGCTTCTTTCTTTCATGGCATGTTCTCTATTTGGAAAATCCTTAATTAATTTTCTGTGAAAGCAGACGGTCAGAGGATTTAAGGAAAGCTCAAAAACATCTTGAATTCCCTACTGCTTGCAAAGTGGGGAGAGTGAAAATGGTAAACTGATTAAAGGAAGTTATCTTGAAGTCTACCATTATAATGAGATGTAAATAACAACAGCAACAAATCCGGATCATTTAAGAAAGTTTGCGTGTGTTTTTTTTTATCTACTTGAAATGCATTTTTTGCCCAACTTTGTTCTCTTGAGACATCAGCCATTTAAAAGCATGATATTGGAACCAACCCAGCATCACTTTTAATTAGCACAGAAATGCTAATTATACTTTTTCTGTGTGACGCCTAATGCTGGCTGTCAGGGTGCCTCTGTTTTTACATCAGTTGCAGGGAGGTACACAGGATCGGCAGACCTGCTTTAAAATGATAAAGGCCAATATGTCCAAACTGATGGTTACTTTTAACCTATAGGGATCTGATATGGGATGCATGGGAATAATGGCATCAAAGTGGGAAAGTGGGCTTCTTATTCATTCTAGACACAGGCCTGATTTCTCAAATTATTCAATATTTGTGGTCTGTGCAAATCAGATTTCTTACCACTGAATCATCGTAAATACACACGGAGGTTGAGTTGGGAAGAAAGCTGCTTTGTCACAAAACAGTTTCATTTAAAAAGCAAATAGCTACCCTTCCTCCATTGTATAGGTTTAGGGTTTGGCATTTTAGATTTTCTTAAAGGAAAACCTACCTGGTTGGTTTTTGCATAATATATTTCTTTAAGTTGATAGCTCTGGGAAGGTAGTGAATACTGACCCTTAATAAAATCTCTTGCTAACTATAAATTTAATTAAGTTGATTTAGTTACTGAAAATAATTTGAATTAACCTCTCCCAAAGTTAAACACATAGCCTATCTCTGCACCCCAAAAGTAAAATAAAATACATCCCCAAAAGAAACATGCTCATTGACACTCTCTCTATATACATATATATGAAATTATCAATGCCAATTTTTTTTATTTATTTATTTATTTATTTATTTATTTATTTGGTGGTACTGGGGGTGGAACCCAAAGGCTTTCTACCTCTGGCATCTACTCCCAGAGTATATTTTATATTTTATTTGGAGACAGGGTCTCACTAAGTTGCTGAGAGCCTCACTAAGTAGCTGGGGCTGGCTTCAAACCTGTGCAGTTCTCCTGTTTCGGCCTCCCAAGCGCGGGGATTATAAGTGTGCGCTACCACGCCCAACTCTATCATTGCCAATTTTACTATCATGTACAGGGAAGGGGATAGATGGGGAAGGAGGTGGGGGGCACTTACCAATGCCTGTGAACATGTATGACCCTATCACTCTGAATTTCATTATGATGTGAGATAACAATGCACCAAAAAAGAATATGTAAAAAAAGTCCAGAATATAAATCTTAGATTGTGCCACTATTTGTTTCAGTGCCAGGAGTCTGAATGTTTAGTGTCTGAGGTTGAAACTCATCATATAATTCTGGGATTCTATGAAACAAGAGATTAATTCTATATTAAATTACTTCTTTTAAAAATTATTGATGTAGCACAATCATCTAGAAATCTGGAATTTAACAAAAATTTGTATTTGTGGAGGGCCTACTCTTTTTCTGCAACTTCAATAAATACTGCTATTTTCATTCACTTGGACAAAGTGCTAAATTAGTTTTTAAAGGTCTGAATTATAAAATATTTTCAAGGAAATTGAATTTGATTATTTTTGGTACACTTGGCCTTCTGTGCAATGAAAATAACCGGCTCACAGCAGCACTCACTGTAATATTTATTGACTGCCTGCTATGACTCTGGCACCGTACTATCTGCTTGGCGTCAGAGCCATTATTATCTTTATTTTATAACTGAGGACAGACAATATGGCTCCCCACATTGTGGAGTGTACCCAAGGCTTCACAGCTAGCTAGCGACTGGTTTATTTCCACAGCTGCCTGGTACCAAAGCCTTCTGTTAACCATCACTCTGGATGATGAAGTTTATGTCCTTTTAGTCACATAGGAAACAGTCCTAAAGGACTTGTTATTTTTTTTTATCCCTCTGAAAGCAGGTTTGGTATGACCTCATATCTGTGTTCAGCAGGTATGGGAGTTAGTTAACCAAATTTCACATTATCTTCTATGGCATCTACTGTCATTACCATCTTATCTAGTGTACAATTAAAAATAATGGGACAGAGAGTTTGAGCAACTGATTCAAGGGCTCTAGGTAGAACTGGCACCGACACATGACTCAAACTCCAGACCTTTTCCAGAAGCTGCAGCCATTTTTTTCTTACTCTCCTGAAGGCTTTTGTCAGTATTTCTATCTATAAAATGGGGATAATGGCCTATTTATAAGGCATTATATCTATTTATAGGGCAAAAAGTATAGTTATGAATATGAAACTGTAATAAAACAATAGCAACAAAACAGAACATGAGATAATATGCATTTATTTCTACCTCAACCCCTTTAAAACCTAATTAGAAACTTGTTACCTAAAAAGAGGGATAATATAAGATTAATAAGAAAATTAAGTTTAAGCAAAGGAGAAAGATAGGGAAGCAATGGTGAAACCTTTTAGTAGTCAAAGCAGAGGAGAAATCAAGCTACACAGTTTTATCAATAATAAAAAATAAAGTATTTTATTCGGAAAGAGAAATTCTTTTCTCTACCTTTACATTAAACAAAAATTTCATGCATTGGCACTTGTGAACATAATGATCAATGGTTCCACTGAGTAAGCAATTTGATTGATTACAATATCATCAATTTTTGCTTTTTCTCTTCTCGTCGTGGTAGGGATATTAAGGAGGCATGGAACCTTCAAATTTGGTCAGCAGGAGGGAAATGTTGTAGAGTACAAGGTTATAGATAATTTAAGACTAGATAATCAGCCCTTAAATTGTCCCAAATTGACTACATTTCCAAAGAAGACCCCCTAAGTATGCCAGCTAGCTCTGTCAGGGTGGTGACGGCACTGACCAGCAGGTCGCTGAGTGCCGATGCTATATGAAGTGTGATGTGGGATGCAGAATTAAATGATTAGGTGCAATTTCTGTTCCTGGGTCCAATTTTAAGTTAGACACAGCATATTAGAACAGAGACTGGGCCAGATGATGGATAAAGAAAAACATAGATGCATTGTAGAATATTCAGAAAATATAAAAAAATAAAGAAGAATGACAACATCAATCAAATCCTCACCATTGTTACTTTGGGTACACATTTCCTTTTAGTCCCTTATTTTCACTGCTTTGTAAGTAGAAACAGAGGTATAGGCCTGATATAAGTATGACATAAACATGATATAGTTATACATCTGTGTTCCCATATGTGTGTCCAGGGGCTTTAGAGGGGTTTTGTACCTTTTTCAAGGTTCCAGAGCTAGAGGTGAAAAGAGAACTCAAACTCATCTCTCTCTAACATCAAATTCCATTCTCTTAAATGCCTTTTTATATTTTAAATATGTCAATCTGGGGGACACAGGTTACTTTAGGAAGATGGAAACATATGGCTCTTCCCTAATATTGACTAATATTGGGGAAGTACTAGTCAATTGGATTGAATACAATATCTCAGATCATTAATATTTTTCTCAAAAGGAATTGTGTGTGTGTGTGTGTGTGTTTGCGTGCGTACGTGTGTGTGTGTGACTAGAGATTGAACCCAGAGGCATCCTACCTCCAAGCTACTCCCCCAGCCCTATTTTTAATTATTTATTTTGAAACAGGGTCTCACTAAGATGCGCAGGGCTTCACTAAGTAGCTGAGGCTGGAAATGGACCTGCAGTTCTCCTGTCTCAGTCATTTATTTAAACATCCCATTACCTTAAATCTTTATGTTTCTAATATTTACAAATTGTCACTCACCACCAATAAAGGAGAGAGTGATACTCTTTTGATATGTGTCAGGGAAGGATTTACTGGAAAGGAGACACTTGGGCTAGATATCAAAAAATACACTAGGGTTGATCAGTTAGACATGGAAGAGAACATAGCAGGGGGGAAAACAAAGTACAGCAAATCTGAAGAATTAAATGTTGATTAGACAGCAGTGTAGTATCATGTCTGAGAGATTGGGCTTTGTTTTCAGGCATACTCTTTCTGAGTTCTAATATTGGCTTTAGCACTTATTAGCTGTGTGACTTTGGGTAATTTGCTTAGCCTTTCTAAGGCTGGATTTTCTTATCTCTAAAATGAAGATTGCAATAAAGTTGTCCTGAGGGCATAGACAGCTCTTTGTACAGAATCTGATGCCTGAAAGAACTTAAAAATATTACTTCTCATTTTTAGTGTTAATATGATTATCGGGCACCTTAAGAAATGTAATGTGAAGTGTTGAGACATGAAGCAGGACAAGTCCTAGGGAGCCTTAGATGTCCTCCTTAGCAGCTTGATATTTATACTCTATAGTCAGGCCTTGATAGATTTTTTAAAGTTTTATATTGGTGCATTGTAGTCCTATATCTTAATGGAGTACAAGATAGTAGAGGCATACATGCACACATCCCCCAATGAGCCCTTACCCAAATTCCACCCCATTTCCTCCCCCTCCCTCTTTCTCGTGTTTGGCTTAGTGATTGACTTTATGTTTTTTGTTAAAGCTAGAAAATAGACTGGTCAGCTTTGAATTGATATATAGATGTACTAGTATAAGCAGGGACTTTGCAATTCCAGAGGAAACACAGAAGTTTGGAGTAGGTTTAACAAATGAAAGATGTCAAGGATAAGGGATCATGTAACTGAGTCATTCTTTGGATTAGGATGTGAAGGGAGGAGTCTGGTTCACTACCGAAGATATCTGATGTTTCTTTCTATATGCTGTGTTAGGCAGCTTTCTGTTGCTGTAGCCAATATTTGATATAAGTCAACTTAAAGGAAGAAAGGTTTATTTTGGCTCACAGTTTTTATTTTATTTATTTATTTATTTTGGTGGTACTGGGGTTCCTGGAAGCCCTTCTACCTCCGGGCTAGTGGGCTACACTCCAAGACCTATTTTTTTACATTTTTAATTTGGAAACAGGGTCTCTTAAGCCAGAGCGGCTAGCTTCGAACCTGCGTGATCCTCCTGTTTCTGCCTCCCTAGCATGGAGATTACAAGCGTGTGCCACCACGCCCGGCTGGCTCACAGTATTGAAAGTTTCAGTCCTTTGTCTGTTGCTTTGGTCCTGTGGAAAGGCAGAATGTCATGGTGGGCAGCATATGACTGAGGATGCTTATTTAATTCATGATGGCTGGAGAATAGACAGGGTGGGGGAGAGGGGCTGGAGTCCCAATATTCTCTTCAAAGACATGTCCCAGTGGCCTCAGTTCCTCCCACTAAGACTCACCTGTCAAAGATTCCACCTCCTCACAGTCACACTGCCCACTGAGGACCAGGCCTTTAACCCACGGTCATCTGGGGACACTCCACATTCCAGATAAAAACTGTAGCACTAGTTTTCTCCTTACACACACTTTTTTTGAAACAACATTTCAATTTTCTTTTGTAAAACTAACCTTCAATATTCAAATTATTCCTTGATCCCATCTTCCCAAGATGTGTGCAGATGACCTGACAGGTCCACATCCCTGGCCACAGTGATTGGTTAAGAGTAGGTACTGAACTAAGTTGGCCCAACCACACCAAGACTCTTGCTGAAATGAAAAGTATAAGAATATAAGCCTGGGATACACATTCTAGATGGGAAACAAAAATGGAGGAGAGCTGAGAAGGGCAGGAGAGCCATTTTATGAACTAGCTTAGCCCAGTGCAGTCATACTTAGAGGTAGCATCTTCTTAAAAACTTTGCAATCAAGTGATTCAATACAATTTTTCTAGCCATGTCAAAGTTGATTTTCTTTCACTTACAACTGAAATTTCAGCAAATGTAGGTGATGCCCATATTTTGCCTTGGGTGATTAGGTGGATTAGCCAATATGTTGAAGCATAAAGGAGGTACTGATTTGGGAAAAATAATGACTTTTGTTTGAAGCAAAACAATGTCTGGATCATTCAGCTCATAAACATGTGATTCCTTGAGAATGTCTGGTAGATGCTTAGATAAGTGATTCTGAAACTTAAGCAGATTGGAACTGGAGAGGCAGGCTTCGATCCAACAGGTTTTGAGGTTTAGGAAAGTCTTTATCTCCTTTTGAAATTCTCCTTCATTGGGCAAGGCTGTTCCTTTGATGTGCACTCAGGATACATATGTAAACTATAGGTAGAATGGCAAGCCAATAATTACCATATGTAGGACTGTTTGGGATGAATATACTTTCTGATCCATTAATACTCATATGCATAGTGCTATTAATATAATGTAGCACTATCAGATAATTAAGGTACCAATTTTTATCTCAAAAGAACCCACATGTTTAGAATATCATCTTGAGATTTTTTTTTAGGGGGGAGGAAAGAGAACACCTAATGCACACAATGCTGTTAGAAATTAAAAGAACTGTGGTAGGCCTAACTACCTTTAGGGTGGATATAGAGTAAATATATGGTTGGTAGAAAATAATACGCATACATTTGTTAAATTGGAGGACATGAACAGGTCATACCTGCCCTCACTTGCAGGTTAGATGTCTAGCCAATGGCAATGGATCGTGTGACTCGGTGCCCCCCACACATTCAGGTGTGGATATTCAGATGGATATTTGGCATCTGAATCAACTCAGAACTTTTTTGTGTTCACAGAAGTTTGGAGTTCACTCCCAAATATATTCTGATTCTGTAAGTCTGCATGCTTAGGAACCTTCAGGTCTACTCCTATGTGGACAGAGGTTGACCATGTTTGGGTATGACTTAGTGGCAGAAAGAAATTCAGATGTAGTCCCATTTGCATATGTTGTTAGTCTGGCTTTTTAAAAAAATCCATTGGGTCTCTATTTCCTTGTTGGGGTTGCAAATGATAATCTCCGAAATCCCTTCCTGCTCTAAACATACCTTCACTTAATTCACTGAACTTGTTTGTTTTTCCATTCTTTAGATGAGAATCTTTAAGATACTTCATAAAGAAGATTAAAAAATATAACATTCAGATCACTGTTTCTGCTGTCCTTTGACTGCTGGCAAGATGACAGTGTTAGGACTATCTCAGTTTAGAGATACGCAACGAGAATGATAGTGAGGTTTGTCATATGTAATTCAATCTTTAAGCATGCACCAACCACTTAAAGTTATTTTCTATACACTTAAAATGATAAAGTAGTAAGCAGAATATTCTTTAACTTTCTCTTCTTTTATTGCATATTGTGCTATTCCCAGTGGAGAAAGCAATAGCAATTTTTTTTCTTTTCTTTGAAAATCAAGCTCATGCAAAGTGACAGGCTTAGAACATATTTCTAAATCAAAGAATGACCATTATAGGACTTGATCATACAAGTTACTTCCCTAACTACCATTTATTTGTGCTAAAATTGGCTGCATTCCTGATGATAATTCTGGAAGACAGCAGTAGGATATGACTCGCCTTCCCACTGTTTGATATAAATCTCCACTGATACGAATTGAGTTCAGCTGCAGTGAACTTAAATGCTAATGTTGAAAACATAAGGCAGCCTGCTGTTTCTTTTATACCAGAAAGTTTTAACTTTTACAGTCTTCTGAATTCTAGCACCCCCACACCCCCACACTTAGGTTAGATCAAATTTGTACCACTCCATTTCTGTCTGAAGGGTGAAATGTGCAAACTTGATTTACATAATTCAACATGAAAAAGAAAGATGGAATTAATCTAAGGACAGGCACACCACTCTTGTCCTTGAAAAATATACTATAAAAGACACGGAAAAATGGTTGCTGAACAAAATATATCAGGTAGCCAACAAATGTTTGTTAAGCACAGTCTCTGTGCACAGTTCTGTGTAAGATATTCTGGATTTTAGAAAATAATGATCAAAATAACAATAAAGCATCTAATAATATGCTCACTGTGTGCCAAACATTGCAATAAGCACTTGATAGTTCTCATAAAATATGCAAAAGAACCCTGTGAAGTAGGTACTTTGATTTTATATTGATTGATTTTACTCATGGAGAAACTGAAATCCAGAGAGGTTTTAAATAAAACCCCAAGGACTCAAGAAATCAGAATTCAAGCACAGATTCTTGGCATCTTGATTGACCATCTAGTTGGGAACAACACAAGGAATGTACAGCTCTTCAGGAAATGGTCCAGCATTGGAAGGTATGCATAGAACACAGAGCATCAGGGTTCCTTCCTAATCATGCAAAATGTCAACAGAGGTGAGAGAATCATTCTGAAGGCGAAGCACGACCCAGGTTAAAGAAAAAAGCAGAATGGGAAAGAAGAGTCAGTTCATTTGTACAGCCCTTGCCACATTTACACACTTTCCTCAAGCTTATGTACATGCACCTTCTCACTGTTCTTCTGCCCTGACTCAGAATAAACCCTGGGATGTCCCTTAGGTGTGCCTGGAAACTTAGATTTTTAACATGGCTGATGTTGTGACCTGAAAAGGGGGAGAGGGACAGATTGAGAGTGAAGTGGTAGGCAAGGACTAGGTCGTGGGGGCTGCTGAAAGCATCATTAGAAGGTGGCTATATCCTACTGGGCGTGGTAGTGCACCACTGTAATCCCAGCAAATCAGGAGGCTGAGCAGGAAGAACTCACGTTTAAGGCCAGCTTGAGGAATTTAGAATGACCCTAATTTTTCAAAGCTTCTGTGCAGCAAAGGAAAGAGCCTACAGAATGGAAAAAAATCTTTGCCAACTGTTTCTCTGGTAGAGGAATAATAACTAGGATATAAAGTATTCAAAAAAACTTAATACCAAGCCGGGCGTGGTGGCACACGCTTGTAATACCCGTGCTTGGGAGGCAGAGACAGGAGGATCGCGCTGGTTTGGAGCCAGCCTCGCTGGCTTAAGAGACCCTGTTTCCAAATAAAAATATAAAATAGGTCTGGGAGTGTAGCCCGGAGGTAGAAGGGTTTCCAGGAACCCTAGTACCACCAAAAAACAAAACAAAACAAAACACCAAAACAAACAACCCAATAAAAATGGGTTATTGAACTGAATATATACTTATCAAAAGAAGAAATACAAATGGCCAATAAATGTATGATAAAATGTTCAATATCATTAGTAATCAGGGAAATACAATTCCAAATTTCATGGAGATTCCATTTAATTACAGTTAGAGTTGCAATCATCAAGAATATAAACAATAGTAAGTGCTGGAAAGGATGTGGAGAAATAGAAACTCTTATACACTGTTGCTAGGACTGTAAATTAGTATGACCACTATGGAGATCAGTATGAAGATGTCTTTAAAAACTAGAAATGAAACCACCATATGACCCAGATATACCACACCTTGGTATCCTTCAAAAGAACTAAATTAGAAATACTATTATAGTGATACATACATACTCATGTTCATAGCAGCACAATTCACAGTAGCCAAATTATGGAACTAACCTAGCTGTCCATCAGCAGATGGATATGTGGTCCATACACACAGTGGAATTTGACTCAGCCATAAAGAAGAACAAAATTATCTCATTCTTGTCGGGTGTGGTGGCGCACACTTGTAATCCCCACACTTGGGAGGCAGATACAGGAGAGTCGTGCAGGTTTGAAGCCAGCCTCACTGGTTTAAGAGACCCTGTTTCCAAATTAGAAAAAAAATATAAAATAGGTCTAGGAGTGTAGTCTGGATGTAGAAGGGTTTCCAGAAACACAGTACCACACAAAAAAATGTCATTCTCAGGAATGAGATCAGCCAGTTTTAGAAAGTCAAGGGTCATATGTTTTTTCTTATATGTGGAAGGGAGAGACAAAATAGGGGGGGGGAAAGTGTTTCAGATAAATGAGGAGAGAGACCAGCAGAATAGTGGAAGAAAATTGGGAGAGGGAGGTGGGAAGGGGTGAAAAGGAGAACTGAGGAAGGACACAGTTTAAGTAATGTTATGTCCATATGCCAATCTCACTAACATGTACAGAAAGTGAGACATGTACAGAAAGTAGACAGGGGGGTGAGATGCAGGAGAGAAACACATCAAGGGATGTGGGCCTGTAGGTATGTTTGTATCACTTTGAACCTGACTATGATGTTTACTAATAACACACCAATACAAGTATAAAAATATATAAAATAATAAGGCCTATATATATAAAATATATAAAATAATAAGGGGATCTATCTCAGTGACAGATACTAGGTTTCTCAATACCCAGTACTAAAACAAGCAAAAAAATCATTTTCTGGTCTGTATCTTAAGAGGAGTAGGGAAGGACAGAATTATTTTGGAAGTGGGATGACAAATACACGTAAGGTGATATGAGAGCAATAAATGTCAGTGATGACAGTGGTTTATAACTTGAATCAAGATGGAACACATTAGGCATATTTGGAAAATATTTAGAAACTGAAGCTACACGATTTCTAGTTTATGATTGATTTTATCATTCCTCTAACACTTCTGTCCCAGTCATAGTCACTTAATATTGCTGAGTCTTTCGACACTTTTCTGTTCTCTATTTTATTTGAAAGTATTCTGGTAGCTGACATTGTGACCTCATTTTTTTCTTGTAGTTTTATTTTTACATAGTTATCTCCTTCTCAGTCTATTTTTATCTGTTCTCTTTCTAACCTACCAGTTCCTGTCTCCTTGTAACTACTTCTCTTCCTTTTTATTAACCATGATGGAATTCATCAGGACTGATCCTGTTATTGCTTCCCTTCCTTTTCAGTGCAGGGTCTACTTTGTTTTTCTAGGTGATATTTTATTATCTATATGCTGCTGACTAACAGGTTTTGTCTCCAGCCTAGATTTTCAGGTTGTGACACCAATTGCCTACTTGACAAGCCCATTTGGAAGTCTAACAGACACTTCAAATTTAGCACATCAAAACCCGACTCGTCAATTCTCCAATTTTTTTTTTACCTCAGTCAATAGTAGTATTCATCTAGATATTCAGTTGAGAAGCAGAATCATTACTTAATCCATCCATCCTTCCTTCCTTCCTTCTATATTATTATTTCTTTTTTCCTTCTGTCCTGGGTTTGAACCCAGGGACATTCCACCTCTGAGCTACACTCCGAGCCCTATTCTTATTTTTTATTTTGAAATGGGATCTCAGCAAGTTGCTGAGGGCCTTGCTGAGTTGCTGAGGCTGTCCTAGAACTTGTGATTATCCGTTCTCAGCCTCCCAAGTATTGGGATTACAGGTGTGCACCACCATGCTCTTTTCTTCAAAGCCTATATCCAATCTACCAGGAGATCCTTTCAGTTATACTTTCTAATACATTTCAGTTCCTGTCCCTAATTTTTGTTCAAGCAGAATTATCTTTCAACCTCTGTTATTTTCTTGTGTTTGTATTTTCTTCTTTCTTACTTGTTTGTTTAGGACATAAAATGGACAGAAAAGGAACAGTGTCATCTAGAGTTTGGATGAAGAAGAGTTAATGGGTTTAAACACACACATACACACACACACACACACACACACACACACACGTATATGTATGGAAGAGATTTGAGGAAGATGATGAATCCAGAAGAGAGTGGGAGATGGCGAGAGAGACAGAGATAGAAAGAATACTATAGGCTGATTTCTGGATTTGGTAGAAATTTTAAGAGCCCTATCTGATGACTTCTATTTTTCCTTTGAAGGAGAGAAGGTTTGTGCCAAGACCAACCCTTTTAGGGACCCCCCCCCTTTATCCCCATAAGCTACCATCATCAGTAAAGACTCCTCTAAAATGTTCTGTCTGGCAAAGTCCTCTTGAAATATTTCCTTAGGCCGGGCGTGGTGGCGCACGCTTGTAATCCCCGCGCTTGGGAGGCGGAGACAGGAGGATCGCGTAGGTTCGAAGCCAGCCGCGCGCTGGCTTAGGAGACCCTGTTTCTAAATAAAAATATAAAAATAGGTCTGGGAGTGTAGCCCAGAGGTAGAAGGGCTTCCAGGAACCCCAGTACCACCAAAAAAAAAAAAAAAAAAAAAAAAATTTCCTTAGAGTGATGGTCCCACTCCCATCCTGGGCCTACTTTCTATAATGGCATTTCGATTCTATGGTGAGCCTTCAGAGAATAGCGGTCAGCGTTATTTATTTGTGGATGGGTTCCCATTGTTCACGTGACTAATATATAACTGTCTATTATTCCCTTGTTCTCTCTGTTTTTTTTTTTTTACTACTTGCTTTTTACCTTCCTAATTGTTGCCATGTGTGATGAGCTAGAGTAGAGATACTTGGTATAATGATTTCAAATTAGACTATCAGCATACTTTTGATTTTCCTACATAATTAATGCTGAAATTCACAGCCAGTGGTGATGACAAGAACCAGAAAACAACTCTAAGCATAATGCAATAGGCTTAATAATTGGTTAACGTTTTTTTTTTTTCTCTGCCTAATAATCAACTTGATGTTTACCTGCTATTACAAAGACTGGTTGGGGAAAAATAATTGTTATGTAACAATGCCCTCCTCCTTGATCCATCTGAGCCTAAAAGGCATTTTACCTGTTCAGTGGGTGGCTGGGAATCCCAGACAGTAACATAGTCATAGCTTTGCTATTTTTACTTTGGAAATAACAGTTGCTCCAACATTGCTCAACTCTGCTGAGACCTGAGCTGCTATATCCACAGTCATCTCACATTCATTTATTGCATGACCATTAAACAACTTCTAAAATCAGATTTTCACTGTTAACAATTAAGCAATTAGGGAGTTAGGAGCTTTGACAAGAGTTCTTCATCCTTTGAACCCTACAGGGTAAATAAATAAAAACAACAAAGTGAAAGTGGTTTTTGAGTCCTGCAAGTGCCCTGTCATTGCAATTTCAGGGAGAGATGAACCAGGTATCTCGGAAATAAATTATATTTCCCCCTACTCTTCCAACTGCATGCTTTCTCTCTCTCTCTCTCTCTCTCTCTCTCTCTCTCTCTCTCTCTCTCTCTCTCTCTCTCCTTGTCTCTTTTTCTCTCTCTCTCCTCCTTTCTCCCTCCTTCCTTCTCTCCCTCTATCTCTTATTCCATAGATAAATATGTGTGACATTGGCTAGGACACCCTTTGGGAATTTCTCATACTCAACCAGACATTTGCAGAGTACTGAGAATCCTTTTTGAATGTCAATAGAGTCTGAGGAAAAGTGAACAGGAATTAGGAAAGACCTTGGAATTTTTTGTTTTTGTTTTTGTCTTCGAGTAAAACAAGCATAAAGTCAGATCTTGGTTTCCATGGCTTAACACCTTGTTCTTTGACAAGTTATTGCACTCCTCTGAACCTCAATTTTTCACTCATATATAAGGATAGTATGAAGGATATATAGGTATAGAAAGGATAATAATACCCATTTTGAGAATTTCTGGGGACTAATAGAACAGTTCACTAGAAGTGCTAGCTGAGGGCCTAGCTGATATCTATCAACATATATTAGTTTCTCTTCTTTTCTCAAAATAAATTTTCTTTACAGTTCCTGAATACCTAAAACTTCTTTGAAAGATTCATCTTGTTGATATATTTCGATGGCTTTCTTTTACACGTCCGTATCTTTCTTTCCATGTCTACTTCTGCCTCTGAAGTTCAGGCTGATATTCTTAAAACATGATCCCAAGCATATGATAGCCCTGCTACAAAGCCTTCAGGGAATTTCCAGTACATCCCTAGAAATACTAGATTTCTTAGCCCAGATAGATGGTGTCCCCTTACTTGGCTCTCCTTTCTTTTCTGTCCTTTTCACTGAACTCCCTGACATACCCAACTAAGCCATGATTTCTATTTCCAAGAACACTTTCTTCCTGACTCCCTCTGCATTCTCTGGCTTCCTATTTCTCACCATCTCTGTTGTGGTCCTGTCTTCAGTGAACACCAGCGCTAGTGCCTTGTTTTCTCCAGAATCCCACCCTCTATTAATCCTGCCTGCCCCATAAAGGGTTTCTCCCTCTGCAAGCTCCCACAGCAACTGTGCTTTCTTTGGCCATCTCTGGGATGTTCTTGCCTAAGCTCTCAGCCTTAATACCTCCTACTCATCCTTAAGGTTTCACTCCCAAATCACATTCCTGACTGTTGGGTCTACATCAGTCCCCATTAGTACATCTGCCTTGAAGACACTTAGTTCAGAGTTAACATCATTAATTCTCCATTAATTGTCACCACTCTCAAGACTACAATCTCCAGGAGGTGAGGGAAGGTGCTTTCTTTTCCTCTCTGCTGTATCCTCAGTGCCTTGCAGCACATTTGCCATTCAGGAAGCACTCTATGTGAATACTTGTTGAGCCGATGAATGCTTGTCACACAGTGCTTGTCCTCACAGCTGTGCACACCCATGTCTATCGTACCTGTGTCACTGAGAACAGGGGAAAATGTCCTATTAACCCTAGTTGACTCTATGGCATTGCTGTAGTCTAGATGTTGGCAATGGTATTGCTTTAGTCTGAAAGTTAGTGTTCCCCCAAATGCAAATGTTGGGACCTATAAATTTAAGATGATAGCATAAAGAGGTGGAGCTTGAGGTAGGACTTTTGGGAAGCAACACAGTCATGGGAACTCTACTGTCATAAATGGATTAATTCCATTATGAGAGAGTTTCAAGTGAGTTCCATTATTCCTTTCTGCCATATGAGGACCCAGAAAGCCAGCCTTTACCAGATACCAAATCCACTGGTACCTTAATCTCGGACATTCCAGCTTCCAGAACTGTAAGCAATAAACTTCTGTTCTAAAACTTAAAACTTATTGTTTTAAAAATGCCCAGACTAAGGAATTTTATTTTTGTTATAGCAGCACGAATGGACTGAGACAGACATTCAGTTCAATGCCTTAATGAGCCTAAGGGCTCACTAAATATTTGTTTAGGAAAAAATAATGAATTTAGAAACAAATAACTCAGTATGAAGCCTACTGCAGGCATCTCAAGTGATATAGTAGCTACCTACCTGGCGGAGAAAAATACAGAGTCAGACTTGGGTTTGATGGGAGTCTTCTCCTTCCAATAAGGAAATGCTCGCAAAAGTTATCCAAACCTTGGCTTTCTCACTTTTAAGTGGCAAGATTGTTGTTTTTCTTTTCAGGAAAAAGCATTCTTAGAGCAAGTATTAAAAATATAAACCCTTTCAATAGCAAAAATAAAAAGTGACTCCTCCATGCCTGTCTTGGCGGTGGAGTAGCCTTTCTCTGGAAATATAATTTCCTCTGTTTGCCATCTTTCTTTTAAATTGCCCAATCAATCAGGAGGGGGGATTTGTGCCCCACCTGTGGCAAGACATTTTAAGGAGACGAGACATTTGATTGCTATGTTTAGATTTATGGGGATTGAGATGACCCTGAAGATTAAATGAAGAAGCAACTATGGAAAAGAAACTGAAACAGGGAGAAAATTGATTTTTAAGTTGAAGACATATTGGCGTTGAGAGGTTTAAATGTGGAAATGTGCCAGAATGCTAGGATCCAGGGGCGGGGGAGGGGCAGCCTGAAGGGAAGCCAGGGTGTTTAATTGTCACTGTGTAATCCCCCTTGACCTTCAGGAGGTCTGAGAATGATGATGTCAGGTGACTGGAGTTTTAAAATCACATTTAGTGAACACCTCATCAGAGCTACAGATGGGCTTTAGATTTGATCCTCCTGATGGAACTGAATTAAGACAGGGTGGAAGACAGATAATAAAGAGTGACTATGAGATGAAATTCCTCAGAGTTATTTTTCAAGATACAAGAGGCAGAAAAAAATATATTGCTGGCTAAAACAAAAGAAATTTAATCAGTGAAGATAAAAATACGATTTATTTTCCAAAGGGAAAAAATGTGTCAGAAACTTCTTCAAAATGAATTAGAAGTGTTGGAGAAGGAGCTCTAGCCCTGCATACCTGAAGACAATGGACTTCTGCACCCTTTCGGGTCACGGGTCTTTCATCCAGTCTTTTAGATTTGCACAGTACCACCCTTCTTTTTTGCCTTTTCCCCATCAACTTTTGGTGACTTCTAAAACACACATTTAGGACTGATTATGAAACTTCAGTGGCAGTGAATCTTATTTGGATGTTTGATCTCTATTCAACATTTCTACAAATTCACAGGATAGAAATGACAGGTCCTGATCTCAAGAATTTAAAGGGCTTTTGTGGAAACATATATTTAAAATAATGAATCGTCAATTAAGCCACAAATACAAAGTTTAATAGGAGTTCAGGAGCTGGAAGAAAGATCCCTCTGTGCTGGTTGGTCCCAGAAAATGCCATAAAGAAGGGACTTAGATAAGGGATTGAATGGGAAGGCTGGGATAGCAGAGCTTAAGGAAATGGACTGGGAAAACCAGCGCCTATAAAATATGCTTGGCGCTGCTGAGTGGTGGGTGAGGAGACTGATCTGATGAGACTAGAAACCATTTATTAGGACGAAGAGAGGAATAACTAAAATATAGTCTATGGAGCTTGGGTTAATTGTGGCAAAAGGGAATTATGTGTTCTGAGAACTTGTGTATAGAATTGTTAAATTATTTATGTGTTGCATTTATGTATTTATGCATAAATACATGGATGAAAATACCAAGTCCTTCAATTACATTTTTTGTTTCTCATCCTTGAAACCATCTATTCACAATGCATACATGTGCACGAGAGTATAAAGATCCATTACAGTACTTAATTAGTATGATCAATTTTTCTGGAGAAAAAATAACATGTTTTGTTTGTGAGTACATCTTCCTACTAGATAAATGGGCTAAAGGGACTAAGCTATAGCCTTGTGCAGGAGAATATGGATTACTATATATAAAATATCACTAATGAGTAGAGATGGGAAGTAACTAAATATTTTATATATCATGTTTTTCTTAAAAATGCATATTTTAAGAAAGATGAAAGACAAAGACATTTGAACACCTAAAAGCTATCAAGAATTATATAAGAATGTCTTCTGATATATAGGTAAGAGAGATGAGTAATATAATAAAAAAGAATAATGAAACACATTCAATCATTGAATTTTAATTTGTATGAGATAGGAGTGGTAAAGAATAAGGGGATAAAATGTTAACATATTTGGAGGATAAAATATAATGTATGTAATGCATTGTTGAATAATTGAACCGGGCTGAGATTTATAAAAATTTCAAAATCACTGTGCCATCTAAATTTCTCCATGTGTGTGTGTGTTTTACTAGAGATTTTAAAAACTTTTTATTGGTGTATTGTAGTCATACATCTTAATGGAGTATAAGAGGGTGGAGGCATACATGGCACACATCACCCAATTAGTGCTTACCTAATTCCGGCCCCATTTCCTCCGCCTCCCTCCTTTTTTTGTTTGGCTTAGTGATGACTTCAATATGTTTGTGAATGTACATCATGAACATTAGAGAATTTTCCTCTTCCCCCCACCCATCCCCTCAGTTAAGTTGCCTTATTTGCTCATCTATAGTATCCCCTTCTTCATCTAGAGTTTCTCCTATGACCCATATTCTCCCTAGCGTTTGCATATTAGGGAGAGCATCTGATTTCTTATTTTTTGTGACTGACTAATCCCATTTAGCATTATGTTCCCCAGTTCCATCCATTTCCCTGTAAATGATGTAATTGTTTTTCTTTATGGCTTAGTAAAATTCCATTGTGTACATATCCCATAGTTGTAATCCATTCATCTGTTGATGGGCATCTTTGCTGGTTCCACAATTTGGCAATGGCGAATTGTGCAGCTATAAACATAGATACATATGCATTAATTTGGTAGTTGGGTTTCCATTTTTTTGGTAGATACCCAGAAGTGGTGTTATTGGATCATATGGTAAGTTTGTTCCCACTCTTCTGAGGATCCTCCATATAGTTTTCCAAGGCACCAAGCACAGTCTGAATGTATGCCATTTTTAATATGTTCCACATAAAAAAAGTTAAAATAAAAGTGGTTGCACTAATTTGCAGTCCTACCAACAATGTAATAGAGTTCCCATTTCTCCACATCCTTGCCAGCATTTGTTGTTTGTGTTTTGAATGATTGCCATTCTAGTTGGAGTTAGGTGAAATTTCAGGGTAGTTTTGATTTGCATCTCTAATTGCTAATGATGTTGAACATTTTTTCTTGCATTTATTGGGCATTTGAATTTCTTCTTTTGTGAAGTATCTATTTAGTTCCCTTGCCCATTTTTTTTTGGTTGGGTTATTTGTTCTAGTCCTGAATTTTTTGAGTTCTTTGTACAGTCTAGATATTAGACTCAGGGGTATTTTACCTCTGTGCTACACCCCCAGCTCTAGTTTTTAATTTTTAATTTTGAAATAGGATCTCACTAAATTGCTGAGGGCCTCACTAAGGCACTGAGGTTGGCTTCAAACCTGAGATCCTCCTGTCTCTCTAGTACTGGGATTACAGGAGTGTGCCACTATGCCCCTGCTACCTTTCCTAGACAGTCTTTGATTTATTTTCTTTTTGACTTCCTTTATGCTATTTGAGCTCTACATGTTGTGCTTCCAGGGCTAGGAATCAGCTGGAATTTTGTGGTGCTCAGGCCTGGGATACACTTGCAGGAGATTGGAAAGTAGAAGGAAGGGAAAAGGCAAATTATTTATTCCCCTCTGTCTGCCTTGGTTGCTTCTCCTCCATTATTCTAGTTCTTCTAGAGAGGTTCCACCATTCTGACTTCAGCCAGGTGACCCACCTTCGGACTCCAGAAATACGACCTCCTCCATTGTCCCTTCAGTTTAGTAAAAATGCCCCTGGTTCATCTCTTTGTTGCTCCACTCTGCTTCGGTTATTCATCTCTTTCATTACCTGGGTAATAAGATTCCTCCAATATTGAATTGCTTCTGGCTTTTGTGGTTTTTTTTTGTTTTTTGGTGGTACTGGGGTTCCTGGAAACCATTCTACCTCCGGGCTACACTCCCAGACCTATTTTTTATACTCTTTTTTGGAATCAGGGTCTCTTAAGCCAGTGAGGTTGGCTTTGAACCTGCGCGACCCTCCTGTCTAAGCCTCCCAGAATTGCTTCTGTTTTAAAGAACATTTTCTTGCTTGGATTCTGACTGATAGGCTGGTTTTACATGATTAATATGAACAGTGAAATAAGACAGTCTGAGATATTTGGAGAAGGGCAGTTAAAGGTATTCAAATAATTTTATCTGATACCTTGTGAATCTGGACTTATCAGATTTATTTAACACTGCAGGATTTCATAGGAGAATTTCAGGACTTATTTATGGGATAAAATGTCTTCGTGACTCTAAAATTATTTCTAAGTATTATTTTCTGGATTATTTCATAAAAACTTGGTAAGGTTTGCGGGAAGTGGTGGCACATGCTTGTAATCCCCGTGCTTGGGAGGTGGAGACAGGAGGATCCTGTGGGTTTGAAGCCAGCCTTGCTGGTTTAAGAGACCGTTTCAAATAAAATATAAAAAATAGGCCTGGGAGTGTAACCTGGAGGGAGAAGGGTTTTCAGGAACCCCAGTACCACCAAACAAAACAAAAAAAAACTTGATAAGGTCCTGAGTTCTGGAATATATCCAACATATAGGATGTGAAAGCAACATTTAAAATTGTTTTGGCTGAGCCGGGCGTGGTGGCACATGCTTGTAATCCCCGTGCTTGGGAAGTGGAGACAGGAGGATCGCTCAGATTTGAAGCCGCACTGGCTTAAGAGACTTTGTTTCCAAATAAAAAAAATAGGTCTGAGAGTGTAACCCTGAGGTAGAAGGGTTTCCAGAAACCCCAGTACCACCCCCCCCAAATTGTTTAAGCTATTATGCTTTTATTTTTTATTAATCCTTTATTGCTTTTATTATTCTGGTAACATTATTAATCTCTTATTGCCTACTTGGTTTGGCCAAACAACAGATAATCATGATGTATAAAAGTTTCTAATTTTGTACATTACATATACTTCAAAGCAGCTCCAACACATATTCAGATAATATTATAAGAACTCTGTTAATCTGTTATCCTTAAATTCCTATTCTGTTGGGAAATATTTTGTAGGATATTGATGTATAATTGCTGAACTTTGCTCTAGTCCTATGATACTTGATTATTCAGATCAGCTTTTTTTTTTAAAGTATAGTGTAACAAATGCTTATGTTATAATAACCTGTAGGTGCCTGTTAAAAATACAGATGTTGAACCAGAACCTCTAAAAATAAGGCTTTAAAACTTGAATTTAGCCGGGCATGGTGGCGCACGCTTGTAATCCCCACGCTTGGGAGGCAGAGACAGGAGGATCACGCAGGTTCGAAGTCAGCCGTGCGCGCTGGCTTAGGAGACCCTGTTTCCAAATTTAAATAATGTAAAAAAATAGGTCTGGGAGTGTAGCCCGGAGGTAGAAGGGCTTCCAGGAACCCCAGTACCACACACACACACACACACACACACACACACACACACACACCAAAAAAAAAAATACAACTTGAATTTAGTAAGATTTTTTTTTAGCCTATCAGAGTTTACACTAGGTAAACTAATGCAGCATTCCCATGAGTCTGTATTTTATCCCCTTAGTAAGATCAATGACTTACAGAAGAACACTTCCTTCTTCCATTCCATCTTCTCACAATGCTTGTTAGAGTAATAAGCAATTAGTAAATGTGCAATAAGTATTTTAAAATTGATTTGGGTCCCTTTATCAACCCAAATATGAGAAATAATTACTGGACCATTATCCTAATGATAGTGATTATTGTTGTTCTAAAAAAAATGATGGGCACTGAAGTAATTATTTAGCAAAAACAAGGAAAATCTATATTAAAAGAGTAGAATAAATATTAATAGAAAATTTTCAAGCATTGATGAAACATATAAGCATAATGATATTGGACATTATGAAATAGAAATTTATAAAGAGCAAATCATGCCAGACAAAGTTGATTGCTTTTTTGATAGAACTACAAGATGAGTAGATAAAACTAATGTGAAATTGTAGATGCAATCTATCTCAATTTTGGTAAAGTGTTTGATAGTGTCACATAAGATTTTCCATTTTGAATTAATTGAAATTGGCTCTGGGGTAAACCTCTTATTGTCCACTAGATGCCAGAAAGTTACTAATAAAAAAGTAACATATCCTCTGATGACAAGATATTTCTAAAGGGAAGACTAAGTTTGCCTTCTTTATTTACCATCTTTGTGCTTGATTTGGAGACTATATTTAAATAAGTTGATGACATTTTACATTTGTGTCACATTAAAACATGTTGGAATTGCCAGGGAATGATAAATTGCATGAAGTTTAGATATAATAAATATTCATATTTTGTACGATTGACAACCTTCAAGCATTTAAATATTCTATCAATTTGCACAGTTATGTTCACATATAGCCTTTTCTAGACTTTGTGAACACACAATCATATGTCTGCTTCAAACATACTTTGGGTTGCCAGATTTATCAAATAAAAATTCAGGCGACTCTAAATATACTTAGAATTTATTCTCAAACATAGATACATTTTATTTTAAGAAAAGGCTGACAATAATTATACTTAATCTTCTAGTCTTCCTAGATCAGTTCTTTCAGATTCAGTCTACTTGCATGGACTGATATAAACAGCTGACCTGAAATATGATCTGACAAGTAGATGTGAGTTAGAAATAGCACTTTGAAAAGAACATTAGAAATATGTTTCCTGTGATTTTGAAGGAAACGTCAGCTAGTTTACTGTACTTTTTTTTACAAGTGTATTTGTAGAAAGTGATAGGAATATTTAGAGCTAAAGGATTTGATTGATATAAGTATGAAAAAATTAAATGTGTCATTGATTGAAATGATAACTAAAGGACCATGATGTTTTGAGAGTTATCTAATAATATCCAAAAGATATGAACACTTTGGAATTAGTTACCATGGTACATAAGTATTAATAAATGACATTAAGTAAATTAAATTTAAAGAGCATGATATCAGAGGTGAACTATTTTAATTATCTAACTCTTCTAAGAGAAACTTGGGCAGTCTAGCTTTTAATATATTTAAGATTATACTAAAATCCAGCATCTGCTTGGGAGGGCATGTAAATAGAGATGATAACTTCTTAAATCTCATTTCTTCTGACTACATGAGTTTCTTATTTTTCCATAGATGTGAACTAACAATAGCTAATTTTTATTTGGTGCTAAGTATCAAACTCTGTGTTATTGTACTTTTTCCAGGACTAACTGCATTAAATACTACAAACAACCCAAGGAGTAGATGTTTTTGTCATCTTCATATAATTTAAAACTTAATGAGTTAAGTGACTTGGCCAAGTCACACAACTAGGAAGATGGGGATTTGAAAAGAGGCCTGCCAGTTTCCAAAAACACAAATGAAAGGCTTTGATTAAATTCACAAAAACTTTCCTTTTAAACAGTAAGCTTCACTAGTGGACTTAAAATCATTCATTTTTTTTTTCAAGTGTGATTTAAGCACGGCTCTCTAAGAAGAGATTCATTGGGTAAAGTTCATGGTCTGCTTTGCTTAGATTTCTTCCCATGGTCAGAGACAGTAAGCCCTACCCCAATCACACTCTGCTGAGAATGATAAGAGATTCCTGGACCTGGAAAGTACCTCATATGCTTCTTCTATTACATCTGTAGATGATCTCCCAGGACTTGAAAATATGAGTGTTTCCTCGGAGGAAAATCTGGTATGTAAGCCTAGTGAAAAATGTGGAAATTGAACAGAGATATAGCAGAGAATCTGAATCTATTTCTCTCAGCATCTTATAATATCATTGTACAAGTAAAGGTATCAAGGGGAAAATGTGTTATAAGCAAGGAGACGGTATATTCTTTAGTAAGTCATTTAATTTTCCTGGTTCCAGCAACTTTATAAAAGGTAGGGTAGCAGTTATGGGCTCAGCCTCTCATACTAACTGTTTAGCTTCACATACAAGCTTGAGAATATCTGCTCTGGCCAAGGTGGAGGGACAGGGACTAGATTTATCTTCTCTGAAACAACTGAAAACTGGACAATGTATATAACATTGTATAGTTTGAAAAACATGGACCATTAGATCATGAAGGACAGTGATTTCTGATGGGAGTGTTTCCTCAAAGGAAAATCTCGAAAGCCCCACCTGGAGCAGAGTTCGAAGCATCCTGCATTGAGAAGATGGCGCTGAGTCCAGAGAAGACAGGGTGAGAGTTTATAGGGCTGAGTATTGAAGAGAAGAGAGTCACATGGAGAGAAAACTCTGGAGGTCTGTAGAGGATCATCTCGAGTCCTATGTTGAGAACTTAAAAACACATTTGTGTGAGAACTGCACTAGGATGAGGAAGGAATGTCTAGACGGATGAGAGGAACAACAGTAGGAGCTCACATTTAGCTGGAACCAATTCCAGCCAGAATAGGATATCTCATAACTCATGGAACATTAAGTAATATGTTCTAAGGAATTTTGCTTCAGTGGTGGGGAATAGTTAGCCCTTGAATAAGACTGCCCTGGTCCTGGCTACCAAAGCTTTAATGCAAGATGAAAATCAATCAAATGGCTTCCAAGTATCTTTACATCCCAGAACAAGAAAAGAACACAAGCCTATCAGACACTCAACAATTTGAAGTTCACAATGTCTGGCTTCCTATAAAAAAATTACAAACCATACACTTGACCACTTATTTTATTTGATCACTTTCCTTAGTCGCAGCATCTTGAATAAGGATTCAGATGCTCTGATCCTTGGTTTCTAAATCTTTGCAATGTAGATGATAATAGTACATTTCATGGAATTATGAAGAGCAAATAGCTTGTCATATTTCCAGTCTTTAGCATAGCACATGGCTTTTAGTATACACTCAGTAGATACTGCTCATATATTGTACTTATGGTTACTGCTTGTAAAGAATCATGTTTCTTAAACAAATATCCAAGACATTTGTTGAAGACCCTTCGACCTCTGACATTTACCAGCCCAGGAGATAGAGAACAGCACTTGTCATTGTGTAAAGATCCTTCTTCTAAGGTAATGGCAATCACTTTGGGTTTTAGCATCAACTCCCGCCTTCCTATTTTATGATAACAAGTAGTGAGACATATACCAAGGATAATAATAATTTAAATATTTTTTGACAGACAGAAATGTGAGTTTTATCAGTTGTAGATTTTTACTTGATGAAAAAATAAAAGAACAGCAGAAAGCGAATGCTGCCATTTCTCACATCATTATCTGATAACTTTTGGAAAAAGAGAGACCCTGGTTGACCCAGATCTTCTCCCGACTGCCACTATCTCCTGAAACCCTAGTCACTTCTGTCACAACTGTCTCCTGAGACCCTTTACTCCCCTAGCATCATTCTGTAGTTTACTCTCCATTTTTATTAGTCACAAATCTTATTCTAATTCTATTCTGGGGACCAAGTACACAGGAATACTCAAATAGAGCAGACACTCCCTCCTCCAATGTACCTACCTCTGACTCTCCACACTGTTGTCGTACATCTGTAGATTGAGTAAATTTCTGGCTTTATTAATTGTCTTTTTAGTGCAATTGCATTTTTAGCAAAACAGAATAGAATCTATTTTTAATTTGATGTTATGGAGCCTAATATAAAACAGAAACAAATGGGAGTAACCTTAATTTAGAAGGATTTATTTCTGTTTCCTGCCACTTTAATATATCACTGTTATTTCTGGCGTTAAGCAGACTTCCATTTATATTTTTTTTACTGTTTAGGGTCCTGCCCCACTATTTCCTTTCACGACCTTTCTTTCTTTGGTTACCGGATTCTTTGTTTTATTTTATTTGCTTTCTAGATGCTTGCACACTGCACCTCCAAAGGTTGTTAGCATTTGTCAGCTCTCAGAATGACAGTTCTATTCACTATGGGAGACAAGTCATTTTCTTCCTGAAGAAAGAGGAAGCTAATCTCCACCCACAGTAACATGTTTTGAGAAACATAATGCAGTGGGAAATGTACCAATTATTTTGCTGCAAATTGTCTCCCTTCCGTTAGATAGACAATCATATCAATATTTTCAAACTCTGTTTTTTTGTTGCAATTTTATAACACAACTTGCCTCCCGCCAAGTTAAACTTAGTGTTAAGGAAAGTGTATGAATGTTTCATGAACTATATGGGTGATAATGCATTGTCATGTGATTTGGGGTAGCTATCATTTGAAATATCATTCCTGTCAAAGGCTTCCATACAAGCCCGTTAGCTAATATACTTATTTTCCATCATTCAGGAGCAAGAGTGGAAAGAGTGGAGATGATGCCTCAATAAATTATTCTTCATGAGTTCAGCAGGAGAAATTAGAGGGTGTCTATTACATATCTAGTTTCCTCTGACTTCTTTAATAGGTATAGGACAATGAGAAAGAATTATCTTCCTGAGTTCACATGTAAACTGGTTTGCACATGACTGTACACTTAAAGTCTGACCTAAGTTTAGACCTGACTCTTGTATATGTTTGCTTTGTGCTTCAGGAAAATGGGGATAATAATAGTACTTTCCCTGGAGGATGCTTGGGAGAGTTAAGGACCCAAGCCACTCAATATAGTAACCAGATCTGACTAGACAAAGAGGTGTGTTGACCTCTGTGATCTTAGTGGTCTTAGACACATATTTAAATTAAATTACTAAAATAATTATGACCCCTTTTAATGTAAATTATAATTTCACAAAGCTGATTTGATAATTTTTCCCTAATAAAGTATACCCATACTGTAAGCATATTCAGCATATTTGAAAGTGGCTAGCACAATTCCTAATACATAGAAATTGTTTAGCCTATCTTATTCCCATACTGCTATGGCCCATTCAGGCTGATATGGAAGAATATTGTGGACTTTAAATTTTTACTTTGAACAATAAAAATTTATTGTTCATAGTTTTGGAATCTAGGAAGTCCAAAGTCAAGATGCTGGCAGATTCTGTGTCTGGTAAGGATATGCTTCCCGGGAGGAGTGAAGAAGCTTCCCAACATCTTTTTAATAAGGGAACTTGAGATTCATAAGGCCTCTGCCCTCATGGTCTACTCACCACCCCCCCATGCATGTTTCCTCATATTATTGCCATGGGGGTTAAAATTTCAACATGTGTATGTGAGAAAGGCATGTATTTGGGCTATATCATCTATCTGAAGGTAGGTAAATCTAAATTAATAAAAAGTTTAGCTATTTAAAAATCAGAGATAATACAATGGATAAAAGATAGTACACAAATGATACTGAAAAATCTATACATCCTCATGCAAAAACAAAAATAGGTTATAAAAATTAACTCAAATCAGATCATAAACTTAAGGTAAAACAAAACACACTAGAAAACTTTTAGGAGATAAATTAGGAGAAAATTTAGATAACCTTGACATTGGAGATGACTTTTTAGATATAACACAAAAGGTGAAATCTATACTAGAAAGAATTGATAAGCTGGACTTTGTTAAATTTAAAGAATTCTGTTTGTGAAAGACACTGTAGAGAATAAAAAGCTGAGCCACAGTCTGGGAGAAAATATTTGTAAAGGACACATCTGATAAAGGACAGCTACCAAATTGTAAAAAGAACTCTTAAAATTGAGCCATAACAAGATGAACAACTAGATGAAGGATTAAAAATAGGCCAAAAACCTCACTAAAGAAGGGTTACAAAAGACAAACAGGCATATGAAAAGATGTTCCACATCATTTATCATCAGAGAAATGCAAATTAAAACAACATAAGTTACCACTGCATAAAATTAGAGTTCCCCAAATTGAGAACACCGAATGCTGGTGAAGACATGGAGCAACAGGAAGACCTTATTCACTGCTAAGGAGAATATGGATCGATCGTTGCCCTTTGTAAGAGAGTTCAGCATTTCTTGTAAATGTAAACACGTTTACACCATACATTCCAGTATTCATGTCTTTAAGTGTTTGCCCAAAGAAGCTAAAAACTTATGTCCACAAAAACATGCATGTAACTGTTTATACCTTTTTTATAATTGCCCAAACATAGAAGTAACAGAGATGCCTGAAAGGTCATCTGTAGCTGAAACAGACAAAGTGCTATAATTATACATCCAGACAATGCAATATTACTCAGTACTAAAATGAAATGAGTTATCAAAACATGAAGGCACTTCAAATGAATAGTTGGAAGTGAAAGCCAGAGTTAAAAGTCTCCGTACTATATGAATCTAACCATATAACATCCTAGAATAGACAAAACTATGGAGACAGTAAAATGATTACTGGTTGCCAGAGATTAGGAAAGGGGTCAAGTTTGAAGAGGCAGGCCATAAAAGTGTTTAGTATAGTATTATGGTTAGATATAAATGTTCCCTGAAGAGGTCATGTATTAATATTCAGAGTTGATATAATTAAGCCATAAGGGTTATAATTGCATCAGTGGATAAGTCCTTTGTGATAAATTTACTGGGTGGTAAACTAGACAGATACGTTGTGGCTGAATAAGGTGGGTCCCCAGGGGTATGGTCTTAGTGACTGCTTTTGTCTTTGAATCCCCTTGCTTGCATTCACTTTCTTGCTTTTGGCTGCTACAATGTGAGATCAGAGCTCTCTCCTCTCCTCTCCTCTCCTCTCCTCTCCTCTCCTCTCCTCTCCTCTCCTCTCCTCTCCTCTCCTCTCCTCTCCTCTCCTCTCCTCTCCTCTCCTCTCCTCTCCTCTCCTCTCCTCTCCTCTCTCTCTCTCTCTCTCTCTCTCTCTCTCTCTCTCTCTCTCTCTCTCTCTCTCTCTCTCTCTCTCTCTCTCCTTCTTCTCTCCTTCTTCTCTCCTTCTTGCTGCTATGCCCTGATCTCCTCATACCCAGCCTGACATGGACTGAACCCTGAAATCTCCAAGAAACTGTGAACAAATCAATCTTTCTTCCTCTAAAGTTGTGTGGTTAGATTTTTTGAATCATGCCGTGAGAATGTTGACCTAAACAGATAGTGAAAATACTCTCTATGACACTATGATAAACACAAGTCATGATATAGTTGTCAAATCCCTTTGAATGTATAACATCAAAAGTTAACCCTAGTATGTGCTAAAGATTTTGGGCAATGATGTGTCAGTATGGGTTTTATGACTGTAACAAATGACCAGGCTGAGAGGGATGTTGATCCTAGGGAAAGCTATGCATGTGTGTTAGCAGGGCTATGAGGAAAATCTATACCCTCTGCTCAGTTTTTCTGTGAACATAAAACTCCCTCCCCTGCAAAAGTAAAATATATTTGAAAATAAATTTAGAATTATTTTCAATTTTATATTAATAATGCAACCCAGTGTCTGAGCAACATCTATTCTATGGGGCTTGCTTTAATGATTAGATAACATCTTCAGAATTTCTAGAGATGAGACTTTTGTGGCTTATCTAATTTAACCATTGAGCTTTTTAATTGAGGAAACCGAGATCTAGAGAGTTTGCTTATTAGAATTGTACAATTTAATGCCCACGGACTGAAATAGGAATGCATATTTCTTCCAGCCTTGCTGAGCACTTTTTTATTATCTTTCTGGTTCTCAGTGGCTCTTTCATAATTTTAGCATCATTTTTCTGTACAGGCACCACAAATGTAAAATCAAGTTACTCTTCCTCTCTACAATACCATTCACATATTAATTTGCTTTAGAATTCTCTACTCAGTAAAGTTCCCATCAAAGAGTTACTGATTTTGAATTTGTGTTATCCAATGGATTGTTCCTGTATTTTAATGGTATCTGTCATTTTATTGTACTTTGCATGATTTTTTCCTTATAAACAGGAAACATTTTGCTTTGCATGCCAGTGCGTTTTTCCATCTTGAAAAGATAAAAATTAAGCCTTTTAAAGTTAATAACTCAAGGAGAAACCCAACCAGGTTTTAATTTGACAATGTTAGTCACGTGCCTGCCAGGCTCACAGCTTGCCTTTTCCCCCTTACTATGCAATTATCTGTAAATACTGTATGCGCTTGGCTAAAATGCTAGGAAGTCTACAATTATATTAATGTAGCTCCTTAATTGCATATAATGGGATTTTCAGGCCACTGCAACCTATCACATTTATCATATTCCTAATAAAATTACTCAGTTTTTGTCTAAGGCCTTTTTATTTACTCTTCATTTAATTTAGAGGAAGTCTAAAAATAATTTAGTTCTTGGGAAATTAAATCATTTGAAACGAAGGAGGAAAATACGAAATCCAGGTTAAGAACTGAATCCACTTAAGAGGCAGTTACCATAACCCCCATGTCTTGTCGATGAGACATTTTGTGCCCCGGGCTGCAAACGTTAACAAGTGAGTCATGCTAGGACCCTTTGCTTATAAGCTTCTCAGCTCTCCTCTGGGGAGGAATATGAATGATTGTAACCCCTTTGATGTCGAGAACAGGTATCCCTTGATATCGAGAGCAGATATATTCCCTTCCAAAAGTTAGTTGCCTTTAAGGCAAATTTTATCTCCTCAGTCCCATTTGCACCAGCAGCCATTAAGAAATCCAACTGGCATTTCAAGAACAAAGAATCTCAAGCATATATATTGCTGAAATCATAATAAGGGAAAGACATTGGTTTATAAGAAAAGGTTAATAGCATTCAAAAATCACTGAAAAATATCCACGTCGATCCCCTCAAATACCAAACCCTGTCTAAATCTGTAGCAAAGGAGAGAGTCCAGCCCTGTAGATCTGTAATGGGCAAAGGGAGGCTGCATGGTCCTGGCAGAATTCACTGTGGGGGCCCAGATCTTGGGAGGGTGATCCCATCTTGATGATTAGGTACTGATTCATTCTCTCTCGCTCTCGCTCTCACTCTTTTCCTCTTCACTTTCATTTTGGAGCCATTTTAACCCTACTGAGTTTTCTGTTTATTTGCTCAAAGCTTCTGATTTTGGTCTATTCAAATCTGAGGTTAAATTCCCCTCTTTCCAGTCCAGCCAGACTCCCTAGGAACATGTGCTCCCAGGAGCAAATAATCTTGCTATTCTTAGCATCTGGGGAAACCATGGCACAAAGTAGAAATACAGGTGCTGATGTGATGCTCCTTGTCTTACTGTGCTCACTCTTCAAGTCACCACTCCAGGACTGTGTGGGGCCTCTGGCTGCTCCTTGGGCTTCGTGAACTTTCCTCTGGTCTCTGAGCATTTCATGCCTGTCCTGAACCACATTGTTGGTATAGAAGTAGGGCCTTGTTCTAGTAGTGCTGAGTTCCCCAGAGGACAATCTGGCCATGGCTGTTGTGGTATAGAAAACACTAGGAAAAGGGAGACAGAGAAACACATGTGTGGAGAAGTGGAAGATAGGTAGTGATGTGGAGAAATTCCAAGACAGAAAGTCCTCAGTCAAGGTTTGCTTGTACAAGTGCACTGGGGACCATCAGGAATAATAGAGCATGGCAGTGTGAGCCCCGATTAGTGAGCTAGGATTCAAATCTCAGTACAACTTCTGGGCTGTGTGATCTTGGGCGAATTATTTATCCTTCTATACCTTAGTTTCATCATCTGAAAAATGGAGGTAATAACCAATAAGGGGGTTGTGAGATATTACCTAGAAACAGAGAGTAAATATTAGTACAAGTGAGCCTATTACAAGCTGACTCAGGGTGTAGTGCCCACTTTGCCTTTTCTTCTTAAGACTTTGATTACTTTGGCATCAAAATATTATACATTTTAGCTGAGGGTGGTAGTCCATGCCTGTAATCCCACTACTTTGGAGGCTGAGATAAGAGGAACATAGATTTGAGGCCAGCTTCAGCAACTTAGTGAAACCCTGTTTTAAAATAAAAAGGATTACCTCTGGGTTCAATCACCTAGTTACCCCCCCCAATCTTCAAAAAAAAGTGTACCTCTTTAGGTTAAATGAATGGACTTGGATATTTAGAGATGTAGATAGTGTGTGTTTCTAGTTACATATGCACTGTCACTGAGAAATGGTGTTTTTATCTCAAGAAATATATGTTCTATGTGCAATATATACTTAACATATATGGAGGAGGGTCTTAAACACTAGAAACTGTAAGTTATATTCTCTTCCTCTCTCTCTTTCTCCTGGTGCTGGGGATCAAACCCATGGCCTCACATATGCTAGGCAAGTGCTCAGCTGCTGAGCTATATCCTCAAAAAACTTTAAAGTCTTTTATTCTAGATCTAGCTGTGCATATTTTCTATAAACCAAAATGTTTTCTTTCATCTTTTTTTTGGGTAATGTTTCTCTTTCACAACCATCTCCCCAGTCCTTACTTCTAAGTATTAAACAACAATGGCACTATCACATTAATAACAAATGTGATGGTGCTCTATGGCGGGCAGAGCGTGAGCGTCCTTGGTTTCCTACATATTGTACTGAGAACGCTCATTTTGCTCTTACGGGTGAACAGCAGGGAGATGAATTCGATGTGAGAAGAATTTCTTACTCTCCACTTGCTCTTCCTCTTGGCCTTCTGCAAAGGATTCATTTTGTTGGTTAGACAAATAAAAGAAATACCAAAGCTTTTTTCTTTTTCATTTTTTTGACTAGTCTCGTGGAATTAGAGTTTGGGAAATGTTGAAATTGGGTGTGATGTGTGGAGAAATGGCTCTTTGTAGTTGCCTGGAGAATGTGAGGATGTTTAAGGCCAGCACGTTATTTGCTAGGCTGCCTGCCTGCTTGACCCGATGCATTGGCATCTGAGAGAAATGAACCTCAGGAGAGAATTTATTTGGGTCACCATAGCAACAGGAGGAGGGTGCAGCGATCAGTCTGGAAGCCTATAAAGAATGCACACAAGTCGATATGACAACCGCAATACCTGCATCTCTGAGTTTAAATGTTTCAGGGAAAGTCTAATATTTAACTTTTCAGTGGCATTCAAACTTTTCTTTGGCCATTGGTGGTTAATGTGGCATGACTCAGGCTTTGATGTCTTATGTCTTTTTAAGAAGTTAAGATTCCTATAGGAATTCAGAGACTATTATATTTTTGAGTCATAATACCACTGTGGCAGTCTAACAGGAATAAACTTTTTTTTAATTATCCTGTTCTGTCTTTTTTGGTTTCTGACTAATAAAAAAATGTTCTTTTTACCGGTGTGTACGAACACCGGGTGCCTTGCTTTATCATTCCATTACAGGGCTGCACATTTTAAATGTCATTTAGAAGAACATTATATTGAGATGCTCACAAAGAAATGCCTTTCATGTTGGGATTCAATATGGGAACTTAATTCAACCTTGTATTGAGATACTGGAAAGATGAACAGATTATGGGATGCGAGTGGAAATTTAAATGGCGGATCAGAGAGAGTTGAGTAGACTGCCGTCTTGACTTCTCCAACTAAGAGACAGATGAGTAAAATCGTGTATATTTTAAAAAAAGAAGGCATCAAGGCAAATAACTTACATTTGTTTGAAATTTGTATACCAGCAACTGGGAGTTACCATGTTCAGATACATGAAAATACCAAGAGTGTAGGATTTTGAGACAACTGTCCTTTTTGACATACGTTTTTATCTTCACTCTGCCCTCATTCCTTTCCCTGCTTCAGGTTGTTTAGTTTGTGCCTGGAATCTACTCTTAAGCCCATCTTGGCATAGAGTAGGATGACCAGCTGTCGTACTTTCTGTGGACTGTGATGTTCATAGCACTCAATGGCCCACACAATTTCTCGGTCCTAATCAAATTAAGCAGGTTGATTCTCTAGCATCCAGCATTCTTTGCACATTCTGGTACACTCTTTCCTGCTTTCCACTTCTTATTTCCCTTTATAATTTGCACATGACCTGTACTTATGCTGCAGAATAGAATAGCCATGAGCTACACAGGCCAATTTAAGATTAAAATAATTAAAAATAGGTAAAATGAAAGACTAAGTTCTTTGGTCTCTCCAACCAAGTGGTCCCCCAACAGGGGACGTGTGGCCACCCTATTGGACAGTGTAGGTAGAAGGCATTTATAAGATTACAGTATGTTCTAGAGGATAATGTTGGTCTGTGTAACAGAGCAACTGAGAGTAAGGATTGGGAGGTGGTAGAGACATGCAAAGTTTACTACAGTTTCTGGATTAGACATAATAGTAGCTGAAAACATGAAATGCTATGAGAATGAAACAATCCTTGGATTCTACTTATTTTGAGTTTCTCCTATGGTACATGTAATAAGCCTATCTATCACCCTTGTTGAGTCATTTGTCAAACAAGTATTGAGCACCTGTGCTGAGCGATCATGATGGATCGTGGTGTCTGCCTTCTAGTAACTTATTGTTATAATGGGAAGAAGAGTTGTGATAGTTATAAGTCTCCTCACAAGGTATATAGGAAGGGTTGATGAGCAATTCATGTTGGTGGTCAGGCAGGGGTGTGCAAAGGAGATGATACCAGAATTAAATATGCAAAAAAATTAAAGAAACAGAGAAAGGCAGGCAATGTGGGGGTAAGGGCACAGGGCCTGGAGTTAAATTGCCTGAGTTTGAATCTTTCTACCAACAACTTATTAGCTGTGTGATTCTGGGTAAGTTTCATAACTGGTCTATGCCTAGGCTTCCTTATCTATCAAATGAGAAAAACGATACTAGGTGCCTCACAAGGTTGTTGTCATAATTCAATTAGTTAATGCTCATAAAGCTCATCAGATAAGATCCTGCACATCGTAAGAGCTATGTAACTATTTGTTAAATGCACCAAACAGAAAGAAAGGGTACATGAGACACAAAATATGGGAAGCTCAGAGGTTAACACAGTATAATGGGTGAGAGAGCAAAGGCTCTGAGAACTGTAGGAGTTGAAATAGTGGATTTGGATGGTGATGTTGAGGTAGGGAGACAGGGAGTAGAGAAGTAGTGTTGGGAAAACTGAGGAGAGAGTCGATGGGCAGACCAAAGACTGGGGACATTCTTTGGTAGGTGATGAGCAGTTGTTGAAGCTTTTTAAACAGATAACGGGGCAAAGAGATGTGCAGTTTGCAAAGTTCCCAATTCAATGACTAGGAGAAGATATTTTGAGAAGACTGGCACCATATGGAATATGAAGAAGGCCCAAAAAAGATTATGAATTTAAGAGCAACAGAAAATTAAAAAATAACTGTTGGCCAATTAGATGTGTGGAATGAGAGCAAGGGAGGGGTCCAATGTAACAAGAAGCTTCTTTGCTATGCTGGTGTACTTGTAATAAGAAATAACCTTGGAAGGCTGAAACAGGAGGATCACAGTTTTGAAGTCAGCATCAGCAACTTAGTGAGAACCTGTTTTAAAATTAAAAAAAAATAAAATAAAATAGGGCCGGGCGTGGAGGCACACACTTGTAATCCCCGTGCTTGGGAGGCAGAGACAGGAGGATTGCGCAGGTTCGAAGCCAGCCACGCTGGCTTAAGAGACCCTGTTTCCAAATAAAAATATTAAAAAAAATAGATCTGGGAGTGTAGGCCAGAGGTAGAAGGGTTTCCAGGAACCCCAGTACCACCAAAAAAATAAAAAATAAATAAATAAATAAAATAAAATAGGTGTGGATTAAATAAATCTGGAGGTATGGATAAGATGGAGAATGCCCCTGAGTTTATTCCTCAGCACCATAAAAAAAATAACTGGGGTTATCAGAGACAGTTTTCCCTGCCTCTAGAAAATGTTACAAAGAATATGCCATTATTCTTGCTTACTAATCTATTGTAAACTTGTAAACAGAGCTTTAATGTTTTTAAGAGGAAATATCCTTGGGATATGGAGAAAGAAAAAGGAACAAGTTGAGGTGAGACATGATAGAAAGTTTAGCACCATTCTGTTATTCTAAGTTATTGCTTTGTTTTTGGAAAAGTAATAAAAGCTTATTTCCTTCATAACTTCATCTGTGTACTCTGGGCTGTCACATTAACCCCACATTAGTATTAGATTTTAATAAAGGACAACACGGCAGGAAGAAAGAGGTTTTTTAAATCTAGAGAGTGGGCTAGATAATTTAGTTTGGGGAGGATTTCTAATATTGTTTTTATTTTTTTATTGTCTTAAAAATTATATTTGACTTTGTCAGGTAACTTCAACAAAAAACAAAAGCTGTGTTTAGACACAGCTTGGAAGGTTGTTACTAAAAAACTTAAAAAGAGACTGGTTTACTTTGTAGTAAGACTTTGCAGCCAGAGGGGGGTTTCTTGATCAGAATGGAGTCTTATGACTTTATCTCTGAATTGTCCAACATGCTTTTGCGGGTGATCTTCTTCTCTAGGAACCTTTCCTTCTTTCTTACCTAACATGCTCAGCAAGATTGGTGAGAATGCACCATGACCTCCTGTAATAGCTGAGCCTTCAGTAGCTGTGAGATATGGTCCTCAATCCAAAGCTACTTCCTACCACTTTTCCACCCGAATGATGTCTTAGCATCTGTCTGTCAAGCATCTCTTCCCTACAACTGCTTTTGAGGATCCATATTTCTTATGTTAGGCCATCCAAGCCCAGATTTTCCATCTACTGTCATCATTTCCTACTTTCTACTCTAAAGTACAAGTAGGCTATTCCCAAGATTATTTGTACTTTTTATTTCCCATATTAATTTTGCTACTTGGCCCTGGAGGAAGAGTAGAATAGAGATGAGAGGCAGGGAGATGCAGGTTCATATTTCTTATAAGAATATTGGAATGAGGCTGAATGTGTCAAGTGAAACAGAATTAGGCAGTGGTCTTTGGGCTCCCATTATCTATGTTGTGATTGCCTCATAGTAGTATTAGGTGACAGTTGCTGGAATTTGTTGTGTTATTGCTCTAGAGATACTTGGCTATTTGATTTCTAGTGATATTAGTCCTTCTGTAGCTACTTTTCCAGGTGGGCAGGCTCATGAACCTTTATTAGCCTCAAAATATGGCATTGATCGCTAACATTTTGTATTGGTTCCCATTCACCAGGCATTGTTAGGAGCGTCACATTCATTATTTCTTTCAGTCTTCAATATGACTAACTGAAGAATGTGGGCCTATTATGTCTACATTACAGGTGAGAAAACTTAAGTTCAGAGAGGTTGAGAGATTTGTACAGAATTACACGGTAAAAAGTAGAGGAGCTGGCATCCCCATCTAGGTGGTCCAGCTCTAGCATCCATGCTTGTAACAGTGTCCTGTAAGTATTACCTTCCCTCCCACCATCAACTTTTCACATATATTCCTTGCTTTACTCAGAAGTGTCAGATCTGGTGACCAAGTTCACAGAGATATCACTCCACATGGAGGCTCTTCCAGAAAACAGTCCTTCTTTGCTCTGACACACCAGGCATCCATATCTCACTATTAAATAGATCTCAAAGCATGCCTCAGAAATTGAGAAAAAATTGTCACAATTTGGTACCCAAGTGTCACCTTTTCATAAAATTCACTTTGCCTTTATAAAACACTTTGATGACAGCATCCCCAGCTTATTCAGAAGTGACACCTGATTTTCATCCTTTCCATATTTGTGGATGGAAAAGAGAAGCCAGGTGTGCTGGTACACATTTGTAATCCCAGTACTTGGGGGTCTGAGACAGGAGGATCACAGTTTGTGGCCAGCCTCGGCTACCTGGTAAGACCCTCCACAACTTAGTGAGACCCTGTTTCAAAATAAAGAATAAAATACAGGGCTGGGGGTATAGCTCAGAGGTAGGATGCCCTTGGGTTCAATCCCTAGTTCCAAGAAAAAAAGAGAAAGAGAGACCTGAGAAGGTTAAATGACTTCCCCAAGGGTGAGATGCAAGTCTTCAGAGGTGGACAGAAAAGGTGGTAAGAAAATAAAGAACAACTTTTTCCCCCCAAGTCCCATAAGTTTGAAACCTATAGAATTCTTTTCTCATTCAGTTTCTCTGACACCTGCAGTGTCTGAGATGCCCTCTCATGTCCCCGCAGGAGGGCTAATGAAGCCGTAGCACCAAAGTCCATTTTATACCCGCTTTGCTGAGCTCTTTCCACTCCGGAAGGGTGCCTTCCTTCCCTTCTGCACTTATTCAATCATAGGGCTTGCTCACTGCTGAGAAAGGCCTCTGAGTATTTTTATTCTGCTCATTCTCTCATTAAACCTTGTATAAAGTAGCCACAGGAACAGTGCGGACAGCATTTAGAGTGGTTTTCAGTAGAGTTGGCAGTCTTTTCTGTGTTTCCAAAACACAGCTAAGAAAAGTCTTCTGGGTGTCAGAGAGAATGGAAGCTGCTCACCCACAGGTCAAATCCTGTTCCAAAGAATGCCGTGGCTGCCAGCATCTCTGCGTGATGAAAAGGGTTTTGAGCTGTAGCACCCATCTTTCAGAAAGCAACATGAGACCCATTTACACCTCCCGGCTACTGTTTCATCTCCTCCCTTTCATCTTAATCACTTCTGGGGCACTGTTCCATCTTACTATTTGAAATTCTCGGAGACCCCTTTCAGAATAGCCCTGTCTTCTGTAAATTACACAGCACTATCCAGAACCTGCACCAGGATCGCTGAAGTCTTCCACGCTGTCAGATCCAAAGTCAGCTTCTCAGATACTGCAGTGCTTCGGGGGCTGTGACCTGCACCTTTATCCTCAACAACCTGCAGACTCTAAGGATGCTACACAATGCCTGGTTTATAATAGGAGCACACAGAGGGATCACCCACTCTGACAGGGGCCTCTGAGGTGTGGGCTGCCTATTATTTCTCAGGCAACTCCTCTGTGTCTCCCTTTTCTCCCTTCACTACTTTGTGGAGCTTTAGCCTGGGTCTCTATGCTGCCCATCTCTACTTGGGTTCTTTCTCTCCTGATTCATCATTTGTGCCCTCTGGCTCACTGTTTCATCTCTTTCAACCTCCACGATTACTGACTCACTTTAGCCCCTGTGATGTTACTCCTCTCCATTTCCCCTCTTCACACACACACAGAGACTTCTACAGACTAAATGCTCTTGGATACTATCCCACCATCAGGGCCAAAGACTTTCTTCCCACCAGGCAGCAACCTTGGACCTTTGTTCACACATTCTCCTCTTCTGTTGACAGAAATATAAAACTAACTCATGAATTCCAAATATCTCAACTACCTGGACCAAAGTTTGGCAAGTTCCTGGATAGTGCATATCTCAGGCTTTATAGGATAGATGGTCTCCATGGTTGTGAAAGCAGTTATGGGCAATATGCAAAAGATGATGTGGCTGTGTTTTGATAAAACTTTATTTACAAACCAAGCCAGTCTGTGATGTTTTGTGGGCCATAGTTTTTCAACTCCTGACTTAAACTATCTGCTTTGTTAAGATTGCCCTCTTTGAACAAGTAAAGTAAGATTTCCAGTATAATTTGTGTGATCAGGTTCACATCAAACTGTGTTTCCTCTATAGCAATGTCACCCCTGAACCCTCCTGAAATATGTGTTCAGATTCTTTCAGTTTCTCCCTCACCCTAGATGAAAATCCGGCTTTACTTTTTGCCACTTTTGCAGATTTCTATTGAGATAATCCTCATCAGAGTTCTTGGTCTACGAAAGTTATTTTAGTTAATTTGTGTGGTTCTTTGACCTTTTCCTAGTTATATTGTCTTAAAATTATCTCTGTGGTCTTAGGAGGCTTGAATTCAGGGTTTTTAAACTTCTAGAAAAGGATAATTTGTAATGGTGAAAAAATTGTGCAAGAAAAACAGACTAGGGTTTCTCAGGGGCAATCATGGTAGTTATGAACCAAGATGGCTTTGGTCAGGTCAAGCTGGATTCCTCTATGTGCCATCTTCTATGAAACATTCACTAGAGCTGAGTTGAGGATGGTGTACTTGAACCTCCAGAACTGTGAGGTTAAGTAAGCTCTTTTCTTTATAATTATCCAGACTTAGTTATTTTGCTATAGTAATGGAAAATTGACTAGTAGACAAAGGTACATGTGATCACTATAGAAAAACTGAGAAACAAAGAAAACCTTTAAGAAGGTAAAAATCACAGATAATCTTTCATTCTCACTGGCATGTACATAATAAAGTAAAATGATATTCGTGGTAGCCAATTCAAATGTTCTTTGCCTAAAACTAAGGAGATTGAAGTTTAAGTTCAGCATAAAAATTTGAGCATGAATGACTGTGTTTGGTGTTTGAACATATGCTACTGATTTGTTTCTCATTAACTTTTGAAAATTCAGCTAAAAATGCCATCCTCTTTTTTACAATAGAGAAAAATGACCAAAGGTAATGAATGTGTATGAATTCACACATTGTAACTTGATAGATCAGGATTTGAATGTGGGTATTTAGACCCCAAGTGCAGGTATCTTTCCATTACCCTTTATTCCTCATTCTGTCTTTCTGTGTTGCAGTTAAAATTTTTATTGGTACATTGTAATCATACATCTTAATGGGATAAAAGATGGTGGAGATATACATGCACACATCACTCAATTAGCCCTTACCAATTCTTGACCCATTCCCTTCCCCTCCCTCCTTCCCATGTTTGGCTTAGTTATGGATATGTTTAAGTACATCATGTGCTTTAGAGAGTTTTCTTTTTCCCCTCTCCCACCCTCTCAGTTAGGTCACCTTATTTGCTCATCTATAGAATCTTCTTCTTCATCTAGAGTTCCTCCTGTTGTACATTTCTCCCTAGCTTTCACATATTAGGGAAAGCATTCAATTTTTTATTTTTTGTGATTGACTAATCTCACTTAGCATAATGTCTTCTAGTTCCATCCATTTCCCTGTAAATGATGTAATTGTGTTTTTCTTTATGGCTGAGTAAAATTCCATTGTGAGGCTCCTTGAAGAGGGCATAGGTCTAACACTGCAACACATAGGCACAGATAAAAACTTTCTCAACAAGACCCCAAAGGCACAAAAAACTAAAAGGTGAATCAATATGTAGAATTGCATGAAACTGAAGAGCTTCTGTACAGCAAAGGAAACTACCAAGAACCTCAATCAAGAGCCAACAGAATGGGAGAAGACTTTTTGCCAACTACTCCTCAGCTAGAGGACTAATATCTAGAATATACAGAGAATAAACTCAGCACTAAGAAAACAAATAACCCAATCAAAAAAAAAATGGGCAAGTGAATTAAATAGACACTTCACAAAGGAAGAAATTCAAATGGAAAAAAATGCTCAACATCATTAGCAATCAGAAAAATGCAAATCAAAACTACCCTGAGATTTTACCTAACTCCAACTAGAATGACAACCATTCAAAACACAAACAACAAAAAATACTGGCGAGGATGTGGAGAAGTGGGAACTCTACTACATTGTTGGTGGTATTGCACATTAGTGCAACCACTTTGGAAAACAGTATGGAGGATCCTCAGAAGTATGGGAACAAAAATACCATTTGATCCAGCAATACCACTTCTGGGTATCTACCCAAAAGAATGGAAACCAAACTACCAAACTAATGCATATGTATCTATGTTCAAAAATGCACACTTCACCATTGCCAAACTATGGAACCAGCCAAGATGTTTATCAACAGATGAGTGAATTACAAAACTATATTCCTCTTTCTATATTCCATTTTTCTTTATTTCTTTTTCTGTAAGTTATGTTTCCCTGTGGTCAATGCATAATACACAGGGAACAATCCCATTGTGCAACTAAAAATTATACCCTCAAGATAGGCCATTCTTATCTACTTTCAATCAAAAGTTTAGTATCACTTTCTTAGTTTAGGAAAGACAGTAGTACCTTGACAAAGATTGTGCCAGTTAGTTGCTGAGATGATGACACAGTTAATTGATAGCATAACACAAAAGGTGATGGATTATAATCATGAAGGTGGGAGTTTGTTATTTGATCATGTATGCTTAGCACACACTAGAGTCTCAGATATCTCTTGAATTGAATTCACACTTATAACAAAAGTATTTGGCCTATGGTCAGAGATGTTCCTAAACTGATAGTGGTAATTCAGTTTACACTTGGGGGGTTATTTTCTGATACTTTGGTCAAAAGAAAATAGAAGATAATAAATGGATAGCATCTATTTTAAGTTCATTGAACTGATTTTTTAATGCTTTGAAATGTATTCTGATATAATATTTGAGTTTTATTTTTATTTATTTATTGTGGTACTGGGTTTCCTGGAAGCCCTTTAACTCTGGGCTACACTCCCAGACCTATTTTTATATTTTTATTTGGAAACAGGGTCTCTTAAGCCAGCGCATGCGACTGGCTTTGAACCTGTGCGATCCTCCTATCTCTGCCTCCCAAGCGCGGGGATTACAAGCATGCGCCACCACACCCGGCTAATGTTTGACTTTTAAAGTTAGGTGAAATAAAGCAAAACAACCTTCCTTCCTCCCCTCTGATATATTGAAGATTAATGAATATTCTCCTTTGGTATGTTTTGGGGATTATATCTTTTTCTTTCTGTATTCAACCACAGGGCATTCAGTAAAGTGCCCAAATTTTATTATTGAACTAATGAATTAGTTCAATAATATTGAATTAGGTATATTCTTTAATAAACCTAGACCTATTCTCAATGGACTCAAATCTCACCAGGGCTAAACACAAAAATTGGGGGAAAATCACCTTGTGTAGCTGGTAGAAGAAGATGAGTCTGATTAATGTCTTAGGATGTCTACAGGTGCAGCATTGTTCCATGAGACCTAGTGGTGCTCAAAATAGCACATGGAAATCTCAATTCACCAGACACTGAAATGAGTCATGAAGGAGAGATAATGGTATGAATGACTGTGGACCAACCCAGGCAGCGATCTAGATGTGCCACCACTGAAGCAGCTCCTTCTGAGCCCTAGTGTGATTATTTGATTTCCTGTGTGTTACCGGCGGGTTCAGTCCTGTGGGGGGCAAGTCCACTAGCGGTCGGGGGCCTCAGAAAGATGGGTCAAAAGGCAGGCGGCGTTCTGCAGATCCTTATCTGCAGCGGTTCTTTTCCCCTCTATGAATTTCTTAAGTTTTTAGTTACGACGCTTTGGAAAAGAACCTGGGGTGGACAAAGGCTTCTTGAGCCAATGACACTTTATTACGAAAACCCCAAGAAATTTATACACTTCATCAGTAAAGTTAAGAGAAAGGGGGGCGGTCTTTCAGCTGGCTGTTGGCCTTTGAAGAATTAACTTCTGTTTCTCTCCAAGGTCTTGCAGATAAGCAGCTCCAGGTGGCAGCCTCCCAGGATAGTCAAGGCTTGGGAGCTTCTCAGGGGAATCTTCTTTAACTTTTCCTGGAACTTTCCATCTTTTGGGCTCAGTTCATATAGCAAGTGCAGGGAGATGTGGTGATTCAGTGTTGGCATCTTATCTTTTAAATCTGAAAGCTTAAGCATACTCACAACACAGTTTGGCAGACAAAATATCACAAACAACACCACAAGGTTCTTAGTTCTAATTGTCAGATGTATTTCCTTAACTGCTGAGCACTCTTCTTTAAACAACAAGCCTATTAAAAGAATCCACTTCCCTGTCACAAACTCTCTGCAACCTGCTTCTAACTTTCTAATTCCTTTCTTTCCCAGTTGGGACTTTCTTATGATAAGCTCTTCTTCATGCAAAAATATTTTTCTTACTCTTACGGTATTTCTTTTCCTTCATACACATATATATTTAGAATGTCTGTCCTTTATTTTGTCATATTCATTTCTAACTATGCGGCCATTTTTTCTGTCTCCTGGGGTGCTCACACTGAGGTAAAAGTTAACAGTCTTTTTCTTTGGGTCTATTGTATTCAGGCAGCTAAGTTGTTTCTTTAAGGTTACACACAAGGTTTCTCTCTGTCTTTAGGCAGGATTTCAAGGGTGAATAATTATTTTGAACTGAGCTACTTTTGCTGGAGTGATAGATAGTGATGAAGGTCGGAGGCCATTTGTGATTGCTGCAGCTGGGGTGCTTATCACAGTACCTGAATTCTGGCCAGTTTCTCATTATTGTTGAGCAGAGCCAAGGACGTTTAGACAAATTATTAGAGAGTTTATTTCCACGGACTCAGTTTCTTTTTATAGTCCTAATTTCACATCACTGGAGCAATTCGTGTAGAAAGTTGAAAGAAATAATAGTGAAGGGTATCTAAAAGTGGGGGGTACTTTGGCCAGAGACGATACCTCCTTCTCGGGGCATTTTTGCCGATTTTTACTATGTGGAGTGGGGTTCTCAACACATAGATGCCGAGGCAGCAGGATGTCTTGGCACCTGTGTGGTGTATACACAAAGCTGGAATTTCTTCGGGTGTCTGTCTTGCCTTAGTGTCTCTACAGAAACCATTCTTATGACAAGGCAAGTCCTCACTTTAGGAGATGAAATGTCAAATATTGCAACGTATCTTTCTTATTGTAGACACATTTATTGTTTTCTGCAGAATTTAATTGCTTTGCTCCTTAGCTAGCTCTTTCCTCCTTGAATTTCATATAGCTTTTTAAAATGTGGTCTCTCACAAGGCAGAAAGAGTAGAGGAAGTGAAAGGTATTAGTCTCCTCCCCTCTCAGGATCACCTTCTAGTCAACAAAGACAGCCTCACTGTAAAAAAGGGTCTAAGATTTCTTCAGCAGAAATATTTTCATGCTTACTATAGAGTGTTGTAATCTATTAGAGGTGAGCCATCAGGGATATTTTCTTCCCTTGTGCTGTGCTTTACTTGTGTTGCTAATAAAATTAGAAAGTGCTTACAGTTCTTTAAATTTACTTTGGTAGTAAAAATAACAATTAGAGATGAAAGCCTACTTCTAGCCTTTAATTCTTAGGGAAAACATGAATTCTTACTAAGAGTTTAATTTTTTTTTCAGGATTAAATTCTGTCTTTAAAACACACTACTTAGAAAATTCCCCTTAGCTCTTCATTTCCTTAGAGTAGGCAGGTGGGCATATTTATATTCATCTCAAGAGCAGTGATTCTCCACCTTGTCTATACATTAGAATTATCAGGGGAGCTATAAAAAGTACCAGTCAAAAAGGGAATTCCACTTAATGGGTTTTTTTGTGGTCTGAGTGCTGGGATTTTAAAATCTCTCTGGCAATTCAGGGGTGAGCTGAGATTGAAAATTATTGTCCTAGAGAGAGAGGATCATGGTGTGTCCATTGGTTCTTAGTGTTGAGCTATTGAAGCTGACCCTCACTAACTTATGTGCAAAAGGAATTTATTGAAAGGATGAAGGGAAACTCATCGCTTCAAAGGAAGTGCTAAATTATCAGGTCTTGGAGAGAAGAGAAACCAACACAACTCTGGCAATCAAGGCAGCATGGACTTCTCACTGCTGGGATCAGTCAGCTCTGATTATTTTATGTCCTTGAAGTTCTGTATAAGGTTAAAATATTAAGCAAAATTAAAGGATCAGCTGAGCCAGGAAAGGGTGTGATAGGGTAGTTCCCAAGAGAAAAATTGATTTGTTCTTCTCTGAAGATAGCACTGTTGATTCTTGGCACACAACACCAACAGATGTCCCCACACCCAGAAACCATTTTTTCTCTGGATGGGGAGGATGTAAGGAACATTTCTCTCAGAAGGCAGTTGGCTCAGGGTCAGACTCCCCTGGTGTCTGCTAATTTGCTCATGGTAGGCATTCATTCATTCAGAAAATGTTTATTGAATATCTATACTGTGAACGTTTCTCTGTGAATGACAAGTGGAGGAAGCCATTGGTGCTTTTCAGGTGCTTACAACCTCATAGGGGAAAGAGACCTGCAAATGTAAGCATGATCTGCCAGACTATGTGTAAATAGTTTCAGAGTAAAAATAGCATCTGCCAGGCCAAACATGACTTGAGTGGCTACAATTCTCCAGGCCAGTGAGAAGATGGAGACCATCAACTCATCCCTAGACAAGCTCAATCCTTGCATTGGTTACCCATAGCTGGGATTTCTGATCTTCTGAATGAATCCTTTCTTCTTGTGTCTCAGGTTCTTGACTCAGCTTATGAAGGGCACCTTTCCTCTAGTGTACATGACTTAGAGAATTGCCTGTGTCTTCTTGGCTTGAGTTGACTTTTTTGCACATAGTCTCATGTGTGTCCAACTCAGAACCTTACCAAAAAAATTTTTAACCCGTGGTTTTGACACCGATCCACATTCTTACCTTGTTTTGTCAAACAAGAGCCAAGAAGATAGTCTCTCTCCTTGGGTTTGGGCATAGTTATTTTTTGTTAGGCATGTAGAATATGCTAGATTGTGGGCTAACGATATATTCTTAAAACTACTCTCTAGCCTTTTAGGCTTGTCTCAGACATGGCAGGTGACTGTTATGTTAGAGCTGTGGTGGACTTTAGTATATTTTCTCTAATTTTACACTGAGAGTGTGGTGGAAACCTGCTAAATCTAACAGTCCAGCTGTAGTGGCAGCTGTGGAAATCAGAGTATGTTCTTTTTTTAAATTAAAATATGAGCTGGTTATGGTGGCACATGTTTGTAATCCCAGCGCTTGGGAGGCTGAGACAGGAGGATGGCGCAGGTTCAAAGGCAGCCTCATCTACTGAGTGAGGCTCTAAGCAACTTAGTGAGACCTTGTTTCCAAATAAAATATAAAATAGGTCTGGGAGTGTAGCCCAGAGGTAGAAGGCCCCTGGATTTCATCCCCAGCACCACACACACACAAAAATAATTAAAATATGAAAGTAAAGGATCCAAGGAATAATAATAGTGATAACTAAATGTTATTATGTGAAATGTTTGTTATATCTAGCCCATGGAAGTTAGTAAATGCCCACTAAAAATTGGTTGTATTTTATGGTTGTCATTGTTGTTATGCAGCCTGGAAGACATTGCAGTAAGTACATTATAGTACTCTGTATTTAAAATCTTATGAAGTCAAATTACCTTTATTATCGTCAGGCATGGTGGCGCGTGCTTGTAACCCGTGCTTGGGAGGTGGAGACAGGAGGATCGTGCTGATTCGAAGCCAGCTGCACTGGCTTAAGAGACCCTGTTTCCAAATTAAAAACATAATAAAATAAATAGGTCTGGGAGTGTAACCTGGAGATAGAAGGGTTTCCAGGAACCCCAGTACCACACACACAAAAAAATTACCTTTATTATCAACATTTTAAAGATGAGGCCACTGAGGTATACAGACATTTAAGAATTTGTCCAAGTTAATAAACAGAATTCATCAGGAATCAAACCTGGGCAGTGGGGCTCCATTTTTTTTTTAACTTTAAGATGGCTACTTTACTTTTGCTGATGTTTACAATACCTATAAACTGTTGTTCACAAATGTTTGTAGAGTGAATCAATGAATGAACTGAGACTTCTGCACCTGGATTTTCCCAGCTTTATACTTCCTGCATTTATGTTTAGGAACATATGAATTTGAATTTATTTTTAATTTTATCTAAAATATAATTATAATGACATGTTAGCTATTAAAAAACACTCTGAACTGGGCACAGTAGTACATGCCTAGAAGCCCACTACTTAGGAGTTTGAGATAGGAGGATCATAGGTTCTAGGCTAGCCTCAGCAATTTAGCAAGACTCTGTGTCAAAATATTAATAAAAAATTAGAAAGAGGCCTGGGGGCAGACCTCAGAAGCAGAGTGACTCAGAGTTCAATCCCCAGTTCTCAAAATAAAAAAAATCAACAAGAAAAATTCCTGTATTTACTGTAAACTTTATTTGTGGGTTAACTGGGTATTAGTGAGTATATTTCCTTATGATTTTATTACTTCATATAATTGAGATTTGTTTACCTTTAGAGAATCATGATTCTTTGACCATTGTGGAGACCTTTTCAGGGAAATACAGCAATAATCAGGAGAAGTAGTGGGGCTGTTTCTTCCAGGTTTTCCTGAACCTGTTTCTTGTGCTTGCTTTTTCTAGGCTGAAAATGACTTTCCCTGAAGTTAATTCCTCGATTGTCTGAGCACTGTCAGATACCTTTCTTTTCTGAAGGATTTCTTTAATCCTCTGGAGTTCTCCAAGTGGCTGTCTTGATAACACCAAATGTCGTCTGGCAGGTGAGTGACCTTACCTGATATCCGCATATATTGTCAGCAAAGACTGCAAACTTTGCTTTGGCCTTAATTTTAGGAAACTGAATCCCAAGGCAGATATCACAAACATGAAGACCTGTGCTCTTTCCTGTTCTTGCACTTTGCTGGAGCATTAATATAAATTATTGCTCTTTTGATTTGTGTTTGTTTACCTATTTGGGGAAGAACTACTTATTGTTAAGCGATGGAGAAAGAATGCCAATAAGCCAATACCTGGGTGAATCACGGACTGAGAGCAACCCTGCTGTGAATGCCACAAAGATACTGCTGTGCCTTTCAAACCAGGGGAGCTAAAGTGTGACTATTTACTGTATCTCTTTATAAAGATTTGCCCTGAGTTTAAGTTCAGCCATGGAAAAACAAATGGCTCTGATAAACAATGGGCCCTGCTACTTTCGTTCCTGGGACAGCAGGAACTGGGCACACTCCTGAGCCCAGTGTGTAGGAAACCCTCTGTCTTGGTGGTATAGCTGATAAAACTTTTGTGCTGAAACATGATTTTAGGTAGAGCTTAGAGCCAGGCTAACAAGATAGAGGTGGAAGGGACAGAGGTGGTGCTAGGTGAGCTCATCCCTATCACTGTATTAGATGGAAGAAAGAGAAAGCCTTCAGGTGTGTGCCTTATCCAACAATTCAATGCTAGGGGAGCTCAGACAAGGTTTAGGTGGGAGAAATGACCTTTTTAAGAATTTATTTTTATATTTAGTATACTTATATTGATACCTTATAATTATACATCACGTGCCTGCACTTGAATCTCTGAATCTCACTCTGAATCTCCCCATGTGTTATTGAGATGTGCATTGATAATTTTAAGACCATAGCATTATGTGAATTGTTGCAAGGAGTAGGCATCAGCTCAGCGGAGAAGGGAGACCATTCTAAGGAAAGATGACTGTGTAGAGATTTGAAGAGAGAGAGAAGCTGTGGATGGCTGATCTACGTGATGGTGAGGTCACAGAAGTGAGCCAAGCCAGATGAGCCATCATTCCAACTGGTGTCATGAACATTGGTTGGAGGTGACAGAATTAGAGAGAGGATGACCTGGTTGGAAAAGAAGGATAAAGAGGATGGAGGCGGGACATAACAAAATATTTTAGGAAACACATTCTACAAAACTGAATAGAAGCCGAAAAGACTTCCTCCAGGCTGGGTAGCTGGCTGAATGTTGGCTTTTGTTGCAAAGAAAGAGACTGTAGGAGAAGAAGCAAATTCGGAGAAAAAGATTACTTGTAGGTACATCCACGGAAGCTGTCTAGATTTATATCCTGGGCTATTTTATCAGCCCCAGGCTTGATCCTTACAAACTGGAGCACCGAAGCAATATTTATGCTTGCTGCCCTTTCAGAGAATCGCCCCGTGGTACAATATCCAAGTTATTCCTGGGAACCGGATCTCAAGGAGAGCTGCACACCCACTCTGCCTCAGCCAGGGTCTTGTGTTCTCTTAACCCCATCACGAGCTCCCTGTACATGGAGCCCTCATGTTCTGCTTCTCTTTCCTTCTGCCCTTACACCTTTTCTGTATGTAACGAAAGGTCCTCACCTTCTGGGCTCTTGCCACCCTGGCGTTGCTTGCACGACACATATTTTACCATTTATAGCACTCTTTCATTTGAGCTGCAATGTTTATGGGCTCTCGGCAATAATAATAAATATAAATATTCTATGGTTCAATGTTCACCTGCGTAACCCTCTCCAGGCATGTCTTCTGAGAGTCCCCAGAGGACATTTCCCACGCACTCACAGGAGTCTCCAGTCTTTTATTTTGAATTATCACCATCACTGACCACCACTGCGAAGTCTTGCTGGCATCTTGCTGACTTTGGAGGGCACACTGTGCTCTGACTCTAATGACACTGTTCTTTCTGATGCCACAATGGTTAATTTTAGGTGTCAACTTGACTAGGCTGTGGTGCCCAGTTGTATGGCCATAAGCTAGGCTAGATTCTGCTATGGAAGATTTTGGTACTGTGAGTCACCATCTGTTGACTTCAAGTCAGGCAGGTTGCCCTATATCATGAGGAAGTTCTCATTCCCTCATTTCAAGGCCTGCAGAGCAGAGCCAGGTTTCTTCTTGAAGAGGGAATTCTGTCTTAAGACTGTAGCATGGACACCGGGAGTATTCTGTCTCCAATACACTGTCCTCCCCTGTGGATTTCAGACTGTCTAGACACCCATTGCAGAATTTTTTTATTTTGGGGTGCTGGGGCTGGAACCTAGGGGCATTCTACCACCGAGCTATGCCCTCCGCTGATTTTTTATTCTTTCTTTCTTTTTTTTTTATGGTACTGGGGATGGAACCCAAGGGCTTTCTACCTCTAGGCTATACTTACTCCCAGACCTATTTTATATTTTATTTGGAAACAAGGGTCTCACTTAGTTGCTGAGAGCCTTTAAGTAGCTGAGGCTGGCTTCGAACCTGTGTGATCCTCCTGTCTCAGCCTCCCAAGTGCTGGGATTATAAGCATGAGCCACCATGCCTGGCATTATTCTTTATTTTGAAACAAGGTCTCACTAAGTTGCCGAGGACCTCACTAAGTAGTTGAGGCTGACTGTGAACCTAGATCCTCCTGTCTTAGCCTCCCAAGTACTAGGATTACAAGTGGTTTCTTAAAGTTTCTTTCTACATGTGAATCAGCTATCGATTCTATTTCTGTGGAGAAGCCTGTTCCAGAAGTTGATGCCAAGGGAACTCTAAGCATTCCCAGGTCTTGCATTTCCAAATAATTATGGCTGTCAATGCAAGTGGAAGGTCTCTTCCTTTAGCTGTACGGTTTGTCACCCCTGTTTGTGCTTCCAATTGAGTCCTGCATGACGCTACTTTCCTAGCTGCTCCCTGACGCTTATCATTCTGCACCACTTAACCTTGTAAGCACTATAGGGTAGAGAGCCAATATTCTTACTTTCAGCTGTGCAGAGGGCTGAGGACCAATCTGCTTTGCTCACCCAGGTGTCCCTGGTCCTCAGTCGAGTCCATTGCCATGTGGTAGATACTAAATAAATACTTACTGGTTGATGTATCGAGACAGACCATTTGTACTGGCCCCATTGACTGGCCATTTTCCCCAGATCAAACAATCCCAAAGCCATTCATCTCATTCCACTGCTACCCACCACCAATATGCTCAGCTGAGTACCACTTTAGTCTCTAATTAGGGGAACAGAACTATACAACCCCCATTTCCCTTAGGCTAGAATTCATCATCAATCTGTTTTCTTCCTGTTCATCTTGGCCCAGCAGAATCCAGCTCATCTGTCTCACAGTGCATCTTAACTTTTTTTTTCCCTACTGATCAATCTTATCCCAAAGAATGGGGGCATTTGGCTTATTTATCCTTCTCAGTGCCTTGAATAATATATATATATATATATATATATATATATATATATATATATATATATATATATAAAACTAACATAATAAGATAATTTTTCATGAAGGAAAGAATAGCTGGAAGAAGGGAAAGAAAGAAAGGCAGCAAGGATGGGGGAAAAGAAGAATGAAAAAGGAAAGTGAGGTAGGGTTGACTAGAGAAACAAGCCCCTGGTTTTAAGAGTCTGTCTCCTTCCTTATAATCTATGAGATTCAGGGAATACTGTGTCTCCTAGCTGATATGAATTACTTTGAGAGTTCTTTTGGTGTCAAAGCTGTGGATACAATACATAGAATGAGATGCTAGTGAGTGGAAGGAATAGCAGGTAGCTTAACACTTGAGAAAAGCCTGAGAATTCAGTGTACTGGACTATAGAACCTTAACTTCCTACCCTTACACAACACACCAGACACTAAGTGCTGTGATGGAGAATGATCATGTTACATGATAGATTTTGACTAATAAACGCGTGGGAAGGCATTTCTGTGACTTCGATGCACATGGCATATGATCTGGCTGTGATTTCAGCCTGGTGTGCTGAAATCTAGTGCTAAAAGTGTTTTTGCAGCCAGATCCTAGAGAGACTCAGATGGAACAATTCACTACAATTAGAACATCAAACCACACTTCCCTCTTCAAATTGCATGTCTAAAAATAAGATAATGAAAATATGTATTTGTGTGGGAGAGGACTTATTGTAGAAAGCTCCAAATAAGATGCAAAAAAAAAATATCTGCACAGAAACAACACTCAGGAGGCATCTTTGACTGCAGGGAGCCTCTGTGTGTTGAAGAAAGCTGTGGAGTGTGCTCTGTGCACAAAGGGGTAGCAACTGAAAAAGCTGATGGCACTACTAAGCCTCCAGAGTAAAAAGGTGGGTCGGCAGCATGGTTTCAGCTGCTAAGGCCAGTTTTTCTGTTCCCCTGTCATCTGGTTTCAGACATTCTTTCAAGGGGTTGGGGAGGGACTTATATAGTCAATTAATTCTTGCAGCAGTCTTTAAACCTTTAAAATTGTTCACTATTGAGTGCATTTGGTAGTCACTTAGTAACGAAAGCTATAGTCTAAGGAGTCAAAAGATTACTCTCCTGCCTTCTTTTGCCCAGCTTCCAATGGTGCAGATTCAAGGAAATACAGTATAATAGAAAGGTTTAGGATTGTTACTAGTGGTGATTGAAAACAAACAAACAAACAAAAACAAAACAAAACAAAACAACAACAACAACAACAACAACAACAACAACAACACTGATCCAAAGCCGGGCGTGGTGGCGCACGCTTGTAATCCCTGCACTTGGGAGGTGGAGACAGGAGGACCCCGCAGGTTTGAAGTCAGCCATGAGCACTGGCTTAGGAGACCCTGTTTCCAAATAAAAATGTAAAAATAGGTCTGGGAGTGTACCCCGGAGGTAGAAGGGCTTCCAGGTACCCCAGTACCACCAAACAAACAAACAAAACAAAACACTGATCCATCAGTGCTGTCCTTAGGGTAGGATATCTCACCATGAGGCTTGCTTGAAGTAACTCCCTTTGGAAGAAAACATCAGACAGAAGAAAAGATTTGGGATGCCCATCACTGTAAGATATAGGTTTTTATTACAGGAGATGTCACAAGACAATCAATTGCAAACCCAAGAATAGACAAATGGACATTGGAATTGGTTGGTTGGTTCCTTCCTTCCTTCCTTCCTTCCTTCCTTCCTTCCTTCCTCTTTCCTTTCCTTTCTTTTCCTTTCCTTTCCTTTCCTTTCCTTTCCTTTCCTTTCCTTTCCTTTCCTTTCCTTTCCTTTTCTTTCCCTCCCTCTTTTCTTGCCCCATCCCTTTCTAGGAATTGAATTCAGGGACATTCTATCTCCCAGCTACAGCCCCAGCCCCTTTTATTTTTTATTTGGAAATAGGATCTCCCTCAGCCTCCCAAGTACTGGGATTACAGGCGTGCGCCACTACACCTGACCTTCCTTTCTTTTCTAAAGTTGCTTCATGCTTCGGGAATGAAAGCTTTCTCAGAGTCAAGTGAGGATGGGAATTAGGAAACTGCTCCTTTGCACCAAGGTGGAGGTAACATGCAGCAATTATTATGAGATATTCAGCCTGCCAGGAAGTGGCTCTAAGCTGCTGAACTTTTGCTATTATGACTGAGAGTTTTACAGATGTTATTTCTCATTGCTTCCTGCATTGTCTTATTGCTATTTGGGATTATACTCCTTCTGCTTAGAAGAAAATCCTTTTAGTAGTTTTATTTTCTAGTTCAGATAGACTAGCAATGTATGCTTTCTATTTGGGGGTTTGTCTTAATAAGTTTTGGAAACTTTTCAGTCCTTATCTCTTTAAGTATTGCTTCTCTTATTCTAGTTCTCCTCTACTACAATATTAATCATTTTGTTGTTGATCCATATATATTTATGCTTTTTTCTCCATTCTTTATTATATATATTTTTTACTTTTACTTCAATTTTTTTCCTTCTGCTATAACTCCTTCCAGTTAGTTCTTAGTTCCAACAATTATATTTTTTGATTCTAGAATTTCCATTTGATTCTAATTTGTACATTAAATTCTTTGCTGGAATCCTATATCTTTTCATCTCTTTGAGAATTCTTCTCTTTCATTTTCTTTAACTCATTACTCATAGTTATTTGATAGTTATTTTCCTGCTAACTCTAACATCTGGATTATCTATGAACCTAATTCTACATCTAGTTTTTCTTTGGGTGTTTGGACATTTTCTGTCTTGGCCTGCTTAGTAACATTTTGTCATTTGACAGATATTTTATATTAAATTATGGCAGCTAGGGTTGGTGGTGTATGCTTCTAATCCCAGTACTTAGGAGGCTGAGACAGAAGGATTATGGTTTAAGGCCAACCTCAGCCATGTAGCAAGACTCTGATTTAAAAAAAATTAAAATAAATATAATAAAAGTGCTGGATTGTATCTCAGAGGTAGAATGCACTGAATTCAGTCCCTAGTAGCAAAAAAATAAAAAGTGACAGTGGCTCCAGATAAGATTTTCTTCCTCAACATACAGTTTACCTTTTATTCTGCTATGAAGATAGAGTTTGACTCTTTCTTATCCCAGAAAAAGGCTATGTAGGTTTCAATTTTGGTGAGTTTCAATCTCCTAGTTCACTTCCACTCCCAAAGTGCAATCCTGTGGAGAACATGAGTAGCTCTATGGGTCCCTCATCCTGGAAGGTCTTAAACTCTTATCTTTTTTTCTTTGACAATTGATATCCTAAAAAGTCTGCTTTGCTTTTTCGATTTGTCTGCTTAGCTTATAAGCTACCTGACCTAGCTATAGAATTTGTCATATGCTTTCAGTGAAAAAACTGGCTATATAATCAGGCTTAGTTTTCTATGTCTCCCTTGTTACCAGTATCTTGGCTCTTTCAGTCTTAAGTTTTGTGCCTTGCTGCTTAATAGATAGCAAAACTCTTGCCTGTCTTTTTCCAGCAGTGGTCTTCTGCCTACAACCCAGAATTTACATGTTCTTGATCATCAAAATAGTTGTACAATGTCAGCATACCTTTTTCTAGTTTTCTCCTTTCCAGAATCTTAATTCCTCTCATTTTGGTTGTTTCAGCAGTTTTCTGATGCCTCCAAATATGTTTTTTTTTTTAAAGTCCTGACTTCTAAGTGCTTGTTGGTGAAAGTGTCAGTCTGCCACTGGATTTCTTTTGTAGAAAGAACTGTTTGTGTCAGCATCTGAGTTGCACCAGGTAGTATATGAATGAAGCATGAAGACTGAAAACAAATAGAGCCGATAAATTTTGGGAGTAGATTATGTTTCTGTAATAATGTGGTCCAGTTACAGATTGATTTGTGTCCCTCCTCCTGAAAATGTATGTTGAAGCCGGGCGTGGTGGCGCACGCTTGTAATCCCTGCGCTTAGGAGGCGAAGACAGGAAGATCACACAGGTTCAAAGCCAGCCGTGCTAGCTTAAGAGACCCTTTTTCCAAAAATAAAAAATTATGAAATAGTTCTGGGAGTGTATCCCGGAGGTAGAAGGGCTTCCAGGAACCCCAGTATCACAAAAAAAAAAAAAAAAAGTATGTTAAAGTCCTAGCTCTGAGTAACTCAGAATGTGGTCTTATTTGGAAATAGGGGTATTGCAGATATAATTAGTTAGGATGAGGTTACACTGAAATGAGGTGGGCTGCTAATTCAATGTGATTATTGTTCTTCTAAGAATATGACCATGTGATCCAGGCGTGGTGGCGTATGCTTGAAATCCTTGAGTTTGGGAGGCTGAGACAGGAGGGTCCCATAGGTTCAAAGCCAGACTAGCTACTTAGTGAGGCTCTCAGCAACTTAGTGAGACTCTGTTTCCAAATAAAATATAAAAATAGGTCTGGGAATATAGCCATATAGCCCGGAGATAGAAAGCCTCTGGGTTCCACCCCCAGTACCACCACCACCGGAAAAAAAAAAAGAATATAATCATGTGAAGACACGGAGACTCAGAATGGCATGGGCAAATGGGGATAAATGGATATGATATATCAAGCCAACAAATGCCAAAGATTGAGGGCTACTTCTAGAAGCTGGGAAGATATTCTGAATTATTCTCTCCTACAGGCTTTACAGAACCTGCTGTCAATCTGATTTTAGGCTTCTAGTCTTCACAATTGTGAGGCAATAAAATTTTGTTTAAGGGTACCAGTTTGCAATATTTTATTATGGAAGCTCTTGGTAACTAAGGTTGCTTGTCTTTAGAAGTCAGAGAAATACCCGGGGATGCAGCTCAGAGGTAGAGTACTTACGTAGCATTCAAGAAGACCAAGTTCAATCCCAAACACTGGAGGGAAAAAAAAAGAAGTCAGAAAGTCAGAGAAACTACTCTCAATAATTGGGAATTCCTATGGATAATATAGGAAGGAGAAGCTTGCAGGAGAAGAGATGACAATTACAAAAAGTGGTTTGAAAACAGAATCAAAGAAAAAAAAATACAGGAAAATATGGCCCCTTCCACAAATGGTGTTGGCCAAATTGGTTAACCATATGCAGAAAAATGGAAATAAATTCAATTTTCTCACTCTGCAGAAAAGTTCATCCAAGATGAATCAAAGACTGTAGTCATATATCTCAACTCAGTGAGACCCTCTTTCAAAAATAAAAAGACTAAAACATAGGGCTGGGGGTGTAGATTAGAGATACAATTTTGTTGTGTACATATCCCATAGTTTTGTAACCCATTCATCTTTTTCTGGACATCTTGATTGGTTCCACAGTTTGGCAGTTGTGAATTGTTGGGCTATGAACAAAAAACACATGTATTAGTCTAGTAGTTTGGTTTCTATTCTTTCTTGGATACCCAGAAGTGGTATTGCTAGATCATATGGTAGGTTCATTTCCATTTTTCTGAGGAGCCTCCATACTGTTTTCCAAAGTAGATGCACTAGTTTGCAATCCCACCAACAATGTACTAGTTAACACTTCTCCACACTCTCATCAACATTTGTTGTTTGTGTTTTGACTGATCACCATTCTAATTAGAGTTAGGTGAAATGTCATGGCAGTTTTTATTTGAATCTCTCTGATTGCTAATAATGTTGAACATTTTTTCATACATTTATTGACCATTTAAATTTATTCTTTTGTAAAGTGTCTATTTAGTTTACTTGCCCATTTTTGATTAGGTTATTTGTTTCTTAGTGCTGAGTTTCTTGAGTTCTCTGTATATTCTAGATAGTACTTTTCTATCAGGGAAATAGTTGGCAAAAATGTTCTCCCATTTTGTTGGTTCTTTGTTGAAGTTCTTGAAGGTTTCCTTTGCTGTACAGAAGCTCTTCAGTTTAACGTAATTCCACATATTGATCCTTTTACTTTCTTATGTCTTTGGGGTCTTGTTGAGAAAGTTTTACCTGTGCCTATGTTTTGAAGCATTGGACCTATGTTCTCTTCAAGGAACTGCCTCAGCTACTTAGCGAGGCCCTTCTCAATTCAGTGAGACCCCCTTTCAAAAATAAAAAGACTAAAACATACAATGCCCTTGGGTTCCATCCCTGGTATCACACACACACACACACACACACACACACACACACACACACACACACACGAGTCATAGGAAGAACTCTAGACAAAAATGGAAAAACATAGATGAGCAAATAAGGCAACTTAACTGGTGGTGATGGGAGGGGGGAAGAAGGAAGAGGAGGAAAGGCAGAAGAAGGATTTTGGGGAATGTACATGATGTACATTCACAAACACATCAAAGTCAAGCACTAAGCCAAACATGAGAAGAAGGGAAGGGAGAGGGAATGGGAGGGAATAAGGAAGGGCTAAATGAGTGATGTGTGCATGTATGCCTCTATAGTCTTGTACTCCATTAAGATATATGACTACAGCCAGGTGTGGTGGTGCACGCTTGTAATCTTAGCATTTGGGAGGCTGAGACCGGAGGATCACAGTTTGCAAACAGCCTCAGTTACTTAGTGAGGCCCTGTTTCAAAATAAAGAATAAAAAAATAGGACATAGGGTATAGCTCTGAGGTCGAATGCCCTTGGTTTTCATCCCCAGAACTACAAAAAATAAAGATGTTTGACTACAATATACCAGTAAAAAAATAAATTAAAATAAGAAAAAGTGGTTTGACAACATACTTTGTGTTTTCTGTAAAGTGTATAGTATTCTAAGTCTTTGGTACCTATATCTTAAGAATTTCAATTAGTGGGATTAGATTTTTTATAGGAAATTGTGTCTAGTTTGAGAACTATCCAGGTAATTGTAGGACAAGACTAAGTTACTACATACATGGCTGTCAGAGGGCAGAAAACCTGTAATCTTCTAAGCTCCTGGAAATCATGCATGGAAATCTCTTTTTCCCTGGATATTGAACTACTATCTTTCATCTATACTCTTAGATTTTCATTTGGAAATAGGGTCTAAGTTTCTAAGGGTCTCACTAAGTCGCTGAGGCTGGCCTTGAATCTACAATCTTCCTGTCTCAGCCTCCCAAGTACTGGGATTACAGGTATGTGCCACCATGCCTGGCTGAAAATATTGAGAATTTTGGAATTTATCTGGCTCTCTGAAAATATTCTTCAGTAGGAATAAGAAAGATTGTTTTTTAAAAATATTTGCAGCATATGTATTTTTCATGTCTTTATTTACTCAATTTGTAGCATTTAGTTCCATAACTATATTCTTGAGGAAATTGATCTTTCTTCCAATTCTATTTTGAAGTACAGTGCCAAATGTATTAATCAGGATGTGCTAGATTAGGCTACAGAGATAAATTTATTCTGAAATCTCAGAAAGTTAACAAAGATTTATTTAATTTTTTCTTTTATTGGTGCACTATCGTCTCACATCATAATGTGGATCACATTGACAATGGCATATATTCACACAGTACTTTGGTGCAAAGATTTATTTTTATGCAACATGTCTAATGTCTAATATGGATGTCTTGGAGGCACAGAGAAGTTATTTTTCCCCAGGTCCCTTAGCTTATGAGCTTCAGAGCTAGGACTAAAATTTAGAGAATCTGGATTCAAGAGGCTACCCTATATTGTGTGGAGTAGTCAATTTCCTGTTAATTTTCCCTTCCTCGAGGCCTTCTTCCTGCCCCTATATAGTGGAGATGTCTTTATACTTCTGTTTCCTAAAGTAAGATATCAAGAACTGTTGAGTGGAACTTGTCTTTCACTTTTTATTAAGAAAGTGAACAAAACAGATTACTGGGATATGTACACAATGGAATTGTACTCAGCCATAAAGAAGAACAAAATTACGTCATTTATGGGGAAATGGATGGAACTGGAAAACATTGCACCAAGTGAGATTAGTCAGTCATAAAAAATAAGAAATTGGATGCTCTGCCTGGTATGCAGAAGCTAGGGAGAAAACAAGTCATAGAGGAACTCTAGATGAAGAAGGATAAATTATAGATGAGTAAATAAGACTTAACTGAGGGGAATAAAAAGGGGGAAGAGGGAAATCCCCTAAGGTACATGATATACATTCACAAACATATCAAAGTCAATCACTAAGCCAAACATGAGAAGGAGGGAGGGGGAAGGACTGAGGTGGGAGTTGGGGAAGGGCTAATTGAGTGATGTATGCATGTATTCCTCTACCATCTTGTACTCCATGACGATGTAGGACTATAACGCACCAATAAAAAAATCTTTCTTCAGTGGCTAAAACTACTCTCTGTTTAACTCAAAGCCCCATCGCACTCAGATTGCATTACAATGAAGAGCAATGGAAGACAGGTGAACTTCTCCATAATTCTAAGGTCCTATAAAGTCCATTGGCCTCTCTAACTTCCACACACGTTGTGTGCACACATGTGCCTCTTTGCTGTGTACAATTTACATAGTCAATCTTACATATACTGCTGCACAAATAGGTATTTTTACTTCCCTTCTAGGCAAATTGTGGTTCCTAAATCACATTGATACAGAAATTCTAGCACCACTGTTCAAACATTTAGGGCTTCTGTTTTTTTCTTAAGCAAGTACAAACATGGGTTTGAGTACATTCCTTGTGCTACTTGCTGTTGGAATGGCATTACACAACATATGTAGTCCCTCTGTTTATGGCATAAAGTCAGGATCAATAAATATACAAAGAAGCATATAATTACTCATTGTAATCTTCCCTGGTTGATTTCCCTAACTTAATTACAAATTTTGAGAAGGCATTAGGCATGCATTATACTTGTTGGGTTCTTCCATCATGCTTGGTTGAACTCTCAGTAACTTCTTGTTGATTATTAATTATCTGACCATCTGGACAAGACAAGAAATTCTAAGTTTAAGAAGTTATTGGAAGAAGGAATTCTCTGAGGGTGATATAGAGTCCTACTTGGTGACAACCTTTTCTCTTTTCCATTTAGGAAGATATGCTTACATTTTTGAGGTTGGTTTATGAGGTGCTTAGAGGTTAATGTATTCTATTAGAGAATGTATGTTCACCCATGAAATTCAAAATATTAAACCAAAGTCAGAGGTGCTATTTTCTGTAATCCACTCAAGTTAAGCAGGTGAGTAATACAGTTTCTTATGCAGGTGATAGTGCCAACCTAGCACAATTTTGCCTCCATCTCAGAGACCCCCTGAGCAGTAACCTGTCTAAAATGAACTAAAGGGCTCTTTTAACGAAGTTTAAGCTTTTCCCTACTTTGTGACCTCTGAACGGGGCAGGTTTCATTTTACATTCCAAGGTGACATAACTTGTGTTATCACACTCGGGACTTGATTAAAAGAACTTTTATTGGATGATAGCCTCTCATACTGCTGGGAATACTATCTTGTTCTTAATGCAGTTAAGGGTGCATTGATCTTAAAGTGACCACATGATCTCAAACCCAGCAACCTGCTGAGAATAACATTGAGACCTTGACAGAAAGGACTGCGCCTTTTGACTGAAAGAATAGGATTATGGTATACCCTGGAAGAGAGGAAGCCAACAAGAAAAGAATAAAGTGACAACCTCAGCCATTCTTTTTATGTCAACTAACTACTGATATGGTTGAAAAGGCTCTGCCTTGAGCAAGGCATTTCTCCCCTTACGTTATGCTGCTGATACAGAGGATTGTTTCTATCTGTTCAGAAAGATCACTATATGTTGAGCCACCTTTGTTTTTAAATAGGGATGTACCCAGGTAAAAGGAAGCTGTTGCCTCCCAGAATGTGCTAAACTCTGCTGCCAGCCTGTGCTTCCAATATAAATGGAGACTAGAATGTTACCAAGTTAGAAAGAACTTTTAATGCTTAATTCATAGCTGATGGTCCCCCTTGTCAAGAATACAAATGGAAATCTACTAGTCATTGTCAATATTGTTTGTTTCATCCAGGAAAGTATCAGTCCACAGAACTGTGGTTAAAATAAAAAATATGAGCTACCTAGACAAAAAGTCATTTTATAATCTACTGCATTAGTAGTTTCTTTTTTTTCTTTTTTAAAATTTTTTATTGGTGCACTGTATTCATACATCATAGTGGAATACAAAAAACTTTTGTAGACATACATGCACACATCACCCAGTCAGCCCCCACCCGATCCCCACCCTATTCCTTCCCCATCCCTCCTTCCCATGCTTGGCTTAGTGGTTGACATCTAGTATTATAACAATTTATCCAAAATTAAAAATGATAATCTCACATTAACAGTTTCATTTGTCTGTTACCAAGCTTTTGATAACTTAAAGGTAACATTTCAATATTTCTTTTTGCTTTCTTTCTTACCAGAGAATATTTTTTCTTTTTTTTTTTAGGTGAAACTATCATATATTTATATATTTATTTTTCAGAAAAAATCTATCCTAATATGGAATATGGACTCTAGATACCCAAAACGATCTTGAAAAAGAACAAAGTTAGAAGATATATATTTTCTAATTTCAAACCATATAAAGCTACAATAATTGAAACAGTGTAGTACTGTTCTAAAGGCAGATATATAAACCATTAGAGTTAAATAAAAGCCTAGAGATACATTCTTCCATATATTGTCAAGTTATTTTTGACAAGGTTTCCATGAACATTTGGTGGAGGAAATAATAATCTTTTAACTAAATATTGTTGAAAAATAATAATTACATGGAAAAGAATAAAATTGGACCCTTACCTAATCCCATATACAAGTATTAACTCAAAATAGATAAAAGACCTAAATATAAATCTTAAGACTATAAACTTTTAGAAGAAAATCTGGGTCATAAAACCTCACAACATTGAAATTGGCAGTGATTTCTTGGATATGATTTCAATGGCACAGGCAACAAAAGGGTATACAAACTCTCTAACAAATAAAATATTGTATATCCAAAGACAATGTAAACAGAGTTAAAAGTTACTGATAGAATGGGATAAAATATTTCCAAATGCTATATCTGAAGGTATATTAATATTCCAACTAGAAATCCTAAAAATTAACAACAATAAAAGCAAACAATACAATTTAGGGATAGATATAAGACTAACATAAATAATGAATCTCCACAGATAACTAATCTTAGTTGTCTGTTGGATGGAAAATCTTGTTTCTCTGGTTCTGATGTGTGTTACCTATTTCTTTGTAGTTAATCTCCTTGAGTATTTTCTCTAGCGCTGGTTTTGAAGACATAAATTCCTTCAGTTTCTGTTTGTCATAGAAGCTTCTTATTTACCCATCTAATTTGATAGAAAGTTTTGCTGGGTAGGAAATTTTTGGCTGGAAGTTGTTTTCTTTCAGAGTTTGGAATATGTTACTCCAAGCCCTTCTGGCTCTCATGACTTGGTTTGGGAAGTCTGGAGTGATTCTAATTGGTTTGCCTCTGAATGTCACTTGGCCCTTTGTTTTTGTTGTCTTTAAGATTCTCTGCTTGGCTTCCACATTGGTCATTTTGACAATTATGTGGCATGGGGATCCTCTTCTCCGATTCTGTCTAAATGGAGTTCTATAAGTTTCCTGGACCTGTGTATCGACCTCTTGCTCTATGTTTGGAAATTTTTCTGCTATTACTTCCTTGAAGAGATTGTTGATCCCTTTGGTTTCACCTTCTTTTCTCTCCTCTATTCCAATTATTCTTAGGTTAGCTCTCTTAAAATGGACCCATATTTCTTCAATGTCAGATTCCTGCTGTTGGATATTTTTTTCTAGATTAGAAACTATGTGTTCATTTTTGGATTGCTCATCTTCTAAGAGTGAGATTCTATTCTCCATGTGGTCTAATTGGTTGTTTGTACTTTGAATTGAAGCCTTTACTTCATTGATTGCATCCTTTATCTCTTTTTGGCTCTCTCTGAATTCTTTTCAAAACACCTCTGTTATTTCTACAGTTATTTTCCTGATTTGATCTTCTATAAATCTCTGAATTTCTGTTTTATCAGGTTCTGATGTTGTGGGATTGTGGGCATTCATTGCTCCATTGTTATTCCTCTTTCCCATGATTTCGGGGGTTTGTGCCTTCTCTGAGTTCTTCCCTTGGGTCACTACAACTTCACTTAAGGTGCTCTGGATCTCGAGTCTGTGGTATCTCAGTCACCACTACTCCTTTCCTGGGTTGTATCGCAAAGTCTCAGACCCAGGGAGTCAATAGAGACTGCTTTAGACTATGGGGGGGGTGCCAGGTTGCACGTTCTCCTATGGTGTGATATCTCTGCCACCGCCACTCCCCCACTGAGTCATATCCCTGGGAGTCAGTATTGGAATTTCTCCTCTGGGGCCCACAATTTGACACACTGTTGTTGAATATGCAGATGGAGCTGTAGTGGACTCGGTGAATTCGCTGCTGCTGCCGCTGGTGGCAATATGGCGCTGCTGCCACGCCCTCAGCCGTGAGGCTGGCATATTTCTTCTCTGGTTTGAGCTCTGCTCTGAGTCCCTGCAGCGTGTGCTGAGCCCAGCCACTGGGAGCTTTAGATGCTCCCTGTGCCGGAAAATCTGCCGAATCCCACCTGGCTGTTCCGCAGTGGCTCACCTCGGCTGCTGTAGCCGTCCGGTGAGCTCACCACTGCCACCGGCAGTAAGGCACTGCTGCGTCCTCGGCCGTGAGGCCGGTGTATCTCCTCTGTGGCTCTGAGCTCCGTTATGAGACCCCCTCCTCTCTGGGATTGGTGATTTTTTGTTTCTCTGGTGATGGTGTTTTCTGGCTATGAAAGGCGCTGATTTTGTGGTAATAGAGATTGGTTGTTAGCGGGGCTCTTAAGCCCCACTTTTCTTGGTTGCCATCTTCCTGGAAGTCTCGATACAGCTGCATTAGTAGTTTCCTATGACAAATGTAACAAACTACTGCAAATTTAGTGTCATAAAACAATAGAAATGTATTACTCTATAGTCTGGATGTCAGAAGTCCAAAATGGGTCTTCTTAGTTTGAAATCGAGGTGCTGGAAATTCAGTCCTTTCTGGAAGTTCTAGGGAGTCTTTGTTTCTCAATTTTTCCAAGCTTTTAGAAAAAAAAAATCCTGTATTCTTTAACTCATGGTTCTTTCTTCTGTCTTCAAAGCCAACAATGTTGGTAAATCTTATACTGCCTTCTCTTTGGTTCTCTTCTGTCTCCCCTCTTTTCTAGAGCAACTTGTGATTACACTGGGCCTACTTAAATGAACTAAGGCAGTTTTCCGAATTCGATTTAGACTTAAGGTTGATTAACTACCATATTTTATCTTCAACCTTAATTCCCCTTTGTCAGCCTAAACTACTCACAGGTTTTGGAGATTATGTTGTAGGCATATGTTGTAGACTAAATGTTTGCCTCCCTTCAAAGTTTATACATTTAAGGCCATAAACTCCAATTTGATGGTAACAGCAGGTAAGGTCTATGAGAGGTAATCAATTCATGAGAATTATATATTCATGAGTAGGGTTAATGCCTTTGTAAAGGGACCTCAGAGCTCTCTAGTCCCCTTTCTGCCATGTGAGGATGCAGCAAGAAGATGGTTGTCTGTAAACCAAGAAGAGACCCTCACCAGATACCAGATATGCTGATGCTTTGATCTTGGTCTCTCAAGCCTCCAGCACTATAAGAAATAAAGTGATGACTGGACATGGTGGTATATGCCTATAATCCCAGAACTTGGGAGGCTGAGATAGTAAGATTGCATGTTGGAGGCCAGCTTTAGAAATTTAATAAGACTCTCAGTAACCTTAGCAAGATGCTGTTTTAAAATAAAAATTAAAAATGGGATGAGAGTATAGCTCAGAAGTAAATGACTCTGAGTTCAATTCCCAGCATCACAAAAAAGTGACTTTTAAGCCACCCCAGCTATAATAATTTCTTTAATAATTCCCTATATAATTCCTAATTCATAATTCCCTATTATTAATTCCTATCATAATTCCCCAGCTACAATAATTCCCTGAACTAAGACAGTGTCTTTGAGGGACATTTTTTTGCCTACCACAAAAATTAAGAGGTCTTTACAAGTCTTTTAAAGTTTTATTTTCTCAATTCCAGAGCCTACACCCTATTGTCTGTTTATATCTATAAAATATTTCAAGAAGAAATTTTAGAAGTCAGCTCTCCCTGGAGTCCCCACTGGTCTCAATTCAGTACCATGCCATCATATTCTCAATTTTGCAACTTAAGCAATTAGACACAGACATTGATTATCAACCAACTATTTCATGAGATGAGAAATTGCTGGTGAATTACTTATTGATTATGTATGGCTGTGACATGATTGTCTTGGCTCTATTGTGGGTCTTTGCACTGACTTTAAGATAGGATCCAAACTTAATTCTGTACTATTTATTCCTCCATCCCAACAGAATATTTCTTTGAATTTTTGATTTTCTCATAGGCACATAGACTGGAAACTTTAGTGCCACTTTTGATGCTTTAAAGTATTCTCTCTAAGAGTCCTGACTCTCAGAATGCACCATTTCTCTGACTGTTGAATAGTTTCTCATCACTTGCTGATTTTCCTCTTTCTACTCTTCTAGCCCATCCTGCACACTCCCGCCAGAAAAAGTTTTCTAAGATAAGTCTCACATACTGTTAATTCTTATTCAGTACTTACTAGCTGCGTGGCCTAAGTCTCAGTGGGACTTAGACAAAATAAAACTAATATACAATTTATACTTCTAGGGATGACGTGAGGATGAAGTAAAACTTCACACATGTAAGGTGCTCAAACAATCCTATATTAAGCATTCAACAAATGTTTATAGATAACACTAGGATTGTCGTTAGCATTACTGATGTATTAGCTAATATGAATGGCATTTCTGCTCTCTGGCCCAGCCATCTCTTGGGGATGGGGATAGACTGACCTTCCCTGCCAGCTCCCCTTCATCTTCCCACCTTTACCGCACATCCACAAGCCTTAGACCCAGGGAATTGAACATGCTCGTGGGTCGGGAGGGGTGGGACACTTTCCTTTATCTCATCAAGCTCTCTTGCCTGCATTCCCTTTGGGCACGAGCTTCTGAGACCTAAAAGGCCGAGCTTTGAACTTCAAACAAAAAGGTACTTTTCTTCATTCTTTTGTTCTGTCAGCCCTCCCTGAATTTGAAGCTCCACTGTTTGAGATGAATAGAAAAAGAGCCAGAGTATAAAGAAAAGACTTGGAACCCTCTATTCTTTCCCTAAACACACACCCACCTGTACAGACACACTAAATTATTAAAATGTTGTCTCATTTAATGAGTGTTTTGAACATCAACTAAGATTTATTAAGCTGGATGAGTAGCCGGCACCGTCTTTGGCACACCAGTACCATCTCGTCTCAGGTGCTTCTTCCAGGGGTCTTCTACCTCTGCCGTGACCTCTCCAACTGTGACTTGTATCATTCCCACCTCTGAACCTTTGCTTATGCTATTTCCTTTGTCTGGCTTGCCTTCTTTCTTGCCTGTTTATCTAAATCCTCCCCATTCTTTTGTTTTTTCTTGCACTAGGGATTGAACCCAGTGGGGGGGTATTTGTGGGTTACATCCCCAGCCCTATTTGATTTTTTAAAATGAGGTCTCCTTAAGTTACTCTGCACTGTCCTTGAACCTGCAGTTCTTTTGGTTCAGTCTCCCAAGTACTGGGATTAAAGGCATGCACTGCCATACCCAAGCTTCCTCCCCATTCTTTCTACCCCATTTTTACTCCTTTCTCTGACCACTCTAGAAGTTACAGTTCCACATTTGTCCAGGAACTGTAGAAGATAAACATGCAGCAAATAAAAAGGACTGTGCCATTGACAAACTAACCAAGGGAACAAGACCAACAAGACGCAATGGAGAAAACCATTTAGCACTAATAAATTCTGGGGCAAAAGCTATAAATGCTTCCCAAGTACCTAGGAGGCATAATCAAATGACCAATTATAATATCAAATCAATACCAGTATAGAAATGGCCAAATCCTTTCATCCTTAAAGCAGAATTCTGTTATGAGTTTATGAACCTGCTCAAGTTAACTGTGTATAAATTAGTTTGGGAGCTTCCCGTTTTTGCAGAGCTGATAGACAAGATAGGATTTGCAAAACATTTTAGGTCATGAATAGTTCCAGCAGAAGATTCAGCATCAAATTTTTTCTAAGAAGTAAAGCTTGTTTGCTAAATAGATTAAAAATAGGTTTTATTCACAGAACTATTTTGTTCGCATAGAATTTCAGAACAGATAGCCATTGCACAAAATTGAGGCAAACCTATAATTACTTTATCAAATAGCCTGGAGAGTTATGACTTGTTGCAACTCCCTAATAAGCTTAACCCATTCCCAGGAAGTAGTTTAAATTTTCAGTTTGGGTAGAAGTGTATTAACAGAGCATGCCTGAAAGATAATCAACTGCGCATAGTCATCAATTCAGTTGGAGAAGTCTCTCTGCCATCTCGACTCACTTATGGTTTTATTTATAGATAATGAGTCACTACAAAAAGAATGTTGATCCAACAGAAAGAAGCAGCCTTGGAATTTAGATTGTCTCTATTTTGAGTGCAAGGGTGTTTTAAATAACAATCTCCAGTTATGTTGAATTTTAAGGAATTCTCAAACCCTGGAAATGAGAAGCTAAACTTTGTGCATATGTTAGGTTTGGACCTGGAGTGTTTCCCAAAGGCTCAAGTGTTGGTCCCATTGTTCACAAGTGGGGTTTTGGGGAAGGTGATTGAATCAGGGCTCTAACCTCTAATGGATTTATGCATTGGTGGATTTATAATGTAATGTATTAGGAGGTGATAGAAATTGTAGGAGATGAGATCTAGCTGGAAGGTCACTAGAGATGTGCCCTTGAGGACAACTATGTTTTGTCCCTTCTCTTCCTCCTCTTTCTCTGCTTCCCAGCTGCCAGGAAGTAAGCAATGTTCCTTAGCCATGCCCTTCAGCCTTGCTTCTCTGTCTCACCACAAGCCCAAAGTAATGGTGCTGGCCAACCTTGTACTGAAGCCTGGAAAGCTTTCAGTCAAAATAAACTTTTCCTCCTTTAAGTTGTTTTTCTCAGGTCTTTTGTCACAGCCACAAAAAGCTAATTAATACTGCATGTGTTTTCTGGGGAGAGGACACATACCCCTAATCACATTTTTCAGAGGGATTCCTGACCCCTTTTTCACTCATTTTCTTGTGAATGAGCTTCAAAAAATTAACTCCAATAATTTTTGTGTGTGTGTTTGTGGTATTGGTAATTGAACCCAGGGACATTCTACCTCCAAGTGCCACTCTCAGCTCTTTTTATTTATTTATTTTTATTTGAAACAGGCTCTCACTAGGTTGCTGAGAGTCTCACTAAATTGCTGAGGCTGACCTATAATCCTCCTCTCAAGTACTGGGATTAAAGGCATGTACCACCACACTCAGCTTATATCACAATCTTGTATATCACATATACCTGAGACAAAGCCAACAAGATACTCAGCTTTCAATCCCCTGCATTATTCTTGCTGTACTTCCCACTACTTTGGCATTAACATTTGTCTATTTAGGTTCTGAGAACTCCAGTTTATACTGTCTGATTAAATAACTTTTCCCAAGTACTTTCCCTTTTGAGGATTTTCTGCCCGTATGTATAAGAATCAGTTTGGATTTGTCAGAGTGCCCAGAGAGAGGTCCCCACAGGGTCATCTGCACCATCATCTCATCTGTGTGTTGTGATTTGCACAGTTGTCTCCTTTCAGAGTGCTAGTGGTCACTTTGATTTTGCCAGGTCCTTCCAGTATCCACTTACTCAGTATCCCTGGCATATCTTTTTGTGAAAGTTGCCTTATAGCTTTATTCTATAAAAGAAAATATCTGTAAAAAGACCTAAACAAGAACAGAGAAACAACTATTTTATAGAATAACTAATGAAGGAAAAACATTAGGTCATGTTAATGAAAGGGAAAGTTAGCTACTGAGGTGATTGAGCCCATCTGAGTGGGATTTAATGTTCTGATGTAAATGCCTGTTACTTTGGAGGATGGGAACCCACACCTTTTTCCCACAGAAACTGACTGTAATAACATTTCGAGAAATAGCCATACAAAGAAATTTCTTTTCAGGAACAACAAATCACTTTCCAGAAGGTGACATAAGATTCTTTTGTTCTTGTTCAAAACAAGACTCCTTCCCAACGTGTTCTCACTCCTGACATATCTACCTCCTCTAGTTTTAGGGGAAATGCAGTGTGCAACATGAACCGTTTTTTCTTGTGACAGGCAGGTAACTTCTAATCTCCCACTGTAAACATGAGGACCAAAAGAAAAAAGGAAGATCAATCATTGTCTTACTGAACTTTAGGTAAGATTAAATTTCCTCTTACTTTCATCAACATCAACTAGAAATGCCAAAATTACATGTGTTAATCTATTGAGTGTGTGTGTGTGTGTGTGTGTGTGTGTGTGTGTGTGTGTACACGTATGCTCATGTACATGTTTGTAGGATATGGTTAATTTAGAAGGATGGAGACAATGCAGAAAGATTGCTTATCGGTTCCAAGGTGCTGCCAGAAGATTTTGATAGATGCTGTTTACCGTCTTCAGGAATCTGACTCAAGCTTTCCAGAGAAAGGTCATTAGTGACACCCAACAAATCACTTTTATGTTGTGGCCGATGTGAAAGTCAAATGGAAATTGTTTTTAAAAGTCAATCAGAGCGAGAGGCTCACCCTAAGTCTGCTTAAAAGAACTTTTCCCCAGACTTATCCGTTTATGGGCTAAAAATCCATGACCAAGAATGAAAGAGGAAAGATCTGACTTCGGTAAACACTGTGGGAATGAGGCCAGGAAGAGAAGTGTTTTTCAGGGCAAGACAGCCTTTCTCGAGCCAGAACAGCGTGGCCCCCTTCAGCTCCATCTCAACAATGTGAACACTTAGCACAGGATGCTGCCAGCCCTGCTGGACCGGCTCGCCAGGCAAAGACAGCTAGCTCAAGCAGAAAGACCAAGGGGAATTGAAGGCTGTGATTAGGAAATTGAAGACTGGTGGGGACTGAAGATTTTCTGTACTTAGCTGGGGGGACTCCTGGGAGATTTGATTAGAATGCACACAGAGGCCAACTCCTTTGTCTCTCCAGACCCACATTGGGCTGAAGTGGTGGGGTGCATTCCGGAGCCCTTATTGGATTTGCCTCTGAAGCTTTAAAACATTCAAAAGTGAAATTCCATTGATCTGAAAGGTCAGGAGGGGCCAGAGAAAGGCATTACAAGTTTAATTTCCCGCTCTGAGTAACTTGCTTATATTTTACCTCTGTGATGCAGTACCTCATCCACAAAATGGAAAAAAATTAGTGTTAATAAGAAGAAAGTAAAAATTCTTTAGAATCAATATTAATAGAAAGAAGGAAACATACTAAGTATTTATAAAAGTTAACAAATACATATTTTTAATATTTCAAGCTAAATGTCATAGAATTTATTACCATAAATAAGAATTATGTGTATTATATACTTACATATGCTTATTATATGTAAGTATTTATAGTAAGTATTCTTACTATAAATAAGAACAAGATAAGAAATTCTGTGCAGTAGTACATTATGGTTAATGTAGATCTGAGGTTTTTTTTGTACTAGAATTTCTTTTTAACCTAGGGATATTGTCCAAGTTACGCCCTCAGCTCCCTTTATATTTTTTATTTTGAAACACCATCTCTCCCTAAGTTGCTGAGGGACTCACTAAATTGCTGAGGCTGGCCTTGAACCTGTGATCCTCCTTTCTCAACTACTAGAATTACAGGCATGGACCACCATGCCTAGCATCTAAGTGTTTTCTCATAAAGAGGAAGAGGATACTGGGACTCTGCCATGACTTTAGATCCTTACAACAAAATTTATCAAAAGGGGAAAAGTAAAAAAAAATTAAAATGAAAGTGGAAAGAAGGAAAGACTAGGGCAACATTGGGTAGATCAATGAAAACTGACTGAATTGGGAAAGCCAAGACGTAGCTCACTGCAAGGTGATCAGCTCCCATGTCCAAAGGAGTGAGGATAGGAAGTTCTCCTCACCTCTGTGAACTCCCTCAAAGTTAGCCCTTTGATTAATTCTGCCAATTTTGTGCACTGCCAGAGTCATTTTGATTTAGTGACATTTTAAATCCATCTCCTGTGTTTTCTTCCTCCTCAGGTCTAAAGTTAGCATAGCCATATTACTTTGATGTACAGTTGCCCTGAGCTCCTGAGCCTCAGAGCCCCAGAGAAATCCCTAATGTGGCACATCTGATTTTCCTAATATCGAAGGAGGCAGAACTGAAGTGTGTCTATAATGGAAAACATTCTACATAGTAAATACAAATGGCCCCGGTCTCTTCTAGGTCACACTTTGTATTTAACATCAATTTCATATGCCAGCCTTCCTTTCTTTTCTTTCCATTGCTACTTTCACATCAGGATTCCTTCCAATCATTTCTAGCTAAATCAGTTTCCACATTGGTGATGGCACAGTACTCTTTACATCCTAATAGTCTATTTATTACAGGGATGCACATTATCAAAATGCTAGATAAAGCTGAAAAGGTAAGAAGGTGCATGTTATTCATAATTCAATCCCCAGTACCTACTATTCCTGTCTAAGGTGCCCAGCACCTTGCCTAGACCATATTAGGTGTGAAGTACATATTTTTTTCCCAATTGAATACTTTTATTTAAAAATGGAAGTACCAATGGCCTAAATTAACAACAAAACCCAAGTTTCCAGGATGAGGATTATTAATCCTAATAATGTAAAAGTAGGAGACATTTATTGGGATGTTATAGTCTCACATCATATTGTAGCTCATAGCAATACACAGCGTTTGGTGGGCTTTCCCCTGGCTCTCTCACGACTCCCCACATTCCTCAACAGGGTATTGCAATTGGCATTGGCATGTATCCTTACATATATTCATAATATCAGTAGAAATGTTTCCTTCCATAATTTTTCCTCTTCCCTCTCCCCAAGACAACTTTCCTTTCTCCACTGGGTTATTTTTCCTTTATTATATAAAGTCCTTCTTGTATTCTGATTACTCCCTAGTTTCTGCATATGAAAGTATATGACCCTCCACTTTCTGTGGTTGGCTAACTCAGTTATCGTAATGTTCTCCATGTCCCTCCATTTCCCTACAAGTGACATAATTTTGTTCTTTATTGGTGAGTAGAATTTCATTGTGTGTGTATCCAATAGTTTTGTAATCCATTCATCTATTGATGAATGCCTGGGTTAGTTCCATAATTTGGCTGTTATGGATTGTGTTGCTATAAATATGGATATGTATGTACCACTATAATATTCTGATTTGGGTTTCTTTTAGAAAGAAATCTAGGAATGGTATAGCTGGATCATGTAATGGGTCCATTTCTAGTTTTCTGAGGAATCTGTTTTATTATTATTGTTATTTTTTTGGTGGAACTGGGGTTCCTGGAAACCCTTCTACCTCTGGGCTACACCCCCAGACACCTATTTTTATATTTTTATTTGGAAACAGAGTCTCTTAAGCCAGAGAGGCTGGCTTCGAACCTGAGTGATCCTCCTGTCTCCGCCTCCCAAGCGCAGGGATTACAAGCATGCACCACCATGCCCGGCTTCTGAGGAATCTTTTTAAAATTAAAAGGTGTTTCTGAATTTTAGGGACAAAAAATACTTGTAACCTGTAAATAATAAGCACCTATATCTGGGAAAGTTATACTCTCCAATTTGGGAATCATTCAGTTTGTGAGTAATTTTAAGCAACAGGAATCATTTCCTGTCTTGATTTTTTTCAGTGACATTGTCAAACTGTTTAATGTTACCTTTCCTTTCCCTGGCCTTCCTTTTCATATTTAACAGTTTGTACTCTCCCAACTTCTACGGCAATGACCACAGAGTCATCTTATGCTTTATTTCCTCTCACCCCCACATCCAATATGTCAGTACATCCTTTGCTTCTATCCCCTAAATACCCAGAATGTAACTCGTTCTCACTAGTTACATTCAGGGCTCCCACAGCATTCAAGCTGCCCCCTCCTGTCTGGATGGTCACATGGACCTGCTCACATGTCTTCTTTAGTCTTTTCTCAACACAGTGATAAAATGATTCCTTAAGACTCTTTTTGAAATACCTTAAGACACTTTGAAGTCAGTTCATGCATGAAACCTCTATTCCAAAAACATTGATAGTCTTCCATCTTGGTCAGAGTCTAAGCCTTATCTTGGCCTCAGATCTGCTCTACTTCATTGGGCATTTATCTTGGACCTCCTCTCTGCCCCTCTTCCCACCATCCTTCCAATCATGCTGTTGTGGCCACCGCTGTCCTTACCCATCCTCAAACACGCCCTCGCTATTCCTTCTTCTAGGATGCTCTTCCTAGTGTCTATGTGGCTGTCTTCCTTACCACTTGCCATGTATTCATTCAGACGTCACCTACTATTTAAATCCTCCTCTGATGTAGTATGTATTTTATTGTATTATTACCTTATCATCTGTACACGTTGAATTTTATGTTTGATACATTAAATTCACTCCTGTTTAAGACACAAAGTTTCCCCATCATATTTTAGAAGCCCCAAAGTGATGGATGTATTTAAAATGGTTTTCTCCTGACATTCCTATTTTTGTTTAACTTCCTTATTTCTTTACTGAAGCACTTATCACTGTAGGACATACCTTTGTTGTACTTATTTGTATGTTAATTGTAGGTCTTCCTCACTACAAAGTGAGCTCCTCACCTTAAGTTAGGAGCTAAGGGCTTTGTTTTGTTTGGTCTGCTCTCTGCTGTATCGCTGAAACTTAGCAGAGAGCGGACTTATTAAATATCTGTTGAATGAATAAGTGAATGAGTGAATCCTTTCTCACCATTTAGACCAAGCAGCAATGTTTATTTGATTAGCCTACCTCTTAACAAACTAAGTGGACTGTTTCTTTAACATAGCTTACTAATATTATTTAAGATATCTTGAAAAAGATGTAATAGAAATCTTCCAGGCTTGCACTTCTCAAACAAATGCAGCTCAGTGTAATTACTTTAAGCTGCACGGGAATCAGACATACTGCTCTAGAATCGCATACTTCTTTATCAAATTGCCTTAAAATGATTGACACTCCATTATTATCTTTATGAGCCCATCTACTCAGATCCTCCGTCCAAGGAATTCTAGAGGAATAGTCACATTGCCTGGATATCAGAAAGCAAAAAGAGCCACAAGGTCAGGGAAGTGGTTGAAAGATGGTTATGGTACTATTCCCACAGATGGCGTCAAGCAGTTATAATTGACCACTTATTTTATCTAAGGTACATTTCAAGTTTTGAAAATTATCAGTGTGCAAGCCCTTAAAGATATTCATTAAATCATCACTACAAAGGTAGAGTTATTATGAAAGGGACAAGGGCTGTCTTTCCTGAAGGTGTGTTGGCATTATGGACTGGCTGGAGAAAGCTCTAATAGTATTTCTCATCAACAATAGTGACCAAAGAAAAGCAGGTCTATGAAAGAGCTGACTGCCCGGAAGGCCCCTACAAGTACTTACTGCATTCCAGAGTCCCTTAGTAAGACTAATTAATGGCATCCTATTTCAGTATTAATGAGACAACTTTTTGGTATGGTCACTGGCTTTGTGACAGTGGAGTAAAAAAAGAATAGGGAGATGTAAAAATAAAAATGGACAAGGTTTGCCCTTGCTACTCAGTTCAAGGAACTTCAAAAACATTTGAGTTTTCAGGCTAAAAGGCCTCAGTAGATTTCATTACATATGAGAATTGATCACCTTTTAGCTTCATATTGTTTTATAAATACATTTATATATTTATGCTTACATGGATATTGGAATATACTCAATGATGATAAATCTGGTAAAATGCTTAATGTTTTAAAAATATTATTAGGTAATTTACAATCAGCTGAGTTATAGGTATCTTTTATCTTATTTATTTGGGTACTTGAGATTGAACCCAGGGGGCATTCTACCCCTGAACTAGACCCCCAGTCTTATTTTAATATTTTATTTTGAAACAGGGTCTCACTAAGTTATAAAGGGTCTTGCTAAATTCCTGAGACTGGCCTCAAGCCTGTGATCTTCCTGTTTCAGCCTCTGATATACTGGGGTTATAGGCATGCTCCACCACACTCAGTCTTTCTTTATCTTATTTAAATTGTAAAGTTATTGTTTAGGTATACATTGTTTGGGGAAGTCCATTTTATTTACTTTATTTATTTATTTATTTATTTATTTATTTATTTAGTTTTGGTACTAGGGCTTGAACCCAAGGGCATTCTATCTCTGAATTGTACCCCCAGCCCTATTTTATTTTTTATTTGAAATAGGACCCTGCTAGGTTTCTGAGAGTCTTTCTACATTGCTGAGGCTAGCCTTAAACCTACTGATCCTTCTGTCTCTGCTCCCCAAGTACCGGGATGACAGGCATACACCACCATGCCCAACTTGGAAGTCCATTTTAATTTTCTTTACAAAATTAATGTATAGAATTATACCATTCCAGTCCAGCATTCCCCCCTTTACTTAAAATAATTCTAATGTTGTGTTTGTTAAAAATACCATGACACAAAACATCTATGATAAAAAAGGATTAATGAAAAACAGAAAACAGAAGAACGCTTTTGGAAGGTTACTTATTTGCTGCATTTTTCTTAAGTTTTTCTTTCAAACCATCACCAGCCAATAGTAGTCAGGTTTATATCTGCCAGTAAGATCCAGAGCAGCTAAGAGTGCAGTGGATGTTACAGATTGGTTTCCTTTACCTAAGTGATTAACTTCATATCAGAAATTGTGTGACAGAAATGGAGCTGTGTGTGGAAAAGACCAGCAACCACTACACACCCTGCGTGATAGTGTCACGTTTCGAATTTGAGAAGGAAAACGGAAGGATGCTGATGGATGCGTATCAAAATATGTACCTATTTGCAGCCCGCTGAAATGGTTTTCTTCAGTCCACTCACATTTGCTTTTGTAAACACTGACCTACAGAGCTGATAGTCCCTTTGCAGAGGTGAATTTTGCTCTTGGCAAAATAAAAGAGGTTCCGACTTAGTTAAAAACAAATTGCTGCTCAACAGCTGAGATTCTTAACTGCATTTTTGCCACTTACTAGGTAGGTATGTGTAAAAATGGAGATATTAATTGCACATTCATCCTCGAAAACTTGATATAAAAATAAAGTGATATAATACTAAAATGATATAAAATTATATAAGATAAAACGAACATTGATGACATGCTTAGAACCGTGCCTGATATGTAGAAAGCTCTATTATATAATGGATAGCTGGGCATGATGCACACAGCTGGAACCCCACTATTTGGGAATCTGAGATGCAAAACTGTAAGTTTAAGGCTAGCCTCAGCAACTTAAGACCCTATTTTCAAATTTTATAAAGAGGGCTGGGGGCATATCTTAGAGGTAGAATGACCCTGGATTCAATATACAGCACCAAAAAATTAAAATAAAGAATTAATTAATTAATGGGTATTAGAATCTAACATATCAGGGCTTGAATCATTGTTCTTGTACTTCCTTGCAATATAACAAGCCATACAATATTTCTCAGCTGTGGCTTCCTCATCAAAAAAATTAATTGGGAAAAAAAATTTTTATGTCTTAGACTTTGTTTTGCACCATCAGATGAAATTATATTTTCACTGCTGAATGAAAATCTTCTATACATTTAATATTATGAACTTAGGAAAAATATGAGAAAATGGTTCATACCATTTGTAGAAGTATAGATTGGTGCAACCATTTTGTTGAAGGTCAAGTGGTCATTATTTTACCTTTTTAGATGCATGTACTTTTGACCAACAATTTTACTTCTAAAAGTTTACCTTATTAATAACTAGAAATATAATATGTGCAAGAATACTTAATGCAACATCATATATAATAGTACAAATATGGAAATTACTTCAGTGGGGAACTAGTTAAATAAGTGATAATAAACCATACAATGAAATTATGTGTGGTCATTAAAAGAAATGTGGTTAAGATGGATGTGGTGGCACATACCTCTACTCCCGGTAATTGGGAGGCTGAAACAACAGGGTCACAGTCTTGAATCCAACACCAGCAACTTCTTGAGGCTCTCGGCAACTTACATGACTCTGTTTCTAAATAAAAAATAAAATGGGGCGGGGGTGTAGCTTATGGATCGAATGCCCCCCAAAGGAATGTGATAGATTTACAGATATGAAGTAAATCTAAAATATATTATTGCATTAAATATCTGATAGAAGAATAGTATATACTATGTATTATACACACACACGCACACACACACGGCCTTCTCTATTCACAGGCTCTGCATCTGTGGCTTGAAAATATTTGGGAAAAATTCCTCATGAACTGAACATGTACAGACTTTTTATTATTATTCCCTAAACAATATGCCACAACAACTACTTACATTATAAAATGTAGCATTTACATTGTGTTAGGTATAAATAATCTAGAGATGATTTAAAGTACACAGGAGATGTGTGTAGCTTATATGCTAGATAGAAGAGACTTGAGTATCCAAGGATTTTAGTGTCATTAGGGGGTCCTGGGATCAATCCCCTGCAGATACCAAGGAATAACTGTACACAATACACAGTATACACACACACACACACACACACACACGCATATAAAATTGGTAGTATATGTAGCCAGCTCGATATGCCTCACTAACTTGGACCATAGGTGAACATATTTTTTCTATTTTTTTCTACTAATTGCTCAAGCATCCACCTGTCCTTATAAATTGTCTGAGACCCTTAGGGTTTATGCAGTTCAAAGACTGCATGTGTCAGTCAAACTCTTAGCACCAGGGGGCGCGAGCACAGCAGCATCTGCTCAGTCCTTGCTTTTGGTTTTACTCTTCCAGCTCATGTTGTGCTGACTGGTCCTGGTACCACTGACAGGTAACACTTGTCCATGGCTGCTGGGTGGCATCACTCTTTCTGGATCTAGGGACGCTGCAATGGCCCATGTTTGTGCTGTGGAGATATAGCTATTTTTAGTTCACATTCACAGGTTCAGCCATTTAAAAAAAAAAAATCCCATGTCCTATCGTAGCCATGTTCTTTGCAAGAGCCCTTCCACAGAGACTTCAGGCCACAGTCTGAGCTGTTGGCCTTTTGCAGTGCTGATGAGACTTCAGCATCCTCTCCTAATGGACCTCTCAGCCACCCAACCAGCCCCAGGAGCAGATTGAACTGTCTGTCCCTTCTTCCCCAGAAAGCAATAGGGACAGAGCTCCTTTTGTAAACTAGTGGTTTTTGCCACTAGTTTTTATGCACAACATGCATAAGTTGATCACATTTCCCGCTAGTCCCCATTCAGCAGTGTCCCTTGCTTTGCATTTTCATAACTATGAGCAGCTACTTTTTCTTTGCAGAAGAAGGAAGAGGTCTCCTTCAGGGAAAGTTTTCAGATCTTTCTTTTCAGACCCACAAATGTCAGCTGGGAGGAGACAACTGCTTATTCCTGTCTTGCTAACTACCTCATTTAGCTGAATATTTACATTTCTTATGCACAGTCAAGTGTTCTCTGTTGATGATACATACCTATAGAGAAACTTTGAGAAAGAACCCTCAAGAAATTACTAGTTATTTATTTTTGAGGAGGAAGAATAGTGGTTAAAAGACAGGCTTTTTTTTTTTTTGCCTTCTATGCTAATGTTCTGCTTGGGTTTTAAAACATGTTTAATTTTTAATAAGGAAACAAAAATCAGAAAAATGGTAATTTCAAAAACTAGAAAACATATGTATATTTCTTAGCATATGACAAGCATAAAAAATGATTTTTCATTTTTCGTGCCTTGTTAACTAGATAGGAGAGGCTGAGCAGCTCTAATGTGTCTCATATCGATGAGAGTTTTTCCTTGTGTCAGAGACTTGAACTGTTTCAAAGTGGGCTGATATGGATGGATATTCTGGTGTGCATGACTTTTGATGACAAGGCTGCCATGCACAGTGATATAGGATGTGTACTGAGTAAGACTATCATGCCCAAGGTGTATTTTCATATCACAGACACCAGAAATTAGTATATTAATCATTATCTTTGCTTGGAAGTTTAAAAGTGTCTTGTTAAACAAAATTACTATATTACAAAAACTTTATAGCAGATAGAAGTAAAGAGCCCGGGCACTGTAGGGCAGGCCTCTGTTCTACTAAACAATTGCCAGAACTAATAATCTGCAACGGTGATAGAGAGACCACGCTCTGCTCACTCTGCCATCCATTCACCTTCATGGCTGTGCTGTCAGCTGCCACCAAATTCCTCTCCTGGGGGAGAGAACAGGGGAGAGCATAGATTCTTCTCCTGTAGAAGGTACTTCCAGAATTAATGGGTGGCACACATTTTCTGTATCTCAAGATATAAACTCTCTCGTAGCTTCAGCTGAGATCAAGGTGTCTATAGGTGAACTGTGACTAAGTTTCAGCTATATAGCATTTTTGTACCTTCCCATACAATGTGTTCTACCTTAAAATCATTTGGACTTTGTGTGTGTGTGTGTGTGTGTGTGTGTGTGTGTGTGTGTGTATTTGGTACTAGAGATTGAACTCGGGACACTCTACCACTGAGCTACATTTCCTGTCCTTTTTCCTTTTGTATTTTAAGATGAATTGCCCAGGTGAGTTGCCCAAGGTGGCGTTGAACCAAATGATCCTCCTGCCTCAGCCTCCCATGTTGCCAGGATTATGGGCATGGATTTTGAATGACAAGAAAACTCAATAGGATTGAGAAACTTTGCTTGATTTAGCATTCAATATTTTTATTTTATTTTATTTTATGTGGATCATATTGAAAATGGCATACATTCAGACTGTGCTTGATGCCCTCTCCCTCTCACTTCCCTTTCCCCCCTCCCAACAATGAGCGTCCAGGTTAACCATGCTCTATTAGTACTTTTACACATATTTGGATATAGCTCCTCTATTAATCAATGTCAGCCTTCTTCATCTCCTACTCTTCCATTCTGGCTTTGCTAAGGTTTCCCTCCATTATCTGGAGTCCCTCTGGTATTCCTAATAGTTTCTAGTTTGGGCATATTAGAGGAAACATATCTCCCTTCTATTTCTTGCTTGGCTGATATCGTGTAGCTCAGTGGTAGAGCACTTGCGTAGCATTCAGTATTATTTGTTAATATGTAAGAGCTTCTCTTAAGGTACTGCTTAGAATCTTCCAAAGAATCATTTGTAATGCATTGGTGTGCATTAATGTTTATATACATCATTTAACTGTATAATTAACCTATTTGTAATGTGAGCATTGAGAGTTGTACTTGTGTGTTCAGTGGGCAAATCTTAGCCCTCAGGCTCTAAAAGACAAAATGTGACGTAGACATCTAAAATGGATGCATAAAGAGGAATACAGTTTCAGGAGTCTGCCTGTTGGTCTTATCCAGTGACGATAATTTGGGAACCATTCTTCCTAATAGGATATTAAAGGAAAGCTTATCTTAGTTGGGACTCTTTTATAATCATAAAGGGTAGAAATTTATCCTAGTTTAAGTATATTAAAAATTGACTGATTCTTACAACAGAAAAGCCCAGAAGCAGGAAAAGTTTCATGATTGGCTTGACCCAAACAACACAAAGACATCTTAGTCTTTCTCCAGATGAGTTTTATTTTCTGGCTTTAGATGCTTCTCAAACAACTAGAACAGCTCTAGATATGCACTGAAGTTCATTGGAAAATAGCACATTCTTCCTCAGTCTTAGGCCATCACTTTTATTACTCATGTGCCTATTTCTAAACAAATTGCTGTAGGCAGAAAATATGATTTTATGAGATTGGCTGGGAGAGAATCACAGGTCTGTGTCTTGAATCGCAGTGTAGTCACTGTGCCCACTGTACCATAAACTTTTGATCTAAGATTGGGCGAAGGGCTGGTTCCTCTGGGGGACGTTGAGATGTCAAACACAAGAAAAGACAATGGAAGGTAAGAAAAAGTCTCTACTATAAAGGTGGAGAAGTCTAACCAAAAGAGAAGTTGTCTTGTTCCTCTCTGAAGTGTATCAGAACCAAAATAAGAAGCAGAGGTTTGGATATGTCTTGGGACTGGGCAGTGATTGGTGATTCTGTGTGACCTTTTGCTATTAATTGGTTATTCATGGATCTTAGTGACTTCTTTGTTTAACTTTAATGCAAAACACTTATAATCTTTTACATTTGAAAATTTCTTTTGTTTTTACCTTCTTTATTTTTAATTTAAACATCTACTTTTTTTCTCCCCAATCACATATCTTTGTAAAAAAAAAAAAAAGAAGAAGAAGAAGGCCGGGCATGGTGGCGCACGCTTGTAATCCCCTCGCTTGGGAGGCAGAGACAGGAGGATAGTGCAGGTTCGAAGCCAGCTGCATTGGCAAAAGAGACCCTGTTTCAAAAATATTAAGTAGGTCTGGGAGTGTAGCCCAGAGGTAGAAGGGCTTCCAGGAACCCCAGTACCACCAAAAAAAAAAAAAAAAAAAGAAGAAGAAAAGAAAAAACTGACATAAAGACTAATGTCTTAAACTCATTATTCAAAGATATTCACTGTTAGCATTGTGGCATATATATTCTCCTTTATTGTTTTATTTTTCATTGAATAGTATGTAAATGGATTAGATGATTATTATATGAGCAGCGATTCTGAACTGGGAGCTTGGAATCTAGACATAAAGATATGATATGAAATGTTTCGAGGGCATTTAATGTATGAAAACAAACCTTGGAAGACAACTGCAGTTTCTTGTGTTATGTTCTGTCCTGCAGGCAAGACATTATTCTTTCTCAAGATCTGAAAGGTTATTTCAGTGATATTGGCTTAAATCAAAGAGTTGGGTCAATTTGTCATATGTCCCTGAGTTTTCCAATCAACAGGATTTACAATATTATTAATCACATTTTTATGTCACTTTATCTGCTGCAGAGGTCCTGGATAGGGCTCCTGTGAGAATATACAGTGTATCATACATTTTAATACACTTGATATTAGGCCTTCTACAGCGCTCCTCTCCATTCACATTGGTGTATTCTTATATGAAATCACTTTGAGAATAACATGAAAGTAAACCAAGGCAGACTGCTATTTTTACTTCTTGGAATACTCTATCTTCCTTTGAAAACAGAGACCATTTCAGTGAAAGGATGCCTAAGAGTAGGTCTCTCATTCCTAGTTTTCCCTGTACTTGTGTAGACTGTGGCTTCCTTTTTTTACTGAACAAGACCCAACTTCTCATAATATTGTCACAAAATGTTATACTAATAACCTATGGCTCAGACATTCCATTCAGTTTTGAACCACTATGCTAAGGTTTCTGTGAATACTTAAATAGAAGCTATATATCATGACTATTCAAATTCAGCTATAGTGCTCTGATGCCCCCAATATCTCAGTCTTCCATCTGCCCCGTGGTTTTTATGGCCACCTACTCAAATGGTACATAATTTCTATTTGTTCTTCAATGTTCCAATAGCTTCTTCCTAATATTGCAGAGTGTTTAATTGGAAGTAACCTAAGAAGGCATCACATCATAAAATGTTTAACTTACTTTCTTCCTTCTTCAAATGTCTCAGTCTATGGCTTTACAAGCCCTCACTTGGCCAGTCTTTTAAGTTCAAAGTCACCATAGACTTCAGTCTGCTCATCTACCAGCCCTCTCAATGACCCCATACAATGGTGTAAAGTTCTGCCATTTCCCTGACTAGTATGTGTTTGAAATTCTTGCCTTCCTCTGCTTTCCAGCCCCACATCTGATAACTGCATCTGCCCTTTGGGCAGAGAACAAGACCACGTTCAGTCCACATCCCTGTGGTTTACATGAGGTTGACCCTACTTACTTCTCAGCATTTAAGCCAACTTTACAGAGTGTGAAGAAAAAAAGTATTTCTCCCTGCACTGAAGGCAATAAACTGGAGTTTCTTTTGACCATTTTCCAGCACTTGGTAAGAGCCAGACTGAAAGTAGAGCTAAGCAGGTCAAGAGAGGATTCCTGGAGACAAGGTAGGGTACCTGGATCCTGCTGTGCCTGCCTCCAGAGCAGCTGAGTCTCAATAGCCTCTTCTTTCTTTTTTTTTTTTTTCTGAGAACATTTAAATTACATTTCTATCGTTTTCAAGCCAGAGTCCTAAACAACATGGATCTTATTGACATCCAATATTATTGAAATTAATGATTGTCTATTAGTAAATACTCTCTGGGTTTCAAAAGAGAGAAGCCCAATACAAAGTAGCTGAAGCTTAAAAGAGAATCTCTTAGTTCACTTACTTACACATGTAGTGCTTCACTTGCACAAGCTCTGGCTTCATGGCTCTACTCAAATAATGGCATTCAAGGTCCATCTCTTCTATCTTTGGGGTAGAGTGTCTTTATAGCCACTTAGCAAAAACAGCAAAGAATGAATTTTCTCTCCATTTCCAGGAAGGACTTTGATTGGTTCATTATTGGCCAATCATAATATCACTTTAGACATAGGGATTGATTCAAGGATGGCTACAGAGGTAAGTATTCTGATTGGCTAGCTCCAGGTCATATGTTCATGTATGTGGCAGCAGGAGAAAGGAGATTATATCAGCCCCATTGAAATTATATATACCAGGCACTCTGTAGGAAATAGGGTTCTATTACACAAAGAGAGGAAAGGAAATGATGGAAAATAAAGCAATCTATGTTTAAAATAACTTGCAAGCCTAGGATTTCATCTTAGTTTTCTTTCCCAGGCAAGATTACTGCACAACCAACTTCCTTCTCCATCTTGAAGTTCTCAGGCTCAGCTTACCACCTTCTTCTTTATAAAACTGCTCTTCCACCCAGAGCCATTATCTCAAAATATCTCCACTCCACTCAGTAAACCAGAGACAGATATCTGTATTATTCTCTGTTCTTGCTCCTTTTATTGTCTGTACACCAAATCAATTCTTATTAATTATACATCTTAAATACCTCATGTGACCATGAAGAAGGTACCCCAAAATAAGAAAAATCACCAATCCTATGTTGGAACTGTCACATAACATCAGCCATTGTCTCTTTTTGATTTCTTGTTATCTGAGAAAAGTAACCCCCATTTGTTTAAGTCTCAATCAGTCAGACTTTCTATTACTGCTGAAAGCATTCCTGATTGGCACAGTGTCCTTCATGTGTTCTAATTTGTACACAAACTTCTCTTCATATACCACTTATATTTTATTATAATCAATTATTTATCAGTCTCCTTAACTTTTATATAAACTTCAGTAATATATTTCTTGATTACTGCTGCACTTCCCAAATCTAGCAAAATGCCAGGAACATGATGTGATTAATAAATATTTGTTGAATGAATGTGTGATGTGTACCAGTCCCCATCTTCTCAATATCCCCACATCTTTGAAATACAATAATGAACTTAAAGGAGATGAATGTGTTGACTCAGAAGTTTTGGAGAATGTCTGGAGTTGATGTGCCAAGCAGCGACAGAAAGTTTTATAAAATGATCTTCTATTCATGCTTTGTGTCTCAACTCAGGTACTACTTTCTCAGGAAAACCTACCCCAAACCTCTCCTTGCTCTGGGGCTGGAAATTTAAATGCAAAACAAGTTAATATAGATAAGTTGGTAAGCTGGTACAAGCAAGAGTATCTTAATCTGTATTTTTTCAATTAATCATTTCCACAAGAAAATTTGCTCTCTCCTGTTTCCCTAGAAATGAGCTACTCTCTTGATCTCTTTCTCCTTTTAGTAAGTCTTATAGGGACAACCACAGTTTTCTATACTAAGTGAGTTCAAGCAGTATGAGCTTATCAGCCATGGCCATAACCACTGGCTTCAACATCAGGGACACAAGAGAAGTAGTAGAGACTATGGAAATTGGTGATGAGTACTTCTTGTTCAGTAGTTTATCCATTACTCAAAATCAGCTGGAAACATGGGTTAGTTTTGTTGGATCTAATTTTCGGAGAAAGGGAAAAAATCTCGATTGTTTTGGGACATCCCATCATTTTAAAGTTTGGGTCAAATTAAAACAGAGAGACAAAATCCAGCTGTGCTCCACATGGCTGACAGCCAGGCCAATTCCAAGATCATGGGCTTGTAACTTCCATCCTTAAAGGTCAAATTCCAGCAGTCAACAGAACTAACAGATGGGCATATGGATGAGGTAAAATAATGGTCTCTTTCCTTTGGTTTCTTCTCCTTTCAACTTGCTTTCTCTATAGTTTACTGATGTGTGTGTGTGTGTGTGTGTGTGTGTGTGTGTGTGTGTGTGTGTTGCGTGCATGTGTGTGTGTGTGTGTATGTGTGTGTTGCGTGAGTGTTGCTGGTGAAGATTGAAATCAGGGGCATTCTATCTCTGAAGTACCCTCCCAGCCAGTTTTTTATTTTTTGTTTCAAAACAGAGTCTTACTAGGTTGCTGAGACTCTCCCTACTTGCTGAGGCTGGTCTCCAACCTGTGATCCTCCTGTATCAGTGTCCCAAGTACTAGGATTACAGGTATGCACCACCATGCCTGGCTCCAGAATGACTTTAATGAAATGCAAATCCGATCACGTTGTTGCTACTGAAGCATGAGCACTTGATTCATCTTTCATTTATCTTAAATTAAAACACAGGTAGAGTTTCCCCAAGCCCCAAATCCCAAATCTTACATATTTGAAAATCTGAAATGTATTGAGCACCATCATAAAGCCACCAGCAGAAAATTCCACACTGTGTGTGCTATGTCACAGTGAAAATGTAGCACACTAAAAATAGGATACAAAAATACCCTTAGGCTCTATGTATAAACTATATATGAAGCATAAATAAATTTTGTATTTCAACATAGGCTTCATTCCCATGATCTCATCATGAGCATGAAAACATTCTAAAATCTGAAAAAAATCTAAAACCTGAAATACTTGGTCCCAAGCATCTCAGTTGAGGGATACTCAACTTTTCAAAGCTGCAAGCATCCCTCACCTCAGTCTTCATCCTCCACATGTCCCAGGCTCCAGGCACATTTGCCCAATAACCACTCCCTCCAATAGATGAATCTGTCCTAACTTTTTTCTTATAGTTCCCTTGGGCTGAAATGCTTCGATCCTCATCCCTGCCATATTAAATTACACTTATCCTACACATTCTGTATTAGTTGTAACCTCTCCTATGAAGTCTTTACAGATGTATGAAACAGAATTAAGGGATCCCTCCTCTGTCTTCCCAGATAGTGTTTTTTTTTATATAACACTATAGCCTGGGCTCTGTTCTCATCATATATACCTAGTTTTAACTCTTTCTCAAGCTGTGTTATGAAACACTCAAAGGTAAAGGCTAGATAGGACTCTCTTCTTGAGTCATCTCATATCTTATTGCTACTTTTCTTTCTTAACTTTATTTTAGTGGGTCTGTCCATACTTCAATTAAGAGGGAGTTTCATTAGGATAGAGATTATATAACTCATAAGATGTCATACTCTGTTATACCTGGAGTTGATGATTAACAAGGATCTTTTAAACAAGGATCATATAGGAATGATTGCATCAGTGCCAATAGTTTTTGGAAAAGAATAATAAAGATATTATGCAAGACTGTGAGAATGCTCTATTTTCTCTTAAAGGTTAATTCTAATGGCCATTAAACCAGGCTTATTGTCCTTGATTGAAAGAATGTCTGATCTAATTTTAAAGCATAAAACCAAAATTACATGTTTTATAAGGAAATTCTGTGTTATATTCA